>NC_136479.1:27130863-28485030 GCF_902686455.1 Sciurus vulgaris
CCTGAGTCCACACAGCTCTCCTCGCCACTCCTTCCCTGGGCAGCCGCCGGAGCCCCAGTGGTTGCTCCGAGTCCCAGCGCTGTGCTGAGCAGCCTCCTGTTTTTTTATAAATCTTGAAATACAGACTCACACCTTTTAAGTGCCTGAGGGCAAAGTAGGACAGACATTTGGAGTGTTGTATTTTTGTGTTTGTTTTGGCTTGAATATGGACTGTCCCCCAAACGTTCGTGAGATCAAGTAACAACGTTCACAGGTGAAAGGATTACATTGTGAGAGCTGCAGTCTAATCAGTGGATTAACTAACTTGATGGATTAATAATTTGAAAGGACTACTATACTGGGTGTTAAGTGTAGGTAGATGAGGTGTGACTGGAGAAAATAGGTCCCTGGGGATGATATGCCTTTGGGTTGTATATTTTGTCCCTGGAGTTTTAGCCACTCTCTCTGCCTCCTGGCTGCCATGAACTGAGCAGCAGGTGCTACCTCCACAGTGTCTCACTTGGGCCCAGAGTAATGGTTTGGGGAGACCATGAACTGAGATCTTTGAAATTGTGAACCCCAAATAAAGTTTTCCACCTCTGAATTGTGCTTGTCAGGGATTTGGGTAACACCAATGAAAGGCTGATTAACAGGACTATAAAAAATATCCTTGTTTTGTCATTTGAAAGGATTAATGTTATGTTGCAACTTGCAGGTATAAAAGCAGGCATTACTTCAAACCTGCAGGAGAAACACCTAATGAACCTACACCAAGATTACACATGGCAGTCAGGCAAGATCATGCACACCTATATGCGCAGTGACTAGGGTGGCTGAAGCAGAATTGAAGTGGGAGGCCAGTCTCAGCACTTTAGTGGGACAAAACAAAAACTTTAAAAAGGGAATGGGGATATAGCTCGGTGGCAAAGAAGGGATTCAATCCCCAATGCTGGAAGAAGAAAAGATAAAAAATAGTCCATACTATAAAAATGTTTACCCAAACAGATGGCGGAACCCATCCTAGATAGAGTTCAGGTTACCTGAAAATGCCACCTCTGACTGATAGAGGGAAAAAACACAGAAACACTCTTCTTGAAATCCCAATCCATTTGAGGCCATTTGGGAAGGCACCTAAGAGTCAATTCTTACTTATTTATGACTCTCTAACCAGGATTCTGAGCAGAACTGACCAATGTCATCAATTGGGCAGGAGAGGCTCCTCCCAGGACCAGTTACAAGCCATCTTTTAGGGGTGCTGTCTCTAATGAACAGAGAAATAAGGGGGTTTGGAGGCAACTAAGATGTGCCAAGCTTAGTTTCACCAAAAGGGGGACTTTTAAACTTCACAGAAATACTAGGGAAGTAGTTTTTTCCATAAATCAGGGAAACGAAGCTCATATTAGAGTCCTTGTCCAGGGAGCTGCAAGTGCAGTGACACAAGTGTGATCCCAAAGCTCATAGTTTTCTTATTTAGGGTTTCCATAAGTCACTATGATTTCTATCAAAACTATTTCTCTACCTGCTCTTCTGGCCAGAGTGTGAGGCAAACAGAAAACTTGATTCAAGCACTCTGACTGACCTGGACAGGAATGGATTGGTGTCTGTGAGTTTTTATGGTTATCACTTCACACACACATGGTCTAGGAGTGTAGCTCAGTGGTACAGCACTTGCTTAACATGGGACAAGGTCCTGGGTTCCATCTCCAGCACTATAAAAAAAGAAGGGAAGGAATAAAGAAAGAAAGAGAGAGAAAAAGAAAACACACACACACAGAATATCTCAATGAAAAATATTAACTACCTGATAAGAACTTCAAAGAACTGAAAGTATTAAGTGAGATCCTGTTTCTAAATAAAATACAAAATAAGGCTGGGGATGTAGCTCAGTGGTTGAGTGCCCCTGAGTTCAATCCCCAATACCCACTCTCAAAAAAATAGAAGTGAATGTAACTGATACAGTGCTTCATAAGGCTTGTAACAGAAGGCAAGGCTTTTGTTTTTAACACAGGTGGACTTGGCCCAGTCTTGCACTCCAGTTCAGACACCCTCCTTATTATCGTCCTGGTTCACCATCAAATGGGGGTGACATCTTAGTCAATTTTACTTTTGCCTGGGAATAAGGACCTCAGGAGGCTTTGACATGCTGAGGTTCCAGATCTTGTTCTGTGCATGGTGCTCTGCAGTGAGTGATCCCAGCTTGTGTGATTTACATATGCAAAGACAGTTATGAGCCTCATGCACCCCATCCCACCCCAACCTCAGTCTAGGCTGCAAGTGTTCTGCTGGATCTACTGCTATGGATTTCCCACCCTTCTTCCACAGAATCATCTGTGGAAAACAGACCACAGCCACTAAACCAAGACAAGAATACTGGGAAGGTAGGTAGTCTGCTACACAAAGCAAAACCATGAAGCATGAGGGGAAAATAAAATGAGGGCCATAAAAAAGGTTAAACTCTGCAATTATGCTGCCAATTTAGAAAGATGTTATGACCCCCACTGTATAAACATACACCTCATCCAGAGCCCTTCCTTGAGACATTTTAATGCAGGAAGCAAAAATACTATATTCTCCTTGTAGTAAGGACTGTTAATATTCAATACTTTCATATTGATGGTGAATCTCATAAAAATATATACTTTTGCATAAATGAAAACAATGTCACACAAATCAATACAATGGCTAAATCAGGAGGAATTATAGTTTTTTCCACAGAAAGTTTCATAGATTGTCAAGTGAAATGTTGGAAGCCCTATAGTGTTTACTGCCAAATGAAAAACAAATCATCCTAACATGGAATGTTCAGAAGGCTAATTCATAAAAAGATAATTTATTCAGTTTAATAAAATATTTAGGATGGCAACACGACTCATTGTGTAAGAGCTCAGGTGCACTTCCATGCTAGTGCCCGTGCACCTGAGGAACAGTAAAGGCCCTCAGGAATTGCCTGCATGCAGATCCCCTCAAGAGAAGCAGAGACAGGCAGGAACCACTTGCTCCCATTCCCCACAGGAGCCACAGGGCCTGAACTGTGCAGTCCTGGCAGGGACATGTTGTGTGTTTTCTTACTAGGGTGAGCAAGGCTTGGGTGCAAGAACCACTTGGCAGGACATTATCATGAGAGGCAAGGGAGGGTTTAGTGGTTTGAGGAGAGATGCATTGGTTGGGTTGTCAGCTGGGCAAGCAGCAATGCCTTAGGCACTCTGTGGGAAGATCTGAAAGTGATACTGGTCTTGAAAATTGGGATTTGGTCCTTGGGTCCTTGTTCTCCTGGTGTTGAAGATTAAACACCCAGAAATGCTGAGGCAGAGTAAAGAGTAAATTTTATTTAAGAATGAGAAGAGGGAGGGCTAGAGAGACTCCTCTGGAGGGGAGAGGGTTTGGAGCTGGTGCCTGAGGGAGTGGGGGTGTCCTACCCCTTTATGGATTTTAGGTTTCTCATGCCTACCTGACCAAATGCAGGAGGGGAGCCACAGGGGGTGACTGTTTTGGTCAAGAAGTGAGATCCTCCCCTTCTCCAGGGGTTGTCAGCAACCTGGTAGTGGGAACTGCTATCTACCCATTTCCTTTGATAATCAGCTACCTGAACAAGCACTGAATGGGACATGCTCTTAAGATAGGAAAAGTCAAACCCCACATAGTGCAGCACATTTTTGTTAGAGAATGCCTGTTTGGTGTTGGGCAAGTCAGGGAGCCTTTCTGCACTTTGCTTTCCTTGTTTGACTTCAGATACCCACAGTTATAGGTCCTAAGTTGTTGATATTTGTCAACCTCTCCAGACTCAGCACCTGTCACTGCACACCTGAATGGGTGGGTCAAACCTTTGATACCACTGCAATACTCCCTTGAGCCAACCGCACTCATCACGTTACAGGTGTGTCAGATGCTGTGGAATAAAAGGTCTTTGTCTCAGAGCTGGAATAGGAATTGACATGGAATGAATCAACTAGGAGCAAAGATGAGGTGACAGATCAGGGTGAGGAATGGGAAAGAAAACCAGCTCTGCAATGCAGGTTTCCAGATGTGTGTCCTCGTGGGAGTGGAGAGGGCCCAACTTGGGAGGAAACTGCACAGCAGGTGAATTTAGGGCCCCAGCAGCAGACCCATGCTTCAGCTCCAGTTGTCCACTTATTGTTGTGTGATGGGGGCAAATTTCCGAGTGCAGTTTCTTTGTCTAATAAAAGGGGGACTAAGTTTGAAATCAAGTTCCATACCTCTCCCAGAATCCCCTCCTGACAAAGTTGAACAGAGTTAGGATGACAAAGGATAGAGAATTATGAGGACCACCTCCATTATCAAAGAGCAAGCAAAGATGTGGAATTTGCATCTGAGAGGCAATAAATTCAAAATGGCTATACATTTACATCTATTCATCGGCACATCCAGCACTTTATTCCTTATTATATTGATAATATTCCTTCATATGGATAAAACACATTTTGTTTACACATTCACCCACTAATAGACAATGGTGTGGTTTCCCCTCTTTGGCTATGGTGAATCATGCAGCTGTGAACATGGCTATACAGATCCTTGTTGAAGTACCAGCTTTTAGTTCTTTGGGTACATACCACTAAAGTCAAATTGTTGGCTCACAGTGGGGTCTGTGTTTAGCTGGACAAGGAGCCAGTAAACGATTTTCCACCATTTTACATTCTCATGAGTGATGTTAACAGAGTTCCAGGTTCTCCACATCCTTGCCAACATTTGGCAACATCCCTTTTTTCTTTGCCATCATAGATGTGATGTGCTTTCTCAAGGTGATTTTGGTTTGTATCCTGCATCAATTTTGTCTTCTCCTTGCAAAGAAGTTGTCCACTCTAAGATACCAAATCAATTTATGATTGTTTCTATATTAATTTTGATTAACTTTTCACTTTTCAACATATAATACATTGACCAAACAAGTTGGTAAATAGTCCCTTTTATTCACAGGCTTGAACTGTATCTTGTAACATACCGTACACCCCTATGCACAGTTCCATTGGTAAGACATGAATGGACTGGCACTTACCTTTATGGTTCTTCATGGCACTTAGTTTGATTTATTTATTTTACCTACAATTGTCACATTGTGTCTATTCATGCCTCTACATTTTGCTTATTCATATTTCAGATGATTTTTTATACACTTTGACAAATTCCCTCCAAAGGAAGGCACTGATAAGATCATATGCTGCACTCTGTATCTCTTGAACAAATCTAACAATTGATCTCACATACATTCCTAAAATGGATCCAAGTTTCTAAGCTTCTGTTATCCAGCCTCCTAAGCCTGGATTTGAAACTTGATTGGACTTGCCTCATGGGAGAAAAGGACAAATTTTTGTTAGGCTTAAGTAAAAATCAAACACTGGAGAATTAGATTGGTTAGACACTATTATCTCTGCAGAATGCTGTCTCAATGCCATGTAGTCATCTGCTTTTCCTAACTATAGCACCCTTACCACTTTCCAAAGAGGAGCAGCAAATGAAGTCCACCATTCTATTTGTATGCTTTGTAAAGCAGAATCCAAGAGAAATAACGTGTCACTTAGTAGACTAAAAAGTATTTCCAAACATGGAAAAACATCCTGAATGAGAGAGACAGCACACATGTACAGTTACAGACATGAAGTCCTAGGAGCTCACCCCACTAAGAATACAGAGTGAAAGTAGGGCCACTGCTAACATACCTCTTTTTGGCCACTTCTATTATAAAATACTGTTTTGTGTATTTTCCCATGAGAAGATATACCTTTTAGCCAATCTCAGTAAGATAGTTTTGGTTGATTCACAGGCAACACAAAAATTTCAGTAATTCTAAATGTAAAATTTTTTCATTGCTTTCCAGTAAGTGATTAAAATCAGAAAGCACTAGGTACTGTGTTCCCTAAGGACCATACATTGAAGAATTTGTCACCAGCTTGTAGTGCTATTAGGAGGTGGGGGAAATTTAAAAGGTGGGATCTAGCATTAGGAAGTCATCAAGTCAATTAGGGTGTATCTTGAGGAGATATTGGAATATGGGCCCCTTCCTGTTTCTCTTTTACCTTCTTGACTACTATGAGATGAATGGATCTCCAATGCTACGTGCTCCAATCACCATATTCTGGGCACCCACAGGCCCTAAGCAATAGTCCAAGCAACCATGGACTGAAACGTCTGAGATCATGAGCCATAATAAGCCTTTCCTCCTTTTAAGTAGCTTATTCAGGTATTTTGTCACAGAAAACTGACCAACATTCTAGATTATGCCATGGAAGCATCTCAGACACATCCGTGTCTTCAAATGAGAAAGGTATTGTCCTTGGGCACAATGTGTGTCCTCAAGGATATTCCTTGAGGAACATAGGCTGGTAGAATGGCTGCCATCTCCAAACTAGGTGGTTGCTGCACCAGAGAGAGAAAAGGGCTTTCTGCATATTTCACGTTAGAAATAATCTGCACCAAAGCTAACAAAGGAGATACTGACTCTACAGCTGGGAAATATAGACTGTTAGAGCACACAGAGGGGTGGAGCATACTTGGGTGGAGCATTTGGGGGATTTCCCCTCCTATGCTAGCCCATGACTTCATGTATACAATAAAGTCAGTCCACAGACTCCCCATGACTTTCCCATGGTCTGAAACATTAAGAAAGCCTTGAATTAAACACTCAGCCTTTTGCAGATATCCACATCCATCATCAAGTCATGTAGTCTGACACACTGTGTCCTGCCATCTAAATATTACTTACCTAGTAGTAAATGGTGGTTCATTCCACTGAGTGGGCATGTAACTCATCAGTGTTCCCAGCTCATCTGTGATATTCACCTCATCCATCAAAAATGGGACCATAACTAGCATTGCTACCTGGAAGTGTTTGGGTGGCCAGCAGCATCGTGGCCAGCCTTGCTAAAGTTGAGCATGGCCTGGGTCCAAACCCTTTCTGATGGAGTAAAAGTGACAATGGTGACAGAGAGAGCACATGTGTAACTTCCAGGGGACACCTCTTTGTGTGCTTCTCTACATCAGTTAGAGAACAAAAGCCATGCTTGGATGTGTAGAAGGCAAATAAGTAGTGGAAAGCCATCATTACCACGGGATCAACTCCCACATCAAATTCTGACCCAGAATGGGAGCCTCTGCATCTCACCTCTCTCAGGTTCTCTGCACTAGGACCTCCAGCTACTATGTCTCCTTAGATATCCAACTCTGTCCTTTCTACTCAAGAACATATCTAGCTCCCCCATGTCCCATACCTGAGATAAATGAAAACACACATCTATACAAACACTTGTGTGTAAATGTTCATAGGGGCATTATTAGTAATAGTTCAAAAGAAAAACTCAAATGTTCATGAATTGGTGAGTAAGTAAATGGGGTCTGTTCCTTCAATGTACCTTATTCATTCGTAAGTACTGAATAACATGCATGAACCTTGAAAACATTATGCTAAGAAGCCAGACCAAAAGGCCACACAGTGCATAAGAACACCTCTGTGATGCCCAGAATAGGCAAATGTAGGGAGTCAGAGGGCAGATGAGGGGATGCCTAGGGCTGGGAGACTGGCAGGAGTGAGGAGTGACTGCTAAGGGGTACAGACAGGATTTCTTTTGATGTGTGATGTGATGAAATGTTCTGATGTCAATTTTGGTGACGGTTGCACAACTCTGACATGTACTAAAACCCCTGAGTTGTATACTTTAAAAGGGTGGATCACATGGTATGCAAATTACATCTCAATAAGGCTAAAGGAATGGGTGTCATAGAGAAAAGGCTACTCTTTACCATTCGTGCTGACACACATCCTGACTGACAGAGGATCTATAAACAACTTCCAGGAGGACCCTGAGGAGGCTCAAGTAACTGCTGAGCCAGACTCCACCTGCACAGCCTAATTTCCCTCTGTGCATGACATTCAAAACCTGAATGCCATTCCACCTGTCCAGGAACAGTGAGGGTCAGAAATGGAATCCAAGGAGCTTTGTAAAACATGATACAAAGAAGTAAAGGGAGTTAATATTTTCCAAAACAAGTAAGGCTGACTCTGGAATATAATTTTAATCAATAAAGATTTACTAAGTCAATGAAAGTATACGGCTTTCTTCTTTTTCACTTTTCATGCTTCTACCATTGTTATTATTCTATGCCTGATATATTCCATTTAAATGCATTTGAAGCCATAAGCAAATATAATGCAAACCATCATGACTCAGAAATGCACAAACAGTAAAACAACAAACTACATGTCTGCTAAGTTACTAATAAGAGAAATTGTACAACGTGAATTAACAAGATCAACACTCACTGAATCTGATCCAAGAGCGAAGGAACTGAAAAGAGAGGGGTGGTGCTCCTGCCCTGCAGAGCCGATGTCTGGGCCTCAGATGTGACCCTGGACACCACCTCCCCCTCATGGCCTCGCTTTTATGTCTGCAAAATGGGGACAGCCACAGCACCTACCTGCTCCGTGGTGAGGAGGACTAGGTGACGGAATGCAAGGCCAATGCCGTGATGGCATCAGCACCTGGCAGACTGGCGACTCTTGTCAGGATCTCAGGTGGCAGCTCGCCTCTCTGCTCCTTGTCTTGGTGCAGGACAGCTCGCACAGGAACAGCTGGAAGAACCCAGGGAAGAGCAGGTCATAGTGGGCTTGCGCTGGCCAGAGAGCACAAACCGGAATGCCTCAGACCTTCCTGAGTGTCTGGCATCTCATAGACCTCTGGACTCCACAGGAAAATGGCCTGAGATTCTTGACATGTGTACAGGGTGGAGCACTGCCTCTGCTTGCTAAGGCGTGTGGTGGTTAAAATGTGGGGCATATGTGTCTAGACCTGAGGATCATTCTGGCACTGGTGCGTGTGGCCTGAGAAACCCAGCACCTGGTGTCTGAAGTGTGGGCAGTGTAGTGAGGCCTGTGGGCTCAAATGGTAGCATTTCACCTCAATGCAGGTGATCAGCATCAGAATTGCTTTAACTCAGTGCCTTTCTCTCTCTCTCCCTCTCTCTCTCTCTCTCTCTCTCTCCCTCTTTTTTGGTAGTTGTTGTTTGTTCATACTGGAGATTGAACCCAAGGGTGCTCTATCACTGAATCATTCCCACTTCTTTATGTTTTTATGTTGAGACACCATCTCACTAAGTTGCTAAGGCTGTCCTTGAACTTATGAGCCTCCTGCCTCAGCCTCCCATGCCACTGTGATAACAGGTGTTAGCAACCATGCCCCAAAGCAGTGCACCTTTAAAAAATTTTTTTCATGTGGTATTTTAAAAAGTTTGTTTATTATTATTTCTGTTGGTACCAGAGATTGAACTCAGGGGTACTTGACCACTGAGCCACACCCAGCCCTATTTCATTAATTTTATTTAGAGGCAGGATCTCACTGAACTGCTTAGCACCTCACTTTTGCTGAGCATGGCTTTGAGCTCATCATCCTCCTGCCTCACCTCCCAGGCTGCTGGCATTACAGGCGTGCAATCTGCACCCTGCAACCCTGCCAAATTTTGGTGGCTTCTCCATTCATAGAACTTTTCCCTCTTCAGTTGTTCCACTCACTCAACCACTATCCCTCTTTTAACATATCCATTTATTAGTAGGTTCATTTCAGATGATGACTCTAGCCACAGAGTATACTTAAAGAAGCTAAGATGCTTCCTACATCACTAGGCAATGTTATCATGTAGGACCACCCTGATATATGGGAATCATTATTGATTGACATTATTATGTGGCATGTGAGTGTACTAATAAGCTGTCCACTACAAGGGAGAGGGTGAACTTTTGCTTTGCTATGGGAGGACCCAAGCATCTCTGATGCTTAAAGGCATCATGAATGGTCAGAGGAGAAGGAGAGAATCCAGGCAATTGGTCTTCCCCAGCAATGGTACCTGATTCCTGACAGGAAGGGACAACCCTATCAGGGAGACACTCAGAAGGCAGCCCAGACTGGGAGGGAAATGCCTAGGAATGGAAGGTTGCTGGGTCCTCATTCCAATCTGAGCAACCATTGCTGACAAACAAGGTGGACACTCACTCTCAGCAGATAATATGCATCCACCTGTGTTTACTTCTGATTGGCATGGGATCATCAGATTCATGTAAGATATTAACATGCAAAATAAAACCTCAAGCGCAGCATGAATAACAAGTGTGCATATTGTCAATAAGGTCCAATAGTGGCAAATAAAAAGACCTGGAGCTTAAATGTGGAATCAACCCAATGTCCACCAAGGAATAAATAAATGTACAAAAGATGTAGACTTCCCTTCTGTTATTCAGCCTTAGAGATAGGAAAATTTTGACCCATCTTCCAGCAATGTAGGATCTTGAGAACAGTGCGCAAAGTGGAACAAGGCAGACACACTGGAACAAATAGTATATAAGTTCATAGTCTGCAACACAGATGAGGTATTGAGATTATCAATTTTATAGAGACAGAGTAGAATGGTGGTCAAATGAGCTGTAGATGAAGAAGTGGGAGTTAATGTTTCATCTGAGAAGAACATCTGTTTATGGTGAGGAAAAAGCGCTGGAGATGGATGATGGACATGGTTGAACAAAAGAAATTTATATTCATCCCCATATGATGGCATTATGGCCAATGATAGAACAATAACCCACAGACATGAATTTGTTCCACAATATGACCTAGCATAGTGAGACTGGAGCCATCTTAGTTGGTATAAGGGCACTCTAGGATGTTTGTCCAGTGATGAATCATCACGTAACACATTTACTGGATATTCTCTCTACTTTAAGTGATACATCTATATAACTGACACCATACACCTCTACACATTACAATGGCTCAATGGTAAGCTTTCTATATATTGAACCACATTCTGTGGACAGAGAGAAAAATCATGGATTGAAAGCCCAGCTGGAAAGCAGAAGGCTGAGTTGGGAGGTTTGGAAGCAGCTCCCCAGTTCCCCTGGGTGCTGTGTCACATCCCATGCACTTCCCATCTTCTCAGCAAGCACTGTATTCTGGCTTGAATGGGAAATGTTTCCATATGCTTCTTTTTCTACATGTGAGATTTTCCATCTGGTACATGGGTCACAGTGAAATATCCAGGGCAAGAGCAATATCTGTGCTCCTATATATGCTATGTTAAATGGAGAGTGATTGGAATTGAGAGGCTATCTCGAGGTGATCCATAGACAACAGAAAGTATAGACAGACACTCTGTGAAGAGTGCCCCACAGACATGAATTTGCACAGAATTTTCTATGATTTTATATCAAAGAAGCCAACTGCAGACAGTGTAACCTCTGGATAGATTTCTGAAAACAGTAGCACATAGCAGAATAGATTTGCTACATTGAGTGTTTCCATATATATATTTCAACTGTATCTCAGTGTATTTGTGTTCTTTTGTACATATGTTGCTCCTCCGTGGGATGTCATGTCATATCTGTCCTCCCTTATCTTCCTCTCCTTCCTCTACTACCACACTGAACTCTGAAATGGGAATGCCCAAAGATAGGGTACCTAACATGTTTTGTGTAGAGAATGAAAATAGAAATTCATGTTTTGGAGAGAAGTGAAAGAGGGAGTCAGAGACCTGTTGGATAGTTTGGCATGGTGGACAGAGTTTGGGTCAATAGAGGGGAGAACAACTCCTCTTGAACTCTAGAACTATTGCACAGACCAGTGTGGCAGTTACATGTGTTTTCCTTCAAACTGGTTGCCAGGTTGGAATGGACGATGACATCAGAGGCTTCCACCCTTCCTGATTGGAAAAGCCAGACTCTGTGGGTCACTGGCAGTCCAGTGGGCAACAGTTTGTCTTCAGGGTTGTTTTTCACCTGATTTCAGCCTATTTGGAGGAGAGAGAACCAACTCCTATTCAACCAAATTCTTCAATGAGTCTTTGCCATAATGAGAAACTGGTTTTTTTTTAAATTTATTTTTATTGTAAACAAAAGGGATACATGTTGTTGCTGTTTGTACATGGATTACAGGCATACCATTTGTGTAATAATACATTTACACAGGGTAATGATGTTTGATTCATTCTGTTATTTTTTTCTCCCCCCTCCCCTCCTACCCCTCTTTTCCCTCTATACAGTCCTTCCTTCCTCCATTCTTGCCCCCCTCTCACCCCCCATTATGTGTCATTATTTGCTTATCAGGAGATCATTTGTCCTTTGGTTTTTTAAGATTGGCTTATCTCTCATAGCATGATAGTCTCCAATTTTATCCATTTGCCTGCAAATGCCATAATTTTATTATTCTTTGTGGCTGTATATATATACCACAGTTTCTTTATCTATTCATCAATTGAAGGACATCTAGGTGGGTTCCACAATCTGGCTATGGTGAATTGAGCAGCTATGAACATTGATGTGGCTGCATCTCTGTAGTATGCTGATTTTAAGTCCTTTGGGTATAGGCCGAGGAGTGGGATAGCTGGGTCAAATGGTGGTTCCATTCCAAGTTTTCTGAGGAATCTCCATACTGCTTTCCAGAGTGGCTGCACTAATTTGCAACCCCACCAGCAATGTATGAGTGTGCCTTTTTCCACAAGTCCTCAACAACAACTATTGTTGCTTGTGTTCTTGATAATCGCCATTCTAATTGGGGTGAGATGAAATGTTAGGGTAGTTTTGATTTGCATTTCTCTTATTACTAGAGATGTTGAACATTTTTTCATATATCTGTTGATTGCTTGTACATCTTCTTCTGTGAAGTGTCTGTTCATTTCCTTAGCCCATTTCATGATTGGATTATTTGTATTCTTGGAGTACAGTTTTTTGAGTTCTTTATATATTCTGGAAATTAGTGCTCTATCTGAAGTATGAGTGGCAAAGATATTCTCCCACTCTGTAGGCTCTCTCTTCACATTGCTGATAGTTTCCTTTGCTGAGAGAAAGCTTTTTAGTTTGAATCTATCCCAGTTGTTGATTCTTGCTTTTATTTCTTGTGCTATGGGAGTCCTGTTAAGGAAGTCTAATCCTAAGCCAACAAGTTGAAGATTTGGACCTACTTTTTCTTCTATAAGATGCAGGTCTCTGGTCTGATTTCAAGGTCTTTGATCCATTTTGAGTTTAGTTTCGTGCATGGTGAGAGATATGGGTTTAGTTTCATTCTGTTGCATATGGATTTCCAATTCTCCCAGCACCATTTGTTGAAGAGGCTATCTTTTCTCCATTGCATATTTTTGGCACCTTTGTCTAGTATGAGAAAATTGTATTTATTTGGGTTTGTGTCCGTGTCCTCTATTCTGTATCATTGATCTACCTGTCTATTTTGGTACCAATACCATGCCGTTTTTGTTACTATTGCTTTGTAGTAGAGTTGAAGATCTGGTATTGCGATACCCCCTGCTTCGCTCTTTCTACTGAGGATTGCTTTAGCTATTCTGGGTTTCTTATTCTTCCAGAAGAATTTCATAATTGCTTGCTCTATTTCTGTAAGGTACATCATTGGGATTTTAATTGAAATTGCATTGAATCTGTATAGCACTTTTGGTAGTCTGGCCATTTTGACAATATTAATTCTGCCTATCCAAGAACATGGGAGATCTTTCCATCTTCTAAGGTTTTCTTTAATTTCTTTCATTAGTGTTCTGTAGTTCTCATTGTAGAGGTCTTTCACCTCTTTTGTGAGATTGATTCCAGTATTTTATTTTTTTTTATTTTATTTTTTTCCAGCCTATTGTGAATGGGGTAGTTTTCCTAACTTCTCTTTCTGAAGATTCATCACTTATGAATAAAAATGCGTTGGATTTATGAGCATTGATCTTGTAACCTGCTACTTTACTGAATTCACTTATGAGTTCTAAGAGTTTTCTGGTGGAATTTCCAGGTTCCTCTAAATATGTAATCATGTCATCAGTGAACAGGGATAGTTTGAGTTCTTCTTTTCCAATTCGTATCCCTTTAATTTCTTTGGTTTGTCTAATTGCTCTGGCTAGAGTCTCAAGAACGATGTTGAATAGAAGTGGTGAAAGAGGGCATCCCTGCCTTGTTCCAGTTTTTAGGGGGAATGCGTTCAGTTTTTCACCATTTAGAATAATATTGGCCATGGGCTTAGCATAGATGGCCTTTACAATGTTAAGGAATGTTCTCACTACCCCAATTTTTTCTAGTGTTTTGAGCATGAAGGGATGCTGTATTTTATCGAATGCTTTTTCTACATCTATCAAAATAATCATGTGATTCTTCACGTTAAGTCTGTTGATATGGTGAATGACGTTTATTGATTTCCGGATGTTGAACCAACCTTGCATCCCTGGGATAAAACCGACTTGATTGTGGTGCACTATCTTTTAAATACATTTTTGTATGCGATTTGCTAAAATTTTGTTGAGAATTTTTGCATCGATGTTCATTAAGGATATTGGTCTGAAATTTTCTTTCCTTGAAGTGTCTCTGTCTGGTTTAGGTATCAGTGTGATATTGGCTTCCTAGAATGAGTTTGGGAGGGTTCCCTCCTCTTCTATTTCATGGAATACTTTGAGGAGTATTGGAATGAGCTCTTCTTTAAAGGTTTTGTAGAACTCGGCTGAGAACCCATCTGGTCCCGGACTTTTCTTTGTTGGTAGGCTTTTGATGACGTCTTCTATCTCATTGCTTGAAATTGATTTATTTAAGTTGTGTATGTCCTCCTGATTCAGTTTAGGTAATTCATATGTCTCTAGAAACTTGTTGATGTCTTCGAGGTTTTCTGTTTTGTGGGAGTATAGATTTTCAAAATAGCTTCTAATTATTTCACTCGTGTCTGTAGTGATATTTCCTTGTTCATTCCGAATTTTAAGTAATTTGAGTTCTCTCTCTATTTGTTAGTGTGGGTAAAGGTTTATCAATTTTGTTTATATTTTCAAAGAACCAACTATTTTGTTAATTTTTCCGATTGTTTCCTTTGTTTCAATTTCGATGATTTCGGCTGTGATTTTAACTATTTCCTGTCTTCTACTATTTTTTGGTATTGGTCTGCTCTTCTTTTTCTAGGGCTTTGAGCTGTAGTGTTAAGTTTTTATTGGTTGATTTTTTCCTCTTTTGTTGAATGCGCCCCATGAAATAAATCTTCCTCTAAGTACTGCTTTCATAGTGTCCCAGAGATTTTGATATGATGTGTCTTTGTTCTGATTTACTTCTAAGAATTTTTTAATTTCCCTCCTGATGTCTTCTGTTATCCATTCATCATATAATAGTGTATTATTTAATCTCCAGGTATTGGAGAAATTCTGTTTTTTATTCTGTCATTTATTTCTAATTTCAATCCATTTTTTTTAGATACATAAGCCAGTAACATCGTTGTTTATTATCTTTACCAAATATTGTGTACTATAGAAAATTATATGTGCTATACATTTATACTGATAGCACAGTATTATTTTATACAGTATTACCATAAACACATGAATAATATGTTGCACTATGACACTATGATAGATAAAATGTTACTAAATGATAGAATATTTTCAGCTCCATTATAACCTTATTGAACTACCATCATACATGTGGTCCATCAATGACCGAGACATCATTATGTGGCGTATGCTTGAATTAAAAATGTACCAATCAGAAATTATATAGCTAAAATCTATGATCACCAAACCAAAATATTTAATGGACTAGTTCAATAGCTGACTACATCAACAGTAGAAAGGATTAACAAAGTTGGAGACTGTTCATTGCAAATCATCCAGTCAAAAGAGAAAAAAAAATGAAAAAGAATGAAGAGTCAATCCATTATGATCTGATAGAATACAAGGTAGTATCTGTATCTTCTTGTATTTGCTAACAGTAGCTTTGTGGCATAAAGCATGGTCTATTTTAGAGAAGGATCCATGTGCTGCTGAGAAGAAAGTGTATTTGTTCTTTGTTGGATGGTATATTCTGTACATGTCGGTTAAGTCTAAATTATTGATTGTGTTATTGAGATCTATGGTTTCTTTATTCAATTTTTGTTTGGAAGATCTATCCAGTGGTGAGAGAGGTGTGTTAAAATCGCCTAGTATTATTGTGTTGTGGTCTATTTGATTTCTGGAATTGAGAAGGATTTGTTTGACGTACATGGATGAGCCAAGTTTGGGGCATAGATATTTATGATTGTTATGTCTTGCTTATTTATGCTTCCCTTAAGCAGTATGTAATGTCCTTCTTTATCCCTTCTGACTAGTTTTGGCTTGAAGTCCACATTATCTGAAATGAGGATGGATACTCCAGCTTTTTTGCTGTGTCCGTGTGCATGGTATGTTTTTTCCCATCCTTTCACCTTTAGTCTATGGGTATCTCTTTCTATGAGATGAATCTCTTGCAGGCAGCACATTGTTGGATTTTTCTTTTTAATCCAATCTGCCAGTCTATGTCTTTTGACTGATGAGTTCAGGCCATTAACATTCAGGGTTATTATTGTGATATGATTTGTATTCCCAGTCATTTGACTCATTTTTGTTTTTTGACATGATTTGTTTCTCCTTTATTTGGCTATTCCTTTAGGCTAGTTCCTCCCGTTGCTGATTTGCATTGTTGTTTTTCATCTCTTCCTCATGGAATATTTTGCTGAGAATGTTCTGTAATGCCAGCTTTCTTTTTGTAAATTCCTTTAGCTTTTGTTTATCATGAAAGGATTTTATTTCATCATCAAATCTGAAAGTTAGTTTTGCTGGGTATAAGATTCCTGGTTGGCATCGTTTTCTTCAGGGCTTGGTAAATGTTGTTCCAGGCCCTTCTAGCTTTTAGGGTCTGGATTGAAAAATCTGCTGATATTCTTATTGATTTTCCCCTGAATGTAATTTGATTCTTTTCTCTCACAGTCTTTAAAATTCTGTATTTTGTATGTTAGGTATTTTCATAATAATGTGCCTTGGTGTGGGTCTGTTGTAATTTTGTATATTTGGAATCCTATAAGCCTCTTGTACTTTGTTTTCCATTTCATTCTTCAGATTTGGGAAATTTTCTGATATTATTTCATTGAATAAATTGTTCATTCCTTTGGTTTTTTTCTCTAAGCCTTCCTCAATCCTAATAATTCTTAAATTTGGCCTTTTCATAATATCCCATAATTCTTGTAGATTCTGTTCATGATTTCTTCCCATCTTCTGTGTTTGGTTAATTTTGTTTTCCAGATTAAATATTTTGTCTTCAATATCTGAGGTTCTGTCTTCCAGGTGTTCTATCCTATTGGTTATGCTTTCTATGGAGTTTTTAAATTAGTTTATTGTTTTCTTCATTTCAAGGATTTCTGTTTGCTTTTATTTCAGTATCTCTGACTCTTTATTGAAATGATCTCTTGCTTCCCGTATTTGCTCTTTTAACTGTTGATTGGTGGGATCATTTAATGCCTGCATTTGCTCTTTCATCTCCTCCTTCAATGCCTGCATTTGCTCTTTTATCTCCTCCTTTGCTTCTCTGATTGTTTTAATTATGTACATTCTGAACTCCCTTTCTGACATTTCTTCGGCTGTGCTGTCATTGGGTTTTATTGATATAGTATCTAGGTTTGTTTGGGACATTTTCTTCCCTTGTTTTCTCATATTTGTCAGATGTCAGTGGGACTCTGAGATATTACAGATTTCCTCTATTGGCTTATAGTGTCCCTGTAGATTTCCAGTATATCACCTCCCAGCCTTCAGTAGCCTGAAGTCTTGGAGGAACTTGTTAATACAGTGCTTCCGAAGAAGCTGCCCTAGCCCCCTACTGGGTCCAGGGCTGGGGTTGGTTCTACCTGGAAATCCTCTCACTGGGCGGTCCTACTCCTAGAACTTGCTATAGTCAGGGCCTGCCCCCTTCTGAGGGAGCCAGGCTGCTTGGGGAAAGCCTCTCCTTGTCCTGCCTTTGTCCTAGAAGCCCCCTGTGGGACGGGGCCCACCGCTGGGTTCAGGGCTTGGGGTTGTCTGTGTGGAAAAGCTCTCATTGTGCAGGCCTGCTTCGAGAAGGTGCCTGTGGATCTCACCTGCTGCCGGAGAGAGCAGGGCTGCTTGGGGATGACTCTCGCTGCCCTGCCCTGCTTTATAGTTGGGGTGCCATATGATTAGTTTAGGCAAAAGACACATAAGAGCAAGGAATCTGAGTAATCATAGGAGAGAAACTGAGGAGGTGGGATTAGCTGAGGTGACAGGTGTCTTTGGGTGGCCTGCTGGACACTCTTGTGTCACTCCCATTGCATCTTTCTGATCTCTAAACATTTTTCATCATAAAGCTGCTTCCACGTTTCTTCCTTCCTCTTAAATGATCCCAGACCCCCTTTCCTCCTTCCTGCTTCCCTCAGTAAAGGCCCGTCGGTTAAAGCCACAACTGTGTACGTAGCTGGGATCCTACTGGTCTTCTGATGCCCTGTAGCATGACTTTCTCCTCATATAAATTGTGGTCACCTAATTCTGTGCTGCTGTTTCCTTTATCCCATCTGATCCACTCTGTGTGAGTTATCATCACATCAAACCCTGATTCCTTTGCCCTCCTGCTGTTCTGCTGTAATCACTCCTAACACTTTTGGATTCTCCCCCTTCTCCTTCCTAAGCGAGCCAGCTGCTCCTCTGACCTGCAACTACAGCTTCACTGCTGTCACCCCTCAGCTCTGCTCAGCCTCCACATGCAGCTCTGCATGTTCTTTGGTTCCAGAAGCCTGGATGCTCCCACTCTGCCATATTCTTGTCCTGATTGCTCCTGACGTCCCCTCTTGAGAGTGACAGTGCTTCCGTCATCACAATGCATTTCCTAAGCGACTCCCTTGATTTGTCCCTTCTCAGCTTTCCGTGGCCTCCAGCCCCTCTCACCTTCTCAGCTGGTCCACTCTCCTCATCCTGGGAGTCGTGTGGGCTTCTCCTTCTCAGTGACCTTCCCGTATCTTCAGCTGGATTCACTGCCGGCTTCTCTCTACCTCTGGGCTTATAAACAATCACAGCCTTCTGCTCCGGGATTTCCCACCTGACTTGTGTAGGCTGGTCACCTGACGTTCTTGCATGATCTGTGACTCAGAGATGGTTCACATACACTATTGGTTTCCTGGATTACACTTTTTTCATTCAGCTCTTCTCTCAGGTACTCATATGTCCTCTTCTGCCCATATCTGCCATTCTCTGAGCACCCAGAGCTCCGTCAGTACCTTGATTCCTACGTGTCTCAGAAACAGGATCTACTTTCAAGCTGTCCTCATCAGACCATTGATCCTCTTTATTTTCTAGCTATTTCAGTGTCTGCAGAGCCTGCCCTCCATGCTGTTCTTCAGTGATCGCCTTTCTCCTGTTTCTGATGGCTGCTCATCTCCTGGAGCTCTGTCTTAGTCCATGATGTGTTGAAATAAAGTAATACATGAGGTTTGATATTTTATTTAGTATAGCCATTTAAGTACTTACTGTTGAAATGCCACAGATTGAATCAGGGCTGCATGATTGCTAGCAAGTTTTGTACTACCGAGGTGCACCCTAGTCTCCATAAAGAAGAACATTGAGCTCATAGTCCTGGAAGTGCAAGAGCACGGAGCTGGAACAGTGGCAGCCCCCCCCCCCCCCCCCCCCCCCCGCCACTCTGCAGATACATCACAGTGTGGTGCAGAGGTATTAAGGGAATAGGACAAGTGCAAAAGGGGCCAAACACATGGAGCAGACTCCCTAAATAACAACCTGTTCTCATAACTCAGTGTGTGAGACCAGCACTAATACCTCTGAGGAAAATGTCCCCATGATCTAATTATCTTCCATTTGGTGCCACATATTAAAGGTTCTACCACCTCAGTGCTGCCACACTGGGAACCACTCTTCAGGCACTTGAACCCTTGGGAGTCACATATCCAGCCACAGTAAGCTGTCTTTCTCTGACTGTTCTCCTCCCTGGGACCTCTCAGCTTTGATGGCTTTGCTATCTGCATTACCCAGTATTTGAAATCTTCTGTGTGACAGGTGAGTCTATTACTCATAGTGGGTCTGTGGGGCAAACACTGAGTTTATGCTAACAAGGTGCTGCTGGAGACAGCTACACTAGAAATGTCATCACACATTGGAGGGTGGTGAAACTTTGAGCTACGTATCAGCCAGTGCTCCAGGATGTAGAGGAAGGCTAGAGATGGGATCCACAGCAAGACAACTGAAACAATCATGCCTCCCTAATGAATTCCAATAAAATTTCAGGACACTGAGGCCAAGGTGAGCTCCCCTGGTTGGGAAGCACATCTGACGCACATCAAAGTTCTGGAAAGATAAAGCATACTGAGGACACAAATGCTTTCATTCGGCTCCTCCCAGACCTCATGCCATGTCTGCTGCTCCCAACTTGTGTCCTAACCTTGGTGTCCACGTGGATAGGGTGCTTCCAAGGAAAGCCCACCCACCTCTTCCCTTTCAGGATCTCCATACCTTGCTGAGTCTGCTCTTCTCAACTTCCTTTGTCTTATGGTGAGTCAAGGTCTCTGGACCTCTAAGAGTTTTTCCCCTCTGTCACCTATGCAACTAGTGAAAAGCTTAGGAAACACAGAACGAGTGTCAGTGGTGGACTCTGCCCAACATGGATTCAAGAGTCCAATTGCCTGTCCCAGCTGCAACAATATATGGAGCCAAATATATGGAATGTCAGTCATTAGGAATTAAGATTCCTGAGACAGAAGCCAATCAAGAGAGAAGCCAGTTCCCTGGCCAGATAGGTAGTGTCCAATTCAAAGAGCAAGAGGGAACATGGGTTCAGTAGTATCCGTGAGCAGAAAAGACAGAGTATCTAAGGAGACATGGCAACTAGACATCATAGTGCAGAGAACTAGAGGAAAGTTTCAGAAGGGAAGGGGCACAGCAGCACTCCCCACCAAATCTCTCACAGGCCAAGATGAGATCTGGTAGGGTTGCTGCTTGAGTGTGCTAGTCTAGGGGCTTCAGTAGCACTTGGTCAACACCACTGGGTCAAACTTATGCAAAACAGTTTTGGTAAAGTACTAAAGTTCTTGGTTAAGCCTTGAGACTGAACTGCCATTCAGGTCTGCCCTGCTTCTATTTTCTCATTGTTGGCCTGCAATCCCAGCGTCCCAGGAGTTTGTAGTTACCAGATCCTGGATATTCAGGTTTTCAGAGCTGAGCACTGTGTGAAGGGATACGTGTACTGGGTCATGGACAGGCTGCAGTGGGGTCACAGGTTGGCATGTTCTGGCCTTACCTCAGCCCGTACTGACATGGGAGGTCCTGGAGACCTGTGGTCTGTGTGGGTGCACAATCTCTGGGACATCTCTTTGCACATGGCAAGGGGCAGCACTAGGCGATTGGCAATGTGGCTGGGCCCTGGTGCATTCAAGCCCACCCTGGACACTGCTCTTTTGTTCTGGGACAAGTATGCAGTGGCATCTGCACCTCAGCTAGGTTATTGAGGGACAGAGGCAGAGCAGTAGGGAGTGGTAGACCTTGGTACAGAACAGCTACTGTTGTTAAGATAATTAACAGGGGAGAACCCAGAACATAGCTAGGTTCTGTTTTGAAGTATTTTCTTTCTGAGCCATGACCATGGCCAAGATGATGGGTTTGTAGGTGGCAGAGAGAAGTGGACAGCACCCTCCTCATTGGCACCCCTGGCTGCTAGAGCACAGCTTTGCCTTCAGCTCTGGGCTCTATGTAAGAAGTGGGTCTTGTGCAGAAATGATCTGTCAGGACAGAAGGACTTAAGTGGAGGCTGAGGGTGGGGTAAGAGGCTTCCCCTAATGACACAGTAAGATGAATGTGGCCAAACAGAGTTCTTGAGAGGAGTCACTGTCTGGTCAGACATCTGTGAACTGATCCTAGAAAGTAAGGCAAAAGAAAGATCATCCTGGGCAGTGACTTTTCAAAGATCACTTCCTCTGTGCGCTGGTAAAGTAAGCATCAGTCCATATCACAGATGAGGAATGGAGGCTGAGAGAAGTCAAGTGACCTGTCCAGGTGTCATAGCTGGGCACTGGTAGGGGCAGAAATTGACTGCAGGGTTACCTGGCCTGATGCTCTATTGCAAGACATAGGATTGGATATGGGGTGGCAGGATGTGGGGACCTGCAGCATGGCTGCTGTCTTCCAGGGCTCTTAATTTGTCAAACATTCGGGACACATTGCCATGTGAGGAACACAAGAATGACCTAGCCAGGTAATGAGGAGGATCACCAGTGGGCTGGCCAGTGTGCTTTCAGCATTCCAAGGCCTGATGGCCAGGCCAGGCATAAGTGTGCTGGGTTTTGGAGAGGAATGCCAGGCTTCTCTCTGAGACACTGGGGTGCCATGCCCTTTCTTGAGCCTGGCATCTTGGCAGCAAGCCAGAGGAAGTTTGGGCTTTGACTGGCCTTGCCCCAACCAGGCTGGTTAGCACTCCTGGGGTCCCACAGTCCATCCCAGTTGCTCAGGACCAAAGTAGTGCAGGCATCACATGTCTTGCTCCACATCACCTCACAACCGAGGCTCTGCTTCAAATCCTGTGGGGTCAGCTCCTCTTCATTTGTCCTGCACATAGCTTCAGGAGCCCTCCTCCCTGACGTGCGGACACACAGCATCCTGCTGGGATGGGCAGGATGTCAGGGGTGGGCCTGTTACCTGCAATTCTCACACTCCAAGGTAAGGCTGAGGATGTTGTTCTGGGGAACTTGCAATCATCCCCACAGCCTCCATCCTTGTCTATGTCCGTCTATCCTCCTAGGATGCTATCTGCTCATCTCCCATCCTCCATGACCCCTCCCGGCCCGACCATGAACCTCTCCACAGCATGAACCTACACTACACCCTGGCTGAGCCAGGCTGACTTTTTGCAGCAGAGAAATATGCTTGCCACCCTTGCCAGTGGAGAATTTTCTGTAGAATTCTCTGCTCTCTGAGTTTCACATGTGACAGCAATTCCTGTCCTTTGTTTTTGATTCCTATCTTTCCTCCCCCCCCCCTTTTTTTGTTTGTTTGTTTTGGGAATTGTACCCAGAGTTGCTCTACCAGAGTTACAACCTCAGCATTTTCATTTTTAATTTTGAGACAGGGTCTGATAAGTAGTTGCCCAGACTGGGCTGGAACTTCTGATCCTCTTTCCTCAGCTTCCCAAGTAGGTGGGATTACAGGAGTGTGCCACCACACCAGCTTAGGTCAGTCTTTACAAGTATCTATGCCCTCAGATGATAGTTTTCTGCAGACAGGAATTTCATTTCCCTCTGCCAGGTCCAAATGTGACAAAGATGTGACACTTCCCTGGGCAGTTCTAGGACTCTCAGAGGTGCAGCCTTCATCCTTCCCAGAGTGTGGCACTTCAGTGTGACAGCCAGGGTCACTAGATCACACTGGCTCCCCATCTCAGGAACAGCCCAACTCTGTTGTACCGAGTTCCAGTCTCTCCTTGTGCCTGTTTCCTCAGTAGGTCTCTGATGAACGTAAAGTTTACTGGGGTACAGTTGAGACAGAGTCCTTCCTCATTAGTGTATCATCTGAGTCTGCAGGAGTGTGTCTGGCACAGCCATCACTGGTCACAGCAGGATGAGCTGGGCCCCTGCTTGCTCAGTGTCCCTGCAGGCAGCTCCCCCTCTGGATGTTTTGGATAGTGAATTTCATCTCACTAAGCTTCTTTGTATCTGCTAAAGGGAGGGTTGGTTTAACTCCATAGGTCAGGAGCAGGGTGCTGTCCCCTGGTGGGAGACGCCTTCCATGTCCTAGTCTTCTTGTTTGGTCACTCTGAGCACCATCCCATTCATCACTCACAGCGAGACCCCTCCTGGCTTTCCTGGCCACTCTTACTCTCTCATTTGGGCTCCACATTGGCTGTGTCCTGGTTTCCTCAGCTCTGTCCATGCCCACAGTCTGGGGGAGTTTCAATGTTATCATAGCTGTAATGGGTGACCATACATCTGGTCCTATAGTTATGTGGGACAGGAGTCTCCCTGGGCTGAGGTTGAGGTGTGGGTGTGCTGCAATCTTCCTGCAGCTTGTGCAGAGAATATCTCTCCTGCCTTCTTCAGCTTTTGAGGGACCCTGCATTCAGTTGCATTGGACCCTTCACAGCAATCAGTTCAAGTCTTTCACTCTATCCTCTGGATAATGCAGAATAATCTCCCCAAGTCAACTTCTGCAATCGCCCATGCAGAATCTCTTTCCCACATGAGGTGCTATGTTCACAGGACCTTGGAACATTTTGGACCTGTTTCAATTGCCTACCTTCCTGAGGCTATGATGGCACTTCCCTGACACCCATTGTATTAGCCCAGCAGCATTTTCAGTGTACATGCTTAGCTATGGACAGGTCTAGTTCTACTGACCATATCAGTTCTGAAGACCCTAGAAGAAACAGAGACCTGAAAGTTGTTTTCCCAGGGGTGCACACTACCCTGACACATAGGCTTAGCCACATCCCTCTGACCATGTCATGTGGCTGTTTTGAGTTCTCAGTCTCACACCAGATGTTGCTAGCTCACAACTGGCTTAGGGAAGGGGCTGGTTTCAGGCAGGAGAAGACAGTGTTTGCCTGTCCTCAGTTGGGCCTGGAGATGGATCTCAGCCACATCCTGATCCTCAGCCCTACCTCCCCAGATGGCATTCTGTCCTTCTTAAATAACAAGTTGAGTGACACACTGTGTGTGCCCCCTCCACATCCAGAGATACACCTTCCCAGGATTCTCCCAGGGCGCAGTGATGCAGTAGAGTTCTGGGTGCTTAAATATGATGTATAATATGAACTCTATTTGGGAAACACTTCCTTTTACCTACTAATGTAAGTTAAATAAAAATACCATATTATTAAAACAAAATTATAATCAGAGAAAAAATTTAAGTTTTTGACAGTTGACAGGTTTATATTTGTTTCAAATGCATCCTCTACAACAACAAATGTTTATATTTGTTTCTGACAGTTGACAGGTTTATATTTGTTTCAAATGCATCCTCTACAACTTGTGACACTTTGTTTATAGAGGAATATTAATGCAAAGTTAATTACACTATCTGTAATATCAAATGATGGATGAGTTTTTGAGATGTGACCAATGAAACAAATGGGCAATGGAAGTTGTACATAGTCCAAGAATAAGATTTTCCAGTGTGTTAATTATTTAAAAAGTAGGCTTGAGATTAAAGTTGTGGGAAAAACTGTAACTGATTCAGTGCAGGTAATGCAAGTCAAAGTTAAAAGTGCAAATCAGTCAAGTAGTTAAAAACTCAATTTGAGGACTAAGGTGTAGCTCAGTGGTAAAACATTTGCCTAGCATGAAAAATGCCCTGGATTCCATCTAAAGTACCACACAACAACGCTGAGGGTGATGATAATAATAAATTAAATTATAGGACATCCTTCCTCCCCTGAACCCTTGGTCCTCAGTTACCTTTGCTAGATTAGAAGTAAACGATTTGCTGGGTCTCCTCCCAGGGAGAGTCTGTACACAAGCAATACATATTATATTCTGGGTAAAGAGCAGCAAAATGACATACAATGTCTGTACCTTAGCACACAGGAAACCACCCATTTCTGTTCTCAACTTATTTTCTCTCTCTCTCTCTTTTCCCAACTACTGTGCAACCTGCCTCAGGGTCAGCAGCCTAAGGCCAGAGGTCAGCAATGGTCCTAGGTCATTTTTCTCTGGCCTGGGCATTATCAGAGGCCCAGGGGGATAAATCTGCCACAAATCTATATCTAGGATTCCCTTTCTCGTGTAAATGTGCACAGTAGGCCATGACATGGACACAGCACAGTGTACCAAATTAGTTACCTTTCGACACACATAGTTTTCTGATGTTTTATTTCTAGGAACAGCATCATGATGAAGATCCCTACAATTGCTCCTTTGCACAAGTTAAATATATAGGGAAAGAAGGGTATATACAATCCCAAGGGTTCAATTAATTTGCTTTCTCACCATCGAAATGAGGGGCTTGGGGTCTGGGGATGTGTAGATGGCAGAGGGCTTTCCTGCATCCTGAGGCCCTGGGTTGCATCCCTGGCACTGAAAATAAAATTTCAATCCCAAGAACCAAAAATAAAATAAAGGGGGGTAGCACAGAATTGGTATAATTCTATCTCATTAATAAAAGGATAAATAAACATGTTTGTACTTTCAAAGAAGTAGATACTTCTCTGAATCTGAAATAAAAATGTCCATTGATGTGTGGCTAGGGATATAGCTCAATTGGGACAGTGCTTGCCTTATAAGTACAAGACCCTGGGTTCAATCCCATGCACTGCAAAAAAAAAAAAAAAAAAAAAAAAAAAAAAAAAAAAAAAGGCCAATTAGCACATGAAAGGATTGTCAACACCATTAGCCATCAAAGAAATGCAAATCAAAGACATGAGATACCACTTGATGCTTATAATCAGAAAGTCTGAGAATAATGTGTTGGTGAGGATAAGAAATTAGAAGCCTTCTACACTGCTGGTAGGAAAGTAAAAGGTGCAGCTGCTCAGAAGTCTGGTGGTTCCTTAAAAGGTTAAATGTACAGTTACCACATGACCCAGCAACTCCACCCCCAGATGCATATTATTACTAATAATGCTTAGAGGCATTATTAGTAATAGTTCAACAGAAAAACTCACATGTTCACCAATTGGTGAGTAAGTGAATGGGGTCTGTTCCTTCGATGTAACCTTATTCAGTCATAAGAAGGGATGAAGTACTGAATAACACGGATGGACCTTGAAACATTATGCTAAGAAGCCAGACCAAAAGGCCACAGAGTGCATAAGAACACCTCTGTGATGCCCAGATTAGGCAAATCTAGGGAGGCAGAGTGCAGAGGAGGGGATGGCTAGGGCTGGGAGACTGGAAGGAGTGAGGAGTGACTGCTAATGGGTACAGACAGGGTTTCTTCTGGAGGTGATGAAATTTTTGAAGTCGATTGTAGTTAGTTACAAAACTATGACATATAACTATAAACCCCTGAATTCACTTGAAATGGGTGAATCACATGGCATGCAAATTATATCGCAATAAGGCTACTAAACTAAAGTTTAAGAAGTGCCAAATAGAAAAGGCTGCTCTTTAACTTTCATGCTCACATACACCTGGACCGACATAGCACCTATAAAAAACTGCCAGGAGGACTCTGAGGATGCTCAAGTAACTGCTGAGCCAGACTCCACCAGTTCAGCCTAACTTCCCTCCTTGCATGACATTCAAAATCAGACTGCCAGTCCACCTGTGCAGGAACAGGGAGGGTCAGAAATGGAATCCAAGGAGCTGCTTTGTAAAGCATGATACAAAGAAGTAAAGGGAGTTAATATTTTCCCTAACAGGTAAGGCTGACTCTGGAATATAATTTTAATCACTAGAAGATCTACTAAATCAATGAAAGAGTATGGCTTTCTCTTTTTTATCTTTTTATGCTTCTACCATTGTTCTTATTTTATGCCTGATATATTCCATTTAAATGCATTTCAAGCCATAAGCAAATATAATGCAAACCATCATGACTCAGAAATATGCAACCAGTAAAACAACAAACTACGTGTCTGCTAAATTACTAATAAGAGAATTTGTACAATGTGGATTAACAAGATCAACACTCACTGAATCTGAACCAAGAGCAAAGGAACTGAACAGAGATGGGTGGTGTGCCTGCCCTGCAGTGCCGATGTCTGGGCCTCAGATGTGACTCTGGACACCACCTCCCCTCTCCTGGCCTCGCTTTTATGTCTGTAAAATGGGGACAGCCACAGCACCTACCTGCTCGTGGTGAGGAGGACAAGGTAAGAAAATGCAAGGCCAGTGCCGTGATGGCATCAGCACCTGGCAGACTGGTGACTCTTGTCAGGATCTCAGGCGACAGGTCGCCTCTCTGCTCCTTGTCCCGGTGGAGGACAGCACTCTCAGGAACAGCTTGAAGAACCCAGGGAAGACCAGGTCATAGTGGGCTTGCGCTGGCCAAAGAGCACCAACTCCCCATGCCTCAGACTTCACTGCATGTCTGGCAACTCGGAGACCTCTGGACTTAACAGGCAAGTGGGCTGGGACTCCTTACAGGTGCATAGGGCGGGTGCTGGGCAAGCTGGCTCAGGCATGTGGAGGTTAAGATCTGGGACATATGTGTCTAGACGTGAGGATCGTTCTGGCACTGGTGTGAGTGGCCTGGGAAATCTAGAAGTTGCACCTGGTGTCTGAAGTGTGGGCAGTGTAGTGAGTCCTGTGGCCTCAAATGATAGCTTTTCACCTCAATGTAGGTGATCAGCATCAGAATTGCTTTTACACAGTGCTCCCCCTATCCCTCTTTTATGGTAGTTGTTGTTGTTTGTTCATCCTGGAGATTGAACCCAAGGGAGCTCTGTCACTGAGCCATATTCCCGCTCCTTTATATTTTTATTTTGAGACAGTGTCTCACTAAGTTACAGAGGCTGTCCTTGAACTTATAATCCTCCTACCTCAGCCTCCCAAGACTCTGTGATAACAAGTGTGAGCCACCATGTCCCAAAGCAGTGCCTCTTTTTAAAAATAATTTTGATATGGTAAAAATTTTTCAAATTTTAATTTCTATTGGTACCAGAGATTGAACTCAGGAGTACTTGACCACTCAGACACACCCAGTCCTATTTCTTTTTCTTCTTCTGCTTCTTCTTCTTCTTCTTCTTCTTTAGGAATTATGGGTTATTAATAACATTTATAACAGTAAAGTGAAGATCATTACTGTAATCATGAGCATGCCGTGAATGAGGGCTAATTGCAGTATTTAGTTCTGATTCATTGGGGAGCTGGAAAACGGTTCGAGATTGGTAAGGAAGGGACGCAGAAGGTGATTGAGAACCGAGTGAGCGGGAGGTTCTGAGCATCCGCCTGAGACGGGCAGGAGAACTTCAGAACACCTGCCTCGCCGGGGTCAGCACCTGGACAGCTGCGGACACAGCGGAGCTCCTGAAAACGCAGCCGACAGAACGGAAGACACCCTCGGCTGAGGGTGGCGACTTAGAAACCAGGCGGGTCCTTCCCTTTGCTCTTCCTCCCCGAGCTCAGCCGCCCAACCTGGGTCCTTTCCAAAGTCATGACGATGACTATGTGGCAGGCGGTGTTGGTTGGGATGGACCAGGAAGCCTGGGGCGTGTCCTCTAGGACCTTGGCACGTGTGTGCGTCCCTCAGCGAAGGGGGCACGTCCTGAGAAGGGTGCGGGTCTGCAGTTTCATCGTGGGCGAACTCTCAGAGAGGACGGGACACACCTGGATGGTGCAGGTCCACCAGGCGGCCTCTTAGTGTCGCCGAGAGGCATGCAGACCAGGTGGATGGGAGGTGCAGACCAGGTGCAATCCAGGCGAGGTGGGAGACTTGCGGCACCTTGTGAGGAGAGGAGGATTCGCTCCGGAACAGCCACGGCTCCCTGATGCAGTGCTGTGTGCTGGGCCCCGGCCACCGCCCGGCAGGTTTGGTTACACCAGCGGCACCACACACACGGGAAACGCGCCACAGTGGCAGCCACGACCGTTCTCACGAGGCTGGCAGGCACGATGTCTTTGGGCCAGAGGGGTTTTCAGCTCCATGATGATCCCCAGGCCACCGTGGTGAATGGGGTCCATCATCCACCCCAACACCTGAGTGGCGTGGGCTGTGTTTATGTGTGTGCTGCCGCCTTTAAAGAGGGATTAAATTCCATGCTAAATAAACCCGTTAAAAGCCGGAAAGCCACGTAAGTGGGTGGTCAGTGGTGAGATTTCTGGTTTGAAACCACACTCCGCAAAAGATGGCAGCAGGCCGTTGGACAGAGGCTGCCTCGTTTGTGACTGAAGATCCAGACTCGGCCCCCCTGCCTCGCCAGGACTGAGGTGGACCTGGATGAGCGTTGAGGGCGTGTTGAGCAGGTGCTGCTGACCGGCTCCTGCTCCCAGGGGTGCTGACCCAGCCTCCCCCGTGGCCACCAAGCCCTGGGGCTGCAGGATCACCCTCGACCCCCAGGTACAGGAGGCACCCCCAGTGTTCCGTGAAGGAGGCCGAGAGTGGCTGGAAGGTGCGTGCTTGACCTCGGCCACCCCAAGGGTCACCCAGAGTCCGTGAAGAACAAGTGGTCAGCTGTGGACTTTGAAGTGGGTTGAATCGTGTGCCCCCAACACACCAACCAAATTCACACCCACCCAGGACCTCAGAATGAAACCACATTTGGAAATAGGGTCTTGATCCATGTGATCAAAGAGGCCATGCTGGAGTAGGGTCAGCCCTAACCCTGTGACCGGTGTCCGTGACAGGAGGACAAGACATGGGCACCGAGGGAGGACAGGCAGAGTCACAGTGACACAGCAGCAGGGCATGCAAGCAGCAGGTGGTGGGAGGGATGAGGAAGCCCCCCCAACCTGGGACCTTCAGAAGGCCACAGCCATGGTGTCACCTTGATGTTGGGCTCCTGGCCTCCAGAGCTGTGAGGCCACACATGGCCACTGTTTTACGCCACCCTGTCTGGGACTGTGTCACTGTCGTGGCAGCCGCGGTCATGGACACAGGTGGCCGCATCCACCACCTCCTTGCCAAGCCCGGGAGGGAGCAGGGCACCTGGTGGGCCAGAGGGCAGAACGCCATGCCCCTCCAAATCCACAGGTCGAAGCCCCACCCCAGTGTGACCGTGTGTGGAGATGGGCGGTCAAGGAGGACACCAAGGCTCAGTGTGCTGACCAGGGTGGTGCTCCGTCCAGTGACACCAGGCTCCTTCTGAGAAGAGGTCGAGAGTCGGACGTGGACTCTCTCTGTCTCTCTCTCTCTGTCTCTCTGTGCACACAGGAAGGACATGCGAGGACATGGAGGAAGGGGACGGCCACCAGCCAAGGAGAGCGCAGAAGAAGCCAGTCCTGACAGCCTTGACCCTGGACCTCAGCCCCGGAACTGTGGGAAGATAGCCCCTGTCATTCAAGTCGCCATCTGTGGTCTTTCCTTACGGCAGCCGAAGCGGACCAGCGCATTCCGCGTGTGGTTGAGAAAGCGAGGCCCAGGAGGTCGGATGATTGGTCCCTGGTGCTCGGCAGTGTGTGGGGCCGGGCAGCCTGGCTCCAGCCTTGCTCTCATGGCTAGCTAGCAGGTCAGTCGCAGAGGCCTGGAGCCCCCACGACCCTCCCCATGCCCCTGCTCCTTGACCTGGGTGTCTGGCTGTCCCTGGGTGCTGGTCTTGGTTCTGCCTGCCTTGCTGCCCAGGGTGCCTGCCCAACCCTCTGTGCCGTCGTGACCCTGCCACTCTGTACTGGGGACCGTGCTCTCCCACAGTGACCTGCTCTGCCCTCTCAGGCCCACAGCAGTGGGTTAGCTTCTCCGGCCTTGCATCCTGGTCAAGTGGGTGCACATCCCCTGCCTGTCTGTCTGCCACCACAGGAAGCTCCCTGGGATCAGGTGGTGTCCTGCCCACATCGTGACTCTGAGGAGCTCAGACGGGGTCACCCCATGCCTCATTGACCTCTGGGTTGAAGGTCAGGGCAGAGGAAGAGTCCTGGGTGTGGGCGCCTTTGTAATGTGGAGTGCAGAGCTGGATCTGACTTTTTTTTTTTGGTCCAGGAAGGTATGTAATTTCCAGATTATTTTAGGTGCTAGGGATGGAACCCAAGGTTTACTGCCTCTACATTATTTTCTTTTTCTTTTTTTTAATTTATTTTTATTGTAAACAAATGGGATACATGTTATTTCTGTTTGTACATGGGGTAACAGCATACCATTTGCGTAATCATACATTTGCATAGGGTAATGATGTTTGATTCATTCCATTACTTTTTCCTTCCCCCCACCCCTCCCACCTCTCTTTTCCCTCTATACAGTCCCTCCTTCCTCCATTCTTGCCCCCCCACCCCCCATTATGTGTCATCATCCGCTTATCAGTGAGATCATTCATTTTTTGGATTTTTGAGATTGGCTTATCTCACTTAGTATGATATTCTCCAATTTCATCCATTTGCCTGCAAATGCCATAATTTTATCATTCTTTATGGCTGAGTAATATTTCATTTTATATATATATATATATATATATATATATATATATATATATATATATATATATATATATACGCGCCACAGTTTCTTTATCCATTCATCAATTGAAGGACATCTAGGTTGGTTCCACAATCTGGCTATGGTGAATTGAGCAGCTATGAACATTGATGTGGCTGCATCTCTGTAGTATGCTGATTTTAAGTCCTTTGGATATAGGCCGAGGAGTGGGATAGCTGGGTCAAATGGTGGTTCCATTCCAAGTTTTCTGAGGAATCTCCACAGTGCTTTCCAGAGTGGCTGCACTAATTTGCAACCCCACCAGCAATGCATGAGTGTGCCTTTTTCCCCACATCCTTGCCAACACCTATTGTTGCTTGTGTTCTTGATAATTGCCATTCTAATTGGGGTGAGATGAAATCTTAGGGTAGTTTTGATTTGCACTTCTCTTATTACTAAAGATGGTGAACATTTTTTCATATGTTTGTTGATTGCTTGTAGATCTTCTTCTGTGAAACGTCTGTTCGTATACTTAGCCCATTTGTTGATTGGGTTATTTGTATTCTTGGTGTAGAGTTTTTTGAGTTCTTTATATATTCTGGAAATTAGTGCTCTATCTGAAGTATGAGTGACAAAGATATTCTCCCACTCTGTAGGCTCTCTCTTCGCATTGCTGATAGTTTCCTTTGCTGAGAGAAAGCTTTTTAGTTTGAATCTATCCCAGTTGTTGATTCTTGCTTTTTTATTGCTTGTGCTATGGGAGTCCTGTTAAGGAAGTCTGATCCTAAGCCAACAAGTTGAAGATTTGGACCTACTTTTTCTTCTATAAGATGCAGAGTCTCTGGTCTGATTTCAAGGTCCTTGATCCATTGTGAGTTGATTTTTGTGCAGGATGAGAGATAGGGGTTTAGTTTCATTCTGTTGTGTGTAGATTTCCAGTTTTCCCAGCACCATTTGTTGAAGAGGCTATCTTTTCTCCATTGCATATTTTTGGCACCTTTGTCTAGTATGAGAAAATTGTATTTATTTGGGTTTGTGTCCGTGTCCTCTATTCTGTACCATTGATCTACCTGTCTATTTTCGTACCAATACCATGCTGTTTTTGTTACTATTGCTTTGTAGTATAGTTGAAGTTCTGGTATTGTGATACCCCCTGTGTTCATTCTTTCTGCTAAGGATTGCTTTAGCTATTCTGGGTTTCTTATTCTTCCAGATGAATTTCATGATTGCTTGCTCTATTTCTGCAAGGTACGTCATTGGGATTTTAATTGGAATTGCATTGAATCTGTATAGCACTTTAGGTAGTATGGCCATTTTGACAATATTAATTCTGCCTATCCAAGAACATGGGAGATCTTTCCATCTTCTAAGGTCTTCCTCAATTTCTTTCTTTAATGTTTTGTAGTTTTCATTGTAGAGATCTTTTACTTCTTTGGTTAGATTGATTCCCAAGTATTTTATTTTGAGGCTATTGCAAATGGAGTTGTTTTCCTCATTTCCCTTTCAGCTGTTTCATTAACAACCCTATTTCATTAATTTTATTTAGAGACAGGCTCTCACTGAACTGCTTAGCACCTCACTTTTGCTGAGCATGGCTTTGAGCTCATCATCCTCCTGCCTCACCTCCCAGGCTGCTGGCATTACAGGCGTGCAATCTGCACCCTGCAACCCTGCCAAATTTTGGTGGCTTCTCCATTCATAGAACTTTTCCCTCTTCAGTTGTTCCACTCACTCAACCACTATCCCTCTTTTAACATATCCATTTATTAGTAGGTTCATTTCAGATGATGATGCTAGCCACAGAGTATACTTAAAGAAGCTAAGATGCTTCCTACATCACTAGGCAATGTTATCATGTAGGACCACCCTGATATATGGGAATCATTATTGATTGACATTATTATGTGGCATGTGAGTGTACTAATAAGCTGTCCACTACAAGGGAGAGGGTGAACTTTTGCTTTGCTATGGGAGGACCCAAGCATCTCTGATGCTTAAAGGCATCATGAATGGTCAGAGGAGAAGGAGAGAATCCAGGTAATTGGTCTTGCACAGCATCAGTACCTGATTCCTAACATGAAGGGACTTTCCCGTCAGGGAGACACTCAGAAGGCAGCCCAGACTGGGAGGGAAATGCCTAGGAATGGAAGGTTGCTGGGTCCTCATTCCAATCTGAGCAACCATTGCTGACAAACAAGGTGGACACTCACTCTCAGCAGATAACATGCATCCACATGTGTTTACTTCTGATTGGCATGGGATTATCAGATTCATGTAAGATATTAACATGCAAAATAAAACCTCAAGCGCAGCATGAATAACAAGTGTGCATATTGTCAATAAGGTCCAATAGTGGCAAATAAAAAGACCTGGAGCTTAAATGTGGAATCAACCCAATGTCCACCAAGGAATAAATAAATGTACAAAAGATGTAGACTTCCCTTCTGTTATTCAGCCTTAGAGATAGGAAAATTTTGACCCATCTTCCAGCAATGTAGGATCTTGAGAACAGTGCGCAAAGTGGAACAAGGCAGACACACTGGAACAAATAGTATATAAGTTCATAGTCTGCAACACAGATGAGGTATTGAGCTTGTCAATTTCATTGAGACAGAATAGAATGGTGGTCAAATGAGCTGTAGATGAAGAAGTGGGAGTTAGTGTTTCATCTGAGAAGAACATTTGTTTATGGTGAGGAAAAAGCGCTGGAGATGGATGATGGACATGGTTGAACAAAAGAAATTTATATTCATCCCCATATGATGGCATTATGGCCAATGATAGAACAATAACCCACAGACATGAATTTGTTCCACAATATGACCTAGCATAGTGAGACTGGAGCCATCTTAGTTGGTATAAGGGTACTCTAGGATGTTTGTCCAGTGATGAATCATCACGTAACACATTTACTGGATATTCTCTCTACTTTAAGTGATACATCTATATAACTGACACCACTCACCTCTACACATTACAATGGCTCAATGGTAAGCTTTCTATATATTGAACCACATTTTGTGGACAGAGAGAAAAATCATGGATTGAAAGCCCAGCTGGAAAGCAGAAGGCTGAGTTGGGAGGTTTGGAAGCAGCTCCCCAGTTCCCCTGGGTGCTGTGTCACATCCCATGCACTCCCATCTTCTCAGCAAGCACTATATTCCAGCTTGAATGGGAAATGTTACCATATGCTTCTTTTTCTACATGTGAGATTTTCCATCTGGTACATGGGTCACAATAAAATATCCAGGGCAAGAGCAATATCTGTGCTCCTATATATGCTATGTTAAATGGAGAGTGATTGGAATTGAGAGGCTATCTCGAGGTGATCCATAGACTCCCAGAAAGTATAGACAGACACTCTGTGAAGAGTGTGAGCATGCACAGAATTTTCTATGATTTTATGTCAAGGATGCCTAACTGCAGACTGTGTGTCCTCTGGACAGATTTCTGAAAACAGTGGCACATACTAGAATAGATTTACTACATTGAGTGTTTCCATATATGTATTTCAACTGATAACTCAGTGATTTGTGTTCTTTTGTACGTATGTTCCTCACCCATGGGATGTCACGCCATTTCTGCTCTCCCTCATCTTCATCTCCTTCCTCTACTACCACACTGAACTCTGAAATGGGACTGCTCTGATATAGGGTATCTAACATGTTTTGTGTAGAGAATGGTGACAGAAATTCATGTTTTAGAGAGAAGTAAAAGAGGGAGTCAGAGACCTTTTGATAGTTTGGCATGGTGGACAGAGTTTGGGTCAGTAGCAGGAGAGACCAACTCCTCTAGAACCCTAGGACACATGCACAGACCACTGTGGCAGTTACATGTGTTTTTCTTCAAACAGGTTGCCAGGTTGGAATGGGCAATGACATCACGGGCCTCCAAACTTCCTGATTGGAAGGGCCAGACTCTGTGGGTCACGGGCAACAGTTTGTCCTCAGGACTATTCTTCGCCTGATTTCTCCATTTGGCAAAGAGAGAACAGACTCCTATTCAACCAAATTTTCAATGAGTGTTTGCCAGAATAAGAAACTAGTTTTTGTAGAAGGGAAGAAAGGGTGTTGGAGAAGTTATGAGGGATCATGAAAACTCCCAGCCTGAACAACCTTACCTTCCCCGCCAAGCACCTCAGTCTACCTGCAGGTCGTGGTAGATGATGAGGTCTCAGGCCCATCAGGTGAGGAATCTAGAGAAAGAATGGAGTTGACATGATCACTGGTAAGGAGGAAGGGATAGAGAAGCCAGAAAAGGTGGAGCAGGGAGCCCAGTTTGGAAGGAGAGAACAGGTCATGGGAGAAGATGTCCACATAGATGGAAAATCTGGAGAGAAAGGAACTGAGCTAGAAGATATGATCCAAGTGTAGTAAGGGGGTAGAAGGGATGAAAAAGGGTCACTCCACCCTGGGAGAAAGTGTCCATAATGGACTAGAGCTTTGAGGAAAAGGGACATGTGACAATGGTGAGGAGAATCAGGGGAAGATGGTTATCAGCAAAGGGGGAAAATGGTACAATAGCTCAGAAGGCAGCAAGAGTTGAAGGTCTCGCATGTGATAGTGGTACTGGGATCCAATGATAAAAGGCTGAATTCCGAATGCAAGAGCTTCACTCAGCTTTCTATACTCAGCACCATGGGTCGAACCCTGCCTCCCATGTCGGGTCTCAAGGAAGAGAGAGTGGACCTCCAAATCAGAGGATGATGTGCATGATGATCTTCCAGGGGTTTTAGGTTCAGTACACAGTGCAGAATCTGGTCTTTTGACTGAGACCACTGGCAAAAAGAGAAAGAGGGAATCCCCCACTGAGTTTGTGAAGAAACTGGAGGAGCTGGATAGTGAGCCGAATCATCCCTGGGACCCTGATTCACTGTGTGACCTTAAAATGAAATTCAAAAGACTGTGAATAAACTTGGTGCAGCCAGAACACCATGACGTTTTAAAGAAGCTACTAGGTAGGGAGCACCCAGCTAGTGCCCTCCAATCCTCTCTCCATACAAAGATGAACCTTATAGCCACTGCCCTTTTCCAGAGTGCCTTGTTACCTCTGAGTACCCCAATGTCTGGAAGACTCAGGACCCATCTCCCCTCATGACTCTTAGATGATGGATGCTTACCCTACACTAGAAAAAGGTCCCTGCTTGGGACCACAGCTTGATTCCAACAGTCCTCTCTGACTGCAGACACTCTGGCTCTAATATACATCCTACTCTTTGGGGTTGGGTAATGGGGCCATGTTCATGCTGACATGACTGTCAAATGAGAAAATGACCTAGGAACCCTCTGATTCTGAGGTGGTGCATTCCTGGGTGACGATGGGCCCTCATAGTTTACACAAAGTTCTTGATCATACAGGTATCTAGCTCTTACCCAAACCCTCACTTGGTTGCTTTTCTGGGGAGTCTCAGGTCAAAGGAACTTGTCCAAGGTGTGTTACTGTCCTCTTCCTATCCACCTCTGATGGGCTCCAATCCTGCACCTTCTCCAAGGGAGTTCTTGTCCTCCTCTCTGCTCTCTCTCTCCCATTGAAGCCCCTCTGGTTCCCAAACTAACACCAGTGTTCTGTTCACAGAGGATCCTGTTGTCAAAAGATTCCTGGCCTGGGACAAGAACCTGAAGGTGTGTGACAAGGTGAGGTTGCTCTCCACTGGGCAGGGGTCCTGCTCCAGCACAACATGGATGGGGAGGGTTTCTAATGCCATGGTCCTTCTCTCTGCCTCCACATAGAGCCCCCAAGATGTGCCAGGTCCTGGCCAGTTTGTGACTTGTCAACATCTCTCTCAGGTCTAGAAACTTCTTGCAGAGAGGAGAGGTGAACCTTGTTTCTGCTTTGTGTGCTCTGAGCTCCAAACTCAAGAATGCAGTCTGGCACGGATATCTCCTCTTTTCTTGTTGTTGTTTGAGGTTTGGGGCTATTCTGCCCTCTGCTCTCCCTGGGACCACCTGTTCTCCAGCCTATTAAAGACCCTCCTCACCCAGCTGACTTATATATTCTCCCTCAAAAGGTCCCCTCAGAGCTGGCCCTCCAGTGCACTTCTAGGTCTCCTCTCACCTTGACCATTCCCATTGACCTTGATCCCTCATGCCCTTCCCTAACTACATGATCCACTTCTGTCTGTCTCCCACCCACAGCCACCCTCTGTGGATGGTGAGACAGTCTGAATCTCCCAGTCAGCCTCACAGCCTTCAAATCCCAACAACACAGGTGACCTCCCAGAGATGTGCTGGGTGCTCCAAGGCTGTTCAGCCAGACCAGAGAGAATAGTTTGTCACACAGGAAGTGCTAGAAATCCTTAACTCAGAGCAAATGGGCCCAATGTCACCAGTGACGAAAGGCTGCTGTCTATCTAAAGTGAATATCCTGGAGCCACGCATCTCTCTCTCCCCCTGGGAACTGTCTTTTGACCCTCTCCTTTTAATTCATCTGGGGCCATGCATCCCTTAAGGATATGAAGCACGCAGATGATTTATAGAATTGTCATAGTTTTAGTACATATAAAAATATTATTTATTTTGAAATATATTTATTTTAAATAGTTTTGAGGTATATGTTGTTTGGAAAATTGCTGTTCCTTATTAGTTTTTGATGAGGATTACAACACTGTGTATATATTCCTCTTAGGGTTTTAATCTTTTTATCTATTTTTCCTATTACATTTATACCTCTGTGGTATTATCATATAGTCTTATAAATACAAATTTTCATTTGATGTTCAATCATTATTGCGAATATCAAACTGCTGTCATTTAACTTGCTTTGGCATGTTTTTCTGTCATTGTAAAGTATGTATTGTAAGAGAGCACAGGTGCTGTGTGCTTTTGAGGAACACAGCACAGCACATTTGTGGGGAAAGTGAATAAAGTTGAAAATCTTACCTTAATGATGCATATGACCATATCATTGTGGATTGTTTCATGTCAAATTATATTGTTATTTAACAAATTGTAGTTACTTGACCAAATTTCTTACCTGTGGGGGGGGAACACCTCAATTATTTTTCATGTAGGAAAACAACAGAGAATGTTACCAAACTGAAACTAGAGACTAGAAGCAAGAAACACAGGGAAAGTGAAAGAAAAATTGAGGTGAGCTGTATAACAATCTTAAACCCAAAATCAAGGAGAGGCATCTCAACAGGAGATGCCTCCCTGGTAATTGTCCAAGGATAGGGACACACATGGAATGGCAGACTTTGCTACTTGAGCCACAATGGGAGTCTTTTCCACAACCTCTGATTCATGAAGGGAAATGAAAGTACTAGAGCAGATTGAGAGGAGGATAAGAAGACAGGAAGAGCCAAATTTGGTAAACAGACAGTCACAGAGAGGAAGGAGCTAAAAGTATGGGCAGCGAGTGACTGCAGACAAGCATCTTGGAAGAAGGGAGTGGCAGAGCATATGTGAGCACTGTGGAAAGGAGCAGGTGAAGAGAAGCATAGCCAGAAATCAAAGAAAACTAAGAGATGTGGCAACAAAGCCAGCGATGAGGTGTGATGTTGGGTTAGAGAGACAAGTGGAGATGATGCTAATGGACTGCAGAGGACCAACATGGAATGAGCTTAAGGTTGGGTGGATGTGTTAATATGGATGGATGGTGGTTGGGTGAGTGGAGCAACTGAAGTGGTAAAAGTTCCACGAAGGGAGAAGTCATTAAAGACGGGCACTTTGCAATGCAATTCGGATGCTGATCAACTGCATGGAGGTCACAGGCTACAGGTTGCGGCCAGAGGCCCCGTCTGCTCTGTCCTATTTTCAGAAATCAGCTCCGGGTTTCCCAAGACACTCCCACTTCTCACCAGTGGCTGCAAATTCAGGGATTCCTTTTATACCACTGTATAATTCTCTATAACTTCTCACTGAGGTTGGGAGAGCATAAATCCTATAATGAATGTTTTGTCATGTGAAAAAGGACACAGATTGAACCAGCTAAAAGATGAGGCACATGGTTGGAGCAGATGAAAGCTGTCATGTCCTCAGGTTGCAACATCTTTAGAGGACATGGATGTACAGGACCAACCAGGGAAGCTCACTTGGTGTTAGCGTCCTGAGTTTTACTGGAATTTTACTAAGCATTTGGTTGGTGTGGGATGAGTAGAGCAATAAACCATGCTTGGTTCCTGCTCTCTGGGTCCTTACCTTGAGTGAGGGAGACAGGTGTGTGTCCAGGAAAGAAGACAAGGGAAGGGGTTGTGGACAGAGACAGGGCATCATGTCAAGTACACAGTGTGGTGCTGGCACTAGGCAGTGTCATGTCTCCAGACCGGTTCTGTCTTCCTGATCGCTGTGTGAGAGGCTCCCTTCAGTAGTCCCTGACCAGCAAAGCCCTCTTGAGGGAAGTTCTGTCCTGGGTAATTCTGGGCAGGTTGGCACCCAACTCCGACTTCCTAAGCCTACCTAAGTGGGCCTTCCTAACCCCATCAGAAGACCTAGTTCCTTGCCACACCGGAAGTCCCGGTGCAGAGCTCCCCAGAAACTGTGATCCCGGGCCCTCAGCAGGCCCCAGTGCTGGGACTCTATTTCCCAATAGTCTGTCCACCCCCATTAGGGACCGTCTGAAACGTGTCTGCCTCGTCTGACAGCTCAGAGGAGACATGCCGTGAGTATTGGCTGTCTGCAGCCCTCCCGTCCTTCATCATGGTTTCTCCTTAGTTCAAGGGAGTTTTAATGGAATATCCAGAATGCATTTCCTTCCCCTGGCCTTTTTCCCGATTGACCATTGATTCAGTGATGTGATGCGTACATCAATCTATAGATGTGGTAACATGGGAGAGACCTGCAGACTCCTGGCACAGACGACAATTCCCTAATGTAAATATCATCCTAGAGTCTTGTGGTGCAGCAGCAGAGGTGGATATTGGATGAGCAGTACACTAAACCTATGTGTGCCATCTTCACCAGTTTCTTTGAATCTGTATTTTGAAATAAAACCAAAAAAATCCAACCAAGCATTTTTTTGTTGACTGAAAATTTTAAAGCCTGGACAGCATCTTTTAATTCTCATTTCATAAAACTTTGGGAAATACTGGTCTAATGTATAGCAGATTGGTGGATTCCTCGAGGTAGGGGTTGGGTTGGTGCTTTTGGAAAAGGCAATATCTCTGTCATTATTTTGGTGAAAGTTGAATTATCAATTAATTTTCCCCCAAATTATCAAAGCAGTCACATAAAATGAATGCTCTAATTATAAATACTAAAGGTGACAGGTTGATTTTGAAAACAACACAAAATTATGTTTCCTGATTTTGAACGTTTATACAGAGCTTGGCAGGTAGCAGTGGCTCATAAGCTCTCTCTTATTCATTCCCCCTTCTCCCTTTTGGTTCTACCACCTATTTTATTTTTTCAGCTTTGTAGTTCAGGTGCCATATGTTAGTTCAGGCACAAACTAAGAGCAAAGAATCTGAGTGATCATAGGAGAGAAACAGGGTGTGGGATTAGCTGAGGTGACAGGTGTCCTTGGGTGGCCTGCTGGACTCTCTTGTATCACTCCCATTGCATCTTTCTGGATCTCTAAACATTTTGTCGTTATAAAGCTGCTTCGACTTGTTTTCATCCTTCCTCTTAAATGATCCCAGACCCCCTTTCCTCCTTCCTGCTTCCCTCAGTAAAGGCCCGTCAGTTAAAGCCACAACTGTGTACGTTGCTGGGATCCTACTTGTCTTCTGATGCCCTGTAGCATCATTTTTTCCTCATATATAATTATTTTTGCCTAAACTGTGCTGGTGCTCTGTACACTCTGTGCTACGTGGTCTAGGCCAAGAGATGGATGGGCCTGGGCACAGCACGATCAGCATCTGTCCTCCCTACACACTCCCTCTCTTTTGCCTGAGTTTGTCACTGTTCCTGGGCCTCCACTTCCCCAGCCCTCACCCTTCCCCATGTGACTTGGCCTCGTCTGTGGAATGGCTTAGTTCTAGGGGACTCAGTGTCCTCAATTGGGCCAAGTCCAAAGGTTCTTCCACATCCCATCCTGGGGGTTGCCTAGAGTCACCCTAGAAGGGTGGCCTTTTAGAGGAAGGCCAGGGAGGAACACAGGGACTGCCTGGGGAGGTAGGTATAGTACATGTCCAAACACAACAGCCTCATGCCTTCCCTTCTGGTGGGAATGGAACTGCAGTGGGTCTCAGGCTCTGCACTGGTGGCCTCTGATGTGTTTTTGCCCTTCAGCTGTCTGCCTCTGAGACCAACCTCTGCCCAGGGAAGCAGCACATTAGTTAAATACCAACAACCTCCCCTCCCCGTTTATCAATCTGAGCTCATAGCACAGCTCTGGAATCCAGCAAGGCATCTCCCAGGACTCCAGACTCCAGGGAGAGGGTCTGTACAACCACACTGAGGTTTGGTGTGCCGTTTCTGCTGGCAGGCCCTGGGAGAGGACTGGTGAATTGCTGCCAGAATACTGCCCAAGCCCCTGTAGGGGGTCTCCCTGGGCCATCCTTGGCAGGAATTGGGACTAATGTGGCCCCAAAACAGACTACAGCTGCCCCACATCCCTCCTCCCCAGTATTGCAGAATGAGTGGGTGCTGCTGGCTCCCCAGTCTTGCAGTCCCCTCAGAGTTGTTCAACTATCACTAGTATCAATTTCGGAATATTTTCATCACCTCTGGAAGAAATCCTGTCTGTACCCATTAGCCGTTCCCCATTTCCCCCCAGTTCACCCAGCCCTAGGCTTCCACTCATCTGCATTCTGTCCCATAGATCTGCCTATTCTGGGCATCATAGAAGTGTTCCTATCCACTATGTGGCTTTTTGGTCTGGTTTCTCAGCATAATGTTATCAAGATTCATCCATGTGGTACATGCTCAGTACTTCCTTCCTTCTTATGGCTGAATAAGGTCACATTGAAGGGACAGGCCCCATTTGACTCACTCATCAGTTGGGGAACATTGGGTTATTTCCCTTTTTGAACTGCTACCAATAATGCTGCTATGAATATTTTCATACGGGCTTTTGTATAGACAGGACTTTTTATTTCCCTCAGGTCTGTACCTGAGAGTGGAGTTTGCTGGGTCATGTGGTAACTTGACATTGAACCTTTTGAGTAATTTCTGGACTTCTAAGCAGCTGCACCATTTACTTTCTCACCAGCAATGTAGAAGTGTTCTAATTTTTCATCCTCTCCTACACATTATTTTTGGACGTTCTGACTATAGTCATCCTAGTAAGCAGGAAGTGATATCTCATAGTTTTGATTTGCATTTCTTTGGTGACTAATTGCATTGATCATCCTTTCATCTGGTTATTGGCCATTTTTTATGTCAGTATAAACAATTTTTTTGTCCTTTTGTTAATTAGTTATACATATTCTGCACGACTCCTCCTGTTTCCTTTCTGATGATGGGGATCGAACCCGGGACCTTGCACAGGCTAAACACAATCTATCAGTGAGCTATAACTTCAGTCCCTCCACCTATTCTCAATGATATATTTCTTATATATTAGAGTTTTCTGTGATCTTTCCTTTTTGAAAATATCTCTGGAAATGTTGGAATCTTCCCCTCTGACTGCTGTGGTTCACAGTGAGCTGAGCATCTGTGGCTAATAAAAAAGTGCATAGGAAAATTTTAAAATTGATTAGGCAGAAGGTCTGTATGACACATCACCTTCCAAAGTGCACTGGGGTTTTATCACTGAGTTAGGATAGAGGAAGACGTTCATCCATTGTGGATGGCAAACTGGAAGGGTAGTGATACAGTGGGTGACAGTGCAGGTCCTGACAGTTTGGGGTGATGGACTGAAACATGATGTCTGCACCATCTCACCTCTGGTCACATTCCAGGAGTCCTCGGCAGGTCAAGCTGTTATCATGGGTTGCCTGTCCCATGGCCTCCTCCAAGGAGAGCCTGGCTTTGTTTAGTCCTTCCCCACCCCTCACACACCAGGAATATCAGAGAAGCTGGCATGATCCCGGCTCGGGATGGTCTTCGTGGGTGAGTTCTTGGTTTGGCAAGGGATGTGGAACCCAGTGTGGGTCATTGAAAGCTAGGAGTGTTTGCTGGAAGGTTCTGGGGGAAGTTTTATCCTTACCTTTGTAGGGGAGCTTAGGATGGCTGTCCTGGGTGCGCTGCTTCTCCATTCGCCCACAGAGGAGGTAGTGCCATGAGAAGCCCGATGGCCACCCACCTCTCACCACAGTCCTTGTATGGTTCCTTCCTACCTTTAACCCAGGGTGAGTTGGATTTTTTGTTTCTTGTGGCTAAAGTTATCCCACATGAGTTAAAAAAAAATTTGTAAGCTATTGTCCATTTAAATACCAATTTGTTACAAATAATTTAGTATCAAATGCCTTGCCAAATTATTATGTAAATTTCCATGAAGAATGCCATAAAAAGGTAAAAAGCAAACAAAAAACAAACAAACCAGAAGAAGCATTTGTAATACCAGAAGTGAAGCAGCAGTCTCCTCAGTATATAAGGGCTTCGTCAGTGACTAGGAAGAGAACCCACAGGCAGACAAGATGAGCAGTAAGAAAGCAAATGTGTGAAATGCTCAGCCTCAATCACAAAATAAAATCTCTTAAGACATTGCGTTGGTGAGGGTGGGTAGAAATAGGCAGCCTAAGGCCCTGGGTTCCAGGGTGCCAGAAGAGCACTCTGCCATGAGCCACGCCCCCAGCCCTCAGGCAGCTCATTTTGTTGATGAGGAAGTAAATTAGTTGAATGATTTGGGAGGCCAATATGACAATAAGAGTGCATGAGCCTGTTTTTTCCTGTATATTTGACTTCTGCAAAGGAGCCCTTGCAGGGATCTTCATCAGGGTGCTGATCCTAGAAGTAAAACATCAGAAAGCACTGTGTGTGTCCAGAGGTCACTGACTAGGTGAACTGCACCTCATCCATGTCACGGCTACTGTGCACCTTTACATGAGAAAGTGATTCCTGGATATGGATTGGTGCCAGGCCCACCCCCAGCCTCTGATAGTGCCCAGGCCAGAGAAAATGGGCCCAGAACCCTTGCTGACCTTTGCCCTTAGGCTGCTGGCACTGAAGCAGGTTGCACAGTGGTGGGGAAAAAAAGAGAGAGAGAAAATAAGCTGTGAACAGTAAAGGGTGGATTCCTATGCGATAAGGTGCAGACACTGTATGTTGTTTGCTGCTCTTTTCCCTAGAATATAATATGTGTTGTTCATGTGCAGACACTCCCTGGGAGGAGACAGGATTAGGGGTGGGAGGCTCAGGGGTGGGAGGAAGGCTTGAAATTTCCTTCATTATTATTCTCATCGGCAACATTATTTTGTGATACTAGGGATGGAGCCCAGGGCATCAAGCATGCTAGGCCAGTGATCTGCCACTGGGCTCCGCCTCGGCCCTAAAATTGAGTTTTTACCTACTTGACCTATTTAAACTTTTTACCCTTTACACTGAATCAGTGAGGTTTCTTTTCCACAAATTTTAAATAATACATTGGTAAATCTTATTCTTGGATTGTGTGTAACTCCCATTGCCCCTTTTGTTTCATTAGTCAAGTGTCAATTTATTTAATCTATCACTTGAGCATGAAGTCAATGTATTTAACTTTGGGCTGATATTTCTCTCTCAAGAAATTTCACAAATTATAGAGGGAGCATTTGGAACAGATATAATTCTCACCTGTATTCAAAAGATCAATTATATTTTTCTTAGTTATAAATATATGTAACCAAGTGTTTGTTGGGAACCCTCTTGATATTATAGTAGTCATTTCTTTTCTTTTTTGTTATTTTTTGTTCTTGTGTGTGTGTGTGTGCACATGTGCATGTGTATCTGAGGATTGAACCCAGGTCATTCTATCCCTGAGTCATATCCCCAGCCCTTTTTATTTTTTATTTTGTAACAGGGTTCTCTAAGATGCTGAGGCTGGCCTTGAACTTGGAATCCTCCTGCTTTAGCCTTCCAGTTGCTGGGTTTACATGCATGTGCCACTCAGCTTGGCTCCCTTCGATTTGAGAACCTCCCAGATGAAGTCCTGTAGTTGTCATTGTGTGTGAGGTTTAACTGGGGACAGTCCACTCTCATTGCTACCACGTTTTCACAGAGAAGGCCCTTGAGAGCTGAGGGCTGCTGTTCACCATGTTTGGCTTTGGTGACGAGATATCTCCTTCTTCTCCTCTGCCTTTGAGCCTCAGGAGCTCTTGCTTATCTCCAGCCAGAGAAGATGTCTGCGGAGGCCAGAGGCATCGAAGTTCATGATTCTGTGACACAGGACTCTTTGTTGCTCTGCCATCGGTGACTGTGCCTGATGCAGGACCACAGGTCACTGGAGGAAGACAGTGAGGACATTGCACCGCAGCTGTGCTCCTTGGGAGTGGGGTCGTCAAGTCAGGGCACTAACTACAGGGCCAGGTCCACTCCAGCTTCTTTATCTCAAGAGGAAAATGAATGTGAAATAAAGATGCCTCCCAGGCAGCGTAACTATGGAAAGGGACCTTCTTCAGTGTCTCGTGTCTTTTCTGGAACCTTGACCTGAAGCACCCCATTTTGCTTCCTTGTTTATGTGTGTATTTGATTAATGCAGCATCTGTAGCCATCGTCACTGTTGCTGTTTCAAGTCCAACAGCTTTGGTTAATGTCAAGATGCATCCTTACTGAGAGATCCAGCCCTGGAGGAGACAGTGTGGGGGTACTCTTTCATGTTTCTGTAGGACCACCAGCTATGTGGGGCTGCTTTTGCAGATCTGCATTTCTTATCTGTCCAAGAGAGAGACAGACAGACAGAACTGTTAGAATTAACTACTTTATAAAATCTGTCTTTGTGCCAAAATTGAAGCCAGAGATTTCCTAATATTTTAAAATAATGTGACTCCAGGTAAATAATTCTAACAGAGTATAATTCTTGGAATTTAAAGACTATTTTTTTTACCATGCTCTTCTTTAGATCTTAGTTTTTTTCAAGGTTGTTTTTGTTTTAATTCTCTGACCTTTTTTATTTGACTTGGATTAGAGTTTATCCTTGCTTTTTCCCAAAAGGAGAGAGTTGATGTATTACATCATATTTAAGTGCACAGGCCTCTACTGATACTGGGATTTGTTTTACAAATACAGTAAAAAAGTCATGTCTCAAAGTTGGCTTCTTTGAGTGGTCTCATACATCACAATCGTTCACTTCCAGGGCCAGGGATGTCGCTCGGTGGTAAAGCCTAGCATGAGCAAGGCCTTGGCTTCCATCATCAGCACCAAACAAGAGTACTTCACTTCCCCAGAGTGAGGACCACAAGTCAAAGAGCCCGGGTCACGCAGACCCAGATTATGTTTTGGAAAGTACCTCTTGTGCCGTCTGAGGCCCAGTTTCCTCGTTGGTACAGTGGGTGATGACTGACTCACAGTTGGCGAGGCTTGGAGAACAGCAGACGTACAGGTTTGGGATGGTGCTCGGGATAGTACAGGGCTCCTGTAAGCGTGGAGCTTGTTTTTCTGGATGTCAGAACCTGGGGGACTGCATCCTGTTTTCCTGGGACAGCTCTGTGGCGTGCCTGTTGTCCCAGCCTGATTCTGAACAGTGCCTGCTTTTGCTCTCAGAAGTCTCCCTGTTTGGGCAGCGATTATGTGCTCATCCCAGTCAGAGCCTAGTAGCTTTAATCCCCACTGAAGCTGCAAAGGAATCAGGCTTTTTGTCATGAGTCAGGCTTTACCTTGTCAGCTGCTCTCCAACGTGGGCATTGGTTACCAAGCACCGTGGGAGGAATCCGAGGCAGGTGTGGGTGTGCACAGACGTGTGCCCGGGAGCTGCTGCTGTGGAAGGGAAGTTCTTCTGTGAGGAGGAAAGCGAGCCTTTGGTTATTTTCTGTGTTTCAGGGACCATTTGTAACCCTGGACCCCGGAAGTCGATGTCTAAGCTGCTGTACATCCGCTTAGCGCTCTTTGACAGGACTGTTGTGAATGGCATTGTGGCAACTTCATTGTCAGGTGAGGTCTTCCGTCTTCTCTTTTAGTTTCTCATCACAAATGCATTTAAGATATAGGTGAGCAAGACTTTCTTAGGAACAGGACAGGTGCCCACTGTCAGGAGGGCTTCCTAACAGAGGTAGAATTAGATTGAGTGATTCATAAAGACTTTGAGACACTGGTTTGTAAATGAGAAATAATTCCTCTTTCATTGTGCATTTGTTAATATTTTATTTCCTATTGGTTCTCATTTTTCTGCATCCCTCTCTTCTAAGAAAGAAGAATAGAGATGAACAAAGCAAAGTCAATTCAAATTTTCCTAAGATGAACATATTAAATATACAGCAGACTAAATTTAAATGGCACTGCTAAACCTAAATTAAATGAATTTTTAGGAAGATTTGGGTCAGGAAGTGAGAAACAAGAGCTGTTGTGCCCAGCGCTCAAGACCCCACAAAGACCACCAGAGACCACGATCAAAGCAAGCAACAAAGAGTCATTTATTAGCAAGCTCGAGCCTGGTCCTCCGCGCACTCGGTAACCGGTGACGCTAAGAGGCCCTGAGCCTTGTTCAGCAGGCTTTTTATAATGAAAGGCAAACAGTTTTACAGTGTTCTTTTTGATTGGCTAACATAAAATTGTATACAAAGCATGTCATTTTAAGTTGTGGGTCACCCTGACCTCCGAGAGGAGGGTTATCATTATCTTTAAGTTCGCTTTTGGGTCAGCCACCTGGCCTTTACAGATAAGATAAGAGACGAAAATTCTTTGCAGCTTTTATGAGGGGTTGAGGGCAGTTTGGGAAGAGCCTCGCATTTGTCTTTACACAGGTGCGGGCTCTTTCTATCTTTACAGAGCTATCTGTAGTACAGAAACAAAAAGACAAAGAAATATCTTCTAGAGGAGAAACTGGATGAGATTTTCCATTGGAGCCTGGCAGTAGGGTTTCTGATCAGTCCTCCTCAGATTGACAAATTTCCATTTATTTTGAAAGGAGGCATTTGATCCTTTCACTTTGTTTCACAGTAAACATATAACTCTGTAAATTAAACTTGCTTCTGGTTTTGGTTAACCTTCTTGCAAAGTCAGCATAACTTTTCCCTGCACCCTTTCCTTTTGACATATTTTTGTTCTTATCTTCTCCTGAGTGTCTCCCTCATCCTGTATTCTACAGAACTACTTCCCTAGTAAGCAAGACAGTCTGGCCTGCCTGGAAGCCACCAAGGGGATTGGGGAACATGATTTCGTTATTTTAAAAATTCATTTTAAGATGGTGGATGTGGGTGGTTAGTGGTCTCAGTGTTTCTAAGTGTTTCTAGTGCTTTGATGAGATCACATTAATCACGTTCATGGTGTCCTCCAGCAAATATAATCAGGTCTTCGTGGAGGACAACCAGGAGAATTGATGACCATCTTTAAGTTCATCATCAGCAACAATCACTTCTTCAATGTCTCTGTAATTCTCTTCCTCAAGAAGATGGACCTCCTGATGGAGAAAGTGATATCCATTAGCATCAAGAAGCACTTCCTGGATTTCAAGGGCAAACTTCACCAACTGGAGGACATCCAGTGCTACCTGGTCCAGTGTTTTGACCGAAAGATGAAACCACAGCAAGTCACTGTTCCACCACTTCACCATTGCCATAGACTCTGAGAACATTCACTTTATGTTCTATGCCATGAAGGACATGATCCTGCAGGAGAACCTAAAGACATCATGCTGTAGTGACAGAGGAAGCCCCCTCACACCTTTCAGAGGTAGCTTGTGTGGCCATTGGCGCTTGGGCCTGTGTGGTCCTGCTGGGCTTCTCAGACCCGTGCCATTAAATACCTGACTCAAGGACACTGGACTCCAGCACTGCCATGAGCTCTAGGCAAGAAGACATAGGAACTCAATGATAACTACCGATTCTGGGGACTGGTGAGACTACTGAAAATCCCAACTCTCACTTTGAAGTGAATCTGTAACACCTAAATAACACAGCCTTCATTTCACGGAAACTGTATTCCTTTCCTGAAGAATTATAATTGGAGAAAGTGGTAACTGTTTTAAAAGCTAAACAGAAATCATTTACAACTTTTCTGTACACATTGCTGTCATTTTTATCTCCAAAAACTTATGCTTTTGTACTTTTTAATTTTAATTTCACCATTACCTTAACTATTGCCTTTTAAAATGAGAAGCAGGAGGTACTGTTGCCTCCTCTATTATTGCAAAAATATAAAAATAAACTTCCCCAAAATAAGACATATTCCTCATATTTATGCTATTTACACAAAATAGGACATGTCAGGTTTTTTTTTGGGGGGGGGGGGTTTGCTGGGGATCGAACCCAGGGCCTTGTGCTTGCAAGGCAAGCACTCTACCAGCTGAGCTATCCCCCCAGCCCCTGCACATGTCAGTTTTTAACTGAAATAATATTTTAACTTTTTCATTTGTAGAGAAATTGTTTCAAAGATTTTGAGTCACAGTGAAGTGGCAACTTCTTCCTAAGATGCTTCTTTCTATCTCTGTTAATGGCTGCAACCTGCTAGTTTCTACTTCTGTAATTATGCTTGCTTAGCAGCTAAGGCAGGAACCAGAGCTGCCTGAAAAAAGGGGGAGACATCAAGTTTACTTTCACGGGAAGGTCATAGAACCCACAGGTTTGTACCGTATAAAAGATAGTGAGAACAAAGGGCTCGTTATGGTTTAGATGTGGCATCCCCCAAAAGCTCATGTGTGAGACAAGGCAAGAAGGTTCAGAGGAGAAGTGATTGGGTTGTAGCCTTAACCTAATCACTGAATTGATCCCTGAGGGGATTAACTCAGTGGTAACTGGAGGCAGGTAGGGTTTGGCTGGAGTAAGTGGCTCAATGGGGGTGTGGCTATGGGGTATATTTTGTACCTGGAGAGTACCTCTCCCTCTCCCCTTCCCCTCCCCCCCCCCTTTCTCTCTCCTTCCTGATCATCATGTGAGCTGGTTCCTTCTGTCATATTCTTTGGCCATGATGGAGCTGGCTGTATATGGAATGAGACCTCTGAAACCATGAGCCCTTAAATAAAGTTTTCCTCCTCTACAATTGTTCTGGTTGGGTCTTTTAGTCTCAGCAGTGAATAAGCTGACTAAAATAGGGCTGTACTCAGCCTTCGGAAAAGAGTCTGCTCTGCCTGCCCTGGCACTGAATAATCCTTGTTCTTCTACATCTCCAGGTGCTGCTTGTCCCTTTCTAGTGCCATAATTTCCCATATTTTTTCTGCACTTTCCATAACATATTTTGGTGCATTGGGTGGGAAACCAACAACCAATCTGTCCCTTTGTGCCACTGCTGTAGGGGAACTGGAGAAAGCCAGGACTGCTGGCCTGGTGACTAACAGGCACCGACCTCCATACCACTTGCTGGATCCCTACTCTCACTTGAGCAGTGCTGGCCCCAGCTCTCATTAATTCCCAAAGGGACTCAGAAGAAGGAAAGCAGGTTTCAGGACAGGACACCAAACTGGTAAGTCCCTGGTGACATCTGCCCAAGTCAGGTCCTGTCCAATAGCAGAAGGTGAAAGTGATCACTTCCCAAAGACTGGAGTGTCACTCAGTACAGGGTTTGTTTACTCAGGAGGTCTGCTTGTCAGTTCTGGGGTGTGTGTATGTATGTGTGTGAGTGTGAGTGTGTGTGTGTGTCTGGAGTAAACGAGAGTCCATGCTTCACTGTCTCTGGACTACAGAGCCTGAATGAGCCCTAACTTGTTCCATGGTGACCTCATAAGACTTAAGGCAGTGACAACACCTAGGGGAATCTAAAGTCCGTCCCGGGCTGGGGATATAGCTCAGTTGGTAGAGTGCTTGCCTTGCATGCATAAGGCCCTGGGTTCAGCCCCAGCACGACCACCAAAAGTATGTCCCTCCCTATGGGGTTGGTCCAGATCAGAGGCTTATTCTGATCTGCCATTGATACTAAGAGGCACCTAAATCCCTGCAAAGAGAGTGGCCAGGTGGACAAAGGTATGCATTGTCCCTCATTGTGGGACACCTTCTCAGGGTGGGAACTTTCACATAATGTGCAGCTTAATTTCAAAACCCCAAGGGTTTTTCTAAAGAAAGAGGATGCCAACAGGGAAAAAGACACCAAAATTCCCCAGATAGCCCTCTGGGTCTTATGTTAAAATATTTTTTTAAAGTCCTGGAATAAAAGGAAAAAAAGAACACAGTAGATGATAAGATACTATTGTTTTATTTGGACTCACCAAACTATCTGTAAACCTTGAGTGTTTTCACTCAAACTTTAGACCTCTTCAAGGTCAATATTCTGTAACTTCTGCATCCAGGAATGATGCCACCAATTTAAAAAAAAAAAAAAAAACCTAAGCAAACTGCAGTGACTTGCACTCCTCCCCTGGCCCTGTATCCTTCACTATCCAAACTAAGAAGAAATTAGAGTAATGCCAAAAGGATATTCGGATTTTATTTTGGGAGAAAAAACAAGGAATAATTTAAAGGACAACAATACCAGATTAAAAGCAATTTCATTTAAAATTCAAAACCCGTCTTTTTTAAGCTCATAGTTTCTATGATAAATTCACATTTGGTCCTGCATGCCTAAATTAATATATTTTGTTCCAATTAGTCTTCCTTCTCCAGTTGGGGTTTTTAGTCCTCTGTTTTTTCTGCTTGTTAGGTCGGAATTTGGGCAACTGTAGGAGGGAGAGCACAGCAACTGAGACAAAGGGCAGCGCGCCAAACGGTGCTCAATCAAACGGACAAGAAAACTCCACTGACCCTTAACTCCACCTGTTGACCCTTAATTCCACGGACCCTTAACTCCTCTGACCCTTAACTCCACCTGTCACTCAGCAGGACCCCTGCCCATTCCGGCCAATAAAGACCATGGGCAGCTGGGGCCATGCATGATTTTCTTGGGTTCCCTACCTGACCTGTACCCCAGAGGGCTGGGAATTTCACCTGAGAGCCAAATTCCAATAAAGTTTGCTTCAGCCACTTTCTGTCCAATTTTATTTGGCCGCTAACTGTGCCCCCGAGCTTACACTGCTGTCTTTGTTCAGAGATCAGTTATTCAAGAGAAAGCTACAAAATCTTTGTTTCCTGATGTTTTTTATACATTTGTGTATATCTGTGTATTTTATCTTGTGTCTACATATATATTATTTACATGGAATAAAAATTGACTTAAGGTAAATACTCATAAACTTAATCAATGGATCCAAACGTTTTTAATCCACATAAGTATTTTTAAAAGGTCTTTCAATTTAAGTTGGTAAAACAGATAAAAATAAAAATGTCTTTAAAATTACTAACCCATATATTTTTCTAGCTGGTCAATCAATAAAATGTTAGTCTCTATAAAATGTTTAAAATGTAATATCCCCTGCTTCTAGGATTTTTCTTTAGCAGGAACAGATGGCTTGTACTGTTAACTACACTTGTCTGCTTATCTAGATTTTTATGGGTAACCTAAAGTTAACAATTAAAATTAAGTAAATTAGATCATACATAAATAGAATTAATTTTCATAAATGTGTTAAAGGAGATTTGGGGTACAACTGGCAGTTGGAAGCTCACTAAAAGTTGATAACATTATGTGGTGCACTTGTTTGTTTGGCATTTGCACAATCACAGAGGGCTGGGGACTCAAACCTGGGTCTCCAGCATGAGAGTCAGGCACTCTATGTGAGGAGCTATATGGCCAGCACTTGATAACATTATGATAATGGTAAGGGAGACAGGTCAGGCTCAAAGATATCCTGTGTTCCATTCCCCTGAGTACAACCTGAGGAAAAAAAGTTTAAGACACAGTTTTTTGTATATGCTAGATTGTCTCTTCTCTCTCCTGGGATAAAAATTTGTTTGTAGATTAAATACATAGATAAAATTCATAATGATTGTTTCAAAATATAAATTTTAGGAAGGGTCTAAAGCTAAAAAAGATCAAGGAAAGTTATAGGTATAAAAATATATTTCTAAAAAATATATTTCTGGCACAAAAATTAGAAGATAAAAAAAGAGATTCTTGATCAAAGGATGTGTTGTTTGTTAAAGTAATATTATTGTGGTAAGGTTCAAAATAAAAGAGAGGGGAAAAACTAAAGATGTAAACAAGTTATAAAACATATAAGTAAGTTACACAAAGTTTATGGGGGGTAAATCTGAAAGGGTTTATGTGTGATTAAATTGATTATAATTTGCACAGTTAAGGTTATTTAAGGTTTTTAGGGTCAAATATTAATGTACTAATATAAACCAAAATTTAATTCTCTATGTGTTAAAGTAACAAGAATTTCTTAAAACATTGCTCTGTGCTTATTTATCAAGATAATTTCTTGTGTCTGTTTGGTTTTATTATTTGGGGAAACTAATCTTAAAGGGCTTGATGTTTGTACAACTCTGATTAAACAAACTACTGTGATTTTAGATTATTACCCTAAACTACAGATTCTAATTTTTTTTGTAAAAGTTAGTTTTTTTCTTAAAAGTAATTGTGATGCTTTTATTGGCTTCCTTGTATATTAGATGTATTCATGTCCTCTAAAGATACAAGTCTTTAAAATATTGCTAAGCTGGTGGTCTCCAAACTAAAGTTTATGTACCAGTTGTCTCTTACAAACCTTTATAAAAATAACAAATTTAGTTGTAAATTTCTTATTTAATATTTTGAAATTAGATAAAAACAACCTGTCATGAGTTATAAAATTTTGTGTTACTCTTTACACTTGGATGGGAACTTAAATACATTTTTAAAAGGTAATAAGGAAAACATGGTTTATTTAAATGTTAACAAAATGGGATGTGAAAACATTTTGTCAGTTTCCCATAAAAGGGGTTAAAAAGATTGTTTGATTCACATTTCAGATGTAATATTGTATTGTGTTAACTAACATTCATATAGACTCATATAGAAAACACTACATAAAACTTTGTAAAATGATATTTTAAAACAAAGATCAGCTTCAAAAATAAAACATTTTACATAAGATTTACATTTTACATTTTACATAAGATTTATCAAGACACTTACCTCACGAAAGATGAAACTGCCTCTCACTTTACTCCATGTTAGGATGATTTCAAAGTAAGCTTATTTAAAGTTATGTTCAAAGGATAAATTTTTATTATAAAGGTTACTATAATCTCAAAATACCAAGGGATAGAAAACAAAACTAAAGGTTTGGGTAAATTATGAAAGACATACAACCTAAAATTTTTTTAAAGTAGAATTTATAAAGGGTCTCATGTAGTTGATAAATACATGGATCTTCGTGAAGACAAAATAGATACCAAAGATATATTAGTAGTATTATAAAAATTTTCTTTCTTAGTTCAAAGTTATTCTACAAACCAAAGGTTTTGGTTTTATTAATTTCATTTTATATTTTCCTTACAGAACTTTATAACTTTTTCCTGCTAGTGTTTTAAAAAGTATTCTATCTAACAGGACAATCCAATTTAATTTTAAAATAAGCCATTATCTATGGGACACTCCCACTTTCAGACTGATAAAACTGGCCCACTAAAGGTTTAACACCAAAAATATGGAAACTGAAGTCAAGAAAGTAAAAGGGCCAAGAATAAAAAGCTAATATTTGGCTCTTGCACTCGAAGGTTAACTTGAACCCAGGGAACTATGGGACTTCTCTAAGGGCTTAAAACTCTGGACCACATGACCTCCCAATCAGGGGATCAATGGGACCCTAGAAAACAGGAAGCCAATCAGTGCACATTTCCTACAAAGAGTAGAGTTATTAGAGAAAAAAATGTCCCTAATGCATCCAAGAGAAGCCACATGTGGTCAACAAGACCCTGACCTATCTGGGTAAATGACTCTAGAGAAGCTAAGAAGCATTTTCCATGTTCCCAAAAAATGACCCCCTGAGGAATCTCAGTTGACTCTTTTTTTAAATTGTTTGTTCTGTTTAATTATACATGTTTAATTATACAGCAGAATGCATTTGATTCTTTGTACACAAATGGAGTACAACTTTCATTTCTCTGGTGTACATGATATAGAGTTGCACAATTCATGTAATCATACATGTACATAGGACAATAATGTTTGTCTCATTCCACCATCTTTCTTTCCCCTGCACCCTCCCCTCCCCTCATTTCCCTCTACACAATCAAAGTTCTTGCATTCTTCCCTTACTCTCCCCTGCCCTCCCCTGCATTATGTATCAGCATCTGCTTATCAGAGAAAACATTTGACCTTTGGTTGTTTGGGATTGGCTTATCTCACTTAGCATGACAGTCTCCATCTCCATTAATTTACCTGCAAATGTCATAATTTTATTCTTTATGGCTGAGTAATATTCCATTATGTATATATAACACAGTTTCATCTATTGAAGGGCATCCAGTTTGGTTCCACAATCTAGCTATTGTGAATTAAGCTGATATACACATTGATGTGGTTGCATCACTGTAGTATGATATTTTAAGTCCTTTGGTATAGACCAAGGAGTGGAATAGCTGGGTCAAATAGTGGTTCCATTCCAAGTTTTCTGAGGAATCTCCACATTGTTTTCCAGGGTGGTTGCACTAATTTGCAATCCCACCAGCAATGTATGAGTGTACCATTTTCCCCACATCCTTGCCAACACCTATTGTTGCTTGTATTCTTTTTATAAAATTTTAAATTTTATTTGTTCTAATTAGTTTCATATGATGATAGTATGCATTATGCATTTTGATAGACCATATATAAATGAAGTGTAATCTCTCATTTTTCTGGTTATTGTAATAGCCATTCTAATTGGAGTGAGATGAAATCTTAGGATAGTTTTGATTTGCATTTTCTAATCACTAGACATGTTGAGCAATTTTTCATGTATTTATTGATCAAGTGTGTATCTTCTGTGAAGTGTCTGTTCAGTTCCTTAGCCCATTTATTGATTGGGGCATTTGTATTTTTGGTGTTAAGTTTTTTGAGTTCTTTATATATTCTGGAGATTAGTGCTCTACCTGATTGGGTGTGCTAAATACTTTCTCCCACTCTATAGGCTCTCTCTTAATATTATTGGTTGTTTCCTTTGCTGAGAAAAAGTTTTTTAGTTTGAATCCATCCTATTTATTGATTCTTGTTTTAATTTCTTGTGCTTTTGGAGTCTTGTTAAGAAAGTCAGGTCCTAAGCTGACATGATGAAGATTTGGACCTACTTTTTCTTCTACTAGGTACAGGATCTCTGGTCTAATTCCTAGGTCCTTGATCCACTTTGAATTGAGTTTTGTGCAGGGTGAGAGATAGGGGTTTAATTTCATTTTGCTGCATATGGATTTCCAGTTTTGTCAGCACCATTTTTTTGAAGAGGCTATCTTTTCTCCATTGTATGTTTTTGGCACCTTTGTCTAGTATGAGAAAACTAGACATTTATTTGGTATTTATGTGGGTTTAGCTTTGTGTCTTCTGACATCCTTTTTGATAGTTATCAGGCACTTCTAAGAATCCTTTTCTATAGTCTCTAGTTTTACTTACTTTTTGTGGGGCTGAAACAAGTGTACATCTTAAGTTTCATTAAAAGAACTATTATTGCTGGGAAAACTGGAAATTCAAATGGATGGAGTTAGAAAATATCATGTTAAGTGAAATAAGCCAATCCCAAAAAACCAAAGGCCAAATGTTTTCTCTGATAAGTAGATGATGATACATAATGGGGGGATGGGTAAGGGATGAATGAAGGAACACTGGATTGTATAGAGGTAAATGAGGGGAGGGGGCAGGAGGAAGTAAATATGGTGGAATGAGACAAACATCGTTACCCTACATATGTGTATGATTACACAAATGGTGTGACTCTACATTGTGTAAAACCAGAGAAATGAAAAGCTGTACTCCATTTGTGTACAATGAATTGAAATGCATTCTACTGTCATGTATAACTAGATAGAACAAAAAATTTTTAAAAAGTGCAAAGTCCATTGTTTTAAATTATTTTTCTTTGGCAGGAATAACTGGCTTAAAATGTTAACTAGACTTCTCTGATATCTTGAGGATGTAGTGCTGACTTCTAATACTGAAAGTCAAAACCCATTACTCCCACTTTAAGACTAGTGAAAGTACCTGTTATATGTGTAAAACCAAACTTAGAGACAAAAGTCAAGGAAGTAAAAGGGCTACGAAAAAAACAGCCAGTCAGTATTTTGCCCCTTGCCCTATTGGGTCAACCAAAACTCAGGGAACATTGGGATTTTGCTCAACCTCCTCATCAAGGGGATCATGAGGACCCCAGAGAACAGGAAACCACCCAGTGCACATTATGCATAAAAGAGGGTCATTGGAGAGGGAAATGTCCCTGATGCTCCCAAAGGAAGCCACATATGGTCATCAAGACCTTGACCATTTCTAGCAGACAGTATGACTGGAAGAGGAAAGATAAGGGAGCCAAGAGACTTCTCACAAGTTCCCAGTGACTCCTGACAAATCTCCAGATGATTCCTAACCCCATGCAGAATGAGATGTACAGGATTTGAGACTTTGCATGGTCAGGTTTCCATGTTTTGTGAGGAACCACCAAAGATGGAATCACAGAAGTAAAGGCCTCTGTGCAGATCCCCACTTCCAGTGAATCTCCCCTCACTTGGAAGTCCCAAATTCCACTCTGACATTTTTCTTCTGAGCATGGAAGGTCCCTTGTGGCTCGGCTTCAGAGGCTGAATGTTGGTTAAGTTTGACATCTCTCTGTGCCCTCCCCCCCCCCCCGCTTTTCTGATGGAGATGCTGTCCTCCGTTCCCTGAGGTGTAACATCCAATCCCTTCTCCATCAGCTACCTGGTGGTTTCTGCTGTCCACTTTGCAACACAAAGTTTTGCAGGGGGCTGAGGGAACTCATCACTGCACACAAGAGATTCTCTGTGAGCTTCTGGGGGACATTTCATACCACCTGACTTCCCACTGCCAGGAAATACCTTCTTTCAGCCCCTTGCCCTGAACTCTCCCCTGGCCTACGAGCTCCCAGCAGAAGTCAATAGCACCTAGTCACCCTGGCCTAGGACATTACTTGTGGGGAGTGGGCTCTGTACCCCTTCCCTTGCTGAGTTGCCCCTTTGGGACCCTGCCAGGACTATCCAGACCAGGTGCCAGAGTAACTCTGCCTTAAACCCTGCCTTGGCATGCCAGGTTCACAGGGCTTGGGGGCAACAACTCATGCTCCAGCTGGCTGGTTGCACTCTAGTCCCACATTCTTCAGATGCACCCAAGGACCGTGTAGGTAGTTGGAGTGGATCACCAACACAAAACAGGTTTCTGCTTGACATCAGCACTTGAGACTTTGAACAACAAAGTTAAATGTTTTTATTTTTTATTTTTTGGTACCAGGGATTGAACCCAGGGGTACTATACCACTGAACCACATACCCAGCCCTTTTTGTATTTTATTCAGAGACATGGTCTTGCTGAGTAACTTAGGACCTCCCTAAAATGCTGAGGCTGGCTTTGAACTCATGGTGCTCCAGCCTCAGGCTCCTGAGTCATTGGGATTACAAGTGTGTGCCACTGCACCCAGCCAAAGGCATAATCTTTGTTTAAAGAAAAATTTAGTTGTAGATGGACACAATACCTGTATTTTATTTACTTATGTTTATATGGTGTTGGGGATCCAACCCAGTGCCCCACATGTGCCAGGGAAGCACTCTACCACTGAACTGCACCCGTAGCCCCAAAGGTATAACCTTGAACACACTGTGTGTCTTCAGTGGATATGCAGACTGCCTGTCACAGGGTCCTTGAAAAATACAGGTTGTCAAAGTGACTTGTCACTGGTGGCAGCTGTGCCAGACAAAGGAGGGCTTTCTCCGATTCTTGTTCTGGAGATACATTACTCTGCCCTAAGATCTAAACTTGTGATTTGCATTAACAATACAATGGCAGGAATGAGTTGCTTAGCTTCATCCAGCAACAAGAGATTCATGAAATGAAGCCCTTCCCAAGGAAGTGAATTAAACATTTTAGCAAAACCCACCACAAAAAAAAAAAAAAAGAAAAAAAGAAAAAAAAGAATCAACAGTGACCATATCTTCTCTATATCTTCTCTAGGTAGTCTTCTTATGCTTTAAATGCAGTAACCCACTTGCTCCTCATAGAGATTCTTGAAGTAGAACATGAAGTCATCCCATTTTAAAGAAGAAAGAACAAAATCTGAAAATAAATAAAAGATTTTGACCAGGAACACGTGAGATGCAAATAGTAAATCTTTCAAAAAAGACCAAGGCATATTTGGCAGCTTGATGTAATTTCACCTCTCCCTTCTCTGCTCCAGTTTTGTCTCAATCAAACAGACATGTTGAGAATCCCTCTCCTGAAGTAAGCAACATTTTATAGTCAAAATCTGGGCAAAGCATCTCATATTCATACATGTGATCTCACTTAATATGGAGTTTTCCCTTTTTGGTCAAATTTCTGCAGAATCTATATATAGATGCACTGGAAAACATTTTTAAAATTTCTGAGTTAATAAATATGTCAGTCATCTTTCTATTGAATAAAATACCTTCAGTAATTGACCTAAACAGAGGACAGGTTGTCTGACCTGATGGCACACACGTATAAATTTGAGATACTGCAACTCAGGAGTCTGAGGCAGGAGGTACCCACGTTTTGAGGCCAACCTGGACAACTTAGAGAAAACTTTACACCAATAATAATAATAATAATAACTCAATCAATAAATGGGTTAAGGAACAGAACGTACACTTCACAGAAGAAGAAATACAATTGATGAACAAATATATGAAAAAAATGTTCAATATCTCTAGAAATTAGAGAAATGCAATCAAAACTATCCTAAGATTTCATCTCACTCCAGTCAGAATGGCCATTATCAAGAATACAAGCAACAATTAATGTTGGTGAGGATGTGGGGAAAAGGTCGACTCACACATTGCTGGTGGAACTGCAAATTGGTGCAACCATTGTGAAAAGGAGTATGGAGATTCCCCTGAAAACTTGGAATGGAATCACCATTTGACCCAGTTAACCCATTCCTCGGTTTATATCCAAAGCTTACTACAGTGACACAGTCATAACAATGTTTAAAGCAGCTCAGTTCACAATAACCAAACTGTGGAAACAACCTAGATGCCCCTCAACAGATGAATGAATAAAGAAAATGTGGTATATATACACAATGGACTATTACTCAACCTTAAAGAAGAATGAAATTATGGCATTTGCAGGTAAATGGATGGAGCTGAAGAATTTCATGCTAAGAGAAATAAGTCAATGTTTTCTCTGATGATAAGAGGGGGCTAGGGAAAAATAGAAGTACTTTGGTTTAGGTAGAGGGGAGTGAAGGGAGGGGAGGGGATATGGGGGTAGGAATGTAAGAGAATGAATCAGACATTATTACCCTATATGCATATATGATTACACAACTGGTGTGATTCTACATCATGTACAGCAAGAAGAATGAGAAGTTATACTCATTTATGTATGATGTGCCAAAATGCATTCTACTGTCGTGTATAACTAATTAGAACAAATTTCAAAGTTGTATCAGTGAACCTATTAGATCCCAGTTCTACCCTAGTTTTTGTTATTTCCCTTCTCTGTGTCTATAACAATGTTTCTCACTCAATAACAATAAAAATAAAAATAAAAAATAGCTGGGGATATTGCTCAGTGGTAAAGCATTCCAGGATTCAGTAACAGACACCAAAAAAAAAAAAAAAAAAAAAAAAAGGGGACAAGTTGCACAATTGATTTTGGGAATGTTGAGAAGAGTCCAGTGGCCCCAGCATATGAAGGAGCAAAACTTCTTACCTCAAGGCAGCTAGTAAGCAAGAGAGGAAGAGGCAATGGATGTGACTCAGTGCTACAGTGCTTGACTGCCATGCATGAGGCCCAGGGTTCAGTCACCGGAACAGCAAGGAAAAAAGAGAAATGAGAGACTGGGATTATAAATCCACTTCTAGAGCAATGAACAACTTCCTCCAACTAGCCTCCTCCTGCCAAGGGCCCTTTGCTCTCTTTATTCACTGAAGCACCAAGCTGCCAACCAACCTTTTCAGATTCAAACTATTATCAATGAAGGTCTGAATGTCTCCAGGGCCTTCCAAGGGTAAACATTCTCTTTCTAGAATAATTGATACTTAGCTCCTCCTCTAATCCATGCTGGGATCCTGAAGGTTACATTTTGTAAATGGTACAGGGTAGATAAGAGTTCAGGACAGATACATCCAAGATCTGCATAATATGAAAACTGACAGTAAGGCCAACTCAATCAGAAAAATAAGGGGCCAGAGGCCAATGCATCTGGCTTGCAGTAGCCAATAAATGTATGTGTTTGCTGGGTGCAAAAGATTCTTTGACATTCTCAACACATCCCTTTTGATTACTGTGATAACCCTGGTTGTTAATAAATGGACCAAATTGTGTACAGATTCTCACCAAGTTTCTGCTCCATGGAGTGTGACTTTGGTTGTCAACTTGTTTTTATCTATACCTGGAAAATGTATTATTATAGTACTCAGAGTTGTAGGCATGCTTGGGTTCAGAATTTAGGGATTTTCCACCATATGCTATTCCCAGGCCTTATAGGAATGCTACCAGGTTTTTCCATAATTTTTAACAAAGTGTTGGATTAAATCGCCATTTCTTTTCAGGTAACCACATTGATCATTAAACTGTGCACTCTGCTACTCTGTGTACCATGCCATCTAAATCCCACTCCCTCAATAGTAAGTACTGGCTCATCCCAATGAGTGGGTGCATAACCCATTTTGATATCTTGGCACCCCCAGCTCATCTGTGCTATTCAACTCATCCTCCACAAGTGTGAACTTGTCCAGTGCTGCTACCTAGGACCACATGGGGGACTGGGAAACTCCCAGCCAGCCTTTGTTGTTGTTGAGCATGGCCTGGGTCCAAGTCCTTGTTGGGGGAGTAAAAGTGACAATGGTGACAAGGAGACCACATGTCCAAACTCCAGGAACACTTCTCTGTGTGCGTTTCTACATCAGGTGGGGACAGAGCCATGCTTGGATGTCTAGGAAGCCACATGTTGAAAAGGGGTAAAGCCTCAGTCTGCCTGAATCCAATTCTTGACTCTCACTGTGCTCCTGCCTCACACAGTCCAAGACTGGAAGCCTCTGAACATTTCTCCTCTCTAGTTATCTTCACTGTGACCTCTACCTGCCATGTCTTCCTATTTATCCTGTCCTTTCTGCTCAGAGACACCGCTGGCTCCATGTCCCCTCCTGCTCTGTGAACTAGAAACTCCCTATCTTATCAGTGAGCTGAAATCCCCCTGGGCTGTCCTCTCTCTCAGGGATCTAAATTTCTAAAGAATTCCATTCCATGTATTTTGCCCACTTTTTAACTTTCCACCAGTTTGCACAGTAAACTGGACCCTTGAATTCATGTGGGGCAGAAGCAACAAAAGTCCACCTTTGACACTCCTTTTGTTTTTCTCAAGGATTTTACTGGTTCCATGGGTCACAGAGAGGAACTCCTCTTCGAGGTCCACATACCTTAACTCACCAAGGACAGAGGAAGGTGAGAAGAGCAGACTCAGCAAGGTGTGGAGAACCTATAGCGGAAGAGGTGGGTGGAGGTTCCTTGGACTTATTCTATTCACATGGACCCCAAGGTTAGGATACAAAATTGTAACAGCCAAAAGAAGAGACACATGACTTGATGTCTCAGTGAAGGGTCCCAGTGAAAGCTTCCGTGGCCTCAGGATGCATCCTCCTCTCAGGACATTGATGGGTATCACCAACCAGAGAAGCTCAGCTTGATTTCAGTGTTCTGGCATTTTATTGGCATTCATTAGGGAGGCATTACTGTTTAAACTGATGAGCTTGGAACCCAAACTCTCTCTTTCCTGAAGCACTGGCTGATGCATAACTCAAAGTTATTTCTAGTGTGGCTAGCTGTCCCCCACTGGACTCATCTTATCTTAAACTCAGTGTTCACAAGCAATGATAAGTGTTGGCATGAATGTGGGGGGAAAGGCATGCTCATACATTGCTGGTGGAGTTGCAAATTGGTGCAGCCACTCTGGAAAGCAATGTGGATATTCCTCAGAAAATGTGGAATGGACCCACCATTTGACCCAGCTATCCCACTCCTTGGCTTATCCCCAAAGGACTTAAAAATCAGCATACTACAGAGATACAGCCACATTAATGTTCATAGCAGCTCAATTTACAATTGTGGAACCAACAGAGATGCCCTTCAATTGATGAATGGATAAGAAAGAAACTGTGGTAAATATACACAATGGAATATTACTCAGCCATAAAGAAGAATAAAACTATGGCATTTTCTGGGAAATGGATGAAGTTGGAAAATATCAGTCTAAGTAAAATAGGCCAATCCCCCCCAAAAAAAGGCCAAATGTTTTCTTTGATAAGTGGATGACGATACATAACAAGGGGGAGTAGCAGGGGGGAAGAGAAGAATGAAGGAATCTTTGGATGGTGTAGAGGAAAATTGGGTGGGAGGGGATGGGGAAAGGAAAGATAGTAGAATTAGACAGACAGTATTACCCTATGTATATGTATGATTACATGACTGGTGTGAATTTACATTGTGGACAACCATAGAAATGAAAAGTTGTAATTGAATTGTGTACAATTAATCAAAATGCAGTCTTTAAAAATAAATAAAAAATAAACTCAGTGTTCATCCCAGAGGACCACTGTAAGGAATACACCTGCCTGTCACACAAAATTTCAAATACTGGGTAATGCAGATAGCAAAGCCATCAAAGCAAGGAGTCACAGGGAGCAGAACATTCAAGTAAGATAGCTTGCTGTGGCTGGATACGTGCCTCCAAAGGGTTCTAGTGCTTGAAGCTTGGTCCCCAGCGTGGCAGTGTTGAGATGGCACAACCTTTAACGGAAAGTAATTAGATCATTGAGACACTTAATTCAGAAATCATTAATGCTAGTCTCACACATTGAGTTATGAGAGCAGGTTCTTATTTAGGAAGTCTACCCCATGTATTTGGCCCCTTTTACAATTAGGGTGCTCAATTTCTACTTCTGTACCACATTGTGATGTAAACAGGGAGTGAGAGGGCTGCCAGTATTCCAGCAGCATGCTCTTGAACTTCCAGAACTATCCGTTCAATAAACTTCTTTTTGGGTACTGGGGTATAGCTCAGTAGTACAAGACTCGTTACCATGCATGCAGCCCTGGGTTCAATCCCTGGCACTTCAATAGTAAGTAAATACATGGCTATTCTAAATAAAATATCAAACCTCATGTATTACTTTATTATACCACATAATGGACTAGGACCGAGCTCCGGGAGATGGGCGGCCGTCAGAAGCAGGAGGAAGGGGATTGCTGAAGAACAGCATGGAGGGAAGGCTCTGCAGACACTGAAATAGCTAGAAAATGAAGAGGATAAATGGTCTGATGAGGGCAGGTTGGAAGCAAATTCTGTTTCTGAGACACATAGAAATCAAGGTACTGAAGTAGCTCCAGGTCCACACAGGGTAGCAGATGTGAGCAGATGAGGACATATGAGCAGCTCAGAGCAGAGCTGAATGAATAAAGAGTAACCCAGGAAGGAAACCTGGTGTATGTGAACAATCTATTGTTGTGTCCAGCAGAACCAGTGTGGAGAAAGGAGACACCACTAATCTTTAGTTTGACGAGATTTATTGCGTCCTCCCTGTTTCTCCGACTCCTTTGTTCTCTCTCTATCTTCCTTCTTCTTCTTTCTCCCTCTCCCCTCCCCCAGGCTCCTAGCTTATCAGCCAATTATAGCAAAGCTTTCTCTCATGCAGAAGAGCATGCAGAGGAATACCAGCATAACACTATATAAATCACGAGCTGTCCATGTGCGGCATGATATTAGATAGCCAATCCTTGAGCCGGGCATTGACACGTCATAAGTCTCCAAGGAACTAGTAACAGTAAGCAACATTTTTGGGTACTTCCTTATTTTGGTAGCCAGTGCCCTTTGGCTCATTGCCAGGCACCATCTTGTCCAAGATGGCCCTCAACAATCTATGAGTCACAGATCAGGCAAGAACGTCAGGTGGCCAGCCTACACAGATCAGGTGGGAAATCCCGGAGCAGAAGGCTGTGGTTATTTATAAACCCAGAGGTAGAGAGAAGCCTGCAGTGAATCCAGCTGAAGATACGGGAAGGTCACTGAGAAGGGGAAAGCCCACACGACTCCCAGGAGACATATCAAGGGAGTTGCTTAGGAAATGCATTGTGATGACAGAAGGACTGCCACTCTCAAGAGGGGACGTCAGGAACAATCAGGACAAGAATATGGCAGAGTTGGAGCATCCAGGCTTCTGGGACCAAAGAACATGCAGAGCTGCATGTGGAGGCTGAGCAGAGCTGAGGGGTGACAGCAGTGAAGCTGTAGTTGCAGGTCAGAGGAGCAGCTGGCTCGCTTAGGAAGGAGAAGGGGGAGAATCCAAAAGTGTTAAGAGTGATTACAGCAGAACAGCAGGAGGGTAAAGGAATCAGGGTTTGATGTGATGATAACTCACACAGAGTGGATCAGATGGGATAAAGGAAACAGCAGCACAGAATTAGGTGACCACAATTTATATGAGGAGAAAATGATGCTACAGGGCATCAGAAGACAAGGAAGACACCAGGTATTTGAGGCTCTAGAGACAATAGTAACAGAGGAGACGTAGTGAGGGATGGAGAGCTAGCGTAGTTTAAGAGTGAGGAAGAAAACAAGAGGAAGCAGATTTGTCATGATTAATGTTAAGATATCTAGAGAGTAGAGAGAAGTACTGGAGGGGCACAAGAGGATCCAGAGCGACCAAAAGACACCTGGTACTTCAACTAATCCCGTACACTCAGTTTCTCTCCTCTGACTACTCAGATCCTTTTTGCCCATGTATTTATTTCATGAACTAATCATATTCCACAGCATAAAGTTGAAAAAATTAAATGAGGCTCGTATTCCAAAAAGGGAGGAGGAGAGAAAATAAAAGACAGCTCACCAGTCATCGCTATCTTCCAAGTTCTCTATGAATGTTCAAAATTTAAATGAACAGTTTTGTTTTGTTTTAAAAATAAGCTTTCTGGGGATCAATCTAACAAAAGAGGTGAAAGACCTCCACAATGAAAACTACAGAACTCTAAAGGAAGAAATTAAAGAAGACCTTAGAAGATGGGAAGATCTCCCTTGTTTTTGGATAGGCAGAATTAGTATTGTCAAAATGGCCATCCTAACAAAAGCGCTATACAGAGTCAATGCAATTTCAATTAAAATCCCAATGGTGTACCTCACAGGAATAGAGAAAGCACTCATGAAATTCATTTGGAAAAATAAGAGACCCAAATAACCATAGGAATCCTTAGCAGGAAGAGTGAAGCAGAAGGCATTATAATACCAGAACTTAAACTATACTACAGAGCAATAGTAACAAAAGCGGCATGGTATTAGCACCAAAATAGGCAGGTAGACCAACAGTACAGAATAGAAGACACAGAGACAAACCCAAATAAATAGTTTTCTCATACTAGACAAAGGTGCCAAAAACATACAATGGAAAAAGATACCCTCTTCAACAAAGGGTGCTGGGAAAACTGGAAATCCATATGCAGCAAAATGAATTAAACCTCTATCTCTCACCCTGCATGAAACTCAATTCAAAATAGAATATTGTCAAAATTGCCATACTACCAAAAGTGCTAAACAGATTCAATGCAATTCCAATTAAAATCCCAATGACGTACCTTACAGAAATAGAGCAAGCAATTATGAAATTCATCTGGAAGAATAAGAAACCCAGAATAGCTAAAGCAATCCTTAGCAGAAAGAGCGAAGCAGGGGGTATCGCAATACCAGAACTTCAACTCTACTACAAAGCAATAGTAACAAAATCAGCATGGTATTGGCACCAAAATAGACAGGTAGATCAATGGTACAGAATAGAGGACACGGACACAAACCCAAATAAATACAATTTTCTCATACTAGACAAAGGGGCCAAAAATATGCAATGGAGAAAAGATTGCCTCTTCAACAAATGGTGCTGGGAAAACTGGAAATCCATATGCAACAGAATGAAACTAAACCCATATCTCTCACCATGCACGAAACTAAACTCAAAATGATTTAAGGACCTCAGAATCAGACCAAAGACCCTGCAGATTATAGAAGAAAAAGTAGGTCCAGATCTTCAACATGTCAGCTTAGGACCAGACTTCCTCAACAAGACTCCCATAGCACAAGAAATAGAAGCAAGAATCAACAACTGGGATAGATTCAAACTAAAAAGCTTTCTCTCAGCAAAGGAAACTATCAGCATTGCAAAGAAAGAGCCTACAGAATGGTAGAAAATCTTTGCCACTCATACTTCAGATAGAGCACTAATCTCCAGAATCTATAAAGAACTCAAAAAAACTCTAAACCAAGAATGCAAATAACCCAATCAACAAATGGGCTTAGGAAATGAACAGACACTTCACAGAAGAAGATCTATAAGCAATCAACAAACATATGGAAAAATGTTCAACATCTCTAGTAATAAGAGAAATGCAAATCAAAACCACCCTAAGATTCCATCTCACCCCAATTAGAATGGCGATTATCAAGAATACGAGCAACAACAGGTGTTGGCGAGGATGTGGGGAGAAAGGTACACTCATACATTGCTGGTGGGGCTGCAAATTAGTGCAGCCACTCTGGAAAGCAGTGTGGAGATTCCTTAGAAAACTTGGAATGGAACCACCATTTGACCCAGCTATCCCACTCCTCGGCCTATACCCAAAGGATTTAAAATCAGCATACTACAGAGATACTACCACATCAATGTTCATAGCTGCTCAATTCACAATAGCCAGACTATGGAACCAACCTAGATGCCCTTCAATTGATGAATGGTTAAAGAAACTGTGGTATATATATACAATGGAATATTACTCAGCCATAAAGAATGATAAAATTATGGCATTTGTAGGCAAATGGATGAAATTGGAGAATATCATGCTAAGTGAGATAAGCCAATCTCAAAAAACCAAAGGACGAATGATCTCACTGATAAGTGGATGATGACACATAATGGGGAGTGGGAGGATTTAGTGTTAGGGTTAGAGTTAGGGTTTGGGAGGGGGGCAAGAATGGAGGAAGGAAGGACTGTGTAGAGGGAAAATAGGGGTGGGAGGGGTAGGGGGAAGTGAAAAATAACAGAATGAATCGAACAACATTACCCTATGTAAATTTATGATTACACAAATGCCTTTACTCCATGTACAAACAGAGAAACAACATGTATCCCATTTGTTTACAATAAAAAAAAGAAAAAGAAAAAAAATGGATCAAGTTCCTAAAAATTAGACCCGAGACCCTGCACCAAATAGAAGAAAATGTAGGCATAAATCTTACTCATGTCAGCTTAGGACCAACTGTCCTTAACCAGACTTTCAAAGCACAAGAAATTAAAACAAGAATCAATAAATCAGATGGATTCAAACTAAGAAGCTGTTTCTCAGCAAAGGATACAATAAATAATGTGAAAAGAGAGCCTACAGAGTGGGGGAAAATCTTTAGCACACACACATCACATAGAGCATTTATCTCCAGAATACATAAAGAACTCAAAAAGCTTAACACCAAAAATAAAAATAACCCAATCAATAAATGGGCTAAGGAACTGAGAAGACACTTCACAGAAGAAGATATATATTTGATCAACAAATATATAAAAAATGTTCAACATCTCTAGTAATTAGACAAATGGAAATCAAAACTACCCTAAGATTTCATCTTACTCCAATTAGAATGGCTATGATCAAGAATACAAGCAACAATTAATGCTGATGAGGATGTGAAGGTAAAGATACACTCATGCATTGCTGGTGGGATTGCAAATTGGTGCAGCCACTCTGGAAAGCAATATGGAGATTCCTCAGAAAACCTGGAATGGACCCACCATTTGACCCAGCTAAACCACTCCTTGGTTTATACCCAAAGGACTTAAAATCAGCATACTACAGTGATGCAACCACATTAATGTTTATAGCAGCTCAAGTTACAATAGCTAGATTATGGAACCAACTGAGATGCCCTTCAATAGATGAATGGATAAAGAAACTGTGGTACATTTACACAATGGAATATTATTCAGTCATAAAGAAGAATAAAATTATGGTATTTGCAGGTAAATGGATGAAGCTAGAGAAAACCATGCTAAGTGAGGTAAGCGAATCCCAAAAAGAACAATGGTCAAATGTTTTCCCTGATAAGTGCATGCTGATACATAACAGGGGCAAGCGGAAAAGAAAAGAATGCAAGAATTTTGGATTGTGTAGAGGGAAATGAGGGAAGGGGAGGTATACTCCATTTGTGTACAATGAATTGAAATGCATTCTGCTGTCATGTATAATGAAGTAGAACAATTAAAAATTCAATATTATATATATATACATATATACATATATAGAGACATATAATAAAAGCATTCATTTTATGAGGATGTTTGGATAATCATGGGAAGATTTAACTGACCATTTAATTATCACCCAAATAATGACGGAGATATTCTTGTGATTTTTTCCAATCAGCCCAAAACTTCCCTTCCCTTTACAATTAGAAAAATGGGTCAGTCTTTCTAAAATATTCATAAAATTAGATGTAGACAATGCTTTCCAGAATCTGGAATTTTCAGTTAACATAAATGCCTGGTTGGATTTATTGCTTTTATATATAAAAATATTTACAAATTCAAGGAAAATTGATGGTACAGGTTCAATGTACCATTCCGCCAACATTCACTGCTGACACACCACAAGACTATACGTTAGTATTTACATTAGGGAATTGTCGTCTATGCCACGAGTCTGCAGGTCTTTACCATTTACCACTTGTATAGATTTTTGTAGCCATCACTGAATCAAGGGGCAATCAGGAAAAAGGCCAGGTGAAGGAAATGCATTCTGACATTCCCTTAAAGACTGCCTTGAACTAAGGAGAACCCTCGCTGGAGGGTGGGAGGGCTGTGGGCAGCCAGTGCTCCCAGTCTGTCTCCCCTGAGCTGTCACACGAGGCGGGCACGTTTCAGACGGTCCCTAACGGGGGCGCACAGACTCTTGGGAAATAGAGTCCCAGCACTGGGGCCTGCTGAGGGCCGGGGATCACGGTTTCTGGGAAGCTCGGCACGTGGACTTCTGGTGCAGCGAGGAGCTTGGTCCTGAGGTGGGAATAGGAAGGGCCACCGCCCAGGAAGTCGGAGTTGGGTGCCTAGATGCCCAGCATTGCCCAGGACAGGCCCTCCCTCAAGAGTGCTTCACTGGTCAGGGAGTTTTGAAGGGCAGGCACCTCTCATACAGTGGTCAGGAAGACAGAACCAGTCTGGAGACCTGGCACAGCCTGGTGCCACCACCACACTGTGTAGTTGACGTCATGATGTCCCATCCCTGTCCACATCCCCTTTCCTCGTCTTTTTTTCTGGACACACTCCTGTGTCCTGGGCTCTATGGTAAGTACCCAGAAGGCAGGACCCGAGCCTGGATTATTGCTCTACTCATCCCACTCCTACCAAATGCTTAGGGAAATCCCAGTAAAACTCAGGACAATGACACCAGGTGAGCTTCCCTGGTTGGTCCTGTACCTCCATGTCCTCTGAAGATCTTGCATCCTGAGGACATAATAGCTTTCATCTGCTCCTCTTAGACCTCCAGCCATGTGCCTCTTCCTTAGCTGCTCCCAATTTGTATCTTTTTGAGATGATGAAACAGTCATTATAGGATTTATAACTCAATGAGATGTTATAGAGAATTATACAATAGGATCATGGGAATCCCCAAATTTGCATCCACTGGTGAGAAGTGGGAGTGCCCTGGGAAACCCAGAGCTTACAGCTGATTTCTGAAAGTAGGGCAGTGCACAGGGGGCCTGTGGCCTCAACCTGTAGCCTGTGGCCTCCATGCAGTTGATCAGCATCAGAATTGCATCGCTCTGTGCCTGTATTAATGACTTCTCCCTTCTTGGAACTTTTACCTCTTCAGTTGCTTCTCTCACTCAGCCACCATCCCTGTTTTAACACATCCACCCAATCTTAAGCTCATTCCATGTTGGTCCTTTTCGGCCCCTTCACACAGATGGCTGGCTCTGTTGCCACCTCCCTTTAGCTCGTTCTGCTTCTGGCTGATATTTTGCTTCACCCATTTCTCACGGCAGTTGCTCCCATTTTGTCAGATTTTCTATCTTCCAACATGCTTTTCTGCATTCATTCACACAATTAGCTCTTTCTTCTTTGTGCCTATTTATCAGCTTGAGCTCCTTCTTTCAGCTCATTCTTCTTAAAACCTGCTCTATTACCTTTATTTCCCTTCATAAATTTTCATTTCATCAAAACCCTTTGGATTTTCTTCTGTTATATAAAACTAGAGTTAGAGGTTATAGAAAAGTCTCCCAAAATGACTCAGGTAGCAAAGTCTACCATTCCCTGTGTGTCCCCACCCATGGATCATTATCGTGAAGGCATTTGCTGTTGAGATACCTCTCCCCGATTTGGGATTTAAGATTGTTAAACAGCTTCCCTAGCATTTTCTTTCTTTCTGTCTTACTGTGTTGTCTCTCTCAGTGTCTTCCCTGAGTTTCCTGCTTCCAGTGCCTACTTTTGAATCTGCCACTGTCTCTGTTGTTTTCTCGTATGAAAAGTAATTGAGGTTCCCCCCACCCCCCACGGTTATAAAATTTGGTCAATGAATGACAACCCCGTTAAACGACACTATCATTTGACAGTAAACAGTCCAGAATTACATGATCATATGAATCATTAAGGTAAGAATATTGTTATCTTGATTGTTTTCCCATAAATGTGTTGTGCTGTGCTATTCAAAACTACATAGCACATGTGCTCTCTTAAAATACACCCATACACACATATTCACAATTATAATAAATAAGCATCAAGTGAAAATTTTATATTTATAAAAGGTAGGGGTAGTACCATTGAGCTATACATGTATTAGGTAAAATAGGTAAAAAGACTAAAATCCTCTCTTAAAAAATATTTATGTCCCTAGTCCAGCTATAACAGTCATCAGAAAACTAGGAACAAAACAACTATCTCGAAATTATTTAAAATAAATAATAATTCTATGGCTGACATGTTCAAAACAAAACAATAACATTTATGATATGTAGTAAAACTCTCTGTGACAATTATATGGTTCTAATTTCATGTTTAAAAGTAATTCCCTCCCAGTCAGAGCCCCTACATGCAACTAGCCCCTACATGTCCTAGACTGTGGCAACTAAATATGCAAAACAGAGAACTTTGATCTTCTATTAAAGATTTTAATTAAGTGCTATAAAATTGAAGGGTGACAGAAGGAAAAATGGAACCAGAAACAACGCAGGACTGTCATCATCCCCATTTAGATAGCACATCCACCCCCAGCTTGCAGGAGTGCAATGTGCTAACGACGTAGCTCCTTCAAAAAGAATCTGGGTCTTCTGGAGTATGTGTACAAGAGGCTCTTCTCTTCCTTTCTCATGACTTCTTGTGTCCCCAAAGATGTCCTGCAGAAAATGTGTCTCTCTCAGTGAACTGGAAGGAAGAAGAGAGATTGTTAGACTTCACTGACACATTTCTCCAGATGTGAAGATGAGTTACACCCTGAGTCAGTCTTCACTAGAGCTTAGACCAACTTAAAGACCCAGACTTAACTGTGATCCTTCACCAACCCCAAACCATCATTTTCAAATTTCGTGTTGGGGGCAGGCCCAGAGATATGCTTTATACCAAGGACTTGAGGTGATTCTGCTGAGAGCATAGAACACACCTAGAGAATGGGGCCTTGGACTGAACTTCACATCTGAACTAACTTTGTGACAGATGTCACTAACATATCAACAACCTGAATCAGGAGACCAGGTGTCTGGTCCCTGCCCTATCCCCTAATTTGTCCCCATTATCCCTGTTCCTAATATGACTGATTGCACATAGTTTGAACCAAACCTTTGCTTCATCCTCTGCCCAAGTCCATAAATCTAAGGTGTGCTGTGTACAAAGATGCCCTGAAGCTACTATTTCTTAACTTGCTATGCTTCTGACAAAATTCCTTGACTGTTGAACTCGAGGGAGAAAAGTGTGATTGTACAAGAAGAGATCTTCATCCTCAGGTAGTGAGTCAATGGAGAAGACGTTCCAAAGTGAGTTCTGATCATAAACCATTTGAAGGGAAAAAAAGCGATGAGAATTTTTGAATTGTGTAGAGTTGCATGGAATATCCTATTATACACATTCACTTTATTATAAATAGATCTCCATGATCGCTATCCTTAAGGGATACATGGCCCGAGAAGAATTAAAAGGAGAGGATGAAAAGACAATTTATAAAAGGAGAGATATTCATGGCTATGTGCTATTCGCGGCTATGTGATATTCACTTTGGGCAGAGAGCAACCATTCACCAAAGCTGATATTTGGGCCCAATTGCTCTAGGTTAAGGATTTCTAGCACATCCATGACAAATTGTTCTCTCTGTGGTCTAGCTGAGCAACCTCATAGCATCCAGTATATCTGTAGGAAATGATGTGTGTAGTTGTGGTTTTGAGACTGTGAAGTTAACTGGGAGATTCATGCTGTGTGTGCATGGTGGTACTGTTTCGGGTTATACAGAGGGTGGCTGTGGGTGGGAAGTAGACGGGAGTGAATCCAGTAGTTAGGTCCTTGGGTCTCCTAAACAGATAATAAGTGAGCCTGTCATCAGGAATACAGAATTTTGTACCTCCACTCAGGCCATTGACCTCAGGCTTCCAGGTTTCAAAGACTTCTAGGGATGAGGGTGCCGATCTTGGCTGCACACCCAGAGCTCCAGATCATAAACTTGAATCTAGAAAGGAAAAGAGCCCCACAAAAGCTGATGGATTTACAGGATATTGAGTGGTTTGGAATAGTGGTTAATTTATTTTCCCATTTCTTAAAGTCACTTCACCTTGATAGTCACAACGATTCAACTGTCTCCAAAAATTGTAAAAATAAAATGTTGAGAGGCTTGATTCTATTAGCTAAGTTCTTTGGCTACAATGGGGGTGACACATCATGGTGTAATTATTAGATTTATTTAGCCTGGTGACAAATGAAGTAACTACATGTAGATGTCAACACAACATTTCACCCGTTATTAACATGGACAACATTTATTCAGAGCAATATATATATATATATATATATATATTGCATATATATAAAACATTGAGGACATTATGTCTTCAGCTTTATTTTAAATAAAAATTGAGTATATTTTCCTATTTTATATCAGGTAACTAAATTATGCTAACTGTGTGGAAATTTTTGTAAAAGTGCTTTAGCAGACACAGTCCTTTTGGTGTCCCATCTAATCAAATTTGAAAAGTTGATTATATCAAGGCACAAACTTCATCATTATCTCTGATTTCAGTAGAATAATGGTTTAAGTTTAGTGATGCTTCTGCTTGAGTACATGAAAAAAAGTTATATTTGCATGACTAGATGCATCTTTTATCATTATAATTTCTACATAAGTATAAGCCTGGTGAATAGTTTTGGATTAATTTTTTTTATGAAAACTAAAGAGAATATCTCAGTGTTCTAGACAAATAATTAAACTGTAATTCTAGTTAGGTTCAAAGTAGAAATTAATTATGCAAGTATTCTATGAATGAAAAAGTATTTCAAGCATAAAATTTTCTTTGTGAATAACTTTAGTATAGTATAAAGATTCCTTTCATCTCATTTATCCCATTCCTTTAAAATGAAACATAGTTTACAATTGGTAGATCCATATATATATATATAAAAGAGCAAAGATATATATCTTTTATATATATATAAAAGAGCAAAGATATATATCTAAAAATGTTACCTGAGTCTGCTCCATTAGACTATCGTTCACTTAATACATAGAAATTTGACTTGGCACTTTTACTCATCCTCAAAATATGACCTTATTTTCTTGAAATTGGAGTTTCTTTTATTATTTAAATCACTTATGTATATCTGGCAAATTACCATGAAATTTTTTGTTAGATTGCATATATAAACTGAGCTATACATTTGATACTCTAACAAAAAAAGCAACAAACTGATGACTCTTCAGAAGGACCTTCCCTCCCTGCAACAGCTTCCAGAGCTTTCTCTTTCCCATATACAACTTGCAACATTTCACCTTCCTTTTTCTCTTCAATCAGCTCATCCCTCTTCCTCCACAAACACACTCCTCCCTGGAAACCCGTGTTCCAGCCCTTAAAATGGATTAATTTATTTATAGTGCACTTTGTGGAGCAAGGGATGCAGTGTATACCTCTTTCCCATAGAGAAAACTGAACATGTCTTCTTTAGGAATGTGGTTGTCCTTTTCCATGTCATTGGCTAGGTACCTGGGGAAAGAAATCAGGTTGCTCCTCAGGGGCACAACCAGGAAGGACTTCCCCTTGGAGTCAGCCACCCAAAAAGGAGGCCAAGCGGACAATCTTCAAGCAGGACTGTACCAGCCCTATTGAGTGTTATGCAAGACGGTCCCTTGGTCTAGAGGCCTCTATCAGACAGACAATTTCTGAAGGAATCCAGCCTTTGTCTAGAAAGTGATAACCAACAAAATTGAGGAGGCCTAAGACATGGTTTGACCTGCCTTGGAAGGATTTTCAGGGGGTATGTAGAAAGCCACAGACTTGGGAAAACACCTGTAGGAAGGACAAGCAGGGAATACTTTACACTGGACCTGTACTGTGTAGTGAACTGGGCCTCTATCTTGGAAATACAGAGGCAGAGGACAAAACAATGTTGGTGTGGATACAGGAAGAGAGAGCAATCAGATGCAGCTGCACCTCCAGTCTCTGTGCCAAGCTTTCCTCCACTCAAGTGGGCTTTAAATTTTCTTTGGTTTTCTTTAATTTTTTAAAACTGGTCTTTAGGGAACTTGTGTGTTTGGTTTGACTAGGACAAGCTTTTTAAAAAACTATACTACAATGCTCTAATTTCTTCTACCCAGAGCAAACAGGACAAAGAGGTAAAAAGGAAGAGGACAGGTTAGTGCCCCTCTACTCCCCTCCAAACCTCCAGGTAGTGAATCCTGATTGATGAAGGCGGCCAAATACTCACAGGGCAGAAAGAAGTGGATTCGTCGGTACTGCCAGGAGTAGAGGCCAGCCCGGCTCAAAAAAGCTATGACCATAGACAGGAGGTACTGGTGGAGAGAGGGAAAATAGAGAGAGATGTCACATCCTGGAAGAGAAAGAAAGAGGGGACAGAGGAATCGGAGTCTGGATTATAGAGTCCCACTAAGAGGAGGTAGCCAAGTAAGGAGACCTGCTTCTTTAGGGAAGGACAAGAGGGACCAATGGGAGCAGTCAAGGGTAGAGGAGGCCTAGATGTGCACTGGAGGGTCAGCTCTGAGGGGACCTTTTGAGGGAGGGCATATAGGTCAGCTGGTTGAGGAGGGTCTTTGGCAAGCTGGAGAACAGGGGGGTCCCAGGGAGAGCAGAAAGGAGAGGATCTCAGAACCTCAGGTGGCAACAAGCAAGGAGGGCATAGCCATGCAAGACTGTGTTCTTGGGCTTGGAGCCCAAAGTACCCAAGCACAAGCAAGGCCCTCCTGTTCTTTCTGCAAGAGCTTTTAGACCCTGAAGGGAAATGTTGACAAGTCATAATGGGGCCAGGACCTTGGCACATCTCATTGAACCTATATGAAAACACAGAGGGGTTAGAAACCCCTCCCCACTCTAGGCCCAGAGGAGAAAAACCTCATCTTGTCAGACACCCTCAGGTTCTTGTCTCAAGGCAGGAATCTTTTGAGAGCAGGATCCTCTGTGAACAGAACACTGGTGTCAGCTTGGGAACCAGAGGAGGCTTCAATGGAGATAGAGATCAGAGAGGAGAGTAAGACCTCCCTTGGAGAAGGTGTGGGGTTGGAGCAGAGCACAGACTGATTAAAATAGGAGAGGAACGTTCCTCAGGCAAGTGGCTTGGACCTTAGAATCCCCAGAGAAGCAAATGAATGAGGGCTTGGATAGCAGCCAGATATCTGTGTGATTAAGAATTTTGAATAAACCATGAGGGCCCGTGATTCCCCATGAATGCACAACCCCAGAATCAGAGAGTTGCTCAGGTCATTTTCTCATTTGATAGTCACATCAGAGTGTGAACATGACCCCGTAAATCACCTCTCAGGAAAGAGGATATGTATTAGGGTCAGAATGTCTGCAATCCGTGTGGATTGTTGGAATCAAACTCTGCGATCCCAAGGAAACTTTTTCAAGTCTAACATAAGCATTTGTCATCTAAGAGTCTCTGAGGGGAGATGGATTCTGAGTCCTCCAGGCATGGGGAGCCCAGGGATAGCAGGTTATTTTTGAAAAGCAAAGTGGCTGGAGGTTTCTTTTTTGTGTAAAGAGCAGGATTGGAGTGCACTACCAGGGATGTCTCCCTAGCTAACAGCCTGACAAAGACCTCATGGTGCTCTGGTCACACCAATTATATGTGCAAATTTTTCAGTTTCACCTTGAGACCACAAAGTGGCTCCACATCCTTAGGGTGATTAGGCTCAGAATTCAGATCTTCCAGTTTCTCCTCAGAATCAATGGAGGACTCCCTCTTTCCCTGTTGGCCAGAGGTCTTAATCACGAGACCAGATTCTACCCAGGACACTGAATCAAAAAAACCCCAGCAGATTGTTGCCCTCCTCATATTCTGAGGATCCCTTTATTCCTATTCTGCCTGGAGGACTATGGTGGGAGGCTGAGTTCTACCCATGGAGCTGAGTAAAGAAATCTGAGTAGGGCTGGGGTTGTGGCTCAGGGGTAGAGCACTTGCTTACTAGCATGTGTGGGTTCAATTCTCAGCACCACATATAAATAAATGAATAAAATAAAGGTCCATCAACAACCAAAAACAAATTTTTAAGTATCTTTTGAAAAAAGAAAGAAAAACCGAGTACAGCTTCAGACTTTGGAACTCAGCCTTTCATCATCTGACACCAATCCATCTTCCACAACTCAAACCTTCAACTCTTGCCTTCCTCAGCTATTGTTCCATCTCTCCCCTTTGCTGATAACCATCTGCCCCTGATTCTCCTTGCCATTGTCCCATCTACCTCTTCCTCAAAACTCTTCCTCATTATGGACACTTTCTCCCATGAGCAGGAGACCTTTTTTACATCCCCTCTACCCCTTCCTAAGCTTGGATCTCATCTTCTAACCCAATTATTTTCTCTGCAGCTTTTCCATCCATATGAACTTCCTTGTCCCATGTCCTATTCTCAACTTCAAAAGCAGTCTTCCTGAGTCCATCGATTCTGGCTTCTCTTCCCCTTCCTCCTTACCAGTAATCGTGTCAAATCTGTTCTCACTCTGGATCCCTCACCTGACGGTCCTAGGACTTCATCACCCATCACCACCTCCAGGAAGTACTCTGAGATGCTCAGCTGGGAAAGCTGTTATTCAAACAGGGAGGAGGATTGGCAATCCACTGTAAGTTCTCCCAAATTCTTTCTTCCCTTATACAAATCCTAGATTCTGATCTGGGCAAAACTTTATTCTGAAAGATGGTCAAATAGGATTATGTTAGGTCTTCTCCAAACAGGGGAGAAATCAGCAGTGAAGAACAGCCCTGAGGACAAACTGCTGCCACTGCACTACCAATCACACATGGAGTCTGGCCCCTCCAATCAGGAAAGGTGGAAGCCTTTAATGTCATCGCCCATTCCAACCTGGCAACCAGTTTGAAGGAAAACTGCCAGACTGATGTGTGCACTTATCCTAGAGTTCTAGAGGACTTGGTCTCTACTGCTACTAATGAAACTCTGTCCACCATGCCAAACTATCCAACAGGCCTCTGACTGCCTCTTCCACTTCTCTCCAGATCATGGGTTCTTCTCTCCATTCTCAACTCTAAACATGTTGGATTCTCCTACCGCTGGCATTCCCATTTCAGAGCTCAGTGTGGTGGAAGAGGAAGGTGAATGGCAAGGAAGACTAGGGAGAGCAGATATGACAAGACCACCAAAGAGTGAGCTAAAAATGTACTAAAGATCCCACGTATGGTGAATTATCAGTTGAAAAAGTTAAATGGAAACACTCACTTTAGCAAATCAATTCTGCTAAGTGTCACTGGCCTTCACTGTTTTCAGAAATCTGTCCTGGGGACACATCATCTGTCCTTAGGTATCCTTGAGACCTGGAGTCCCTTTGAGGACTTAAAATCCTAGAAAACCCTACAGATGTTCACACTCTTCACAGAGTATCTACACTTTCTGGGAGTTTTTGGATCACCTCATGTCAACCTCTCAATTCCAGTTAATCTCTCTTCAGATTACATAGCAAAGTTGTGAGCACAGATATTGCTCTTGACCTGGATATTTCATTATCACTCATGCACACTATGGAAAATGTTACATACAGATAAAGAAACAAATGTAAACATTTCCCATTCAAACCAGAATATAGTGTTTGCTGAGAAGATTGGAGGTTCATGGGATGTGACACAGGACCCAGTGGAACTGGGGAGCTGCTCCCAAACCTCCTAACTCAGCTTTCTGCTTTCTAGCTGGGCATCCAATCCATCAATCCATGTTTTTTCCTTTCTGTCCACAAAAATGTGCATATATATATATATATATATATATATATATGTATGTATTACTATTTTATCCATTTTAAAGTGTAGAAGCTAGTGACATCAATTATGCTCCAGTATCATAATATTAATATTAATAATGGAGATATATTCATGAAAATGTGTTATAGAATGATTTCATCATTGCAAAAACATTGTACAGTGCTCTTATACCAACTGATATGGCCATAATCTCACTATATTATATCATATTATGAAACAAATTCAGGTATATGGTGCACGGGTCCTTCATTGGCCACAGTGTCATCATGTGGTGCATGAGTGTAACTTTCTCTTGTGCGAAGAACTCCATCATCCATCTCCAGCACTTTTTCATCACCATAAAGAGACTCTTCACCCATGAAACATTAACTTCCACTTCTCCTTTAACAGCTGCTACTGACCACAATTCTACTTTCTGTCTCTATGAAATTGATAACCTCAGTATTTCATCTGTGTTGTAGATTGTGAACTCATACAGTATTTGTCACTATATGTCTGGCTTATTTCACTTTGTGCACTGTTCTCAAGAGCCTACATTATGGATCTGGAGGATCAGAATTTCCCTCTTTCTTAAGGCTAAATAACAGAATTATAGACTACATCATTTGTCTATCTGTTCATTCCTCTGTGGGCATTGTGTTGTTTCCACATTTAAGCTCAAAGTCTTCCTTTTGACATTTTGGACCTTAATGACAAGAAGTGCATTTGTTATTCATGCTGTTCCTGAGGTTTTATTTTGTATTTCAGTGTCTTACATTATTCTGATTATCCCATGCCAATTGGGAGGAAGTGAAGGTCTATTCATGTAATGCGCTGAGAGTGAGTGCCTATCTTGGAGGCAGTCATGGATATTCAGAGTTGAATGAGGACCCAGCAACTTTCCAAGTGACCATAAGTTCCTCAACAAATCCCTCACAGGCCCGGGCTGCCCTCTGAATGTCTCCCTGGTGGGAAAGTCCCTGACTATCAGGAAGCAGGTTCTGTTGCTGTGGAAGAACAATTTCCTGGATGCTGTGCTTATCTTGTGTCCATTCATGATGCCTTTAAGCATCTGAGCTGCTTGGGTCTTCCCATAGCAATTCAGAAGTTCACCCTGTCCCTTGTAGTAAAGAGCTTTTTAGTACACTCACATGCCACATGATAATGTTTCAGTCCACATATATAAGGTGGTCCCACATGATAGTATAGCCTAGTGACTTAGGAACCATCTTAGCTTCTGCAAGTACACTCTATGACTTCCCACAATGACAAATTGCCTATTGGCACATATTTCAGTCCTCATCCTGCTCATTAAATGATCCATGATACATATTAGTTTTCCAACTAAAATTCTCTTCCAGACCATGAAAAGTCCCAAATTTTTGGCCCAAATTCAAGGCCTAGTTTGCAAATTCCAGTCTATGCTGGCCACCTGGTCTAGACATGCTTAATACACATGGGTACCTTGTCCAAAAGTGGAGTGACAACTCAGATTTTGTCTGATATTTACCTTCACCTCTCCACTTCTCTTCTCCTCCTATGGATGCGTCTCATGTAGCAACAATGACAGTTATACTGGGGAGATAACAGAGTGAAGAGATGTGCTTTGCAAATACCATCCTTTTAGCATAAGGTCACATGTAGGAACACTACAGTGCAGTTTCTTGACTCTTGCCTCATAGATTCTAATTGGAAATGAAAATATTCTAAATCTTTGTTTGGAGAAGGTAGAAGGAATCCTAAAGAAATTGAAATTAGTCAAGGTGTGGGGGCACATGCCTGTAATCCCAGCAGCTCTGGAGGCTTAGGCAGGATGATCTCAAGTTGAAAACCAGCCACAGCAACTTAATTATGGCCTATGCAATTCAGTGAGACCCTGTCTCTAAATAAAATATAAAAAAAAGGACTGGGGAGGTGGCTCAGTGGTTGAGTGCATCTGGGTTCAGTCCTGGTTCCAAAAAGAGAAGAAAAGAAATTGAAATCACTTTAGAAGTAAATAAAGAGGAAACATTTTTGGAGAAAGGAAGATACAATGAGAGCCTGACAGGACAGGACTGTGCTAGTCCTCAGATCCTCTACTGATGGGAACCCTATGAAGCATCATATACTACTTCTGGTGGGGGTCAGCCTCTCACTGAGTCTTGGAATCCACATGAATAGGAGCCTTTAAAGGAGCTCCTTCCATATACTCCAATGCCTCGTCTTTACCCTGCCTTGTCTTTTCCTCTCAACTTCCCTTGTCTTCTATGGAGACCTGAAGATAAATACCTGAAGATAAATACCTCTGGACCTTGAAGATAAATACCTGTTCTGTGACTGAAAGAACCAGTAGAGCTTTGGGAAAAGAGAATGACTGCCACAGGTGGACTTTTTCCACTTCTAACCAACATGAATTCACAGGATCAAGACTCACTGTCCCAGATGAAACAGTTAAAAAGAGGGCAAAATATGTGGAATATCAGTCTTTAGCAATTTAGATCCCTGAGAAAGGTCAGCCCCACTCACTGCTCAATTGGGGAATTTCAAGACAGAGCCAGAGGGGATGTAGGGGAGCTGGCTATGTCCTTGAGTAGAAAGGACAGAGTTGGATATCTAAGGAGACATAGTAGCTGGAGGTCCTAGTGCAGAGAACCTGAGAGAGGTGAGATGCAGAGGCTCCCATTCTGGGTCTGAATTTGATGTGAGAGTTGATCCCGTGGTAATGATGGCTTTCCACTCCTTATTTGCCTTCTACACATCCAAGCATGGCTTTTGTTCTCTAACTGATGTAGAGAAGCACACAAAGAGGTGTCCCCTGGAAGTTGCACATGTGCTCTCTCTGTCACCATTGTCACTTTTACTCCATCAGAAAGGGTTTGGACCCAGGCCATGCTCAACTTTAGCAAAGCTGGCCACGATGCTGCTGGCCACCCAAACACTTCCAGGTAGCAATGCTAGTTATGGTCCCATTTTTTTTTTTAATTACATAATTTTTAATTCATGGTCTAATAATTAGTGCACTTATGTTTAGGCATAAATAATGGTTTTCATTATTTTAGTGTTTCATTCCCCAACCACACATTTTTGAACTTGATTAGACAAAACTACATTCAAACTAGTGATGGAAAACTTACTATACCAGAAATAATATACCAGTGGTTCCCAAACTTTATCGTGTGCATCAGGATCACCAAGAGGGCTTGTTAAAATAATTGCTGGGTGGGTTACTACAGTGATACAGCCACGTCTATTTATACCATCACAACTCACAATAGGCAAGACAGGGAATCAGCCCAGGTGCCCTCCAAAAGATGAATGGATAAAGGAAATGTGGTGTGTGTGTGTGTGTATATATACACACACACACACACACATACATACACATAATGGAGTTTTACTCAGCAATGAAGAATCAAATTATGGCATTTGCCAGTAAATCAGATGGAACTGAAGAACATCATGCTACGTGAAATAAGCCAGACTCAGAGAATCAAGGGTCTAATGTTTTCTTTCATATGTGGAAGCAACAGCAAAGTTAAGGGAAAAGATGGGGGAGGGGAGAGGAGATACCATAGAGAGAAGCTCAGCAGAGTAGGAGATTGAAGGGAAGGACAAGAAAGAGGAAATATAGAATAAAATCACACTATGTGCATGCATAAACTACACTGTGTGCATTTATGTATGTTTACAAAGCACCAATTAAAAATGAGTGGAAGGTAGACCAGTAAAGGAAGGGTAATGGGGGTGGGAGGGGAGTGGGGAAACCAAGGACTAAAATAGAATAATTTATGGTCCCATTTTTGATGGATGAGGTGAATGTCACAGATGAGCTGAGAACACTGATGAGTTACATGCCCACTCAGTGGAATGAACCACCACTTACTACTAGGTAAGTAATATTTAGATGGCAGGACACAGTGTGTCAGACTACATGACTTGATGATGGATGTGGATATCTGCAAAAGGCTGAATGTTTAATTCAAGGCTTTCTTAATGTTTCAGACCATGGGAAAGTCATGGGGAGTCTGTGGACTGACTTTATTGTATACATGAAGTCATGGGCTAGCATAGGAGGGGAAATCCCCCAAATGCTCCACCCAAGTATGCTCCACCCCTCTGTGTGCTCTAACAGTCTATATTTCCCAGCTGTAGAGTCAGTATCTCCTTTGTTAGCTTTGGTGCAGATTATTTCTAACGTGAAATATGCAGAAAGCCCTTTTCTCTCTCTGGTGCAGCAACCACCTAGTTTGGAGATGGCAGCCATTCTACCAGCCTATGTTCCTCAAGGAATATCCTTGAGGACACACATTGTGCCCAAGGACAATACCTTTCTCATTTGAAGACACGGATGTGTCTGAGATGCTTCCATGGCATAATCTAGAATGTTGGTCAGTTTTCTGTGACAAAATACCTGAATAAGCTACTTAAAAGGAGGAAAGGCTTATTATGGCTCATGATCTCAGACGTTTCAGTCCATGGTTGCTTGAACTATTGCTTAGGGCCTGTGGGTGCCCAGAACATGGTGATTGGTGCACGTAGCATAGGAGATCCATTCATCTCATAGTAGTCAAGAAGGTAAAAGAGAAACAGGAAGGGGCCCATATTCCAATATCTCCTCAAGATACACCCTAATTGACTTGATGACTTCCTAATGCTAGATCCCACCTTTTAAATTTCCCCCACCTCCTAATAGCACTACAAGCTGGTGACAAATTCTTCAATGTATGGTCCTTAGGGAACACAGTACCTAGTGCATTCTGATTTTAATCACTTACTGGAAAGCAATGAAAAATTTTTACATTTAGAATTACTGAAATTTTTGTGTTGCCTGTGAATCAACCAAAACTACCTTACTGAGATTGGCTAAAAGGTATATCTTCTCATGGGAAAATACACAAAACAATATTTTATAATAGAAGTGGCCAAAAAGAGGTATGTTAGCAGTGGCCCTACTTTCACTCTGTATTCTTAGTGGGGTGAGCTCCTAAGACTTCATGTCTGTAACTGTGCATGTGTGCTGTCTCTCTCATTCAGGATGTTTTTCCATGTTTGGAAATACTTTTTAGTCTACTAAGTGACACATTATTTCTCTTGGATTCTGCATTACAAAGCATACAAATGGAATGGTGGACTTCATTTGCTGCTCCTCTTTGGAAAGTGGTAAGGGTGCTATAGTTAGGAAAAGCAGATGACTACATGGCATTGAGACAGCATTCTGCAGAGATAATAGTGTCTAACCAATCTAATTCTCCAGTGTTTGATTTTTACTTAAGCCTAACAAAAATTTGTCCTTTTCCCCCATGAGGCAAGTCCGATCAAGTTTCAAATCCAGGCTTAGGAGGCTGGATAACAGAAGCTTAGAAATTTGGATCCATTTTAGGAATGTATGTGAGATCAATTGTTAGATTTGTTCAAGAGATACAGACTACAGCATACGATCTCATCAGTGCATTCTTTTGGAGGGAATTTGGCAAAGTATATAAAAAAAATCATCTAAAATATGAAAACACAAAATGTAGAGGCATTCTATCGGCCATTTGGCTCTAGGCTTCACTCTCCTGCTTAAGAGCCCCAGGTTGCTCTGCTCTGCAGGGGCTGAAGAACTCTAGGGAGAAGGACTGGCTCCTGAACACCCAGGAATGGTTTAAAAAAAAAAAAAAAACTGCAGAGACACTGCCCTGAATGAAAGCAGGGAGCTTTAAGCAGAAAGTTTTCAGAGGAGCTGTTGACATTCAGGGATGTGGCCATTGACTTCACTGAAGAGGAGTGGAAATGCCTTCAGCCAGCTCAACAAAACTTACACAGAAATGTGATGTTAGAGAATTACAGAAACTTGGTCTTCCTGAGTATGCATAACTTCCCTTCACAATTTTTAATTAATTATTATTATTATTTCTTCCCTTGATGAATATCTTCTGGAAACTATAAGAATGTTTTTCAGGGACTGTTCCTGGCAGCAGCGGTGTTACAGAACCTGCGCAGGGGCGGGCGCTTTTCGTTCTCAGTGAGGGCCTCCGTCACAAGTGGCTAGGGTGGCGTGCCTAGGGTTTGTCCCCGACAACTTCCCCAGGCCTTTTGCGGGCTTGGGTCGCCGCGGGTCAGCCCCGCACCTCTCCCCGGCCGGGCCCAGGTCGTTCCTGCCCAATCACGTGCCCGCAGCGCTCGGTTCTCCTTGCCCGGCGGCAGCGCGCCGCCCCCGAACCTGTGGGTACCGGGTGGCTACCGGGGAATGTTGCGGCGACCCAGGTGCCGACCCCCTAGGGCCGCGTCAGGCGCCAGAGACCCTGGGCCCCAGCAGGAAGCGGCAGGCGGCAATGTTCCGCCCAGGCAATAGGCATGGTGGGCCCCGCTAGAGCTGCAGCCGTATCAGTTCTGGTCGCTGGCGCAAGATAATGAGAAAGAATGTGTTATTGTTTGGGAAAATAAGCCAACAGTTGAAGAGAAAGCAAAAGCATTCATTAAAGCTCCCACCTACATTTTTTTGGGGAGTCTGCAGTGATACTGATGAGGACAATGGAAATGGGGAAGACTTTCAGTCAGAGCTTCAGAAAGTTCAGGAAGCTCAGAAATCCCAGAGTGAGGAAGTAACTAGCACAACTGACAATGTGTATACAGGTGTGACTGAGGTGATTGCAGCATTTTTCTGTAAATCTGAAGAACCTGATTCTATTACCAAACCTATGAGTTCATCATCTGTTTCCTCTGGAACTGTGGACAAACCTGTAGTTTTGTCTACTAGAAAGGAAACTGATACAGAATCTACAAGCCAAGTAGAGAGTAAAACAGTTTCATTTGGATTTGGAAGTGGTAGAGGAATGTCATTTGCAGATTTGGCTTCAAGTAATTCTGGGGACTTTGCCTTTGGTCATAAAGGTTGAAGTAAAATCTGGAGAAGAGGATGAAGAAATTTTGATTAAAGAGAGAGCCAAACTTTATAGGTGGGATAGAGATGTCAGTGGCAGGAGCACGGTGTTGGAGATGTAAGGATTCTTTGGCGTAAATGAAGAATTACTATAGGATCCTAATGAGAAGAGACCAGGCGTTTAAAGTGTGTACAAACCATGTTATCACAAAAACAATGGGATTAAAACCCCTAAATGTTTCAAATAATGCTTTAGTTTGGACTGCTTCAGAGCGTGCTGATGGAGAAGCAAAAGTGGAACAACTTGCAGTGAGATTTAAAGCAAAAGAAATGGCTGAGTCTTTTAAGAAAAAATTTGAAGAATGTCAACAAAATTCACTGAAACTCCAGAAAGAAGAGGTGTATCTCTGGCAGCAGAGTTATCAAAGGAGACAAATCCTGTGGTATTTTTTGATATTTGTATGGATGGTGAATGTTTGAATTATTTTCAAATGTTGTTCCTTGAACTGCTGAGAACTTCAGAGCACTGTGCACTGGAGAGAAGGACTTTGGTTTTAAGAACTCCATTTTTCACAGAGTAATTCCAGATTTCATTTGCCAAGGGGGAGATATCACGAAATGATGGAACAGGAGGACAGTCCATTTATGGAGATAAATTTGAAGATGAGAACTTTGATGTGAAACATACTGGTCCTGGCTTACTCTCTATGGCCAATCGAGGCCTGAATACTAATAATTCTCAATTTTTTATAACATTGAACAAAGCAGAACATTTGGAGTTTATGCATGTAGCATTTGGGTTTGTTAGGGACGGCATAGATACTGTGAGAAAGATTGAATCATTTGGTTCTCCCAAAGGATCTGTTATTCAAATAATTAGCATCATAGAATGTGGCCAGATACAAAATCATTGTTTTTCATAGTAAACTTTATCTGTATAAGCAGTTTAATTGAAGCTTAGCTGTTACAGACAATATGACAATTATGTTCAGCTTTTGAAATGAATGTTTCCAATGTATAAATGTAAAATTGCAGCTTATAGCTGTTGTCACTTTTTAATGTGTTATAATTGACCTTGTATGGTGTGAAATAAAAGTTTAAACTCTGGTGTAAATAAAAAAAAAATGTTTTTCAGATTTGTGCTTTCAAGAAAAACAGGGCAATTTTTGGTATAAATAAAATGCTAATGACATTTCTTTTAGTTTTAATCTCTCCCTTTCTTGGTATGTTATATATTCTTCACTTTAGAAAAGGGATACTGAGAGTAATTCAGTGATATAAAATATTCTGGCCAACACCTATAAGAAGACACAGTTGAGAGGCCCAAAGTTCAAGGGAGAAGCCAACAAAATGTTGATGGAGAAGTTATCTAGCAGAAAAGATTTTTCAGAAGCTTAGGTTTATTTCTCCTGTTATTATTGAATATGTACTGCCCTATGTTTATCATGTTTTAAAATTCTTTAAAATCTTCTGTGTGTCTACAGTGGTGTCCCAGTTCATTTAAATTAACCACCCAAACTCTCCTTTGCTAGTGAGTGTCAGCATGATCTAAAAGGTTTTCTGTTATTTGTAGGTATCCAGGTGATAATGTGCACATTTTTGGAGAATTCTAGGTCAAGCCATTTAATAAATTAATATCCTAAAGCAGTTTACTATTATTCATATATTTATTCATTAAAATTCACTTACATGTGCTCTTTATAAATAAATACTTGTTATGGATTTTCTGTGAAATGAAAGTCAAGATTCACAATAAATGCTCTTTTGTGGTATGTAGTGATAGTTGCAAATTGTAGTTATATGAAAGCATTTGTAAATAATATATCTATGGCTGGTTAACTTTTCCTTTCCTTTATTTTTTCATTTTATAGCCTACATTTCATTTTGTAGAAGAGGTTTCCTCACTTCACATAACGCTGTTTTATATTTGTCTATATTTTATGAATATATGACAATTTCTATCACTTCACAAATTAGGATATTGTTGAAATTAATATATGCATGATTCTTGTTTCTATTACCAATAAAATTTTATATGCTTTTACTTGTTTTTATAAATAGTATACCTTTTTAAATGAATTTTTTATTTTATCCAGATTGAGTTCTTATCCCGTATATGTACATAGTAATGTAATTTTTTTAATATGTTAATGTAATAGGGATAGAATCTAGGGGTACTATAATAATGGGATACATCCCAGCCCCTTTATATTTGTATTTGGAGAGAGGTTCTCACAAAGTTATTGAGGACAGCATTGAAATTATTACCTCCCTGCCTCAGAATTACAATAGTAATTCTAGATTATATGCATGCTCTCTCTCTCTCTCTCTCTCTCTCTCTATATATATATATATATATATATATATACTCATGAATTTTTTCTTATTTATAGGATAAAGACCATAGCATTTTAAAGGTACCTTTAAAACATTTTACAATCTTTTTAGTTTTATGTGTTGTTTGTAATTTTAATTGTGATCAAAAACACAAACCAATATTTGCTCTCCCACCATATAATGCATACTGTTCAGCAATATTAATTCAAATTGTCATGTAATATATCTGTAGAATTCTTACATCTCAAAAATTAATAAATATATTTCCATGTAAACGATTACTCATTTCCATCTTCTCCTATCACTAATGTCATTCTCATTTCTGTTCAGAAAGGTTTTTTTTGCATGTTTGTTTGTTTATTTTTAGTTGTCTTGTATGAGTTCTCCCATATTTTTCTATGTGGTAGTGACATATTTCAGTTAACATAATGTACTGAAGATTTACCCTAATTATAGAGTTTACAAAAATTTATTACTTTTTAACATGAAAAATATTCTGTAGTTTCTATATTCCAAATTGCTCTATCCACTCATTTCAAGGGTTATTTGGTTTGCTTCCTCATAGTAGCTCTGTTGATTAATGCTGTAATAAACTTTTTTGTTCAAACGTCCTAAAAAAAATGTAGAGGCATGAATAGACACAATGTGACAACTGTAGGTAAAATAAATAAATCAAGCTAAGTGCCATGAAGAACCACAAAAGTAAGTGCCAGTCTTCCTATCTTCCCAAGAGAACTGTGCATAGGGGTGTACAGTATATTACAAGATACAGTTCAAGTCTGTGAATAAAAGGGACTATTTACCAACTTGTTTGGACAATGTATTATATGTTAAAAATGAAAAGTTAATCAAAGTTAATGTAAAAACAATCCTAATGCTAGAATTGATTTGGTGCCTTAGAGTGGACAACTTTGCAAGGAGGAGACAAAATTGATGCAGGATACAAACCAAAACCACCTTGAGAAAACCCATCTATGATGGCAAAGAAAAAGGGATGTTGCCAAATGTTGGCAAGGATGTGGAGAACCTGGAACTCTGTTAACATCACTCATGAGAATGTAAAATGGTGGAAAATCGTTTACTGGCTCCTTGTCCAGCTAACCACAGACCCCACTGTAAGCCAACAATTTGACTTCAGTGGTATGTGCCCAAATAACTAAAAGCTGGTACTTCAACAAGGATCTGTACATACATGTTCATAGCTGCAGGATTCACCATAGCCAAAGAGGGGAAACCACACCATTGTCTAATAATGGATGAATGTGTAAACAAAATGTGTTTTATCCATACGAGGGAATATTATCAGACTGAAGAAGGAATTAAGTGCTGGATGTGCTGATGAATAGATGTAAATGTATAGCCATTGTGAATTTATTGCCTCTCAGATGCAAGTTTCACATCTTTGCTTGCTCTGTGATAATGGAGGTGGTCCTCATAATTCTCTCTCCTTTGTCATCCTAACTCTGTTCAACTTTGTCAGGAGGGGATTCTGGGAGAGATATGGAACTTGATTTCAAACTTAGTCCCCCTTTTATTAGACAAAGAAACTGCACTCAGAAATTTGCTCCCAATCACACAACAATAAGTAGACAACTGGAGCTGAAGCATGGGTCTGCTGCTGGGGCCCTAAATTCACCTGCTGTGCAGTTTCCTCACAAGTTGGGCCCTCTCCACTCCCATGAGGGCACACATCTGGAAACCTGTATTGCAGAGCTGGTTTTCTTTCCCATTCCTCACCCTGATCTTTTACCCCATCTTTGTTCCTAGTTGATTCATGTCAGTTTCTATTCCAGCTCTGGGACAAAGACCTGTTATTCCAGTGTCTGACACACCTGATCATGTGATGAGTGCAGTTGACTCAAGGACGTATTGCAGTGATATCAAAGGTAAGACCCACCCATTCAGATGTGCAGTGACAGGTGCTGAGTCTGGAGAGGTTGACAAATATCAACAACTTAGGACCTATAACTGTGGGTATCTGAAGCCAAACAAGGAAAGTGAAGTGCAGAAAGGCTCCCTGACTTGCCCAACACCAAACAGGCATTCTCTAACAAAAATGTGCTGCACTATGTGGGGTTTGACTTTTTCCTATCTTAAGAGCATGTCCCTTTCAATGCTTGTTCATATTATTTTACATTTTAATTTTCTTCTAAAACACCTTCTGGAGTAGAAGTTATTCTATTAATGCTTTTTAATATTTAAGTATTTTTGTGCATGTATGTCCATATTAAAATACAGAGTGGTATTATCCTATGCGCATTATTGTTTACTAGCACATTTACCTGACAATTTTCATGGACGCTGTTAGCTTCATTGTATTGATTTTTAAACACGATTGGGCTAGAGATATGCTCAGTGTAGAGTGCTGATCTAGCTGGGTTCCATTTGAAGCACGGCACATAGGAAATTTATAAATACATAATGAGAAGATGGTTAAGTTTAGCATGTTGTCAAGAGGTGGAGGAGAACTTCTGCCAATTTTGTCTAGCATTTCCTTGAGCAAACCAGTGATGGAAGTATTTCTTCAATCCCTAAAAAGGGAAATAAGTATCTTGCTTGCATTCCAGCTGGTAATGTTCTTCTGAAAGCCCTAGGGGTCATGTCTCTGAAATGGGTTGTCTCCCTTAAGGTCTTCCCTGTTTCCTGATTCTAATCTCCAGCTTAAGATCTGCCACTTTTCTGGTATTTTCTACATGAGAAGCAATATAAGAATTGGATTAACTGACCAGAACCCTGCTAAACTCAGTGGCATTATACAAGAAAGAAGCAGTGTCCACACTGATAATCATGTGCATCACAAAGGTGAGATGTATATATTTCCCTTGTGCTGCGTGCTCTTCAAAAGCAGGTAGTACATGTATTTTCTTAAAATACACACCCACTTTAAAAGACAAACATGTCGAGGCACATTAAAGAACAGCTCAATGTTAACAACTCAAGGAATAAAACCAAACATAAAATGAGAATTTCATATCAACAAGTTTTGGACATTACCACTGAGCTATAAAAGTAATAGCTACATAAGTAAAATAGATAAAACAATAAAAACCTCTCTTAAACTGGAAATATACATGCACATAAATCAGTTAAAACACCCATCAGGAAACTAATTAGGAACAGCAAGTTTGCAAAACAATAACTATCTCAAAATCATTTAAAATAAATACAGTGATAATTCTATGGCCAAAATGTTCAAAGTAAACCAGCAAAATTTATTATATGTAGTAGAATTCTCTATGACAATCCTATGGTTCTAATTTTATATTTGAAAGTAATTCTGTGCGAGATGCCCTTCCTACAACCTTTAAATGGCACTACACTGTGGCAACTAAATATATAAAATACAGAACCTCAATAATTTACCTCAGAGATGATTTTCAATCAACACTCTAAAATTTAGGGGTTTCCCCAATGAACAGTATATCTACACCTCATTGCCAAGAATACGCTGGGGTAAATATAGAGATCCTTCTAGAAGACTCTGGGTTCTTCTGAATTATCTGTACAAGAGTATCCTCTCTCCCTTCCTCAGGACTCCCTGTGTCTCCATAGACATCCTGATGAAAATGTGCCTCTCCATTGATCTGTAAGAAAGAAGAGAGGTTGTAAGGCTTCATGGACACACCTCTTTAGAAAGAAGATGAGTTCCATCCTGAGACAGTCCTCATTAGAGCTTAGACCAACTTACAAACCTAGTCTTATCTCTGATCCTTCATTCTTGACACCAACCCTGAACCATCATTTTTGGTTTTGATACTCATACTTTACTAACCCTGATTTCAAAAATCATTTCATATTGCAGGTTTGGGCCTAGAGATCTGCTTAATACCAAAGACTTGAGGTAATTCTGCCAATAGCATAGAACACACCTGGAGAATGGAACTTTGGACTTAACTCACACCATGGTCCTTGCCAGCTACTTCACATTTGAACTTTGTGACAAACATCACTAACATATCAACACTATGAACCAGGATAGCAGGTATCTGATCCCTTCCCTATTCCCTAATTTGTCCCCACAATGCCTGCTTCTAACATGGCTGCTGCTAACATTCTTTAAACAAGACCTTTGCCTCATCTTCTGAACAAGTCCATAACTCTAATGTGTTCTATGTAAGAGACTGCAATAAAGCTAGTATTTCTTAACCTGTTGTGGTTCTGACAAACTTTTTTGACCACGGAATTGAGAAGGGAAAGAGTGATTGTAGAAGCTTCATCCAGATGTAAGTCAGTGGACAGCAAATACTCAGAAGTGAGTTCTGGCCTTAAGCCATTTGACTGAGAGCAAACTGGGATGAAAATAGAGTTAATGAGATTTATCTGCATTGTGGAATATGTGAACAGTTGGAATATCCTATTGTGACATAGTCACATTGTTATAAATAAATCTCCATAATTGGTACCCTTAAGGAATGAATGGCCCAAAATAAATTAAAAGGAGAGAGTAAAAATGGCAATTAATTTATAGGGGGAGAGGGAAATTCATGGCTAAGGGATACTTAATTTGGAAAGAGTTTAAGATTTCATTACTGCTGACATTTGGGCCCAATTCCTCTGCCTTAAGGATTTCTAAAACACCCTCTGTTACAAACTGTTCTGTCTTGGGTCTCGCTGAGCAGCCTCATAGCATCCAATACATCTGTAGGGGGTTATCTGTGTGGTTGTGGTTTTGAGGCTGTGAAGCTGACTGGGAGATTCATGCTGTGTGTATATGACTGTGCTGCTGCACGGTGTGCAGAGGGTGGCTGTGGGTGGGAGGTGACAGGAGTGGGTCCAGCTGTTGGGTCCATTGGATCTCCTAAATAGACAAAAAATGATCCCGTCATCAGGACAGAAACACAGAATTTTGTACCTTCCCTCAGGCCAACGTCCTCAGGCCTCCATGGTTCCAGGACTTCTAGAACATTCGGGTGTATTCTCAGCCCCACACCCCTAGCTCCGGATCGTAACTTTGAATCTGGATAGAAAGGAACCACCACAAACGGAGATGGCTGCCCAGGAAGACCCTCCTTCCCTGTGCAGCCTCCAGACCTTTCTCTTCCCCAGATCCCACCTGAAAACCACCACTTTCCCATGTCTCTCCTATCCAAACCATCCCTCCCACTTCACAAGCAGCCCCGTCCACCTCCTCACACTCTTTTCTGGAAATCCACGTGTTCCAGTCCGTGGAACAGATGAATTGCTAGAGCAGTCTGTGGAACATGGGATGCTGGATGTAACTCTTTTCCTAAAGGAAACTAAATACGTCTTGCCTAAAGAGCCTCATCGACCTCTTCCGTGTCATTGGCCAAGTAGCTGGGGAAAGAAATCAGGATGCTCCTCAGGGACAAAACCAGGAAGGACCTCCCTCTGGTGTCAGATTCCCAAAAAAGAGTTCAGGCTGACCATCTTTAGGACTATACCATCCCTATCAAGAGTTACTCCTCGATGTAGCTTAGTGGTAAAGCACCCCTCAGTTAAATCTCCAGTACCAAAAAATAAAAAATAAAGTAATGGGAAAAAAAAAAGAGTTACTCCTCGATCCAGAGGCCTCTGCTGGACAGACATCTTCTGAAGGGTGCTTCTCACACCCTGATGTTAAAGACAAACCCTCTGGAGCACCTGAGGCTGCTTCCCACCACCATCATCCAGTGAAGTTGATATCAGTTTACCCATCTCCATCCACGCCCCCTTCCCTTAAGCTTTTTCAAGTGCTCAAACCTGTGTCCCCACCCAGGGTCAGGATCTGACCCCAGTGTATTTCTCTAGTCATCCCTTCCCACATATTTGCTAATACAGGGCTTGGTTCACATTGTATACTAATTCAAGAAGCTGTTCTTAGAACTCTTTCCCAAGATTCCTATTCCCTAATACTGAGGATACATTTCATAAGGCTTTGTTGAAGAAATGAATGAATGAATGAATGAGTGAAGCTTTATTTATAGCCCAATGCCATAATGACCACACCGTAGACTCAATACTATATCATAAACTCATAAGATGAAAATAATTCAGCTGAGTTATTATAAGAATGTATGGATGTCTGGATAAGACCCTGCCTTCCTAAGGTGGTCAGTCCATTGGGATTAGGACAGGATGCAGGCGAGATGAGAAAGTTTAATCCAGTATGCCATCTTATTATGGTCCTCAAGCACTGTCAGGGTACAGAGGCTGACTGACCTGGGAACACAGCACAGACAGTGGTGTTTATTTTATTTTGTTTTACAGACAGGGTTGCGCTCTGTTGCACAGCCTGGTGTCCTGCTCCTGGGCTCCAGCAATCCTGCTGTCATAACCTCCTGAGTAGCTGGGAGCACAGGTGTGTGCCTCCAGCCCAGGAAGGTTTCATATTTTTAGCTGACTTTAAGGATAGGTAATTTTTTTCAGATACAAATGTATGAAAACAGCTTTACAGGAAACACAAGGTAAAGAGGGAAGAGAGGGTATTTGGAAGGAACAGGGAAAGGAAGACAAATGATTGATGGTAAAGGAATTTAAGGGTGGAAAGATTTCACATGAGGCTCCAGTTTTGGTCTAGAAAGTAATGAGCAAAATAGTTGCTAAGGAGGGCTGAGAGGTGGTTGGAGCCCGTTTTGGAAGGACTATAGGGAACACATAGAGAGCCTCTGGCCTAAGGAGACACTTGGTAAGAAAGACCAGAAGTGGACATGTCTGTGTAAACAGACCTGAATTGGGCAGCTCCCTTGGGAATCCAGAGGCAGAAGAAAATACGACACAGGTGTAAGTAGAGGAAGAAAGAGGCAAAGCTGTCAGATGCAGCTGCAGCTGCAGCCTCGTAACTGGTCCTGGCAGGAGCCTCTCCTGCCCAGTTGATGACATTGGTCAGTTCTGCTCAGAATTGCAATTGAAATAGGTCAGTTGTGCTCAGAATCCTGGTTAGAGAGGCATAAATAAGCAGGAATTGACTCTTAGGTGCCTTCCCAAATGACCCTCAGGTTAAATGGTGATTGGATTGGGACTTCAAGAAGAGTGTTTCTGTGTTTTTTCCCTCTATCAGTCAGAGGTGGCATTTCCAGGGAACCTGAACTCTATCTAGGATGGGTTCCGCCATCTGTTTGGGTAAACATTTTTATAGTATGGACTATTTTTTATCTTTTCTTCTTCCAGCATTGGGGATTGAATCCCTGCTTTGCCACCGAGCTATATCCCCATTCCCTTTTTAAAGTTTTAGTTTTGAGACAGGGTCCCACTAAGGGCTGAGGCTGACCTCCAACTTGAATTCTGCTTCAGGCACCCTAGTCACTGGGCATATAGATGTGCATGACCTTGCCTGACTGCCATGTGTAATCTTGGTGTAGGTTCATTAGGTGTTTCTCCTGCAGGTTTGAAGCAATGCCTGCTTTTATACTTGCAATTTAAAAGCAAGTTGCAACATAATATTAATCCTTTCAAATGACAAAACAAGGATATTTTTTATAATCCTATTAATCAGCCTTTCATTGGTGTTACCCAAATCCCTGACAAGCACAATTCAGAGGTGGAAAACTTTATTTGGGGTTCACAATTTCAAAGATCACAGTTCATGGTCTCCCCAAACCATTACTCTGGGCCCAAGTGAGACACTGTGGAGGTAGCACCTGCTGCTCAGTTCATGGCAGCCAGGAAGCAGAGAGAGTGGCTAAAACACCAGGGACAAAATATACAACCGAAAGGCATATCATCCCCAGGGACCTATTTTCTCCAGTCACACCTCATCTACCTACACTTAACACCCAGTATAGTAGTCCTTTCAAATTATTAATCCATCAAGTTAGTTAATCCACTGATTAGACTGCAGCTCTCACAATGCAATCCTTTCACCTGTGAACATTGTTACTTGATCTCACGAACTTTTGGGGGACAGTATGTATTCAAGCCGTAACAAACACAAAAATACAACACTCCAAATGTCTGTCCTACTTTCCCCTCAGGCACTTAAAAGGTGCAAGTCTTTAGTCAACTCCAACACTACACTTGATTCTGCTACCAGAATAGAAAGAAAAGACAAACCTATTTGCTCAACTAATAAGGCTTCTACAAAAATATGGGTTTGTCATAATGAAATTGGTGTGTTCCATATCTTAAAAAGTAATTTATTTACTTCTCAGTTGGAGAATAGAAGACCTCAGAACTTTCTAACACTTATCCAAATTCCTGAACAATCACCTGGCCAAAACAATACGCAAGAGTGGCAAAGGATAAATGCAAAGATATTAATTTTATGCAAATCAAATAAATCATTTTACTTGAACCAAAGAAAATCAGGCCAAAAACTGAGAAACAAAGGAAGGTATGACTCAATTGGGAAAAATGATAGATTCAAGATAGGTTTTTCCAATTTAATATTAAGATATTGATGGAGTGCCAACTCTTCTTGACTGCATCCTGTAACTTGCAAATAGTTAACTTAAAAGAACAAGCAGAGAAGGCTATCAAAGGTCTTTGCTTTTCCAAAAGTCATGATAAGACAAATATAGGAGATTACCCCTTGTTAAAGATAAAACATTTCCTTATGAAAAAAGAGGCATGAAGGTTCTTGACCTTCTCAAGAGAGAGACTTTCATGAGGATGGTTCATTTCCGAAATAAGATTTTGGTTTCTTTCTTAAAGTAAAAGCCACCTACCAAGACACCTGGTCAGCAAACCTGCCCAGGCGCAGAGGGCAGAGGACCAGAGTGGGGTTCAGGGAGCCAGTGCCTGCACTGAAGCGAGCGAGCATGCGCAGTGTTCCCTCCGGTGCGCCTGCGCGGAGTGGAGGCCGTTTTACCCGTGGTGCCCAGAGGCAAGCCTGAGACGCTCCTGGGAGTGTGTGGTTTGGCGACGCTGGGACTTCCCAGGGATGACTTGGTCTTCAAGCTGTTCTTGCGAGTGTCGTCCTGGACCGCGACGAAGAGCAGGGAAGCACACTGTCACCTGAGACCCTGGCAAGAGTCGCCATCCGCCGGGAGCTGACGCGGTCGCGGCGCTGGTCTTACTTTTCCTTGCCTCGTCCTCACCGCCGCCGAGCAGGTAGGTGCTGTTGCTGTCCCCATTGTACAGGTGTCATACCGAGGCCAGGAAGGGGAGGCGGGGTCGGGGCGGCGTCTGAGACCCAGACGTCACTGCGCGCGGGCAGGGGCCGCGCCCGCGGGGCAGCGGAGAGACCTGGCACGCGGGGGGGCGGTTATTGCCGAACTCGCCCTCGAGCCACGTGCCCTCGCGTGGCGGCCGCTCTGCGCGGGAGAGCCGAGCTCCTGCCTGCAAGACGAAAGTTGGAAAATAATGCCCTCGTTGCCTTTCTTGAGCGGGGGTGGCAGATTTCTCGAGAAGTGGGAAGGATCCGCCTGTATGTGTTGCCTTTATGAGTGCCACGAGTGGAAAGCGGCGTTGGTGCTTGAAGTCCGTTGGCAAAGGGTGTGGGCAAGGAGTAATAGCATGGTCCTGAAGGAGTAGATTCTCAAGGGGGAAGAAATTTCACAACAGGAAGCGTTCGCAGCTGCTTTCCAGGAACTTTCTAGTTTTTAGGGCCAGGGGATCATTTCCCTCTTCTTTTGTGTAGACGTGCATATCACGAAACCGATGAAAAACACAAGCACTCAACGGTGCACTAAATTCAAGGTCCCCCAGTTCCACTGCTTACAGGTTCTGGGCTTGAATCTTTAATAGTCCTGCCAAGGACTATTAAATCTTTGGCAGTCCTGCCAAGTGGTGCACTGCCTTCTGTAAAATACCTCTAGGGATGGGTCAGGGTCATTATCACTTCCTGTTGTTCAGTGCTGTCTTTCATTGTTCTGCTGTGGGTTACAGAATCTTAGTTACAAGACCACAGGATTTCTCCTTTTCAGTTTTATCATTGCTCACCATGAACATCATTGCATCTGTGTTCATTTCCTTCCCTCTTGGTTCAAATTCAGTGTGTGTTGATCTTGTTAATCCACATTATACAAATTCTCTTATTAGTAACTTAGCAGACATGTAGTTTGTTGTTTTACTGGTTGCATATTTCTGAGTCCTGATGGTTCGCATTATATTTGCTTATGACTTGAAATGCACATAAACGGAATATAGCAGGCATAGAATAAGAACAATGGTACAAGCATAAAAAGTTAAAGAGAAAGCCATACTCTTTCATTGATTGAGTAGATCTTCTACTGATTAAAATTATATTTCAGAGTCAGCCTCACTTGTGTGGGAAAATATTAACTCTCTTTACTTCTTTGTATCATGTTTCACAAAGCACCTCTTTGGATTCCATTTCTGACCCTCCCTGTTCCTGGACAAGCGGATTTGCAGTCTGATTTGAATGCCATGCACAGAGGGAAGTTAGGCTGTGCAGGTGGAGTCTGGTTCAGTTACTTGAGTGTCCTCAGGGTCCCCCTGGCAGTTGTTCATAGGTCCTGTGTCAGTCGTGGCATGTGTCAGCACGAAAGGTGACGAGTAGTCTTTTCTGTTTGACACCTATTCCTTTTTAGTTTAATAACCTTATTGAGATGTAATTTGCATGCCATGTGTTCCACCCATTTAAAGGATACAACTAAGGGGTTTTAGTGCATGTCAGAGTTATGCAACCATCACCAAAATCAACATCAGAACAGTTCATCACCTCCAAAAGAAGTCCTGTCTGTACCCCTTAACAGTCATTCCTCACTCCTCCCAGTCTCCCAGCCCTAGCCATCCCCTCATCTGCACTCTGCCTCCCTAGATTTGCCTAATCTGGGCATCACAGAGGTGTTCTTATGCACTCTGTGGCCTTTTGGTCTGGCTTCTTAGCATAATGTTTCAAGGTCCATCCATGTTACTCAGTACTTATGACTGAATAAGGTTACATTGAAGGAACAGACCCCATTTACTTACTCACCAATTGGTGAATATTTGAGTTTTTCCTTTTGAACTATTACTAATAATGCTGCTTAGAACATTTGCACACAGTGTTTGTATAGATGTGTGTTTTCATTTCTCCCAGGTATGCATCTGGGAGTGGAGTTGCTGGGTCATGTGGTATCTGTACATTTAACCTTTTAAGGAACTACTAGACTTCTGAGCAGCTGTACCTTTTACTTTCCTTCCAGCAGTGTAGAAGTATTCTAATTTCTCATTGTCACCAACACATTATTCTCAGACGTTGTGATTATAGGCATCCTAGTGAGCAGGGAGTGGTATCTCATGGTTTTGATTTGTATTTCTTTGATGACTAATGGTGTTGACCATCCTTTCATGTACTGATTGGCTATTTTTATATCAGTTTCAGAGAATTTTCTACTTTATTAGAAGTATAAACAAGTTTATTTGTCCTTCTGTTAATGAGTTAGAGCTATGCCAGTTGTGTGCTACGCCCTTTATTTTCCTTTTTGGTTCTGGGGATTCAACTTTTTTTTTCAGTGCCAGGGATGGAAACCAGGTTGCCAGGAAAGCATCTGCCATGAGCACGTTCCGAGCCCTGAAGCAGCTCATTTTGTTGGTGAGAAAGTGAATCAATTGAGCCCTTGGGATTATATGGACCCTTTTTTCCCTGTTCATCTAACTTGTGCATCTAAGGAGCAGTTGTAGGGATCTTCGTGATGGTGCTGTTCCTAGACACGAAACCTCAGAGAACACTATGCGTGTCCAGAGGTCACTGATTAGGTGAACTGTACTTCATTTCATGCCTGCTGTTCACCTTTACATGAGAGAGTGATTCCTGGAGTTGATCTGTGGCAGGCTGATCTCCCTGGGCCTCTGATAGTGCCCAGGCCAGAGAAAACTGGCCCAGACCCCTTGCCTGACCTCTGCCCTTTGACTGCTGGCTGTGAAGTAGATTGCACAGTGGTGGGAAAAAGAGGGAGAGAGGGAGAATAAGTTGTGAACAGTAAAGGGTGGTTTCCTGTGTGCTAAGGTGAGGACATTGTATGGCATTTGCTGATCTTTTCCCCAGAATATAATGTGTTGTTCATGTACAGACTCTCCCTGGAAGGAGACACGGCTACTGGTTTACTGCTAGCAAAGGTAACTGAGGACTAGGGGTTCAGGGGAGGGAGGAAGTCCTAAAATTTAATTTATTCTTATCATTATCATCCGCATTGTTGTGTGGTACTTTAGATGGAACCCAGGGCATTTTTCATGCTAGGCAAGTGTTCTACCACTGAGCTCCACCTCAGCCCTCAAAGTGGTTTTTACCTACTTGACCTATTTGCACTTTTTAACGTTGACTGTCATTACCTGCACTGAATCAGTGAGGGTTTTTCCACAAATTTTAATTTGAGTCCTACTTTTTAAATAATTAACACATTGGTAAATCTTATTCTTGGACCATGTATACTTCCATTGCCCATTTATTTCATTGTTCACGTCTAAATAATCCATCCATCATTTGAGAAAAAAGACAAGTGTAATTGGCTGTGCACTGATATTCCTCTGTAAACCAGGTGTCAACAAGTCATAGAAGATGTATTTGGAACAAACAAATCTGTCAACTGTATTCAAAAGAGTGATGCTCTTTTTATTCCTTGTAAGTATATATGAGCAAGTATTTGTTGGGAACACTCTTGATATTATTGTAGTCATTTGTTTTTTATTATTTTGAGTGCTTATGGGTGTACCTGTGTGTGTGGCTCTCAGGATGGAACCCAGGGGCACTCTATCACTGAGTCATATGCCTAACCCTTTCATTTTTATTTTGAGACAGATCTCTCTAAGATGCTGAGGCTGGCCTTGAACCTGCAATTCTTCTGCATCAGCTTCTCATGTCACTGGGATTACAGGCATGTGCCACTCTGCATGGATCTTTTTTGATTTGATAACCTCCCAGATGAAATTCTGTACTTGTCACTATGTGTGAGGTATAACTTGGGACAGTCCACTCTCATTGCTACCATGTTTAGACAGATAAGGCCCCTGAGTGCTGAGGGCTGCCATTTACTATGTTTGACCTTGGTGATGGGATATCTTCTTCTTCTCCTCTGCCTTTGAGCTTCAGGAGCTCGTGCTTATCTCCAGCCACAGAAGATGGCTGCAGTCAACAGAAGCCTCCATGATTCTGTGACACAGGTCTCTTTGTTGCTCTGGTATCAGTGGCTGTGCCTGATGCAGGGCCATAGGTCACTGGAGGAAGACAGTGAGGACGTTGCACCACAGCTGTGCTCCTTGGAAGTGGGGTCATTGTGTCAGGGTACCTACTGCAGGGCCATGTCCACTCCAGTTTCTTTATCTCCAGAGGGGATATGTGTCAATGAAGATGCTTTCCAGACATGGGGAACTGTGGAAGGAGATTTACTTTAGTATCTCACATCTTTTCTGGAACCTTGAAGGACTCCACTTTATTTTTTGTCTGTGTATTTTATTTTATTTATTTATTATTATTTTTTTTGCCAAAAAGCATACAGTAATTTTATTTATCTGACATATTTTTAAAAATTTTCTCTAGTCAGTGACATTATACTGGAAGACAGATTTAGATATATATATTTAGATATATATATTTAGATATATATATATATATATCTTGACTCACTTCAAGATTTCCATAGGCTACATAACAAAAAAAATTAACTCTTTATTTTTTTAATTTTTTTAATTAAAAATCATAAATTTACATAGGGCAATGTTGTTTGATTCATTCTGTTATATTTTTCCCTCCCCCCACCCTTTTCCCTCTATACAGTCCTTCTTCCTCCATTATTTTTTTTTAATTGACAAAAGATTTGTTTAAGAGAGAGCCTTTGTCTGTATAATATTAATGTGCCAGGGTACATTTTTTTAATTAAAAATCATAAATTTACATAGGGCAATGTTGTTTGATTCATTGTTATTTTTTCCTTTCCCCCCCACCTCTCCCACTCCTCTTTTCCCTCTATACAGTCCTTCCTCCCTCCATTCTTACCACCCTCCTTATTCCTAACCCTAAACCTAACCCTAACCCTAACGCTAACCCCTCCTACCCCCCATTATATGTCCTCATCTGCTTATCAGCGAGATCATTCGTCCTTTAGTTTATTGAGATTGGCTTATCTCACTTAGCATGATATTCTCCAATTTCATCTATTTGCCTGCAAATGCCATAATTTCATCATTCTTCATGGTGGAGTAATATTCCATTGTATATATATGCCACAGTTTCTTTATCCATTCATCAACTGAAGGGCATCTAGGTTGGTTCCACAATCTGGCTATGGTGAATTGAGCAGCAGTGAACATTGATGTGGCTGTATCTATGTAGTATGTTGATTTTAAGTCCTTTGGGTATAGGCCAAGGAGTGAGATAGCTGGATCAAATGGTGGTTCCATTCCAAGCTTTCTGAGGAATCTCCATACTGCTTTCCAGAGTGGCTGCACTAATTTGCAACCTCACCAGCAATGTATGAGTGTACCTTTTGCCCCACATCCTCGCCAACACCTATTGTTGCTTGTGTTCTTGATAATCGCCATTCTAATTGGGGTGAGATGAAATCTTAGTGTAGTTTTGATTTGCATTTCTCTTATTACTAGAGATGTTGAACATTTTTTCATATATCTATTGATTGCTTGTACATCTTCTTCTGTGAAGTGTCTGTTCATTTCCTTAGCCCATTTCTTGATTGGGTTATTTGCATTCTTGGTGTAGAGTGTTTTGAGTTCTTTATATATTCTGGAAATTAGCACTCTATCTGAAGTATGATTGGCAAAGATATTCTCCCACTCTGTAGGCTCTCTCTTCACATTACTGATAGTTTCCTTGCTGAGAGAAAGCTTTTTAGTTTGAATCTATCCCAGTTGTTGATTCTTGCTTTTATTTCTTGTGCTATGGGAGTCCTGTTAAGGAAGTCTAATCCTAAGCCAACAAGTTGAAGGTTTGGACTTAATTATTTTTCTATAAGATGCAGGGTCTCTGGTCTGATTTCAAGGTCCTTGATCCATTTTGAGTTGAGTTTTGTGCAGGGTGAGAGATAGGGGTTTAATTTCATTCTGTTGCATATGGTTTTCTAGTTTTCCCAGCACCATTTGTTGAAGAGGCTATCTTTTCTCCATTGCATATTTTTGGCACCTTTGTCTAGTATGAGAAAATTGTATTTATTTGGGTTTGTGTCCGTGTCCTCTATTCTGTACCATTGATCTGTCTATTTTGGTACCAGTACCATGCTGTTTTTGTTACTATTGCTTTGTAGTAGAGTTGAAGATCTGGTAATGCAATACCCCCTGCTTCACTCTTTCTACTGAGGATTGCTTTAGCTATTTTGGGTTTCTTATTCTTCCAGATGAATTTCATAATTGCTTGCTCTATTTCTGTAAGGTACATCATTGGGATTTTAATTGGAATTGTATTGAATCTGTATAGCATTTTTGGTAGTCTGGCCATTTTGACAATATTAATTCTGCCTATCCAAGAACAGGAGGTCTTTCCATCTTCTAAGGTTTTCTTTTTTTTTTTTTTTTTTTTTGAGTTTAAATGCACTTTATTTTTAGACAACCTATGTGACATGTTTTCTTAAAAAGCAATGCCTCCACTCGAAATAAATCACGGTCAAAATAAATGTGCTCAAGATGGTATCAGTTCCATTTGTCTTAAGTCCTGGTGTTGTGTGGATGACAAGCAGCAGCCAGTTATGATGACAGATGATAAATCCAAAGCAACTGCCAAATTTGTTAACATTTTTCCATTTCTAAACCATCCTTAAAGAAAATCATATATGGGGTCACACCATCCTCACGGTAGTCCAAGAGAGCGACCATGCCATCTGGATTCATGTTTTCACCAATAAAGAACTGGTAGTTTTTGAAATTAGCAAGGATGTGCTTGATTTGTTCTGCAGCCCCTGTCATAAAAGGTTTTACTCTCTCTGGTCTCTGTTCTTCAAGTTTGCCTTTGATTGATTTCATGTAATCTTTGATATACTTCTTGTATGCTTCTTTTGTGAAGCTGGTTTCCTGCAAGTGATGGTTCATGACAATGTCAACACCAGTGATTACTGTGCTTTCGGTACCTTCGCCCTCGGGTCCTTCAGCGGAGGCATTTCCACCAATGAGCGAGTCATCAATGTTACCCTCTGTCCTATTGACCATCTTGCCCTCTACCTCCAGGCAAAGCCCGTCTGCGATCTCCCGGATCTTGTAAATGTCGGAGAACATCTCATCATGGCTGATGAGGTCCCGGTAGATAATCATGATGGCGACTGGAGGGAGACGGCGGCGGCGCTAGCTTAGCAGGAGCCCGGAGCTCGGAGCTCGGAGCGGCGCGGCGCTGGGGGGGGGGGGGGGGAGCGGGCGGAAAAGCTAAGGTTTTCTTTAATTTCTTTCTTTAGTGTTGTATAGTTCTCATTGTAGAGGTCTTTCACCTCTTTTGTGAGATTGATGCCCAAGTATTTTATTTTTTTCGAGGCTATTGTGAATGGGGTAGTTTTCCTAATTTCTCTTTCTGAAGATTCATCACTTATGTATAAGAATGCATTGGATTTATGAGCATTGATCTTGTAACCTGCTACTTTACTGAATTCACTTATGAGTTCTAAGAGTTTTCTGGTGGAATTTCCAGGTTCCTCTAAATATATAATCATGTCATCAGTGAACAGGGATAGTTTGAGTTCCTCTTTTCCAATTCGTATCCCTTTAATTTCTTTGGTTTGTCTAATTGCTCTGGCTAGAGTCTCAAGAACGATGTTGAATAGAAGTGGTGAAAGAGGGCATCCCTGCCTTGTTCCAGTTTTTAGGGGGAATGCTTTCAGTTTTTCACCATTTAGAATGATATTGGCCATGGGCTTAGCGTAGATGGCCTTTACAATGTTAAGGAATGTTCCCACTATCCCTATTTTTTCTAGTGTTTTGAGCATGAAGGGGTGCTGTATTTTATCAAATGCTTTTTCTGCATCTATTGAAATAATCATGGGATTCTTAACTTTAAGTGTGTTGATATGGTGAATGGCATTTATTGATTTCTAGATGTTGAACCAACCTTGCATCCCTGGGATTAAAACCCACTTGATTTTTGTATGCGATTTGCTAAAATTTTGTTGAGAATTTTTGCATCGATGTTCATTAAGGATATTGGTCTGAAATTTTCTTTCCTCGATGTGTCTCTGTCTGGTTTAGGTATCAGGGTGATATTGGCTTCATAGAATGAGTTTGGGAGGGTTCCCTCCTCTTCTATTTCATGGAGTACTTTGAGGAGTATTGGAATGAGCTCTTCTTTAAAGGTTTTGTAGAACTCGGCTGAGAACCCATCTGGTCCCGACTTTTCTTTGTTGGAAGGCTTTTGATGACCTCTTCTATCTCATTGCTTGAAATTGATTTATTTAAGTTGTGTATGTCCTCCTTGTTCAGTTTAGGTAATTCATATGTCTCTAGAAACTTGTTGATGTCTTCGAGGTTTTCTGTTTTGTGGGAGTATAGATTTTCAAAATAGCTTCTAATTATGTTTTGTATTTCACTCGTGTCTGTTGTGGTATTTCCTTGTTCATTCCGAATTTCAGTAATTTGAGTTTTCTCTCTCTCTTTGTTAGTGTGGCTAAGGGCTTATCAATTTTGTTTATTTTTGTAAAGAACCAACTCTTTATTTTGTTAATTTTTCCGATTGTTTCTTTTGTTTCCATTTCGTTTATTTCGGCTCTGATTTTAACTATTTCCTGTCTTCTACTACTTTTGGTGTTGGTTCGCTCTTCTTTTTCTAGGGCTTTGAGCTATAGTGTTAAGTCGTTTATTTGTTGATTTCTACTTCTTTTGTTGAATGCGCCCCATGAAATAAATCTTCCTCTAAGTACTGCTTTCATAGTGTCCCAGAGATTTTGATATGTTGTGTCTTTGTTCTCATTTACTTCTAAGAATTTTTTAATTTCCCTCCTGATGTCTTCTGTTATCCATTCACATATAATAGCGTATTATTTAATCTCCAGGTATTGGAGAAGTTTCTGTTTTTTATTCTGTCATTTATTTCTACCTTCAATCCATTATGATCTGATAGAGTACAAGGTAGTATCTCTATCTCCTTGTATTTGCTAACAGTAGCTTTGTGGCATAAAACATGGTCTATTTTAGAGAAGGATCCATGTGCTGCTGAGAAGAAAGTGTATTCGTTCTTTGTTGGATGGTATATTCTATATAAGTCGGTTAAGTCTAAATGTTGATTGTGTTATTGAGATCTTTGGTTTCTTTATTCAATTTTTGTTTGGATGATCTGTCCAGCGGTGAGAGATATGTGTTAAAATCACCTAGTATTATTGTGTTGTGGTCTATTTGATTTCTGGAATTGAGAAGGATTTGTTTGACGTACATGGATGAACCAATGTTCGGGGCATAGATATTTATGATTGTTATGTCTTGCTGATTTATGCTTCCCTTAAGCAGTATGTAATGTCCTTCTTTATCCCTTCTGACTAGTTTTGGCTTGAAGTTCACATTATCTGAAATGAGGATGGATACTCCAGCTTTTTTCCTGTGTCCGTGTGCATGGTGTTTTTTCCCATCCTTTCACCTTTAGTCTATGGGTATCTCCTTCTATGAGATGAGTCTCTTACAGGCAGCATATTGTTGGATTTTTCTTTTTAATCCAATCTGCCAGTCTATGTCTTTTGATTGATGAGTTCAGGATTATTATTGTGATATGATTTGTATTCCCAGTCATTTGACTCATTTCTCCTTTTTGATATGATTTGGTTTCTCCTTTTTTGGCTATTCCTTTAGGCTAGTTCCTCCCGTTGCTGATTTGCATTGTTGTTTTTCATCTCTTCCTCATGGAATATTTTGCTGAGAATGTTCTGTAATGCTGGCTTTCTTTTTGTAAATTCCTTTAGCTTTTGTTTATCATGGAAGGATCTTATTTCATTTTCAAATCTGAAAGTAAGTTTTGCTGGGTAAAAGATTCTTGGTTGGCATTCGTTTTCTTTTAGGGCTTGGTAAATGTTGTTCCAGGCCCTTCTAGCTTTTAGGGTCTGGATTGAAAAATCTGCTGATATTCTTATTGGTTTCCCCCTGAATGTAATTTGATTCTTTTCTCTTGCAGCCTTTAAAATTCTGTCTTTATTTTGTATGTTGGTATTTTCATAATAATCTGCCTTGGTGTGGGTCTGTTTTAATTTTGTATATTTGGAGTCCTATAAGCCTCTTGTACTTTTTTTTCCATTTCATTCTTCAGATTTGGGAAATTTTCTGATATTATTTCATTGAAGAGATTGTTCATTCCTTTGGTTTGTTTCTCTAAGCCTTCCTCAATGCCAATAATGCTTAAATTTGGCCTTTTCATAATATCCCATAATTCTTGTAGATTCTGTTCATGATTTCTTCCCATCTTCTGTGTTTGGTTCATTTTGTTTTCAAGATTAAATATTTTGTCTTCAGTGTCCGAGGTTCTGTCTTCCAGGTGTTCGATCCTGTTGTTTATGCTTTCTGTGGAGTTTTTAACTTGGTTTATTGTTTCCTTCATTTCAAGGATTTGTTTGTTTTTTTTCAGTATCTCTAACTCTTTAATGAAATGATCTTTTGCTTCCTGTATTTGCTCTTTTAACTGTTGATTGGTGTGATCATTTAATGCCTGCATTTGCTCTTTTATCTCCTCCTTTGTTTCCCTGATTGTTTTAATTATGTACATTCTGAACTCCCTTTCTGACATTTCTTCTGCTGTGCTGTCGTTGGGTTTTATTGATATAGTATCTAGGTTTGTTTGGGACATTTTCTTCCATGTTTTCTCATATTTGTCAGATATCAATGGGACTCTGTGATATTGCAGATTTCCTCTTTGGCTTATAGTGTCCCTGCAGATTTCCTGTATATCACCTCCCAGCATTCAGTAGCCTGAAGTCTTGGAGGAACTTGATAACACAGTGCTTCCAAAGAAACTGCCCCTAGCTCCCTACTGGTTCCAGAGCTTAGAGCTGGCTCTGTGTGGAAAGGCTCTCACTGGGGGCCCTGCTCTGAGAAGCTGGCTGTGTGGGAGGAGCCCACTGCCGGAGTGCCCAGGGCTGCCTGGAGAAGACTCTAGCTGCCCTGCCCTACTCTAATAACCTGCCCGAATCCTGGCCTGCCGCCTGGGCCTAGCTTCACCGGGTGGGGGAGACTCACCCCGAGGCTCTATTTTAGTCTGAGTCTCTCAATGCCTCCCCTTCTTGAATCCTGGGTTCTGGAGCGATGGAGATGCAGTCACCCTCTAGTCCGCCATCATGGATTGCCCCCTGGAAAAAGCCTGCGGCCGAGGGGGTAGGTCCACCTGGAGAGGTCTCTGGCTGCCCTGCCCTGGTCCCAGAGGCTGCTTGCGGGTCGGAGTTCTCCGCTGGCTTGGGGACTTGTGACTGGCTCTGTGTAGAAAGGCTCTCACCGGGCGGTCTGCTCCGAGAAGCTAGCCTAGAAAGGCGCTTCCCGTCGGAGGCAACCGGGCTGCTTGGGGAAGTCCCTGGCTGCCCTGTCCTGGTCTCTGAAGCAACCTGTGGGCCCCGGAGCTCACTGCACGCTGGCTCTGGGACTTGGAGCTAGTTCTGTGCAGTAAGGCTCTCACTAGGGGGCCTGCTCCTAGAAGCTGGAGAATCTGGCCCTGTGGAGGAGCCCACCGCCAGAGTCTGTGTATTTTATTAATGCAGCATCTGTAGCAGTACTAACTGTGGGTATTTCAAGCCCAGGTGCTTCAGATGGTGTTAGGATGGATGGTGTTAGGACATGTTCTTGTTAGGGTCCCGGCTTTCCAGGAGGCAGTGTGCGGGTATTGGTTCCTGTTTTTTCTTGCAGGAAAAGTTATGTGGGATGTTTTCACAGATATGCACCATTTCTCTGTCCCTCACAGAGATGGAGAGATAGAATATTATGATTAATTACTGTATAAAACTCATTTCTGAGCGAAAAATGTGGCAACAGATTACCAAATATTTTTACACTGAGACTAGGGAACTAATTCTAACAGGGGATAATTTGAAATTTAAAGGCTATTTCTTTACAGTGTCATTTTTTAGATCTTAGATTTTTTTCTCTGTTTTTGATTTTGTTTTCATCACATGTCATTTTTATTAAACTTACATTAGTAAGTAAAAATAAGATTTTTCCAAATGGAGAGAGTTGATAGTATCCATCATATATAAGCACCAGACCTCTACTGTCTCACTGTGCCCTGGTAGGAACCTGGGAAAGTGAATCTTTGGGCTCAAGGGTCATAGGTGAGACAGCATGAGGCCCAGCACACACAGTGTGTCACCCAGCTTATTGTTCAAGAAAGACAGGATGGCTTCTGGGGAGATAGGACAGGGGATCAGGAGGTAGATGGGACCATCTCCAGCCCCAGCTCAGGGCATGCTGTTGGGACTAATGACACGTTAACTAACTCAGGCTGACTCCTTACTCCCTGGTGAGTGAGCAAGATCAAGGCCTCAAAGGCGGTTTCAATAGTTAATGACGATGAATCAGACCACCATCAGGGATTGGTTAACAACAGTTCCGCGAACGTGATCAGCTCATGCTTGCCATATAGTCCAATGGGACTCTCGCCTGTGTGAACCCCCCTGCCTTGCTGACCTTTAAGCTGATTGGCTCCCGCCTAGCCCCCACCCTACATAAAACCTGTGCGATTTCCTCAATAAACGAGTTCCTGCTGTGACAGTTCTCCCTGACGTGTCTGATTGTCCTCCGCCCGGAGGGCTGGGAGCGGGCGGTCAGTCGGCCCTACATATCCCAGTCTGCCTTGTTGGGGAATGTCCCCTTCCCTTGTCGCTGGTGGAGAAGGGGGCTTAAGACCCCGACAGCGTGCAAACAATGTCCTCTCCTGCCTGGGACCAGCACACCCCAAAGCCAGTTGTGAGCTTGCAACATCTGGTGTGAGGCTGAGAACTCAAACAGCCACAGGACATGGTCAGAGGGCTGTGGATGAGCCTATGTGTCAGGTTAATGTACACCCCTGGACACTAACTTCTAAGGACTCTGTTTCTTCTAGGGTCATCAGAACTGATATGGTCAGCAGAACTGAGACCTGTCCATAGCTAACCAGGGACACTGACAAGGCTGCTGGGCTAATTAAATGGGTGTTGGGGAAGAGCCATGAGAGCCTCATGATGGGATAGGCCCCTGAAATAGGTCCCAAATGTCCCAGGGTCCTGTGAACATAGGGCCTCATATGGGAAAGAGATTCTGCATGGGCAATTGCAGATGTTGAGATGGGGAGATTATTCTGCATTGTCCAGAGGGTAGAGTGAAAGACTTGAGCTGATTGCTGTCTTGGAGGAAAGAGGAAGGGCCCAAAGCCAAAGAATGCAGGTCCCCCAAAAGCAGGAGAAGGAAGGAGAGAAATTCTCTGCAGAAGCTGCAGGAAGAGTGCAGCCCATCTACACCTCAGCCTCAGTCCAGAGAGACACCTGTCCCACAGAACTGTAGGACTAGACATGTGGTCACCCATTACAGCTGCTATAACAGTGACACTCCCCCAGAGTGTGGACATGGACAGAACTGAGGAAACCAGGACATAGCCAATGTGGAGCCCAAATGAGGGAGAGAGTGGTCAGGAAAGCCAGGAGGGGTCTCACTGTGATGCATGGGATGGTGCTCAAATGCCCAAACAGGAAGACTAGGACATGGAAGGCGTCTGCCATCAGGGGACAGCACCCTGCTCCTGACTTAGGAAATTTAGTCAATCCTTCCCTTAGCAGATACAAAGAAGCTGAGTGAGATGAAAGTCATTATCCATGACACCCAAAGGGGGAGATTCCCGCAGGACCAGTGAGCAAGCAGTGGCCTGGCTGCTCCTGCTGTGACCAGTGATGGCTGTGCCAGACACACTCCCTCAGACTCAGATATTACGATAATGAAGAAAGCCTCCCTGTGTCAACTGTCCCCCAGTAAACTTCGCTCCATGAGACCTACTGAGGAAACAGGCACAGAGGAGGCCTGGAGCTGGATGCAGTAGAGATGTGCTGCCCCTAAGACGGGGAGCCAGTTTGATCTAGTGACCATGGCTGCCACCCTGAAGTGCCACACTCAGAGGAATGAAGACTGCACCTCTGAGGGTCCTAGAACTGCCCAGAGCAGGGTCAGATCCCTGTCACAGGTGGGTTTGGCGAAGGCAAAAGAAATTCCAGTCTGCAGAAGACTGTCATCTGAGGACATAGATACTTGTGAGGACTGATCTGAGCTGGTGTGGTGGCACACTCCTGTCATCCCACCTGCTTGGGAAGCTGAGGAGGGAGGATCAGAAGTTCAAAGCCAGCCTGGGCAACTTACCAGACCCTGTTTCAAAATTAAAAATAAAAATGCTGGGGAAGTAGCTCAGTGGTAAAGCACCTCTGGGTACAATCCTCAGTACAAAATAAAAAACAAAATAACAAACAAAAAATGAAACAAAATGAAAGGAAAGAAAAGAAACAAAAAGTACAGGAATCGCTGTCACATGTGAAACACAGAGAGCAGAGAATTCAGCAGTGACCAGTCATGGCCCACTGGCATGGGTGGCAGAAACAAGCATGTTTCTCTGCTGCAAAAAGTCAGCCTGGCTGAACCCGGGGTTTAGGCTCATGCTGTGGAGAGGGGCTTGGTAGGGCAGGGAGGGATCCTGGAAGATGGAAGATGACCTGATGGCATCCTAAGAGGACAGATGGACACAGACCAAACATGGAGGCTGTGGGGGTGGTTGCCAGTTCCCGAGACTGACAGACTCAGCCTTACCCTGGAGTGTAAGAAACCCAGGTCCCAGGCCCACCCTAGACATCCTGCCCAGCTCAGCAAGATGCTGTGTTTCCACATTTCAGTGAGGAGGGCTCCTGAAGCTATAACAGGACAAAGGAAGAGGGGCTGACCCCACAGGATTCTAAGCACAGCCTAGGTGTGAGCTTTTCCTAGGTGTGTGCATTCTTGGGCACTCTATCACCTATCATCTGACTAGACAGATGCCCAGCATTTAGGCAAGAAATCAGAGTCAGATCCTTGTCATTCTGAATACACATTGCGGAACACCCAGCAGCTGCATCCCACTGTTCATTAGCCAAAACCTTCAAGACATTTGGCACAGCCCTATGCAAAATGAGATGCACAGGGTGGGGGCTTTGCACTGCTCTGGTTTCCATGGGTTGGGAGGGAAACTCAGGGCTCAGACCATTGGAGCAAAGGCCTCTGTGCAAACCCCCACTTCCCTTGAATCTCTGTTCACAAGTGAGTCCCCAGTTCCACTCTGACAGTTTCCTTCTCCATCAGGGAGGGGTGCACATGACTAGGCCTCAGATTATGAATGTTGGTAAAATTTGGCATCTGTATGGGATGGGGTTGCGGCTCAGTGGGGGAGCGCTCGCCTAGCATGTGTGAGGCACTGGGTTCGATTCTCAGCACCAAATAAAAATAAATAAAATAAAATTCCATTACAACTAAAAAATATTTTTAAAAAATTTGGCATCTGTAGACCACCCCTCACTATTTTCTGATTGAGAGGCTGCCCTCCCTTCCCTGAGGTGTAGCATCTAATTTCTTCTCCTTCACTAACCCGGAGACTCTGAAGTTCCCTTTGTAATACAGAACCTGGCTGGGCATAGGATGGAACCCAATGCCAAGAGATTTTCTGCTGGCCTCCAGGGAATGTCTCACTCCACCTGACTCATCACAGACAGGAAAAGCCTTTTATTGGGCCCCTGGTCAAAACTCTTCTGCCGATGTGCTCTGGGTGGAAGTCAGTAGCACAGAGTCACCCCAGCCTATGACCATGCTGGTGGGAGTTATGCTATGCCCCTTCCCTTCTGAAACCTTCTCTGATTCTCTGAACTGTGACATCTAGTTGCCATGTCTCCTTAGATACTCTGTCCTTTCACTCAGGGACACTGACCCCATTTCCCCCTTGTTCTGTGGATTGTACACTCCCTATCAGTCCAGGGAGTTGGACTGTCTCTGAGTTGGCCTCTGTCTCAGGAATCTAAATTTCTAATGGCTGACATGCCATATAGTTTACCCAGCATTACCCAGGATAGGCCTACCCTCAAGAGGGCTTTTCTGGTTAGGGAGTTCCAAAGGGGTCTCCTGCACAGTGATCAGGAAGACAGAATGAGTTGGAGACCTGAGGCTGCCTGGTGCCACCCTCATGCTATGTAGTTGATGTCATGAGTCCCGTACCTGTCCACACCCCATTCCCTTATCTTCTTTCCTGGACACACACCTGTCTCCCACACTCTGTAGTAAGGATGCAGAGGGCAGACCCGAGCCTGCTGTATTGCTTTACTCATCCCACTCCTTCCAAATGCTTAGTAAAATTCCAGTGAAATTCAAAACGCTGACACCAAGGTGAGCTTCCCTGGTCGGTCCTGTACATCCATGTCCTCTGAAGATGTTGGGTCGTGAGGACTTGACAGATTTCCTTTGCTGCAGCCATGTGCCTCATCTTTTAGCGGTCCCAATCCGTTTGCTTTCTAACATGACCAAACAGTCATTTTTGGATTTATGCTCTCCCAACCTCATTGAGAAGTTATAGAGAATTATGCAGTAGGAGTATGGGAGTCTCTGAAAGTGCAGCTGCTGGTGAGAAGGGGGAGCACCCTGGGAAACCCAGAGCTTACAGCTGACGTCTGAAAATAGGGCAGTGCAGAGGGGGCCTCAACCTGTAGCCTGTGGCCTCCATGCAGTTGATCAGCATCAGAATTGTGTTGCACAGTGCCCGTATTAATGACTTCTCCTAAATGACTTCTGCCTTCATGAAACTTTTACCTCTTCAGTTGCTCCACTCGCCCAACCACCATCCCTCTTCTAAGCCTTCCACCCAACCTTAAGCTCATTCCATGCTGGTCCTTTGCAGCACCTTCACCTCCTCTCCACTTGCCTCTCTAACCACATATCACACCTCATCTCTGGCTCTGTTGCCACCTCTCTTAGCTTTTTTTACATCTGGCAGATACGTTGATTCACCTGCTGCTTTCCACAGCTGCTCCATATTCTCTGCTGCCCCCTTGTCCCAAGATGCTTGTCTGCAGTCACTCAGTGCCCACACTATTAGCTCCTCCTCTCTGTGCCTGTCTGTTTACCAGCTTCAGCTCTTCCTCTCATCTCATCCTCCTCTCAACCTGCTCTAGTACCTTCATGTCCCTCCATGAGTTTCTTTTTTTTAATTTATTTTATTTTATTTTTTTATTGTAAACAGATGGGATACATGTTGTTTCTCTGTTTGTACATGGCGTAAAGGCATACCATTTGTGTAATCATAAATTTACATAGAGTAATGTTGTTTGATTCATTCTGTTATTTTTTCCCTTCCCCCCACCCCTCCCACCCCTCTTTACCCTCTATACAGTACTTCCTTCCTCCATACTTGCCCCCCTCCCTAACCCTAACTCTAACCCTAACACTAACCCTTCCCTCCCCCCCAATTATGTGTCATCCTCCACTTATTAGTGATATCATTCGTCCTTTGGCTTTTTGAGATTGGCTTATCTCACTTAGCATGATATTCTCCAATTTCATCCATTTGCCTGCAAATGCCATAATTTTATCATTTTTATGGCTGAGTAATATTCCATTGTATATATATACCACAGTTTCTTTATCCACTCATCAATTGAAGGGCATCTAGGTTGGTTCCACAGTCTGGCTATTGTGAATTGAGCAGCTATGAACATTGATGTGGTAGTATCTCTGTAGTATGCTGATTTTAAGTCCTTTGGGTATAGGCCAAGGAGTGGGATAGCTGGGTCAAATGGTGGTTCCATTCCAAGTTTTCTAAGGAATCTCCACACTGCTTTCCAGAGTGGCTACACTAATTTGCAGCCCCACCAGCAATGTTTGAGTGTACCTTTTTCCCCACATCCTCGCCAACACCTATTGTTGCTTGTGTTCTTGATAATCGCCATTCTAATTGGGGTGAGATGGAATCTTAGGGTGGTTTTGATTTGCATTTCTCTAATTACTAGAGATGTTGAACATTTTTCCATATGTTTGTTGATTGCTTGTAGATCTTCTTCTGTGAAGTGTTTATTCATTTCCTTAGCCCATTTGTCGACTGGATTATTTGAATTCTTGGAGTAGAGTTTTTTGAGTTCTTTATAGATTCTGGAGATTAGTGCTCTATCTGAAGTATGATTGGCAAAGATATTCTCCCACTCTGTAGGCTTTTTCTTCGCATTGCTGATAGTTTCCTTTGCTGAGAGAAAGCTTTTTAGTTTGAATCTATCCCAGTGATTGATTCTAGCTTTTATTTCTTGTGCTATGGGAGTCCTGTTAAGGAAGTCTGATCCTAGACCAACAAGGTGAAGATTTGGACCTACTTTTTCTTCTATAATCTGCAGGGTCTCTGGTCTGATTCCGAGGTTCTTAATCCATTTTGAGTTGAGTTTCGTGCATGGTGAGAGATATGGGTTTAGTTTCATTCTGTTGCATATGGATTTCCAATTCTCCCAGCACCATTTGTTGAAGAGGCTATCTTTTCTCCATTGCATATTTTTGGCACCTTTGTCTAGTATGAGAAAATTGTATTTATTTGGGTTTGTGTCCGTGTCCTCTATTCTGTACCATTGATCTACCTTTCTGTTTTGGTACCAATACCATGCCGTTTTTGTTACTATTGCTTTGTACTAGAGTTGAAGATCTGGTAATGCAATACCCCCTGTTTCACTCTTCCTGGTAAGGATTGCTTTAGCTATTCTGGATTTCTTATTGTTCCAGATGAATTTCATAATTGCTTGCTCTATTTCTGTAAGGTACGTCATTGGGATTTTAATTGGAATTGCATTGAATTTGTATAGCACTTTAGGTAGTATGGCCATTTTGACAATATTAATTCTTCCTATCCAAGAACATGGAAGATATTTCCATCTTCTAAGGTGTTCTTTAATTTCTTTCTTTAGTGTTGTATAGTTCTCATTGTAGAGGTCTTTCACCTCTTTTGTGAGATTGATTCCCAAGTATTTTATTTTTTTCGAGGCTATTGTGAATGGGGTAGTTTTCCTAATTTCTCTTTCTGAAGATTCATCACTTATGTATAAAAATGCGTTGGATTTATGGGCATTGATCTTGTAACCTGCTACTTTACTAAATTCACTTATGAGTTCTAAGAGTTTTCTGGTGGAATTTCCAGGTTCCTCTAAATATATAATCATGTCATCAGTGAACAGGGATAGTTTGAGTTCTTCTTTTCCAATTTGTATCCCTTTAATTTCTTTGGTTTGTCTAATTGCTCTGGCTAGAGTCTCAAGAACGATGTTGAATAGAAGTGGTGAAAGAGGGCATCCCTGCCTTGTTCCAGTTTTTAGGGGGAATGCTTTCAGTTTTTCACCATTTAGAATGATATTAGCCATGGGCTTAGCATAGATGGCCTTTACAATGTTAAGGAATGTTCCCACTATCCCTAATTTTTCTAGTGTTTTGAGCATGAAGGGGTGCTGTATTTTATCAAATGCTTTTTCTGCATCTATTGAAATAATCATGTGATTCTTGACTTTAAGTCTATTAATATGGTGAATTACATTTATTGATTTCCTGATGTTGAACCAACCTTGCATCCCTGGGATGAAACCCACTTGATCATGGTGCACTATCTTTTTAATATGTTTTTGTATGCGATTTGCTAAAATTTTGTTGAGAATTTTTGCGTCGATGTTCATTAAGGATATTGGTCTGAAATTTTCTTTCCTTGATGAGTCTCTGTCTGGTTTAGGTATCAGTGTGATATTGGCTTCATAGAATGAGTTTGGGAGGGTTCCCTCCTCTTCTGTTTTATGGAATACTTTGAGAAGTATTGGAATGAGCTCTTCTTTAAAGGTTTTGTAGAACTCGGCTGAGAACAAATCTGGTCCCAGACTTTTCTTTGTTGGTAGGCTTTTGATGACTTCTTCTATTTCAGTACTTGAAATTGGTCTATTTAAATTGTTTATGTCCTCCTCGTTCAGTTTAGGCAATTCATACGTCTCTAGAAACCTGTTGATGTCTTCGAAATTTTCTATTTTGTTGGAGTATAGATTTTCAAAATAGCTTCTAATTATGTTTTGTATTTCAGTCCTGTCTGTTGTGATATTTCCTTGTTCATTCCGAATTTTAGTGATTTGGGTTTTCTATCGTCTTCTCTTTGTTAGTGTGACTAAAGGTTTATCAATTTTGTTTATTTTTTCGAAGAACCAACTATTTATTTTGTCAATTTTTTGTATTGTTTCTTTTGTTTCAATTTCATTGATTTCAGCTCTGAGTTTAACTATTTCCTGTCTTCTACTACTTTTGGTGCTGGTCTGTTCTTCTTTTTCTAGGGCTTTGAGCTGTAGTGTTAGGTCGTTTATTTGTTGAGTTTTACTTCTTTTATTAAATGCGCTCCATGAAATAAATTTCCCTCTAAGTACTGCTTTCATGGTGTCCCAGAGATTTTGATATGATGTTTCTTTGTTCTCATTTACCTCTAAGAATTTTTTAATTTCCTTCCTAATATCTTCTGTTATCCATTCATCATATAATAGCATATTGTTTAATCTCCAGATGTTGGAATAGTTTCTGTGTTTTACTCTTTCATTTATTTCTAACTTCAATCCGTTATGATCTGATAGAATACATGGTAGTGTCTCTATCTTCTTGTATTTGCTAACATTAGCTTTATGGCATAATATATGGTCTATTTTAGAGAAGGATCCATGTGCTGCTGAGAAGAAAGTGTATTCGCTCTTGGTTGGATGGTATATTCTATAAATGTCCGTTAAGTCTAAATTATTGATTGTGTTATTGAGATCTATGGTTTCTTTGTTCAATTTTTGTCTGGAAGATCTGTCCAGTGGTGAGAGAGGCGTATTAAAATCACCTAGTATTATTGTGTTATGGTCTATTTGGTTTCTGAAATTGAGAAGGATTTGTTTGACATACATGGATGAGCCACTGTTTGGGGCATAGATGTTTATGATTGTTATATCTTGCTGATTTATGCTTCCCTTAAGCAGTATGAAATGACCTTCTTTATCCCTTCTGACTAACTTTGGCTTGAAGTCCACATTATCGGAAATGAGGATGGATACTCCAGCTTTTTTGCTGAGCCCATGTGCATGGTATGTTTTTCCCCATCCTTTCACCTTTAGTCTGTGGGTATCTTTTTCAATGAGGTGAGTCTCTTGCAGGAAATATATTGTTGGGTCTTTCTTTTTAATCCAATCTGCCAGTCTATGTCTTTTTTTTTTTTTTAAAAGGTTGGAAAAATTACTTTATGAAGCCTTAAGAAGCACGGAGTATAATTCAACTGTAATCCAGGTTTAGATACAATTTAATAATAGTTCATTTCCAAAATAAAAGTTATCATAGGTGAAACCATGAAATTTCCTAACACTTGATTTTAATACATTGCACTAATTTTCTAAAACAACTCTGAGGAACCAATATTTACAATAGATGGAATATTTATGAAAAATCTGCCATCAAGTATATTTTTATGTGTATATATTTGTATATATAGAACCCAAGAGATTATATGAACCAGGAAGTAAGTAAGTAGGAGTTTGCATGTCATGTCTTAACAGCAGAACAAGAGTGCAGAGTGTGAAACTTTTCAAAGCATGGGGTCTGGAAAAGGAGCAGACATCTTGTTTCAAAACCTAACATTTTCTCAGGACTGAAGTCAAAATCTTAACTGCCATAGAGAAAGGGAAGCTTTTCCGGCTTTAATTGTTCATCTGCATCAGAAAGTCCGGTATCCCTGAGATAGGAACCACTGCAATAAGGAGGGAGTGATAGGTTCTCCCAAAGGAAGATTGTTGCTTAATTAGGACAACTTGCCCTGGCCATCGGGTGTAAACTTTTTGTTTCCCAACCTAATGCTTCACAGCACCAAGACGTTTCAATAATGGTTCATCATAAACCCAGCATTCTCCATCTTCATGGAATAACCTTGTCTCCCACTGAATTTCCTTCTCTTTCCTTTCTCGGGCTTCTGCTCTTTGTCTTTCTTCAAGTCTGTGCTTTGCTTCAGTTGCTGCATCAATGTCTCTGATTTTTAAATTGAAAGTGACATCTTTCCAAAGGCAGCGGGACTCATACTCATTTTGATCTTCCAACTTCCTCACTTTCTTCTTGATTATAGGCAACTTCTTGGTATCTACAAAGACCGTATTTTCCCCTGTTGCATATTTTGCATACATTACACCATTCCATTCCCCTTCAATCGAGCAAAAAGACTTCTTATCATTCGGAGAAAAAAATCTCAGCAGTGATTCTGTGTTTCTTGCCTCCATAGAAAGGTTTAGTGTGGAAGACAATATTTGCACTGTAACCCGTTTTGGAGCAATTAATATTGCATTCTCCTCCTAGTTCCACCCAGGGCACTGTGAGGATAGACCTTCCATAACCATTAGGGAACGTGAGAATGTAATGCTCATCATAGTCTAGACACGAGACACAGCCTTGTCCTATGTTGTGCACCCCAATTGACATCCCAAGGAATTTTGATTTAGTCCAGATATGAGCATTGAATTGGATTTTCTTGTTAAAACATTCAGCATAAAAGGCTGAAATGGGTGGATGATGGGAAACCTGCTCAGCCACGAATGTTACACTGTTTTTGGAAACCCAGGGAACTGGTCCTTCTGAAACTAGCTCCGTGTTCTCTTCAGTGTCATTTGGTAATGTCCAGTGACACTGAAAGATTTCACCCAAAATGGGGTTGTATGGCTTTTTGGCAACTGATCCTTTCCTTCCTGCATGAAACGCCGAGAGGTACCATTTCACAACCTGAACCATTCGATCCCTGGGATCTTTCTGGTCACTAATGCTCACAAACAGGTCCGGATGTGCAAAAAAGTCTGCATACATTTCTAAAAGAGATCTTCTTTCAAGAATAAATATTGGAAGAACTACCTTAGTAAGATCCATTCCAAGCCTAACCTGTGACAAGAGGTGCATGATAACACTCTTGTGCTCCTCCACTGACCCTGCCTCCCCATCATCGTCTCTGTCGTCATGTGAATCAAAAAGGTCAGCATCACTTGTCCCATTGGACATGGAAGAATTCAGTGATTCTGTGGTGTCTGGGCGCTTTAGGCTATTTCCCGAACTGCTGTGTGTCAAGACTGAGGCAGATCCAGAAGAATCTATTAAGCGCTTTGGGGATGAGCCACTCTGATGGAATTCATCAGCATCATAGAATTCATCTTCACTGCTAGAGTAAGAGAACTCTGGGACTGTGTTTGGAGACAAGTTGACATGACTTGGAGAAGTTAGACTGCTACTAGGTGGTGAATGCCCGCTGCCTGTACTATTTGGTGTTGGAGTCTGATGATGTCCCAAGGTAGCTAATACAGGTCCAACAGGTAGGGAAGACGGACGCTGCTCTGACTTACACAACTGAGCTGGTTCTGGAGGTAAGACAGTCTGGGAAGGCATTGTGCTGATTACAGGTTCCAAGGGACTAGGTTGATATATTGCATCTACAGGATTAATAGTACTTATAATTCCATCTGCGTGCTTCTCCGCATTACTCTGGTCTTTAGCAATCTGCAGCAACACAATGCAGTGTTTAATTGATTCTACCATGCTATTTGTTGTCTCTTTGAGAGTCTCGATTTTCTTTCTCTGTTCATCATCTTTACAGTTTTGAAGCTTGTCATCAAAAAGCTTTAGTTGTTCTATCAAGATTTGTAGGTAAGCATCTGCCTCTGTCAATTTCTTGTCAAAGTCCTGGACACTAGGAACAAATCCTGAATCCAAACCCCCAAAGGGCAGCGGGAAGGAAGCAGGGGGAGCACGACATTGGCGCCTCCGGCCTTGCTGGGGCAGACAGCAGGGACCCCGGGGACTCGGGGCGGGGGAGCAGCCCCTCTCTCAGACCCTCGGGGTCTACTCACTCCGCAAGCGGCCAGCAAGAAAGCCATTCGCTGAGGCCCCCGCCATCGGTGCCTCCTGGGGCGGGAGCGGGGGCTGCTCCTGCGCACCCCTCTTCTATCCCCTCGACCAGTCTATGTCTTTTGATTGATGAATTCAGGCCATTAACATTCAGGATTATTATAGAGATATGATTTGGTTTCCCGGTCATTTGGTTCATTTTTTAAATTTTATTTATTTATTTGTTTGACACAACTTGTTTCCTCCTTTATTTGACAATTCCTTTAGGATAATTCCCCCCTTTGCTGATTTGCTTCTTTGTTTTTCATCTCTTCCTCATGGAATATTTTGCTGAGAATGTTCTGTAATGCTGGCTTTCTTTTTGTAAATTCTTTTAGCTTTTGTTTATCATGGAAGGATTTTATTTCATCGTCAAATTTGAAGGTAAGTTTTGCGGGGTATAAGATTCTTGGTTGGCATCCATTTTCTTTCAGGGCTTGAAAAATGTTGTTCCAGGCCCTTCTAGCTTTTAGGGTCTGGATTGAAAAATCTGCTGATATACGTATTGGTTTCCCCCTGAATGTAATTTGGTTCTTTTCTCTCACAGCCTTTAAAATTCTGTCTTTATTTTGTATGTTAGGTATTTTCATTATAATGTGCCTTGGTGTGGGTCTGTTGTAATTTTGTGCATTTGGAGTCCTATAAGCCTCTTGAACTTGATTTTCCTTTTCATTCTTCAAATTTGGGAAATTTTCTGATATTATTTCGTTGAATAAATTGTTCATTCCTTTGTCTTGTTTCTCTAGACCTTCCTCAATCCCAATAATTCTTAAATTTGGCTTTTTCATGATATCCCATAGTTCTTGTAGATTCTGTTCATGATTTCTTACCATCTTCTCTGTTTGTTCAACTTTGTTTTCAAGGTTAAATATTTTGTCTTCAATGTCTGAGGTTCTGTCTTCCAGGTGTTCTATCCTACTGGATATGCTTTCTATGGAGTTCTTAATTTGGTTTATTGTTTCCTTCATGTCAAGGATTTCTGTTTGGTTTTTTTTTCAATATCTCTAACTCTTTATTGAAATGATCTTTTGTTTCCTGTATTTGCTCTTTTAACTGTCGATTGGTGCGATCATTCAATGCTTGCATTTGCTCTTTCATCTCATCATTTGCTTCTCTGATCATTTTAATTATGTACATTCTGAACTCCTTTTCTGTCATTTCTTCTGCCATGCTGTCATTGGGTTTTATTGATGTAACATCTAGATTTGTTTGCAGCATTTTCTTTCCTTGTTTTCTCATATTGTTCAGGTATCAGTGGACCGCTGAGATATTGCAGATTTCCTCTATTGACTTACAGTGTCCCTGAAGATTTCTATATATATCCCCCCTTAGCCTTCAGTAGGCTGAAGTCTTGGAGGAAGTTGATAATGCGGTGCTCCACAAGGAAGCTGCCTCTCTAGGAGTGGTGGCCTTCAGGTGGGGTATAATCCCTGCTAGTGTGCAGAGGTGCCTCCACTTGTTGACCAATGGTCATCGAAAGGGGACCTAGGCTGCGGGCTGAGGCAAGGCCTGTTTGGGCCTGAGTCTCTGGTTTTACTGTCCTTGTGGGGAAACCTCACCCGGCAGGGAAGACTCACCCGGTGGGGAGGTCTCGCTGGTCAGTTCCCTCCTAGAGGTTTCCCTCAATTTACAGCTACCGCCTGGGCTGGGCTTCCTTCCTCTGCAAAGTTCCCAGGGGCCCGGCCCTACCTCCTGGGCCTGGGAGCCTCACCCTTCGCAGATGAATCTCCTTAGGCTGCCCCTCTTCAGAGAATCTGCCCACAGGCCTGGAACCTTTGCTCCACCATAAGCCTGTCTCTGTGCGGCTCTTCCACCAAGAAGCCTCCTAGATCCTGGGACCCTGTTCTGCACCTAATCGCCTGGCTATGTGGCCCCTCCTCTGAGCAGCCACCTGGGGCCCCGTACAATCGCTCTGAGTCCCAGAGACCCGCCACACGCCTCTTCCTCCAGACAGCCGCCCAGTATTCCAGTGCGGTCACTAGGAGTCCAAGAAAGTCACTGCGTGCCTCCACCTCCCACCAACCACCCGTAGCCCTGGGCAATCAATCACTCCGAGTCAAAGTGACCCTCCCCGTTCCTCCTCCTTCTCCAAATAACCTCCCGGGTGTTCAGGAGCGGTCGCTCTGAGTCGCTCTGAATCCACGTGACCCGCTGCATGGGTCCTCTGGGCAACTACCCGGAGCTCTGGTGCGGCCACTCAAGACCAAGCGACCCACCACACTTTTCCTCCAGGCAGCCCCCCTGTGTTCAGGCGCTGTCACTTTAAGTCCAAACAACTCACCACTCGCCTTCTCCTCTGAGCAGCCGCCTGGAGCGCTAATGCAGTCACTGCGAGTCCAAACGACCCGCCGCGCTCCTCCTCCTCCTCCTCCTACTCCTCCGGGCAGGCCCCAGTGTTCAGAAGTGGTCTGAGTCCAAACAGCTCGCCACGGGGCTTCTCCTCTGGCAACCGCCTGTAGCTCTGGTGCAGTCACTCTGAATCCAAGCGGCCGCGCTCCTCTTCCTCCTCCTCCTCCTCAGGGCAGGCCCCGGTGTCCTGAGTCCACACAGCTCTCCTCGCCGCTCCTCCCCTGGGTAGCCGCCGGAGCCCCAGTGGTTGCTCCGAGTCCCAGTGCTGTGCCCAGCGGCCTCCTTTACGGCGCTCCCAGTTGTCCAAGTTCACTGCTCCAGTGGGGGGAGGGGCGTCTCGCCGGCAGCTCTACTTCACAAAGTTTCCTGGGTTCTGGGACCACTGTCCCATCTGGGACGCCTTCCCAACGGGTGAGAGTCACCCGGCTGCTTTGAGTTGGTCCCAAGTGTCTCAATATCTCCTCTTTTGAATCCTGAGTCCTGGAGCAACATGAAATGCAGCCACCCTCTAGGCCGCCATCTTGAAACCTTCCCCTCCATGAGTTTCTATTTCAAGAAGACCCATTGGATTTTTCTTCTGTTTTGTCAAAGTAGAAACAGAGGTTGTGGAAAAGACTGCCATTGTGACTCAAGTAGCAAAGTCTGCCATTCCGTGTGTGTCCCCATCCTTGGACCATCACCAGGAAGGCATCTCCTGTTGAGACACCTCTCCTGGATTTTGGATTTATGGTTGTTACAAGCTGCCCTGAGTTTTCTTTGACTCTTCCTATGTTATGTCTCTCAATGTCCTCCCTTTTTTTCCTGCTGCCGGTCTCTTGTTTCAGTTCTACAACCTTCTGTTTTTTCCTACATGAAAAATAATTGAAGTATTTCCCTCCACAGGTAAGAAATTTGGTCAAGTAACAACAAACTGTTAAAGAACACCATGATTTGACAGCAGACAACCCAAAAGGATATGATCATATGCATCATTAAGGTAAGAAGATTTTCAACTTTATTCACTTCCCACACAAATGTGCTGTGCTGTGCTCCTCAAAAGCACACAGCACCTGTGCTCTCTTACAATACATACTTTACAATGACAGAAAAACATGGCAAGGCAAGTTAGATAACAGCCACTCCATATTCACTTTAATGATTGACATCAAATGAAAATTTTGTATTTATAAGACTATGTGGTACTACCACTGAGGTATAAAAGCAACAGCAAAATACGTAAAACATTAAAAACTTAAGAGAACTATTTATGTACCAAAACTTATTATAACCCTCATCAAAAAACTAACAAGGAAGAGCAATTATCCAAACAAAATATATCTCTAAACTATTTAACATAAATATACTTCAATATAAATAACATTTATTTTTATCTACTAAAAGCGACGATTCTATAAATAAGTCATCTCCACGCTTGGTATCCTGAAGGGAGGCCTGGCCCCAGATGAATTAAAAGGAGAGGGTCAAAAGACAGTTTCCAGGGGGAGAGAGAGATGCGTGGCTCCAGGATATTCACTTTAGATAGACAGCAGCCTTTCGTCACTGCTGACACTGGGCCCAGTTGCTCTGGGTGAAGGATTTCTATCACTTCCTGTGTGACAAACTGTTCTCTCTCAGGTCTGGCTGAGCAGCCTTGGAGCACCAGCACATCTCTGGGAGGTCACCTGTGTGGTTGTGGTTTTGAGGCTGTGAGGCTGACTGGCAGATTCAGGCTGTCTCACCATCCACACAGGGTGGCTGTGGGTGGGAGGCAGACAGGAGTGGATGAAGTAGTTAGGTCCTTGGACATCCTAAACGGACAGTAGATGACCCTGTCGTCAGGCCACGAATGCAGAACTTGGTACCTCCCCTCAGGCCTCCATGGTTCCAGGACTTCTAGGGAATGAGGGTGCGATCTCGGCCCCACACCCAGAGCTGCGGATCATAAGCTTGAATCTGGAAAGAGAAAGAGCCCCACAAAAGCTGATGACTTGTCAGGATATTGAGGTTTGGAAGTTATGGTGAATTTATTTTCCCATTCCTTAAATTACCTCACTTTGATGTGGACTTTCTACTCACCATGATTCAACAGTCTACAAATACCTTACAAATAAAATCTTGAGACCCTTCATTCTGTTAACTAAGTTCTGTTGACTACAAAGGAGGTGACATATCAAGGTGCATTCATGAGATTTATTTTGCCTGGTGACAAACGAAGTAGCTATATGTGTATATCACAACATTATTTCACCTATTACTGACATCCATGTTATATAAGGTGTGGGACATTGTAGTTTCAGCTTTCTTTTAAATAGAAATGGAGTCTATTTTCCTATTTTACATCAGATAACTACATTATGCTAGCTGTGTGGAAAGTGTTGTAAGATGCTTTGACACATACAATCCTTTTGTGTCCCATCTAATCAAGTTTGAGGAGTTGATTTTATCAAGAGTCAAACTTTATCCCTGTCTCTGATTTGAGTAGAATAATGGTTTAGTGTTAGTGATGTTTGTGCTTGGGTACATCAAAAAACAAGGTTAAAGATATCCGTAATTATTGAAACCCTATTAAAGTTTGTATATAATTATACCCCTGCCAGATGAATAGTTTTGATATGATTTTTATTTATAACTAATATCTGAGTGCTCTAGACAAATAATTTAACAGTAATTCTAGTTAGGTCTAATGTAGAATTTAACTGCGCAAATATTCTCTGAATGAAAAACGATTTTCCCATAACATGTTCTGTGTTGTAAATAATTTTAGTACAGTACAAAGGTTCCTTTCATTTCATTTATCTACTTCCTTTAAAATAAACCATAGCTTGCAATTGGTAGATTTATACATAAATACAAAAGACCAAATATATGTATCTGAAGAGAATGACGTAAATCTGCTTTATTAAATATAATTCCATTATAGCATAGAAACTGAGCTTGGCTTTATGTTTTTAATGTACTTTTCCTCAAGTTAGCAACTGAAACTTCATTTTCTTGAAATGGAACTTTCTTTTATTACTTGAATGACTTATGTACCTGGTAAATTTCCAACAACTTTTTATTAGATTGCATAGAGTACATTGAGATACACATTTGGTTCACTAAAAAAAATCACCAAAAAAAAAAAAAAAAAAAACCAGAAGACTGTCAAGGAAGTCCTTCCCTCCACGCAGCCTCCAGGGCTTTCTCCTCCCCACATCCCACCTGCAACCACCCACCTTCCTGAGTCTCCAGTCAGCCCCTCCCTCACCCTCCACAAGACACACAGCACCACCCACCTCCTCACACTCCTCCAAGGAAACCCGAGTGTTCCAGCCCATGGAGCAGATGAATTGATAGCGCAGTTTGTGGAACAAGGGACGCAGGGCATAGCTCTGCCCATAGAGGAAAGAAAAGATGTTTTGTTTAGGAGCCTGGTTGTCCTCCTCCATGTCATTGGCCAGGTATCTGGGGAAAGAAATCAGGTTGCTCCTCAGGGTCACAACCTGGAAGGACCTCCCCTTGGGGTCAGCTTCCCAGAAAAGAAGCCAGGTGGACAGTCATCAGACAGGACTGCACTAGCCCTATTCAGCAGTTATGGGGGACCATTCATTGACCTTCCCAGACACCTTCAGAAGTACCCCAGCCTTTGTCAATAAAGCAAAGAGAAAACATTTGAGATGGAGGCATAAGGGGTGATTGTACCCATGTTGGAAGGATTTTCAGTGACAGTGTAGAAAGCCACAGATGAGAAAAGACATCTGTATGAAGGAGCAGAAGGAAGCACCTTACGCTGGACCTACTTGGATGGGAGTGGGCCTCTGTCCTGTAAACCCAGAGGCAGAAGTGAAAACAATGTTGGGTAGATATAGGAAGAAATAGAGCAGTTAGGTGTGGATGCATATGCAGTCCCTCTGCCAGGGACAGCAAGTGTCCATGCTTTCCTCCACTCCTCTCAGGTGGGCTTTATGTTTCCTTTGGTGTTCCTTAATTTTTTAAAACTGGCCTTAAGGAAGATTTTGTCTTGACTTTGACAAGAGAAGTGTGAAAGAAAACCTATACATTAATGTTTTAATATCTTTTACCAAGAGCAAACAGGACAAAGAGGTTAAAAGGCAGAGTACAGGTTAGTGCCCTCTCCCCTCCTGATCACCCAGATTGTGAATTCATATTGATGAAGGAGGCCAAATACTCACATGGCCAGAAAGAAGTGGATTCGTTGGTACTGCCAGGAGAAGAAGCCAGCCCGGCTAAAATAAGCTATCACCATAGACAGGAGGTACTGGTGGAGAGAGAGGAAAATAGAGAGAGGTCACATCCTGGAAGAGGATAAAAGAGGGGAAGAGGACTGGGAGTGTGGGGTAGAGAGTTTACTAAGAGAGGTAGCCACGTTAGGCGACCTGCTGTTTGGGGGAAGGACATGAGGGATCATGGTCAATGGGAAGAGTCAAGGTGAGAGGAGACGTAGATGTGCATTGGAGGGCAAGGTCTGAGGGGACCTTTGGAGGGAGGGCATATATGTCAGCTGGGTGAGGAGGGTTGTTTATAAGCTGGAGAACAGTGGGTCTCAGAGCAGAGAGGAAAATATCCCAAAACCTCAACTGACAAGAAAAGAGGGTTTATCCATGCCAGAATGCGTTCTTGGATTTGGAGCTCAGAGCACCTAAAGCAGAAGCAAGGTCCACCTGTCCTCTCTGCAAGAAGCTGCTAGGCCTAGAGAGATGTTTACAAGTCACAAAGGGGCCAAGACCTGGCACCTTTTTGTGGCTCTATGTGGAGGCAGAGAGAAGGACCATGGCATTAGAAAGCCCTCCCCATCCAGGCTGTGCTGGAGCAGGACCCCTGCCCAGGGGAGAGCAACCTCACCTTGTCAGACACCCTCAGGTTCTTGTCCCAGGCCAGGAATCTTTTGACAACAGGATCCTCTGTGAACAGAACACTGGTGTTAGTTTGGGACCCAGAGGGGCTTCAATGGGAGAGAGAGAGCAGAGAGGAGGACAAGAACTCCCTTGGAGAAGGTGCGGGTTTGGAGCCCAGCAGAGGTGGATAGGAAGAGGACAGTAACATACCTTGGACAAGGTGCTTTGTCCTTAGACTCCCCAGAAAAGCAACCGAGTGAGGGTTTGGATAAGAGCTAGATACCTGTATGATCAAGAACTTTGTGTAAACTATGAGGGCCCATCGTCACCCAGGAATGCCCACCTCAGAATCAGGGAGTTCCTAGGTCATTTTCTCATTTGACAGTCACATCAGCATGAACATGGCCCCATTGCCCACCCCTCAGAATATAGGACATCTGTTAGAGCCAGAGTGTCTGCAGTCAGAGAGGACTGTTGGAATCAAGCTCTGTGACCCCAAGCAGGGACCTTTTTCTAGTGTAGGGTAAGCATCCAACATCTAAGAGTCTCTGAGGGGAGATGGGTCCTGAGTCCTCCCCGCATTGGGAGCTCAGAGGTAGCCTGGCACTCTGGAAAAGGGCAGTGGCTATAAGGTTCATCTTTGTGTGGAGAGAGGATTGGAGGGCTCTTCCCGGAGTGTCTCCCTACCTAGTAGCTTCTTAAAAACTTCATGATGTTCTGGTTGCACCAAGTTTATTCGCAGTCTTTTGAATTTCATTTTAAGGCCATACAGTGAATCAGCATCCCAGGCATGATTTGGCTCACTGTCCAGCTCCTGCAGCTCCTCGACAGACTCAGAGGAGGATTCCCTCTTTCTCTTTTTGCCAGTGGTCTCAGTCATGAGGCCAAATTCTGCCCTGGGTACTGAATCAGTAACCCCTGGATGATTATCATCCGCATCATCCTGTGATTCGGAGGTCCACTCTCTCTTCCTTGAGACCCGACATGAGTGGCAGTGTTCTACCCACGGGGCTGAGTAAAGAAAGCTGAGTAAAGCTCCTGTATTTGGTATTCAGACTTTTATCATCCCATTCTAGTACCTCACTCAGCATTGTCCCATCTCCCTTTTCCTCAAAGCTCTAGTCCATTATGGACAACTTTCTCCCAGGGTGGAGTGACCCTTTTTCATACCTTCTAACCCCTTACTATCCTTGGATCTCATCTTCTAGCTTAGTTCCTTTCCCTCCATATTTTCCATCCATGTGGACTTCTTGTCCCCTGACCTGTTCTCTCCTTCCAAATTGGGCTCCCTGCTCCACCTTTGCTGACTTTCTCTACCCCTTCCTCCTTACCACTCATAATGTCAACTCGGTTCTGTCTTTAGCTCCCTCACCTGATGGACCTGAGACCTCATCATCTACCACCACCTGCATGAGGTGGCATGAGTTGCTTGGCTGGGAAGGCGGTTGCTCAGACTGGGAGATTTTGTGATCCCACAACATAACTTTTCCAGTTCTCTTCCTTCCCTTCTACAAAAACTAGCTTCTTTTTATGGCAAAGCCTGTTCGAGAATTTGGTTGAATAGGAGTCTGTTCTCTGTTCGCCAAGGAGGGAGAAATCAGGTGAAGAACAGCCCTGAGGACAAACTGTTGCCCACTGGACTGCCAGTGACCCACAGAGTCTGGCCCTTCCAATCAGGAAGGGTGGAAGCCTCTGATGTCATCGCCATTCCAACCTGGCAACCAGTTTGAAGGAAAACACATGTAACTGCCACACTGGTCTTTGCATGTGTCCTAGGGTTCTAGAGGAGTTGGTCTCTCCTGCTGCTGATCCAAACTCCGTCCACCATGCCAAACTATCAAAAGGTCTCTGACTCCCTCTTTCACTTCTCTCCAAAACATCAATTTCTGTCTCCATTCTCTACACAAAACATGTTAGATACCCTATCTCAGAGCAGTCCCATTTCAGAGTTCAGTATGTTGGTAGAGGAAGGAGACGAAGATGAGGGAGAGCAGAATTGGCCTGATGTCCCTAGGGGGAGCAACATATGTACAAAAGAACCCAAATACACTTAGTTATCAGTTCAACAGCTTATATGAAAACACTCAATATAGCAAATCGTTTCTCCTCTATGCCACTGTATTCAGAAATCTGTCCAGAGGACACACAGTCTGCAGTTAGGCATCCTTGACATAAAATCATAGAAAATTCTGTGCATGCTCACACTCTTCACAGAGTGTCTGTCTATACTTTCTGGGAGTCTATGGATCACTTGAGATAGCCTCTCAATTCCAATCACTCTCTCTATTTTACATAGCATACTTGGGAGCTCAGATATTGCTCTTGACCTGGATATTTTATTGTGACCCATGTACCAGATGGAAAATCTCACATGTAGAAAAAGAAGCATATGGAAACATTTCCCATTCAAGCCAGAATACAGTGCTTGCTGAGAAGATGGGAGTGCATGGGATGTGACACAGCACCCAGGGGAACTGGGGAGCTGCTTCCAAACCTCCCAACTCAGCCTTCTGCTTTCCAGCTGGAGTTTCAATCCATGATTTTTCTCTCTGTCCACAGAATGTGGTGCAATATATAGAAAGCTTACCATTGAGCCATTGTAATGTGTGGAGGGGAGTGGTGTCAGTTAAATTCATGTGTCACTTAATAGTGGAGGTAATATCCTGTAAATGTGTTCCAGGATGATTCATCATAGGACAACCATCCTAGAGTGCTCTTACACCAACTGAGATGGCTCCAGTCTCACTATGCTAGGTCATATTGTGGCTAAATTCATGTCTGTGGGGCTTTGTTCCATCATTGGCCCTAATGCCACCATGTGGGGCATAACTGTAAATTTGTGCTACCACCTCCATCATCCATCTTCAGCACTTTTTCTTCACCATAAACAGTTGCTCTTCTTCCATGAAATACTAACTCCCACTTCTCCTACAGCTCCTACTGGCCACCATTCTACTTTCTGTCTCAATGAAATTGACAAGCTCAATACCTCATCTGTGTTGCAGTCTATGACCTTATGCAGCATTTTCCCTGTGTGTCTGCCTTGTTCCACTTTGTGAACTTTTCTGGAGATCCTATATTGTTGGAGGATGGGTCAGAATTTCCCTCTATCTAATGAAATGGACAAGTATATCTTATGTTCGTCTTTTATCTTTCGTTGTGCATTGTGTTGATTCCACATGTAAAGTCCAGGCCTTTTTATTCTCCACAATTGGAGCTTATTGACAAGATGCACACTTGTTATTCATGCTGTGCTTAAGGTTTTATTTTGCATTTTAATGTCTTACAGGAATCCAGTGATCCCATGTCAATGAGATGTAAACACATGTGCATTCAGGTTATCTGCTGAGAGTGAGTGTCCACCTTGTTTGGCAGCCATGGATGTTCAGATTGGAATGAGGATCCAGAAACCTTCCATTTCTTGGCATTTCCCTCAAAGCCGTGGCTGACCTCCAAGTGTCTCCCTGATGGGAAAGTTCCTTCCTGTCAGGAATCAGGTACTGATACTGTGGAAGACTAATTTCCTGGATTCTCTGCTGCTCCTCTGTTGCTTTTAAGCATCAGAGCTGCTGGGGTCCTCCCACGGCAAAGCAGATGTTCACCCTCTTCCTTGTGTCAACAGCTTATTAGTACACTCAGATGCCACATGATAATTTGTCAGTCAATGATGATTCCTATGTATGATGGTGGTCCTACAGGATAGTATTGCCTAGTGATGAACCATCTTAGCTTCTGTAAGCACACTCTGTGAGTAGAGTCATCATCTGAAATGAGTCTACTTCCAGATGGATACGCGAAGAGAGGGACATGGTTGAGTGAGCGGAACAACTGAAGAGGGAAAATTTCCATGAATGGAGAAGCCACCGAAATTCAGCACTGTTGCACGGTGCAGATCGCATGCCTGTAATGCCAGCAGTCTGGGAGGTGAGGCAGGAGGATGATGAGTTCAAAGCCATGCTCAGCAAAAGTGAGGTGCTAAGCAGTTCAGTGAGACTCTGTCTCTAAATAAAATTAATGAAATAGGGCTGGGGTGAGGCTCAGTGGCCAAGTACCCCTGAGTTCAAACTCTGATACCAGTAGAAATAATAATAAAAAAACTTTTTAAAATACCAGATGAAAATATTTTTTTAAAAAGGGGTTCTGTTGTTGGGCATGGTGGCTTATACCTGTTATCACAGTGGCTTGGGAGGCTGAGGCAGGATGATCATAATTTCAAGGACAGCCTCAGCAACTTAGTGAGACCGTGTCTAAAAAATATAAAGAAGTGGATGTGGTCAGTGATAGAGCACCCCTGGGTTCAATATGCAGTATCAACAAACAACAACAACTACCAAAAATGAGGGAGGGGGGGAGAGAGAGAGAGAGAAAGGCACTGTGTAAAGGCAATTATAATGGTGATCACCTTCATTGAGGTGAAATGCTACCATTTGAGGGCACAGGCCTCACTACACTGCCCACCCTTCAGACATCAGGTGCCACCTCTGGGTTTCCCAGGCCACTCACTCCAGTCTCAGAACGATCCTCATGTCTAGACACATATGTTCCAGATCTTGACCTCCACGTGCCTGAGCCAGCACATGCAGTGCCCCACCCCACGCACCTGTCAGGAATTGCAGTCAATTTGGCTGTGGATTCCAGGGTCTCTGAGTTGCCAGACATGCAGCGAGGTCCGAGACTTAGGAGGTTTGTTTTCTTGGCCAGCCAGAGCCTGCTGTGACCTGATCTTCCCTGCTTTCTTCAAGCTGTTCCTGAGAGTGCTCTCCTCCACCGGGACAAGGAGCAGAGAGGCGAGCTGTCACCTGAGATCCTGACAAGAGTCGCCAGTCTGCCAGGTGCTGATGCCATCACGGCACTGGCCTTGCATTTTCTTACCTTGTCCTCCCCACCACGAGCAGGTAGGTGCTGTGGCTGTCCCCATTTTACAGACATAAAAGCGAGGCCAGGAGGGAGAGGTGGTATCCAGGGTCACATCTGAGGTCCAGACATCGGCTCTGCAGGGCAGGAGCATCACCCATCTCTGTTCAGTTCCTTTGCTCTTGGATCAGATTCAGTGAGTGTTGATCTTATTAAATCTACATTGTAAAAATTCTCTTATTAGTAACTTAGCAGACACGTAGTTTGTTGTTTTACTAGTTGCGTATTTCTGAGTCATTATGGTTTGCATTATATTTGCTTATGGCTTGAAATGCTTTTAAGTGGAATATAGAGGCATAGAATAAGAACAATGATAGAAGCATAAAAAGTGACAATAAAGAAAGGCATTCTCTTTCACTGATTTAGTAGATCTTCTAGTGATTAAAATTATATTCCAGAGTCAGCCTTACTTGTTTGGGAAAATATTAACTCCCTTTACTTCTTTGCTCCTTGGTTTCTATTTCTGACCCTCCCTGTTCCTGGACAGGTGGATTGGCATTTGATTTTGAATGTAATGCACAGAGGGAAGTTAGGCTGGGCTTTGCAGAAGGAGTCTGGTTCAGTTACTTGCGTGTCCTCAGGGTCCTCTTGGCAGTTGTTTATTGGTCCTGTGTCAGTCGTGGTGTGTGTCAGCACGAAAGGTAAAGAGCAGCCTTTTCTATTTGGCACCTATTCCTCTTTAGTTTAATAGCGTCATTGAGATGTAATTTGCATGCCATGCAATTCACCCATTTCAAGTGCACAATTCAGGGGTTTGTTGTCATATGTCATAGTTTTGCAACTAACTACAATCGACTTCAGAACAGTTTATCTCCTCCAAAAGAAATCCTGTCTGTACCCCTTAGCAGTCACTCCTCACTCCTCCCAGTCTCCCAGCCCTAGCCATCCCCTCATCTGCACTCTGCCTCCCTAGATTTGCCTAATCTGGGCATCACAGAGGTGTTCTTATGCACTCTGTGGCCTTTTGGTCTGGCTTCTTAGCATCATGTTTCAAGGTTCATCCATGTTACTCAGTACTTATGACTTAATAAGGTTACATTGAAGGAACAGACCCCATTTACTTACTCACCTATTGGTGAACATTAGAGTTTTTCCTTTTGAACTATTACTAATAATGCTACTATGAACATTTGCACGCAAGTGTTTGTATAGATGTGTGTTTTCATTTCTCCCAGGTATGCATCTGGGAGTGGAGTTGCTAGGTCATATGGTATCTGTACATTTAACCTTTTAAGGAACCACCAGACCTCTGAGCAGCTGTACCTTTTACTTTCCTTCCAGCAGTATAGAAGTGTTCTAATTTCTCATTGTCACCAACACATTATTCTCAGACTTTGTGATTATAGGCATCCTAGGGAGCAGGAAGTGGTATCTCATGGTTTTGATTTGTATTTCTTTGATGACTAATGGTGTTGACCATCCTTTCATGTGCTGATTGGCTATTTTTATATCAGTTTCAGAGAATTGTCTACTTCATTAGAAGTATAAACAAGTTTATTTGTCCTTCTGTTAATGAGTTAGAGCTATGCCAGTTGTGTGCTACGCCCTTTATTTTCCTATTTGGTTCTGGGGATTCAACTTTTTTTTTCAGTGCCAGGGATGGAAACCAGGTTGCCAGGAAAGCATCTGCCATGAGCACGTTCCGAGCCCTGAAGCAGCTCATTTTGTTGGTGAGAAAGTGAATCAATTGAGCCCTTGGGATTATATGGACCCTTTTTTCCCTGTTCATCTAACTTGTGCATCTAAGGAGCAGTTGTAGGGATCTTCGTGATGGTGCTGTTTCTAGACACGAAACCTCAGAGAACACTATGCGTGTCCAGAGGTCACTGATTAGGTGAACTGTACTTCATTTCATGCCTGCTGTTCACCTTTACATGAGAGAGTGATTCCTGGAGTTGATCTGTGGCAGGCTGATCTCCCTGGGCCTCTGATAGTGCCCAGGCCAGAGAAAACTGGCCCAGACCCCTTGCCTGACCTCTGCCCTTTGACTGCTGGCTGTGAAGTAGATTGCACAGTGGTGGGAAAAAGAGGGAGAGAAGGAGAATAAGTTGTGAACAGTAAAGGGTGTTTTCCTGTGTGCTAAGGTGAGGACATTGTATGGCATTTGCTGATCTTTTCCCCAGAATATAATGTGTTGTTTATGTACAGACTCTCCCTAGAAAGAGACTCGGCTACTGGTTTACTTCTAGCAAAGGCATGGTAGACTAGAGGGAGGCTGCATTCCTTGTCGCTCCATAACTCCGGTTTCAAGCAGAGGATATCTATTTCTTGGTGAGGCAGTTTTTGCTGCTTATCGATCCCCTGGCGTTTACCCCATGTGTCTGCTGTGATGACCTGCAGTCTGCCAGCATATTGACGCCTTTATTGAGTGCAGATTCCTCACTTTCAGGCGCCTGTCATCCGCCATTTGCCTGCCTCTCGCCTGTTCATCGCCTGCCTTACACCTATCCATCACCCAATGCACAAAGTTCACTTCCCGATCGTCCGATAACAGTCAGCAAACTGATCTCCGACCGCCAGTGGAGCACCAGCTGCCTGCTGTTGCCTGGAACTTCACTGCTACAGTACCTGCAGTTTTGATTACACGTGGCTGCCGCCATTTTGAGACAACAGCCAGGCCCCGTAGGACCCCTGGCCAGACTGACTGAGCCCTATCTCCGGGATGCCTGAGCCCGACCTATCACTCCCTGCCACTGGGGCCCTCACATTGATTGACTGCTCTCTGCTGCCCGGACCCCCACACCAACTGACTGCACCCTATCACCGGGACCCCAGATGAACTGATTGCACCCAGCCTCCAGGATCCAGCAAACACACCAAACACACCGGACTTCCAGGACCCCAGCCTGACCAACCACATCCCGCCTCCAGGACCTCCATCTGACCTCGTCCACACCCTGAGCTGCAGCTCCCCATTTGACAACACATTTGGAAGCCAGAGCAGTCATCTTGGATAATCCTGGAAGCAGTAGCTCTGATCATTGGGTGGGGCAAATCCCATCCTGAGACGCCTGCTGGAGGCTTGAAGCTCATTTCAGGTACCTCTCATGCATCAGGCTATTGAACACTGGGAGGTTTCATTACTATATGACTGTTTTACTGTAGATTTTTTTTTCTCCTTATTGAAAAACTTTTAAGTTTTTATTTCTTTACTTTTCTTGCTCTCTTTTCCTTTTGTTTACCTGTTCCTTCACAGTCTCTTTCTCCCTTTTTGCATGCTAACATACAATTTCTTTTGATTACACCCTCACCCTTTCTATTATCTAGAACTTCTGTATAATCTTTCCTTATCCCATTAACAGCCACATTCTACATTCCTCTGCATCCTCTTTGTCCTCCATTAGGAACTGCAGACCTTATTGCAAATCTGTTTGTTTTACTGAACTTAATATTTGAACTCATTCTGTTTATTATGACAATTTTGTTATTGTCCTCATAGGGGCTATTTGGTCTAGGATTGCATAGTGTCTGAATTGGGCACTGCTAATATTGATCTCCCCTTAAAGAAAGGATTTGGAAACCTATAGGGCCACTATTAGCCTAAGGGGGAAATCTGCAATACCCCAGGCCTGCACTGCTAGAGAGGAAGATACATGAACAACATGAAAAAACAAGGGAAGAAAATGATCCAAACAAATCTAGATTCTATAGTAATAGAATCCAATGACAGTATGCTAGAAGAAATGTCAGAAAAGGACTTCAGATTATATATGATTAAGATGGTTCGTGAAGCAAAGGATGAGATAAGAGAGCAAATGCAGGCAATGAAGGATAATACCAATAAGCTGAAAGAGCACCTGCAGGAAGCAAAAGATCATTTCAACAAAGAGATAGAGATTCTCAAAAAAAAAAACCAAACAGAAATCCTTGAAATGAAGGAAACAACAAACCAAATAAAAAACTCAATGGAAAGCATCACCAAAAGACTAGACCACTTGGAAGACAGAACCTCAGACAATGAAGACAAAATATTTAATCTTGAAAATAAAGTTGCCCAAACAGAGAAGATGGTGAGAAATCTTATACAGAATCCCCAAGAACTATGGGACATCATGAAAAGACCAAATTTAAGAATATTGGGATTGAGGAAGGCACAGAGATACTTCTAGCAAAGGTAACTGGGGACGAGGGGTTCAGGGGAAGGAGGAAGTCCTAAAATTTAATTTATTTTTATCGTTATCATCAGTGTTGTTATGTAGTACTTTAGATGGAACCCAGGGCATTTTTCATGCTAGGCAATTGTTCTACCACTGAGCTCCACCTCAGCCTTCAAAATGGGTTTTTACCTACTTGACCTATTTGCACTTTTTAAATTTGACATGCATTAACTGCACTGAATCAGTGATGCTTTTTCCACAACTTTAATTTCACGCCCACTTTTTAAATACTTCTCACATTGATAAATCTTATTCTTGGAGCATGTACAATTTCCATTGTTTGTTTCATTGGACACATCTCAATAATTCATCCTTTATTTGAGATTAAAGACAATGTAATTAACTTTGTATTGATATTCCTCTATAAACAAAGTATCACAAATTGTAGAGGATGTATTTGGAACAAATATAAATCTGTCAACTGTATTTAAAAGAGTGATACTCTTTTTATTGGTTATAAGTATATATGAGCAAGTGTTTGTTGGGAACACTTTTGATAGTATTATAGTCACTTTTTTTTTATTACTTTGAGTGCTTGTGTGTGTGCCTGTGCATGAAGCTTTCAGGATGGAACCCAGGGGTGTTCTATCACTGAGTCATATGCCCAATGCTTTTATTTTTATTTTGAGATAGGTCTCTCTTAAGATACTGAGACTGGCCTTGAACCTGCACTTACAGGCAAGTGCCACTTTCCCTGGCTCTTTGTTACTTGAGAACCTCCCAGATGAAGTCCTGTAGTTGTCACTGTTTGTGAGGTTTAACTGGGGACAGTCCACTCTCATTGCTACCATGTTTTGACAGAGAAGGCCCTTGAGAGCTGAGGGCTGCCATTGGCCATGTTTGGCTTTGGTGATGAGATGACTCCTCCTTCTCCTCTGCCTTTGAGCCTCAGGAGCTCTTGATTTTCTCCAGCCACAGATGATGGCTGCAATAAACAGAAGCATCCCTAACTCTGTGACACAGGTCTCTTTGTTGCTGTACTCTTTGTGGCTATGCCTGATGCAGGGCCTTAGGTCACTGGAGGAAGACAGTGAGGACATTGCACCACAACTGTGCTCCTTGGGAGTGGGGTCATTGTGTCAGGGCACCTACTGCAGGACCCCGTCCATTCCAGCTTCTTTATCTCCAGAGGAAAGGGAATGTGTCAATGAAGATGCCTTTCCAGGCATGCAGAACTGGAGAAGTAGAATTTCTTCAGTATGTCACGTCTTTTCTGGAACCTTGATCTGAAGCAGGCCACTTTTATTTTTTGTCTATGTGTGTATTTTATTAATGCAGCATCCGTAGCAGTCGTCACTGTGGGTGCTTCAAGCCCAGGTGCTTCAGATAGTGTTAGTACATGTTCTTGTTGAGTGTCCTGGCTTTCCAGGAGGCAGTGTGAGGATACTAGTTCCTGTTTCTCTTGGAGGACAGACTATGTGGGTATTTTTACAGATCTGCACCATTTCTCTGTCCCTAAGAGAGAGAGAGAGAGAGAGAGAGAGAATTACTACAGTTAATTCCTTTTTAGTACTCATATTTGAGCCAAAAATGAGGTCACAGATTGCCTAATATTTTACAACGAGACTCTAGGGAACTCTTTCTAACAGAGGATAATGCTTGGAATTTAAAGACTCTCATTCTTTACCATGTCATTCTTTATATCGTAGATTTTTTTCTGTTTCTGATTTTGTTTTAATCATATGGCATTTATATTTTACTTATATTAGTAAGTAAAAAGAAGTTTTTTCCAAATGGAGAGAGTTGTATTATCCATCATATTTAAGCACCCAGACCTCATCTGCCTCCTGTCTTGGGAGGAACCTGGGAAGGTGAATCTGTGGGTGTCGAGGGGACACTGGTGAGGCAGCATGAGGCCCAGCACACACAGTGTGTCACCCAACTTGTTATTCAAGAAGGACAGGATGCCATCTGGGGATATAGGCTGAGGATCAGGTGTGGCTGAGACCCATCTGCAGCACCAGCTCAGGGCATGCGAACACTGTCTTCTCCTGCCAGGAACCAGCACAGCCCAAAGCCAGTTGTGAGCTAGCAACATCTGGTGTGAGGCTGAGAACTCAAAACAGCCACATGACATGGTCTGAGGGCTGTGACTGAGCCTATGATTCTGGGTAGTGTGCACCCCTGGGACAATAACTTCTCAGGTCTCTGTTTCTTCTAGGGTCATCAGAGCTGATATGGTCAGCAGAACTGAGACCTGTCCATAGCTAAGCAGGGACACTGAAAATGCTGCTGGGCTAATAAAATGGGTGTTGGGAAAGTGCCATGATAGCCTCAGGAAGGTAGGCAACTGAAACAGGTCCAAAATTTTCCAAGGTCCTGTGAACATAGCACCTCATGTAGGAAAGAGATTCTGCATGAGCTATTGCAGAAGTTGAGATGAGGAGATTATTCTGCATTATCCAGAGGGTAGAGTGAAAGACTTGAGCTGATTGCCACTTTTTAGAACAGAGGAAGGATCCACAAGCCAGTGAGTGCAGGGTCCCTCAAAGGATGGAGAAGGCAGGAGAGATATTCTCTGCAGAAGCCGCAGGAAGAACACAGCCAACCCACATGTCATCCTCAGCCCAGGGACACTCCTGTCCCACAGAACTATAGGACCAGATGTGTGGTCACCCGTTACAGCTGGGATAACACTGAAACTTCCCCAGACTGTGGGCATGGACAGAGCTGAGGATACCAGGACACAGCCAATGTGGAGCCCATGTGAGAGAGAAAGAGTGGCCAGGAAAGCCAGGAGGGGTCTCACTGTGACCGATGAATGGGATGGTGCTCAGAGTGACCAAACAGGAAGACTGGGACATGGAAGGCGTCTGCCACCAGGGGACAGCACCTTGCTCCTGACCTAGGGAGTTAAGCCAACCCTCCCCTTAGCAGATACAAAGAAGCTGAATGAGGTGAAAGTAACTATGCAAGACATCCAGAGGGGGAACTGCCTGCAGGGCAGCAAGCAGGGGCCCCGCTGATCCTGCTGTGACCATTGATGATTGTGCCAGACACACTTTTGCAGACTTAGATGATACACTAATGAGGAAGGACTCCCTGTCTCAACTGTACCCCAGTAAACTGTACATCCATGAGACCTACTGAGGAAACAGGCACAGGGGAGAACTAGGGACCCCGACTGTCACCCTAAAGTGCCACACTTGGAGGGATGAAGGCTGCACCTCTGAGGGTCCTAGAACTGCCCAGAGAAGTGTCACATCTGTCACAGAAGGGTTTGGCGAAGGCAAAAGAAATTCCAGTCTGCAGAAGACTGTCATCTGAGGGCATAGATACTTGTAAAGACTGATCTAAGCTGGTGGGGTGGCACACTCCTGTAATCCCACCTACTTGGGAAGCTGAGGAAGGAGGATGAGAAGTTCTAGTCCAGCCTGGGCAATTTATCAGACCCTGTCTCAATACTAAAAATGAAAATGCCGAGGATGTAGCTCAGTGGTAGAGCAACTCTGGATACGATTCCCAAAACACACACAAAAAAAGGACAGAAATTGCTGTATTGCTGTCACATGTGAAACTCAGCAGAGAATTCTGCAGAAAACTCTCCACTGGCATGGGTGAAGAGCATGTTTCTCTGCTGCAAAAAGTCAGCCTGACTGAGCCAGGGTGTAGGCGCATGCTGTGGAGAGGGGCGTAGTAGAGCAGGGAGGGATCCTGGAGGATGGGAGGTGACCAGATGGCATCGTAGGAGGACTGATGAACACAGAATAAGGATGGAGGCTGTGGGTGTGGTTGCAAGTTAGCCAGACCAACTGCCTCGGCCTTACCAGGGAGTGTGACAAACACAGGTCCCAGGACCACCTAGACGTCCTGTCCAGCAAGATGCTGTGTGTCCACATGTGAGGGAGGAGCACTCCTGAAGCTATAACAGGATAAATGAAGAGGGGCTGACCCCAGAGGATTCGAATCAGAGCGTCAGGTGTGAGGTGATGTGGAGCAGGACCCATGATGCCTGCAGTACATTGGTCCTGAGCAACAGGGAGGGGCTGTGGGACCACAGGGGTGCTAACCAGCCTGCTGGTGGGTGGCCCTTGGAATGCTGAAAGCACACTGGCCAGCCCACTGCTGATCTTCCTCATTACCTGGCTAAGTCATTTTTGTGTTCCTCACATGGCCATGTGTCCCTGAGTGTCTGGCAAATGAAGAGCCCTAGAGGACAGAGCCATGCTGGAGGTCCCCATATCCTGTCCCCCCACATCCAGTCCAGTGTCTTGCAGTATAGCATCAGACTAAGTAACCCTGCACTCAATTTCTGCCTCTACCAGTGCCCAGCTGTGACACCTGGGCAGGCCAAGTGACTTCTTCCAGCCTATTTCTCTCATATGTGAAGTGGACTGATCCTAACAGCACCACCCCACAAAGTGATCTTTGAGAAGCTCACTGCTCAGGAGATCCTTCATTAGCCTTCCTTTCTAGGATCAGTTCACAGTGTCTCCTCTCAAGAACCCTGTGTGTCCACATTCATCTTCCTGTGTCATTAGGGGAAGCCTCTTACCCCACCCTCAGCCGCCACCTAAGTCCTTCTGTCCTGCGAGATCATTTCTGCACAAGACCCACTTCTTACATAGAGCCCAGAGCTGAAGGTGAATCTGTGCTCTAGCAGCCAGGGGTGCCAATGAGGAGGGAGCTGTCCACTTCTCTCTGCCACCTACAAACCCATCATCTTGGCCATGGTCATGGCTCAGAAAGAAAATACTTCAAAACAGAACCTAGCTATGATCTGGGTTCTCCCCTGTTAATTATCTTAACAACAGCAGCTGTTCTGTACCAAGGTCTACCACTCCCTGCTGCTCTGCCTGTGTCACTCAAGCCACATGACCTAGCAGAGATACAGGTGCCACTGCATACTGTCCCAGAATAAAAGAGAAGGGTCCAAGGTGGACTTGAATGCACCAGGCCCCAGCCGCATTGCCAACCACCTAGTGCTGCCCCGAGCCAAGTGCAGGCAGATGTCCCAGAGACTGTGCACCCACACAGACCACAGGTCTCCACGCCTCCCATGCTAGCATGGGCCTGAGGCATAGAGAGGCAACACTGAGGCAAGCCAGGACATGCCATCCTGTCACCCCACTGCAGCCTGGCCCTGGCCCAGTACAGGTACCCACTCACACAGTGCTGCAGCTCTGAACACCTGAGCATGCAGGACCTGCTAACTTCAACCTCCTGGGAAGCTGGGATTGCAGATAAGCAGTGAGAAAATAGAAGTAGGGCAGACTGAATGGAAGTTTGGCCTCAAGGTTTAACCGGTAGCCTTAAACTGATTTGCATAAATTTGACCCAGTGGTGTTGACCAAGTGCTACTGAAGCCCCTAGACTAGCACACTGAAGCAGCAACCCTACCGGATCTCTTCTTGGCCTGGGAGAGTTCTGGTGGGAGTGCTGCTGTGCCCCTTCCTTTCTGAAACTTGGCTCTCTAGTTCTCTGCACTGTGACATCTAGTTGCCATGTCTCCTTAGATACTCTGTTTTTCTGCTCAGCACACTGCTGATGCCATGTCCCCCCTTGCTGTATAAATTGGACACTCCTATCTGGCCAGGGAACTGGGTTCTCTCTGGGTTCCTGGCTTCTGTCTCAGAAATCTTAATTCCTAATGACTGACATTCCATATATTTGGCTCTCCTTTTAAATTTGTTGCAGCTGGGACAGTCAGTTGGACTCTTGAATCCATGTTGGGCAAAGTCCACCACTGACACTCATTCTGTGTTTCCTAAGCATTTCACTAGTTGCATAGGTGACAGAGGGGAAAAACTCTTAGAGGTCCAGAGACCTTGACTCACCATAAGACAAAGGAAGTTGAGAGGAGCAGACTCAGAAAGGTGTGGAGATCCTGAAAGGGAAGAGGTGGGTGGGCTTTCCTTGGAAGCACCCTATCCACGTGGACACCAAGGTTAGGACACAAGTTGGGAGCGGCCCAAAAAAGAGACACATGGCATGAGGTCAGGGAGGGGGAGGGGCTCAATGAAAGCATTGTGTCCTCAGGATGCTTCATCTTTCCAGGACTTGATGTGCATCAGAACCTCACCAACCAGGGAATCTCACCTTGGCTTCAGTGTCCTGAAATTTTATTGGAATTCATTAGGGAGGCATGATTGTTTCAGTTGTCTTGCTGTGGATCCCATCTCTAGCCTTCCTCTACATCCTGGAGCACTGGCTGATATGTAGCTCAAAGTTTCACACACACACCCCCCGCAATGGGTGGTGACATTTCCAGTGTGGCTGGCTGTCCCCAGCTGTACCTTGTAATGCAGATAGCAAAGCCATCAAAGCCAAGGAGTCACATGGAACGCAGAACAGTCATGTTAGACATCTGGTTGAGGCTGGATATGTGCCTCCCAAGGCTTCAAGTACCCAAAGCTTGGGTAGCAGTGTGGCAGCATTGAGGTGGTAGAACCTTCAATATGTGGCACCAAATTGAAGGTAAATAGATCATGGGGACATTTTCTTCAGAGGTATTAGTGTTGGTCTCACACACTGAGTTATGAGAACAGGTTGTTATTTAGGAGGTCTGCCCCATGTGTTTGGCCCCTTTTGCACTTGTCCTATTCCCTTAATACCTCTGCACCACAGTGGGATGAATCTGCAGAGTGGGGGGCCTGCCACTGTTCCAGCTCCGTGCTCTTGCACTTCCAGGACTATGAGCTCAATGTTGTTCTTTATGGAGACTAGAGTGCACCTCAGTAGTACAAAACTTGCTAGCAGTGATGCAGCCCTGATTCAAACCCTGGCACTTCAACAGTAAGTAAATAAATGCATATACTAAATAAAATATCAAACCTCATGTATTTCATTATTACACCACATAATGAACTCAGACAGAGCTCCAGGAAATGGGCAGCCATCAGAAGCAGGATGAAGGTGATTACTGGAAAACAGCATGAAGTATAGGCTCTGCAGACACTGAAATATCTAGAAAATGAAGAGGATGAATGGTCTGATGAGGACAGCTTGGAAGCCGATCTTCTTTCTGAGACACATAGGATTCAAGGTACCGAAGGAGCTCTGGGTGCTCACAGAATGGCAGACACGGTCAGAAGAGGGTATGAGCACCTGAAAGAATAGCCTAGTGAAAAAGTGTAACCCAGGAAACCAATAGTGTATGTGAACCATCTATGAGTCACAGATCAGGCAAGAACATCAGGTGGCCAGCCTACACAGGTCAGGTGGGAAATCCCGGAGCAGAAGGCTGTGGTTATTTATATGCCCAGTGATAGAGAGAAGCCTGCAGTGAATCCAGCTGAAGATACAGGAAGGTCACTGAGAAGGGGAAGCCCACATGACTCCCAGGATGAGGAGAGTGGACAGCTGAGTAGGTGAGAGGGGCTGGAGGCCACGGAAAGCTGAGAAGGGACAAATCAAGGGAGTCGCTTAGGAAATGCATTGCGATGATGGAAGCACTGTCACTCTCAAGAGGGGACGTCAGGAGCAATCAGGACAAGAATATGACAGAGTGGGAGCATCCAGGCTTCTGGAACCAAAGAACATGCAGAGCTGCATGTGGAGGCTGAGCAGAGCTGAGGGGTGACAGCAGTGAAGCTGTAGTTGCAGGTCAGAGGAGCAACTGGCTCGCTTAGGGAAGGAGATGGGGGAGAATCCAAAAGTGTTGAGTGACTATGCAGAACAGCAGGAGGGCAAAGGAATCAGGGTTTGATGTGATGATAACTCACACAGAGTGGATCAGATGGGATAAAGGAAACAGCAGCACAGAATTAGCACACAATTTATATGAGGAAAAAGTGATGCTACAGGGCATCAGAAGACCAGTAGGATCCCAGCTACGTACACAGTTATGGCTTTAACCGATGGGCCTTTACTGAGGGAAGCAGGAAGGAGGAAAGGGGGCCTGGGATCATTTAAGAGGAAGGAAGAAACGTGGAAGCAGATTTGTGATGACAAAATATTTAGAGATCCAGAAAGATACAATAGGAGTGACACAAGAGAGTCCCGCAGGCCATCCAAGGACACCTGTCACCTCAGCTAATCCCACACCCTCAGTATCTCTCCTATGATTACTCACATTCTTTCCTTTCGTGTAACTTGTCTAAACTAATCATATGGCACCTGAACTACAAAGTTGAAAAAATAAAATAGTGTGGTAGAACCAAAAGGGAGAAGAGGGAATGAATAAGAGAGAGCTTACCAGACACTGCTACCTGCCAAGCTCTGTATAAACGTTCAAAATCGGGCTGGGGAGATAGCTCAGTTGGTAGAGTGCTCACCATGCAAGCATAAGGCACTGCAAAACAAGCAAACAAAAAAAACCCTTCAAAATCAGGAACTGTAATATTTGTCTTGTTTTCAAAATCAGCTTGTCACCTTTGATCTTTATAATCATAGCATTCATTTTATGTGAATATTTTGATAATTTGGGGTAAATTTAATGGACCAATGTATGCAATGGGAATTAATTATCACCAAAATAATGACAGATATTGCTGTGACTTTTTCCAAAAGGACAAATCTGGCTCCTACCTCTAGGAATCCAACATTCTGCTATAGATTAGACCAGTCTTTCCCAAAGTTTCATGAAATTAGAATTATACAATGCTCTCGAGGCTGTGGAATTTTCAGTTAATGTGAGTGCTTGGTAGGAATTTTTTGCTTTTATTTCCAAATACAGATTCAAAGAAACTTGTGAAGTCGGCACAAAACAAGTTCAATGTACCACCCATCCAATACCCCCCTCTGCTGACGCACCACAAGACTCTAGGATAGTATTTACATTAGGGAAATGTCCTCTGTGCCAGGAGTCGGCAGGTCTCTACCATTTACCACATGTATAGATTTTTGTAACCATCACTGAATCAAGAGGCAATCCGAGAAAAGGCCAGGTGAAAGAAATGCATTCTGGACATTCCCTTAAAGACTCCCTTGAACTAAGGAGAAACTGCTCTGGAGGGTGGGAGGGCTGTGGGCAGCCAGTTCTCACAGCCTGCCTCCTCTGAGCTGTCAGAGAAGGCAGGCATGTTTCAGACTGTCCCTAACCTGGCACACAGACTCTTGGGAAATAGAGTCCCAGTACTGGGTCCTGTGTGGATTTCCAATGAGCTTTGCATGTGGACTTCCAGACTTCCGGTGTGGCCAGGAACTAGGTCTTGTAATGGGATAGGAAGGCTGACTTCGTAGGCCCAGAAAAACACATCTCCCGTGGGCCCAGCCATCAGAGATCGGTGTCTTTCTGTCCACCATTGCCCAGGACAGGCCCTCCCTCAAGAGGGCTTTGCTGGTCAGGGACTTCTGAAGGGCACCTCTGGCACAGTGATCAGGAAAACAGAACCAGTCCAGAGACCTGACGCAGCCTGCTGCCACCCCACACTGTGTTATCAACGTCATGATGTCCCCTCCCTGTCCACACCCCCTTTCTTTTTCTTCTTCCCTGGACACACAGCTGTCTCCTGCACTCTGTGGTGAGGACCCAGAGGGCAGCACACGAGCCCGCTGTGTTGCTCTACTCATCCACTCCTACAAATGCTAAGTGAAATCCCAGTAAAACTCAGGAGGCTGACACCAAGGTGAGCTTCCCTGGTTGGTCCTGTACATCCAGGTCCTCTGAAGATGTTGCATCCTGACAGCTTTCATTGGGGCACTCCTAGACCTTCAGCCACGTTCCTCCTCTTTTAGGCCAAATTTGACAAAACTTTCATTATAGGATTTATGGTCTCCTAACCTCAGTGACAAGTTATAAAGAATTATACAACATGATAATAGGAATCCCCAAATTTGAAGCCACTGGTGAGAAGGGGGAGTGCCCTGGGAAACCCAGAGCTTACAGCTGACGTCTGAAAATAGGGCAGTGCAGAGGGGGCCTCAACCTGTAGCCTGTGGCCTCCATGCAGTTGATCAGCATCAGAATTGCGTTGCACAGTGCCCGTATTAATGACTGCTCCTTAATGACTTCTGCCTTCATGAAACTTTTACCTCTTCAGTTGCTCCACTCACCCAACCACCACCCCTCTTCTAAGCCTTCCACCCAACCTTAAGCTCATTCCATGCTGGTCCTTTGCAGCACCTTCACCTCCTCTCCACTTGCCTCTCTAACCGCATATCGCATCTCATCACTGGCTCTGTTCCACCTCTTTTAGCTTTGTCTTACTTCTGGCTGATAATTTAATTCAACTGCTCCATTCCACTAGTGCCCCCTATTCACTGCTGCTCCCTTCTCCCAAGATGCTTGCCTGCAGTCACTCAGTGCCCACACTATTAGCTCCTCCTCTCTGTGCCTGTCTGTATACCAGATTCAGCTCTTCCTCTCATCTAATCCTTCTCACAACCTGCTCCAGTAACTTCATGTCCCTTCATGATTTTCTGTTTCAACGAGACCCTTTGGATTTCCTTGTTATGTAAAATTAGAAACAGAGTTGTGGAAAAGACTGCCATTGTGACTCAAGTAGCAAAGTCTGCCATTCCATGTGTCCCCATCCTTGGACCATCACCAGGAAGGCATCTCCTGTTGAGAAGCTGCTCCTGGATTTTGGATTTACAATTGTTGTACACCTCCCCCGAATTTTCTCTCACTCTTCCTGTGTCGCGTCTCTCAATGTCCTCCCTGTGTTTCCTGCCTCCAGTCTCTAGTTTCAGTTCTATAAACTTCTCTGTTGTTTTCCTAACTGAAAAATAATTGAAGAGTTTTCCCTCCACAGGTAAGAAATTTGGTCAGTTAACAACAGTCTGTTAAACTGCAGCATGATTTGACAGAATACAACCGAAAAGGACATGATCATGTGCATCATTAAGGTAAAAAGATTTTTAACTTTATTCACTTTTCCTACAAATGTGCTGTGCTCTTCAAGCACATAGCACCTGTGCTGTCTTCAATAAATAATTCACAGTGACAGAAAATCAAGACAAGGCAAGTTAAATGACAGCTACTCCATATTCACAATAACGATTGAACATCAAATAAAAAACTAATAAGGAAGAGCAGTTTACAAAACAACATATATCTCGATTAAACTATTTAACATAAATATAATTCAAAATAAATAACATTTATTTTTATCTACTAAAATTGACAATTCTATAAATAAGTCATCTCTATGCTTGGTATACGGGAGGCCTGGCCCCAGATGAATTAAAAGGAGAGGGTCAAAAGACAGTTTCCAGGGGGAGAGAGAGATGCGTGGCTCCAGGATATTCACTTTAGGTGGACAACAGCCTTTCATCACTGCTGACACTGGGCCCAGTTGCTCTGGGTGAAGGATTTCTAGCACTTCCTGTGTGACAAACTGTTCTCTCTCAGGTCTGGCTGAGCAGCCTTGGAGCACCAGCACATCTCTGGGAGGTCACCTGTGTGGTTGTGGTTCTGAGGCTGCGAGGCTGACTGGCAGATTCAGGCTGTCTCACCATCCACACAGGGTGGCTGTGGGTGGGAGGCAGACAGAAATGGATGAAGTAGTTAGGTCCTTGGACATCCTAAACGGACAGTAGATGACCCTGTCGTCAGGCCACGAATGCAGAACTTGGTACCTCCCCTCAGGCCTCCATGGTTCCAGGACTTCTAGGGAAGGAGGGTGCGATCTCGGCCCCACACCCAGAGCTGTGGATCATAAGCTTGAATCTGGAAAGAGAAAGAGCCCCACAAAAGCTGATGACTTGACAGGATATTGAGGTTTGGAAGTTATGGTGAATTTATTTTCCCATTCCTTAAATTACCTCACTTTGATGTGGACTTTCTAGTCACCATGGTACAACACTCTACAAATATCTTACAAGTAAAATGTTAAGAGGCTTGATTCTGTTAACTAAGTTCTGTTGACTACAAAGGAGGTGACATATCAAGGTGTATTTATGAGATTTATTTTGCCTGGTGACAAATGAAGTAGCTATATGTGTATATCACAACATTATTTCACCTATTACTGACATCCATGTTATATAAGGTGTGGGACATTGTAGTTTCAGCTTTCTTTTAAATAGGGGTCTATTTTCCTATTTTATATCACATATATTACGTCAGATGTGTGGAAAGTGTTGTAAAGATGCTTTGACACATATAATCCTTTCTGTGTCCCATCTATTCAAATTTGAGGAATTGATTTTATCAAGCGTCAAACTTTATCCTTGTGTCTGATTTGAGTAGAATGATGGATTAGTGTTAGTGATGTTTGTGCTTGGGTACATCAAAAACACCTTTTTTACATGGTTAAAGGCATCTTTAATATTTGAAACCCTATGATAATTTCTGCATAATTATACCCCTGTCAGAGTTTGGTATGATTTTTGTTTAAAACTAATGAGTACATGTCAGTGCTGTGGACAAACAATTTAACTGTAATTCTAGTTAGGTCTAATTTAGAAATTCATTGTGCAAATATTCTCTGGTTGAAAAACTAGTTTGCCATAACATGTTCTGCATTGGGAATAATTTTATTACAGGATAAAGATTCATTTCATCTTATTTATCTACTTCCTTTAAAATAAACATAGTTTACAATTGGTAGATCTATACATAAATACAAAACACCAAAGATATATATCTGAAAAAAATCACTTAAATCTACTCTTAAATGTAGTTCCATTATTGTATAGACACTGGGCTTGGCTTTATATTTCTAATGTACTTTTCCTCAAGATAGGAACTAAAACTTCATTTTCTTGAAATAGAACTTTCTTTTATTACTTGAATCACTTATGTGTACCTGGTAAATTTCCAACAACTTTTTATTAGATTGCATAGAGTACATTGAGATACACATTTGGTTCACTAACAAAAAATCACCAAAAAACCCAAACCTGAAGACTGCCCAGGAAGTCCTTCCCTCCATGCAACCTCCAGGGCTTTCTCCTCCCCACATCCCACCTGCAACCACCCACCTTCCTGAGTCTCCAGTCAGCCCCTCCCTCGCCCTCCACAAGACACACAGCACCACCCACCTCCTCACACTCCTCCAAGGAAACCCAAGTGTTCCAGCCCATGGAGCAGATGAATTGATAGCGCAGTTTGTGGAACAAGGGACGCAGGGCATAGCTCTTCCCATAGAGGAAGTAAAAGATGTGTTGTTTAGGAGCCTGGTTGTCCTCCTCCATGTCATTGGCCAGGTATCTGGGGAAGAAATCAGGTTGCTCCTCAGGGACACAACCTGGAAGGACCTCCCCTTGAGGTCAGCTTCCCAGAAAACAAGCCAGGTGGATAATCTTCAGACCAGACTCCACTAGCCCTATTCAGCATTGTGGGGGACCATCTCTTGGTCCAGAGGCCTTCCCAGACAGTCACCTTCAGAAGTACCCCAGCTTTTGTCAATAAAGCAAAGAGACAACACTTGAGATGGAGGCATACAGGATTTTTGTACCCATGTTGGAAGGATTTTCAGGGACTGTGTAGAAAGCCACAGATGAGAGAAGACATCTGTATGAAGGAGCAGAAGGAAGCACCTTACGCTCTACCTACTTGGATGGGAATGGGCATCTGTCCTGGAAACCCAGAGGCAGAAGTAAAAACAATGTTGGGTAGATGCAGGAAGAAATAGAGCAGTTAGAGGTGGATGCATATGCAGTCCCTATGCCAGCGACAGGAAGTGTCCATGCTTTCCTCCACTCCTCTCAGGTGGCCTTTATGTTTCCTTTGGTGTTCCTTAATTTTTTAAAACTGGCCTTAAGGGAGATTTTGTCCTTGCTTTGACTAAGGACATGTGAAAAAAAACCTATACATTAATGCTTTAATACCTTCAACCCAGAGCAAATAGGACAAAGAGGTTAAAGGTAGAGGACAGATTAGTGCCCTGTGCTCCCCTCCTGACCTCCCAGGTAGTGAATTCCATTTGATGAAGGAGACCAAATACTCACAGGGCCAGGAAGAAGTGAATTCGTTGGTACTGCCAGGAGAAGAAGCCAGCCCGGCTAAAATAAGCTATCACCATAGACAGGAGGTACTGGTGGAGAGAGAAGAAAAATAGAGAGAGGTCACATCCTAGAAGAGGGGAAAAGAGGGGAAAGAGAGCTGAGAGTCTGGGGTAGAGAGTGGACTAAGAGAAGGTAGCCATGGAGGAGACCTGCCTTTTGGGGGAAGGATATGAGGGATCAATGTCAATGAGAACAGTCAGAGAGGAGACGTAGATGTGCACTGGAGGACCGGGTCTGAGGGGACCTTTGGAGGGAGGGCATATAGGTGTGCTGGGTGAGAAGGGTCTTTTATAAGCTGGAGAAGAGGGGTTCCCAGGGAGAGTAGAGAGGAGAATATCCCAAAACATCAAGGGACAACAAGAAAAGAGCGTGTATATCCATGCCAGAATGCGTTCTTGGATTTGGAGCTCAGAGCACCTAAAGCAGAAGCAAGGTCCACCTGTCCTCTCTGCAAGAAGCTGCTAGGCCTAGAGAGATGTTTACAAGTCACAAAGGGGCCAAGACCTGGCACCTTTTTGTGGCTCTACGTGGAGGCAGAGAGAAGGACCATGGCATTAGAAAGCCCTCCCCATCCAGGCTGTGCTGGAGCAGGACCCCTGCCCAGGGGAGAGCAACCTCACCTTGTCAGACACCCTCAGGTTCTTGTCCCAGGCCAGGAATCTTTTGACAACAGGATCCTCTGTGAACAGAACACTGGTGTTAGTTTGGGACCCAGAGGGGCTTCAATGGGAGAGAGAGAGCAGAGAGGAGGACAAGAACTCCCTTGGAGAAGGTGCAGGATTGGAGCCCAGCAGAGGTGGATAGGAAGAGGACAGTAACATACCTTGGACAAGGTGCTTTGTCCTGAGATTCCCCAGGAAAGCAACCGAGTGAGGGTTTGGGTAAGAGCTAGATACCTGTATGATCAAGAACTTTGTGTAAACTATGAGAGCCCATCGTCACCCAGGAATGCCCACCTCAGAATCAGAGAGTCACTATGTCATTTTCTCATTTGACAGTCACATCAGCATGAACATGGCCCCATTGCCCACCCCTCAGAATGTAGGACATCTGTTAGAGCCAGAGTGTCTGCAGTCAGAGAGGACTGTTGGAATCAAGCTCTGTGACCCCAAGCAGGGACCTTTTTCTAGTGTAGGGTAAGCATCCAACATCTAAGAGTCTCTGAGGGGAGATGGGTCCTGAGTCCTCCAGACATGGGGAGCTCAGAGGTAGCCTGGCACTTTGGAAAAAGGCAGTGGCTATAAGGTTCATCTTTGTGTGGAGAGAGGATTGGAGGGCGCTCCCTGGGGTGTCTCCCTACCTAGTAGCCTCTTAAAAACTTCATGGTGTTCTGGTAGCACCAAGTCCATTCGCCGTTTTTTGAGTTTCACTTTGAGGCCACACAGTGAATCAACATCCCAGGGGTGATTTAGCTCACTATCCAGCTCCTCCAGCTCCTCATCAGACTCAGTGGAGGATTCCCTCTTTCTCTTTTGGCCAGTGGTCTCAGTCATGAGGCCAGATTCTGCCTTGGGTACTGAATCAGTAACCCCTGGATGATTATCATCCGCATCATCCTGTGATTCGGAGGTCCACTCTCTCTTCTTCGAGACTCGACATGGGAGGCAGGGTTCTACCCACGGGGCTGAGTAAAGAAAGCTGAGTAAAGCCACTGTATTTGGAATTCAGCCTTTTATCTCCTGATCCCAAGTCCCCAAACCACACCCTAGACCTTCAGCTCTTGCTGGCTTCTGGGGCCTTGCTCCACTTTTCCTCTTTGCTGGTAACCATCTGCCCCTGATTCTCCTTACCATTGTCCTATCTCCCATTTTCTCCAAGCCCTTGCCCATTATGGACACTTTCTCCCATGGGGAGTGTGACCCCTTTTCATCCTTTCTACCCCCTTTCTACGTTTGGATCTCATCTTCTACCGTAGTTTCCTTCTCTGCAGACTTTCCATCCATGTGGAACTTCCTTGTCCCATGACCTATTCTCTCCTTCCAAACTGGGCTCTTGGTCCACCTTTTCTGGCTTCTCTATCCCTTCCTCCTTACCACTCATCATATCAACTTGGTTCTGACTCTAGCTCCCTCACCTGATGGACCTGTGACCTCATCATCTACCACCACCTGCAGGTGGCCTGAGGTGCTGGGCTGGGAAGGCGGTTGCTCAGACTGGGAGATTTCCTGATCCGACATCACTTCTCCAGTACTCTTTCTTCCCTTCTACAGTGCCTAGTTTCTTATTATGGAAAGCCTTCTTCCAGTATTTGGTTGAAATGGCGTCTGTTCTCTCTTCTCCAAATAGAGAGAAATCAGGTGAAGAACAGCCCAGAGGACAAACTGTTGCCCACTGGACTGCCAGTGACCCAGAGTCTGGCCCTTCCAATAAGGAAGGGTGGAAGCGTCTGATGTCATCGCCCATTCCAACCTGGCAACCAGTTTGAAGGAAAACACATGTAACTGCCACACTGGTCTGTGCGTGTGTCCTGGAGTTCTAGAGGAGTTGGTTTCTCCTGCTACTGATCCAAACTCTGTCCATCATGCCAAACTATCCAACAGGTCTCTGACTCCCACTTTCACTTCTCTCCAAAACAGTTTCTTATTTCCATTCTCTACACAAAAGACTTTAGATCCCTGTCTCTGGGCATTCCCAGTTCAGAGTTCAGTGTGGTAGGAGAAGAATAGGAAGGAAGACCAGGGAGGGCAGCAATGACACAACCTCCCCAGGGGGAGAGAGATAATGTCCAAAAGAACCCGCACACACTGAATTATCAGTTGAAAAATGTATATGGAAACAATGTAACAAATCTATTCGGCTAAGTGCCACTGACCTTCACTGTATTCAGAAATCTGTCCAGAGGACACACAGTTTGCAGTTAGGCATCCTTGACATAAAATCATAGAAAATTCTGTGCATGCTCACACTCTTCACAGAGTGTCTGTCTACACTTTCTGGGAGCCTGTGGATCTCTTGAGTTAGCCTCTCAATTCCAATCACTCTCTCTCCAGTTTACATAGCATATTTTTTTTTATTTAACCCTATGGGACCTAATAGACAAGATGCACACTTGATATTCATGCTGTGCTTGAGGTTGCATTTTGCATTTTAGTGTCTTACATGAATCTTATGATTGCATGCCAATCAGAAGTAAACACAGGTGGATTCATGTTATCTGCTGAGAGTGAGTGTCCACCTTGTTTGGCAGCCAAGGATGTTCAGATTTAAATGGGGACCCTGCAGCCTTCCATTCCTTGGCATTTCCCTCCCAGCCTGGGCTGCCCTCTGAGTGTCTCCAGATAGGAAAGTCCCTTCCTGTCAGGATTCAGATACCAACTCTTTGTAGACTAATTGCCTTGAAGCTCTGCTTATCCTGTGTCCATTCATGATGCCTTTAACCATCAGAGCTGCCTGGATCCTTTCACAGCAAAGCAGAAGTTCACCCTCTCCTTTATAATAGAGAGCTCTTTGTACACTACCATGCCACATGGTAATGTTTCAGTCAATGATGGTCCACATATATACTGGTGTCCTACACGATAGTATTGCCTATTGTTGTAGGAGCCATCTTCGCTTCTGTAAGTACACTCTGTATAGAGTCATCATCTGGAATGAGCCTACTACTAGATGGATACGTTAAGAGAGGGACATGGTTGAATGAGCAGAACAACTGAAGAGGGAAAAGTTCCATGAATGGAGAAGCCACTGAAATCAGGCACGGTTGCAGGGTGCAGAGTGCACGCCTGTAATGCCAGCAGCCTGGGAGGGAGTGAGGAGGATGGTGAGTTCAAAGTCCACCTCAGTAAAAGTGAGGTGCTAAGCAACTCAGTGAGGCCCTATCTCTAAATAAAATACCAAGAAAAAAAAAATAGGGCTCAAGATGTGGCTGAGTGATCAAGTGCCCCTGAGTTTAATCCCTGTACAAATAGAAATAATAATAATAAATTTGGATGCTGGCACAGGGGAGCCGGGCCGTCATTGCTCACAGAAAAGCATGGCCTGACCCCTTTCATGGGCCAGATGCACTTGTGTGGTTCCCACTCTGTGCAGGACAGCAAACCTCCTGCCCGACAAGATGAAAGTTGGAAAATAGTGCCCTTGTTGCCTTTCTTGAGCAGGGGTGGCAGATTTCTCAAGAAGTGGGAAGGCTCCGCATGTATGTGTTGCCTTTATGAGTGCAACCAGTGGAAATGGGGCACTGGTGCATGAAGTCCATTGGCAAAGGGTGTGGGCAAGGAGTAATAGCATGGTCCTGAAGAAGTAGATTCTCAAGGGGAAGGAATTTCAAAACAGGAAGCGTTCATAGCTGCTTTGCAGGGACTTTCTAGTTTTCAGGGCCAGATTTTTCAGAGATCAGTTTCCTCTTATTTTGTGTAGACATGGAGACCTGATATCACAAAACTGATGAAAAACACAAGCCCTCAGCCACTGCACTAAATTCAAAGTCCCCCAGGTTCTGGGCTTGAATCTTTAATAGGGCAGTCCTGCCAAGTGGTGCACTGCCTTCTGTAAAATACCTCTAGGGATGGGTCAGGGTCATTATCACTTCCTGTTGTTCAGTGATGTCTTTCATTGTTCTGCAGTGGGTTACAGAATCTTAGTTAGAAGGCCATAGGACTTCTCCTTTTGATTTTTTTCAGTGCTCACCATGAACATCCTTGCATCTCTGTTCAGTTCCTGTACACTTGTTTCAGATTGTGTTGATCTTGTTAATCCACATTGTACAAATTATCTTATTAGTAACTTAGCAGACATGTAGTTTGTTGTTTTACAGGTTGCATATTTCTGAGTCCTGATGGTTCACATTATATTTGCTTATGACTTGAAATGCACATAAACGGAATATAGCAGGCATAGAATAAGAACAATGGTACAAGCATAAAAAGTTAAAGAGAAAGTCATACTCTTTCATTGATTTAGTAGATCTTCTACTGATTAAAATGATATTCCAGAGTCAGCCTCACTTGTTTGGGAAAATATTAACTCCCTTTACTTCTTTGTATCATGTTTTACAAAGCAACTCCTTGGATTCTATTTCTGACCCTCCCTGTTCCTGGACAGGTGGATTTGCAGTCTGATTTTGAATGTCATGCACAGAGGGAAGTTAGGCTGGGCTGTACAGGTGGAGTCTGGTTCACAGTTACTTGAGTGTCCTCAGGGTCCTCCTGGCAGTTGTTTATAGGTCCTGTGTCAGACATGATGTGTGTGAGCATGAAAGGTAAAGAGCAGCCTTTTCTATTTGGCACCTCTTCCTCTTTAGTTTAATAGCCTCATTGAGATGTAATTTGCATGCCATGCAATCCACCCATATCAAGTGCACAATTTAGGGGCTTGTCATATGTCATAGTTTTGCAACTAAGTACAATCAACTTCACAATATTTCATCACCTCCAAAAGAAGTCCTGTCTGTACCCCTTAGCAGTCACTCCTCACTCCTCCCAGTCACCCAGCCCTAGCCATCCCCTCATCTGCACTCTGCCTCCCTAGATTTGCCCAATCTGGGCATCACAGAGGTGTTCTTATGCACTCTGTGGCCTTTTGGTCTGGCTTCTTAGCATCATGTTTCAAGGTCCATCCATGTTACTCAGTACTTCATCCCTTCTTATGACTGAATAAGGTTACACCGAAGGAGCAGACCCCATTTACTTACCTATTGGTGAACATGTGAGTTTTTCTGTTGAACTATTACTAATAATGCTGCTATGAACATTTGCACACAGTGTTTGTATAGATGTGTGTTTTCATTTCTCCCAGGTACGCATCTGGGAGTGGAGTTGCTGGGTCATGTGGTAACTGTACATTTAACCTTTTAAGGAACCACCAGACTTCTGAGCAGCTGCACCTTGTGCTTTTTTATCAGCACTGTAGATGGGTTCTAATTTCTCATCATCACCAACACATTATTCTCAGACTTTGTGATTATAGGCATCCTAGTGAGCAGGAAGTGGTATCTCATGGTTTTGATTTGTATTTCTTTGATGGCTAATGGTGTTGAACATCCTTTCATGTGCTAATTGCTTTTTTAATTTTTTTATTCTTTTTTTTTTTTTTTTTGCAGTGCCCGAGATTGAACCCAAGGCCTTGTGCTTGCAAGGCAAGCACTCTACCAACTGAGCTATACCACCAGCCCCATCACTGGACATTTTCATATCAGTTTCAGAGATCTGTCTACTTCTTTCAAAGTACAAACAATGTTTATTTGTCCTTTTATTAATGAGTTATAGTTATACCAGTTGTGTGCTACCCCCTTTATTTTCATTTTGGTTCTGGGGATTGAGCTTGTTTTTCAGTGCCAGGGGTGGAACCCAGGGCCTCAGGATGCCAGGAAAACCCTCTGCCATGAGCATGCCCCAGCCCTCAAGCAGCTCATTTTGTTGGTGAGAAAGTAAATTAATTGAACCCTTGGGACTGCATGTACCTTTTTTTCCCCCTATATATTTACATTGTGCAAAGGAGCAGTTGTAGAGGTCTTCATCATTGTTTTGTTCCTAGAAATAAAGCACTAGAAAACTGTGTGTGTCTAAAGGTCACTCATTAGGTGAACTGCACCTCATCCATGTCATGGCCTACTGTGCACCTTTACATGATATGGATCCATATCATGGATATGGATTGGTGGCAGGCTCATCCCCCTGGGTCTCTGATAGTGCCCATGACAGAGAAAACTGGCCCAGAATCCATGGAGACTTCTGCCCTTAGGTTGCTGGCCATGAAGCAGGTTGCCCAGTGGTAGGGGAAAAAGAGAGAGAGAGAGAAAATAAGTTGTGAACAGTAAAGGGTGGTTTCCTGTGATCTAAGGTACAGACATTGTATGTCATTTGCTGCTCTTCACCCAGAATATAATATGTATTGCTTGTGTACAGACTCTCCCTGGAAGGAGACCCAGCAAATGGTTTACTGCTAGCAAAGGTAACTGAGGACTAGGGGTTCAGGGGAGGGAGGAAGTCCTGTAATTTAATTTATTCTTATCATTATCATCACCATTTTTGTACAGTACTTTAGATGGAACCCAGGGCATTTTTCATGCTAGGCAGTTGTTCTACCACTGAGCTACCCCTCAGTCCTCAGAGTGGGTTTTTACCTACTTGACTGATTTGCACTGTTTAACTTTGACTTGCATTACCTGCACTGAATCAGTGAGGGTTTTTCCACAAATTTTAATCTGAGGCCTACTTTTTAAATAATTAACACATTGGTAAATCTTATTCTTGGACCATGTACAACTTCCATTGCCCATGTATTTCATTAGTCACATCTCAATAATTAATTCATTATTTGAGCATACAGACAATGTAATTAGCTTTGCATTGATATTCCTTTGATATTCCTTTATAAACGAAGTATCAACAATTTGTAGAGGAAGCATTTGGAACAAATATAAATCTGTCAGCTGTATTCAAAAGACTGATGCTCTTGGATTCTAGTTTCTCTACATCCCCGGCAGAAAAGAACAGGTTATTTGAGTTTCTGTTTTTGGTTTGGTTTTTTTTTTTTTTTTTTTTTGGTGTGTGTGAAGGACAGGGGGTATGGTCTTGTACTGCTGAGCTACACTCCCAGACCTTTTTAATTTTGAGACAAGGTCTTCTTAGCTTGCTGAGGCTGTCTTCAAATTTGTGATCCTCCTGCCTCAGCCTCCTGAGTAGCTGGAAGTGTGTGTCACTGTGCACTGTAACATATTGTTTTAATTTGCTTATTTGTCCCTAAAAATTAATGATGTTGAACATATTGTGTTCTCCTTGGTCATTTGCATATCTTCTTTGAAGAAATGTCTGAAGTCCGTTGCCTATGTTATAATTGGATCATTTATTTTTTGTCGATGTTGAGTTATATAAATTCTTTGTATACTCTGCAAAAAAAAAAGACTGATGCTCTTTTTACTGGTTATAAGTATATATTAGCAAGTGTTTGTTGGGAACACTCTTGATATTGTAGTCATTTCTTATTTATTATTTGGAGTGCTTCTGTGTGTGCCTGTGCATGAGGCTCTCAGGATTGAACCCAGGGTTGCTCTACCACTGAGTCATATGTCCGATCCTTTTATTATTATTTTGAGATAGGTCTCTCTTAAGATGCTGAGGATGGTCTTGAACCTGCAATTCTTCTGCCTCAGCTCCCAGGTCACTATGATTACAGGCTTGTGCCACTCTGCCTGTCTCTTTTGATTCGAGAACCTCCCAGATGAAATCCTGTAGATGTCATTGTGTGTGAGATTTAACTGGGGACAGTTCACTCTCATTGCTACCATGTTTTGACAGATAAGGCCCCTGAGTGCTGAGGGCTGCCATTCACTATGTTTGGCCGTGGTGATGGGATATCTTCTCCTCTGCCTTTGAGCTTCAGGAGCTCGTGCTTATCTCCAGCCACAGAAGATGGCTGCAGTCAACAGAAGCCTCCATGATTCTGTGACACAGGTCTCTTTGTTGCTCTGGTATCAGTGGCTGTGCCTGATGCAGGGCCATAGGTCACTGGAGGAAGACAGTGAGGACGTTGCACCACAGCTGTGCTCCTTGGGAGTGGGGTCATTGTGTCAGGGCACCTACTGCAGGGCCAGGTCCACTCCAGCTTCTTTATCTCCAGAGGAAAGGGAATGTGTCAATGAAGATGCCTCTCCAGGCATGCAGAACTGGGGAAGGAGACTTTCTCAGTATCTCACGTCTTTTCTGGAACTTTGATCTGAAGCAGACCACTTTTATTTTTTGTCTATGTGTGTATTTTATTAATGCAGCATCTGTAGCACTCATCACTGTGGGTTAGTTGTCACTGTGTTAGGATGGATGGTGTTAGGACATGTTCTTGTTGAGGGTCCCGGCTTTCCAGGAGGCAGTGTGGGGGTACTGGTTCCTGTTTCTCTCACAGGACAAGCTATGTGGGACGTTTTCACAGATCTGCACCATTTCTCTATCCCTCAGAGAGCGAGAGAACTATTATAATTAATTACTTTATAAAACTCATCTTTGAGTGAAAAATGAGGCCACAGATTGCCTAATATTTTTGCAGTGAGACTCAAACTGCAAAAACAGTCAACAGAAGCCTCCAATTAGGGAACTAATTCAAACAGACGATAATGTTTGGAATTTAAAGGCCCTCATTCTTTACAGTATCACTTTTTAGATCTTAGATTTTTTCTCTGTTTTTGATTTTGTTTTAATCATATGGCATTTTTATTTAACTTACATTAGTAAGTAAAAAGAAGTTTTTTTCCAAATAAAGAGAGTTGATATTATCCATCTTATTTAAGCAGCCAAACCTCTACTGCCTCACTGTGCCCTGGGAGGGTGAATCTCTGGGTGTTGAGGGGGCACAGGTGAGACAGCACGAGGCCCAGCACACACAGTGTGTCTCCCAGCTGCTTGTTCAAGAAAGACAGGATGCCATCTGGGAAGATAGGGCTGAGGATCAAGATCTGGCTGAGACCCTTCTCCAGCTCCAGCTCAGGACAGGCAAACACTGTCCACTCCTTCCTGGGACCAGCCCCTTCCCAAAGCCAGTTGTGAGTTAACAACATCTGGTGTGAGGCTGAGAACTCAAAACAGCCACATGACATGGTCTGAGGGCTGTGACTGAGCCTATGATTCTGGGTAGTGTGCACCCCTGGGACAATAACTTCTCAGGTCTCTGTTTCTTCTAGGGTCATCAGAGCTGATATGGTCAGCAGAACTGAGACCTGTCAATAGCTAAGCAGGGACACTGAAAAGGCTGCTGGGCTAATAAAATGGGTGTTGGGAAAGTGCCATGATAGCCTCAGGAAGGTAGGCAACTGAAACAGGTCCAAAATTTTCCAGGGTCCTATGAACATAGCACCTCATGTAGGAAAGAGATTTTGCATGAGCTACTGCAGATGTTGAGATGAGGAGACTATTCTGCATTATCCAGAAGTCAGAGTGAAAGACTTGAGCTGATAGATGTCTTGGAGGACAGAGGAAGGGTCCAAAGGCAGTGAATGCAGGGTCCCCCAAAAGCTGAAGAAGGCAGGAGAGAAATTGTCTGCAGAAGCTACAGGAAGAATGTAGCCCACCCACAGCTCAACCTCAGCCCAGGGACACTCCTGTCCCACAGAACTATCGGACCAGTTGTATGTTCACCCATTACAATTGCAATGACACTGACACTCCCCAAGAGTAGGCAGGGACAGAGCTGAGGAAACCAGGACACAGCCAATGTGGAGCCCAAGTGAGAGAGAAAGAGTGACCAGCAAAGTCAGGAGGGGTCTCACTGTGACCAATGAATGGGATGGTGCTCAGAGTGACCAAACAGGAAGACTGGGACATGGAAGGCGTCTGCCACCAGGGGACAGCACCCTGCTCCTGACCTAGGGAGTTAAGCCAACCCTGCCCTTAGCAGATACAAAGAAGCTGAGATGAAAGTCACTATGCGAGACATCCAGAGGGGGAACTGCCTGCAGAGCCACTGAGCAAACCGGGGCTGGGCTGCTCTGGCTGTGACCATTGATGACTGTGCCAGACACACTCCTGCAGACTCAGATGATACACTAATGAGGAAGGACTCCTTGTCTCAACTGTACCCTAGTAACTTGTCCATCAGAGATCTACTGAGGAATCAGGCAAGGGGAGGCCTGGAGCTTGATGGAACAGAGCTGGGCTGCTCCTGAGATGGGAGCCAGTGTGATCTAGTGACCCTGGATTCTACCTTGAAGTGTCTAACTGTGGGTGGGATGAAGACTGCACCTTCTGAGGGTCCTAGAACTGCCCAGAGAAGTGTCAGATCCCTGTCACAGATGGGACTGGCAGAGGGAAAAGAAATTCCTGTCTGCAGAAACCTATCATCCGAAGGCACAGATAATTGTAAAGACTAATCTAAGCTGGGTGTGGTGGCACACTCCTGTCATCCCACCTACGTTGGAAGATGAGGAAGGAGGATCAGAAGTTCATACACAGCCTGGGCAACTTACCAGACCCTGTCTCAAAATTAAAAATAAAAATACTGGGGATGTAGCTCAGTGGTAGAGCACCTCTGGGTACAATCCCCAAAAGAAAACAACAAAAAAGGAAAGGAAAGAAAAGAAACAAAAACAAAGGACAGGAATCGCCATCACATGTGAAAATCAGAGAGCAGAGAATTCTGCAGTGACCAGTCATGGCCCACTGGCATGGGTGGCAGAAACAAGCATGTTTCTCAGCTACAAAAAGTCCACCTGGCTGAACCAGGGGTTTAGGCTCATGCTGTGGAGAGGGGTTTGGCAGGGCACGGAGGGGTCCTGGAGGATGAGAGATGACCAGATGGCATCCTAGGAGGACAGATGGACATAGACCAAGGATGGAGGCTCTGGGGGTGGTTGCTAGTTCCCCAGACCAACAGACTCAGCATTACCTTGGAGTGTGAGAAACGCAGGTCCCAGGCCACCCCGGATGTCCTACCCATCTTAGCAAGATGCTGTGTGTCCACATGTCAGGGAGGAGCGCTCCTGAAGCTATGAGCATTACAAATTAGGAGGGGCTGACCCCAGAGGATTCAAAACAGAGCCTCAGGTGTGAGTTGATGTGGAGCAGGACCCGTGATGTCTGCAGTACTTTGGTCCTAGGCAGCTGGGAGGGGCTGGGGGACCCCAGGGGTGCTAACCAGCCTGCTTGGGACAAGGCCAGTCAAAGCCCAAACCTCCTCTGCCTTGCTGCCCAAATTCCAGCCTTGTGAAAGGGCATGGCACCCCAGTGTCTCAGACAGAAGCCTGGCATTCCTCTCCAAAGCCCAGCACACTTATGCCAGGCTGGGCACCTGCCTTGGAATGCTGAAAGCACACTGGCCAGCCCACTGCTGATCCTCCTCATTACCTGGAGGGGTCATTCTTCTGTCCCTCATATGGCCTTATGTCCCTGAATCTCTGACAAATGAAGTGCCCTGGAGGACAGAGCCATGCTGGAGGTCCCCACATCCTGCCCCCCCCCCCATATCCAATCCAGTGTCTTGCAGTACAGCATCAGGCTAGGTAACCCTGCACTCAATTTCTGCCTCTACCAGTGCCCAGCTATGACACCTGGGCAGGCCAAGTGACTTCTCCCAGCCTGTTTCTCTCCTATGTGAAGTGGACTGATCCTCGCCCACAGAGGAAGTGATCATTGAGAAGCTCACTGCCCAGGAGGATCCTTCATTAGCCTTCCTTTCTAGGATCAGTTCACAGTGTCTCCTCTCAAGAACCCTGTGTGTCCACATTCATCTTCCTGCGTCATTAGGGGAAGCCTCTTACCCCACCCTCAGCCGCCACCTAAGTCCTTCTGTCCTGCGAGATCATTTCTGCACAAGACCCACTTCTTACATAGAGCCCAGAGCTGATGGTGAAGCTGTGCCCTAGCAGCCAGGGGTGCCAATGAGGAGGGTGCTGTCCACTTCTCTCTGCCACCTACAAACCCATCATCTTGGCCATGGTCATGGCTCAGAAAGAAAATACTTCAAAACAGAACCTAGCTATGATCTGGGTTCTCCCCTGTTAATTATCTTAACAACAGCAGCTGTTCTGTACCAAGGTCTACCACTCCCTGCTGCTCTGCCTGTGTCACTCAAGCCACATGACCTAGCAGAGGTGCAGGTGCCACTGCATACTGTCCCAGAATGAAAGAGCAGGGTCCAAAGTGGACTTGAATGCACCAGGCCCCAGCCGCATTGCCAACCACCTAGTGCTGCCCCGAACCAAGTGCAGGCAGATGTCCCAGAGACTGTGCACCCACACAGACCACATGTCTCCATGCCTCCCATGCCAGCATGGGCCTGAGGCATAGAGAGGCAACACTGAGGCAAGCCAGGACATGCCATCCTGTCACCCCACTGCAGCCTGGCCCTGGCCCAGTACAGGTACCCTCTCACACAGTGCTGCAGCTCTGAACACCTGAGCATGCAGGACCTGCTAACTTCAACCTCCTGGGAAGCTGGGATTGCAGACCAGCAGTGAGAAAATAGAAGTAGGGCAGACTGAATGGAAGTTCGGCCTCAAGGTTTAACCGGTAGCCTTAGTATGTTACCAAAACTGATTTGCATAAATTTGACCCAGTGGTGTTGACCAAGTGCTACTGAAGCCCCTAGACTAGCACACTGAAGCAGCAATCCTACCGGATCTCTTCTTGGCCTGGGAGAGTTCTGGTGGGAGTGCTGCTGTGCCCCTTCCTTTCTGAAACTTGGCTCTCTAGTTCTCTGCACTGTGACATCTAGTTGCCATGTCTCCTTAGATACTCTGTTTTTCTGCTCAGCACACTGCTGATGCCATGTCCCCCCTTGCTGTATAAATTGGACACTCCTATCTGGCCAGGGAACTGGGTTCTCTCTGGGTTCCTGGCTTCTGTCTCAGAAATCTTAATTCCTAATGACTGACATTCCATATATTTGGCTCTCCTTTTAAATTTGTTGCAGCTGGGACAATCAGTTGGACTCTTGAATCCATGTTGGGCAAAGTCCACCACTGACACTCATTCTGTTTTTCCTAAGCTTTTCACTAGTTGCATAGGTGACAGAGGGGAAAATCTCTTAGAGGTCCAGAGACCTTGACTCACCATAAGACAAAGGAAGTTGAGAAGAGCAGATTCAGAAAGGTGTGGAGATCCTGAAAGGGAAGAGGTGGGTGGGCTTTCCTTGGAAGCACCCTATCCACGTGGACACCAAGGTTAGGACACAAGTTGGGAGCGGCCCAAAAAAGAGACACATGGCATGAGGTCAGGGAGGGAGAGGGGCTCAATGAAAGCATTGTGTCCTCAGGATGCTTCATCTTTCCAGGACTTGATGTGCATCAGAACCTCACCAACCAGGGAATCTCACCTTGGCTTCAGTGTCCTGAAATTTTATTGGAATTCATTAGGGAGGCATGATTGTTTCAGTTGTCTTGCTGTGGATCCCATCTCTAGCCTTCCTCTACATCCTGGAGCACTGGCTGATATGTAGCTCAAAGTTTCACACACACACCCCGGCAATGGGTGGTGACATTTCCAGTGTGGCTGGCTGTCCCCAGCTGTACCTTGTTAGCATAAACTCAGTGTTCGCCCCACAGGCCCACTGTGAGTAACAGACTCACCTGTCACACAGAAGATTTCAAATACTGGATAATGCAGATAGCAAAGCCAAGGAGTCACAGGTAGCAAAACAGTCATGTGAAGACAGCTGGTTGAGGCTGGATATGTGCCTTCCAAGGGCTCAAGTGCTTAAAGCTTTAATATTTATAATCACAGCATTCATCTTATGTGGATGTTTTGATAATTTGGGGTAAATTTAATGGGCCAAAATATGCAATGGGAGTTAATTATCAACACAATAATGTTAGGGATATTGCTGTGACTTTTTCCAAAAGGACAAATCTGGCCCCTACATCTAGGAATCCAACATTCCGCTATAGATTGGACCAGTCTTTCCCAAAGTTTCATCAATTTAGAATTATACAATGCTCTCCAGGCTGTGGAATTTTCAGTTAATGTGAGTGCTTGGTAGGAATTTTTTGCTTTTTATTTCCAAATACAGATTCAAAGAAACTTGTGAAGACGGCACACACGTGTTCGTAGACGGCACACGCAAGTTCAGTGTACCACCCATCCAGTATCCCCCACTGCTGACACACCACAAGACTCTAGGATAGTATTTACATTAGGGAAATGTCCTCTGTGCCAGGAGTCTACAGGTGTCTACCATTTACCACATGTATAGATTTTTGTAGCCATCACTGATTCAAGGGGCAATCAGGAAAAAGGCCAGGTGAAGGAAATGCATTCTGGATATTCCCTTAAAGAAGGCCTTTAACTAAGGAGAAATCACTCTGGAGGAGGGAGAGTTGTGGGCAGCCAATATTGGCTCGCAGCGTGTCCCCTCTGAGCTGTCAGACAAGGCAGGCAGGTTTCAGATGATCCCTAACAGGGGTGCACAGACTCTTGGGAAATAGATCCGATTTGACCCTGGATCACGGATTTCCAATGAGCTTTGCACGTAGACTTCCAGTGCAGTGGGGAATCAGGTCTTGTGGTGGGAATAGGAAGCCCACTTAGGTGGTCCCAGAAGGACAGATGTCCTGTGGGCCCTAAAAGTTAGACTGGGGTCCTTCCTGCCCAGCATTACTCAAGACAGGCCTTCTCTCAAGAAGGCTTTGCTGGTCAGGGGCTTCTGAAGGGCACCTCCCGCACAGGGATCAGGAAGACAGAACGAGTTTGGAGACTTGATGCTGCCCGGTGCCATCCCCAATCTCTGTAGTTGACATCTTGATGGCCTGTCTCTGTCCACACCCCATTCCCTTGTCTCCTTTCCCGGACACACACCTGTCTCCCACACTCTGTAGTAAGGACCCAGAGGGCAGGATCCATGCCTGCGGTGTTGCTCTACTCATCCCAATCCTACAAAAGGCTTAGTGAAATTCCAATGAAATTCAGGAGGCTGACACCTGGCTGAGCTTCCCTGGTCGATCCTGTACATCCATGTCCTCTGAAGATGTTGCATCCTGAGGATGTGATAGCTTTCATCTGCTCCAGCCTTGTGCCTCTTCTTTTAGCTGGTCCCAATCTGTGTCCTTTTTCACATGACAAAACAGTCATTTTAGGATTTATGCTCTCCTAACCTCAGTGAGAAGTTATAGAGAATTATACAGTAGTATCATGAGAATCCCGAATTTGAATCACTGGTGAGAAGTGGGAGTGCCCTGGGAAACATGGAGCTTCCAGCTGATGTCTGAAAATAGGGCAGTGCAGAGGAGGCCTGTGGCCTCCATGCAGTTGATCAGCATCAGAATTGCATTGCACAGTGCCTGTATTAATGACTTCTGCCTTCTTAGAACTTTAACCTCTTCAATTGCTCCACTCACTCAACCACCATCCGTTCATTTTAACACATCCACCCAACCTTAAGCTCATTCCATGTTGGACCTTTCCAGCTTCTTCACATCATTTCCACATGCCTCTCTAACCTCATATTGCACCTCATCTCTGGCTCTGATGCCACCTCTCTTAGCTTTATTTTACTTCTGGCTGATACTTTGATTCACCTGCTCCTTTTCCACAGCTGCTCCATATTCTCTGCTGCTCCCTTGTCCCAAGATGCTTGTCTGCAGTCACTCAGTGCCCACACTATTAGCTCTTTCCTTTCTGTTTACCAGCTTCAGCTCTTCCTCTCATCTCATCCTCCTCTCAACCTGCTCTAGTACCTTCATGTCCCTCCACGAGTTTCTATTTCAAGAAGACCCTTTGAATTTTCCTTCTGCTTTGTAAAGGTAGAAACAGAGGTTGTGGAAAAGACTGCCATTGTGACTCAAGTAGCAAAGTCTGCCATTCCATGTGTGTCCCCATCCTTGAACCATCACCAGGAAGGCCCAGTACAGGTACCCTCTCCACACGGTGCTGCACCTCTGAACACCTGAACCTCCAGAATCTGCTAACTTCATCCTCCTGGGAAGCTGGAATTGCAGGCCAGCAGTGAGAAAATAGAAGTAGGGCGGACCTGAATGGCACTTCAGTCTCAAGGCTTAACCCATAGCATTAGTACTTTTCTAAACCTGATTTGCATAAATTGGCCAAGTGGTGTTGACCCAAGTGCTATTTAAAGCACTAGACTAGCACACTCAAGCAGCAACCCTACCAGGTCTCTTCTTGCCTGTAGACTTCTGTTTCTATTCACACCTGCATAATGTCTGCTCTTGCACTCACTCATCTGTAGATTTCTTTCTTTAAATTCATGAGAAAAGAATACAGAAAGAAGAAATTCTCAGTGAGCTGTGGCATCTGCTGCAACACTGAAGGGCGTTACCATCCATTAAGAGCTGCCAGTCTTCATATCACTCAATGGTAGTTGAGAAGATATGGGATTTTTTGGCTTCAGAGGCCTTCATCTCACCAAGAACACCCTTGTCAGTAGAAGCACAGAAACTCTTGTTTCATCACCATATTTCAGCCAGGGCAACTGAGGCACAGAGACATGAAGTGACTTAGTTACCATCACCCAGCTCACAGGCAAAGGGTCTGATCACAACATCATGCCCCATAATGGAACCGCGAATCCTAGCATATTTATGGAGTTCTTGACAGAGATCTTCTAATGGCAAGCAGAGGATGGGATGTGTCCCTTCTGTGTCCCCTCTGTAGAGCAAAGACTTTTCTGCCCTTGTGATATTGATACTGGGAAAGGATATGTGCTTTTCTGAGCTTTTCCTCCCCAGGGAGGATCTGCCTGTCTGAGCCAGGACAGCTTAATTGGCCAGGTAACAAGGTCAGGTGGCTCGCACTGTGCATTCTTGGACACTTGTTCTCCCTCATCTGACTAGACAGATGCCAGCATTTAGGGAAGAAATCAGGGTAAGAGCCTTGTCATTCTGAATACGCTTTGCAGAACACCCAGTAGCTACATCCCACTATTTTTAGCCAACACCTTCAAAGCACTTTGCACAACCCCATGTAGAATGAGATGCCCAGGGTGGGGCTTTGCACTACACTGGTTTCCATGGGTTGGGAGGGAAACTCAGGGCTTAGACCACAGGACTAAAGGACTGTGTGCAAGCCCCTGTTGAATCCTTTAAATCTCCGTTCACCTGTGAGTCCCCAATTCCACTCTGACAGTTTCCTTCTCCATCAGGGAAGAATTCACATGGCTGGGCCTCAGATTATGAATGCTGGTGAAATTCAGCATCTGTAGACACCTGCACCCCCTGTTTTATTATTGAGAGACTGCCCTCCCTTTCCTGAGGTGTAACATCTAATTCCTTCTCCATCAGCTACCCAGAGTCTCTGAAGTCCCTGTGAGACACAGAGTCTGGCAGGGCATGGCAGGGAACCCAGTGCAAAGAGATTCTCTGCTACCCCCCAGGGAATATCTCACACCACCTGATTCATCACAGCCAGGAAATGCCTTTTATTGGACCCCTGCTCTAGACTCTCACACTGCCTGTGTGCTGTGTGCTGTGGGTGAAAGTCAATAGCACAGAGTCACCCCAGCATATGACCATGCTGGCAGGGAGTGCTGCTGTGCCCCTTCCCTTCTGAAACTTGCCTCTCTAGTTCTCTGCACTGTGACATCTAGTTGCCATGTCCCCTTAGATACTCTGTCCTTTCTGCTCAGGGACACTGACCTCATATCTCCTCCTGCTCTGTGGATTGTACACTCCCTATCAGGCCAGAGAATTGGGCTCTCTCTGGGTTGGTCTCTGACTCAGAAATCTAAATTCCTAATGACTCACATGCCATATATTTTACCCAGCATTACCTAGGACAGGCCTTCCCTCAAGAGGGCTTTGCTGATCAGGGAGTTCAGAAGGGCACCTCCTGCACAGTGATCAGGAAGACAGATCAGTCTGGAGACTTGACACAGCCTGTGTAGTTTTGTCCCATCCCTGCCCACACCCACTTCCCTTGTCTTCTTCCCTGGACACACAGCTGTCTCCTGCACCCTGTGGTGAGGACCCAGAGGGCAGGACCTGAGCCAGCTGTGTTGCTCTACTCATCCACTCCTACAAATGCTAAGTGAAATCCCAGTAAAACTCAGGAGGCTGACACCAAGGTGAGCTTCCCTGGTTGGTCCTGTGCCTCCATGTCCTCTGAAGATGTTGCATCCTGAGGACGTGACAGCTTTCATCTGCTCCCTCCTAGACCTCCAGCCATGTGCCTCTTTGGGAAGTCACCCTTATTCAGCAGAATAAGAGTAGGTTGAGCCTAGTCTCTGCTGGGACGCAGAGGCTTGGCTTCTGGGAACTCAGGTACTATGTGGTACTGCAGGGGAGTGGTTTCCTGTCTCCTGGAATTTTTCCAAGAGAATGACTTCCCAAACTCCACCCTATCCTGTCCATCACAGAAGAAGCTCCTCGCAGTCCTTGCCGTCATTACCTCCTATGTTATAAATAAAGGAGAGTTGGGCAACTCCAAGTTGTAAGAGGCCAGAGCTCATGGCCAGACCCATCATGCCCTCTCTAATATGAAAAGATTTTTGGCTCTAGTGTGTTCGTTGATTAGATAACTTTCTTTGGTAATAGAAAAATCACCAAAATTCTCCTCTAGCAGTCAACACTTTTCTCCTCCACGTGGCACTTGGCAGAGAGGATCCCATACCTCTTCCTTTTGCTGATCCCAATTTGTGTTGTCCTTGACATGACAAACAGTCATTATAGGATTTCTGCTCTCCTCAACCTCAGTGAGGTGTTATGGAGAATCATACAGTACGATCATGGAAATCTCAAAATTTGCAGCCACTGGTGAGAAGTGGGAGTGGTCTGGGAAACACAGAGCTTATAGCTGGTTTCTGAAAATAGGGCAGTGCAGAGGGGCCCAGTGGCCTCAACCTGTACCATGTGACCTCCATGCAGTTGATCAGCATCAGAATTGCTTAGCACAGTGACTGTAATGACTTCTCCCTTCATGGAGCTTTTACCTCTTCAGTTGCTCCACTCGCCCAACCACCATCCCTCTTCTAACACATCCACCCAACCTTAAGCTCATTCCAGGTTGGACCTTTCCGGCTCCTTAGCATCATCTCCACTTGCCTCTCTAACCTTATCGCACCTCATCCCTGGCTCTGTTGCCACCTCTCTTAGCTTTGTTTTACATCTGACTGATACCTTGATTCACCTGCTCCTTTCCACAGCTGCTCCATATTCTCTGCTGCTCCCTTGTCCCAAGATGCTTGTCTGCAGTCACTCAGTGCCCACACTAGTAGCTCCTCCTCTCTGTGCCTGTCTGTTTACCAGCTTCAGCTCTTCCTCTCATCTCATCCTCCTCTCAGCCTGCTCGAGTACCTCCATGTCCCTCCATGAGTTTCTATTTCAAGAAGACCCTGTGCACTTTTTTTTCTGTTTTGTAAAAGTAGAAACAGAGGTTGTGGAAAAGACTCCCGTGGAGACTCAAGTAGCAAAGTCTGCCATTCCATGTGTGTCCCCATCCTTGGACCATCACCAGGAAGGCATCTCCTGTTGAGATTCCTCTTCAGGATTTTGGATTTAAGATTGTTACTCAGCTGCCCTGAGTTTTCTTTCACTCTTCCTGTGGTGTGTCTCTCGATATCCTCCCTGTTTCCTGTTTCTAGTCTCTAGTTTCAGTTCTGCAACCTTCTCTGCTGTTTTCCTGCATGAAAAATAATTGAGGTGTTTTCCTTCACAGGCTCAAACTTTGGTCAATTAACAACAGCCCTCTTAAACAACAACGTGATTTGACAGCATACAAACAATCCAGAATGACATGATCACATGCATCATGAAGGTAAGAAGATTTTCAACTTTATTCACTTTCCCCACAAATGCGCTGAGCTGTGCTCCTCAAAAGCACACAGCACCTGTGCTCTCTTACAATGCATACTTTACAATGACAGAAAAACATGGCAAGACACGTTAAATAGCAGAAACTCAACATTCACACTAATGATGACTGAACATCAAATGAGAATTCTCTATTTATAAAACTATGGGTTAATACTACTGAGGTATAGCAGTAATAGGTAAAAACATAAAAAATTTAAAATCTAAGAGAAATATTTATGAATACAAACCTGCTATTACCTTCATCAGAAAACTAATCAGGAACCACAATATTCTAAACACCATATATCTCAAAACTATTTAAAATAAATGTATTTCAAAATAAATTACATCCATTATATGTACTAAACACATATGTACTATGACAACCCTACAAATAAGTCATCTCCACGCTTGGTATCCTGAAGGGATGCCTGGCCCCAGATGAATTAAAAGGAGAGGGTCAAAAGAGAGTTCCCAGGGGGAGAGAGAGATCCGTGGCTCCAGGATATTCAGTTTAGATAGACAGCAGCCTTTCATCACTGCTGACACTGGGCCCAGTTGCTCTGGGTGAAGGATTTCTAGCACTTCCTGTGTGACAAACTGTTCTCTCTCAGGTCTGGCTGAGCAGCCTTGGAGCACCAGAACATCTCTGGGAGGTCACCTGTGTAGTTGTGGTTCTGAGGCTGTGAGGCTGACTGGGAGATTCAGGCTGTCTCACCATTCACACAGGGTGGCTGTGGGTGGCAGGTGGACAGGAGTGGATGAAGTAGTTAGGTCCTTGGACATCCTAAATAGACAGTAGATGACCCTGCCATCAGGCCAGGGACACAGAATGTGGTCCCTCCCCTCAGGCCTCCATGGTTCCAGGACTTCTAGGGAATGGGGTGCGCTCTCGGCCCCACACCCAGAGCTTTGGATCATAAGCTTGAATCTGGAAAGAGAAAGAGCCCCACAAAAGCTGATGACTTGACAGGATATAGAGGTTTGGAAGTTATGGCGAATTTATTTCCCCATTCTTTAAAATTACTTTACATTGATGTGGACTTTTCTAGTCACCATGATTCAACAGCCTGCAAATATCCTACAAATAAAGTGTTGAGAGGCTTGAATCTGTTAACTAAGTTTTGTTGGCTACAAAGGAGGTGACATATCAAGGTGTAATTATTAGATTTATTTCGCCTGGTGACAAATGAAGTAGCTATATGTGGATATCAAGACAACCTTATTTCACCTATTACTAACATGGACCACACCTGGAGCATATTTTATATAAGATGTAGGACATCATATGTCAGCTTTCTTTTAAATAAAAATGAGTCTATTTTCCAATTTTATATCAGATAACTAAATGATGCTAGCTGTGTGAAAGATTTTAGAAAGGTATTTTCATATATACAATCCTTTTAGTGTCCTATCTAATCAAATCTGAAAACTTGATTTTATCATGAGACAAGCTTTATCATTGTCTCTGACATGAAGATAATAATGGTTTATGTTAGTGATGTTGGATTGGGTTCATCAAAAAAACATAGTAACATGGTTAAATGCATCTTTAATTGTTGAAACGCTATTATACTTTCTACAAAAGTATACAAAAGATAGTTTTGGCAAATGAACACTTTTGATATGATTTTTGTTTAAAACTAATGAGTTTATCTCAGTGCTCCAGATAAGTAATTTAACTGTAAAACTTGTTAGGTCCAGAGTAGAAAATAATTCAGCAAAGATTCTATGAATAAAAAAATATTTCACCATAAAACATTCTACTTTATGAATAATTTTGGTATAGTATAAAGATTTCTTTCATGTCATTTATCCACTTCTATAATATAAACCATAATTTACAATTGTGAGATGTATCTATACATAAACATATACTAAAGACCAAACATATATATCATTAAAAATAACACTTAAATATGTTTTATTAAACTATAGTTCCCTTTTTGCATAGAAATTGGAGTTGGCTTTACATTTTTAATGTACTTCTCTTTTCCTCAAATTTACAACTTCATTCTCTTCAAATGGAACTTCCTTTAATTACTTGAACCACTTATGACTATCTGGAATTTCCACCAAATGTTTGTAAAATTGTATACAGTAAATTGAGATACACATTTGGTTCACTAATAAAAAAAAAAATACAAAAATAAAACAAAGGTGAAGACTGCACAGGAAGTCTTTCCCTCCATGCAGCCTCCAGGGCTTTCTCCTCCCCACATCCCACCTGCAACCACTCACCTTCCTGAGTCTCTACAATCAGCCCCTCCCTCTCCTTCCACAAGACACACAGCACCACCCACCTCCTCACACTCCTCCAAGGAAACCCGAGTGTTCCAGCCCATGGAGCAGATGAATTGATAGCGCAGTTTGTGGAACAAGGGACGCAAGGCATAGCTCTTCCCATAGAGGAAATAAAAGATGTCTTGTTTAGGAGCCTGGTTGTCCTCCTCCATGTCACTGGCCAGGTATCTGGGGAAAGAAATCAGGTTGCTCCTCAGGGTCACAACCTGGAAGGACCTCCCCTTGGGGTCAGTTTCCCAAAAGGAGACCAGGTGGACAATCTGCACCAGCCCTATTCAGCATTATGGGGGAACATTTCTTGATCCAGAAGCCTCAGACACACAGACACCTCTGAAGGAATCCAGCCTTTGACTAGAAAGCAAAGAGAAAAATACTAGCATTGGAGGCATAAGGGGTGTTTGTATCCATTTTGGAAGGATTTTCAGGGGGTACATAGAAAGCAACAGATATGAGAAATCGGTATGAAGGACCAGTGAGGAGCATTTTGCACTGGCCTGGGTCAAGTGGGGAATTGGGCTTCTGTCTTGCAAATCCAGAGGCAGAAGTAAAAACAACGTTGGTGTAGATACAGGAAGAAACAGAGCAGTTAGATCATAGCTGCACATCCAGTCTCTCTGCCAGGGACAGGAAGTGCCTGTGCTTTCCTCCACTCGGCTCAAGTGAGCTTTATGTTTTCTTTAGTTTTTTAAAACTGTCCTTAAGAGAGATTGTGTCTTTGTTTTGACCAGAGAAGTGTGAGAAAAAAATCCTATACATAAACGCTCTAATTTCTTCTACCCAGAGCAAACAGGACAAAGAGGATAAAAGGCAGAGGACAGGTCATTGCCCCTCTGCTCCCCTCCTGACCTCCCATGTAGTGAATCCTGATTGATGAAGGAGGCCAAATACTCACAGGGCCAGAAAGAAGTGGATTCGTTGGTATTGCCAGGAGAAGAGGCCAGCCCGGCAGGAGGTACTGGTGGAGAGAGAAGAAAAATAGAGAGAGGTCACATCCTGGAAGAGTAGAAAGGAGGGGAAAGAGGACTGGGAGTCTGAGGTAGAGAGTGTCACTAAGAGAGGGTAGCCAAGAAAGGAGACTTCTTCTTTGGGGAAGGACAGGAGGGACCAGGGTGAATCAGAGCAATCAGGGAGAGGAGGCCTAGATGTGCACTGGAGGGCCAGTTGTAAGGGAACCGTTTGAGGGAAGGCTTATAGGTCACCTGGGTGAAGAGGGTCTTAGATCAGCTAGAGGACAGGGGGTGGTAGGGAGAGAAGAGAGGAGAGGATCCCAGAATCTCAGGTGGCAACAAGCAAGGAGGGAAGAGCCATGCAAGACTCTTCTTGGGCTTGGAGCCCAGAGCACCCAAGCAAAAGCGAGTCCACCTGTCCCCTCTGCAAGAAGCTGCTAGGCCCTGTAGGGAGATGTTGATGAGTCACAAAGGAGCCAGGACTTGGCACATCTTGGAGACTCTTGGTGGAAGCAATGAGAAGGAGGATGGGGTCGGAAAGCCCTCCCCAGCCCAGGCTCTGCTGGAGCAGGACCCCTACGCAGTGGAGAAAACCTCACCTTGTCAGACACCCTCAGGTTCTTGTCCCAGGCCAGGAATCTTTTGACAACAGGATCCTCTGTGAACAGAACACTGGTGTTAGTTTGGGACCTTGGTGCATCCACACCTTCCCCACATAAGTGGGTCTCTGTACACTTGACAACCTTCTCTTAGTGGCACTCTCTAAGCCAGACTCCCAGTCCTCTGCCCGCTGACTTCAATGGGAGATTGAGAGCAAATGGAACAGACCCTCCCTTGGAGAAGGCTTGGCATTGGGATTGGAGTCTGATAGAGGTAGAGAGGAAGAGGACAGGAAGATACTCTGGGCAAGTTGATATGTCCTGAGATTCCCCAGGAAAGCAACCGAGTGAGGGTTTGGATAAGAGCTAGATACCTGTATGATCAAGAACTTTGTGTAAACTATGAGGACCCGTCATCACCCAGGAATGCACCTCCTCAGAATGAGAGAGTCACTATGTCATTTTCTCTTTTGACAGTCACATCAGCATGAACATGGCCCCATTACCCACCCCTCAGAATTTAGGACATCTATTAGAGCCAGAGTGTCTGCAGTCAGAGAGGACTGTTGGAATCAAGCTCTGTGACCCCAAGCAGGGATCCTGTTGAAGTGTACTGTAAGCATCCAGAATCTAAGAGTCATGAGGGGAGATGGGTCCTGAGTCCTCCAGACATGGGGAGCTCAGAGGTAGCCTGGCACTTTGGAAAAGGCAGTGGCTATAAGGTTCATCTTTGTGTGGAGAGAGGATTGGAGGGCGCTCCCTGGGGTGTCTCCCTACCTAGTAGCCTCTTAAAAACTTCATGGTGTTCTGGTAGCACCAAGTTTATTCGCCGTTTTTTGAGTTTCATTTTGAGGCCACACAGTGAATCGACATCCCAGGGGTGATTTAGCTCACTATCCAGCTCCTCCAGCTCCTCGTCAGACTCAGTGGAGGATTCCCTCTTTCTCTTTTGGCCAGCGGTCTCAGACATAAGGCCAGACAATGTCCTGGGTACTGAATCAAAAGCCCCTGGAAGATCGTCATCCACATCCTCCTCTGATTCGGAGGTCCACTCTCTCTTCCTTGAGACCCGACATGGGAGGCAGAGTTCTACCCACGGGGCTGAGTAAAGAAAGCTGAGTAAAGCCACTGTATTTGGAACTCTGCCTTTTATCATCTAATCCCAGTCCCCCTCCTCACCAGAGAACTTCAGCTCTTGCCACCATCTGAGCTATTGTTCCCTCTTTCCCCTTTGCTGTCAACCATCTGGCTCTGGTTCTCCTTTCCATTGTCCTATCTCCATTTTCATCAAAACACTTACTATGGACACTTTCTCCCATAGTGGGAGTGACCCATTTTACATCCCCTCTACCCCTTACTACGCTTGGATCTCATCTTCTAGCAGAGTTCCTTTCCCTCCAGATTTTCCATCCATGTGGACTTCCTTGTCCCATGGCCTGCTCTGTCCTTCCAAACTGAGCTCCCTGAGTCTACCTTTTCTGATGGCTCCATCCCTTCTCCTTACCAGTCATCATGTCAACACAGTTCTGTCTCTAGCTCCCTCACCTGATGGACCTGCGACCTCGTCATTTACCACCACCTGCAGGTGGCCTGAGGTGCTGGGCTGGGAAGGCGGTTGCTCAGACTGGGAGATTTCCTGATCCGACATCACTTCTCCAGTACTCTTTCTTCCCTTCTACAGTGCCTAGATTCTTATTATGGCGAATCCTTCTTCCAGAATTTGGTTGAATAGGAGTGTGTCCGCTCTTCTCCAGCAAGGGAGAAATCAGGTGAAGAACAGCCCTGAGGACAAACTGTTGCCCACTGGACTGCCAGTGACCCAGAGTCTGGCCCTTCCAATCAGGAAGGGTGGAAGCCTCTGATGTCATCGCCATTCCATCCTGGCAACCAGTTTGAAGGAAAACACATGTAACTGCCACACTGGTCTGTGCATGTGTCCTAGGGTTCTAGAGGAGTTGGTCTCTCCTGCTACTGACCCAAACTCTGTTCACCATTCTAAACTATCCAACAGGTCTCTGACTCCCTCTTTCACTTCTCTCCAAAACATAGTTTCTTATTTTCGTTCTCACAAAAGATTTTAGATACCCTATTTCTGGGCATTCCCAGTTTAGAGTTCAGTGCGGTAGGAGAAGAAGGAGAATAGCAAGGAAGACCAGGGAGGGCAGCAATGACACAACTTCCCAAGGGGGAGAGACATATGTCCAAAAGAACCCATATACACTGAATTATCAGTTGAAAAATGTATATGGAAACAATGTAGCAAATCTATTCTGCTCGGTCCACTGCTCTTCACCGTTTTCAGAAATCTTTCCAAGGGCACACACTGTGCAGTTAGGCATCCTTGACATAAAATCATAGAAAATCCTGTGCATGCTCACACTCTTCACACGATGTCTACACTTTCTGGGACTCTATAGATCACCTCGAGAAAGCCTCTAAATTCCAATCACTCTCTCTCTCTCTCTCCTCTTTACATAGCATATTTGGGAGCACCAATACTGCTCTCCACCTGGATGTTTCATTGTCACCTTTGTGCCCTATGGGAAATCTCACATGTAGGAAAAGAAGCAAATGGAAACATTTCCCATTCAAGCCAGGACATAGTGTTTGCTGAGAAGATGGGAGTGCATGGGATGTGACACGGCACCCAGTGGAATTGGGGAGCTGCTTCCAAACCTCCCAACTCAGCCTTCTGCTTTCCAGCTGGAGTTTCGATCCATGTTTTCTCTCTCTATCCACAAAATGTGATTTAATGTGTATAAAGCTTATCAAATTGGCCATTGTAATGTATCTCTTAATAATGGAGATAATTTCCTGTAAATGAGTTACAGGATGATTCATCATTGGGCAAACATCTCATCTCAACTGAGATGGCTCCAGTCTTACTATGCTAGGTCATATTGTGGAACAAATTCATGTCTGTGGGACATTGTTTCATCATTGGCCATAATGCCACCATGTGGGGAATGAATATAAATTTCTTTTGTGCAAACACCTCCATCATCCATCTCCAGCGCTTTTTCTTCACTGTAAACAGTTGCTCTTCTCCCATGAAACACTAACTCCCACTTCTCCTTCTACAGCTCCTAATGACCACCATTCTACTTTCTGTCTCTGTGTAACTGACAACCTCAGTACTTCATCTGTGTTGCAGTCTATGAACTCATATAGCATTTGTCTCAGTGTGTCTGCCTTGTTCCACTTTGTGCACTGTCCTCATGATCCTACATTGCTGGAGCTTGGGTCAGAATTTCCCTCTTTCTTAAGGCTGAATAACAAAAGGGAAGGCTACGTCTTTGATCCATCTGTTTATCCCTCAGTGGGCCTTGGGTCGATTCCACATTCAAGCTCCACGTCTTTTTATTTGCCACTATTGAAGTTTATTGACACAATGCACACTTGTTATTCATGCTGTCTTCAACTTTTATTTTGCATTTTAGTTTCTTCCATGAATCCGATGTTCCCTTGCCAATCAGAAGGAAATGCAGCTAGATTCATGTTACCTGCTGAGAGTGACTTTCCACCTTGTTTGGCACCATGGATATTCAAAGTTGAATGAGGACTCGGCAGCCTTCCAAGTGACCGTGAGTTCCTTGCCATTTTTCTCACAGTCCAGGCTGCCATCTGAGTGTCTCCCTGATGGTAAAGTCTCTTCCTGTCAGGAATCAGGTCCTGTTGCTGTGGAAGAGCAGTTGCCTGGATGCTCTGCTTATCCTCTGTCCACTCATGATGCCTTTAAGCATCTGAGCTGCTTGGGTTCTCCCATAGCAAATCAGAAGTTCACCCTCTCCCTTGTATGGACAGCTTTTTAGTTCTCTCACATGCCACATGATAGTGTGTCAGTCAATAATGGTCCACATATATGATGGTTGTCCTACATGATACTAATGCCTAGTGATGTAGGAGCCCTCTTAGCTTCTGTAAGTACACTATGTGCCTTCCCACAAGGACACATTACTCATTGGCACAGTTTTCAGGCCTCACCCTGCTCATTAAATGATGCATGACTGTGTGAGAAGATTCTCTTCCAACTAAAATTCTCTTCCACACCTTTAAAGTCCCAATAATTCTGGCCCAAATGTAAGTCCTAATTTGCAAATTTCTGTGTCTGCTGGCCCCCTTGTCTAGACATGCTGCAATTAGGCAGAGTTCTTTTTTAAAAATATTTTTTATTTGTTCTAATTAGTTACCCCTGAAAGTAGAATTTATTTTGACACATCATACGTCAGCAGTATATAACTTCTCATTCGTCTGGTTGTACATGATGTATACTTGCACAGGTCGTGTGATCATATATGCACATAGGGTAGTAATATCTGAGTCATTCTACTACCTTTCCTACCCCATTTCCCTCCCCTCCTTCACTTCTCTCTATTTCAAAACACCTCCATTCTCCCCCTACCCTCATTGTGAATTAGCATCTGCATATCAGAGAAAACATTCAGCCCTTGGTTCTTTGGGATTGGTTTATTTCACTTGCCATAATATTCTCCACTTCCATCCATTTTCCAGCAAATGCCATAATTCCATTCTTCCTTAATGATGAGTGATATTCCATGGTGTATCTATACACCACAGTTTCTTTACCCATTCATCTGTTGAAGGGCAGCTAGGTTGGTTCCATAGTTTAGCTGTTGTGAACTGAGCTGCTGTAAACATTGATGTGGCTGCATCAGTGCAGTATGCTGATTTTAGTTCCTTTGGGTACAAACCTAGGAGTGAGTATTTTGGATCAAATGGTTGTTCCAGTCCACGTTTTCTTAGGATTCTCCATACTGCTTTCCATAATGCTTGCACCAATTTGCAGTCCCACTGGCTATGAGTGAGCCTACCTTTTTCCCTCCATCCTCACCAACATTTATTATTGTGTGTATTCTTGATGATAGGCAGAGTCCAACTTAATATATGTGATTACCCTGTTTTAAATTGGAGTAACTAGGGCTGCGGAAATATCTCAGTTGGTAGAGCACTTTCCTTGCATGCACAAGACCTTGAGTTCAATCCCCAGCACCACCAAAAAAAAAAAATGGAGTAACTAGCCCAGGTTTTGTGTGATAGGTACCCTCACCTCTTCACATCTTCTCCTCTTATGGATGCTGTCTGATGAAGCAATGATGATTGTTATACTGAGGAGACAACAGAGTGAATAGATGTGCTTTGCAAATACGAGCCTTTTAGCATGAGGTCACATGTAGGAACACTACAGTACAGTTTTTGGCCCATGCCTCACAGATTCTACTTGAATTGGAATGACAGTGTTTCAACCACAGTACTTTAAAATTTCAAGTATCTCTCTATTTCTATTTCCTAAAGAAAGAGAAATCAGGAGCAATGCTCTAGCACATGCCTATAATCTCAGCAGCTCAGGAAGCTAAGGCAAGAGTGTCATGATTTCAGAGTCAGCCTGAGCAGCTTCACAAGACCCTAAATAACTTAGCAAGACCCCATCTCTGAAGCAAATATAAGAAAGGGCTAGGGATGTGGGTAGTGGTTGAGAACCCCTGAGTTCAATCCCTGGTGCCAAAAGAAAGAAAAGCAATTGACATCAGTATAGAAGGAAATAAAAAGCAACATTTTGTGGGAAGGTGAGGTATGATAATGGCCTGACAGGCAGGGCTGTGCCCGGTCTCAAGTCCTTCATTGATGGGACATTCTGAAACACCCTGATGTCCTCCTGCTTGGTGACATGAACTCACTATGCTTTGGAGCCTACAAGAATAGGAGTCATCCAAGAAGCTAGGTGTTGTAGCACATGCCTGGAATACCAGTGGCTAGGGAGGTTGAGGCAAGAAGATTGAGAGTTCAAAGCCAGCCTCAGCAACAATGAGGTGCTAAGCAACTCAGTGAGACCCTGTCCCTAAATAAAATACAAAAAAGGACTGAAAATGTAGCTCAGTGGTTGAGTGCCCCTGAGTTCAATCCCTGGTACCAAAAAAAAGGAGTCATCCAAGGAAGCTCCATCTACCTCCTCCCCAGTAGGTTCACTATACCATGCTGATCCTGCTCCTCTCACTTTCCCTTATCCCCAGGGAAGTCAAGGTCTTTGGACCTTGAAAAGAAATGCCTGTTCTGTGACCCAGAGAACCAGGGAAAGACAGGAAAGAGAGAATGAGTGCTAAAGATGGACTTCTGCCACAATTGCCAAACTTGGATCTCAGACTGGAGATGTCCTGTCCAAGAACAATCAGGTTTAAAAGAGGGCAAAATATATGGAATATAAGTCTTTAACAATTTAGATCCATGAGAAAAGGCCAGCCAAGATCACTGTCCAGGTGGGAAATTTTTGGACATAGAGTCAGAGGGGACCCAAGGGAGCCAGCAGTTTCCTTGAGTAGAAAGACAGAGTTGGGTGTCTAAGGAGACATGGTAGCTGGAGGTCATGGTGCAGAGCACCTGAGAGAGGTGAGATGCAGAGAATCCAGTCTGTCTGAACTTGGTGAGTGCACAGTTGAAGGTGAGAACTGAAACCCAGGCAAATTCTGACTCTGCCCTGCTTCACTTGCGTCCTAGACATCCAAGCAGGCTTCTGTTCACTACCTGATGCAGAGCAGCACACAGAGAGGTGTCCCCTGGAGGTGGACATGTGGTCTCTCTCTCTCTTTTGTCATCTTCACTCCCTCAGCAAGGGTTTAGACCCAGGCCATGCTCAATTTAGCAAGGGCTGGTAACATCGTGGCCAGCCACTCCCAGCAAGCAGTGCTAGACATGGTCCCATTTTTGCTAAATGAGTGGACTGTCCCAGATGAGCTGGGAAAACTGGGAAATCAGCATGGGTTCTGTGCCCACTCACTGGGATGTACCACTACTTCCTACTACGTAAGTAAGATTAGATGACAGGGCACAGTGTCATACTACCTGGCCTGATGATGGATGATTATCTGAAAAAGCCTGACTGTTTAATTCAAGGCTGTGTTGATGTTTTCGATCATGAGAAAGTCATGGGGAATTCAAGGACTGACATGATTCCATATAAAGGCATGGGCTAGCACATGGGGGTGCCCCAAACTCTCCACCCAAGTGTGCTCCACATGTTTGTGTGCTCTAGCTGTCTATATTTCCCAACTGTAGAGTCAATATCACCTTCGTTAGCTCAAGTGGAGTTAATTTCTAATATAAAACATGCAGAAAGCCCTCTTCTCTCTCTGGCGTAGCCACCCCTAGGTTGGAATGGCAGCCATTTGACCAGCCTGTGTTCCTCTAGGACCCAATGCTAGACTGCCTGCACATCCACTGAGGACATAGTGTGCACAAGGACACCTTTTTCATTTCAAGCCACTAAGATGTCTGAGATATTTCCATGGGATAATAGAGTGCATTGGTCAGTTTTCTGTGACAGAATACCTGAATAACCCACTTGAAAAGCAGAAAGTTTATTGTGGCTCATGATGTGAGAGATTTCAGTCCATGGTTGCTTGTTCTACTGCTTAGGGCCCAGAATATCATAGTTGAGTGATGAAGCATGGGAGGTCCGTTGACCTCATGGCAGTCAAGAAGGAAAGAGACAAACAGGAAGGGGCCTGTGTCCCGATCCCTCCTCCAGGGCACACCTTCATTGATTTGACTACCTCCTGATATTACACCCCACATTCTAAAGTTTCCACCACCTCCTAAGTGCACTACCACCTGGTGACCAATCCTTCAATGCATGGGCCTTAGGGGACACTGCAGACACAAACCACTGTCCCTCGCCCATCCTGATTTTAAATCATTAATGGTAATCAGTGAAAGATTTGGGGATTTAGATTTACTGTATTTTCCAACCCATCAGTCAGCCCAAATGTCTTACTGAGATTGGCTGGGAGATGTCTGTTGTTATGTGCAAATGCATGCACAACAGCATTTTACGATGCTAGTGGCCAAAATGAGGTATGTTAGCAACGGCCCTGTGTTCGCCTTGTCTTCCTAGTGGAGCGAGCTGCTGGGACTTCGTGTCTGTGACTCTGCATATGTGCTGTCCTTCGTGTCCAGGATGAGTTTTCCAGGTGTGGAAATACCGCTAAGCCTAATAAGTGACATGTCGTTTTTCTTGATTTCTGCTTTACAAAGCACACTTAGGGAGTGGTGCACTTCATCTGCTGCTGCTCTTTGGATAGTGGTAAGGATGCTATAGATAGGAAAAGCAGAGATAACAGATTCTAACAAATCTAATTCACCAGTGTTTGATTTTTACTTAAACCTAAGGAAAATCTGTTCTATTCCCACGAGTCAAGTCCAGTCAGATTTAGAATTCAGGTTTAGGAGGCTGGATAACAGAAGTTCAGAAGCTTAGATCTATTTTACACATCTGTGAATGCAGTTGGACAAATGTTAGTTTTGTTCAAGAGATACAGACTACAGCTTTATCATCTTATCAGTGGGTTCTTTTGGAGTGAATTTGGCAAAGCGTATGAAAAATCAGCTGAAATATAAATCCTAACCCCAAAATGTAGATACATGAATGGAAACAATGTGACAACTATAGGTAAGAAATAAATAAAACCAAGTGCTATAAAATACCATAAAAGTGCCAGTCCATTCATATCTTTTTAATTAATTTTTATTTGTTCTAATTACTTATACATGACAGTAGAATGCATTTATACATTTTGACAGATCATACATAAATGCAGTGTAATTTCTCATATCTTAACAACAGAACTGTGCATAGGCGTGTATGGTATGTTATAAGATTGGGTTCAAGCCTGTGACTAAAAGGGACCATTTACCAACTTGTTTGGAAAATCGATTCTATCTCAGAAAAATGAAGAAGTTCATCAAAGTTAACGTACAAACAATCATGAATTGATTTGGTATGTCAGAGTGGACGATCTCTTTGCAAAGAGGAGACAAAATTGATGCAGAATGCAAACCAAAACCACCTTGAGAAAGCACATCACAGCTATGATGGATGGTGAAGGCAAAGGAGATGGAAGATACCAAATGTTCGCAAGGATGTGGAGAAGCTGCAACTCCCTTCACATGAGTGGTGGGAATGTAAAATGGTGGAAGACAATTTGTTGGCTCCTTGTCCAGCTAAACACATACTCTCTCTATGATCCCGCAATTCCACTTCAGTGTATATATTCACAGAACTAAAAGTAGGGACTCCAGCAAGGATCTGTACACACGTTCACAGCTGCGTGATTCACCATAGTCTAAGAGGGGAAAACACACCAATGTCCATCAGTAAATGAATTTGTAAACAAAATGTATTTTATCCATGGGAAGGAATATCATCAGTCTAATAAAGGAATGAAGTGCTGAATGTTTTGATGTATAGATGTAAATGTATAACCATTATGCATTTATTGCCTCTCAGTTGCAAATTCACCCTCTTTGTTTGCTCTGTGATTGAGGAGCTGGTCCTTGTGAATCTCTCTCCTTTGTCATCCAAACTCTGTTAAAACTTGTCAGGAGGGGATTCTGGGAAAGATAGGGAGCTCAATTTCAAACTTAGTCCCCCTTTTGTTAGACAAGGAAACTGTACTCAGAAATTTGCTGCAGTCACACAGCAATAAGGGACAACTAAGCAATAAATGACAACTGGAGCTAAAGCATGGCTTGCTACTGGAGCCTTCAATTCACCTGCTGTACAGTTTCCTCCCAAGTCAGGCCCTCTCCACTCCCTCACAGATGAGAGCACACATCTGGAAAACTAAACATTTCATACTGCTTTAGGGAATCATACATCAACAAGATGTAGCAATCAAATATTTATGCCCCAAATAATGGAGCATCTACATACATCAAACAAACCCTTCACAATTTCATGAATGAAGTCGACCACAACACAGTAATACTGAGTGACTAACACACCTCTCTTACCACTGGATAGATCTTCCAAACAAAAATTAAAGAAACTACAGAACTCAATAATACAATCAATAATTTAGACTTAATGGACATATATAGAGTATTTCATCCATCAAGAAGCAAATACTCAGGCTGGAGATATAGCTCAGTTGGTAGAGTGCTTGCCTCACATGCACAAGGCCCTGAGTTCAATCCCCAACACACCACACACACACACACCCACACACACACACAGGAGGATCCTTCTCCAAAGCAGACCATATGTTATGCCACAAAGCAACTCTTAGTAAATACAAAATAAAAATAGAAATACTACCCTGCATTCTATCAGCTCATAATGGAATGAAATTAGCAATCAACAGGAAAATAAAAAATATAAGCAACTCCAACACCTGGAGACTAAATAACATGCTATTGGATGATGAATGGATAGCAGAGGAAATTTAAAAATACTTAGAGGTAAATGAGAACACTGATACAACATATCAATCTCTGGGACACTATGAAAGCAGTGCTGAAAGTTCATTGCACTGAGCTTATCATTACAAGAAAAAAAGTCAACAAATAAATGATCCAACATCGTATCTCAAAGCCCTAGAAAAAGAACAAATCAACACCAAAATCAGTGTAAGACAGAAAACAATTAAAATCAGAGTTGAAATCAGTGAAATCAAAACAATTGAAAAAATTAATGAAACAAAAAGTTGGTCTTTGAAGAAAAAACTAAAATTGATAAACCCTTAGCAAAATTGATGAACTGATGAATAGGAAATTGATGAATAGGAAAAGAAGAACTCAAAATACCACTGTTTGTCAATGACATGATTCTATATTTAGAAGATCCAAAAAATTCCACCAGAAAATTTCTAGAACTCGTAAATGAATTCAACAAAGTAGCAGAATATAAAATCAGTATACATCTTTTACTTTAAAAAAGAAATCAAGGGCTGGGGTTGTGGCTCAGTGGTAGAGCACTTGCCTCACATGTATGAGGCACTAGGTTCAGTTCTCAGCACCACGTACAGATAAAGTTTCATCAACAACTAATAAAAATATTTTTTAAAAAAGAAATTGAAATCTTATTTCCAAAATGATCCCTCCAGATCAAAGTATGGATCTAGAGAAGGTGAATCACCCTTTATTCATGAGGAAAATGTTTTCTATTGCCTGATACCTAAGGACACACCAGGCATCTTTAACACGTGATAATGTACTATGATATTTGTCTCATCATGACTTTTGGAAAAATAAAGATCTTTGATGTCCTTCTCTCCTTGTTCTTTTAGGTTAACTTCACTATTTGCAAGTTACAGGAAGCGTCTAAGACGCTTGGTACTCTATCATATCTTCATATTACCTGGGAAAAACTTATCTTTGATTCGTGCATTTTTCCAAGTTGACTCATACCATCCTGTTTCTCAGTTTAGGACTTAAATTTCTTTGTTTCCAGTAAAATGATTTATTTGAGTCAGATAAAATGAATATCTTTGCTTTTAGCATTTGCCACTCTTGTCTATCATTTTGGCCAGGTGATTTTTCAGGAATTTGGATAATTGTCTGAGAATTCTTTAAAGTCCTGAGATCTTCAGGTCTGAGACCATGAAGTAAATAAATCACATTGTTTTAGGACACAACAATTTCCTTAGGACAAACCCATATTGTCATAGAAACCTTATTAAGTGAGTGAATAGGTTTTATCTTTTCATGCTATTCTGGCAGCAGGGTCAAGTGTGCTGTTGGGGTTGACTAAAGACTTGCACCTCTTAAGCGCCCAAGGTGAAAGTAGAACAGAGATTTGGAGTGTTGTATTTTAATGTTTGTTATGGCTTGAATATGAGGTGTCCCTAAGAGCTCATGAGATCAAGTAACATTGTTCACAGGTGAAATGATTAGATTGTGAGAGTTAGAAATTACAGTTTGAAAATACTGTACTGGGTGTTAAGGATAGGCAGATGAGGGATGGTAGAGAAAATAGTCCCTGGGGGTGACATGCCTTTGTGTTTTCTATTTTGTCCCTGGTGCCTTAGCTACTCTCTTTGCTTCCTGACTGCCATGTACTGAACACCAGGCCCTACCTCCATGATGTCTCACTTGTGCCCCAGAATAATAGGCTTGGGAAATCATGGACTGAGACCTATGAAATTGTGACCCCTAAATAACGTTTTCACCTCTAAATTGTGCTTGTTGGGGATTTGTATAATAGGAATGAAAGGCTGATTAACTGTGTTATTAAAAAAAATCCTTGTTTGGTCATTTTAAAGGATTAATGCTGTGTTGCACCTTGGTTTTATTTCCAGAATCTCAGAGTGCTGGGGATTCGAACCCGGGCCTCCCGCATGAGAGGCAAGCACTCTACGAGATGGGCTATTCGGTCTGCACTTGTACCTTGGTTTTAAAGCTCCTTTTTTAGCTGACATTTAAATGATGGCAGATGCTGTCATCTGGATTTGAAGTTCATTCACCATGAGACTCACACCTACTCATTCACCACTACAAACATGTAGGTGGGGATGGCCTAATGGGACAGTCTCCATGAGGTGTCCTGGAACTTTCGGGGTAGGTTTTTCTGCACAAGACCCCTGCTGTGGCAGGCCAGATCACTCATAACAATAGCACTTGCATTTTCCATCCTCAGATCTGCATCTGCTTCCACAATCTTCCATGTTTTCCAAGAGCAACAGGAAATGAGTGAATCCCTGGTGAGTTTTTCTAATCCTGTGTTTATTCTGCACTTCTCCTTACACGCTACTCCTTAGGAGGCAAATAGTCTAAAATATGGTCTAAACAGTGTAGTGATCAGCACCCAATTATTTTGTCATGGTCACATGTGTAGAGGGCATGATCCTTAAAGCATTCTTAAGACCAGAGTACATGCATGTCTCCTATTCTTGGCATTCATAGCAAATAATTATTAATGTCCTACTTTCCTTGACTTACATTGAACATAAGTGGGGATGTTCCTTTTCTTGTAGACGCTAAAGATTTCTTTGATGTGATTGGGAATAGCTTTCCCAAATAATAACCAATAAGCCTCTGTCACTGATACATTATTTGTCCTCTGAACAGACAGCTTATGTCCAGGACACGGACTCAGCACACATGATCTTTATGGTGACTAAAACATTATTTTTATTGCTCCATCCAGGGATAAGGCCTGGATCAGCTGAAGGAATGCCTCACCCTTGAGTCTAATTATTTCTCTGCTAGTTGATCTGGGTTGTACAGCAGGCAGTGCAGTAGGAATCCCTGGCGAGTGTGTCCTTATTTCCCATTTCCATTTTATCCCGCCTCCCACAGTCTCCATTCTGTCCCTGCCGCTTCCCTGATCCTGTTCTGGTAAAGGTTTCCAGTGGCCTCATGTACACTTGGGTGTTTCTAACATACACACCCAGTGGCTAATTGCCATTCTTGTCTTACACCACTCCACAATCTCCTCTGTCATTTTCTGTCCCATTTCTCTTGTCCTCTTCCTGAATCTGAGGAGTTCTCCTGCCTTCTTCATATGTTGTTCATGTGCCAATAGCTCACGACTCTCCTTAACTCCTGTCTGATCTCACCTGTGCTGTGACCACGAGTCCATGTTGGTTTCCCAAAGGGGACCAGTTGCCACTGTTCACTTCTCCATGGGGTACGTCCAGAGGACACCTGAAACTAATAGATGCAAAAGATCCCAATCATTTTTGTTGGCCTTCGCCTATGCCTTCTGCTCTTGTCCCTATTTGTTCATTGATGCATTGTGCAGCCTCTGACCCTGTCCAGAAAATGGGATCCCAATAAACTCCCTCATTCACTGTTGTCACAGGCAGTTGTTCAAGTTTGCTAGTGTTATATTCAAAGTTATTTTTATCCTTTCCCCTTCCTCTCTCCTTGTTACCATTATCACAGTTTTTGGGTTTGTTCTTGCTTTTGTTTCTGTGAACTCTTGCAGAAATTCCCTTTCCCTGCTGCTGCTTTCCATCACTGGCTCAAGTGTTTTTTCTGCCTTGAGTATTTATCCTGAAACTATACTTCAATCATACTGTCCCCATGTGGAAAGCTCTTTGGAGGCTCCCTGAGTGACCAGGAAAATTAGATTACCATTAAATTGGGAGTGGGGAGATGGTGGGAAAATCAGATTTAAGAAAATGCCAGAATTGGGTTTTTGTCATTTTGAATTGGATCTGTTAGCATGAGGTAAAGCAGAGATAGCAAGAGGGCAGGGCTTGTGTTGGGACTTCAGTGGACAGCTGCCCTGGCGGTCAGCATAGAAAGCTGTGTTGGGAGGTAGGCAAGGGGGTGACGTCAGGACTCTCCCATGTGCAAAGTCTGCTACAGGAGGAGGAACTGGGTGGGGCTGGTGGTAAGGCAGGAGTGAGAACCAGAGGCATGAAGTTCCAGGAGACAGGGATGGAGGAGGAACTATATCAAAGGCTGTTCATAGTCAAGCCCAAGGACAGAACTGGTCATGGGATTCAGTCCCGGGGAGGTCCTATGACTCCTTGAGGATTTGTTTAGCTGGATCTGGAGGCGTTTGAGAGAGAGTGGTAGGACTGGATTTGATCTATTCATAATAAATGTTAAAATGAATGTTGACCCAATGAGAAAAGAGGATTTGGTCAGTAGCTGCAGAAGGACTTGAGGTCAAGAGAGGATTGTTTGGTTTGGTTTTAATGGGAAGAATAAGATTGGGGATGAACCAGCCAAGAAGGAAAATCTTTGACTTGTGTTTTATTTGCTGTCCTAATTTGGAAAGTGATAAGCCATCGATAGGGGTGGGATCCACAAAGCTGCATTAAGTGCTTTCTGTAACACCCCTGCTTCCTGGTGATGGTCCAGTATGTGATGGGGACCATCATCATCTTAGTGTACAGGTGATGATACTAAAGGAAGCAGTTATAGTGCTGCTGTGAGTTTTTGTGAATTCAGAAGATGCACATTTTCCAGGTAAGCTATCCATCCCTTCTCAGGAAGGTGTTTCTCCTCTCCTAGAATGTGTTAATGTGGAGAAAGGAATTTCAGAGTTCCCAGCTGGGAACTGGGAACAACCAAGTCAGGCTATTGCTGACACCTCTTGTGCTGTGTGCTTTCCTGTAATGAAATATATAAGTAGAACATACATTGCCTGGTTTGCTTATTGCTTTGGTGATTGTGGCCAGTACTGCAAAGTGGTTCTGTTAGGCTAAAGGAGGAATAGCAATCAAATATCAGGCATGTCGAGTTTAAGATCAGGGACATGTGAGTCTGGACTCAAGGATGGTTTTGGACCTGGGGTGAGTGGTATGGGAAGCACAGAGCTTGCAGCTTGTATCTGAAGTGTGGGCAGTATAGTGAGGCCTGTGCCTCAGCCTGTAGCATTTCACCTCCATGCAGTTGACAAGCATCAGAATTGCTTTGTGCAGTGCCCATCTGGTTTTCTTGTTGTTACTGTTGTTTTTGGTATTGGAGATTGAACGCTGGGGTACTCTACCACTGAGCGGCATCCCTAGCCCTTTTTATTTTTTATTTTGAGACAGGGTCTCAGTAGGTTGCTGACACTGTCCTTGAACTCACAACCCTCCTGCCTCAGCCTCCCAAGCCACTGGGATTACAGGCTTGCACCACCATGCTGGACGACAGTGCTGATTTTTAGTGGCTCCTCCCTTCATGGATCCTCTTCAGTTGCTCCACCCACTCAACCACCATTCCTCTCTCAACGTATCCCTCTGGTTTTAGGCGCATTCCAGATGTCACCCTTTCCTGCCCCTCAACACGCTCCCCACTCTCTCTGACCCATTCACATCTCACGGCTGGCACTGTTGCCACCTCTCTTTAGCTTTGTTCTACTTCTGGCTGATGTTTTGCTTCATCTGCTTTCTTCCCCAGCTGCTCCCCGACTCTCTGCTGCTCCCATCTCCCAAGATGCTTTTCTGCAGTTGTTGAGGGGCTGCGCTAGTAGCTTGTTCCTCTCTGTGCCCTTCTGTTTAGAGAACCTTCATTTCCCTTCATGTTTTTCTAGTTCATCACAACCATCTGGATCGTCCTTCTGTTATGTGAAACTGCAATTAGAGGTTGTGGAAAAGACTCCAAATAATAACTTAGCTAGCAAACTCCACCTATCCCTGAGTGTCCCATCTTTGGACCATTACCAGGAAAGCGTCTCCTGTGAGACACTTCTCCTTGATTTCAGATTTAGGATTTTTATACAGGTTCCCATAGAATTTTCTTTCTTCTTTGTACTCCTCCTGGGTTGCCTCCCTCCGTGTGCTCCCTGTGTTTTCTGCTTCCAGTTGCTAGCTTAGGATCTGCTACCTTCTCTGTTGTTTTCCAACATGAAAAGCAATTGGAGATTTTTTCCCACAGGTAAGATATTTGGTCAATTACCTGGAATCCTGTTATTGACAGCAAAGAAGCAGTCCAGACTGATATGGTCACATGCATCATGAAGGTGCAAAGATGTTCATCTTTATTAAGTTTCCTCAAGAAACGTGCTGTGTTCTGTCAAAACTTCATCTTGAGCTCACAGTGTCTCCACCACCCAGAGGTGCTTAGGCTCAAGGCCCACATCCTCCAGCTCCTCCTCAGATTCCGATGACCCTCTTCTTCTGGCCAGAGCTTTGAAGTGGAAGCCCAAGTTCTACCGTCTGTGTTGAGTCAGAAAACTTGGACAGACCCACTTCCAGCTTCTCTGAATCTCATGACTGCTTCTCTTTCTGCTCAGGACAGAGGACTGGGTCTGAGGACCGGGATCTACCCTCTCAGTCAAGTCAGAAAACTGACAAGTCCACTTCCTCCTCCTTCTCAGAATCACATGACTACTCTTTTCTTTTTGGTACAGAGGACAGTGTGAAGGCTGGGTGTTCTACCTTCTGGGTCAAGTCAGAAAACACTGACGAATTCCACCTCCACTTCTGAATCTGAAAACTGCACCTCTTTTCTGGACAGAAGACTTAGTCTGAATCCTGGGTTCTACACTCCAGGTCAAGTCAGAAAACTCTGGCAGATCCACATTCATCTTCTTTGAATCCAGTGATCACCCATGTTCCTCTTCTGCCTGGATGACTGGGGTGGGAGGCTAGGGCTGAGTAAAGAAACCAGAGAAAAGGTGCTTTGTTCAGTATTCAGCCTTTCACCATCTAAGCCCAGTCCACCACCAGAAAACCCGGACCACTTCAGCTCTTGCTTTCTCCTCAGCCATCGTTCCATCTTTTGCCTTTGCTGATATTCATCTGCCCCAGATTCTCCTTTCCATAGTCCCATCTTCCTGTTTTTAAAAGCTAATCCTCATTATGCAAAATTTCTCTTTTGGGGAGAGTGACCCTGCTTACATCCCCTCTGTCCCTTTCCTCTGTTTGGATCGTATCTCCAAACCCAGTTCCTCTCTCTACAGCCTGTCCTTCTGTGTGGACTTCCTTGTCCTACATCCTGTCTTCTCCTTCTCCCAAACTGGGCTTCCTTAGTCCACCTCTCCTGGCTTCTCCACCCCTTGTTCAATGCCATCCACTGTCTCATATCTCTTCCCACTCCAGCTCCCTCTTCTTGTGGTCCTGGGACTTTGTCATTCGCCACTATCTCCAGGTAGTACTCTGAGGTGCTAGACTGGGAATCCTGGTCCTCAGAATGGATGCACAGTTGATAAGTGGTCATGAGTTCTCCCAAACTTGCTTCTCTTCCACAAAACCTAGGCTCGGATCTGTGCAAACCCTCTGGAATCTGGTTGAACCTGAGCCCTTTTGTACCTCTCCACACAGAGGAGAAATCTGCAGTGATCAGCCCTGAGGAGAAACTTGCCCACTGTGCTGCCACAGGCCCCTGGAGTCTGCCCTTTCCTCTCTGCACATTCCCACCTCAGAGCTCAGTCTGGCATAAGAGGGAGAAGGATGCCAAGGAAATTTAGGAAGAGCAGAGATGATAAGTCCTCTCAAGGGGAAGATAATAAGTATACACAAAAGACGAGGCACACTGAATTGTCAGCTGAAAAAGTTAAATGAAAACCCTTGGTTTTCAAAGCTGTTCTGCTAAACATCACTGGCCTTTACTGTCTTCAGGAATCTGTCCTGAGGACACATCCTAAGGCATCCTTGAGTCTGGGAGAAAGTTTGATGACCTAAAATACAAAACTGCATGTGCTCACACACTCTTCACCTGGTGTCTACAATTTTGGGAGTTTATAGATTAAAAGTCTGCCTCTCAATTCTAATTAATCTCACTTACTTGGCAAATTTGGGATTCCCAGTATGGCTCTTGACCTATATATTTCACTACCACTTATGTACCTTAAAGAAAAATTTCACATGTAGGAAAAAAAAAAAAAAAAGGAATATGCTACAATTCCAGATATTGTTTTCTCCTGAGAAGGGGGAAGTACATTGGCTACAATGTGGTACCTGATGGAATTGGGGAGTTGCTCACAAATCTCCTTAGTCCTCTAACTGAGTCATGCTTTGTCTCTGTCACCAAACGTTGTGAATAAATATATATTCAAAACAAAACATGTGACCATTGTGAAGTATAGAGTTCTGTGTGGCATTTAGTTCAGCCGTGTCACTTGTGAGGGAGGTTTTTTGACAGATTCTGTTATTAGTTGGTTTCATCATTGTGCAGTCATGGCACCAACTGAGATGGCTGTGACATCACCATGGGACATCATGTTATGGAGTCCTTTCTTGTAGTGCTGCATTGGTCCATCACTGGCTAAAATTTCATCACGTGAAGCATGACTGTAGGTTTTCCTTGTGCAATCACGATCACATTCCCATCTTCAGAGCGTTTTCATCGTCCCACCAGGTTTTGCACCTATGGAAAACAAACTCCCTGCTTCTCCTCCCATAGTTCCCGCTGACCACCATTGTACTTTTTCTGTCTCTATGAATGTAACAACTCTCAGTGCCATGTATGCGTTACATACTGTGGACTCACAGTATTTGTCCCAGTATCTGGCTTATTTCATTTGTGCACTTTCCTTAAGCTCCTATATTGGTGGAAGATGTCAGCATTTCCTTTTTAAGGTTAACAGTTGAATTTGTGGATGGAGCGCACCTTTTGTTCATCCATCCATTCATCCATCCATCCACAGGCACTGGATTGCTTCCACATTAGGGCTCTTAAGTCTTTTTTTTTTTTTTTAATACACTGTTAGAACTTATTGACAGGCACATCTGTTTGGGTTGCATTTTGATCTCTTCCATGATTCTACTCTACCCATACCAAATATAAATAAAATGAACTTAGCTGATCCAACGTGCTGGCAGTGAGTGTCTACCATATTAGGCAATTGTAATGTTCATACTTGGGTGAGGCCCCAGAGGCCTTCCAAGACACCTGGGTGTTCTGTGGCATCTTCCTCTTAGGCTGGTAGCCCTGTGGGTCTCTCCCTGATGGGAAAGGAACTGGGGGTCAGGAAGCAGATCCTATCGCTATAGAAGACCATTGCCAGGAAGCTCTGCTTATCCAGTTTCCATTCATGATAACTGCAACCAACAGAGCTGTAAGTCCACCCAGAACAAATCAGTTCACTCACTCTTCTAGTGGGCAGCTTTCCAATGCACTCACGTGCCACATCATGTTCCAGTCAGTGACAGGCCACACTTGCATTTGGGTCCCATAAGATTAGATTGCCCAGAACATCAGAGCCATCTTAGCTTCTGTAAGGATACTCTGTGATTTCACACAATGACGTTTGCTAATGACTTTTATCAGACCTCATCTAGTACTGAAGTAATACACAACTATGTAAAAATATCAATGTTCTGTTCCAACTAAAGTTTTTCTTCTAAACCATGAAAAGCCCTGATTATTCTGGCTACATGCCATCTATGTTAGTATCTTGCCCCCAAATAGAGTAAACTCACAGGTTTTGTGTGGTATCAACTCCACTTCTCTTTTCCTCCTATGGATGCTGTCTGATACAACAACAGTTATACTAGAGAGATGGCAGAGTGATCTTTCAGCATGAGGTCACATGGAGGAACACTACAGCACAGGTGCCTGGGCCTAGCCTCATAAATTCCTTTATTTTTTTATTGTAAACAAATGGGATACATGTTGTTTCTCTGTACATGGAGTAAAGGCATACCATTTGTGTAATCATAAATTTACATACGGTAAGGCTGTTTGATTCATTCTGTTATTTTTTCCTTCCCCCCCACCCCTCTTTTCCCTCTATACAGTCCTTCCTTCCTCCATTCTTGCCATCCTCCTTAACCCTAACCCTAAACCAAACCCTAACCCTATCACTAACCCCTCCACCCCCCATTATATGTCATCATCCACTTATCAGCGAGATCATTCATCCTTTGGTTTTTTGAGATTGGCTTATCTCACTTAACATGATATTCTCCAATTTCATCCATTTGCCTGCAAATGCCATAATTTTATCATTCTTTATGGCTGAGTAATATTCCATTGTATATATATATGCCACAGTTTCTTTATCCATTCATCAACTGAAGGACATCTAAGTTGGTTCCACAATCTGGCGATGGTGAATTGAGCAGCAATGAACATTGATGTGGCTGTATCTCTGTAGTATGCTGATTTTAAGTCCTTTGGGTATAGGCCTAGGAGTGGGATAGCTGGGTCAAATGGTGGTTCCATTCCAAGCTTTCTAAGGAATCTCCACACTGCTTTCCAGAGTGGCTGCACTAATTTGCAACCCCCCCAGCAATGTATGAGTGTATCTTTTTCCCCACATCCTCGCCAACACCTATTGTTGCTTGTGTTCTTGATAATCACCATTCTAATTGGGGTGAGATGGAATCTTAGGGTAGTTTTGATTTGCATTTCTCTTATTACTAGAGATGTTGAACATTTTTCATGAATCTGTTGATTGCTTGTAGATCTTCTTCTGTGAAGTGTCTGTTCATTTCCTTAGCCCATTTGTTGATTGGATTATTTGTATTCTTGGTGTAGAGTTTTTTGAGTTCTTTATATATTCTGGAAATTAGCACTCTATCTGAAGTATGAGTAGCAAAGATTTTCTCCCACTCTGTAGGCTCTCTCTTCACATTACTGATAGTTTCCTTTGCTGAGAGAAAGCTTTTTAGTTTGAATCTATCCCAGTTGTTGATTCTTGCTTTTATTTCTTGTGCTATGGGAGTCCTGTTAAGGAAGTCTGATCCTAAGCCAACAAGTTGAAGGTTTGGACCTACTTTTTCTTCTACAAGATGAAGGGTCTGTGGTCTGATTCTGAGGTCCTTGATCCATTGTGAGTTGAGTTTTGTGCAGAGTGAGAGATAGGGGTTTAATTTCATTCTGTTGCATATGGATTTCCAGTTTTCCCAGCACCATTTGTTGAAGAGGCTATCTTTTCTCCATTGCATATTTTTGGCCTCTTTGTCTAGTATGAGAAAATTGTATTTATTTGGGTTTGTGTCTGTGTCCTCTATTCTGTACCATTGATCTACCTGTCTATTTTGGTGCCAATACCATGCCGTTTTTGTTACTATTGCTTTGTAGTAGAGTTGAAGATCTGGTATTGCGATACCCCCTGCTTCACTCTTTCTGCTAAGGATTACTTTAGCTATTCTGGGTTTCTTATTCTTCCAGATGAATTTCATAATTGCTTGCTCTATTTCTGTAAGGTACGTCATTGGGATTTTAATTGGAATTGCATTGAATCTGTATAGCACTTTTGGTATTATTAGCCTCGTAAATTCTAATGGAATGGGAATGAGGATGTTTTCACTGTGGCACTTTCAGTTTTGGAAATTTCTGGTGGGATAAGGCAACAGGGATTCCAAAGATATCAAAATCATTACAGTAGGAAATAAAGTGGAAACATTTTTGTGGGAGGTGAGGTATGCTCAGGGCCTGACAGGGCACTGAGGGGGACTGCCGCTTGCTGCCAACCAGCGGGACAAATGACACGTACACTTCAGAAGTTCATGAAGCAGCTTCCGCTTTATTTGGATAACACCCTCAATATATAAGCAGTCTCATGCATAAGCAATTGTAATTAGACATGGCCATCCAATCCTATTAAAGGTCAAGCGATCACAAGCTCAAGCATACATGTAAGATATATCTGTCCATGCGCTAAGCGACTGAACTAATTATCATACAGCCAATGGTAAATGCTTCCTGTTTTCTCAAGGTGCATTCAGCATGCCCTTTGGCTCTCTGCCAGTCGCCAACTTGGATGCATGTGGCGTAACCCTGGGCCCTCAGTCTCGCCCGCCACATTTCCCTGTTTATTTGTATAAGACCGTGCCTGTCTTAGGTTGTCCACGGCAGAGTAACATCCTTACCCGCCATTGGACAATGAGGCTCTAGCCCTCATTTCCTGTCTTAGGTCGGTATGAGCTCCCCATGAATCTTACCTGTCTTTGACTACTGGTCCAGCATATTTAACCAAACTTTGGGAGGATGAGCCAGCATCAATTGTGACGAGAGCTTGGCAAATAATGGCTGTTTCTCTGCGCCGATGTATACGCATTTTGTATAAACACTATATGCACAGAACAGATACAACACACAATAGACCTCCCACGGACAAAAACCCAAACCATTCTTTTCCCCATTGAACAGCGGACTGGAGAAATGTGGCCAATTGTTGTAAAAATAGGAGGATATAGAATAGAAGAGTTGGTAAGGGGTACAGAATAGGGTTACGTCTTTACTATCCCCTGTAGTTCACGCGCGTCTCCTCCATTAACTTGGTGAGAAATCGCCAACACCATTAGCAGGAGAAGCCTTCTCTTCTTCCTGTTTTTGGGTCTCTGTTGAGGTCTTGACCAATCTCTCCAGCACCCAAAATCATGATTGTGCGTCGTGGGGGAAAACACAAACAGACCCTCGGGTCCTGATTAACACCGGATCCGGGCCTTTCCATTGTCCCGATAGAATGTCCTTCCAGAGCACTGGAGGTAGATGTTTTTTATTAGGCTCTGAATGACGGTCAGCAGCCGATCAGCCCTCAGAATCGAGATTTAAAAAATTTAAGATGAACAAGGCAACAGATAATTTGTCTTTTGGGGATCTGTATGATGTCCCTATTCCCCCTTTTGTTTATAAAGCATGTTTTAAAGCGTTAAATGGCATGCTCAACAATGCTTTGTCCAGTAGGATTATAGGGAATTCCTGCGACATGTTGAATACCAAAGGTGGAACAAAATTGTTTAAAGGCCTGGGACGTATATCCAGGACCATGATCTGTTTTAATTTGTTTGGGAACCCCCAGGATGGAGAAAGAATGTAAACAGTGTGTTATTACATCTTTGGTTTTCTTCTCCAGTATGAGCAGAGGCCATAATAAATCCTGAAAAGGTATCAATAGACACATGAATGAATTGTAGTTTTCCAAATTCTGAATAATGAGTTACATCCATTTGCCAAATATGATTGGGCTGAAGCCCTTTTGGATTTACTCCTAACGAGGGGTTAGGAAGAAGTGTAGCACATTTAGCACAAGACTTGACTATGTCCCGAGCTGTTGCCTTAGTAATTTTACAGCCTGTACATAGAGTGGAAGCATTTACATGAAATTTGGAATGAAAAGTTTTTGCATTTTCAAGCGTATTAAAGGTGTGTGGGTCTCTGGTGGCCGTGTCCGTTAAATCATTGTGTAAACTTAGAGGACCTGGAAGGCCAGTATGAGCCCGAAAGTGCCCAATAAAAAAAGGATCTTTTCTGTCCCAGGTAAGTTTTTGTAAATATTTAGTAATAGTGGAGGTGAGGGAAATCAGACCAGTTAATTCTAAATTTTGAACAGCATTAACAATGTATTTGCTATCAAAGAATAGGTTAAAAGGCTCATGGTGGGTTTTGAATACTTCTATAGCTACTAATAGTTCTGTTTGTTGTGCAGATCAAGTATTAAACAGCAATGTTTCTGTAACATTATCTATAGTAATAGCACCCGTACCATATTTTGATCCATCAGTAAATTAAAGGGTAGCTCCTATAATAGGTTATTTTTGGGTGACTTTAGGGAAAATTATAGGATGTTGACTCCAAAATTGGAGAAGAGGATCAGATGGCAAAATGATTGTCAAACACAGCAGAAGTACTAGTAAAGACTATAGCCCATGAATTTGAATTATTAATAAGATATTGTATCTGATCAGTAGTATATGGAATAATGATTGTTGAGGGATGTGATCCAAAGGTGGAAAGGGATACTTTTAACGCCTTAAGGATTAATTCTGCCACAGATTCAGTAAACAAGGATAAGACCTTGTTAGGGGCATAATTCATGTGAACCCATAGAATAGGACCCTTTTGCCAAAACACTCCTATGGGTAACTTATTTGTGGCCAAGACAATGAATGATAAAGGCTTAGCTAGGTCAATACGATCAAGATGAACCTTTTCCATAGCTGTTTCAACAAGCTTGAGAGCTATTCAAGCCTTAGGGGTAAGCACCCACTTAGAAAGGGGGTCAGAATCACCTTTAAGAATATCAAACAGGGGGCTCAAACTTGAGGTGGGTAAAAGAAGGTAAGGTGTAATCCAATTAATATCACCCAAAAGTTTTTGAAAATCATTTAAAGTTCTAAGTTTGTCCACCCAAACGGTAATTTTTATGGGTTTAACCATAGTTGCATTTATGATAGATCCCAGGAAGTTTTTTGGTGTCTATCATTTGTACTTTATCAATGGCAATATGTAAGCCCCATCTTTCCAGTGACTTTATTAAGGAATTATAACATTGCTCTAAGACAGATTTTTCCTTATGAGCTAGCAAAATATCATCCATATAATGATAGATTAAAAGTTGAGGGTTTGCTAGGCGTATGGGTTCAATAGCCTTGCCTACATATATTTGACACATAGTGGGGCTATTGGCCATGCCCTGTGGGAGGACTATCCATTCATATCTTTTATTAGGAGAGCTATTATTAAGTGAGGGCACAGTAAATGTGAACCTTTCGGTGTCTGAGGGATGTAACCGAATGGAAAAGAAGCAATCTTTTATGTCAATTACAATGGAGGGCCAATTAACTGGGATAGTCGATAAGGTAGGTAATCCTAATTGACTAGGTCCCATGGGCTCCATTATAAAATTTACTGCTCTTAGGTCATGTAATAGCCTCCATTTTCCTGATTTCTTTTTTATTATGAATATTGGTGTGTTGAAAGGAGAGGTGGATGGTTTGATGTGTCCGGCCTCTAGTTGTTCTTTAACCAATTGCTGGGCCGCTTCTAATTTGTCTTTTGAGAGGGGCCACTGAGGGACCCAGACAGGTTTATCAGATTTCCATGTTATTTTAATTGCTTCAGTGGCCCCTAATGAAAATCCAATCCCTTTTTATCTTGTTTTGGAGTAACTAAAATGGGTGAAGTAGGTCCTTGACTATTTTTCCCAAGACCTTTTCCCCATATGTGTCCTTGAGCTAACATCATTTGATTAGCTTTTAGATTACTGTATGGGATCTCAGATGTGAGATGTAAATCCATCTGTTCCATGATATCTCTCCCCCACAAGTTTACCGGGAGATGTTCAAGGACGTAAGGTTGGACAGTACCATTATAACTTTCCTTCATTCTACCATTTTAATATGGCTGCACTCTTGTTAGGATTGGAAGCTATATCCAATCCCCTTAAAGTCTGATCTGCCTGTTGAAGTGGCCAGGCTTTGGGCCATTCTGTAATTTTGATAATACTTTTGTCAGGCCCAGTATCTAATAAGCCCTCAAAACTTTTGCCTTCTATCACTAACTTTGTCATAGGTCTATCTTTTAAATCCAATGTTAACATGACCATATTTTGGCCAGTAGAACCTAATCCTTTATTTCCCCTAATAATATTCTTTGATGGATATTGATCATGACAGCTGGGTAAGACCAACAATTGTGCCAAGCGATCACCCTGAGCTGTTATTGCTATATCTCTTGGTGAAGAAGCAAGGATTTTTATTTCTCCTGTAAAATCAGGGTCTATAACTCCAGGGACAATATTTAATCCTTTTAAAGCAGAAGAACTCCTCCCCAGAACTAGTCCCACTGTTCCTTTAGGTAATGGGCTGACAACCGAAGTTGGTATTGGTTGTACTCCCATCTCTGGAGTTAATACTGCTCTGGGCAGAGGCACAGAGGTCCAATCCTGCGCTTCCTCTTATTTGTCTAATTGGGGAGTCAAGGGGTAATGGGTCTGAGGCATGGACTGGATAGCCCCGTATATTTGTGGGCCCCAAGGCTGGGGGCCCTGATTCCCGTTTTTTGGAGGTAAAGGGTTACCATCTTTGTCTCTAGTTGATTTACAGTCACTTGCCCAATGTTGCCCTTTTTTACATTGAGGACATAGTTTTGGCACAGAACCTTGGGGGCAGTCCTTTTTCATGTGTCCAAATTGTTTACATTGATAACACTGTTGGCCTGGGCGGGCGCTGGCATTACCTCTAAGACCCTGTGCAAGCGCTGCAGCCATCACCTGACCTTGAATAAAAGTCTCATTAATATCCCTACAAGCCTTTAAGTAGGCTCTAAGGTCTTTGTTTTTCCAAGGTCTTATTGCTTCTTTACACCATTTATTTGCTTGCTCATATGCAAGCTGTTTGACTAAAGGCATAGCCTGGTCCATATCTCCAAATATACGTCCTGCTGTTTGAATCAATCTGTCTACAAAATCAGCATAGGGTTCACTATGACCTTGAATAACTTCAGATAACTGTCCTTGAAGATTGCCAGCACCTGAAAGCATTTTCCAAGCTTTAGTGGCAGCAGCACTAATTTGTTGATATACACCAGGGTGGAAATTAATCTGATTACCTTGCCCTTCATATGGTCCTTGGCCTGTCAGCATGTTTAGATTCCATTGAGGATTGCCTGCAACTGCATTACGTCGGGCAGTATCAGAGCATAACTCCTGGTTAGCCACCTTCCACATGAGATATTGTCCCCCAGATAAACATGCCTTTGCTAAATTACCCCAATCAGTCGGAGTAAGATTTTGACTTGCAGCATTCTCTAATAAAGAAATGGTAAATGCAGCTTGTACTCCAAAGGACATAACTGCCTCTTTTAACTATTTTACTAATTTTATATCTAATATTTGATGATATCTCTGATTGTTTTGATCTTCAAATACCGGGAATATTGGGAACACTGATCGAGATTCTACATCAGCCCACTGTCTGGGAGCCGCCCCTGTGCTGCAAGTACATGCACCCCTATAACTTGGAAAAGGTGGTGATCTGGATTATATGCCAGAGGGCGTGGCGCAGTAGGGGTTAAATGCCACTGAGAGAATTTCTTTTCTAGCTCTGTCTCAGATAGCTCCCGTTCTTCAGAGTCACATCCCTGTTCTGAGTCTGAACATCTACTTTCTCTTTCAGAAGCTTAATTGTCCTTTTACAGTTTTCTTTTCCCCTTCTCTTAACTGTTCTTGAAATTTTGGTTTTTTGGAAATCAGACAGGAACGAACTAATGTCCATATTGCTACAACAACAACAAACAGAAACCAAACAAGAAAAGGTAACACAAATAACACCCTACACATATTCATTTACTACAGGACGTCCTTTGCTGTCTCTTAGGACAGCCTTCCGTCACGTTCCCTCTCTAGGGGAACCTTCCATTAAACCTTAAGGCCACCGTTTCCTCAAATAGGGAAACCTGCTAGTTGACTGCTAGTTGACTGTGCTAGTGAAAAATTTTCTCCTTTATTACTTACCTGGGTGCTCACCGTTCCCTGTACAGGCCACCACTTGCCACTTGCCGCCGACCAGCAGGACAAACGACACGTACACTTCAGAAGTTCATGAAGCAGCTTCCGCTTTATTCGGATAACACCCTCAATATATAAGCAGTCTCATGCATAAGCAATTGTAATCAGACATGTCTATCTAATCCTATTAAAGGTCAAGCGATCACAAGCTCAAGCATACATGTAAGATATATCTGTCCATGTGCTAAGTGGCTGAACTAATTATCATACAGCCAATGGTAAACGCTTCCTGTTTTTCTCAAGGTGCATTCAGCATGCCCTTTGGCTCTCTGCCAGTCGCCAACTTGGATGCGTGTGGCATAACCCTGGGCCCTGGGTCTCGCCTGCCACAGGGGACCCTCTGAACCAAGCTGCAGTCCTGCTGTGTGGCAGCCCCTCACTCAGCACTGGGGTCCAAGAGAAGGAGAATTCCAAGGAAGCTCTGCCCACCTTCTCCCTGGCAGGCTCACCACACCTGAGTCTTCGCCTTTCACCTTCAATTGTGCTCTGGTGAGTCAAGGTCCCTGCACCTTGATAAGTTCTCCATTGTGATCCACACAACAGTGAAACCCTTGAAGAAAAGAATGAGTGCCAAAGTGGATTTTTGCCACTTCTGCCCAACATGGATTCACAGGGTCCAGAATTACTGTCCACCTCTAAAGCAAAAATAAGAAATATCTTTAGAAATTTAGATCCCTTATAGAGGCCAGACCAGAGAGAGTACAGCTCACTGACCAGATAGGGAGTCTCTAAGCCACAGAGCCAGAGGGCAGCTTAGGCAAGGCAGTAGTGTCACTGATCAGAAAAGACAGAGTTGGTACCTAAAGAGACATGGCAGCTAGAGGTCACAGTGCAGATAACCAGACTGAAGCAAAGGTGCACAGGCTCCCAGGTTTGGGCTGTGGGAGGTGGAAGGTAAGAACTGGGTGGGGTCGAGGCAGCTTCCAGCTCTGCCCCTCTATACCCCATGGCTTCCTGGACATTCCAAATATGGTTTCTATCCCCTACCAGATAAATGTCACCTGGAGGGTTGGTCTGTCACGATTGACACTTTTACTCCCTCAACAAGGATTCGCTACTTGAGAGGGTGGGAGTGGAGCCCTGACTTTTAACTTCTTTGTCCTGATTGCACCTGGTAGAAGAAATGATAGCATTATAATGTTGTTCTCTTGCATTTCAGTAAAAACAAAAATTCCAACTACCTTAATGTCAGTTAGAAGGAGGAATAGGACCCACAGGACACATATAGCCTACCTGAGAGGAGAAAGCAAGGCCACATCACATCCCTCAGAGAGACTGGTGCTGCAGCTGTATCTGATGGCTTTGCCTCTTTCTTCCTCTACCTATACCAGTATCTTATGGTCTTCTGCCTCTGGATTCCCAAGAGAGATGCTCAATTCAGGTCTGTCTACACAGACAGATCCACTACAAAGTGCTCCCTGCTGGTCCTTCTTATAAGAGTCTCCTGTACACCAGTGGCTTTCTATGCATTCCTAAAGCCCTTCCAAATTAGGCTCCAAACACCATTTATGCCTCCTTATCAATCCTGTTGCTCATCACTTTGTAGTACAAAACTGGAGTCTTCCTATGGAATTAACCCCTCTCTACAACCTCTCCACCATCAAATTCTTTATCACTTATCATTTGTCTTCCTTTCACTGTTCTTTCCAAGTGTCCTCCCTTCCCTCTATCTTATTTCCTGTGGAACTGGCTTCATACATTTCTATCTGAAATAAATTACCTATCCTTAAAGTGGCCCCCAAATACCTGAAACCTACCTGGGCAGCATGGCACACATTTTTACTCCCAGCTTCTCAGGAGGTTCTGGTGGGAGGATCTCTGGAGATTAGGAGTGGACACCAGGCTGTGCAACAGCACAACCCTGTCTGTAAAACAAAACAAAACACCACAGTCTGTGCTGTGTTCCCAGGTCAGTCAGCCTCTGCATCCTGGCAGTGCTGGAGGACCATAAAAGATGGCATACTGGATTAAACTTTCTCATCTCGCCTTTCCCTTGCCCTAATCCCATTGGAATGAACACCAAGAGAAGGCAAGGTCTTATTAAAGTACCTGTACATGCCTATAATACTCAGCTGAATTCTTTTCATCTTGCAAGTGTTTGTTACAGCATTGAGTCTACGAGGTGGTCGTTATGGCACTGGGCTATAGATCAAGTTTCATTTGTGCATTCATTCCTTTATTCAATAAAATGTTATAAAGTGCCTTCTCACTGTCAGCGAATAAGAACCTTGGGAAAGAGATCAAAGAATGGCTTGTTGAAGTAGTGCTCAATGTGAACCAAGCCCTCTATTAGCTGGTGGGAGAGGGATGGATAGAAAAATAAACCAGGGAGAGGAGAAGCCGCGCAGCAAGCTGTTTGGACTCAGAGCGATGCTTCTGAACACCGGGGCCTGCCCTGAGGAGTAGGAGGAGGAGGAACATGGCCACCTGGATTCGGAGTGACTATACCAGAGCTGCAGGCGGTTGCCAGAGGAGAAGCGGTGCGGCGAGCTGTTTGGACTCAGACCACTTCTGAACACCGGGGCCTCCCGGAGGAGTAGGAAGAGGAGGAGGAGGAGCGCAGCAGGTCGTTTGGACTCGCAGTGACTGCATTAGAGCTCCAGGCGGCTGCTCAGAGGAGGAGGCGATTGGTGAGTTGTTTGGCCTTAAAGCGACCGCTCCTGATCACAGGGGGGTTGCCTGGAGGAGAAGCGCGGTGGGTCGCTTGGTCTCGAGTGGCCGCACCAGAGCTCCGGGCGGTTGCCCAGAGGACGTGTGCAGCGGGTCACGTGGATTCAGAGCCACTCAGAGCGACCGCTCCTGAACACCCGAGGAGGAGGAGGAGGAGGAGGAACAGGGAGGGTCATTTTGACTCGGAGTGATTGATTGCCCAGGGCTACGGGTGGTTGGTGGGAGGAGGCACACAGTGAGTTGCTTGGAGTCCTAGTGACCGCACCGGAATACTGGGCGGCTGTCTGGAGGAAGAGGTGTGTGGCGGGTCTCTGGGACTCAGAGCGATTGTACAGGGCCCCAGGTGGCTGCTCAGAGGAGAGGCCACATAGCCAGGCGATTAGGTGCACAGCAGGGTCCCAGGATCTAGGAGGCTTCTTGGTGGAAAAGCCCCACAGAGACACGCTTAGGGGCGCAGCGAAGGTTCCAGGACTGCGGGCAGATTCTCTGAGGAGGGGCAGCCTAAGGAGATTCATCTGCAAAGGGTGAGGCTCCCAGGCCCAGGAGGTAGGGCCAGGCCCCTGGGAACTTTGCAGAGGAAGGAAGCCCAGCCCAGGCGGTAGATGTAAATTAAGGGGAACCTCTAGGAGGGAACTGACCAACGAGACCTCCCCACCGGGTGAGTCTTCCCTGCCGGGTGAGGTTTCCCCACAAGGACGGTAAAACCAGAGACACAGGCCCAAACAGGCCTTGCCTCAGCCCGCAGTCTAGGTCCCCTTTGGATGACCATTGGTCAACAAGTGGAGGCACCTCTGCCCACTTGCAGGGAATATACCCCACCTGAAGGCCACCACGCCTAGAGAGGCAGCTTCCTTGTGGAGCACCACATTATCAACTTCCTCTAAGACTTCAGCCTACTGAAGGCTAAGAGGGGATATATATAGAAATCTTCAGGGACATTGTAAGTCAATAGAGGAAACCTACAATATCTCAGCAGTCCACTGATACCTGAACAGTATGAGAAAACAAGGAAAGAAAATGCTGCAAACAAATCTAGATGTTACATCAATAAAACCCAATGACAGCATGGCAGAAGAAATGACAGAAAAGGAGTTCAGAATGTACATAATTAAAATGATCAGGGAAGCAAACGATGAGATGAAAGAGCAAATGCAGGCACTGAATGATGAGATGAAAGAGCAAATGCAGGCATTGAATGATCGCACCAATCGACAGTTAAAAGAGCAAATACAGGAAGCAAAAGATCATTTCAATAAAGAGTTAGAGATAATGAAAAAAAAACCAAACAGAAATCCTTGACATGAAGGAAACAATAAACCAAATTAAGAACTCCTTAGAAAGCATATCCAATAGGATAGAACACCTGGAAGACAGAACCTCAGACATTGAAGACAAAATATTTAACCTTGAAAACAAAGTTGAACAAACAGAGAAGATGGTAAGAAATCATGAACAGAATCTACAAGAACTATGGGATATCATGAAAAGGCCAAACTTAAGAATTATTGGCATTGAGGAAGGCTTAGAGAAACAAACCAAAGGAATGAACAATCTATTCAATGAAATAATATCAGAAAATTTCCCAAATCTGAAGAATGAAATGGAAAATCAAGTTCAAGAGGCTTATAGGACTCCAAATACACAAAATTACAACAGACCCACACCAAGGCACATTATAATGAAAATACCTAACATACAAAATAAAGACAGAATTTTAAAGGCTGTGAGAGAAAAGAACAAAATTACATTCAGGGGGAAACCAATACGGATATCAGCAGATTTTTCAATCAAGACCCTAAAAGCTAGAAGGGCCTGGAACAACATTTTTCAAGCCCTGAAAGAAAATGGATGCCAACCAAGAATCTTATACCCAGCAAAACTTACCTTCAAATTTGACGATGAAATAAAATCCTTCCATGATAAACAAAAGCTAAAAGAATTTACAGAAAGAAAGCCAGCATTACAGAACATTCTCAGCAAAATATTCCATGAGGAAGAGATGAAAAACAAAGCGGCAAATCAGCAAAGGGAGGAATTATCCTAAAGGAATTGTCAAATAAAGGAGGAACTAAGTTGTGTCAAATAAATAAATAAATAAAATTTAAAAAATGAACCAAATGACCGGGAAACCAAATCATATCTCAATAATAACCCTGAACGTTAATGGCCTGAATTCATCAATCAAAAGACACAGACTGGCAGATTGGATTAAAAAGAAAGATCCAACAATATGTTGCCTACAAGAGACTCACCTCATAGAAAAAGATACCCATAGACTAAAGGTGAAAGGATGGGGAAAAACATACCATGCACATGGACTCAGCAAAAAAGCTGGAGTATCCATCCTCATTTCAGACAATGTGGACTTCAAGCCAAAGTTAGTCAGAAGGGATAAAGAAGGACATTACATACTGCTTAAGGGAAGCATAAATCAGAAAGATATAACAATCATAAACATCTATGCCCCAAACAGTGGCTCATCCATGTACGTCAAAAAACTCCTTCTCAATTTCAGATACCAAATAGACCATGTCACAGTAATACTAGGTGATTTTAACACACCTCTCTCACCACTGGACAGATCTTCCAGACAAAAATTGAACAAAGAAACCATAGATCTCAATAACACAATCAATAATTTAGACTTGATGGACATTTATAGAATATACCATCCAACCAAGAGCGAATACACTTTCTTCTCAGCAGCACATGGATCTTTCTCTAAAATAGACCATATATTATGCCATAAAGCTAATGTTAGCAAATACAAGAAGATAGAGACACTACCATGTATTCTATCAGATCATAATGGATTGAAGTTAGAAATAAATGAAAGAGTAAAATACAGAAACTATTCCAACATCTGGAGATTAAACAATATGCTATTATATGATGAATGGATAACAGAAGATATTAGGAAGGAAATTAAAAAATTCTTAGAGGTAAATGAGAACAAAGAAACATCATATCAAAATCTCTGGGACACTATGAAAGCAGTACTTAGAGGGAAATTTATTTCATGGAGCGCATTTAATAAAAGAAGTAAAACTCAACAAATAAACGACCTAACACTACAGCTCAAAGCCCTAGAAAAAGAAGAACAGACCAGCACCAAAAGTAGTAGAAGACAGGAAATAGTTAAACTCAGAGCTGAAATCAATGAAATTGAAACAAAAGAAACAATAGAAAAAATTGACAAAATAAATAGTTGGTTCTTCGAAAAAATAAACAAAATTGATAAACCTTTAGTCACACTAACAAAGACGAGAGAAAACCCAAATCACTAAAATTCGGAATGAACAAGGAAATATCACAACAGACAGGACTGAAATACAAAACATAATTAGAAGCTATTTTGCATATCTATACTCCAACAAAATAGAAAATTTCAAGGACATCAACAGGTTTCTAGAGACATATGAATTGCCTAAACAGAACGAGGAGGACATACACAATTTAAATAAATCAATTTCAAGTACTGAAATTGAAGAAGTCATCAAAAGCCTACCAACAAAGAAAAGTCCGGGACCAGATGGGTTCTCAGCCGAGTTCTACAAAACCTTTAAAGAAGAGCTCATTCCAGTACTTCTCAAAGTATTCCATAAAATAGAAGAGGAGGGAACCCTCCCAAACTCATTCTATGAAGCCAATATCACACTGATACCTAAACCAGACAGAGACTCATCAAGGAAAGAAAATTTCAGACCAATATCCTTAATGAACATCGACGCAAAAATTCTCAACAAAATTTTAGCAAATCGCATACAAAAACATATTAAAAAGATAGTGCACCATGATCAAGTGGGTTTCATCCCAGGGATGCAAGGTTGGTTCAACATCAGGAAATCAATAAATGTAATTCACCATATCAATAGACTTAAAGTCAAGAATCACATGATTATTTCAATAGATGCAGAAAAAGCATTTGATAAAATACAGCACCCCTTCATGCTCAAAACACTAGAAAAAATAGGGATAGTGGGAACATTCCTTAACATTGTAAAGGCCATTTATGCTAAGCCCATGGCTAATATCATTCTAAATGGTGAAAAACTGAAAGCATTCCCCCTAAAAACTGGAACAAGGCAGGGATGCCCTCTTTCACCACTTCTGTTCAACATCGTTCTTGAGACTCTGGCCAGAGCAATTAGACAAACCAAAGAAATTAAAGGGATACGAATTGGAAAAGAAGAACTCAAACTATCCCTGTTCACTGATGACATGATTATATATTTAGAGGAACCTGGAAATTCCACCAGAAAACTCTTAGAACTCATAAGTGAATTTAGTAAAGTAGCAGGTTACAAGATCAATGCCCATAAATCCAACGCATTTTTATACATAAGTGATAAATCTTCAGAAAGAGAAATTAGGAAAACTACCCCATTCACAATAGCCTCAAAAAAAAAATAAAATACTTGGGAATCAATCTCACAAAAGAGGTGAAAGACCTCTACAATGAGAACTATACAACACTAAAGAAAGAAATTAAAGAACACCTTAGAAGATGGAAAGATCTTCCATGTTCTTGGATAGGAAGAATTAATATTGTCAAAATGGCCATACTACCTAAAGTGCTATACAAATTCAATGCAATTCCAATTAAAATCCCAATGACGTACCTTACAGAAATGGAGCAAGCAATTATGAAATTCATCTGGAAGAATAAGAAACCCAGAATAGCTAAAGCAATCCTTAGCAGGAAGAGTGAAACAGGGGGTATTGCATTACCAGATCTTCAACTCTACTACAAACAATAGTAACAAAAACGGCATGGTATTGGTACCAAAATAGAAAGGTAGATCAATGGTACAGAATAGAGGACACGGACACAAACCCAAATAAATACAATTTTCTCATACTAGACAAAGGTGCCAAAAATATGCAATGGAGAAAAGATAGCCTCTTCAACAAATGGTGCTGGGAGAATTGGAAATCCATATGCAACGGAATGAAACTAAACCCATATCTCTCACCATGCACGAAACTCAACTCAAAATGGATTAAGGACCTCGGAATCAGACCAGAGACCCTGCAGATTATAGAAGAAAAAGTAGGTCCAAATCTTCACCTTGTTGGTCTAGGATCAGACTTCCTTAATAGGAATCCCATAGCACAAGAAATAAAAGCTAGAATCAATCACTGGGATAGATTCAAACTAAAAAGCTTTCTCTCAGCAAAGGAAACTATCAGCAATGCGAAGAAAGAGCCTACAGAGTGGGAGAATATCTTTGCCAATCATACTTCAGATAGAGCACTAATCTCCAGAATCTATAAAGAACTCAAAAAACTCTACTCCAAGAATTCAAATAATCCAGTCGACAAATGGGCTAAGGAAATGAATAGACACTTCACAGAAGATCTACAAGCAATCAACAAACATATGGAAAAATGTTCAACATCTCTAGTAATTAGAGAAATGCAAATCAAAACCACCCTAAGATTCCATCTCACCCCAATTAGAATGGCGATTATCAAGAACACGAGCAACAACAGGTGTTGGCGAGGATGTGGGGAGAAAGGTACACTCATACATTGCTGGTGGGGCTGCAAATTAGTGCAGCCACTCTGGAAAGCAGTGTGGAGATTCCTTAGAAAACTTGGAATGGAACCACCATTTGACCCAGCTATCCCACTCCTTGGCCTATACCCAAAGGATTTAAAATCAGCATACTACAGAGATACAGCCACATCAATGTTCATAGCTGCTCAATTCACAATAGCCAGACTGTGGAACCAACCTAGATGCCCTTCAATTGATGAGTGGATAAAGAAACTGTGGTATATATATATATACAATGGAATATTACTCAGCCATAAAGAATGATAAAATTATGGCATTTGCAGGCAAATGGATGAAATTGGAGAATATTATGCTAAGTGAGATAAGCCAATCTCAAAAAGCCAAAGGACGAATGATATCGCTAATAAGTGGATGATGACACATAATGGGGGGAGGGAAGGGTTAGTGTTAGGGTTAGAGTTAGGGTGAGGGAGGGGGGCAAGTATGGAGGAAGGAAGCACTGTATAGAGGGAAAAGAGGGGTGAGAGGGGTAGGGGGAAGGGAAAAAATAACAGAATGAATCAAACAACATTACTCTATGTAAATTTATGATTACACAAATGGTATGCCTTTTCGCTATGTACAAACAGAACAACATGTATCCCATTTGTTTACAATAAAAAAAATAAAATTAAATTAAAATAAAAATAAAAATAAAAATAAATAAAATTTTGATTAAACTACTTTGGGAAATAAAGCATGAAATGTAAAATGGCAAAAAAAAGAAAAAGAAACCAGGGTCAGGTCCTGACCCCCCATGGGGACTCAGGTGTGAGCACATAGAAAAAGCCAAAGGGAAGGGAATGAGGATGGAGATGGAGAAAGTGAATCAACTACACTGGTGAGGGGGGCGAGGAGCAGCCTCAGGTGCTCCAGAGGGTTTGTCTTTAGCATCAGGGTCTGAGAGGTGGCCTTCAGAAGGTGTCTATCCAGCAGAGTCCTCTGGACCAAGGAATAATTCTGGATAGCACACTTTTCCCTCCCAAGTTTGTGGGCAAGTAAGTTTGTCTGAACCATAGCAGTTAAAAAATACTACCTTCAGGCGAGTGGGCCATTGTGGGTGCTGCTGCCGACCTGTGGGTGCCTGGGCCAAGGCCACATGTAATGGTCAAGCCCAGAAATGCCTTATGTGGATCATCAGAATCGCATCTGTGGTTTTCAAGGCATTAAAGAAAATGAAAACAGTGGGAAATTTCTTCAAAGGCACTTCATACTGGATACCAGAGAAGATAGTTTTGTATGGTACACAGATAACCCACAGAACTCCCCGCTGGATTATTATGTGTTGGAGCCATTAAACTTACGTACATTTCAAAGGTTAGCGATGTAACTAAGCTAAGGCCAAAGATTGAGTTCTGTTTTGTTATGAATACAGGAATGAGGAAATACTTCCTACAAGCCAATGATCAGCAAGATCTAGTAGAATGGGTAAATGTGTTGAACAAAGCTATAAAAATCACAGTACCAAAGCAATCAGACTCACAGCCTAATTCAGATAATCCAAATCACCAGGGTGACTGTGGGCAGAAGCAAGTGTCTTACAGAACTGATATTGCTGGTGGTGTACCCATCATCACTCCAACTCACAAAGAAGAAGTAAATGAATGTGGCAAGAGTGTTGGCAGAAATAATTTGAAACAATCGCAAAGCCATCTTCCTTGGTTTACTCCAAAAGCACCTCCTGACAGTGCGGTTATCAAAGCTGGATATTGTGTAAAACAAGGAGCAGTGATGAAAAACTGGAAGAGAAGATATTTTCAACTGGATGAAAACACAACAGGTTACCTTAAATCTGAACTAGAAAAGGAACCTCTCCAAGTAAAACCACTGAAAGAGGTTCATAAAGTTCAAGAGTGTAAGCAAAATGATATAATGATGAGGGACAACCTATTTGAAATTGTAACAACGTCTCGAACTTTCTATGTGCAGGCTGATAGCCCATAAGAGATGCACAGCTGGATTGAAGCAGTGTCTGGCACCCCTGTAGCACAGCGGGGACCTGGCAGATCAGCATCTTCTGAGCATTCCCACTGTCCTTCAGAGTCCAGACACTGTCCGTCCTGCCAGTGCCACAACAGCAGCCGCCTCACTTTCCACAGCCTCTCCCAGCAACTCTGGTCTCAAGATTTACCATAGAGAAGCGAGGATTTTATGAATCTCTTGCCAAGGTCAGGCCAAGGAACTTCAAGGTCCAGACTGTCTCTACAAGAGAACCAGATTCCAAAATGACTGAATAAACTCTGCTAAAACCTCAAAGTAAAAATGGCCCTCAGGAGAAAGATGGTGACCCATGGACTTGGATGATGCAAGCCTTCCAGTCAGCGATGTGTAAGATGGAAGCATGCAGGGCCTGCCACCATCCACCCTGGGTTCCTCATGTGGCTTCTAGCCAAAGATGATAAAGGGGGAGGTGGGTTTTAATGTGTATATTTACTGCCTCTTAGATGTACTCTTTGAAAGCTGTAAACCAAGAATCTAGGGAGCGGCCAAACAAAATGTCATTTTTTTCAGAAAGAAAAAAACTTGATTGTCTTTGTATCAACTATCTGAAGCTTTGTATATTCTCATTTAGGTGGTAAAAATGTGTGTGTGTACACATAATGGGGGTGGGAGGGGGCAAGAATGGAGGAAGGAGGGACTGTATGGAGGGAAAAGAGGGGTGGGAGGAGTGGGGGGGAGGAAAAAATAACAGAATGAATCAAACACCATTACCCTCTGTAAATGTACGATTACACAAATGGTATGCCTCTACTTCAAGTACAGAGAAACAAGATGCATCCCATTTGTTTACAATAAAAGTAAATTTTAAAAAATGTGTGTGTTTTTTCCTAGTGGTTTTTGACAGTTTAAATGTTAAACAACTTAAAAACATTAAAAATGCTTATTAATGATTTTGGTCATTTAAAAAATGCTACTATGACTTCCTATTAAATATTGATATTTAAACATAAAAAAAAAGAGAAATACTACTTCAGTAGAACACTGGTACAGGATAGAAGAGACATACCACATTGTACTAGACAAAGGTGCCAAAAGCATACAATGGAGAAAAGACAGCCTCTTCAACAAATCATTCTGGGAAAACTGGAAATCCATATGCAGTAAAATGAAATTAAACCTCTATCTCTCACCCTGTACAAAACTCAACTCAAAATGGATCAAGGATCTAGGAATTAGACCTGAGACCCTTCACCAAATAGAAGAAAAAGTAGGCCCGAATCTCCATCACGTTGGCTTAGGACAGACTTCCTTAACAAGACCCTCATAGTGCAAGAAATAAAAGTAAGAATCAATAAATGAGATAGATTCAAACTAAAAAGCTTTTTCTCAGCACAGAAAACAATCAATAATATGACAAGAGAGCCTACAGAGTGGGAGAAAAATCTTTTCCACACACACGTCAGACAGAGCACTCATTTCCAAAGTTTATAAAGAACTTAAAAAACTTTACACCCAGGGCTGGGGAGATAGCTCAGTTGGTAGAGTGCTTGCCTTGTAAGCACAAGGCCCTGGGTTTGATCCCCAGCACCCAAAAAACAAAACAAAACAAAAAAAAGTTACACTCAAAATACAAAGAACCCAATCAATAAATGGGTGAAATGGGCAGACACTTCACAGAAGATATACAGGTGATCAACAATCATATGAAAAAGTGCTCATCATCCCTGGTAATTAGAAAAATGCAAATTAAAACCACCCTAAGATTTCATCTAACTCCAATTAGAATGGCTATTATCAAGAACACAAGGAATAATAAGTGTTGGTATGGATGTGGGGAAAAAGGCACATTCATACATTGCTGGTGGAGTTGCTAATTGGTGAAGCCACTCTGGAAAGCAGTATGGAGATTCCTCAAAAAACTTGGAATGGACCCACCATTTGACTCAACTATCCCACTCCTTGGCCTATACCCAAAGGACTTAAAATCAGCACACTACAGTAATGCAACCACATCAATGTTCATAGGCGCTCAATTTACAATTGCTAGATTGTGGAACCAACCTAGATGCCCTGCAATTGATGAATGGATAAGAAACTGGTGTGTATACACACACACACACACACACACACACACACACACACAAATGGAATATTACTCAGCCATAAAGAATAATAAAATTATGGCATTGGCTGGTAAATGGATGAAGTTGGAGAATATCATGCTAAGTGAAATAGGCCAAATCCAAAAAACCAAGGGCAAATGATTTTTCTGATAAGTGCTTGACGATACATAACGAGGGGTGGTGGCAGGGGGTGGGGGGGAGAAACGATGGTGTAGAGGAAAATGGGGTGAGAGGGGCTGGGGGATGGAAAGATAGTAGAATGAGACAGGAAGTATTACCTTATGTGTATGTATGATAACATGAATGGTGTGAATCTACATAGTGTACAACCATAGAAATGAAAAGTTGTACTCCATTTGTGTACAATGAATCAAAATGCAGTCTGTAAAAATAAAAATTTAGATTAAAAAAAAAAACTACCTTCAGGGCAGCTTCTTACACAGCATACAGTTGAGTTACACACTTGAACAGAGGATGAAGCAAAGATTTTATTTAAACCATATGGAAGCAGGCAATTTAGGAGCAGGCATTATGGGGACAAATTAGAGGACAGGCCAGGGATCAGACACCTGGTCTCCTGGTTAATGATGTCACTATATTAGTGATGTTTGTCACACAGTTAGCTCAGATGTAGAGCAATTTGCAAAAAGCACAGCGTGAGTTAAGTTCAAGGCCCCATTCTCCAGGTGTGTTCCACTGGATCAGCATTATCACCTCTAAGTCCTTGCTATAAAGCAGATCTCTGGGCCTCACTCCGGACATATGAAATGTTTTTTGAAGTAAGGGTTAGTAAAGTCTGAGGATCAAAACTGAAAATGACAGTTCGGTGCTGATGTCAAGAATGAAGGATCAAGCTGAGCATGGTGGCACATGCCTAAAATCCCAGCAGCTCGGGAGGCTGAGAGGAGGATCATGAGTTCAAAGCCAGCCTCAGCAACTTAGTGAGGCAACTCAGTGAGACCCTGTCTCTAAATAAAATACGTGGCTTAGTGGTTGAGCACCCCTGGATTCAATCCCCACTACAAAAACAAACAAACAAAAAAGAAAGAAAAAAAGAATGAAGGGTCAGAGATAAGGATGGGTTTGTATGTTGGTCTAATCTCTTGTAAGGACTGATTCAGGGTGGAACTCATCTTCACATCTAGTGTGTCCATGAAGTCTAATAGCACCTCTTCTTCCTTTCAGACCACTGGATGAGACTTATTTTCAGCAAAAGTTGAAGGAGACACTGGGAGTCTGGAGGAAGGGAAAGAAAAGCCTCCTTTACAGATAATCCAGAAGAAGCCAGAATCTTCTAGAAGGATCTGCATAGTTACCATGTTATACTTGTGACACCTAGGGCTAGATACACTATTCATTTAGGGAAAATGAGGAACCAGGGTTCTTTCTGGTTCCATTTTTCCCTAGTTACCACCTAAATTTTAGAGTTTTGAATAAAAATTATCTCAGAAGTAAATGATCATGGTTCTTTATTTTATACATTTAGTTTTCATAGTCTAGGACTTTTTGAATGGACCTGTAGGGATCTGGGATGGAATTACTTTTAAATATGATAGTCATAGAGAGTTTTACTACATATCATAAATTTTGTTGCTTTATTTTGAACATGGTGGCCTAATAATTATTAATATATTCATTTGAAATATTCTGAGATACTTACTATTTTGAAATCTTGCTGTTCCTAATTAGTTTTCTCATGTGTGTTATAACTGATACATGTATATAAATATTTTCCCTTATAAGAGAGATTTAATATTTTTATCTATTTTACGTATATATCTATTACTTTCAGAGCTCAGTGGTAGCACTCCCAAATCTTTATATGGAATTTTCATTTGATGTTTAGTATTCATTATTGAGATGTTGACATTGAGCTGCTTTTCTTTAATGTGTCTGACCTGTTGTCATGTTCAACTGGATGTGTATTTTAACAAAGTACATGTGCTACATGCTTTTGAAGAGCACAGCACAGTGCATCTGTGGAGAAACTTTTTAATAAACATCCTCTCAACTTCATGATGCATGTGATCATATCAGTCTGGACTGCTTCTTTGCTGTCAAATGCCACTGATTTTTTTATCAGAGTTCTGATTACTTGACCCAATTCTTTCCTTGAAAAAGAATCCTCAATTTGTTTTTGATGTAGGAAAACAACAGAAGAGAGGGCAGACCTTAAGCAAGAGACTAGAAGCAGGAAACAGGGAGAACCTTGAGGGACACAAGCCATTTCAGAGACATGACCCTCAGGGCTTTCAGAAGCACATTACCAGCTGGAATGCAAGCAAGAAGCTTATTCCCCTTTTTAGGGATGAAGAAATACTTCCATTACCAGTTTGCTCAAGGAAATGCTGTACAGAAGGAAAGTTCTCCACTCTTGGCAACATTGCTAAATTCAACCTTCTTTTCATTATGTATTATTAACTTCCTATTTGCATTGCTTCACATGGAACCCAGCTAGACCAGCTACTCTACCACTGAGCACAACTGCAGCCCCATCATTTTTAAAAATCTATACAATGAAGCTAACGGTGTCTGTGAACATTGTCAAGTAAATGTGCTAGTAAATGATAATGCACGCAGGATAATACCACTCCACACTGTAACATAAAAGTACACTCTCACAAAAACACCTAAATAATGAAACCATTTATAGAAAGGGTGCTTCTACTTCAGAACAGTGTTTAGAAGAAAATTAAAATGTAAAATAATATGAACAAGAAAACTGACAGGGACATGCTCTTAAGATAGGACAAAAAACAAACCCCACAGAGTGCAGTGGGTTTTTGTTAGAGAATATCTGTATGGTTGGGCAAGTCAGGGAGCTTTTCTGTCATTTGCTTTCCTTGTTAGACCTTAAGAGACCCACAGTTGTAGGTCCTAAGCCACTGATGATTGTTGTCAGTGTCTCCAAACTCAGCACCTGCTCCTGCACACCTGGATGGGTGGGTCAAATCTCTGATCCTCTCTAGTACTTCCTTGAACCAACAGCACACCTACACTCAGTGTCTGATGCGGGTGTGTCAGATACTGTGAAAACATCTGTCTTTGTCCAAAAGCTGGAATAGGGATTAACATGGAATGAGCTGGCTGGGAACCAAGATGGGGTGACAGATCAAGGTGAGGAATGGGCATGAAAATCAGGATCTAGCAGGATGGTTTTTGGATGTGTGCTCTCATCTGGGAGGGAAGACTGAGGGGTCACCTAAGGAGTAAGCTAGAGACCAGGTGAACTTGAGGGCACCAGAGCAGACTCATCCTTTAACTCCAGTTCTCCCTTGTTGCTGTGTGACTGGGGCAGCTTTGTAAACCCAGTTTTATTTTCAAACAAAAGAGGACTAACTTTGAAATCAAGCTCCATCTCTCTCCCAGCCTCCCTCCAAACAAGGTCTAACAGAGTTAGGATGACACAGGAGAGAGATTTACAAAGACAACCTCCATGACTACAGAGCAAGCAAAGAGGGTGAATTTGCAACTGAGGGACGATGAATGCATAATAGCTGTATATTTACATCCATACATCAGCACATCCAGAACTTCATTCCTTCTTTGATAATATTCCTTCACATGGATAAAACACATTTACACACATTCACCCACCAATAGACACTAGTGTGTTTTCCCCTCTTTGACAATGGTGAATCACGCAGCTGTGAACATGTGTGTATAGTTCTTTGTTGGTGGACCTGCTTTCCGTTCTTTGGGTATGTACACTGAAGTAGATTGCTGGATCACAGAGGGAGTCTGTGTTTAGCTGGGAAAAGAGCCAATAAACTGTCTTCCACCATTTTACATTCCCACCAGTCAGGTGAAAGGAGTTGCAGCTTCTCCACATCCTTGCCAACATTTGGTATCTTCCATCTCCTTTGCCTTCACCATCCATCATAGTTGTGATGTGCTTTCTCAAGGTGGTTTTGGTTTGCATCCTGCATCAATTTTGTCTCCTCTTTGCAAAGAGATTGTCCACTCTGACATACCAAATCAATTCATGATTGTTCAACAAATGGGCTAAGGATATGAACAGACACTTCACAGAAGAAGATCTACAAGCAATCAACAGATATATGAAAAAATGTTCAACATCTCTAGTAATAAGAGAAATGCAAATCAAAACTACCCTAAGATTCCATCTCACCCCAATTAGAATGGCGATTATCAAGAACACAAGCAACAATAGGTGTTGGCGAGGATGTGGGGAAAAAGGTACACTCACACATTGCTGGTGGGGTTGCAAATTAGTGCAGCCACTCTGGAAAGTAGTGTGGAGATTCCTTAGAAAGCCTGGAATGGAACCACCATTTGACCCAGCTATCCCACTCCTCGGCCTATACCCAAAGGACTTAAAATCAGCATACTACAGAGATACAGCCACATCAATATTCATTGCTGCTCAATTCACCATCGCCAGATTGTGGAACCAACTTAGATGTCCTTCAGTTGATGAATGGATAAAGAAACTGTGGCATATATACACAATGGAATATTACTCCACCATAAAGAATGATAAAATTATGGCATTTGCAGGCAAATGAATGAAATTGGAGAATATTGTGTTAAGTGAGATAAGCCAATCTCAAAAATCCAAAAGACGAATGATCTCACTGATAAGCGGATGATGACACATAATGGGGGGTGGGAGGGGAGCAAGAATGGAGGAAGGAAGGACTGTATAGAGGGAAAAGAGAGGTGGGGGGGAGGAAAAAATAACGAAATGACTCAAACATCATTACTCTATGTAAATGTATGAATATGCAAATAGTACTGTTACTCCATGTACAAACAGAAACAACATGTATCCCATTTGTTTACAATAAAAATATATTTTAAAAAAATTTCATGATTGTTTGTACGTTAACTTTGATGAACAACTTCATTTTTCTGAGATATAATCCATTTTCCAAACAAGTTGGTAAATAGTCCCTTTTGGTCACAGGCTTGAACCCAATCTTGTAACATACTATACACCCCTCTGCACAGTTCTGTTGTTAAGATATGAATGGACTGGCACTTACTTTTGTGGTATTTTGTAGCACTTAAGTTTTATTTCTTTCTCTTACCTACAATTGTCACACTATTTCCATTCATGTCTCTACATTTGGCTGGTAGTACTTATATTTCATACGATTTTCCATACACTTTGCCAGATTCACTCCAAAAGAACTCACTGGTTAGACCATAATACTGTAGTTTGTAAATCTTGAACAAAACTAATATTTGCCCAACTGATCTCAAATAGATGAACAAAATGGATCTAAGTTTCCAAACTTGTTATCCAGAAGATTCTAAATTTGGATTTTAAATTTGACTGGACTTGACTCATGTGGGAAAAGGACAGATTTTCCTTAGGTTTAAGTAAAAATCAAACACTGGGGAATTAGATTGGTATAATCTATTACATCTGCATAATGTTGTCTTATTGCCGTCTGGTCATCGGTTTTCCTAACTAAAGCACACTTACCACTGTGAGCCATATGCTTTGTAAAGCAGAAACCAAGAGAAATAACATGTCACTTTTTAGCCTAAAATGTATTTCCACACTTGAAAAACTCATCCTGAACAAGAGAGCACACATGCACAGTCACAGACGGGAAGTCCCAGAAGCTCACCTCACTAAGAAGACAAGGTGAAAAAAGAACATTTCTAACATACCACATTTTGGCCACTTGCATCATTAAATACTGGTTTGCAAATATCTACCCATAGGAACGGACATCTTCAATTCAATCTCGGTAGGATAGTTTGTTCTGAGTTATAGGTAACACTTCAAAAAAATCTGAGAACTTAAATCTAAAAATCTTTCATTGATTTCCAGTAATGATTTTAAATCAGGATTTTAAATCAGTGGTTTGAGTCTGCAGTGTTCCTAAGGCCTATGCATACAAGGCTCAGTCGCCACCTTGCTGGAAGGGGTTGGGTGGCCATCAACACCATGGCCAGCCCTTGCTAAAGTTGAGCATGGCCTGGGTCCAAACCCTTGCTGAGGGAGTGAAGGTGACAATGGTGAGAGAGACCACATGTCCACCTCCAGGGGACACCTCTCTGTGTGCTGCTCTGCATCAGGTAGGGAACAGAAGCCATGCTTGGGTGTCTCAGAGGCCAGCGAAGAGGGGCAGAACCAGAATTTGCCTGGGCCTCAGTTCTCACCTCCCACCGTGCACTCACCAAGTTCAGACCCAGACTGGGAGCCTCTGCATCTCACCTCTCTCAGGTGCTCTGCACCAAGACCTCCAGCCACCATGTCTCCTTAGACACCCAACTCTGCCCTTTCCGCTCAGTGACACTGCTGGCTCTTGAAATCCCCCATATGGACAGGGAGGTCAGCTGGGCTTTCTCTCAGGGATCTAAATTATTTAAGACTAATATTCTATATATTTTGCCTTCTTTTACATGATTCATCCGAGAGAGGAAATCTCAATCCCAGGCATCCATGTTTGGCAGTTGAGGCAAAACTATAACTTTAGCACTCATTCTCTTTTCCCCAGGCTTTCCCTGGTTCTTGGGTCACAGAACAGGGATTCCTCTTCAAGGTTCAGAGACCCTGACTTCACTGAGGACAAGGGAAAGTGAGAGGAGCAGTGTCGGCCAAGTGTAGAGAAACTGCTGTGGAGGAGGTAGATGGAGCTTCCTTGGATGACTCCTATTCTGGAGGACTCCAAGGCTCAGTGAGGGGCTGTCACTAAGCAGGAGGACAGCAGGGTGCTTAACAGTGTCCCACCAAAGAAGGACTTGAGGCCCAGCACAGCCCTGCCCTGTCAGGCCATTATCACACCTCACCTTCCCACGAAAGGTCCTCTTTATTTCCTACCATACTGATTCCAATTTCTTTTCTATCTTTTAGTAATAGGGATTAAACTCAGGGATGCTCAACCACCTGTCACATCTCCAGCCCTTTTTATGGTTTATTTAGAGACATGGGATTGTTGAATTGCTTAAGGCCTCATTAATTTGCTGAGGCTGACTCTGAAATCACAGTCCTTTTGCCACAGTCTCGTGAGCTGCTGAGATTACAGGCATGTGCCACAGCACCCCGCCCTGTTTCTATTTCTCCACACTGACATTTTCAGATCTGAAAGACTACAGTGAAAACATTGCCATTCCCAATCAGACTGTGAGGCGAGGACCAAGAAACTGTACTGTAGTGTTCCTACATGTGACCTCATGCTAAAAGTCTGGTATTTGCAAAGCACGTCTATTCACTCTGTTATCACCTAATATTAATATCAGACACCATCCATTGAAGGAGAAGAGTTGGGAAAGGTGAAGTTATATAGCAAACAAAAGTTGAGCTTGTTACTCCATTTTTAAACAAGGTATTCATGTATATTAACATGGACTTGGCCTAACTGCAGCATGTCTAGACAAGGTGGTCAGCAGAAACAGGAATTTGCAAACTACGACTTGAATTTGGGCCAAAATTATTGGATTTTTAAAGTGTGGAAGAGGATTTTAATTGGAACAGAATCTTCTCACACAGTCAGGCATCATTAAATGAGCAGGGTGAGGAATGAACTGTGCCAATGGGCAATGTGTCCTTGTGGGAAGGCACATAGTGTACTTACAGAAGCTAAGAGGGCTCCTACATCACTAGGCATTAGTATCATGTAGGACAACCATCATATATGTGGACCATTATTGACTGACACATTATCATGTGGCATGTGAGAGCACTAAAAAGCTGTCCATACAAGGGGGAGGGTGAACTTCTGATTTGCTATGGGAGAACCCAAGCAGCTCAGATGCTTAAAGGCATCATGAATGGACACAAGATAAGCAGAGCATCCAGGCAATTGGTCTTCACAGCAACAGGACCTGATTCCTGACAGGAAGGGACTTTCCCATCAGGGAGACACTCATAGGGCAGCCTGGACTGTGAGAGAAATGGCAAGGAACTCACTGTCACTTGGAAGGCTGCTGGGTCCTCATTCAACTCTGAACATCACATGGCTGCCAAACAAGGTGGACACTCACTCTCAGCAGATAACATGAATCTACCTGCATTTATTCCTCATTGGCAAGGAATCATGGGATTCATGGAAGAAACTAAAATGCAAAATAAAAGTTCAACCACAGCATGAATAACAAGTGTGCATCTTGTCAATGAGGTCCAATAAAGGCAAATAAAAAGAATTGGAACTTGAATGTGGAATCAACCCAAGGCCCACTGAGGGATAAACAGATGGATCAAAGATGTAGCCTTCCCTTCTGTGATTCAGCCTTAAGAAAGAGGGAAATTCTGACCCAAGCTCCAGCAATGCAGGATCATGAGGACAGTGCACGAAGTGGAACAAGGCAGACACACTGGGACAAACAATGTATGAGCTCATAGTCTGCAACACACATGAGGTACCAATGGTTGTCCATTTCACAGAGACAGAGAGTAGAATGCTGGTCAGTAGGAGCTGAAGGAGGAGAAGGAGGAGTTAGTGTTTCTTGGGAGAAGAGTGTCTGTTGATGGTGAAGAAAAAACACTGAAGATCTATGATGGAGGTGGTTGCACAAAAGAAATTCATATTCATGCCCCACATGGTGGCATTATGGCCAATGATGGAACAATGCCCCACAGACATGAATTTCTTCCACAATATGACCTAGCATAGTGAGACTGGAGCCATCTCAGTTGAGGTAAGAACACTCTAGGACGTCTGCTCACATTGACAGGAAATTATCTCCATTATCAAGTGATATATTACAATGGTCAAAATGATAAGCTTTCTATATACTGAACCACATTTTGGGGACAAAGATAGAAAACATGGAAAGAAAGTCCAGCTGGAAAGTAGAAGGCTGAGTTAGGAGATTGGAAGCAGCTCCCCAGTTCCACTGGGTGCTGTGTCACATCCCGTGCACTACCATCTTCTCAGCAAACACTGTATCCTGGCCTGAATGGGAAATGTTTCCATTTGCATCTTTTCCTACATGTCAGATTTCCCATAGGGCACAAAGGTGGCAATGAGATAGCGAGGTCAAGAGCAGTATCCATGCTCCCAAATATGCTATGTAAACAGGAGAGAGTGATTGGAACTAAGAGACTATCTTGAGGTGATCATACACTCCGAGAAAGTGGAGATACTGTGTGAAGAGTGAAAATGCACAGAAGATTCTATGATTTTATGTCAAGAGTGCTTAACTGCCCAGTGTGTGTTCTCTGGACAGATTTCTGAAAACAGTGAAGACCAGTGAGACTTAGCAGAAGACATTTGCTACACTGAGTGCTTCCATATACATTATTCAACTGATAATTCACTGTGTGTGGGTTCTTTTGTACATATGTTGCTCCCACGTGGGAGGTCATGCAATTTCTGCCCTCCCTGACATTCCTTGCTATTCTCCTTCCTCTCCTGCCACACTGAACTTTCAGCTGGAGAGACCCAGCAATAGGGTATCTAACATCTTTTGTGTTGAGAATGGAGACAAGAATCCATGTTTGGGAGAGAAGTGAAAGAGGGAGTAGGAGACCAGGAGGATAGTTTGGCATGGTGGACAGAGTTTGGATCAGTAGCAGGAGAGACCAACTCCTCTAGAACTCCAGGACACATGCACAGACCAGTGTGGCAGTTACATGTGTTTTCCTTCAAACTGGTTGCCAGGTTGGAATGGGCGATGACATCAGACGCTTCCACCCTTCCTTATTGGAAGGGCCAGACTCTGGGTCACTGGCAGTCCAGTGGGCAACAGTTTGTCCTCTGGGCTGTTCTTCACCTGATTTCTCTCTATTTGGAGAAGAGAGAACAGACTCCTATTCAACCAAATTCTGGAAGAAGGATTTGCCATAATAAGAATCTAGGCACTGTAGAGGGAACAAAGAGTACTGGAGAAGTGATGTCGGATCAGGAAATCTCCCAGTCTGGGCAATCGCCTTCCCAGCCCAGCACCTCAGGTCACCTGCAGGTGGTGGTAGATGATGAGGTCGCAGGTCCATCAGGTGAGGGAGCTAGAGTCAGAACCAAGTTGACATGATGACGGGTAAGGAGGAAGGGGTAGAGAAGCCAGAAAAGATGGACTCATGGAGCCCAGTTTGGAAGGACAGAACAGGTCATGGGACAAGGAAGTCCACATGGATGGAAAATCTGCAAAGAGGGAGCTGCGCTACAAGATGAGATCCAAACGTAGAAAGGGGTAGGAGGGATGAAAAGGGGTCACACTCCCCATGGGAGAAAGTGTCCATAATGAGCAAGACTTTTGAGGAACACAAAGATACCACAATGGTAAGGAGATCAGGGGCAGATGGTTATCAGCAAAGGGGAAAGAGGAACAATAGCTCAGATGGTGGCAAGACATGAAGTTCTCTGGTGAGGAGGGGGACTGGGATTAGATGATAAAAGGCAGAGTTCCAAATACAGGAGCTTTACTCAGCTTTCCTTACTCAGCCCCGTGGGTAGAACCCTGCCTTCCATGTCGGGTCTCAAAGAAGAGGGAGTGGACCTCTGAATCAGAGGATGATGTGGATGACGATCTTCCAGGGGCTTTTGATTCAGTGCCCTGGGTCGAATCTGGCCTCATGACTGAGACCGCTGGCCAAAAGAGAAAGAGGGAATCCTCCTCTGAGTCTGACGAGGAGCTGGAGGAGCTGGATAGTGAGCTAAATCACCCCTGGGATGTCGATTCACTGTGTGGCCTCAAAATGAAACTCAAAAAACGGCGAATGGACTTGGTGCTACCAGAACACCATGAAGTTTTTAAGAGACTACTAGGTAGGGAGACACCCCAGGGAGCGCCCTCCAATCCTCTCTCCACACAAAGATGAACCTTATAGCCACGCCGGCTACCTCTGAGCTCCCCATGCAGGGAGGACTCAGGACCCATCTCCCCTCAGAGACTCTTAGATGATGGATGCTTACATTACACTTATAAAAGGTCCCTGCTTGGGGTCACAGAGCTTGATTCCAACAGTCCTCTCTGACTGCACACACTCAGACTCTAATAGATGTCCTACACTCCTGAGGGTGGGTAATGGGGCTGATGTGACTGTCAAATGAGAAAGTGACCTAGGAACTCCCTGATTCTGAGGAGGTGCATTCCTGGGTGATGATGGGCCCTCACAGTTTACCTAAGTTCTTGATCATACAGTATCTAGCTCTTACCAAACCTCACTCACTTGCTTTTCTGGGGAGTCTCAGGTCAAAGCAACTTGTCCAAGGAATGTTCCTGTCCTCTTCCAATCCACCTCTGCTGGCCTCCAATCCCACACCTTCTCCAAGGGAGGTTGTCTTCTGCTTCTACTCTCAATCTCCCATTGAAAACAGGGGACAGAGGACTGGGAGTTGGGCTAAGAGAGTGCCACTAAGAGAAAGTATCTAAGCAAGGGGACCTGCTTATTGGGGAAGGTGTGGAGGGACCAAGGTCCTTAAAGGACACCGGAATTCTGTTCACAGAGGATCCTGTTGTCAAAAGGTTCCTGGCCTGGGACAAGAACCTGAGGGTGTCTGACAAGGTGAGGTTTTCTCCACTGCGTAGGGGTCCTGCTCCAGCAGAGCCTGGGCTGGGGAGGGCTTTCCGACCCCATCCTCCTCATTGCTTCCACCAAGAGTCTCCAAGATGTGCCAAGTCCTGGCTCCTTTGTGACTCGTCAACATCTCCCTTCAGGGCCTAGCAGCTTCTTGCAGAGGGGACAGGTGGACTCGCTTTTGCTTGCGGTGCTCTGGGCTCCAAGCCCAAGAAGAGTCTTGCATGGCTCTTCCCTCCTTGCTTGTTGCCACCTGAGGTTCTGGGATCCTCTCCTCTCTTCTCTCCCTACCACCCCCTGTCCTCTAGCTGATCTAAGACCCTCTTCACCCAGGTGACCTATAAGCCTTCCCTCAAACGGTTCCCTTACAACTGGCCCTCCAGTGCACATGTTTGCCTCCTCTCCCTGATTGCTCTGATTCACCCTGGTCCCTCCTGTCCTTCCCCAAAGAAGAAGGTCTCTTTTCTTGGTCACCCTCTCTTAGTAGCACTTTCAACCCCAGATCCCCACTTCTCTGTCCCCTTTTTCTTTCTCTTCTGGGATGTGACCTCTCTGTATTTTTCCTCTCTCCACCAGTACCTCCTGTCTATGGTGATAGCTTACTTTAGCCGGGCTGGCCTCTTCTCCTGGCAGTACCAACGAATCCACTTCTTTCTGGCCCTGTGAGTATTTGGCTTCCCTCATCAATCAGGATTCACTACCTGGGATTTAGGAGGGTAGGAGAGGGCACAACCCTTTCTTTGACTTTTAACGTCTCTGTCCTTTTTTGTTCTGGGAAGAAATTATAAAATTGTAGTATATTTTTTTTCCTTCACATTCCTACTCAAAAAAAATACACAAGCTCACTTAGACCAGTTTTTTGCTTGTTTGTTTGTTTTTTTAATTTTTTGTTCTTAGTTGTAGATAGACACACTGCCTTTTTTTCATTTATTTTATGTGGTGCTGAGGATCAAATCCAGTGCTTCACTCATGCAACACAAGAGCTGTACCACTGAGCTACAACTGCAGCCCCACTTTTAAAAAACAAAAGGAAACACTTGGGAGGACTGGAGGAAAGCATGGGCACTTCCTGTCCCCGACACAGAGACAGAGTAAAGGTGCAACCACATCTGTCTACTCTCTTTCTCCTTCTGATATTGGTGTAGAAACACCAATATCATTTTCTCTTCTGCCTCTGGATTTCCAGGACACATGCCCAATTCCCAGCTCAGCACAGGACCAGTACAAAGTGCTCCTCACTGGTCCTTCATACAGGTGTCTTCTCACATCTGTGACTTTCTACATACTCCTTGAAAATCCTTCCACAATAGGTACAAACACCCCTTGTGCCTCCACCTCAAGTGTTTTACTCCTTGCTTTCTAGACAAAGGCTGGATTCCATCAGAGGTGTCTGTCTGGCAGAGGCCTCTGGACCTATGGATGGTCCCCCATAATCCTGAATAGGGCTGATGCAGTCCTGTCTGAAGATTGTCCACCTGGCCTCCTTTTGGGAAGCTGACCCCAAGGGGAGGTCCTTCCTGGTTGTGTTCCTGAGAAGCAAACTGATTTCTTTCCTCAGCTACCTGGCCAGTGACATGGAGGAGGACAACCAGGCTCCTAAACAAGACATCTTTTATTTCCTCTATGGGAAGAGCTATGCCCTGCGTCCCCTGTTCCACAAACTGCGCTACCAATTCATCTGCTCCATGGGCTGGAACACTCGGGTTTCCTTGGAGGAGTGTGAGGAGGTGGGTGGTGCTGTGTGTCTTGTGGAGGGCGAGGGAGGGGCTGACTGGAGAGACTCAGGAAGGTGGGTGGTTGCAGGTGGGATCTGCCAAGGACAAAGCCCTGGAGGCTGTGCATGGAGGGAAGCACCTCCTGTGCAGTCTCCAGATTTGTTTTTTGTTGTTGTTAGTGAACCAAATGTGTAATCTCAATTTACTGTATGCAATCTAACAAAACTTTGGTGGAAATTTACCAGATACACATAAGTGGCTCATGTAAAAAAACAAAGTTCCATTTCAAGAAAATGAAGTTCATACTGTGAGGAAAAGTAAAGCACATTACAAATATAAAAACAAGTCCAATTTCCATTCAATAAGGGAATTATAGTTTCATAAAACAGATTTAAGTGATTTTTTTAAGATTTATATGTTTGGTCTTTAATATATATATATGTATGTATAGATACATCTAACAATTGTAAACTATGGTTTATGTTACAGGAGGTGTATAAAATGACATGAAAGGAATCTATACCATACCAAAATTATTCAGAAAGTAGAATATTTTATGGTGAAATACTTTTCATTCGTAGAATCTTTGCACAACTATTTTCTACTTTGGACCTAACAAGATTTACAGTTCAATTACTTATCTAGAGCACTGAGACGTACTTTCATTTTAAACAAAAATCATACCAAAACTATTCATCTGATAGGGTTATACTTATATACAAAGTATAATAGGGTTTCAGTAAATAAAAATACATTTAACCGTGTAACTAAGTTTTTTTGATGCACCCAAGCAAAAACATCACTAACACTAAACCATTATTCTACTCAAATCAGAGACAGGCATAAAGCTGCTCTCTTGATAAAATCAACTTCTCAAATTTGATTAGATGGAACACCAAAAGGATTATATGTGTCAAACATCTTTACAAAATTGTCCACACAACTAGCATAATTTACTTATCTGTTATAAAATAGGAAAATATTCTCAATTTTAGAAAAGAAAGCTGACAATATGATGTCCAACAGCTTATATATAATCTAGTATGGTCCATGTCAGTAATAGGTGAAATAAGGTTGTCTTGATATCCACATATAGTCCCTTCATTTGTCACCAGGCTAAACAAATCTAAAAATTACACCTTCATATGTCACCTCCCTTATAGCCAACAGAACTTAGTTAATAGAATCAAGCCTCTCAACACTTTGTTAGGTATTTGTAGACTGTTGAATCACGGTGACTAGAAAGTCCACATCAAAGTGAGGTAATTTTAAGGAATGGGAAAATAAATTCAACATTATTTCAAAAACTCAATGTCCTGTCAAGTCATCAGCTTTTGTGGGGCTCCTTCTTTTGCAGATTCAAGCTTATGATCCGCAGCTCTGGGTGTGGGGCCGAGATCGCACCCTCCTTCCCTAGAAGTCCTGGAACCATGGAGGCCTGTATCCCTGGCCTGATGACAGGGTCATCTACTTGATGTCCAAGGATCTAACTACCAGATCCACCTCTGTCCACCTGCCACCCACAGCCACCCTCTGTGAATGGTGAGACAGCCTGCATCTCCCAGTCAGCCTCACAGCCTCCAAACCACAACCACACAGGTGACCTCCCAGAGATGTGCTGGGTGCTCCAAGGATACTCAGCCAGACCTGAGAGAATACAGTTTGTCACACAGGAAGTGCTAGAAATCCTTCACCCAGAGCAACTAGGCCCAGTGTCAGCAGTGACGAAAGGCTGCTGTCTATCTAAAGTGAATATCCTGGAGTCACGCATCTCTCTCTCCCCCTGGAAACTGTCTTTTGACCCTCTCCTTTTAATTCATCTGGGGCCATGCGTCCCTGAAGGATACCAAGCGTGGAGATGACTTATTTATACAAGTCACTTTCAGTAGATAAAAACAAATGTTATTTATATTGAAGTATATTTATGTTAAAGAGTTTAGAGATATATGTTGTTTGGAAAATTGCTGTCTCTTATAAGTTTTCTTATAAGTTTTTAGATGAGGGTTATATCAGGTTTGGGTACATAAATATTTCTCTTAGGTTTTTAATCTTTTATCTTTTTTACCTGTTTTATACCTCAGTGGTACTACCACATAATCTTATAAATACAAAATTTTCATTTGATGTTCAATCATTAATGTAAATATGAAGTTGCTGTTATTTAACTTGCTTGACAAGTTTTTCTGTCACTGTAAAGTATGTACTGGAAGACAGCACAGGTGCTGTGTGCTTTTGAGGAGCACAGCACAGTGCATTTGTGGGGCAAGTGAATAAAGTTGAAAATCTTCTTACCTTGATGCATGTGATCATGTCATTCTAGATTGTTGTATGCTGTCATACCATGCTGCTGTGTAACAGGGCTGTTGTTAACTGACCAAAATTTGTGCCTGTAAAGGAAAAACACCTCAATTATTTTTCATGTAGGAAAACAACAGAGAAAGTTGCAGAACTGAAACTAGAGACTAGAAACAGGAAACACAGGGAGGATATTGAGAGACACACCACAGGAAGATGAACGAAAATTCAGGACAACTGTATAACAATCTTAAATCTAAAATCAACGAGAGGCATCTCAACAGGAGATGCCTTCCTGGTAATGGTTCAAGGATGGGGACACACATGGAATGGCAGACTTTGCTACTTGAGTCTCAATGGGAGTCTTTTCTACAACCTCTGTTTTTAGTTTTACAAAACAGAAGAATATGCAAAAGGTATTCTTGAAATAGAAACTCATGGAGGGACATGGAGGTACTAGAGCAGTTTGAGGAGGATGAGATGAGAGGAAGAGCTGAAGCTGGTAAACAGGCACAGAGAGGAGGAGCTAAGAATGTGGACACTGAGTGACTGCAGACAAGCATCTTGAGAAAAGGGAGCAGAGGAGAATATGGAGCAGCTGTGGAAAGGAGCAGGGGAATTAAAGTATCAGCCAGAAGTAAAACAAAGGTAAGAGAGGTGGTAACACAGTCAGTGATGGGGTGCAATAAGTGGTTAGAGAGCCAAGTGGAGATGATGGGAAGGTCCTGGAAAGGTCCAACATGGAATGAGCTTAAGGTTGGGTGGATGTGTTAGAAGAGGAATGACAGTTGGGTAAGTGGAGCAACTGAAGAGGTAAAAGTTCCAAGGAGGGAGAAACCATTAAGGTCGGGCACAGTGCAGTGTAATTCTGATGCTGATCAACTGCTTGGAGGTCTCAGGCTACAGGTTGAGACCACAGGGTCCCTCTGCACTGCATCAGCTTTCCGCTCCAGGTTTCCCAGGTCATTCACAGTTCTCACCAGTGGCAGCAAATTCGGGGATTCCATGATTCTATTGTATAATTCTCCATAACATCTCACTGAGGTTAGGAAAGCTTAAATCCTATCATGTCAAAAAGAACACAAATTATGACCAGCTAATAGAAGAGGCACATGGCTGAAGGTCTAGGAAGGGCCGAATGAAACTGTCACGTCCTCAGGATGCAACATCTTCAGAGGACATGGAGGTACAGGACCAACCAGGGAAGCTCACCTTGGTGTCAGCCTCCTGAGTTTTACTGGGATTTCACTTAGCATTTGTAGGAGTGGATGAGTAGAGCAACACAGCGGGCTCAGGTCCTGCCCTCTGGGTCCTCACCACAGAGTGCAGGAGACAGCTGTGTGTCCAGGGAAGAAGACAAGGGAAGCGGGTGTGGACAGGGACGGGACATCACGACGTCAACAAGACAGCGTGGGGGGCACCAGGCTGCGTCATGTCTCCAGACTGGTTCTGTCTTCCCGATCGCTGTGCGGGAGGCGCCCTTCCGAAGTCCCTGACCAGCGAAGTCCTCTCGAGGGAAGGCCCGTCCTGGGCAATTCCGGGCGGGCAGGCAACCAACTCCGACTTCTCGGCCAACCGAAGTCGGCCTTCCTATTCCCACTGCCAGGTCGACTTCCTGGCCACACCGGAAGTCCGGAAGTCGGTGATCCCAGGCCCTCAGCAGGACCCATGCTGGGACTCTATTTCCCAAGAGTCTGTGCGCCCCCGTTAGGGACCGTCTGAAACGTGCCCGCCTCGTGTGACAGCTCAGGGGAGACATGCTGGGAGCACTGGCTGCCCACAGCCCTCCCACCCTCCAGGGTTCTCCTTAGTTCAAGGAAGTCTTTAATGGAATGTCAGAATGCATTTCCTTCACCTGGCCTTTTTCCTGATTGTCCCTTGATTCAGTGATGGCTACAAAAATCTATACAAGTGGTAAATGGTAGAGACGTGCAGACTCGTGGCATAGACAATTCCCTAATGTAAATATTATCCTAGAGTCTTGTGGTGTGTCAGCTGCGGGGGATACTGGACGAGTGGTACATTGAACTTCTGTGTACTGTCTTCACAAGTTTCTTTGAATCTGTAAGTATCTAAAATAAAAAAGCAAAATTTCCACACATTTGTTGACTGAATATTACTGAACTGGGAAAGCACTGTCTATTTCTCATTTTATGAATCTCTAGGAAAGACTGGTCTAATCTACAGATGGACTCACAGGGGTAGAAGCTGGGCTAAGCTTTGGGAAAATGTCACAGAAATATCTGTATCATTAGTTTGGTGATAAACAAATGGTCAATTAAATTTTCCCCACATTATCAAAACATGCACATAAAATGAATGCTCTTGTTACATACATTAAATATAACAAGTTGATTTTGAAAACAACACAAAAATTATATTTTCTGATTTTGGACAATTATACGGCACACGGAAGGTAGCCATGACTGCCGAGCTGCCTTTTACTCATTCCCCCTCCCCCTTTTACTAATACCACACCTATTTTATTTTTTCAACTTTCCAGTTGGTGTGACATATGATTAGTTCAGGCTATGTTATATGAAATCAAAACTCTGAGTAATCACAGGACACAAAATGAGTGTTGGGGCTGGCTTCTGCGACAGGAGTCCTGGGCGGCCTGCTGGACTCTCTTGTGCCACTCGGTTGTTTCTTTCCAGTTCTCTCAGTATTTTGCCATCATAACGCTGCTTTCCCTTGTTCTCTTCCTTACTCATAAGCCATCCCAGACCCCCAACTCACTGCAGCCCCTTCGGGTCCAGTCACAATGTCCTGGGTGTGCTACTTGTCTTCTGAAGTCCAGCAGCCTCATTTTCTTCTCATAAGTAATTATTTTTGCCTAATTAATTCTATGCTGTCATTTCAATGTTCTCATCTGATCCACTCTGTGTGAGTTATCATCACATCAAACCCTGATTCCTTTGCCCTCCTGCTGTTCTGCTGTAATCACTCAACACGTTTGAATTCTCCCCCTTCTCCTTCCCTAAGGAGCTCCTTAGGGAAGCTGCTCCTCTGACCTGCAACTACAGCTTCACTGCTGTCACCCCTCAGCTCTGCTCAGCCTCCACATGCAGCTCTGCATGTTCTTTGGTTCCAGAAGCCTGGATGCTCCAACTCTGCCATATTCTTGTCCTGATTGCTCCTGACGTCCCCTCTTGAGAGTGACAGTCCTTCTGTCATCGCAATGCATTTCCTAAGTGACTCCCTTGATTTGTCCCTTCTCAGCTTTCCGTGGCCTCCAGCCCCTCTCACCTTCTCAGCTGTCCACTCTCTTCATCCTGGGAGTCGTGTGGGCTTCCCCTTCTCAGTGACCTTCCCGTATCTTCAGCTGGACTCACTGCAGGCTTCTCTCGACCTCTGGGCTTAGATCACAGCACTGTTCTCCAGCCTTTCCAAATGCTCCCCCCTGACCTCTGTAGCCTGGCCGTGACTGATAGGTTGCTCACGTGCATCATGGGTTTCCTGGACAACCCTTTTGTCACTCAGGTCTACTCTCATCTCAGCTGCTCATAGGTCCTCTTGTGCCCACATCTGCCATCCTGTGTGGGTCCAGAGCTACTTGAGTACCATTGATTCCTTTGTGTCTCAGAAACAGGATCTGTTTCCAAGCTGCAGACAAGAAGTCTGCTCAATCTTTAAAATTTCCTATGCACTTTTTAAATGTTTTTCTAATTGGTTATACTTGACAGTAAAATGCATTTTGACACATTTTACACAAATGGAGCATAACTTCTCATTTCTCTGACTATTCATGGTGCTGAGTCATACCAGTAGTGTATAGGATAATATACATGTATGTCTCAATCATCTGCTCTGCCCCATCCCTTCTTTCACTCCCCTCTGCATAATCCAATGTTCCTTTATTCTTCCCTACCCACCCTGCACTATGCATCAGCATTTGCTTATCAGAGAAAACACTCAGCCTTTGGTATTTTGGGGATTGGCTTAACATGATATTCTCTAGTTCCATCCATTTACCTGAAAATGCCATAATTTCATTCCTCTTTAAGGCTGAGTAATATTCCATTGTGTGTATGTATCACATTTTATTTAACCATTTATCTTCAGGGCACCTAGGTTGGTTCCACTGATGAGGCTGCATCACTGGTATGCTGACCAAGGAGTGGGAAGCTGCATCAAATTGTGATTCCATTCCAAGTTTTCTGAGGAATCTCCATACTGCTTTCCATAGTGGTTACTTCAATCTGCAGTCCCAGCAGGAATGTTGAGTGTACCTTTATCTCCACATCCTTGCCAGCACTTATTGCTTGTATTCTTGAAAACTGCCATTCTGATTGGAGTGAGATGAAATCTTAAGATTAGTTTTGATTTGCATTTCTCTAATTGCAAGAGATGATGAACATTTTTTCATGTTTGTTGGTTTATTTTTTTTCTCATTTGTGAAGTGTCTGTTCAGTTCCTTAGCCCATTTTTTGACCGGATTATTTGTTTTCTTGGTGTTAAGTTTTCTGAGTTCTTACATACCATGGAGATTAGTGCTCTATCTGAGGTACGTGTGCTAAAGGTTTTCTCCCAATCTGTAGGCTCTTTCTTCCCATTTTTGATTGTTCCCTTTGCTGTGAAGAAGTTTTTGAGTTTGAATCCACCCCATTTATTGATTTTTAATTTTACTTCATTTGCTTTAGGAGTCTTGTTAAGGAAGTCAGGTCCTAAGATGACAAGATGAAGATTTAGGTCTACTTTTTCTTCTATTAGGCACAGGGTCTCTGTTCTAGTGCCTAAGTCTTTGATCCACTTTTAGTTGATTTTTGTGCAGAGTGAGAGACAGAGGTTTAACTTCATTTCACTGCATATGTTTTCCCGGCACCATTTGTTGAATAGGCTATCTTCTCTCCAATGTATGTTTTTGGAACCTTTGTCTAGTATGAGATAACTGTATTTATATGGGTTTGTCTCTTTGTCTTCTGTTCTGTACCATGGTCTACCTGCCTATTTTGGTGCCAATAAAATCCTGTTTTGTTACTACTACTCTGTAGTATAGTTTAAGGTCTGGTATTGTGATGCCTCCTGCTTCACTCTTCTTGCTAAGGATTGCCTTGGCTATTCTTCGTCTCTTAATTTTCAAATGAATTTCACAATTGCTTTTTCTTGTTCTGTGAAAAATGTCATTGGGATTTTAATAAGAATTGCATTGAATCTGTATAACATTTTTGGTAGGATGGCCATTTTGACAATACTAATTCTGCCTATCAAAGAACATGGGAGATCTTTCCATCTTCTAAGGTCTTCTTTAATTTCTTTCTTTAGTGTTCTATAGTTTCATTGTAGAGGTCTTTCACCTCTTTGTTAGATTGATTCCCAAGGTTTTTTTTTTTTTTAGGCTGCTGTGAATGAGGTTGTTTTCCTAATTTCTCTTGCAGTGAATTCATCCCTATGCGCTTTTTTTTTCTTTTTTTTTTTAAAGCAAATGACAAAGACCCAGTTTACCAGCTTTTTTAAACCTAAGCTTAACATTACATATTTAAACAATTGTCAAAACTTTACTAAGTTGCCAGCATTCATGCACAACTAGAAAACATCCTTAAGTTTATAGTAAACCAGAAATGTATTACCATTAATGCATTAATATCTTTCATTACTAAATACTGGGGGGGGGCGGGGAACAAATTATTTCTACAGGAGATTCATCCTGGCAATGTTAGCTCACAGCAGGCTGACACTACTTGGCTCACATGTCAAACACAATGGAAAGCAGATCCATGCTGGTGTTAGAATACAATCTTGTCCTAGCACTACTCAAAGTCAAGGCTCACCTTGGATTACGTTTAATAAAAAAGCAAAGTGCATACAGAGATTACAATAATTTTAAAGACAAAAAAAATGGTCCTATTGTGTGGGACTCAAAAGTCTATGACAAATAGGGGCTCCGATGAGCTGTTTATAAATACTTCAGATTAGGTACAATTATACTGAAAGTCGAGTTCGTCTGAAATCTTCAAAAAAATGTTCCTGTTAATCCTCAAATGGTGCTTGTTATACTTTAACATTTCTGTTAAATGCGTGCGTTGAATTACTTGTTATCCAAGCGTAGCAGCTGCTCCTTACCATTTATCGTTAAGGACTTTAACTGGCCGTCTCTTCAACTTCTACTCTTTCTTGACCATTCTCGACAATTCTTTTTGTAGTGATTTTTCTGCCATTTACTATTTTGGTAGAAGTTGATATAGATTTGAAGTTACCCATCCCGCTGCCGCCAAATGATGTAGAAGAGAATGAAGTAAGGCCACCGTGACCTAGTGACCCAAATGAAGTAAATCCTGTATCAAATGAAGAAAATCCACCTCCAAATGATGGAAATCCACTGAAAGCAGAGAAAAATGAGCCTGCACCTCGGTTTCTGCTTCCTCGGGGACCCCTTCGGTTCCCAAAAAAGTCTTCAAATGGGTCTTCAAAGAAGTCGAACGAAAACGGGTCCCTTCCACCAAAAAATTCCCTGAAGACATCATCTGGGTTCCGGAACGTGAAGCCAAACTCAAAAGGACTGTCAAAATGACTTCCACCTCCACCTCCACCATTTAAGCCTTCTTTGCCATACTTGTCATAGATGTCCCGTTTTTTAGCATCTGATGACACCTCATACGCCTCAGCTACTTGTCTGAATTTTCTCTCTGCTTCTTCTTTATTCTCAGGATTTTTGTCTGGATGCCACTTTAGTGCCAGTTTCCGATATGCCTTTTTGATATCCTCGGGAGAGGCATGTCTCGGCGCCTAGAACTTCATAGTAATCCACCATGTTTTAACAGATCGTTGGAACGAGTCCGAGGACGCGGCGGACGGGACCGGACGGGGCGGGCGGCCGGGTGCTCGCGGTCCCGCACGGCTGCGCTGGTGGCGGCGGCTGCCTCCCTATGCGCTTTTTTATAAGTCACAGAATGTTCAACTCAGTGAACCACAGCAATCAAAGCAGGGAAGACTCAAACATTTCCAGAGGTATTTTCTAAGAAAACATTGCGGAAATCTCTAATATATAGGAAAAAATTATCATTTAAATGGAGGGCCAGGCACGGTGGCAAATACCTGTAATTCCAGAGGTTCCAGAGGCAGGGTCAGGAGGATTGCAAGTTCAAAACCAGCTTCAGAAACAGCAAGATACTAATCGACTCAGTGAGACCCTGTCTCTAAATAAAATACAAAATAGGGCTGCACAAAATACAAGATGTGGCTCAATGGTTTAGTGCCCCTGAGTTCAATCACTGGTACAAAAAAAAAAAAAAAAGAATTGAGGGAGGGGGTGGGGCATGGGTCATTGGTAGACTGTGTTTAGCCTGTTCAGAGTCCTGAGTTCAATCCCCAACACCAAAAGGAAGAAAGAGGACAGAAGAAGTATACATCTAACTCGTTATTAAAACAATAAACAGGGCTAGGGAGATAGCTCAGTCGGTAGAGTGCTTGCCTTGCAATCATGAGGCCCTGGGTTTGATCCCCAGCACCGTAAAAAAAAAAAAAAAAAAGATAAACAATCTTGTTCATACTTTTAGAAAAGGAGATAATTCTCCAAAACTGATATAAAAGTGGCCAATAAGCACATGAAAGGATGGGCAACACCAGCAGTCATCAAAGAAATGCAAAACCAAAGAAAATCAAAACCATGAGATACCATTTCCTACTCACTCAGATGCCTATAATCAGAAAGTCTAATAATAATGTCTAGGTAAGGATGATGAGTAATTAGAACCCTTATACACTGCTGGTTGCAAGGTAAAATAATGAACTGCTCAGAAGTCTGGCAGTTCCTCAAAGGTTAAATGTAGTTACCACATAACCCAGCAACTCCATGGTCAGGTACATACTGAGACAAATGAAAACACATGTCTATTCAGAAACTTTATGCAAATGTCCAAAGCAGCATCATCTGTATTTCCTCAAACTGAAACAACCCAAATATTCACCAACTGATGAGTGAGTCAAATGGGGCCTGTTCCTTCAATGTGACCTTATTCAACCATAAGAAGGAAGCACTGAGCATGTCCAACATGGATGAATCTTGAAAATAAGCTAAGAAGCCAGACCAAAAGGCCACATCGTGGATAAGAACACTTCCATAATGCCCAGTATAGGCAAATCTATGGGAAAGAATGCAGATGAGGGGAAGCCTAGGGCTGGGTGAACTGGGGGGAAACGAGGAGGGACTGCTAATGGATACAGACAGGATTTCTTCCCGAGGTGATGAAAATGTTCTGAAATTGATTGTGGTGATAGTTGCACAATTCTGACATACACTAAAAACCCCTGACTTTAAACGGGTGAGTCGCATAGTATGGAAATTACATCTCAATAAGGCTATGACAATAAAAAAAGAATAGGTGCTAAATAGAAATGGCTATTCTTTAACTTTCATGCTGAAAGACACCATGGCTGACAAGTATGACAACTGCCAGGAGGACCAAGTAACTGCTGAGCAGGACTCCACCAGCACATCTAGTCTCCCTCCATGTATGACATACAGAACTACAATGCCAATTCACCTGTCCAGAAACAGGGAGGGTCAGAAATGGAATCCAAGGGGTTGCTTTGTAAAACAAGTTACAAAGAAGTAAAGGGAATTAATGTTTTCCAAAATAAGGTAACCTGACTGTGGGATATAATTTTCATCAATGAAAGAACACTAAGTCAACTAAAGAGTATGGCTTTCTTTCCTCCCCTCCCCATTTCCCATGCTTACATCATTGTTCTTAGTCAATGCCTGCTATAATCCATTTAAGTCCATTCATTCCATAAGCAAGCAAATAAAATTTCAGCTGCTGGAAAACTGCCCATCCTAACTCAGAAATATGCAACCGGGAAGCCAACAAACTATATGTTTGCTAAAATTACTAATAAGAGAATTTGTACATCTGTGGATTAACAAGATCAACACACACTGAATGTGAACCAAGAGGAAGGAACTAAACAGAGATGCAATGGTGTTCATGGTGAGCAATGATTGAGTCCTGTGGCCTTGTAACTAAGATTCTGTAACCCACTGCAGAACAATGAAAGACATCACTGAACAACAGGAAGTGATAATGACCCTGACCCATCCCTAGAGGTATTTTAGCAGAAGGCAGTGCACCACTTGGCAAGACTGCCCTATTAAGGATTCGAGCCCAGAACCTTTAAGAAGTGAAACTGGGCAACTGGGAATTTAGCTCAGTGGCAGAAGGCTTGTGTTTTCCACCAGTTTTGTGATATCAGGTCTCTATGTCTACACATAATAATAGGGAAATGATCTCAGAAAAACCTGGCCCTGAAAACTAGAGAGCTCCTGGAAAACATCTCCTAACACTTCTTGTTTCCAAATTCCTTTCCCTTGAGAATCTAGTTTTTCAGAACGATATTATTCCTTGCCCACACTCTTTGCCAACGGACTTCGTGCATCAATTCTGCTTCCCACTGGGTGCACACTCCGAAAGAAAAGGCATGCGAAGCCTTTCTGCTTCTCAAGACATTCTGCCCCCGCCCCGCGCGCCCCGCTCAAAAATGGAACAAAGGGCATTATTTTCCAACTTTCGTCTGCGTGGCAGGAGCTTTGCTCTCCGGCGCAGAGTGGGAACCATGAAGAGTTCGAGACCATGGTTTTTGGTCGGCAATGACGGCACCGCTCCCCTGTGCCAGATCTCAGCCCTGCACCCCCAGTGGTGCTTCTGCCCTGCAGCGCTGACTTCTGGTCCCATGATGTAACCCCGGACACCGCCTCCCCTTTCCAGCCTCTGTCTGACATCTGTACAATGGGAACAGCAATAGCACCTACCTGCTCCATGGTGGTGAGGACCAGGCAAGGGAATGCAAGGCCAGCGCCGCGACCGCGTCAGCACCGGAAGACTGGCGATTCTTATCACGGTCTCAGGTGACAGCGCGCCTCCCTGCTCCTCGGCGCGATCCAACAGCCCTCGCAGGAACCGCTTGAAGAACGCGGGAAGACCAAGTCATCGCTGGCAAAGTCCCAGCGCCGGCCGAAGGGGACCATCCCAGGAACGCCTCAGGGCTCTCAGCGCGCCACGCCTCTCGGAAATCTCACCACTCCACAGGCATAACGCTTTCGCAACTCCGCGCGGACGCACAGGACCGGACACCGCGCAGGCTCGCGCAGGGCCGAGGCGCGCCCGCGCGCACTGGCGCCCCACTGCGGCCCTCGGCTCTCTGCGCCTGCGCAGGCTCTCTGACTCTGTCGTTTGGTTGTTGGTTGTATTTCCTTAAAAAAGAAATCGAAATCCTATTTCCAAAATGAGCCATCCAGATCAAAGCATAGCTCATGAGAAGACAAAGCACACTTGTGCCTCTTTTTTCATGAGGAAAATGTTTCGTATGTAGAGAAGTTGCCTGACACCTAATGACTCACCAGGACTCTAACAAGGGATAAAATCCTATAATTGTACCATCATAACTTTTGGAAAAGTAAGATTCTTGATATCCTTCTCTGTTTGTTCTTTTAGGTTAACTTCGCTATTTGCAAGTTACAAGAAGCAGTCTAAAAGACTTGGTATTTCATCATATCTTCATATTCACAGGGCAAAACATATTTAATTTTTCCAAATTGATTCACATCTTCCTCTATTTCTCCGTTTAGTACTTGACTTTCTTTGATTAGATCCAGTCCTGATTCGGATAAAATTAATTTGCATTTAGCTTTTGCCACTCTTGCCTACAGAATTTGAATTAGTTGATTATGCTAAGAATTCTGTAATGTCCTGAGATCTTCAGTTCTCAGACCCTGAAGTTAAATAACTTTTTTACTCACCAATGTCTTTATGGGAGACCCATTCATATCACAGTAACCTTATTAGGTGAGTAAATAGTTTTTATCTTTTCATTCTATTCTGGCAGCAGAGTCAAATGTGGTGTTGAGTTAACTAAAGACTAGCACCTTTTAAATGCTGGAGGTAAAAGGACAGAGATTTGGAGTGCTATTTTAGTATTTGTTATGGCTTGAATATGAGGTGTCCCCCAAAAGCTCATGAAATCAAGTAACAATGTTCACAGATAAAAAGATTAGACTGTGAGAGCTATAATATAATCAGTGGTTCAACTAACTTGATGGGTTAATAATTTAAAACGACTACTGTCTTGGGTGTTAAGTGTAGGCACATGAGGTGTGGCTGGAGGAAGTAGGTTGAGTGGGAGGTGACCAGCCTTTGGGTTTATTTGTCCCTGGCACCTTGCCCACTCTGCTTCCTACCTGCCATGAAGTAACACCACACCTTAACACCATTGATGCGCTGCCTCACCTGGAGCCAAGAGTAATGGAGTTGGGAGATCATGGAATAAGTAAAACCTCTCAAACTATAAGCCCAAAGTAAAATTTTCTACCTCTATAAATTGTTGTTTGTCAGACATTTTGGTTAGATGAAAAGCTAACAGGATTATTTTTAAAAGGATCCTTACTTTATCATTTAATAGGATTAGTGCTATGTTGCAACTTGCTTTTAAATAGCAGTTATAAAAGCAGCCATTACTTCAAACTTGGAGAAATACTCAAAGAACCTACACCAAGATTGCACACTGTACCGGGGCACAGTAGGGCACACCTGTAATCTCAGTGACTTGGGAGGCTAATTCAGGATCTCAAGTTTGAGGCCAGCCTCAGCAACTCAGGGAGGCCCTAAGCAACTTACACCCTCAAATAAAATCTTTAAAAAGGGAATTTGGGGGCTGGAATTGTGGCTCAGTGATAGAGCGAGCACTTGCCTGGCATGTGTGAGGCCCTGGGTTTGATACTCAGCACCATGTATAAATAAAATTTTTAAAAGATCCACTGACAACTGAAAAAATATTTTTAAAAAGGGTTGGGGGTTGGGGATGGAGCTCAGTGGTAAAGCAGTGGCTTGATACCCTATTCTGGAAATAGAAAAAAAAGAGTCCATACTGTAAAAAGGTTAACCCAGACAGGTGGGGAAACCCATCCTAGTCAGAGTTCAGGTTTCCTGGAAATTCCACCTGACTGTTAGAGGAGAAAAACAGCAAACTCTTCTTGAAGCCCTAATCCAGTCACCATTTAACCTGAGGGACCATCTGGGAAGGCACCTAAGAGTCAACTGCTCTTCATTTACTCTTCCCTAACAAGAATTCTGAGCAGAACTGACCAATGTCATTAGCTGGATAGGAAAGGCTCTTCCAGTACTAATTATCAGCCAGCTTTCTGGCACACTATTCTCTAAAGAACAGGAGAGGGAAAGGGCCTGAAGGTGATCAATGTGTACCAAGCTCGGTACACATTTTGTGAGCTCCGTCAGTAGGGGCTTTTTGTTGTTTAAATTTGTTCTTCTTAGATATGCATGTCAGTAAAGCTGGCGTAGTATATGCACATGGAGTATAACTTATTAGGCTCCTATTCTTGTCATTGTACATGATGTGGCATTACACTGGTGGTGTATTCATATATGAACATAGGAAAGTTGTCTGATTCACTCTACTCTTTCCTATTCCCATCTCCCCTCCCTTTCCCTTCATTCCCTTTTGTCTAATCCAATGAACTTCTATTCTTCCCTCCCCGCCCCCAAGGGCTCTTTTTAGCCTCAGAGAAAGCCTGTGGCAGTATTTTCCATGTAACAGGGGAACAAGGCTCATGAGATTCCATGCCCAGGGAGCTGCAAGTGCATTAACACAAGTCTGATCCCAAAGCTCGTGCTTTTATTTACAGTTCCCATTAAGCACTATGACTTCTACCAAAACTATTTCTCTACCTACTCTCTTGGCCAGAGCATGAGGCAGCAAAAAACCTGATTCAAACACTGTGACTGAACTGGACAGGAATGGGTTGGTGTTTTTGAGTTTTTATAGTGATGTTATCACTCACACAAGGACTGGGAGTGTAGATCAGTGGTACAGCACTTGCTTACATGCATCAAGGCCCTGGGTTCCATCTCTTAACACTACAAAAAGAAAGAAAATACATACACACACACACACACACACACAAACACCTCAATGAAAAATACTAATTACCTGATAACCTTTATTCAAGAAGTAAAAGAAACTGCTTCATAAGGCGTGTCATACAAGGCAAGCCCTTTGTTTCCAACATGTGAGGACTTGGCCCAGTCTTGCACTCCAGCTCAGACACCCTCCTTAATACCATCCTGGTTCACCATAAAATGGGGATGACAACTTAGCCAATTTTACTTTTACTTGGAAATAAGGACCTCAGGAGGCTTTGACATGCTGAGGTTCCAGATATTTGCTCTGTGCATGGTGCTCTGCAGTGCGCGACCCTAGCTTATCTGATTTACATGTGCACAGACAGGAATTAGCCCCACCCACCCCACCCCACCCCAAGTCGTGGGCAGCAAGCCCTATGCTTGATCTACTGCCACTGGATTTACCAACTGTCCTCCACACTCTCAGAATCGTCCCAAGAAGGATGAAAGCAGACCATGGCCACTAAACCAAGACTAGGATGCTGGAAAAAAAAGACTGCTACACAAAGCAAACACATGAAGCAAGAGGGGAAAATAAAATGAGGGTTAAGCTATGCAATTATACTGCCAATTTAGAAAGATGTCACAACTCACACTAAATATAAACATACACCTCATCTGGCCCCCTTCCTCCACAAGACACTTTAATGCAGGAAGCAAAAATACTGCATCCTCCTTGTGGTAAGCACCATTAGTACTCAACACTTTCATATTGATGGTACATCGTATAAAAACAAAGTCATATACTTCTGTGTAAATCAACAAAAAGTCACAAATCAATATAATGGCAAAATCAGAAAGAAAAATTCTAGTTTCTCCACAAAATACAGAAAGTTTTAAGATTGTTAAGGAAAATGTTTGCTGCCAAATGAAAAACAAATCATCCCAACATAGGATGTTCAAAAGTCTAATTCATAAAAAAGACAATTTATTCTGTATTTAATAAAATGTTTATTTAGGATAACATAAGTCATGCAAGAGCTCAGTTTAAAAAAAAAAAAAAAAAAAGAATATAAGGAATGGTAATTGGTGCTGTCAATTTTTTAAAAAACTGTAAATCACTTTACCAACCCAATCGTGATAGGAAAAACCATTCGAATCTGAGCATGGACATGGTTGTGCCAATCTTTAAGGAACTGCAAATGAAAGTTAGAGATAACAAATTGTGTTCTGTTCCTCAGAGTAGTCTCATATCCAAAGTAATCATTACAGTTCCTCCCATCACACACTTGGATGGCAGGCAGTCCAGAGCCCCTGCCCATGAATTCTTCGGCACTCTTGGGATAGTCTCAAACTGAGACTCTCAGTCTCAGGGGAGGAGAGCAGGCACCTTTGGTGACTCTTAGTTGACACCCCCATCTACATTCAGAAACCTACAATTTTGGTTCTGAAAGACTTGCAAGTCACCATCACTAACCCTAAATGTAGTGTTGTGATGTCCACGGAAGGATTTCCATGGCTGGCAGGAAAAAATTTGGACAGATATACAAAATTCAACATAGTGTCTCAGATTTCAAACAAATATAACTCATCTTTTTGCAAAAAATAAATATAGTGGAATGCAAGTTTGATAGATGTTAGAATAGATAATCTACCAACTGCCAAGGAGTACAATTTCATTGCAGACACAATCAACAATTTCCAAGAATTTTTTAAAATAAAAAAGTTTGCACTTATTCCTCACAAAAATCATCACTTTGGAACTATCCCAATTAAACTACACACTGAATTTATTAATACAGCATTAAGTTTCTTTGTGTAAAAAAATCTTTGTACATAGTAATAAAAAAAGATAAGGCAAGATGCATTAAACAGAAACCTTCTGGTTCTTTTCCTCTGCATTCTTACAGAGCCACTGATGACTGTCTGCAACAAAAGAGTTAAGTTTCTGATTTTCCGCATCGAGCATCTCATGCCTTTGCTGTGGTAAGAATTCTGTCCACGCACCCTGAAGGACAGAGGCTGCTGATGGTCTTTGGCACTTACGCTGGCAAACTGAGCTTCTTTCCCTTGAGTACTAGAATTGTAAAGAGGGGAAGAAAAACAAAAGATTACTGATGTTGACAAGCTCAGTTTCCTTTTTCTGATTCCTAAAAGCCTATCGACAAGATTCTACCCAGTAAATACAAAGATATGAGCAATTACATTAAAAAATATAAATTCAACTAAAAGCACCACCAAATTCACATCTGCTCTTTGTTATGATTCCCCCCCACAACATATGTTAAATATGACTTATGGAAGGGGTCTTAAAATTTTGGATATTAAAAGCCAGGTGTGGTGGCACATGCCTATAAACCCAGTGAATTTGGGAGGCCGAGAAAAGAAGATGTCAAGTTTGAGGCATCATAGCAAGAACCTGAGCAACTTAGTGAGACTCTATCTCAAAATAGAAAAGGCTGAGGGTGTAGCTTAGTGGTGAAGTGCCCAAGGGTTCAATCCGCCGTATCCCCGCCCCCCCAATACACACACACACACACACACACACACACACACACACACACACACAGATACATATTCCATTTATGGAGCAAGTCTACCATTAGGAATGTTACTATAGAACAGGGATTCTTAGGTTGGAATCTGTAGTTAAAGCTTTAGGGGCTCCTGAAATCCCCACAACTAGACATATGAATTTTTATGCATATATATAAATATGTACTTTTTATGATCAAGGACCATAGTTTTCATCAGATATTTGCAAAGTTCACATATTCTATATACATGCAAACATGAAACTACATAGGTATATAAGGATGTTAATTTAAGCACAGAATTTTAATAGCTGCAAGTTTAAAAAAAAACAAAAAGTAAGCCTGAACACCCAGGAACAGGGTGTAAATGATAGTATATACAACACATAATGAAAGGCTATATGGATAATTTCTACTTATTGCATGAAAAAATGAGAATGGAGGAAAAAAACAGATCACAGAATAGTAAGTATGGTTTAAACCATGTGTCTGCATACAGTCAGAAATATCTGGAATTATGTTTACTGTAATATTAATCAAAGGTCTCAAGTTTTTAATTCTGCAAATATTTCAATGAAATTGATACAGATGCATTAAAATGAGTTGGAATAATAATCTGGAACTTATATATTAATATCACATATTACAGTTATATTATTATTGCTATATCATTTTATTATATCTTATGTGATTATTATATGTTTACATTTGTATCTGAGTCAATGGGACAAAATGAGTTTTTATCTCATTTTGTGATTCAAATGAGTGATTATCTCTGAGTGTAGGATCTTGATGATTATCTTTCAAATTAATTCCAATTAAATCTTTTACAATGAAAATGTGCCATTTATGGAAAACAATAAGGCTATAGCCAAAGGAAAAAAGGTCCTATAAATCAGACCGAAAGTCCTGATCTTGAATTTTATTTGACAATCATGAAAATGAACTTTCCTGAAGCCAGTTCTATACTGTGAGTCATAGTGTGCAATGAGCAGAATTGGACAAGGGAACCGGTAAGCAAACTCCCAACAGAGCATGAGCCTACAGAAACCATGCAGGCCAGACCCAACCTACCTTTTGTGATGTACAAGTAGAAGAAATCACAGTATAGAATGGTCTGGACTACACCAGCCACTACAGCAATAAGGTCAAAGAAGCCCTCGAAATAGAAGCGCCAGATCCAGTTGACAAGATATAAAGCACGGTAGAGGCCCAAGAAGAACAGGTAGTGGGTAGTGATGGTCTCAGCCTCCCCAGTCTTGCTGATCATAAAAAGCTGTGGAAGAATGGCCACTGATTCAAGGTAGATGGAGAAGGTCCACAAAATCTGGAAGAGAAAGGGCAAACTTCAGTCAGGATTCAGTGCTCACCATGTGTTCAGGGAAAATACTCTTGCTTTACTATAGAGTAGCTTAACAAGAATGGGAAGTCGGGTATGGACATCTCGGCCTCAAATAGCAGCTTGGTGACTACATACATCACTGACAATTAAGCAGCATTTTAGAGGCAGGGCACTGCCCAAGACAAGCTGGGTAACTTGGCCACCTTTGCCTCTGAATTTTCACTACCTTGTCTAATACCGTATTCTTCCCTGTACTACCTTCTATGAATCTACATGTATGATGTTCCTCCTGGACAAGCATGTTTTCTCCAAACCTAGAGTCTTAAATCAGCCCTGCTTTCTGCCAGGGTTAATAATACCAATAGCTCACTGGGCACAGTGGCTCACACCTGGAACCTTAGTAATTCAGGAAGCTGAAACAAGAGGATAACAAGTTCAAAGCCAGCCTCAGCAACTTAGTGTGATGCTGTCTCAAACAAGAAATAAAATGGGCTGGAGATGTAGCTCAGGGGTAAAGTGCCCCTGGGTTCAATCCACAGTATTTAAAAAAAAAAAAAAAAATACTGGGAACTGTGTTCCTTCTACTTCATCACTGCTGTTTTTCCTTACCAATTGATTTTTTTCCAGACTCCTATATTTTTCACTTACAGGTGGCCTCTGACTTACAATTTTGACTTTATGACTGTGTGAAAGCAGTACACACTAAATAGAAACTTTGAATTTTGATCTAGTACTAGACTACTGATATGCACTGACACTCTGCTTTGATGCTGGGCAGCAGCAGCAGCCTCACCAGTCAGCCACACCATTCCAAAGGGACACAATCAACATTCTGAAATGTACCATATATTGCTAAGCTGGTGTTTGGTAGGTTAGATGTTATTATAAATGCTTTTTCAACCTATAATAATTTCAACTTACAAGGGGTTTATCAGGATACAACCCCATTGTAAGTCAAGGATTGTCTATATTTTTATTACCCTTCAGGCTTTCTGGTGTGGTTAAATCAAAGGGCTCAAAAATTGGAGTTGTAATTATGAAAACTGTCCAATGTGGGGCTTTACTCATGTTGACAACAGAAGGACTTGCAAGCAGTCTAGGTGCTCCCAGCACCGGACTGACAACCAAGAACAGTGCAGTAACTTAACCCTGGTGTTTAGGTGCTAAACAGCAGCTCTTCACTGGGAAAGAGGCACTTAGGAACAATTCACCCCAGTGCCTGGTGTCGGGGGCACCATAAACCACTGTCCTCAAGGGCAAGAAGTTCAGCAGTGCTGCTTAGAAGCACAACACAAAATCAGTGTGCAACATCCATATGTGGAAAGGAAACAAAAACTGGTCAGAGTAGGAAGAAGACCATGTATCTTCAAACAAGGACAGATAGGGTTCTGTGTTTGGTACCATGGAAGTTAAGATAATGAAACATATTTTTGAGTTTTTATTCTCAAGGATAATCAGCAATCAACAGACACCCAAATACCTGGGTGCTTTAATTCCTATTTACAATTTATTTACACCAATAGTTCATGTTGCACCAGAAGTTTGCCTGAAAAACAAAAACGAAACCCCACAAAATTCCGCATTATCTGCAAATAGGTCCATTTCCCTAGAAAACCAGACATGACCACTAAATAACACCTCAACTAACCTCTAAAGGAGAGAAATCGTGATTGACCAGAAATGAGAGTCCTCCCACAGGGACCACCAGAAACTCCACTCGGAAGGTATCATGATTTCCATCATAAGTTGCCTTAAATTTCATGTAGATCAGGTACACCGTGGCATAAGAGCAGGCAATATAGATAACCTAAAAACAAAAGAAAAAAAAAAAAAAAAAAGGTTGTCAATACATTGCAATTGTTTCAACTCCCTCATCTTTCTATATCACCAGTTGTTTTATTTGTTTTTGTTTGATTTTAATTAAAACATAGTAAAATTCACTTTGGGGGGATGTATAGCTCTGAGTCAAATAAAGAGGAACAAACTGTTCTATCAAACCCAAAATCCCATCATCCTATGTCTTTGTAGTCAAGTCTCTCCAGGCTTCACCTCTGATCATTGCTGGTATGTCCTCTGTCCTGTTTTGCCTTTTCTAGAATGCCGTATAAATGAAGTCAGACAGCATGCTGTCTTTTGCATGTGGCTTCTTTCAGTTAGTATAATGCATCTGAAGGCCAACAAACTAGTTGCTTCCCATCCCCCCAAGTCTGGGGATTGAACTCAGGGAAGTTCTACCACTAAGCTACAACCCCAGCTCTTTTTATTTACTTATTTTGAGGCAGAATCTGGCTAAGTTCCTCAAGCTGGCTTTGAATTTGCCATTCTCCTGCCTCAGCCTCCTGAGTAGCTGAGATTATAGGCACGGTCAATGTGCCCAGCTATGTTGCATATATTAATAATCCATTTTATTGCTGAGTACTGGCCCATTGTGAGGGAACATCATAACTTGTCTATTCACTCACCAGTTAGAGGACAGCTAGATGGTTTCCAGTGTGGGAGGGTGGTGAATAACGCTGCTATCAACATTTGTTACAGGCTTTTGTGGGAATATAACTTTTCATTTCTCTTGGGTTTATACCTAGGAATGGGTTTGCTGGGTCAAATGTTAAATGTAAGTTTCAGTTTGTAAGAAACTGCCAAAGAAATAAATTTTAATCTCATTTTAGTACTACACAGCAGATTAAGGGAAAAAAAAAAAAAAAAAACAAAGTTCAATGCAGTTCAAAACCAATGAACTTCCTTCTAGCGTAACATTACTTCTTGGTTAGCGTTTTTGTAAAGATAAAATAAACACTGCAATTCAAGTTAAACTCTGCCATGATGATTTGCTTAAGTTATGTTACTTTTAACAGTGAACATTTGGATAATTGTTATGAAATCCTGTCTGGTAACATAACAAAAGCAAAACCTAAAGTTAGTGGAAAACACTGGTGCCTCCAAGAGAATGATTTTGTGCACACGGCAGTATAACTGCTACAGGGTTTACAATTAAGTTATGTGTTCTTTCATCTTCAAAAGGTCAACATCAGCCAGTCAACTGACCAAGTAAAAGTCTGATATACTGAAATTGCATCAATTTTCAAATTGCAGAAATTTAGGTCCAAGATTCAAACAGCAGATTTAGCTCAGGAAACAACTGGGATAAGGACCACCCTGCTTGGAACTACTTCCCCTTATGAAATACAACTTGACAAATTTAATTAGGAAAACATTTGAGCAAACTACTTAATAGGGAGCAATCATCAAGCCCTCATATGCCTTAAAAAAATTAAATAAAAAACCCTCAAAAAGATTAAAGAGTCCCTGGCACATTATGCAGTTATAGTTGAAAGTAAACAGTCAAAACTATTCAAATTGTCAGTCATAATCATACACATCCATAAACAAAGTACATATATTGTACATCTACACTGTGCCTACTTTTGGCACACACCCAAAGGAGGCTCCTGGCAGCCAGGGGCCCTCGCAGGTCAAGTGGTAGCCAGGGAGATACAGTTCATCAAGGCCTTCGCAGGCACTGGGAAACAACCGTTGCTGTCTCCTCTCACCAGTGCTTAAAGTTCAAATAAAATATGAGCACATACAACGTGGGTCTCATACTACCAGCTTTCAGGACATGATGCTTAGAAACTACAACCAAGCAAGCAAGAAGGACTCCTCTGAGAGCTAGTACTCCTAAAGAGAGGTGGAGGATTCTGGCTCACACACCTCTAACGTCTGCAGTTTTAGTTTGCCCAGACACCAAGCAGGGACAGTCATTTTTAAGACAGCTAATTATTTACTGATTATTAGGCTTCCATTGCTTAGTAAAGAATGGAATGATTACAAGTGACTCAAATTCGATTTCTATTGTTTTTTAAACGTTATTGTATATTTTTATACCTTTTATTTACTTTTACATGGTGCTGAGGATCGAACCCAGTGCCTTACACATGCTAGGCAAGTGCTCTTCCACTGAGCTACAACCACAGCCCCTTTTTTTGAGGTACTGGTAGACTGATACTATATCCTGCCACTGTGTTAAACTCACTCACTAGTTCTAGTAGTTTTTTACAGGTTCTGTAGGATTTTTTATATAGGTGATCACATCATTTGCAGATAAAGAGTTTTACTACTTCTTTTCCAATCTGTATGTCTTTTTGTTTTATTATTTTATTGCATCATCTAGACCCTCCACTATTTTGACTAGAAGTGATGAGATGGAGCATCTTTGTATTTATTATCTTTGCTACATCCCCAGACCTGTTTACATTTTATTTTGAGTCAGGAGCTTGTTAAGTTGCTCAGGCTGGCCTCAAACTTGCAATCCTCCTGCTTCAACCTCCCAAGAGCTAGAATTACAGGCCACTGCACCCAGCTCAAATTTGCTTTTTAAGTAAAGAACACAGGTTCAAATATTGCTCTGTTTATTTTAATAGTGCTTAAAATATGCTTTTGAACACAATGTGCTGGGGGACAGTGATTGAAACTCCACACCAACAGGCTCTGACTTAAATATCACTTCCTTGGGTATAGCTTTAACCAAAAACTAGAACAATGCTTAGCCTCCAGGTGCTCAAATTTTGTAGATGAATGAATGAAAGAATCAGACTCCTATTACACATCTTGAGAACCTCTCTACTTTTCCTTCATTGTGTCCATCACAAATTGCAGTCATTTATTTAGTTCTGTGATGATCTGCATCTTCTCCCCCAGCAGACTATAAGACTTTTGCTTGTTTTTTGCCAAATGCACCATGCCTACCTCTGTAGGTATTTATGCACAAGCTCAATGACTGAGGGAAAGAACTAAGGCAGTGCTTCCCCAAGTGTGGACCATGACTGCCAGTGGTATACAAATTTTAGGGGTTTGCAAGTATTTTATATTTCAGTAGTTACTCATTTGCTTTACTGTGAATTGGGAGAAATATAAGGAGGACATCAAAGGTGTCATGGATATGAATACTTAGGACAAGTTAAAAGGTTTAAAACGTGTGTGTGTATATATATATATATATTTTTTTTTTTTTTACCTTTTTTTTTTTTCATGTTTATGTGGTCCTGAGAGTCTAACCCAGTGCCTCATACATACGAGGCAAGTGCTCTACCACTGAGCTACAACCCCAGCCCTAAAACATATATTATTAAGTAAATTGTGGTGCAGACATTATTTAAGCATGACAAATAAACAATGACAGCACAAACACAGATGTTTAGGAAAAACTAAGTGGAAAAAAAGAAAAGTAGAAGCCTACACACAGCAGCAAAACAAGACCCTGCAATCAGAAGTCCCAGCTTTAATTCCTCATTATGTACTGACTTGCTAGGTTTCTCTGGGAAGTCTATAATTTCCCAGGGCTTGAAAATGTAATAGGCATCCCTCTTTCTTATAGGGTTATCAAGAGCTTTAGGAGCTCTATCATATTTAAGGAACTTAAATTTTAAAATCTCTAAGTTCAAAGTACTTTAACTAGATTGTTTTGAAACAGAAAAGTATGCTCAATGATAGCTATTTCAAGTTATACACACAAGGTGGTCTAAAAGTTTTTAAGAATACAACAGTCTATTTAGATAGTATTCTTGGAGATTTTTAATTAAAAACACACAAGCTCCCAGCTACTCAGGAGGCTGAGGCAGGAGGACCACAAGTTCAAGGTTAATCTGGGCAACTCAGACCTTATTTCAAAATAAAATACAAAAAGAACCAGGGAAGCAGGTGTGGTGGCCTATGCCTGTAATCTCAGCAGCTTGGGAGTCTGAGGCAGGATCACAAGTTCAAGCCCAACCTCAGCAACTTAGTGAGATCCTGTCCTAAAAATAAAAAGGACTGAGGATACAGCTCAGTGGTAGAGCACCCCGGGGTCAATCCCTAGTATCAAAAAACAAAACAAAAACTAAACAAAAAATATGTTTGACATAAATTAACAGTTGCCATAGGTCCGTACATTACAGATAAAATACAGTCTATTGGATGCTATACCATACCTTCATAGATGTATTATATAATGAAATAAATGAAGTAAAAAGATCCAGGTAACGAGTTGTAAAGACCAGTGCAAACAGAAGCTGGCTTTTCCCAGAAATACCTAAAGAAACAAAAGGAAAGTGTTAGAAAAGACCTGGAGAGTTTTACAACTCCTGAGATCACACCACATGAAGTGCAAATAGGGAAAGTGAACACTTGGGGTCAAAGGCCCAGGTTTGGGGATGAGTAAACAAGAGCAGTTTCAGTTCTTTCCTTTAACAACTCTTGAACACACTCCTTTTGGGAGGCTCTATCAACTTTATCTTACTATGACTGGTAACTTAGGAAAATGACTTTGTTACACCATTTCCAACATACCTGGACATATTCTTCAAATGAACATTAACATTATACTTCTCAAATATGTCACATTTAGGTAGGAATAAATTTTTTTCAATAATTGGGCTGTTAGTGTTATAACTTGTCTTTACCTTCAGACCTTTCTTTCCCTTTTAAAACTGTATATCCATGGTGATAAATCTTGAGTATGGAATTAGAATTTACCGATTAAGAGGCTGAGGATTCAACTGAGGAACACTGCTTTAGGTGAGCCTGAGCAATAATTCTGCATGCCCTGGAATAATGACATGACCTCCCAAGGTGACTACTTTGCTGAAAGCAGCATTTACTTGGATATATTATAATTTTTAGAAACTCCCATCATTTAAGATCCATCACACAACCAATCTTGTATTTGTTTAAACATGTTCCTGGATGCTATGGTAACACAAGAATAGGAACCTACAACTACAGCCAGTCTTCAAATCTCTAACCTTGGCATAACGTGAAACTGTTTCCAACCACCAACCCACCTCCAAAGCAGTACATCCACACTCAGATGAGGGAGAAGTTCACATGGCTTTTCTGACATCTACATTTGATCAAATGCTTATATGACAAATGGTGTGAACTATGGAGACTGAGCAAATTCTTTAAAGGAAACTGAAAGCTGACTAGATACCAGAATCGACCCACCCTCATCTACGATGCAAAGCAATAGACATTAAGAAAAAATTGACTCTTTCCTTCCAAATTGATCATCAGAAACCACTTTCAAGGGTCAAAGGAGGAGATTCAGGTAATAAAGTGCTTTGTTTAGCCTTTTCCTCAGTAATAGAGGCCCTTTTTTTTTTTCTGAGATCAATGTTTCAAAGAAGAAATGAAGTTGGTACTAAAAACTGGAAAGAGAATACAAGATGCAGAAAGCATAGGGAGTAGACAGCTCACATTTGATATCTGTTGAATATTTGAAAGGGAAATTTCCAGTTTACTTGCTATGTGGCTCATTCTAATATTTTTTAAAAAACTTATAGGATAGGGATGGGCAAATTTTGATGTATAGGGTTTATTCTAACAGAGCTTTGGAAGCCAAGTAGACTTAAGTTCTCTTTTTAGCATTCCTAAATGAAAAACCTAGAACCATCATATAGCTCTGATTCCTCCCCTTTGAAGCCCAAATTACCTTTCATCTCCCCTGGGAGGTCATCTCTGAGATGATCTCCTTCAATGTTGGGCATTCATTCAGCAGGCATACAATGGGAACTACTTCATGCCAACTGCTGCCCTAGCTCCTATTAGAGATCTATAAAGATACATTGTGATGACCTGGTTCTTGCATTCCCTCTCTCCCCAAAGTCCAACCTGACAGAGATCTCTAAAGATGGGAGGTCGTACCTTATTCCATTTTGTATTTCCTGAACTGGGCACTGGGCCTGACCCACAGCAGGGTCCAGAAATTATTTGCTGAATGAATGAGAACATGAACAAAAGAAAATAGAATTCATTTTATCTTCTACATCATGTGGTAAATTCTCGTGTGGTATTTTGGGATAACATTTCTGAAGAATTTTCAAGTCCCACTGTGTCTCTATGACTGTAAATAGACAATGTACTCTGAGCTCTGCCCCAATTTACTACAAGTTAGAGGGTGGGAAAGTTCCCTGGGTGAGCATGGGACTGAGGAGAGGACAGGCACTGTGCCTGTGGTATAGAATCCATGCAGGAACAGGCATGCTGGAATTGAAGGATGCTTACATAGTTCTACGCAGTTCTCCCTGGCCTGAGTCTTGATTAACAAGTAGCAGCTTTGCCCTTTAAAACTGCAAAACTGTCCTGCCTTCCCAGAAAGGCGGGGATACCAGGTAAAGACAGAAGGGGGTGGGGCAGAAATCACCTGGGCACCTGAAATAACTGCTAAGTCAGAATGGCTATCTTCCTGTTTTAATTAATTTATTTTTGTGGGGCTAAGATGGAACCTAGGGCTTCATACCTGCGAGACAAGCACTCTAACACTGACCTCTTCCTCCAGCCAATATCTCCTTGCTAAGGCTGTATCACGTAACCTGACTCAAAGAATACTCAACTGTAAAGGTTTCAGAAACTGGGGTCCTGGTACAAAATGCACCAAGTTATACATTAAGGAGAATAACTTGCCAAATGGAAATAATTCAGTAAATTTAACATCATTCTGGTCTTTTCCCACAGGGTCAAGTAAAGTTTTCAAAAACCTATAACTATAAACCTCCGTGTATGTTATTATACTGCAAATGAAAAGTGTCATTTCTTGCATTTCTATTGGTTCATAGAATAGATTCCTCAACCAAAAAATAAAGTCCAAGAAATTATTCTAGTAACAGCAAGGATACAACCAAGCACTGCAGATCAGACCACAGGAAAGCCCTCAGGACAGCACTCAGCAACAGTACCCCTAACTGCTCTCAAAGGATCTGGAGGTTCCCTGAAATTCTCCAATCAAGAGAATTGAATCAAGTTAAGAACTACCTGCTAACAAGGCTCTTTTCCCTTACTATAGAATGTGACTTAGGAAAAATGAGGCTTTGGAGCTAGAGCATCTAGGTTCAAACTCAGCCACTTGTGGTACAGGGTCCAGTATATATCACCCTGACCTTACTTTCAGTATCTGTCAAATGGGGGCAAATTATACTAACTGTGGGAATCAAAAGAGAAGTTAAAGTGCTTTATAATATACCTGCCATTGTGAATGCCTGAGAAATGATACCTTATTACATACTGTTAGGTCATTTTTTTATTTTCAAAGAAATTCATGTAAATTATTTCATTAAAAATTTTAAGTGGGCTAAAATTTATAGGACAAAAAGTGAAAAAGCCTCTTAAACAACCCTCCCATCTCCATTTTAAGTGTAACTTTTTAAGCTTTTTTTCTAGGTGTCTGCATGCTTATCCTTAAAGTGGGGCCAATTTTGAGTCTTACAACTCGTTTTTTAAACTGAGTATCTCAGATTCATCCTTTCCTATTAATAAGTTTAGCTCTAGTTTGTTGGTTTTAATGGCTGCATAGTGTTCCTTTTTTGTGGCTATACCACAATTTGTGCAACCACTCCATTAATAGACAATTAGGTTGTTTATATTATTGTTGTTATAAATCCTGCACAAACATCTTTGTATCTGTAGACAGTGTTTTGTATTTATTTAGATACAACGAACATTTTGTACCTGAATGTGGATTGTTCACTCATATCTTAATTTCCATATTTCAGATTTCCTAGAATTGCTGGAGTAAAAGACATGAACATTTCAAATTTTAGTAAATATTGTCAAATTTCTCCTAGAAAGTCTGTGCCAATTTGCATATCCATTAATGCCAGATGGGAAGGCCCTTTTCTTCATACTCTTGCCTACATGAGACCTTTTAAACCTCTTTTACCTTTTTCTACCCAGCAGGCACATAAACAGTATTCGCTACCATTTTAATATCCAACCTCCAAACTCCTAGTGGCTGGGCATTCTTTTATGTTTAACTGGTCTTCTACTAATCTGTAAACTGCCAACTTTGTTCATTTTCTATCAGGTTGTTTTTATCTGCAGGAGTACTTTAATATGGATATTAACTTTCTTTCACTTACATATACTACAGATTATTTCTCTCAGTTGTCTTTAACATTCTGACTTAATAAGTTAATTTGGAGGGATGTGTCATCTTGCTTCTTCATCAGTCTAGCTGGTTCTATCCAGGACCATGATAAGAATATACATTCAGATCATCTGTACCCATCAGCAAAGTTTTATTCTTTTCTTCAGAGGTCTTGTACAGTCCTTGGTTGAAAAGTCAGAGGCGGCATCTCTGGGACCTTGCTTGCTGCTTCACAACCATAGGATATATTGCCCATATAACCACAGTTTTTATCTTTTCATACATGTTTTACTATCTCAACTGAACTGTGACTTGCTTTCTTTCCCCATTTTTTTTTTTTGGGGGGGGGTGCCACGATTAAACACGGGCACTTGACCACTGAGCCACATCCCCAGCCCTATTATTTAGAGACAGGGTCCCACTGAGTTACTTAATACCTCGCTTTTGCTGAGGCTGGCTTTGAACTCTTGATCCTCCTGCCTCAGCCTCCTGAGACACTGGGATTACAGGTGTGTGCCACTGCACTCAGTCCACTGCAGCTTTCTTAAGAGCAAAAATTTTGCTGCCAGCTGCAGCTCTGAATTGTGTCTCAGAGCCTTGCACATAGTGGGTAGTCAACAACTGCTGGAGAGCAATGATTGCTTAAGAGACTGAAACTCAAATGGAAAAGTGACAGCTCCAAGAAGAGTTGAAAATGCCAAAGTTTCTTGAAGTATTCAATGCCAACAATAAAAGATGAGGTGTTTTCCATTTATATCCAAGTATGTAAAATGCAAGGACATCATTCTGGTCTGTCATATTTGATAGGTTGAAAAGTTTACAATCTTCATAACTGCTAAGAAGGAAGGAGGGAAACTTGGAAGGCTGGGGGTCATAGATCTCAGAAGGACTCCACTGTCATTTATGCTTAGTAGATACAGCGCTGTTAACTATCATTAGTACATAAGAAAATTTAGATAGGAAGCTCTTCATCTAAAAACCACAGCTTGCTCTCTCCCAAGGTTATTCAGGTCAGGGTTTAGGACACACACACACACACAAACACAGTGACAACCTGAGTACACTATGGATCAAGTTGCAATGGTAGTTCAGGAATAGGAGACATACTTCATTTTGGCATCCCTCTGTAGTGACAATGGCAGATGCAGACACAAAAAAGAATACAGATTCAAAGATCAACTCACTGCCTCCACTTTAATATAGGTCCTTAAAGGCAACCATTCTGGAATTAGAAATGACAGAAGAACAATCTCCAGCTTCCTTGTAAGTCTGTCTCACCCCTCCCTTTAGAGAAAAAAGTCCTACCATCCTAAAGCTGCAGGCATTTTCAAAATAGGTGCTGAAACCCTAAAATGAGCCTCAATACCAGTATTTTCAAAGTGAGAAACACAATCTGGATGTACATATCTCCTAACTGGATCTCCTGTTCCAGTTATTTGAGAAACCCTTATCAAATGTCTCTATACAACTTTTATGATTCATTATGGGAAAACAAAGTAGTTAATTAAATTTAGCATTTAAATTGAAATAAATGATCTCAGGGAATTTTTGATTTTTAAAGTAAAATCTGCAAACAAGAATAGCTTAATAATACCTGAGGAATAATTGGGAACCACATACAAACATCTATTTTTCCTTCTTTCTTAGCATTTTAGCTGAAGTACTTTATATTTTTGTTAATGCTCTAAATCTCCCAAATGTAAATAGTGAATATTAAAAAATTCCCAAAACAGCTAACCTTTCACTTTCTCATTGTTACTGAAGGTTCCTTTAAGAATTTTATTTCTGGAGTTGCACTAAATTCAATCAAACATCTTAGTTCAGATACAAGTTTAGGAGATAGCACATTTACAACACCTAACTATCTGCCAGAAGAGGGGATTCTGAGAAACATGAGACAGATAATGAAGAGACACATACAAAGACACTGAAGAAAAATTAAAGATTAAAAGTGATATCTGAGTGCAACAACAAAAAAAGGACTTACACTACTGACATCACACATTTAAACTAAAACTGTTTACCCCAAAGCAGACAAGATATTTATTCAAAACTCTTAATTGTGAATTAGTGATTGTGTTGCATTCCTGGCTCTATCACTACTTTGCTCACCTCCCCAAGATTCAGTTCCTCTGTCCTCAGAATGGGGATAATAGCACCTACCTCATAAGATAAGGACCACCTGGGATAAGCCATATAAAAGCACTTAGCTGACTACTCAGTACATAGCTAGTGCTTAAATGTTAGCTATCATAATCACTGCAATAAATCTGCTACCATTGGAAATCATGCAATTGAGCCTTTCAGAACTATGTAAAAATTGAGAGATCACCTCCAAGTCAGACACACTGGTTTCAGTACATGGACTTTGTGACATCCATTCTGACTGCTCAAAGGTCTTTTTGGTTTTGCTTACTTCCTGGATCTCAGCTATGTTCCAGGGAGACAGGTGAGGCCTGCAGACAGCAGAGTCAAAAACATGGTGTTACTTTAAACGTGGAAATTTTTATAAATAAACCAGGTAAAGGGAATCTGCCACCTGCTTCCTTTAGGACTCCCATCTTTCACTGCCTCTGAAAAAATTAAGTTCATCATAAAGCTATTTCACTGAGGCCATAGCATCAAAAATAATGCATTTTGAGAAATTATGTAAAAATTCACAATCTTTAAGCTTTTATGGTTAAAGAAACAGAAAACTCCATGGCTATTATCTAAGAAAGCCCTGTTTCACTACCTCCCAGCAATGCTTGTATGAAATGTGTGTGTACTCATGGGGAGGGACTGGGTCAACTCACTGGTGACGTGGAGTCAGGAACTGCATGAGACCACATGAGAAACATCAGCGGTACCCGGCACCACGGTTTTAAGAGAACCACTTATTAGATGGAGGCACTCGGAGTTTCACAAACTAGCTTGCTTCTCAAAGCAGCATGAACTGCGCCAAGAAATTCACTTAAAAGACCTCCCTCCCACCGCCCCTCCCTGGGCAGGCACGATCCTGGACCCCAGGGCTTGAGTGAAGCCCACGCAATTTTAACCCCAGGTTTGACTCGATACCTTACAGATTTAATCAGAAGCTCAGTCTTAAAAGGGGTAGGGTGGAGGGCGAAATGACCTCTTGCCCCAACCCCCGGCGGCCCCACCTCCCGGGTGGCCTGGTTGCCACGTCAGGCGGAGCCCGCCGCGGTCCTGCCCATCCTCCTCCCGCCAGTCCCATTGATTCGTGGGCCTCTCACTCGGAACCCAGCCTGAAGAAGCGCCCCAGGAAAGGCCGGGGCGGGAGACACTTCTGCCGACCCCCACTCCCATCACAAACTTTCAGGCAGAACAAGGGCCCTGCGCAATTCGGCCAGCGCCCCTCCGCCCCAACCGCTCAAGTTCGCGAGCGGACCAAGCGCTCAGCGGCGCCCGGCGCTGCGACACCTCGTCTCGGCCCAGGCACCAACCAGAGGTTCAAGCCAGGCCCCAGCGCCCTGCGGGCCAGTCAAGGGGGCGTGTCGGGTCAGCGCCGGCCGGACCCGCCTCTGGGCAGCCTAAGCCGACGGGTCCTCGGGGCGACCCGGTCCCGCGTCCCAGCTTTTCGGGGCCTTGCCCGGCCGCTCACCGGCGCAAGAGCGCGTCTTCCAGATCTTAAGCAGCAGGATGACAATGGCCGCCAGGTGGGACAGGTCCCCGGTCAGCCGGAAGATATTCATGGCGGCGGCGGTCTGCGCAGCGTGGCAGCCCTGGGGATCGGCAGCTTAGGCGGCAGCGGCGGCCCCTGAGAGTAAGCGGCGAAGATGGCGAGAGCGGGCGCGACGTGGCCAGGGACGTGGCCGAACTGCCGTCGCGCGCGCGGGGCAGTCTGGGAGCGCCTGCCGCCGCCGGCCCCGCCCCGGCCCCGCCCTTTAAAGGGGAAGTCGTGGAGTCTCAGCGGGTCGGGCGGTTGAGGACCCCAAGTTCTCGCTCACTTCCTCCTACCCGGCTTCCGGCCTCTTCTCGGGTGCCAGCGATTTCCTTTAATTTTTTGAAATGACACTTCCTTATAAGGGTGGTTTTCCCCCCTCCCCCTACCACTAGTCATAAAAGCTCTAACAAGTTTATTGTATGAAAAAGAGGAAAATAATCCGTTATTGCATCTCTCAAGGTTGGCATTCGGGGTGTCGTGGAGGATACGGCTCATATGGGAGACCAAAGATTCCACCATTCAGGAACTGTCTTTAAGAAACAGAATCCAGGTCGTGTGCGGTGGTGTACTCCTGAAATCCCAGTTATTCAGGAGGCTGGGGCAGGAGGATCACAGGTTCGAGGCCAGCCTTAGTAATTTAATGAGACCTTGTCTCAAAATAAAAAATGAAAAGGTTTGGGGATGTAACTCAGTGGTAAATCAATCCCCAGTCCCCAATAAAAAAAGAGAGGGAGAGAGAGAGAAAATCTAAATATTTAGCAGTAGAGCGCTTTTAAACACCTGGGTTCTATTCCCAGAACTGGGGATTGGAGGGTTAGAATAAAGAGAATGCTAAATTAGGCAGAAAAGTGAACATGTCTCTAGGATGAGAAAATAGATCATAAGAAAATACAAACGGAACCCAACTGGCAGACAGGCTCTGCTAGTGTAATGTACAGAACCTGCTCAAAATGAAAACACAGGGTTCATAAAAGACGAAAGGAAAAATACTGTTAAAGGTTTAACCAAAATATAAAGCTTTATCTTCTGCAGTCTCTCAATTTGTAGTGTTTCTTTTATGCTATTTAAGAAGAAATTAAATTTTTAAATTATGACCTGACTTTTCTTGTCTAGATTTTGGACAAAATCAGCTTTGAATGCAAATATTAGAGCATTTTTTAACTAGGATGAGGAGTCACCAAAAACATACAATTCCTATTTCTTGGCTTGTTTGTGGAGGGTGCCTGGAGTTACCAGAAGGGACAATACAGCTGACCCCAAGAAGGCTGAAAGAAAGAAGAGGGGGCCCACCAGGCACAGAGAAGACCAAGGGGACACACCTTTGGGTAAAGGGTGCTAGATGAGCCAGTGTAGACAATAATGTGGACCAGGGGAGCTTGTAGTAAGTTTTACACTCAATGTGGGTCAGGAGAGCTTTAAGGGAGTTTGATGGCTTGAGCCATGTGTCATCTGTTTCCATGTAGCACTCTAACCCTAGGCAAAGGGCAATCTTCAAAGGATTTTCACCCTGCTGCCAGGTACCTGAATCAGGGCTCGGGAAGAGGCCTGCCCCTGCTGAGTTGTCCAAATGCACCCTGGCATGATGGATAACAACTAGTGTGCCTTGCCCAGAGAGGCTGCAGGGCACAGGCTGTCACCTAACCCAACCTTCCCTGCACTGTGCACTCAGGTCCCTGCAGAACAAAGGGTGGCAGATTAGAGCAGAACCAGAGCCCCCATATCATGGAGTAAATGGCCAATAACCCATCTTGGAAAGGCAAAAGGACAGCAAGAGGTGAAAACACACAAGTGCCCAGAGTCCCAGTCTCTGTTTCACGTGCCATTGTCTCATTGGGCTTTACTGCAAAACATAAATTAAAAGATAAAATTATTAAAAATTTCAAGGCAGCAGCTGCAGAGCACTAAACCTTGAATGTGGGCCCTTCTAAGCACTGAGCCCTGAGAAACGGCATTGGCCTCTTACCCAAGAAACCAGCCTTGCTCACAGATTCTACCACCAAAACCACAAAATTCAGAAAATGATACAAGACTTTACTAATTACTACCTCACACACTTCTTTAATTTTTTTTAGTTGTAGATGGACACAATACCTTTATCTTATTAATTTATTTTATGTGGTGCTGAGGATCAAACCCAGTGCCTCACAGGTGCTAGGCAAGCGCTCTACCACTGAGCCACAGCCATAGCCCCTCACACACTTTTCTAATACTTTTTTCCCAACATTTCTGTCATCGTACATTCTGCTTAGCTTTTCATATGACTGAGTTTGACATATTTTCTATAGGGAGAATATAAAAATGCTCTTTCTCTGGTGTTTTAGTCAGCTTTACATCACTGTGATCAAAATACCCAACAAGAACAACTTAGAGGAGGAAAAGTTCACTGGGGCTCACAGGCTCAGAGGTCTCAGTCCATAGATGACCAACCCCGTTGCTCTGGGCCCCCAGTGAAGCAGAGTGTCATAGTGCAAGGGCAGGGCAGAGGAAATCAGCTCACCTCAAGACAGCCAGGAAACAAAGTAAGGGAGGATGGAAGGAGGGGAAGGGTTTCAGGAATGAAGTCAGGCTTGCCCCCCAGTGACCCACCTTCTTAAGCCACACCCTACCTGCCTGCAGTTATTCAAACTAGGATGGAGTGATGAGGTCATAGATCTCAAAGTCCAATTGTTTCACCACCAGGCATACCTGTATTTACAGAGGATCTTTGCCGGGACACCTCATTTCCAAACCTTAAAGTCTAGGATGGCTGATTTTTAAATATTTTTGATTGTTTGAAATATTTCTTTCATGGAAATTTTTAGGACCAATGTCACATTTGGGAAAACTCAATCATGCTTCTTTTATATAAAAGTTGCAAGATTGCAGGGCATTTCTAGTTGTTTTGCACAGGGACTAATAGGTGATACTTTCTGAATTGGCAACACTAGTTAACCATCTTGTTTGTGTTCCTTATAGTTCGGGGTTTTGAAATTTGTCCACAGATTATTTGATACTTCCCTTAAAAGGGGGAGCTTAATTCCCATTCCCTTAAATATGAACTGAACTTAGCAACTGACTTTTTTTTTTGGGGGGGGGGGGTGGGGATCGAGCCCAGGGCCTTGTGCTTACAAGGCAAGCTCTCTACCAACTGAGCTATCTCCCCAGCCCCACAACTGACTTCTAACCAATAGAATGTGGCAGGGATTGGGGATGTCACTCAGTGATAGAGCATGTACTTAGTATGCATGAGCCCTCAGTTCAATCTCCAACACCAAAAAAAAAAAAAAAAAAGGAAAGAAGAGAAAAGGATTTTGTAGAGATGATGGCTTGTCACTCGATGCTAGGCCATAAGAGGTACTGTTCCACTTTCTCATCACTCACTCTGGAGGAAGCTAGCTCTTTAGTCACAAGAACATGGAAGCAGCTATATGGAGAGATCCATGTGGTAAGAAGTAGTCTTCTCATGAAAAGCCAGCAGGTGACCTTCTGCTAACAGCCACATGAGTGAACTATCTTAGAAGCACTACTCCAGCCCCAGTGAAGCCTTTGGATGAATGCAACCTTGTTTGATGTCTTCATTAACTATTGGGAAAATATTGTTTAAAATAAAATCTTCTGGGGCTGGAGTTGTAACTCAGTGGTAGAGCGCTTGCCTAGCATGTGTGAGTCACTGGGTTTGATCCTCAGCACCATGCAAAAATAAATAAATAAAACAAAGGTATTGTGTTCATCAACAATTCACAAACAATTTTCTTTTTAAATTCTACCATTTCCAGGTTTGGACACCAAAAACAAAAATAAACAAACAAATTATATCTCCTGCCAACCCAGTAAAACCTCTGCCGAACATGCAGAATAGAGCCAGGTGCAGTGGTGCACATCTGTAATCCCAGCAACTCTGGAGGCTGAGACAGGAGGATTGCAAGTTCAAAGCCAGCCTCAGCAACATAGCAAGGCCCTAAGCAACTTAGCAAGACCCTGTCTCAAAATAAAAAAAATAAAAAGGGCTAGGGATGTGGCTCAGCGCTTAAAGCACCCTTGAGTTCAATCCCCAGTAGGTTAAAAAAGATGCAGAAAAGACTGAAAACCTTTTATTACTGTGTAGTCATCAAAACAACTGTGATGGCCACCACGGGCAGTTTGCTACAATCCACTAAAGAGATCCCGGACAAAAAGAAGTTTCAGTCTTCTGTAGAGCTGAGCAGATACAATCCATTGAACTGTAGATTGTCTTTGTCCCAAAGGAAAAAATACATTACTTCATTTTTTTTTTTTTTTTAATTTACAGTATTGGGAATCAAAGCCAGCGTCACAGGTACACTCAGTGTTCTATCACTGAGTAATATCCCGGCCCCTGTATCTTCTTGACAAGCAGGAGGACATTGTAACTTGGAGCCAGGTATCTAGGCTAAACTCCCACAACCCAGGGAAACTCTACCACTGAATTACATCCCCAGCCCTTTTATTTTTATTTAGCATGGTCTTGCTAAATTGCTGAGACTAGCCTTGAACTTGCAATTTCTCTGTCTCAACCTCCAGAGTCACCGAGATCATGGGTATGCACAACTGTGCCTGGTGAAAATGTATTGTTTCAAGGTGCTAAGTTTTAGAGTAATCTGTTATCCAGTCACAGATAACTAATACAGGGATGATGCCCCCCCCCAAAAAAAATGCAATTTTATCCAAAGACATGCAGGATGAATTATACTAGGGTTCGTACTTCTATGTAAGAAAACACTGTCATTCCCTTTTACTGAATTCCCATAAAGAGAAAAATAGACCAGGCTTGGTGGCACACTCCCAGTGGCCTGGGAGGCTGAGGCAGGAGGATGTGAGTTCAAAGCCAGCGTCAGCAAAAGTGAGGTTCTAAGCAACTCGGTGAGACCCTGTCTAAATAAAATACAGAAAGAGGGCTGGGGATATGGCTCAGTGGTGGAGTGCCCTTGAGTTCAATCCCCAGTACCCATCCCCCCGCAAAAAGAGCTATATGAAAGGGATAGAAAACACTGCACTGGTGCATGCCTGTAATCCCAGTGACTCAGGAGGCTGAGATAGGAGGATTGCAATTTTAAGGTCAGCCTCAGCAATTTAGCAAGACCCTCAGCAACTTAGTAGACCCTGCCTCAAAATGAAAAAATGTTGAGCCAGATCCGGTGACACATGCCTGGAATCATAGCTACTTGGGAGGTTGAGGCAGGAGGATTCCAAGTTTGAGACCAACCCTGGCAATTTAATGAGGTCTTAAGGACTTAGTGAGACTATGACTCAAAATAAAACGTTAAAGTAAAAAGGGAGGTGCTGGGGATGTGACTCTGTTCAATCACCAGTACCAAAAAAGAAAAAAAAAAAAAAAAAAGAATTTAAAGGACTGGGGAATGTAGATCAGTGGTAAAGCGCCCTGGATTTAATCCCCAGTACCAAAACAAGAAACAAGGAAGGGAGTGTGTGGGCAGGAGAGGGAGAACACCAAATGAATTCTGGGGAAGGGATTAGTGCATTTTCATTTGTATGCAGGATAGTTGCCAAATTATTCAATCATATACTACTTCTGCCCCTCAATACCTGCCTTCAAAAATACCCTTTATCAGTCAGGCATGGTGATGGCATGCCTGTAATCCCACTGACTCGGGAGGCTGAGGCAGGAGTATCAGGAGTTCAAAGCCAGCCTCAGCAAAAGCGAGGTACTAAGCAACTCAGTGAGATCCTGTCTCTAAATAAAATACAAAATAGGGCTGGAGATGTGACTCAGTAGTCAAGTGCCCCTGAGTTCAATCCCTGGTACCTCCCCCTGGCAAAAAAATACCCTTTATCAGAAATGAAAAGAATCTACATACTCAGCAAACTTCTGAACCAAAGACACTAGCTGATACAGAGGTTCCTCCAGGGTTACAAAACACATTAAATAGTGAACTATTCTTGGTTAGGGATTTAACTATCAAAGAAGACAGATTTATATTACCACATAGAAAAACCATCACAAGCTTCATTTTGGTTAACAGGTGGCGCTTTCAAAACTGTCCCCACTACTCTTTATTATGTGTGTGTACATACAAACACACACACACACGCACAATTCATGCCCCTGATGGATCCAAAAATTCTAGAAATTAACCACAGGATTATAAACTAATGACAGGAAAATGCAAAGCAATTTGTAAACATTTATTTGGTTTAGAAGATGGTGGGCTTTGAAGAAGAAAATGGATTTCAGTCAAATACCCAAACCATGATGATAGATTTGGAATTAGGTGCCATCAAGACTTCCACAAGTGAATTTCAAGATGTAACTGATAGGGTTTGCTTTTTTTCCTTTCGGTCCCATGAATTTGGCAGAAAATTCCATCAGTGGATTGACAGTGCACAGGGCAACAATGAAGACTTCAATATAAAATTTAATAGTTTGAATTGGTGTTCCTTCTAGCTGATGAAATTCCAGGAATTTTTAATGAATTTAAGCTGCATTGGTCAAAAGTAGCCAGTGAAGTTGCTAAGTGGTTCAAAAAACAATTATGTACATGGTAGGATGTATTACTCCTAAACGAAAGGGGGACAGTAAAACACCATGTCCCTGACTACTGTTTCCAAAAACCTAGTCGAGTTAAGGTGATGCCACCCAGTGGAGTCAATTTGGCGCGGGGGGACAAAAGAATAGCAAGGCTCTTGAATTCGGAATGGTTTATTGATGAACCAGGAAACCCGGGAACTGGAACCTCCAACCTGGAGCCTCCAACCTCGAACCCCGGCGCTGGAGGAGAGCCAGCTTATATCCCCTCCAGGAGGTGAAGGGTAGGGCTGACGCCAATTATGCAAAGATTAGGCGAGGAGCTAGCTGCCCAATCATGGTAAAGGTCAAAACGAGCAGGCACGATCAGGAGCACTCGGGAACACCTGTGTACGTGTTGTGTGCGTGGACTTAATTGGATACGGCCAATGACAGATCACCTGGGTGTGCTTATGTTAATCAACCTCCTCACCCCGATGTGATCAAAGCAACCCTGGCTGGCTGCCAGGCGCCATCCCGGTGCAGTCCACACGGCATAGCCCCCAACATTAAGGGAACAGTGAGATAAAGCCTGGGCCAGACGTTGAAATACATATTATTTTCAAGATCTCTTGTATACACCAAGAGCTGGGGCAAGTGGTGTTACCTGTAGAAAGCTACTTTCTTGCATGGTATAGCAGAAAAGTTGCTCCTTGGGATGCTGGTCATACAAGCAAACTAAGCAGCTGATGCTGGTGATGTCACTGCTTCTGCAGCCTAACATAAGACTCTCTCAGTGGGACTGGTACAGCACTAAGGGCATACATGTCACTTGTTCAGCCAGTCACCCCTGGAGTAAAAAAATGCAGTGAGGGAGAGGAGGCGCTGCTTGGCACTTTGAGGGACGGAGGTTGTGTCTGTTCTGCCTATCACTACTGACCTCTTCCTAGAGCAGTCACTGATCTCTTGTAAGCTTTGCCTGATAAATCATGTCTTGTGTGCTTGTATCCGGGCACTTTCTTTGACTTTTCTGCAACCTACCCACTGCCCTGGTACAACTGGGCTGCGGATGTGACCTAGGATAAGAAGTACTTATGCAGCGGTGTTGCTGTTCCATCATCAGTTTGGTTTCTGCCAGATCTGTGGTCTGTGCATGCAGAACGGATTTTCCACACACCAAAAACAACACAGAAACATGTCACTGAAGATGGGAAAACTGGAGGAGGGCAATACTGGGATTGAACCCAGAGGTGCTCTGCTACTGAGATACACCCAGCCCTTCTGTTCTTTTATTTCAAAACAGGGTCTCACTAAATTCCCAAGGCTGGCCTTGAACCTGCAATCCTCCTGCCTAAATCTGAGTTGCTGGGATTTACAGGTGTGTGTCACTATCCCTGGTTTCAGAAGATAGAAAATTTTAACAAGTTGTGCTCCCGTCAGTGTATATTGAATCATAGAAAAATTTAAGAACGGTGTACCATACAAAAAGAATATGAACATATTCTCCAATGAGAACCATGCCCTAAAAGAAAAAAGGATCTGTTTATCACAATACAAGACTTCAAAATACAGTTAGTGGGCTGGGGATATAGCTCAGTTGGTAGAGTGCTTGCCTTGCAAGCATAAGGCCCTGAGTTCAATCCTCAGCACTGAAAAAAAAAAAAAAAAAAAGTACAATTAATGATTTTGAAAGTTGGCTAGCTCTAAGGGACCACATCCATGCAATTGTCCATAATTTATAACTAATACTGTAATTTATAACCGTTAAATTTTCTTAGTTTTCTTTAATATTTTTAAATTTGTGGGCTTGAGGTTGTGGCCCAGTGGTAGGGCACTTGCCTAGCATGTGTGAGGCACTGGTTGGATCTCAGCACCACATAAAAATAAATAAATAAAATAAAGGTATTATGTCCACCTACAACTAAGAAATTCTTTAAAAAATATTTTTGATTTGTTCTTGTTTCATTGGTTGATTTGGTTTTGAGACAGGGTCTCCCTGTGTTGCCCAGGCTGGCCTTGAACTTTTGATCCTCCTGCCCAGCCTCCAACAAAGCTGGGATTATAGGTGTGTACCAATACACCTAGATTATTACCTTTCAAGTTTTTTTCCTCAGTATTTTAAGTTGTCAGCATTATGTCTTACAAGTCACTAATGCTATGTAATTCCAGCAATCCTGGAGATTGAGAAAGGAGGATCAGAAGTTCAAGGCCAGCTGAGCAATTTAGAGACACTGTCTGAAAATGAAAAATAAAAAGTCCTATACGTAGCACAGTGTTAAAGTGGTTGCCTCGTATGTGTGAAGCCCTGGGTTTAATCCCCAGTACTGAAAAGGGGAAAAGAAAAAAATTATTTACATAATGTGTACTTGTAGTATTGGAGAAATGAAGATGAAATACATAGCATTACATTGGTGACTGGTGAGTTATATAAAGAATTCTAATCCAGCTAATGCATGTTTATTTGATTCTGTGAAAGCGTACTATCACAATGTTGACTTTGCACATAAGCATTGTTCAGATACATGAAAATGTTGAAACTTCCTCAATAAGTGTAGAGATATCCTTTCTGTACATGTGCATTTGTGAAAGATAGAATTGAGATCTCAGTTCTTTGGGTGACTGCATACATAGTGATGGCCCATTGCAGTTTTTAATCAATCCATCAAAAGACTTTGTCATGGTATTTCCAATGACTGCAGAGTAAAGCTGGGTGTATGCGATTAGTAATTACAGTGATATGTGTTTATACATTTGCTCTTTGACCTTTTTTTTTATGAATACCTTTTGTCTCTTCGTAACCATTATATACCTGTGTGATTGTTATGATGAACCTAAGTGTTCATGCTTACAAAAATGTGTGTTACTCATGTCTATTGAAGTGGTCTATAAAGTGTTCTGCTTATTCTTCAAATAAATCCATTTAAAATATAAATTAGTATCTTTAAAATATTTTTTTCTTTTGGTACTGAGGATTGAACCCAGGGACACTTCACCACTAAGCTACATCCCCAGTCCTTTTTATATTTTTATTTTGAGACAGTGTCTTGCTAAATAACTGAAGGTCTCACTAAGTTGCCCAGCCGGCCTCAAACTTGTGATTCTCCTGCTTCAGCCTCCCAAGTCACTGGGATTACAGGCATGTGCCACTGTAGCCAGCATTAAAAAAATCTTTAAAAAATATTTTTTTCATGGCTGGAGATACAGCTCAATGAGTGCTTGCCTAAGACTCTGGGTTAAAACCCAGTACCACCACACAAAAATATTTTTTCCATAATTAAACTTTTTGGATTTTTGATATTTTTGGACTTACTATCTGGGATTATGGAATTTGGAGTTGTGTCTTTTCAGCTGATGTAAAAACATTGAGCATGCTACCTAGTAACATCAACCGATACTACTATTTGGAAAGACAGTGCATAATTAGGTTTTGTTGTTTTATTATGTTATTTTATTCAGAGATAACTTTCTGAGGCATTGTTTGTTTGTACCCACACCTTGTCATTTGGTGAGGAATTGTGGGGAAGGGACATATACTGACTCTCATATAGGACTATGCACAGACTCTGGGGTAAAACCACCATAAAATATGGGAAACTAAACTCAAGAGAGGCTGACCTAAGATATCTGCTGCACCCAGCGTTTTTCCTGGTACAAGTCAAAAAGTATTGGCAGCTGGTTGCAGTGGTGCACACCTATAATCCCAGTGATTTGGGAGGCTGAAGCAGGAAGATTCCAAGTTCAAGGCAACCTCAGTAACTTAATGAGGCCCTAAACAACTCAGTGAAACCCTGTCTCAAAATAAAAAAATAAAAAGGACTGAGGATGTGGCTCAGTGGTAAAGGTTCAATCCCCTGAGTTCAATCCCTAGGACCAAAAAAAAAAAAAAAAAAAAAAAAATTAGCAAATGCATTTACAAATGAAGAGTGCTCACTGGGCATATTTAAAAAAACCATACTCTAGAAATATCTGTTGATAGGTAGGTTAGTCAACCCTCTTCAGATTGCAAGTGACTGAAGCCCATTCAAAACGGCCTAAACCAAGAAATTAGAATAAAATGTGAACATTTAAAAATGGAGGGGGAGTTAATAACTTGGACACTGTGCCAGAAATCTACTTCAGGCACCTTGGGATCCAGGGACAGAGAGATGTAACAATGATCTTCTCTTCTCTTTAGGCTTTACACCCAGATGGCTCTCTCAAGGTTTACCCAGTGATTCCAGAAGAAAAGAAGCCTCCCTTTTCAAACAATTCCAACTCCAGTCTTGGATTGACTCTGAGCTGCCCAACCAGACGCGAGACCAATTTGCAATCAGCAGAACTCCAGGGCCTAGGAGTAGGGAAGGGATCAAAGGAAAAACAGAGGTATTTTTTTTCCAAAGGAAAAACAGAGCTATTCTCAGCAGAAGGTGAGGTTGTTTGCTGGGTAGGCACAGCCCACTGCTACCTACTGGACTGAATATCTGCAGAGGAGTCAGGACCAGGTGAGATGGCTTCCGCATGCCATCTGGAGACACTTGGGATGGGTAACCAAGCAGCGCTGGGTCCAGGCAGGATCAGGACCACCTGGAGCTTTAAAGAGGGTGGAATACGTACCCGAGTGTCCAGCCAAGAAGTCATGCAATAGATTGATTGCAAAAATGGTCCTGATTCCCCACCTGAATCCACACCCTATACAATGTGGTTTTTGCAACATCTCCCATTTGGAGTAGAATCTGGGCTGGAGATGTAGCTCAGCAGGAGAGTGCTGAGCTGCACAAAGTCCCAGGTTCCATCCCCAGCTCCGGAATATAAATTGGAGCCCATTTCCTAGAATTTGTGCTGCCCTTGTCTTGACTTTTCCTAGAATTTGTGCTTGCCCTTGCCTTGTATTGACAATAGAATGTTACGTTAGATCTGAGCCTAAGCCTCAAGAGACCCTTGTGCCTTTGCTTCTTTGTTCTCTTGTTCCCCTGCCTCCCTCCTGTACATGATCCTGGCTATTTGAGAGCAGGGTGAAAGACCTCATGAAATTGTCCCAAGTTTCTCAGCCAAAACCCCAGACAACGGAGACAGCCCTGCATGATCAGCAAAGTTGCTTAACTGACTCACACTGACTGCAGGTGCATGAGAGCATCCACAGAGCCCAGCTCAGATGAGAACTTCTGGTGACCCATAGACTCTTGAGCAGTAAATGGTTGTCATTTTAAACCACAGAGTTTGTGAACAGTTCATTACACAGCATTATTGTGGCAAATAGGTAATAGATACAAGGCATGTTAGGGAAAACCTAGCTAGTACTTGGCGCGCCAAATCATGCAATCCAGGGGCTGGATCCTCTGGAGCAAGTACCTGCTTCTAACTTTCAGGAATCTATTATAAAAGCTAGTTTGGCCAGGGGATCCGGTCTCTAATCTCTATACATCACACACAGGGATTTTAACTGACCAGACATGTTTCCCAGAGACACAAGCACAGGAAATTTGTGGAAGCTTGAGCTCCTGGGGAGAAGTGTACCCCACTAGTCAGATTCCTGCTTCAAGTACACATTTTGGTTTAGACATTATTATATGATGGTTGTGGGTGGGAACAAAGAAAGAACGAAAATTGGCCTTAAAGAGGAAAGTTGTGGAAGAACCAAATGGATCCCAAATTCTGCCCGTGAGCAGCAGTAACCATTTGTTGTAGTGTAAGAAAAAAAATCCAAGACATAGGTTGAAAGCCCATTTCAGACTTCTCTGGAAGAACCAGTCACAGAAGAGGGAAGAGGCAAAGCTGCCTGTCGCAGGGATCTACCAGCCACCATGGAAAACTAGTTAATCTCCCTCCCTGCCCACAGCTCCACCTGCTCCAGACATCCAGGTAACTCCCTTCTCTATCCCCAGACATGTATAAAGTGACCTCTTGGGTCCCACACATGTCCCAGATTGTGTCATCGGCTCCCAAATCTGCCCTGGTCACATGATCTGTTCCAGGGAACATCACCACCACCCATCCCAGTGAGAAACATGGCAATCAGCCACAAAATCCTGCTCACCCACCACTTCAACATCTCCCTGTTCTCTCTGCCCTGATTCTGAAGATTCCCAGCCCTCTTCCAACTTCCCCACTAGGAATCTGGCCACCTCTGCAGTGGACTTGAGTTTATCCCCTGGTTTAAAACCTCAATTCTGCAGTCTAACATAGCAGGTCTTCCTGTTCCAGGCCTTCCTTATCTCCCTGGCTTCTCTTCTCTGGACATCTCCTTCCAACTTCCCAGACCCGGCCTTGCCCCACTGTCTCCAGGGCCTCAGTGCTTTGGGTTCTGCATCCTGTCTGCTGCCTGCCTTCCTCCAAAGGGCCCTTGCAGCCCAGAATAAGCTGCCTTCTGATGCTGGCATGGTGGATGTGCTCCAGGTCACCTGTCTCCTCACCAGGACCCATTCAAGCAGACTCAGGACGTTCAGTCTTCTGCCCAACTGGTGTGCATCCCTCAACAGCCTGACACTGCCCCAGGCTGGTGGCCACTTAGCAATCCACCTACAGGCTGACGTCCCAGGGGCTCACAGAAGCATTTTATTCTATTCAATAGGCCGGGGGGAATGTGGGTGGCAGGGGTGACCACAAGAAGCCCATGGAGCACGGGACAAGGCCAGGCCACCCTGCCTGTGCCAGCCGGCCCGCAGCGGGACAGAGCAGGCAGGGAGGCCTGGGCTGGTCTGCGGTCTGCAGCTGAGGTAGCTGGAGACATGGGCACACCCAGGCCCCTCCCTCAGGCAATCACGCTGAATATTTGCAGCCTGGACCTCTGTAGCATGCAGGCTGCCCTCTGGGGTGAAGCCTCTGGTGTCCCTCTCAATGCTCAGGCCGCAGAGAACAAGGAGTGGCTGCCATCACCAGGCCAGGGGTGAAGTCATCCCAGAGCTGCGCGGGCCCTCCCCAGACTGCAGGTCGCTGAGTGCTCGCTGGGAGACAGGAGAACAAGGGGTGAGGGTGGTCAGTGGTCCCCAACCCTCCTCTTCCTCTCACCAACCCACACCACCAGCGCCAAAGTTGCAGCTTGCTCTGGTCCAGGTCCGGGGCATATCACTCACTGGAACCCTTTCCAGTAAGGCTTCCAGGAGGACACCCCAGATGACCTCTGGCCTCAACCTCCCCTAAGGGGCCCTTTAGCCACCTTGGCTCACCTCGAACTTGCTCATGAATTCCGCAAAAATGCCGAAGAAGGCCTCGGAGGTGGTGGCTTTGGAATCCTCCCCGAAGAAGGCCAGCGCCTTGCCCAGTTCCTCCATGGCCTCTCGCTGCAGCCCATCCAGTGCCCGAAGTGCAGGCTGGGCGGTCTCCAGGAAGGACTAAGGGGCCTTCATTAAGGAAACAGCCAACCCTCTGGGTGCCCTCCCATTCACCTTGCTGGGCAGTGACCCCCATCATTCTAGCTGCTACTCCCTCTCCGCCTGAGACCTTCAGAGGGACAGGCCCTGTGTTAGCAGGAAATATGCCCTGTTCTGTCACTGAACACTAAGCTCATTTTGGAAACTGCCACAACCCCTCAGCCTTAGGCCTTCCTCTTGCAGTTCTCTGCAAAGGGGGCCCCTCCTTCCGGGAGCTCTGCCTCGAGGCCACAGCAACCCAACCATCCATTTACGGTGGCCCCCTCTGTCACTGTGTAAGCCTTACACTTTTTCTATAGTATTTAGCACTATGTGAAACTGTTTACAAGTTCATTGTCTGCCCTGTAAATACAGCCCTGTGCCCTACCTATACCTCAAGTGCTTAGTGTCTGTGTTCTCAAAAAAAGATTCAGCAGCTCAATTGCTACCATTTTCCAGCACTGAAGCTGTGTCCAGCTTTGTCCTAAGCCCTCTGGACATTTGTGTTTAATCATCCTGACACCTCTTTGAAGTTCATTATTACTATTTTACACATGAAGAAATTAAAGTACAGAGAACTTTAGAAACTAACCCAAGATCACACAATAAGCCCTATGGCTGAACCAGAGATTAGCTAAGTTCAGAGCCAGGGCTGAAACCCGTCTGCACCATAATCAGATAATGATCACAATGATCCACTTACTACCTCTCTCCTCAGTAAGCAGTAAACTAGGCCCAGAGAGGTAAGTGGCTTGCCTCAAGTACACAATGAGCAACTGAGTCAGGATTTGAGCCTGAGCCTGTCTAATGCCTAGGACTCAAGTGCCTTGGTAGAGGGTGCCCTTAAATGACCACCTACTTTTTCTCTCTGGAGACCTCAAACCCACAGAAGCAGAGAGGGCACCCCTAGATTGAGTGATATGAATTGGACTGATCCTTATCTGAATACCTTGGTTTCCATATCTGCAAAAATCTGGGTGTTACATGGGTGAAAGGGAATGGGGATGAGAAGCATCTTACACAAACCACAGTATTAGCCTGAGAGGAAAGAGGGGACCTGGTATCAGATTTCTCCCTTTGGCCGGGGATGAAGCCTAATGGTAGATGCTCACCTAGCATGTGTGAAGCTCTGGGTTTGATCTCCAGCACTAGAAAAAAATCCTACCTGGCCAGGCATGGTGGTGCATGCCTGTGATCCCAGCGGCTCAGGAGGCTGAGGCAGGAGGATCTCCCGTTCAATGCTAGCCTCAGAACCTTAGCGAGGCCCTGAGTAACTCAGTGAGACCCTGTCTCTAAATAAAATACAAAAAGGGGCTGGGGATGTGGTTCAGTGGTCAAGTGCCCCTGGATTCACTCCCCAGTACCAAAAAAAAAAAAAAAAAATTCCTACCTGGACACACCCCAGCAGGCTATGTGCTGGAGTCAGATACACGGCCAATGCTCTCCAGGTGGAGTGCCAACTGCCCTGGCCATAGGCACAGCCCCCAGAACCCTCTACTTGGCCAGCTCTAGCCTCAGCAGAGAAAACCTCTAAAGGGTGTTGGGGCCACAGAGGGGTACAGGGAAAAGAGCCCATGCCCTTCCCTCCTGTCCTCCCTCCTGGCCAGGCTCTGTTGGAGGGTTTAGTGAGAATGTTCCCCTTTCCTGACCAGCCTCTCCTTGTATCTTGTGACTTAAATCTGTGTTCCACTACCTACAAAGACAGAAAGGGAAAGGCAATGGCTTTGGGACAGCCTAAAGAGTTCTGGACTCGATTACTCAGATTTGGCATGAGTACTTGGATTCTGAATGACCCACGATGGAACCTCTTCCATGATGAACCCCTGGATGTACAATGACCTGTGCCCAGAATCTCTGCTGGGGTCTGCAGCGGCCGCTGGAGCCACTGCTGGCTCTACCCAACCACCCCATGGCCCAGCATGGTGCTAGAACAGGCTGCTCAGAGGATACCGCCATGACCACAGCAAACCTGTCCTCACTGGAGGGGGACATGGTCTGGCAGGCAGCCTGAATCTCACTGATGGTGCCATGGAGGTCAGCCAGGTCGCCAGTCAGGGCCCGTTGGTTCACTGCAGGAATGGACAGAAGCCTCATGGGTCCCATTTACAGCCTAGGGCTGCATGTGTCTGGCTCCCCACCTATATACCCAGCCTACCTTTGGCAGCCAGGGGCACAGTGGGCAGGTCCTGAGCAAAGCCCAGGAGTTCAGGGAAGTGCTGGCTCAGTGATTTGGCAAGGATGTGCAGGAAGGTGGACTTCCCATCCACTGTCTTGGTGGAGTTCAGCTGCAAGTGATTCCAACAGACATCTTCCTCAAAGACCATGCCACCTTTCTGGTCACATGGCCCCAGCTTCGCCTGGGCTGTGGCACCAATTCTTGGCCTTTGACACTCCCTTTCTGACCCACCTCACCCACTCCTCTTTTCCAGTTTCTGAGTCTTGGTACCTTCCCCCCACACCACCCTCACCCTCTGCTGCAGTCACATTCTGGCTTATATGCAGCCAACTCTTTTCCCTTGCAGGGGCTGGGGGTGGCTCTCCTGGGTCATACTGTTTTCTCCTCCCCTTTGTCACAACTTGTGTTAAGTGTGGCCAGGGAAGCTGGAGGGTAGAGAAAGCTAGTCAGTTATTGCTACCTGGCTCTCACCTCTGTCAGAAAGTTGATCTTGAAGCCTGTGGTCTTGTTGGTTTTGGGCTGTCCATCGTTGAGATAGTTGCCCATGGCCAACACAAACTGCGGGGAGGAGGACGGGTAGATTGTGGAGCTCCCCTCACCGCCCACCCGCCCCCAGGCCCAGGTATCAGGATGAGTCTCCAAGGATGGCATCCACAGGGAACAGAGGAGCAGACTGGGGAATGATGCACCCTGACCTCCAGGATCTTGGCGAGCTTCCGGCTGTTTTTGAGCTCGAGGGAAGCCTGTCGCAAGCATTCGAGGCTGCCTCGGATCTCCTCTGTCTTCTCCTGCAGGGTGGCCTGGAAGTGGAGGCTGCGCAGGCGTGTCTTGTATTCCGGAACCGACAGCATCTGCCATAAATGCAGGGAGGGATTCATCCTTGGTTTTCCAGAGGACTCAATGTCCCACTTTAGCTTGGGGAGGGGGCTGGCTACCTTTAAGAAAAGGTTCCTTAGGGACATTCTTATCCCATCAACTTCGGCTCCAGGTGGGAATTGGCCATTAAAGGTGTTAAACTGGGACTCAGAGGTCTAAGCACCGCGGCGGTACCCAAGGGGTGCTGGGCAAAAACGGCCCCTGGTCACAGAGGGAGCCTGGCCCAGGAGGCCTTGGCCGCAGGGATGGAGGTCGCGGTCAAGGCACCTGCAGAACGAACTGATCCGGCTCGCTGAGGCGACCGGGCGCCTCGCGGAAGGCCTGGTAGCGCTGCTCCTCGTCGGCATCGGGCGCGAACAGCAGCAGCTGCGCCAGATGCGCGGGCTCCAAGCGCCGGGGCTCCATGCTCATGAGCACCTGCCGCAGTTCCGCGGGGCTCAGCTTCAAGTGCGCCAGGAGAATGGCTGTGGGCAGGACCCCAGGTGAGTCAGGGGCGGGGCTGGGCGAGGAGGGGTTTCAAGATTGGCCACAGCTGCTGGGGGCTGGGGCGGGGGACCTACAAGAGATGCCGAAGGGGTTATGCGGGGGCGGTCCCAGAGGCCAAGAGGATTAAAGGGTGAGGACCCGGCCCTCAGGAGAAAGACTAGGACCCCAGGTGGGGCCGGGAGCTAGGGAGGGGTCTGTAAGGGGCGCAGTAGAGGATGTGGCTGGAGTCGGGGCCAGAACAGCGAGTCGATTGCAGAGGGTGGGGCCAATAGAGGATGAAGTCAAGGTTGGCACCGCGCCCAGGTGAAAGTCCCACGCCCCCACCCCCAGATATAGGGCCTGGGAGGGGGCCTTCAGTCGGCCTGGCGACAGGTTTTCCGGTTCCCACAGCCTAATTCCTGCTGTCCCTCCAGGTCGGTCCAAGTCTCTATGACCCAGAGAGAGGGCCACCAACAGCCCCAAGAATCCTTGGGGTCCTCTGGTCTCTCACAGGTGTTGTAGGCCTTCTTGTGGGACAGGATCTCCACCACCTCCTTCTTTCGGAAGGGCTCGGGCCCAGGCACTGGCTCTGGAAGAGAAATTGGACAGTTTAATGGAGAGGAGGAGGTGTGGGGCGAGTGGGATGGGGTCCCAGACTGGGGCTGCAGTTGCAGGGCCTGGGAGAGGGGCAGTCACAGCCAACTGCCCGGGGCCTCCCTCCTCCCAAGCACCACCTTGACTGGATCAGTTCCAGATGTCCATATTCCCCTCATACCTCAGCCTCCCATTACTGGCCTAGCCCAGTGCCTTTAGTGTGTAAGGTGTGTTCATCCCCCACTGTCATCACCCCAAATACCCTTTCTTCCCTGAGCCATCTGGATCCAGCTAGCAGAGCAATGAAAACCAAGCACCTCTGGACCTTTCAGATGATTCCTGAATGCACAAGTCAGTCTTTCTCCTCTGTCCTGTGACCACATACCGGGCTTCTTGAGTCCCACCCAAACACAATAAAGTGATACCCAGAAAGGGGTGAGGGGAGAGGGAGACAGAAAGAGATATTTGTAATTGCTTTCTGTTTACCCTATTCTGGCTGTGTGACTTTGAGCAAATTACCTAGCCTCTCTGTGCTTCCTCATTAGGAAGTGGAGGTGATCCTAGTATCCACCTTTTAGAGTTGTCAAGGGATTAATGTAGAAGTGAGATCTTTGGACATTGGTCAGCACACAATAAGTGCCAGCTTTTATTATTATCTCCACTTTGAGATAGGAAACACTAATTTGGGGATTGAAGGTTTGAAGATGTATTAGCCAAAAGAGCAGTTAAGTGCAGGCTTTGGGGACTTTGAACCTGAGGAAGCCACAGAAGGTAGGAGGTTGGGATGGCTTCTGGACTTCCCCCAGGACCAGCAGGTCACTCACTAGTAGGTTTCTGGGTGCCAAAGTGGAGTTCCAGGTCGAGGTATTTCACCATGTCACTCAGTTTATCGTAGTCAGAGTCCTCCCCGAGCTGTGAGGGAGTGAGGGGAGGTTCAGAGGAGAAACAGCAACAGCTGGACTGCCCTCCCCAGCTGTCCACACTCTGCGGGCTGTCCTGGGGTTGAGGAATGAAGACAAAAGCAGGCGGAGACTACAGGAAAAGCTAAATCATCCAAGCTATCAGGTGAGGAGCATCTCCCCTTGCAGTCGATAATGCATCCATTCTTGGGACTCCATCCATGCTGAAGCTGGGCTGGAGCAGGAGATTATAAAGGACCTCTGATGGAGCTGGAGACAAAAAACGGGGGCCAAAGAAGGTAGCCGAAGGGCCTGGCCCTGCTCTGAGATCTCCTTTGCAGGGAGTGAGCTCACCTCAGAGCTGCCCTGGGCAGACAGAGCTGCAGCTGAGGGAACTGAAGCAGTAAAAGGCCAGGGGCTGAAAACTGGACAGGTGGCTGAGATGATTAAGAAGGAGGGGACCATCTGAGGCTTGGACAAGGAGTGAGGGTGGAGTGGTTGCCAATGGAGAGATCCCAAAGGGAGGGCAGTCTCAGAACATGGCCACATGTCAGGGACACCGAGCAGGGATCTGGACTTGGCCAGATGTGTGTCACACAGGATTTTCTAGCTTTGGAAACCAGTGGAAAGATGACACTGTGGAGCAAAGCTCAAGGACTCATCTAAGGCTTGTGGGACTAGGTCTCTAGGGGACTCAGTAGATTTCTGTCCATGGCCTTGACCTGCTGAAAATTTTTATTAGCAACATGGAAAGGTTCCTTGGAGATATGGGCTGATATCATCCAGGCTGAGAGAGCAGGAAATATAACAGACCCAGGAGATGGCCACGAGGAAGAATGACGAGCACACCCCTGCACAGTGTGGCTACATGTGAAGGCATGTTGTTGGTCCCAAGAAGAGACTTGATGTTGAGGATGAGGTTAGGCAAAAGCACTGTGATGGAGCAGCCCCAGAAGCAGGAGGGACCCCAGGCCATATTTAAAAAGAATGGTATCAAAGTCAAAGGAGGTGTGTTCTCTCCTCTGATCAAGTCCTACTGGGAGTTTGGAGCCTGCTCTGTGACAAGGACATAACCACTGGACTATGGAGCTAGAAAACACATTTTAGGGGAATGACCTAAAGAATAGGTGTAAGTGAATCTTGTTCATCTTACAGGTTAGCCAGTTTGTGGATAAGAGGATATACTTGCTCTGCCTGATTTCAAGGGCCAGACAGAAAACAGAGCAAGGGAATCTTGGGGAGATAGGATTTCAGAGGAACACAAAGAAAGATGGTTAAAATTATTCAGTTGGAAGACCTCAACAGATAGTGAGTTCCCCATTGGTGAAGGTATTCAAGTGTGTGTGTGTGTGTGTGTGTATGGAGAATGTTCAAGTATCAAAGTGGAAAGGTGAGGCTAATATGCAGTTTGGACCAGATGTTCTTTTAGGCTCCTAAAAGTCCAGCCTCAAGAGTAAGCCTCAAGAGTGACAGGTTTCAAAGGTGGGCTCAGGGTATTTCCAGGTGTCCCAGTGTGTCTTCAGTTTAGAGACACAGACTAGCTTCACGGTCTGCACTGATCAACAAGGGGAGCTGTGTCCTTGGAGTGGGTCTTCACTCCTCTCTGCTTGAGGTGGGGAGGACCAGGGAATGTTCCAACCAGTATTGGAAGGGGTCTCAAGGATGATGGGTCCTGTCTTCAGTGCTGCTGTCTAGGCCACCCACCCCTGGTTTGGGCATTGGTGTGTCCCAGTTAACCTACCTGCCCCCAAATGGTGCCTTCCGAGTTCTCCACTTGCTCCCACCGCAAGCGCTTGACACTCATGTGGCTGGTCTCACTGCGCCGGTGGCCCAGGCCCCGGGATAACATGGGGGGTGCACAGGGCACAGGTGGGGGCAGGGGTGGTGGGGGTGGGGGTGGGACTGGGTGACCAAGCTGGGTGAGGGGCTTGGTCAGGGCCTGAGTGGAGCCCCGGGTACCATCAGAGGTACGGGAGCTGGGCTTGGGGTCATGGAAGGGCAGGGGTGGTGGTGGAGGGGGACTGAGCGGGGGTGGGGGAATGTGGTCAGAGATGGAAGAGTAGGTTAGGGAACTGCCCTCCTCACTGCTGCTGAGACACTCGCTGGCACTGCTCCGCTCGTTGGTCACAAAGCTGCCCTGGTCATCATGGAAGCTCATCTGGTGGGGGAGGAAATAAGTGAGGAGAGGGAGAGGCTGGGCCCAGAGAGACCAGAGCATGTGGGCGAAGCATGGGACGAGAGGCAGGAGAGCCTGGATGAGGACAGGATAGTCTCATGGGCTAGCCGGAAGACGGGATGGCTTGGGAGTGCGTAGACAGCCTGAGATGACGAAGGGGCTAACCTGAGAGAGGTGTGTGGGGTAGCCTCAGGCAAAGGATGGGACAGTCTGGGAAAGGGACAGAAAAACCTGGTGGTTTAACCTGAGTCTGTGAGGGGGTTAGCCCAGGATGAGGAATGGAGTTCCCTGAGGGTATATAAGATACCTTTGAACAAGGGATGGGGTAGCTCCAACCAGGGTGTGGAGTAGCCCAAGACAGATCCCTAGGGCAGGCAACCTCTTGCGGGGACCAGGCTCCACACCAAGTTCCACACCCATCTCCTCCCTTGCATACCCACCTCCTCGTAATCATTCTCAGGTGTCAGGAAGTCATCCACGATGACCCTGGGGCCCAGCTGCTCGCTCAGCACATCCAGAAAGTGGTCCGTGTCCCGGCTCCGAACAGGGCGGGAGAAGGTGAAGAGCTTCCTGCGGCTGGGCGGGCGGGCAGGGTCCGGGCTCGGGGGGCTGTCAGGGTGGATGGGCCCGGGGCCTGGCTGAGGGGAGGGCGCCCTGCTGCTGTCCAGGCTGGCGTAGGGGTGGGACTCGGAGCTGCTGGGGGAGGCCAGGCCCCCTGAGCACAGCGGGTCGTAGCAGGGGGAGGGCAGGAGCCGCTCACTGGGCCAGGAGACGCTGGATAGGGTCCTGGGCCCTGGGTGGGGGATGGAGTATGAGGTTCAAGGTTCCAGGCACAGGCTGGAGGGGAGGCCTGGGGTAGCTTGGCTCTGTGTCCAGGACACTCCCCTTTCCCTCTCTGAGCACAGTACTGGAAGCCCCTGGGTAACCCTGCCTCGCAGGATCTTTTCTAAGTCTGTGGAAACCAGATTGGGTACCGAAAGCACTGCTTGGACCCAGATCAGCCAGACTCCAGCTTATCTGGGAAACCATCTTCCCAGGTGGGTCATTCGCAGAGTAATGCACTAACTTAATAGTTTGTCCAAGAGCTGAGTGCTAACCCAGAGACTTCTTTGGGGGCATTCCTCTGTTTTTGCAGCTCCATAGCTGTGGTGAGGACCGTGGGACAAAAAAGGGACTGAGGCAAGCTGGACCTTGATGGCTCCTACCCATGCACAGAAGCCTTTGGGATTCCCCACGATCTAGCTGCACACACTTTAGGGGTGTGCCTGGAAATGGGAATGACACCTGGAAAGCCAGCCAGAAGGACAGAGGCCAGTGCACCCTCAGGACCAGAGGCTGGCCGAGCCCCTACCTGCCATGCCTGCCAGACTGGGGCCTGGCGGGGAGGACCGGGATTTGGACGCAGTCCCCATTTTCCCTTTGAAGCTGCTGTTCAGTCGAGATTCAAGCTCTGCATAGACAGCCGACATCTGGGGGGTGGCAGGGATGAGGCTAGGTTGTTCCCATTGCTCCCATGTAGCCCCAACTGGGCCTCAGAGGCTAGGCCTGGGTAATGTGCCCTAGCCTGAAGTAGCCACACGGGTGTCTTGGGATGAGATCTCCTGGGCCCCACCCCACAGGCCACCCATTTCATTTTCCACCCCTCATTGACTCCACCTGGAAGGAAGAGAGGAGGTCTCACCATCTTGGGGTTGGGGGTCTCAGGGAGGGACGTGCCATCCCCAGCCTGGCGTTCGCCTGGGATCAGAGGAAGAGGCATCTCAGGGCAGTCACTGGGACCTGCTGGGAGGGCACCATGGGATCTTGTGACCGTGTCTGAGTTCCAAGACTCAGTCCACAGCCCAGACCCTGCAGGCCCACCCTACCAATCAGGAGTGCTACGCCAGTCCCCAGTCTCTGCCACTTCTCCTCTCCCCAAGCACATTTTGCAGGAAGGAAAGTGGAACTCTTCCCTTTCCATCTGGGGCCTTACCACAGCTGAGGCTGCTCTCCAGGCCCTGGGACCGAAGGCTCCGGCGGCACATGGAAGAGGCCCTCAGGGAGCTCCGAGGCTGGGGCTCTGGTGTGGGCTCTGGTGTGGGCTCCGGTGTGGGCTCCAGGTCCAGCGAGGACTCAGGCTCTGCTGTGGGCCACACAGGGGAGAAGGGGCACCTTGACCTCTCGACCTCTTGACCTCCACAAACACCCATATGTGGGCCACTCTAAGCCAGAGGCTCTTCACCTATATGGGACTCCAGGCCATGGGACCTCCCCTGTTTTTGGTCTCCAAGACAACTGTCAGGAGAAGCCCTGGGTCCAGAAACCAGGCAACTGGACAAAAGAAGCGCCTGGCAGTAGCCAGCCTGAGGACAGAACCTGAGTCAGGGCCCCAACCCTCACCAACTGGGTTCTCTTTTCAGGACCCCACCTTCCGGGGTCTCAACACTGTGGTTGAACCAAGCTGGTCACTGCTGGACAAAGAGGTTTGCAGGGTGAAACAAAAGCTTGCAGGCCTAGGCAGACACGTGCTGCCCAGCATGGACCCAGAGCTTCTTGCTAAAGCCCTTCTCAGCAAACTGTGGGTGCCCAGGACCAGGGATGATGGCCATGCAAGGACTAGCAAATAGCATGTCTGTAGGGACTGCCATTGTGGTATAGAGTGCCTGTAGCAGATAAAGCCATAGGGTCTGACATTCTTTCCATTATAGTCTCAAACTGAAATGCATGGTTTTGTGGGCAGACTACCAGGTAGGTAGTGGTAGGGAAATGTGATTGCATGTACCCTGGCAGGCCTACATGTGTGTGTCTGTGCACTGGAGCCTCCAGCCAGGACGACCCAACCAGGAGAGACATGCTGGTATATTTGCAAACAGCGACCATGTGAAAGTCTTCATCTGTGATATACTTTTCAGGGTATACAGGGTATACAGTTGCTAAGATTACTCTCATGTTGTGGATGAGAAACCTGAGACCCCAGGTGGTCAAGTGGAGCCTCTCAAGTCCCAGATCATGCTGTACATGCAGCATGAAGGTCAAGATGGGCAGGCACATGCTCAGGACAAAGCATAGACCAAACCCGAGTGTGCCATGCATTTGCCTAGAACATGAGCACATCTAGGTGTGAGAGGGGCCAAGTTAGCCACAATATCTCACAAGTGGGAACAGGTGTCTGGCTATTCACCTGGTGGGCTGGGTAACTTGCAGCATGGGCAGGGGAAGGAGCATTCGGGGATGCTTACCTGTCATGGCCGTGTAGCCCAGGAAGCATGCGATTTTCTCCTGACAGAGTTCCTGTTCCTCATATGTCAACAGCTGGTAGATGAACTGCCAAAGGACCTGCTTGGCAGGTGTGTCCAGCACAGGGTAGACATCCACGATGAGGGTATCAATGTTCCTGAAGAGGATACAGGAGCAAGAGAGTCATTACTCAGAGGATCCCCCAGGGGTGGATGGGCAAAGGTGGCACTCTAGGCCACAGAATTCAGTTTCATGCTCTGCCCCACCAGTGGACAGGAAGGCAGGATCTGGGCACAGGCTGCTCAGATTCAAATCCCAGTTCCTCCACTTGCCAGCTAAGAGATCTTTCTCAAGTTACTTAACTTCTCTGGTTTCAGTTTCCTCATCTGTAAAATGAAGATAAAAACAGCACCTACAGCATAGAGCTGTTGTGAAAATTAACCTATGATATTCTATCATGCTATTTATGGAATATGTAAAAAAACTAACATTAATCAACAAATACCCCACTTTAGGGTAATTTTGCAATAAATGTTTATGTTTTTGGAGTACATTCTTTTGAGAAAAATAATTGATGATTTGTGATAAAACACATTAATATTAATTATATCATTAACATTATTCTTTCTTTCTTTCTTTCTTTTTTTTTTTTGGCAGTGCTGGGGATTGAACCCAGGGCCTTGTGCTTGCAAGGCAAGCACTCTACCAACCGAGCTATATCCCCAGCCCCATTAACATTATTAATGATAATGAATGACATAAAAGCTCTAGATTAGAATTGCCAAACTATTTTAATGCACCTGTGTCAATTTAATTGAAATACACACAGAATTGAAAACTTAATGGATTAAAACATATAGAGTGTATTGAGAAACAGACTCACTGTATCAAGGACCAACAGACGATGGCCTGTGAACTAAAATCTGACCCATCGCCTGTGTTCATAAAGAAAGTTTTATTGGAACAAAGCTACAGCCAATTATTTATGTTTGGTCTATGGCTGTTTCCAAGCTACTATGCAGAGTTGGGAAAGGGGACACATGGACTGAAAAGTCTGAAATTTTTATTATTTACTAGTCAGTTTGCTGATACCTACATTATATAGGAAAGAAAAACTGGCTCCTTACATAATACCATGCAGAAAGGTGAACTCCATTTGGATAAAAGACCAAAGTGAGAAATGAAAAATTATTAAATTAGGAGGATATCTTTTGACTAGAAGCAGAAAAGAACTTAAAATTTCAAAATCCAAAACTATAAGACCAAAAATATGATACATTAGACAAAATCAAGTATATCTGCTCAAAGAAGCACAACTTAGACATAATAATATTAGATATAACACAAAACAAATGGGAGAAAATATTTTCAAAGTCAAAGTCAAAATCAACAAGAATCGGTATCTAAGATGTACAAGAAACTTGAGCAAATCAACAAGGGCAAGAGCCAAAAATGAATAGAAACAGGTAATTTACAGTGAGGACATAGAAAGACTGCACAGGCTTATTTAAAGACCACTTAAAACGATTAGTAATAAAAGAGAGAAAAATTAAAATAACAAGATAAAAATAATGAGATCATCTTATGACTAAAACAACAAAAATAAAAAACAGGATCATGCTGTGAACCATGGCCCATGTGACTGCAGTTATAACCAAAATAGTAAATATGCACAGAGCTAAATATGGACAGACATAAACACAGTAGTCAGTAACAAAAATGATATATAACACAATGATGGTGTAAAAGAAAAATACATCTGTGGTGCATTCTCATAATCTGAGTGGCTCGGGAGGCTGAGGCAGGAGGATTTTGAGTTCAAAGCCAGCCTCAGCAACTTAGGGAGACTCTAGGCAACTCAGCAAGACCCTATCTCTGAATAAAATACAAAAAAAGGGCTGAGGATGTGGCTTAGTGGTAAAGCGTCCCCAAGTTTAATCCCTGGTACCAAAAAAAAAAAAAAAAAAATAGTAGATAGCAGTGCACACTTTTCAAGAACACCGTCCAAAAAAAAAAAGTCCAATAAACTTATCAGACTGGTGAACACAGCAGGGATATTTGAAATGGGACAGAAAGGGAAGGTCAAAAGGAATAAAGGTTAAAAACAATACACATATCTATCAATGGACAAATGAATGAAAAAATTTGGTGCATCCATACAACAGAATACATAAAGGAAGGAAGTAAAAGCTATAACTTGAATGAACTATGCTATGTTAATTAGAAGAAATCAGACAAAAAGTTAACGTTATATGATTCCTGTTCACATGTAGGTCCAGAATAGGAAAATCTATAGAGACAGAAATTAGATTAGTGGTTGCTTAAGGTCAGGGGGTAGAGAAAAATAAGTATGCGTAGGGGTGTCATAGGGAAAGGGTTTCTTTTTGATGGTGAAGTTCTAAAATTGACTGTGATGATGGTTGCATATATTTGTGAATATAACAAAAATCACTGAATCATACACTTAATAGGTTAATTGTACTGTATATGAATTTTTTTTTTCTTTTTTGGTGGTACTGGAGATTGAACCCAGGGCTTCTTGCATGGTAGGTAAGCACTGTACCACTGAGCTATGTCCCCCAGTCCTTTAAAATTTTGAGTCAGGGTTTCACTAAATTACCCAAATCAGCCTCAAACTTGCAATCATCCTGCCTCAGTCTCCGGAGTTGGGATTACAGGCATGCACCACCATACCTGGCCATTAATCATATCATAACATAACTGTTTAAACAAAAGAAAAGTGAATGATCAAGTGAGTGCTTGGCACAGATCAGAATAAAGACCCCATGGGCCAAGAAGGCTGATCAATGCAGCCTGCTGCGGCTGAGGTGCAGGAAGAAACATCCTGGGGTTCTTTTAGACCCCAAGGGCCTGGCTCATGACCAGTGCCCACAGGTGAGGCTCTCATGAGTGTCCTGCCAACTTGCCCAAGGCAATGAGGCTAGGAGGCATCAGAGCCAGAGTTTGTTCTAGGACAGACCAACACTCCAACCCCTGATCCCCCTGGTGCCAGCCACTGCCTTCGTGAACCCAGTCCCACCAAAAGAAGGGGCTGAACTGAAGAGGCTCAGGCTGGGAGAACAGGATGCTGAGTCTGGGCAGGACTTGGGGCCCACACAGGACAGGTTCCCATCACCTCCTTGCCCACCCACCTGTGCTGGAAGAAGCTCTCAAGAGCCCGGCAGACCCCATAGCGCTCAGGAGGTGTGAGCAGGTGCTCCAACTGCTGGCTGAAGGTCCTCCCCTGGACCCGGATGCTGGAAGGCAGAATCTCAGCCACCCACTGCAGGGAGGTGAGCGCTGATGACGGGTTGGGAGAATCCATAGAATCGGAGTCTGCTGGGACCACAGACAGAGTCAACAGTGACCCAGAGTTACCAGGTCAGGTGTAGTTTTCCTTGGCAGCTGAGGTCAATGACTCCTGAGCTGGGAGTGCCATGCATTGGGAGGTGCACTGCTGCCTTCAGCGGGGGACAGGAATGGAGGGAAAGCCCTGAGCGGCTTCAGAATGCTGTGCATTGGGGATCCATAGCGCCACCTTGGGGGCATCCCTGGGAAGGGAAGCTGCAGGTCTGTGGGAAGAGCCCAGTCCGCCACAGACTGGGCCAAGGAAGCCAAGAGGCATGCAGGTCTCACCGCTAGCGAATGGAACAAGCCCTTCTTCCACCACCAGCGTGGGCATTGCACCACTGCCCTGCAGCATGGATACCACCTTGTCATGGGAGCAGTTCCTGCCAAGCAGACATGACCCAGGAGGGCCAGATAGGTGAGCCCTGTCCACAGCCACCATCTAGACCTCGCTGTTGTGTCTGTAGAAGTCACACAGCCAGACCACAGCTGGACTAGCCAAGGCCCTGTCTCTCCTGTTCATCAATCTTCTGTGCAGAAGCCCCAGGCCTCAGCCATCTTGATTTGCTACTGCCCTGAGCCTGACCTTCCTGGACATCAGGAAGGAGCTATGCCTATGTCACTCTCCAGGCAAGCTTCCCCCTCCAGAGAAAGAAACATTTAAGTGTCCCCAGTATGGAGCTGGAGCATTTTCTGGTTGGAAGTGGTAACTAGATGCAGGAATAGATTCAAGAGTCCCCAGAGGAAGAGGGACAGACCCTTAGGGCAAATGGATCAGAGGGAATCAGGACTATGACCTGGGTATCTCAAGAGGTAGGACACTAGGAGGCTGTCCATCACCAAACTCTGGTGTCCCCAATAGTCTCTGACCTCATGTCCAGTCCATTGAGAAAGAGGATCCGGTCACCCGACTTGAGGGCTGCATTATCAGCTGGACTGCCTGAAAGCAAGAAGAGAGGGCATGTTGGTCAGCTGAGCAGGGCCCCTCCCTGGTCCTGTGTGGGACCCATCCCACTCTTCCAGCCAGATGCTAGTCTCCTGGTTTACAGGAGAGAAATAGAGACTCAAAGCCAAATTAGGGCTGGAAAAGGACTCACTTCTAAGCATGCAAACCAACCAATCCAGAGCCCACACCCAACCACCTCCTCTAGGGAGCTGTCTCACCCTGGGCCACTATCCACCCACCCCTATCGCCCCAGGGCCAGACACCCACTTAGTCACTTTAGCCTGCCTCCCCGCTTCCTTCCTATGAAAACCCACAATAAAGACTCTAGTTCACATGCTCCCCTTGCTCTGTCAGCCTCCTCCCAGCCCCAGCTCTCCTCCTCATGTCCCCACGGATGGCATCCTGTGCCTCCCCCTCTTGGGATCTTTCTTGGCAAACGATATTACAATGGCAACTATCTCCTGACCCATCAACCTCACCACACCTGAGTCAATAAAACCTGCCTTTTAAGACACGTGGGAGTAGCTAACTAACTCCTGCTGTTTGCCTTGGTAGCCCTGAAGGTCACCTGCCACCTGGAAGGGAAGCTGGAAAGTCAGCTCCTGTGGATACAGATTTGCTTGTTCTGCCTCCTTTGTCATCATGCTAAGTTTGACTTGGAAATAAGTAAGGAAAGTGATAAGTGCCTATATAAAATATACCAGACTGTGAGCAATTATCTTTTGAAGCTTGGAGGTTCTCTGGAGAGGAAAGAGACAATCCAGGAAGGACTTCCTGGAGAGATGGGATGGGGGAAGACTGTTTCCAGGGATAGGAAAGGAGGAGGGGGTGACACTGGTGACTAAACCAATTCGACCTGTCAGAAAAGGGGTGGGAGGGGCAGGGGGCTGTCCCAGAGAACCAAAGATCACACCAGGCCTGGAGCCAGGAGACCCCCATGTTCTGGTCCTTGATTTGACTGGGTCTCTTTAGGCCTCTGTTTCCCCATCTGTAAAAGTTCCCATGAAATAATTCGTTCAGTTTCCTATGCTAAAAAAAGCATGAGGTTACCAGCCTAGAAGTTGAATTGGGGAGAATAGCACACCTGGATTTTAACAAGGCCCTAAGTCAAGCATCTTCACACACACGGAAAGGCAGGGAAGTGGGTCTTAGGGTGGGGGCACAGTTGGAAAAGCCACAAACAGCAGCAGTTAATCATTTTCTAGAGGAAGCCCTCTAGGGAGCAGCCTTGGGTCTTTTTCCTACACTACTGTGTCAACAACTGAGGGATGCCCAAATCCAAAAAGAACTGCAGCATGATGATTATCAGGATAAGAAAAGTCTCAGAATGATCCAGAAGACTGGAACGATGATGCAAAGGCACTGAGGCACTTTCACATTTCACAAATCTCTATGCTAAAGATGTGGGCTACAGAAGTGTAGAAAGGGGATTAGCAGGGATACTGATGGGGAGGTGTCAATAGGAGCATCATGCTCAGGTTCTGGGAAGGGAGGGATGCACATTCTGGTCCTTGATTTCCCTGGATCTCTTTAGGCCTCCATTTTCCCATCTGTAGGCTGTGAGTATACATGTAAGAATTCATTCGGCTTCCTATGATGGGAAAAGCATGAGGTTGCCAGCCTCATTTAAACAGTAGTAGTTAATCTTTTCTAAAGGAACCCTCCAGAGAGCAGGTGGCCCAGTCCTGTGGAGTGGTTACAAGACGGGGGAGTTCAATTCAGTGCAGAAGTTTCTGCCTCGCTGACACCTTTCACAAAGGATGAAAAAACCCCACGTCTGCCCCACTGATGGGACAGGAAAGGATTCCTTCACTGCCAAAGTTCTGCCTTCTTCAAGATGCCATGATTTCAGGAGCAAGATGGGGGGGGGGGCTGGTGGAAGGAAAAAGGGATTCCACTTCAGCACCTGAATAGCAGGCAAGGCCCTGAGAGCTCTCCGAGTACTGCTTGAGTGGGCTCTCTAAGCCGAGAATGTTGTTTGGGACTCAGTCTGGCAGGTACCAGCTCTCCCCTGGCTGCCCCAGTGTCCAAGAAAGTGCCCACAACCCTCTCTTTGGACACACCAAAGGTCTGGATCAAGAATTTGGCTCTCTTGGCTTAGAGTGATGGTGAACTTGGAGGGGAGATGCCTAAACCCAGGCCTCCGGGCTCAAGTATCTTAAATAGGTGGGTGGGTGATGTGGATGTACTGGCACTCTGGGACACTCAAAGGACACAGATTACATGAGGTGGAAGATGTTGCTAAGCAGCAGTCTAAAGGGGTAATTACCCGGGAGAAGGGGCTACAACAGAGTCTTTCACCCAATCCTGAGCTTTAGGGACTGTGAGGACAATCTGCCCCCCTCACCAGGAAGGACGGACTCAATCCAGACGGGCCCGTGGCCACGCAGCGTGAAGCCAAAACTCTTGTTGCCCTTGTAGACTCTGACGGTCCTAGGAAGAAGGAAAGGCCGAGATGGGAGACTTGCAGTCTCCCCTGCTACCCCGGGGTAGGGGCGCAGTGGATGGAGAGGACTCATGTCCCGCTCCTCTTAACCTTCCCTGTCCCCCCAGATGCCCACCTCCCGTTCTCTCTGCCCACGTCTCCATCCCAAGGGCACAACGGGGAAGGGTCCGCGGCCCGTGCCCGCGCGCCACAGGTACCTGCGCGCTCCCCCAGGGCCTGAGCGGCCGCCCACCAACGAGGCAGCCTTGCGCGGTGGCGGCTCATCCGGGCGGCGCGGCGGGGCGCTGGCGCGTGTGGACACCAGGAGGCGCTCTGGCCGCTCCTCGCTGCGGCTGCGACGCAGCCGCTGCGCGCCCTGCGCCTTCCGGGCGCGGCACAACTTGCCCAGTAGGCCCTGTGACACCACCTCGTCGAAGCGCGCCCGATGCTTCTTGGGGATGAAGATCCTGTGGACGAGGAATGCAGAGTTGGGGTGCGCCCGCTGACCGCGTCCCGATCGCGGTCCAAAGGCGTTTTCCGGTGGGTGCCACCCTCAGCGATCCTGCCCTTCCCTGCGGGTGAAGGTGGAATCTCCATTTCCCCCCTCAGTGCCTGAACTTAGGCTCCAAATCGTCCTGGGCCACACCAGGCCCGTGGCGTCCTGCTCGCTCCACCTAGGAAAAGGCATGTTCCCTGTCCCCCATTACTCTGAACTCTGCGGAGTTAACGTGCTTTTGCCATCTCTGGAGTCTCCCCAACTCCCTCATCTCATGCCCGTGAACCCTCCAGGCCACGCCCCTGACAGATATCCCAACCTCTCCACTGCTTGTTTCTCCGTGACTCTGCTGGCAAAAGAGCAGCGGCCACTTCCCCGCAAACCTTCATCATAACTCCAGTCTTCCTGCTTGCATCTGAGACCAGCCGGGCTTTACAGTTGCCAACTCAGATTTTGCCATCTTTTTAATCCCACCTCCAAGCTTTTGCCCGGACTGTTGCCACTACCTGGTCCACTCTCTTTGCTCCCTTAGCTAAACTGGGCTCACCCTTCCACACCCAACACTGGCCTCCCTTCAATTTAATCCTACATGTATTTAGTGAGCCCCTGCCATCTGTGCCCTCCAGGCACTGAGGCTAAAAGGTGAAAGGACTTGGGCTCCTGCTCTCCAAGGAGTCACCCTGGAAGTGTGGAGTGAAGGAGTCATGACCCCCATGCAGGGTCCACACCCTGGATGAGTCCTTGCCTTCCACCCCCCACCCACCCATGGTCTTCCTCTGTGAGGCTGGGAGTTCTCTTAGGGCTGGGTCTGTAGATCAGCCATGAGCCACAGTGACCGATAAAGAGCTCAACATTTAGGAGGGACTCAGGACCCAAGGGATCTGCAATAATTTGATCACATCTCCAAGTCACAGCAGGAGCTAACATCCTGGTGGACTTTGCAACTGGTGGCAGAGGATTCTGAGGTCCAGAGAGGATCCATGACTTCCCAGGGTTACACAGCTGGCCCTAGGCAAGGCTGGAATCAGTCCAGCCTTCTAAGCCTCAGCACTGTGGCAGGGCTTCTGACACCAGTGAAGCCTCCCTGGCTGCATCCCAAGGCTCCCTTCCCTGTTCTTTGTACCAGGAGCTGGTGCCAAGGGAATGAGAGCTGGGAGAGAAGGGAATGGTGGCCTTGCAGCAAGCTGAAAACCCCCTCTGATTGCTCTGTGGCCTCACATAGTTCTCCTGGCCTCTGTAGGCAGGACTAATAAGGCCAGTCAGGCAGAACAGGATGCCTAGAGGGAGGGAAGAGAGGTAAATCCTTTGGGAGGGGGTGTGCTGGCAGTGCCCTGCAGTGAGCTCTGCTCCAGTCTGGATGTTCCAGCTGATCAGGAGGCCAGGATGAATGACCTGCTCAACTCTGTTTGGAGCCCTTTCTGCCCACCAGCAGTGATTCCTACAAATCTGGAGCCCCAGCCTCATTCCTCAGATGGTCACTCAAGGTCTCCGGAGCCTGACACCTCCATCTACCTGGACTGCACATGCCCCACTCCTTCCCAGTCCTCATGCCTTATGCCCAGGCAAAGGAGGGATGACAAGCCCGAGATTGTCCAGTCCCAGCCCCAGGTTCTGCAAAGCATCAGCTCTATACAACCAACCCCTGAGTCCAGCATAGGCAGGGGCCAGGTGATGAGCCCAGCTCCACCCTCCAGCAGCAAGTAGAAAAGGTTCTCCCCCATACTGTGGGAACCAGACTGAATCACCCACTGCACAGGTGAAAGAAGGGTGAGTGGCGCATTCCCGGCTTGATGTCCTTGGGGCTGAGCCAGAGGCCAAGGCTGCCTGGTGAGCCAAAAACCCTTTCTGGCTCATGTGGGCCCTCCATACTGCTGTCTGGCCATGCAACCCCTGGGTTTGCTGTGAATTGACCAATGGTATAGCTACATGCAGTGGAGTCGAATTGATTATTCTGACCCCTCTGACTGTGACAGCCTGGCAATAGGTGTCCAGGAGTCCCATGTCCCTGCTATGCCAAAAAGTCCTTTCTGAAGTCCCTAGATTCTTCCTAGGAATCACACAATGACCTTGTTCTCCAGGTCAGTTCTGCCACCAGGGGGCTTCCCTGGGGGTCCTCTCTCTCCACCACATTCCCTGGTCGGTCCCAACTTTCTCCACCTTACCCTTGACCAACAGCCAGAAAATTGGTGTGGTGGGCACTGGGGTGAGGATGTCCTGGTTCACCCGGATAGCTAGAGCTTGGGGTGCGCCTGTTCCAAACTCGGGACAGGACACGCTGAATTCTCACCCACTCGACACAGCCTCTGCTCCCTGTCCTGTTCCTTCAACCAGTGTAGGAAGAAGGAAAGAGCGCTTTCCAATCCTAGCTCTTCTATCCCACCCCAACTCCTAGGGCTGCGTACAGAGTTCTTGGTAACCAACACGCAAACCTTGCCGCTGTAGTACCCGCCCAGTTTATTTACACCCTCCCCAGCCCCCAGCTCCGCCCGGGCAGGTGGATGCCCACCCAGGGCAAGGAAGCCCCTCAATGCCCCAGCCCCACCCACTTTCAGGCTAGCCCCAGGCGAATCCGCCGCGCCCAGGGCGCACAGTTCCGGGGGGCGCGGGGCGCAATGGGAAGCTACCTAAAGTGCCGAGAGAAGCCCTGGTCCTTCCCCATCTGGAGCCCGGACGGCGGCGCGGCAGGTGCCGAAAGGCAGGGAGTGGCGGAGCCCGGGAGCCAAGCTAAGGCGCCCAACTACACGCGCCTCTGCCGGGTGAGCGAGCACAGCCCCTCCCCAGCGGCCGGGGCCCGCGGCCCGGCTCCCGCCTCCTCTTGGTGGCCCCGCCCCGCCCCGCCCCTCTCCTCGCCTCCTGGGGACCCATCAGTTAACTGGAGGATGGGTGCGAGAGCTGGGGGCGGTTCGAGACTGCCATACTCTCTCTCCTTGGCTCCCTCCTTTACTCCCTTCCCAGGAGCTTCGCCTGCGACCTTTCCGGGCGCGGCACCCTGGCCCCCTGCACAGTGGCAAGTTCTCAATACCCAGCTGCAGTGGAGACTGCACCCGACAGCTCAGAGGAAGCCTCGCCTGCCTTTTGTAGAGCATTGCGCTGGGCCTCCGGGGGGGTCCACAGGAGTTGGCCAGCGAAAAGAAGCCCTTCCCTCCGACCCAGAGGTCAGCTCCGGTGGAGAAGAGGCTGGAAAGGGAGGCCTTGAATATCACGGTCAGCAACTGAGACAGCGCCCCAGAACCATGGGGCGGGGGGCATGTGGGAGCTTAGGGATTCAAGGGGAGGTGAGGAACGCTATAAGTTTTAGTACATTAGAGGGATGATGCTGGGAGGGAACCCAGGGAAGATGTTGGATGGGACAAGTAACTAGAGTCCAAAACACAGAGGAGGTAAAGATTTCGAGGCTTGGTGAGTGAGTGGAAGTGAGCACGGGGCTGCCAGGCTAGGATAGCTCCTAGGGAAGCTGAGATGGACAGTTCCCTGCTGGGAGAAGACTGAAGAACAGCTAAGGAGGAGAGAAAGGTGACAGAAGGGTCTGGATTCTTCCCCTGGCTCTAGGCCTGCCACTCCCTGGAAGTCAGAACAGTAGCGGACGCCAGGGACACGCTCTGCAGCTCTGCATGGTCATTCCCCTACTGCTGGAGAGGCCAGGATCTGGGATCTGAGATCTGGGGTAAAAATGGTAGATTTTGGGGAGCCAGTTCAAGGCATCCCAGAGGGGGCTTCTCAGAGGCAACCTCAATGGTGGACATGGCCTCAGCAAGAGACAGACACCACCCAGATAGGCTCAAACTGCAGAGTAGGAAAACTCGCAACCTATCCTCTGTGTTCCTCAAAGGAACACCTCACCAGGGACGGATCTGCAGTTGCCACCGGAAAGAACCTGCAGAGAGAGCTGACCAGGCCATACTACCCAGCACGTCTCATCCCCCAATTCCTGGTCCCAGTGAGACCAACACCCTTCTATGACATCTCAGGGCTGCATTTCTCCCTGGCAGCAGCAGGAAGCCAGAGCCAAAGTCCTTCAAGCCATGATCTCCCCACACCTTGTCCTCAGCCCAGCCCGGGAGAGAAATGTTTAATAACCCTCTCAGCCCCATTTGCTGATATCGGCTGGGCTACAGCCACCTCCCCAGGCAGGCATCATGACAGAGCCGTTTCTGGTGGTTTTGTGCCAGCTGCAATGGTCCAGAACCAGGCTCACCCAAAGGCTATGAAAACTGTCCACTGTGCCAAGGGCAGAAGAGATGTAAGCATGGAGCAAATGCTTGTGCTGGATTCCAGACCCGTTGCCTTAGGGCCAGGTCCATATGGGCAAAGTGACAGCCCCTGATGGGTCAGGATCTGGTTCTTTTAATGATCCAAGGCAGCATGAGTGAGCCAGGGGACAGGTATCAATAGCTGGGCTTCTCTGAAGTAGCTGCCTCGGCAAGAGAGTGCTCCCAAAGACCAGTCTAGGGCAGTAGTTCTCAAATGGGCAACATTGCCCCTCCCCCAGGAGCCATTGACTCTTTCTGGGAACATTTTGGGTTTTCACAAAATGACAGCTAGGGGACTGCTGCTGGCATCCTCTGGGTAGATGCTGCTGCTAAACTTCCGATACACACAGGGCAGCTGCCAACAACAGAGAAATAGTGAGCCCAAAATGGCAATAGCATCACATTTGAAAAATCTGCATATGTAAAAAAAAAAAAAGAGACCCCCCAAAAGAAGTCAATATTAATTGAGCACATACTATGTGGCTGGCACTTTACCTACACTGGCTCATAGAATTCTTCCAATAACTCCATATTGTGGAGTCCCCAGCACTTGTCACTGAAGAAGAGGTGGAGGGGGTGCAGATGGTCCCTCTCACACCTCCAGATTGTCAGCTAATCTCTTTTCTGCCTACAGTTGGCAGGGTTCATTTATATGGTTTCCTACCAAGAACCCTGCTGAAAACACACAGGTTAACCAGACCTATTTTACAAACTGTAAAGGTCAATGAACCTGTTTAAGGTTGCACAGTCAGTGAAGGGACCTGGGGTTCCGAGTCTGTCTCAATTTCAAGTTGCAGCTCCTTCCACTCTCTCAGCTGCTTCCCTCTCCACCCCACTGTCTCACCCCCTCCCCTCCCTCACATGTTCCCTGAAACACCTGCAGACCACCTAACTGACTGCTTTCCTGTTCCCTCCTGGCCACATCACACTTTCCAAACTGCCTGGCCTGTCCTAATTAGAAAGTCATTTTATCACTTCATCAGACTAGGATCCCTCTGGGGACAGACCCAAATTAGGCTCTGAGTCACAGCATTAACTGATATTATAAAGGAAGCCTCCTTTCACTTACATTGCAGCCACAGACCCGTCTTGCACCTCTTCATACTGCTTTTCAAAGGAGCCTGGATGTGTTCTCTTGTCAGCACTGTCCCTTTCGTCACTAGCCATATGTGGCTATCAGGTGCCTGAAATGTGGCTAGTGAGACTAAGCTGAACTTTAAATTATATTGAATATTACTGAAAATTTAAATAACCCATGTGGCTAGTAGCTACTGTGCCAGATGACCCAGGCTATGGTTTCAATGCTCCTTCCTCCTGCTCCCCAAACTTTGTTTTAGCTTTGATTTGAGTTCTAGCTTCCATGTGGAGCTTTGTCATGTACACACACATATTTCTTCACCCATCACCCTGTGGCAGCTCAACCTGTTAAGCCTTGTCTCTCCTTGACGTGGGTTCTCCTGCCAGACCAGAGTCTCCCTGTGCCCCATGCCCCATTCTATGCTGGGTGGCTCACAGCTGGCACAGTTGATTTCCAAGGGCCACTGTGACACCTCCCTCATCCTGGTCTTGACAAACTCTCTTTGGGGACTCTCTTCCCATCTTCACAGGACACACCACCAGACCCCCCAAGTCACTGTCTGAGCCACAGCACTAACACCTGCTACCAATGGAAAGGAGCCTGTCCTGATTTCCCATGGACGAGCTGGTGCTCAGGCCTCAGAATCACAGCTAGTTGTGGCTGGACCCTCCTGCCTGCTCTGAGCTCTCCCAGGAAGGCAGTGCACTGCCATCTCCACCAAAAACCCAGAACCCACCTTAGAGCCCAGTAAAAGGTGAGGCTGGTGGCAACTGGCCAGACCTGGGGATGGGGTGTTTGGAAGCCCTAGTGGAGAAGTGGAGTGGGGTGGGGTGGGGTGGGGTGGCTGAAGCCCTAATGACAGGGTAACCCTCTCCCTACAGAGCCCAGCTGGGTGCCACCCCCTCCTCCAGCAGCCTCCCCAATTTTCCTGTCTCATTTGACACCCGCTGACAATACAGGCTGCTGTTTCATCCTCCCCAGGAGCCCCCAGGATGCTAGGGGCACCGGGCTTCCCCAGGAGTCCTGGGTTCCCGCTTCCCAGGATTTAAGTAGAGCCACCGCTCCCCACCCCCGCTCCGCCTTCCTGACCTGCTGCCTGGCCGCGGGTCACTGGGGGACGAAGAGCAACCCGGAAAGACAGGGGCGGGGGCTGTCCGGGGAGGGGCGGCGGGGACCTAAGCCGAGCAGCACCGAGGGAAATCGAGAGGGCCTCCCGCTGAGTCCTGCCACCGGCAGCCTGGGGACAAGCGTGCCAACTTCCCTAGGGACAACGGCGCCGCCTGAGCCCTCCCGGTCAGCCCAACTCTGGTAGGGCGGGGAGGGGGACAGCCCACTGTCACCTCCCCAGGGAGCCCTCGGCGCCCGTGCATCATCTCCGTGGCAAATTCAGCTCTAGAAATAACTTTTTTTTTTTTTTTTTTTTCCCTCTCCGGATTTTCCCAGCAAGGGGCAGGACCCTTACTCACCCCAGGCAGCTCATGGTGGCCTCTTTCGGGTGGCCTCCTATGCTCTGCTGCAGAGCCGAGACGCTGCGCCCGGGGTTGGTGGGGGCGGGGGGGTGGCCAGCCCGGTCCCTGACATTGGCCAGGCCCACAGGGAGGGGCAGGCTGCGGGGTGAATGGCAGCGAGGGGATGGGGCGGGCTGAGCCCTGGAACCCAAGGGCTGGGGCAGTCGCAGGCCCTGAGGCGAAGGTGGGGGTGGGTGGGCGATAAAAAGGAAGTTGAAGGGAAGGCCCCACAGGATCCGGATGGAGAAAGCCCCAGGGGAAGTCTGATCCAACCTGGACAGGCAGTGAGTCCCTCAAGGAAAGAGATGGGATCCCTAGATTCCTAGGTCACTTGGGTCACTCCAGGTGAGGACCCATAAGGATTTTATTTTATTTTATTTTATTGACAAACTTAGAGGGTGAGTCCAAGCCTGAACAGAATAGCAGAAAATGCACAGCTGAGTAGCTTTAGGGTCCTTGGACTGCCACTATTTTGCTGCGTGGTTTTAGGCCAGTCTCTGAACCTCTCTGAGCCTCAGTTTGCCTCTGTGAAATGGGGTTAATAATAGCACCAGGGAAATTCAGCAAAAGGGTGTTCCTCAAGAGCCTGGTGAGGTCCTTGGAACACACCACCACCACCATCATCATCATTAAAAGGCATTGTCTGCAGGGTTGGGAGTGGGTGTCCGGGTCCACACCGCACTGTCCAAAGCTTCCTGCCCTCCCACTGTGCTTCTTCTGCTCAGGCTCAGTAAAGAACTGGGAATATCTTGGTGTTCTCTGGAGACTTCCACCATCTAGGGTTGGTATGGAGCAACTGTGGCTTTATATCAGGAGGTGGGCCCTCAGAGAGGCCTGTAGCAGACTAGTGGCTGGCAGCCCCTGCATCTCACACAAGCCAACAGCAGCTTCTCTGCTTGCCTTTCAGGATAACTAGTCTATCCTTGTCTGGGCTGCAGGTGTGTTGGGGGCCAGTTCAAGAGCCACTTGTGCTGGTGGGGTGCTCAGGGTGGTGATGGGAAAGAGGACAATATTGAGTGAAATTCACCCTCCCTGCCCACCCCACCCCTGACTGAGTCACCTGAGGTTCTCCAGGAGTGGCCCACGGGCCTCCCGGGGCAATGCCAGGGTGAGCGCCCACACCAGGTCATCCACCCGTGGCTCAGCTGCAAATTGCTTCAGTGCAGTGAACACCTGCTCCTTGGCAGTCAGCTGGTCCCCCAAGATTTCATCCACCTGCAAGGAGGGATCCATGGTAGAGCCAGGGAGAATCACTCACCTCTGTCTTCCTCTTTCTTTGCTTCCACAGACTAGCTGACATGGAGAGGGTTTTGCCTATATCACATTTCAAACCTCACAGCTTTCTCTAGATTTTCATTATATATCTAAACAAACAAACAAACAAAAAAGCAGACTGATAGAGGTGAAGTGACTTCAGGAAAGGAATTTGTGGGCAAAACAGGTCAAAGAATCAAAGTGGGTTGGGGCTGGGGAGATAGCTCAGTCGGTAGAGTGCTTACCTGTAAGCACAAGACCCTTGGTTCGATTCCCCCGCACCCCCCCCCCCCAAAAAAAAAACAAGAATCAAAGTGGGTTGCAAGGTTATGGGATCAGGATTCAAACCCAGGGAAAACTATTCTAATGAATATCCTAAGGATCAAAGGAATAAATACAAGAGCTGAAAAATGTGCCAGGCACTCACTAATTGCTAGTTACTATTATTATAATACTATGTTCTCTTCCACTGCGCTGTTTGCTGAGAGATCCCACAGAGAACATTCTGACTTCATAAAAACGTAGCGGAGTGCACTGCTCACCCTGAATTCTGACTCCCTCAGATCTCCCTCCGGACTTTTGTTTTCTTCCCCTTGGTGTTCAAATCAGCTCACACTCACCAAGGCATGTCTATTCAGAGGAGCGTGCAGCCATGGAAAATGGCCCTGCAAATGCACACAATGTTTTTGGAAGGTAACGTATTAAATGTGTCGAAGGTCCATTCTTTTATCCAATGACCTGATGTCTAGGAATTTATCCTAGTTATGTCCTGACAAATGCAGGATGATGTATGAGTGAGGAGGTCTACCTCCTCATTGTTATAATACTTAGATGTTGAAAGCCATATAAATATCTGACAATATGGCCTAAATAACTGCAGCACATCCATGGGGGGGGGGATATTTGTAGTTTTTTTATTTTTTTATTTTTTGGTACCAGGATTGACCCCAGGGGTGCTTACCACTGAGCCACATCCCCAGCCCTTTTTTATATTTTGTTTAGAGACGGGGTCTCACTGAATTGCTTAGGACCTCGCTAAGTTGCTGAGGCTGCCTTTGAACTCTTGGTCCTCCTGCCTCACCCTCCTGAGCTGCTGGGATTACAGGTATGTGCCACAGCACCTGGCAGTCTTTGTAGTTTCTTGATTATCCCACCATGAAGGGAGAAAACCCCAAACTAAGTGGGAGACAATATCCTAGTGGTTATGTTGCAGCTTTGGCTATTCAGAGGCTCTTTGGCTTGTTGGTGGCCAGGACGTTGGCTCTTGAAGGAGTGATGTCAAAATGCAAAGATTGTTCAGGGAAGTAACAGAGCCCCAGAGTGCACTCTGAGCAGATTCTCCTGAAGGGTGCTTTAGGACAGCTGTGTTCCTGGTTGGAAATCCTTTCTTGATTCTAAGCTTGTCTCAGCGCTGATTCTGTGAACTACCACTCCCACAGATTTCTTTCCTGCTTATTAATGGAGTCAACTTCCATTATTTTGTAGTCAAGTACCCTCCATACTATCAACATGTGTATCACTGATTCTAGGGTGAGAATTTTTCATACTTGAACATCTCTGAAATCAGGATGTGTCTTATTGCTAGTTATTATTCTTGTGCATGTGTGAATAAGTTGCAGGTGTTCCTATTTTTACTAGCACTAAGTTATGTGCCCTGTTGGCACCAAATGTCTAAATAAATCTAACAGACCTCTTTCAGTAACTACTAAATTAAGTGATAAAAAGGTCATAAGGAAGCATGTGTCATATTAATTAGCAAGATTTTTGTTTCTTAGTATTAAATGAAATAATAACAGTGTATCACATCTTAGATTTGCCTCTTTTTTTTCAGTACTAGGATTGAACCCAGGGTCTCATGCATACTAGGGAGCACTCTACATTGAGCTACATCCCCAGCCCAAAATCTTAGATTGGATACAATGTGGTACTATCTGGCTAGTGATGATGATGAACTGATGTTATCAATCTTTGTTTAAAACTACGACATGTGGAGTTATGGCTAAGAGGTGCCAAGTTTTTTATGGGGGGGCGGAGATCACAAGTGTTCTAAATTTGATGGTTATGACGATTACATTGAATTGGACACATACCATAAAATTTACCCATTGAAAGTGCATGCTCCATGTAATGGTTAATTTGAATTGTCAACTTGACTGGATGAAGAGATGCCAATGATTAAGAGGATTCTGGGTGTGTCCATGAGGGCAGATCTAGGAATGATTGGAATGTGGAAGTAGTGAACTGAAGTGGGGCCCCTCCCTAAGCGTGGCAGCACTGCCCAAAGGATGGAATATAAGCTGGAAGAACAAGGAAGCAGATGCAGATGCAAGCTTGGCTCTTCTTGAACGGGCTCTTGATTGCTGCTTGGACCATCTGAGGATACGCACTCTGGCTTCTTCACTCCTCCAAAGCGGATTCTGCCCGTGATTCTCCAGGTAGTTTCCAGAAGCCTTGGTCTCTGACTAGGGTAACACTGTTGGTCTTTCTCGTTCTGGGGCTTTTGCGTCTTAGACTGTGCAGCTCTCCAGATGCAGACGGCCATTTTGGACTATTCAGCTTCTGATCGTGTAAGCCAATCTAATAAATCCCTTTTTATAATCATACTTCCTGTTGATTCTATTCCTCTAGAGAACCCTGACTAATACACTCCATGAGAGCCCTCTCTTTTTAGCGGAAAGTCTGGTATGTCTCTGGGTCACTGACATTCTGAGCTGACCTTGAAGCAGGAAGGGAGGCTGGGTGGCTGAGCAAGCCATTCGTTTTTCTCTCAGGGGCTCATGGGTGCAATCTTAGCCTGAATGGGGGTTGTCAGGTACCACCTCCCTGTATCCACCTCCAAACTTCCCAACAGACCCAGCGTTTTTGCCTCGAACCCTCCAGAATGATATTAAGAATTTCTTTCTTAGGCTGGGGTTGTGGCTCAATGGTAGAGTGTTTACTGAGCATGTGTGAGGCCCTGGGTTCAATCCTCAGCACCACATATAAATTAATTAATTAGTTAATTAATTAAAGATCCATTGACGATTAAAAAATATTTTTTTTAAAAAAGAATTTCCTTTTTTTTTTTTTTTTTTTTTTGTGGTACTGGGGATCAAACTCAGGGCCTTGTGCTTGTGCAAGGCAAGCGCTCTACCAGCTGAGCTATCTCCCCAGCCCAGAATTTCCTTCTTGACAAAAGTCAACCTACCAGGTCATTGACTCCCCACTGCCCCATATTCTCACCCTCACTTTCTATGAGCTGCTTGTCATTCATCTTCTAACTCAAAGGTCATCCTCTCGATGAGCCTTTCCTGACCGCCCTATCAAAGTGACTTCGATCGCCCTCTTTCCTCACTTCATTTTCATTATCTGGAATCACTTGTTTATTGATTTGTTCAATTGCTTATTGTCTCTTCCTTGAAGGAATGTTAGTTTCGGAGACCAAGCTTCTTGTCTGTCTGGTTGATGGCTGCTTCCCCTTCACAAGTTTGAGTCAATGACTACTCAATGCATCGTTTCAGCTTCTCTACTGCCTCCTTCCCCACAGCTTATATAAATGTTCAAGTCTGTCCAAAACTATGAATGAATGAATGAATGAATGCTCCCTTGATCCCACAACTCAATCATTCTCTTCCTTTTTCTAGCCCAGAGCTGTCTATGTGTTCTATTTCCATACGACCACCTGTAACTACCATAGTCTGCCCTTGACTTGCAGCAATCCATGTCTCTGCTCTGGTCAAGTACCCCAGATGGTAACTGAGATCTTGTTCTTCCCCCTAGAGCTTACTCCTGAACTTGTACATCTGACTGCTTCCTAGATGGTTCCACCAGGGAAGTAGGACAGGCTTTCCAAAGAGTGACACTAGAGAGGATTAGTAGGCATTGGCAGTGGTCTTTGAGGGATCCAGGCAGAAGCTACTTTCTGTGTGTGTTTGAATCTAGCACATTCTCACCATGAATCTGTGCATATCACTGTCTCCCCTCTGTCTAACTTTTATGCAGCTCTGCAAGCACAGGGCCTGCTACAGAGAAGGCACTAGTGCATGTTCATGGAACTAAACCAGAGAGCAGCCTTGCATTGCAATTCCTGTAGGCCCTTAGCTGACCTGTGGGTAGGGCACCTGCAGCACCAGGCACCCCCTTCTCATGTACTGGGGAGGTTGCTGGCTTAAAATCAAAGTCAGCAGCAGCTTCAATTCAAAGGAGAACATGGCTAGCTGCAAAGATATTTTATGTAAGAAAGAGGAAAAAATAACTCCCCCCTCCTGGGGCCTGTGCCACAGTGCGGTTTTGGTGTCAGTTATTACCCAGATGTTCTCAACCTACATCTAAGCATGAGACACCATCACGGGACCCTAATGGATTTTCTATTAAATATCAGCTACTTCAAGGAGGAAAAACTGGGGCAGGCAGAGTGCTAAAGAGTACCCAGGGGGCTGGTTATGAGAACTGGCTGAGGCTCTGCAGAGGCCCTTCATCTTCAGGAGGCAGTCTTTTTTTGCGGGGGGGAGGAGGGTTCACTTGGCTTTTGAGGGTTTTGGGGGAGCCCTAACTAGAATCCACCACTCTCCACTCTTTCTTGCCAGAAAACCCACCTCAGCTGGGCCAGCTGGCAGCATGGTAGATTCCACCCTAGCCAGCCCTACTTCCTGGCCAGATCTCCATATCCACTCTACTCAGCTGGGGCTCTGAGTGTGCCCACTTCCAACCCTGGAGGAATTAAGTGGTGTTTGGGACAGGCTTTTGGTTCTCTGACAGGCCATCTGGGATTGCAGCAGATATTACTAATTTTTATCAATTTTTATAGATCTTCCCCCTCTTCCTGAACACACAAAAGACTACATTTCCCAGCATTCTTGAGGAACAGCAGTGTGACCAATTTTGGCCGATGAGTATTGATGGACTCTGCCATTCTAAGAGCCAAGGCTCCCTTTTCCATGCTTGTTTCCTCTTCCACAAAGAAACTTCAAACTTCACACTGACATGGTGGAGTCTGAAATGCTGAACCCTCATGTGGATATCAGCTACTCTGGAAAGTCGCCTGAACCCTTGGAGGACTTCGTGTGGGTAAACTGTAGTGCAAAGGTACCAAGATGTTAATTTTGTTTGTTATAGCTGCAGAATTTATCTGGGTATAGGAAGAAAATCACAACTTAAACAAAAAATTTTTGTGGTGCTTGGAATGAAACCCAGAGTCTCCGCATGCTAAGTTCATGCTTTATCATTGAACTACACCACCAGCCCAGAGAGTCACAATGGTTGAGGAGCTGGACACTGGGGATTCAGGGACCCCACAGCTGACTACTACACAGGAGTGTGTGTGCCTTGTTACAGAGGCTGAAGGGCCCAGCAGGGGGCATGCCAGGGTACACAATGGAGAAGAGATTCCTGGGGATGGGGGTCAGTTTAGAAGTAGGGAAGATTGGTCCAAGCTTGAAGGTTGGAGAAGGGCTGTAGTGGCTGGGGATCTGATACGTGGGAAGTGGGACTGGGAGCCATTTCTGCAATAGTCAAACTTCAACAGGGTTTCCAGGTTTCCTGAGACCACTAATTCTATAGCCAGGCCCTGCCAAGGGCAGGACTGAGCAATTCCTCTTCTGTGGAGAATAAGTCCATGAACTCAGATGTTCCAGTAAGTAAGCAGATACCTCTTAGTTCCTAGGCTTGGCGTCCAGGTGGGACCTAAGCTTCAGGCAGGGGTGGTAGTGGAATGTCCCAACTCCAGATTATTTCCTGTCACACTTAGGTTCACTCTTCATTCTGCTGGAGCCTTAGTTAAATGAGGACCACTACTGAAAGTCCTGGAGAGCAGCCGTGTGAGGGTGGATGACCTGAAGGTGTTGCCAATCTGTCCTCCAGTCTTCCTTCTCAGCCCTGGATCCCTGAGACATGCCTCCATCTCTCTTTTTGGCCACTTCCTTGCTTCAGCAAGTGATTCACAACTTGGGCTCCTCTTATGGCCTTGGTCATTCCAGGTTCCCAACTCAGTCTTCAGAGTCACTCAGACTTTCCACGTGTGACCTGTCAGAGCCTATTTTTGCTGAAGTCTGGTTAGGAAATGCCTTTGGAAAGTTGGGATGGGGGAGTCCTGCAGCCAACCAGCCATCCTGCTTGCTGTGCAGGTTGAGGGGGCGCTATCTTTAAAAAACACCAACAATAAAAGGATCTGCTGCCACACACAAAGTGAACAAAAATCACAGATACAATGTTGAGCAACAGAAACCCTGCACTGAACAGTACATACTGAATAATTCTGTTATATGAAGTTCACAAACAGCCAAAATGGTAATGATGGACGTCAGAATAGCAGTAACTACGAGGAGGAGGATAGCCTGGGAAAGGGACAGGTGGGAGCCTTCTGTGTTGAAGGAATTATTCTATAGCCTACATTCCATTATCTGTATTGAATTTTTTGTACATTTTGATGATGGAGGTTACAAGGGTGTGTGTGTGTGTGTGTGTGTGTGTGTACTGTACTTTACGCCTATAGCACCTCAATAAAAAAAAGAAAGAAAATGCCCATATCATGTGAACAAAATTACAAAATTAGATACAGAGCCCTTTTCTATTTACAGTAAATCTGCCTCTGGAAGTTTACTCTGCAACAGCCCAAGGGAGTTTAGCGCCCCGCCCTCACCCCGCCCCCATTTATAACCCCGCCCCATTTATAGCCCCGCCCCCGAGCCCTACCTTGCGGCTGAACTCCTGAGCCTTGCGCCTGCGCTCTCTGTGCACTGCGTCGGGGCGCTTGCGGCCAGCCAGACGAAGCAGCTCCCGGCCCAGCGCAAGGCCGCGGCCGCAACGTGGCGCCCGCAAGGCTGCGACTGGGGCTGCCGGGCCACCTTCGGGGCCCGGGAGCACACCAAGGCTGGGTGGCACACGAGGGCAGCGCCGCGCCAGGCGCACCAGGCGTTCTCGGCTCAGACCGCCCACGGCCAGCCCCTCCACCTCCAGGATCTGGTCCCCAGGCCGCAGTCCCCCGGCGTGCGCACTACTTCCTTCAGCCACCTCCAGGACGAAGCATGGGCCAGAGCCACCTAGCCGGAAGCCGAAGTCCTCGGGCCAGCCCTGGTTGGTGGCTGGCATGGCAGCCGTGATGGCGTAGCTGAAGAGGCGACAGACAGCATAGGGATTCTTTGTGGCCCTGTCCATGGAGGTCCAGGGGTACTCCAGTCTGGGCCTCCCCTTTTCTTTGTCTCCTCTCTGTCTCAGTTTTGCTTTCCATCTGTCTGCATGTTTGCCCTCCTCCATTCATTAGTCTTTCTGGGCCAGAGCCCTTCTACCTATCTGAGGCCGAGAAAATGGAGCCCAAGAGGAGCTTGACTAGAGGGGGCAGGTAAAAAGGGCAATGGGGATGTCTGATGGACACAGACCAGGTCTCCAACCCCACGGAGGCAGTGTGATGGGATGGCCGTTGGAGGGGCATTGACTGGGATGCATGGTCTTTAGGAAGAGGGGCAGAGAAGAGCTGTTCCAGGGTCCTCCGGGACACCAGGAGCCAAGGTGGAGGTCTTTGAAGACATCCACTCATTTCTCTACATTGTCCTTACCCCTGGACTTTATAAATCAAAACCTTTTCCCCCTCTGGATGTAAAAGACAAATGGCCCTTCCTTAATGCCTTCATTTGAGTTCCTTGATGTTTTGACCAAGGCCACAACCTTTTCCAGGGGGCTGTCTAGCTTCCATGGTACATCCAGTTTCCATGCCCTCTTTTCTCAGCACTCCTTCCACCACCATCCCTCTTATCCCTTCTCTACCTGCCAGATCCCTTTTCAGAGTCCTGTATGAATCATACCCTTTCAGAAGGTTGGAGTTAGAAGCCCCCCAGGGGCCATTCATATCCCTGCCCGCTGCCAGAGGGTGGTGCCTTATAAACCTCCCCAGACTCAGAAAGTGGAGGGACCACACCTTGAGACAGGATAGTCCTAACTCAAGGTCACCCCTCTGGGGAATGGCAGAGCCAACTTGCCCCTCAGCCTCTCACTAGATCTTTCCTGTCTCTGTATGTGAGCTCCTGCCTATCTTGAGAATGTCCTCACAGGCCTCCCACCACTATTGCGGTAGGAGGTCCAGCAATTTGACTCTCAACAAGCCCTCCCTCTCTCTTCAGCCAGGGCTTGTGAGGGAAGGAGTGGTTATGTACTCGCCCTGGTAGCAGGGGCTGGCATTGACCAGGCCTGTTCAGTCATTGTATCCCAGCCACGGTCCCCCAAAGAGAGAGAGCTCTTTATAGCCCTTTCAGATGTGACATGTTGGCCTCGGGAGACAGATATTCTTTCTCTGGGACCATTAGCTGCAAGGCTTGGGCTTGTTGGCCACATGTTACCACCTTATGGAGGATCAGTTCTTACAATATTTGTAAACTCCTGGGTCCATTTGCCTGAAATTTGCCCAACTTCCATTTGACAAAAGGACTTACTAGTGTCTTGGGCTCACAAATTTCTGCTCCCCCCCCCTTTCTTTTGACTGTTGGGTTTCTGTCACTTGCAACTGATAAGATAATAAGTAAAAGAAATTTCTAAGAAAGAGAAATGAATAGGTCTTATATGGAAATGCTATCCCCTTCCCTCATAACTTTTGGTGGTGCTGCTGGGGATTTGTCTCTTGAGTTGTGAGACTCCTTTTTCTCCCCAGGCCTGGGGTTTGAACCCAGGTAGCATGTGATTTGAATGCTAAGTGGCATGTGTGGGTAGGCCACTTTATTTGCCATTTTTAGTGTTTATTTTGAGACAGGATCTTGCTAAGTTCTGAGGCTGGCCTGGAACTTGCTCTTCCCATGCCTCAGTCTCCTGAGTAGCTGGGATTACAGGCATGTGCCATAGGAGCTGATTTGGGATCTCTGGGCTCTTGACTCTAGATAGGCTCAGGGGAGGAGGTATCCTCTAAAAAATTGTGTGAGTTGGTAAGGTGTCCTGGGAACATAGACACAGCCTGGGGAGGCAAGGAAGGACTGTTCTGGATGCAGTAGTTTGTCTGCTGAAGTCAGGGATTCCTTACAGGATTCCATGGAGGGCCTCCGCCATTTTAGGCAGTATGTGGGGTAAGGACTTATTATTCTGGTCAGTGTCTAAGGGCTCCCTGATGCTGGCTTAGAGGGACCTCTGAGGGCTATTTCAAAGGCGCTGGAGACCTGGGGAACTTCTGGGATGCTGGGGCGGAGGGAATGGAAGCCCAGGTTTCCAAAAGCATGATTAACTGGGAGGAAACGTCCCTCAGTCACATACAGAGAGAGCCTGTGCCACTTAGCCATCAGTGGGTATGATGTAAGAACTCCTCACACTGGGGTGGCATCCTGAGGCTGGCAGGATGAGTCCTGAACTGCCAAGATATGGTGCTGGCCACTAGACATGGAGTCTTGGGGAAACTTCCTCGATCAATGGTTGTCAAAGCACTAGACTCCTGGGGACCCCTAGGCACAGGAGGAATGGAGGCATCACCACAACGTGGAGGGGCCTGAGGTCAGTTATTTTACCATGAGAGAAGCAGGGTCCTGCAGGAATCATACCCTTCCAGAAACCAGAATGATGGAGCAGGAAGAGGACCCAGAGACCACACCGATCCTGGGGGAGAGGGGTTTATAAGCCTCCCAGAAAGTGGAGTGTCTGTACCTTGAGATAGGAGGGTCCTAACCAAAGGTCACCCCTCTGGGGAATGGCAGAGCTAGTCCCTTCCTCCAGGGTTCTTGCTACAATGCCCCCTCCCTTCTCAGGCAGTTTCAAACCTTTCCAGAGGGTTCAGTAAAGAGGGCCTGGCTGGAAACTGAATTTGGGGCCAGGGTCCACACTCCCCACCACTTCACATGCACACCTGTTCTGACCAGCTCAGCCATGCTGGGTGGCAGAGCTGCTTGACAGTCCAGAGCAGGAAACTCCTAACACCTCTGCACCCAATCCGAGAAGCCCACCAGGCCAAGGAGGCTGCCAGCACTCAGACCCCCAGGGCTTCTGAACCAGGTCAAGCCCTCCAATGCATTCACAGCCCTGCAGACTGACCTAAGCCTTCTCTCCCACCTACCCACCCAGAGTCCCCAATCTGGTCCACTGTCCCCTCCTGTACCCGCCCTGGATGCAGGAATCCAGGCTCCTATCAGGCTGACTGGGCTGACTTGGGGCATGAGTGGGTGGCATCTTGGAGGACCCCATCCCAGATTACTGGGTGCCACACCCGCTTCCCACATGTGCTCACCTTCCACGCTGATGACTGCAGCAGTCACGGAGGACAAAGTACAGTGCTCACAGAACACCCAGGGACACTCTTTTGCTGCCGGCCCTCTGCTGCTCAGGGCTTTGGCATCTGTTACTGATGCGCCTGAGGGGACAGCTGGAGTTTCTAAGGCAAAGTGATCCTCTGAGTAACCTGAGAAGGCCCCTGTTACCAGGTAGACCAGCAGGATGGCTGGACAGCTTGGCCAGGACCCAGGTTGGCCAGCCCCTGCCACATGGTCCTGGGGGACGAGCAGCATTCCTCAGGCAGAAGGGGAGACTTACTGGGGTAGTCGGGAGCTTGGTAGGTAGATCAGGAGGATTTGACTGGGTTGTTTTGAGGAGGGCGATATCATTTGGTTCAGAAGGACCAGTGATGGTAGAGGGGACTGGTGAGACCCAATAGGAAATGGAATCCAGTCCTCCATAGAGAATGTCACAGTGGGAGCTCCACAGACTGGGTTTACTGGCAGGAGGAAAGACCCAGGTCAGAAAAAATAGTTTGGGCTGGGGGAAAAAGTGTGGATTTAAGTAATTTTGGAAATGAGTGGAATCCATAAACCTAAAGGTAAAAAAAACTGCACATAGCACTCTAGTTGGTATGGTTCTTTCCCACGGTGGTACAAGTTCATGGTTCTGAAAACACACCACACATGCAGACTGGAACTGAACAATGCAGTAATGGTGGGTGCTGGGTTCCCCTGTCCAAGTGGAAGGTTACAGACCAGCAAAAGGGGGAAAGGTGAAATGATCCATGTGGGACTGGATGAGAGTTGGGAGCCTTAGTGCTAACTCAGGTTTAATTCAGGGACAAAATAAATACCCTCGAGGCACATGCCTTAGTGACCTTCCTTCTCCAGTGGACCCTACCTGCTTATAGTTACCACCCAGTTAATCCATATCATGGGATTAAGCCATTGATTAGGTTACACCTCCCATAACCAAATCATTTCACCTCTGAACTTTCTTGCATTGTCTCACACATGAGCTTTTTGGGGGATACCACATATCAAAATCATAACTGCAAGAAATTGTCATAGATTGAAGGAGAATAGGAGACGTTACTATCTATGGGTATTGGTTTATTGTCTCTGCTCAGCAAAGAATTGAAGAACAGGACACAGAGATAGCAAGCACCAAGTTAATTGCAAAAGTGACAGTGACAGATTTCTCCAAAGAGAAAGGGCCCTGGAATCAGGAATCCAATGGGGACGTCTTGGCTTGTCCTTTTTATATTCCTGGAATTTCCTCCTTTCCTTATCTCCGTCCCTGTCCACACTCTCCTCACTATTATTCATTGGTGGCTCCTGTGTCCATGCATCTGTTTTAGTTTTTTCACTGGTTCCCAGGCTCAGTAGTTCAGAAGTGTCTGATTGGGTCCCCGCCTGTGTCCACAAGCACTCACATCAATGGGGAGGTTGACCTCGTTGAAAGACCTTCTCCATGCTCCTTTGGTCTGGTCCTACCCCGACTTCCTCACTCGCCATCTTGCCCTGGGTTCCTGCACCCTTCTAGATCTCCCTCAACGGTCTCTTGGATGGGACCCTGGGACAGAGAAAGGGCATTAGGGAATAATTGAGGAACTCTGAGTAAATAATAACAGCTCAATTTTGGTTCACTGGTCATGACAAATGTAACATAAGATGACATCCACAAGAGAAGTGGAGGGCAGGTACAGGGGAACTCCATCCCATCTGAACCATTTTTCTGAGCATCTAGAACTACTCTAAAATTAAAATTGGATTTTTAAAAAGCCCTTTCAGAGGGGTGCTATGGCATGCACCTGTAATCCCAGCTATTCGGAAGGCTGAGGCAGGAAGATCACTTGAGCCCAGGTTCTAAGTCAGTCTCGGTGACAGAGGGAGACCCCACCTCAAAAAAAAAAAAATGTAAAAAATGCTTTTCTTTGGGTGTGGGGGAGGAGTAACAGACAGTAATAGACCACAAGGTACTGTAACAGGCTTCCTATTTTCCACACTTGTTTTAGCCAGCGGTGCTCTCCAAAGATTACACACCAAGGTTCTTCTTTCTGTGTGTGTGTTTGTGTGCACATGTGTGAGTGAGAAAGAGAAAGAAATGGAGAGAGAGATTTGTCTACAAGTGTTCTTACGTCTCATATACATTATAACCTCTTTGCTGGGGAGCATACAGTATATCTTCATGGGAAAAAAGTGAAATTAAACACAAGTGAACAAAAGTGATCTCTGAGCAGGATCGAAGTGTCTGATATTGTAATAGAATACATGGTCGAGCACATCTCCAAATCTTAACCGGCTGCATAATTGTTGTGCTGCACAGTAATTAGACACAGGCAGTGGCCGTCACGTGGGTGACTCGGCAGGCTCTTTTGTCTTCATGCAATAACAGGATTCTTCTCCAGCAATGCAAAAAATAGTCACCTGACACCCTGGCGGCAATGTGAAATGGTGCAACCATTATGGAAAACTGGAAGTTTCTTAAAAAGTTAAATACGTGCCCCCTCCACTCCTGTCTCAATCTCTTTGGTCTACTGTAACAAACACACCACAGACTGAGTCGTCTATAAGTAATGGAAATTAACTGCTCACAGTTTTGGAAGCTGGGAAGTTCAAGATCAAGGTACCAGAAGTTCTGGCCTCTGGGGAGGGCCCATTCCTCACAAATGGCATCTTCTATGTGACCTCACATGGCAAAAGAGACAAGATTATTTTATAACGGTACTAATCCCACTTATAAGGGTGCAACCCTCATGACCCGATCACCTCCCAAAGTCCCCCCATCTTAAGAAAGTCACACTAGGAATGAAGTTTCAATTTATGAATTTGGGGGGCGGGGCACAAACATGCAGAGCAGAGCACCACTCATTCCATCTGTCTTTGCTTTGCCTGCCATAACAAAATACGACAGTCTGGGTGGCTTGAATGTCAGGTGTTTATCTGATTATGATTCTGGAGACTAGAAGATCATGATTAAAGAGCTGGCCAAAAAGTTCCTGCTGAGGGTTCTCTTCCTGGTCTGAAGACAACCACCTTCTCAGTCCTCAATGACTTCTTTGTGTACCTTCAGAGAATGGAAGGTATCTTTGGTATCTCTTCTTTTTTTATTTTTATTTTTTTTTAGTTGTCGATGGACTTTTATTTATTTTTATGTAGTGCTTAGGAGCCAACCCAGTGCCTCACACATGCTAGGCAAGCACTCTAATGCTGAGCCACACCCCCACCCCTGGTGTCTCTTCTTCTAAGAGCACTAATTCTATCAGATTAGGGCCCCACCTTTATGACCTCAGTTAACTTGAATTACTTGCTTAGAGGTCCTATCTCCAAACACCACACATTGGGATTAAGGCTTTAGTAAATGAATTTGACTGGGACACATGCAGTCAGTCCGGAACACCCCTTCTAGTTGTTTACCCAAGAGAAATGAAGACCTATGTCTACACAGAGACTTGGACATGAGCACTTAGAACAGCACTATTCACAGCTGCCAGAAAAATGGAAACAATCTAAATGTCTACCTGCTTGTGAATGGTTAAACAAATTATGGTACATCTACATAATGAACTTTTGTGTTACTCAGGTAACACAAAGGCATGAATGGGTGCACACAACGACATGGTTGAGTCGCAAAAATATGAAGAGTGAGAGAAGTCAGAAACAAAAGGCTCTTGGATTTCACTTATATAAAATTCTACCACCCATTGGTTGTGGTACACTCCTGTAATCCCAGTGACTCTGGAGGCTGAGGCAGGAGGATCACCAAGTTTGAGGCCAGCCCCAGCAACTTAATGAGAACCTGTCTCAAAATTAAAAAAAAAAAAAAAGGACTGGGTATGTAGCTCAGTGGTAAAGTATCCCTGGGTTCAATCCCCAATACCAAAATAAAATAAAATTCTACTGAATGCATACCTATTTATATTGTCAGAAGGCAGATCAGAAGACTGGGGGCGTGGCTTAATAGTAGAGCTCTTGATGCTTGAGGCCCTGAATTTATATCTGATCCCTAGCATTGAACTGAAGGAAGAAGAGGAGGAGGAAGAGAAGGAAAAGAAGAAAGGAGGTGGCTAGTCAGTGATCACTGGGGTTGGGATGGAGGGAGGGGTGATTGCCAAAGGATGTGAGGCAACTTGGGGATGATAAATAAAATATCCTGGGTTTTCACTAGTAATTCATTGATAACAGAAAACTTTGAGGGACCCTTTCTTTTCTGGAGGATGCTTATCCCAGAACTGGAACTGTCGGAACTGGAAGGCCTGGGTCTGTCAGATACACCCACCTGTAAGATCAAGGACAGCAGCATTGGCAAAATGAGGGGGCAAGCAACAGGAGGGGTGCAAGAGAAAACCCCAGAAAATGGGCTAGGGCTGTGGCTCTGTGGTAATGTGCTCGCCTAACACATGTGAGGCACTGGGTTTGATCCTCAGCACCACATAAAAATAAATAAATAAAACAAAGGTATTGTGTCCATCTACAACTAAAAAAAAAAAAAAAACAAAAAACAAAAAAAAACAAAAACAGAAGGTGATAGCCTCCGAGAGTACAGCACCTTCAACTTCTGGAAAGCTCCCACAGCCAGCACCCACTCCTTCAACCTGCTTTAAGGACAAGACTTATCCCTCCCACCACCTTGCCTTTATTGACTTCTCTTTCAAGCCCCTTCCTTCTCATTCCTTTCCCAAATTAATATTGTTCTCTTCCCTCTATTGTGTTGGTGGTGCTGATGAATCTGCCAGATGAGTTTATCTATCTATCTATCTACTCCATTTCTCTCAAAAGCCCTCAAACCAAAGTAAAGGGTTCAAGTGATGGAGTACTGTGTAATACAAAGCTGCTCTCCCCGCCCTTTCCAGTGCAGCCATTTTCCCCGCCTCCGAACCACTTGTCAATCTGTGAACATCCTAGCTAGCTATTGGTTCATCAGTCAGCTTGCAAGTATCCTTCTCCATTATTGGTCCCCTGTTAGCCTGGCAGACTTCAACTGCCTCAGGGTAGCTACCCCGCCATCTTTTTTCTCTTGTTTTTCTCTCCCCCTGACTCACTTTCTTTCTCCTCCTCGCTTTTCCACTCTCTCTAGCGTGGGCCCTTTCTCTTTTCCTTTCTCTTTTCCTCTCATTTTCTCTCTTACCCTGCAGGGAGACACTCTGTTTGCTTAATAAACTCCTTTATGTGATATCCCGTGTCCAGCGTGGTTTTCGTGGGATTCCTTACATACTGGATCACAGAAATCCCACCCCAACCCTCTGGATTATTAACCCCAGAAAATAGGCTTTGTGGAGGCCTCAGGGAGTAGCAGAGTCATGCAAAATGGAAGACAGTTTGGATTCCATTCTTAACCAGTTTCAAAGACTGCTCAAATCAGAGGGTAGTGCACTCGCGTGGCAGGTGTAAGAACTTGGGTTTGATCCCTGGAAAGACAGAAAAAGATTGCTCAAACCTTTGTAGTTTCTTGTAGTTACCAGTAAACTTAAGTATTTTTTCCAGGGCTAGTGAAAACCTCCTAGTTTTTAATCCAAGATGACTTGCCACAACAGAATGATTTCCAAAATGCTAAGGTGATAATCTTTTTTAATCCTGTTCCTTCCTATAATACATTCTTATCCCCCAGAGAAATTGAGGATTAAGGTATAAAACAAGAGGAAATAATATATATATATTATGGAGAATGAAAATATGGAAAGCACTGAATCATTTCAGAAATAACTGAAACTCTTTCCTTTCTTTCTTTGTTTTCTGCAGTACTGGGGATCCAACCCAGGGGGGTTCTACCCACTGAACTGCATCCCTAGCCCATTTTATTTTTTTTTTATTTTGAGATGGGGTCTAAATTGTATTGGCATCAGATCTGCCATTTTAGGTTGGAAGCTATTTTACCTATGGGGCTCCTAAATTTCAATCCTGAGGCAATGCCCCTTAGCTTCCCTTAAAACATAGAGGTCAGCCCCACCCCAGCCCATGATGCAACCCCTAAGCATGCATAAAAATTCCTATTGAAGGCTCTAAAACTGCTCTGTGAGAACTGACACACTGCTGCTCTCCCTGGGGGTACATCCTTGTCAGTTGTCCGTGTGCTACTGACAATAAATCAGTAAATGTGAGATTCTGGTGTGTGGCATGGTGCTTGGGCTCTGGACTTTGCGTGTGTCCTTTCAAGTTGCCCATGCTGGCCTTGAACTTATGATCCTTTCGGGAGTCTCCCTAGTCCAAAGGGTGTTCTTCAGCCTACTCACTTACAACTTTGCTTCTGTGGGTTGAAAATTCTAGCTGGGGAAAACCAGATTTCAAATCTTAAGAAGAAACCTTGCTATTAGGATAATTTGTAAGGTTCTGATTCAGTCTTCTAAAAAGCACAGGGGTTTGGTCCTGAGTATTTAGTCTTGCCCCTTTCTCATTTGCAATATTTGATACTACTAATCAGTGGGCCTCAGGCACAGTTCTAAAGCTACCTTAAGACCATGAAATGAACAATTACATTCTGCCCCTACACCTTGTTCCCACTCCTTACAAAATTATTGCTAATTTGTGCTGCCATTTACTCATTTATATAATAAAGACATTCAATCCCCCCACCAAAAAAAACCCTGTGTTTTGATAATGGTGGTAATTTATTGGGATATACATGTCAAAACTCATCGAATTGTAAATGTATGTCAACTGTTAAAATAAATTATACTTTTGAGTCAGGTGTCGTGGTGCACGCCTGTGTAATCCCAGCAGCTCAGGAGGCTGAGGCAGAAGGATCATGAGTGCAAAGCCAACCTCAGCAAGTTAGTGAGGCCCTAAGCAACTCAGTGAGACCCTGTCTCTAAATAAAATATATAAAAGGGCTGGGGATGTGGCTCAGTGGTCAAGGGCCCCTGGGTTCAATTCCAAAAAAAAAAAAAAAAAAGCAACAACAATAACAAAATACTAAATTATACTTCCATAAAGTTGATTTTTAAAAAATTTGAATTCTATGAGGGGTACATTCCTAAGTCCTATAGCCTATGGGGATGAGGAAAGTAACAGATGCTGAGCCAGACTCAATCTTGTACCAGGCAAATTTTAAACATTTATTATCTTATTCAATTATCACAACTCTCCTAACAAAGCCAGAACTGTTAGTCCAGTTTAGAGATGAGAAAACGGAGCTTCAGAGAGATTAAAGGACTTGTCCAAGGCCACACAAGCTCATGAGGGACTAAGGCTGTGTTTGTGCCTGGCTCCAGAGTTCATGGACTACCCAGAACTCCCTGCCACTGTGAAAAAATGAGAACTACATAAGGTGGTTCCTGGCTCCCAAAGACCTTTGTAATTACCTGAGCAATAGGAGCATCTGAGAAAGAGCCCCTAAATCCCTTGGAATTTCCTGTGTGATAGAAGCATCTTTTGTCCTAATGAGATGACTCCTGGTGGGCTCCTTGATAGCTTCAGAATGGGGGCTGGTTGCCAGGGGAACCAGCCAGTTGATTAGAGGGTTGGAACCTTTAGTCCCAACCCCCAACCTCCTGGCAGAGGAGAAGAGCTGACAATTGACTTCTTCACTGATGGCCAAAGATGCTGTCTAACCATGCTGACAGAATGGGGCCTCCATAAACAACCCAACGGAAGGCTTCAGAGAGTTTATGGGTTGGTGGTGGACAAAAAAACATCTTCATGCTGCGAGGGTGGTACACCCTGGTTCCAAGGGGACAGAAACTGTCCTGCTTGGAACACTTCCAAACCTCACTCTGCATCTCCTTGCTTGGCTGTTCACTTGTACCTCCCCACTTTTTGTCTAATACGTGTGTGTGTGTGTGTGTGTGTGTGTGTGTGTGTGTATTACAAAAAAATGTAATAGTTGTGGCGGATGACACATAATAATTGCACAAAATTATGGGTATTTGTCTCCTTCAAAATATGCTTTGTAATAAATTGGCAATGATAAATGTTCCCCCAAGTTCTGTGAGCTGCTCTTGTAAATTAATTGAACTCTGGGAAGGGGTTGTGGGCACCTCTAGTTCACAGTCAGTTGGTCAGAAGTATAGGTGCTGACCTGGCCCTTGCAATTGGACTCTGAGGTGGGGCTGTCATGCGGGACTGAGCTGTTGACCTGTGGGATCTGACTTTAACTCCAAGCAGTGTTCAAGATCAGGGGACACCCAGCGGGTGTCTGCCGGAGAACTGCTTGGTATGGGAAAACCCCGGCCAGCTCATCAATGGTCTATGTTGAGTATTGAACTGAGTTGTCCCACCTCACAGCCCTTGGCGGACTCTGAGTCAGGTAGGTAGTCTTCTCTTGACCACAGAAGAAAGCACACGCTGTACTCCCGTCAGGTATTCTTCTCATCCTCCATGTTCCGCCATCTTGCCAGCAGGTGGAGGGAGGGAGGCCAAGCCAGCAGGGTTATCTGCAAGTGTGGAAGAAGGAACCCCTGGAGAGCCAGGGGGGATGCTATGGAGACAGGTTGGTGCCTCAGACTCAAACATCAGCAAATCCTAGAAACTCAACCCCCTACTTTCAAATTATAACCAGAAAACACCCACTTCTCTGACTTCTGCTGTCACCACTGTGGTACCAGCTGCCACCATCTCTGTCAAGGACTGGTTCCTTGACTTCCTCACTGGTCTTCCCTTGCCCCCTGCAGTCTATTGTCAACACAGCAGCCAGAATGAGCCTTTAAAGGAAAAATCAGAACCTATCTGCTCAGTTTAAGACCCTCCCCATTCCTTCGGTCCTCATGTGACCCACCGGTCCCCACCCAGTCAGGCCCTTTTACCTCTCTGACTTTCCCTCATCACACCACCCTTTGTTTGCTTGCTCCTTGCACAGGCTGGCACATTCCCACCTCAGGGCCTTTGCACTGGCTCTTCCCTCTGCCCAGATGTTTCTGCCCACATCCGCAAGCCTCTCTCTTCCCATCTCGCCGTCTTAGTTTAGAGGTCTCCTGTTCCTGCAGCCTCCCCTCAGCCTCCTGTCCTCCCTTTCTCTGCTTCTGTTTCTTCACGGCACTTCTTGCTGTGTGACATGCCACACCACACTTCCTACTGTCTTACATTAGAGCCCAGGTTCCCGGAGGGCAGGGATTACTGCCTGTTTGCTCATTGCTGTACCTGTAGGACCTAGAGCAGTGCTTGGTGCATCATGGGTACTTGATAAGTATTTGTTAAGTGGATCCATTAACAAACTCCCCATTGAGGGTCCACCCACCCCCAACAGAAGGAAGCAAATTCTCCCTTATGGGGGATGAATCCAGGCCATCCTAAGTCATCCTAAGGAAATCTCAATAACAGTGCCCCCACCCCCCGTGTGGCACAGGGTAAGCATTGTTTTGTGACTATTATTATAATCACTAAATGCATACTAGGCAAGTGCTCTACCACCGAACCACAACCCCAGCCTGCAAAATGTTTTTCAAAATGAACTTTTTGCTGGGCTTGGTGACCATGTGCCTACAGTCCCAGGTACTAGGGAGACTGAGGCAGGAGGATCACTTGAGCCCAAGAGTTTGAAACCAGCCTGGGACACAGGGAGACCTCCATCTCAACAAAACAAAACATAAACAACAGAAAAATTGAGAGTATTTTTAGTTTTTCATTCATTTGTTGAAGGACATCTTGGTTGTTTCCAGTTTAAGGCAATTTGGAATAAATCTGCTATATAAATATTCACATGCAGACTTTTGTTTAGACATAAATTTTAAAATCAATAAATCAAGCAAAACCTAGGAGAATGGCTGCTGGATCATATAGTACGTCTATTTTGGCTTTGTACGAAACTTTCAAACGCTCTCCAAAGTGGTCCTACCATTTTTTTGGTACCTTCCTATCAGCTGCTCTGCATTGTAGGCAATTGTCATTATTAGATTTTTTTTGAAGAGGGTGGTTAGGCATTCTAATAGGTATGTTAGTGGTATCTCATTGATGCTCATTGATTAAAAAAAATTTTTTTTTTGGTACTAGGGACTGAAATCACAGGCACTTTGCCCTGAGCCACATGCCCAGCCCTTTTTTATTTTGAGACAGGGTCTCACAAAGGTGCTTAGGGCCTTCCTAAGTTATGAAGGCTGGCTTCCATCTTGTGATCCTCCTGCCTCAACCTGCCAAGTCACTGGGATTATAGGTGTGTGCCACTAGACATGGCGAGTTATTTATATATTCATTTTTTTTTTTATTAAAGATGAGGTCTCACTATGTTGCCAAGCTGACCTTGAACTTCTGGGCTCAAGCAATCCTCCTGCCTCAGCCTCCCTAGTAGTCGGGACTACAGGCATGCCACGATGCCTGGCTCATTAATGTTTCAATCTGCCTTTTCCTAAAGATGTTGAGCTCCTTTTTATGTATCTGTTTGCCATCTGTCTGTCTTCTTCGATGAGGTGTCCATTAAAATTTTTTGAATTGTTGAGTTTTGGGGCTGGGGATATAGCTCAGTTGGTAAAGTGCTTGCCTTACATGCACAAGCCCCTGGGTTCGATCCTCAGCACCACAAAAAAAAAAAAAAAAAAAAAAAAAAAATTGTTGAGTTTTAAGTGTGTGTGTGTGTGTGTGTGTGTGTGAGAGAGAGAGAGAGAGAGAGAGAGAGAAAGAGAGAGAGAGACCTTCATTCAGTATATGTTTTACAATTATTTTCTCCCAATAGGTGATTTGTTTCTTCATTCTCTTAACAGTGTTATCCACAGAGCAAAGGTTATCAATTTTAACAAACTCAAGGTCATGTAGATTCCCTCCTAATATTTTTTTTCTTACAAACTCTGGAAAATACCTAGCTAACCATGGTACCCTGTTAAGAATATCTTGAAGTTGGTCGGAGAAGGGTCTTTTTTTTTTTTTTTTTTTTTTTTTTTTTTTTTTTTTTTAATATACTGAGGTACATTCCCAGCCATTTTTATTTTTATATTTTGAGACAGGATCTCCCTAAGTTGCCCAGGTTGACCTTGCACTTGGGATCCTCCTGCCTCAACTGTACAAGTCAATGAGATTACTCGTGTGTACCACATGCCTGATTTGAGAAGGATTTTCCCCCACCTTAAATTATCCACAGAAATATGACCAAGAACATCACAAAATGGACCCTTCTTGGCTGAGGCGTGTCCCAAATTTATGTGTTGAAACCCTGAGCCCCAATGCCTCAGCATGTGACTGTATTTATGGACAGGGTTTTTAAACAGACCATTAAGTTAAAATGGGGTCTTGTGGGTGACCCCTAATCTGATAGGATTGGTATTCTTATAAGAGGAGAAAATTTGGACACAGGCTCACGCAGAGGGAAAAACCATAGGACGACACTGAGAAGATGACCAACACCAAGCAGAGGCCTCAGAAGGAACCAGCATGCCCACACCTTGATCTCAAACTGTGGCCTCCAGAAAGGGGAGGAAATAAGTCCTATAAGTGACTCAGTCTGTGGTATTCGGTTATAATGGCCCTAGTAGATGAATGGCCTGCCATAGTGAAATTTTATCTGAATATGGCTAAAAGGCCCTCCATTCAGGATGTGTTGAAGGGCATGGTAAAGAGACTGGCTGATGAAAGCAGACAGGGATTGATTGGGGGAAACCCAGACGTTGGTTTAAAACTGGCTGGCGTCTCGCTCTCTCCCTGCCAAGTCTCCCCTGACACATCCAGCCACTCAGGCCTGAGGAGATGGAGTCCAAGCTGAGGATTTATGTATTGCAGTCACGCCCTCCTGCCCAGTCTGTGTGTGTCTGCTTTGTGCCCTCAAGACCTTGGATGACAAAGAAAGGGGGCTGGGTGACAGTCTTCAGGAGCGGGGCAGTGGGTTGGTCCAGACGACTGCCATCCTCATGACCGAACCAAGTTGACCAATGACATAATAGCATTTTGAGGGCAGGTCTGATGGGTGGCACTGAGTCATGCTCTGGCTTTCACCAACAACTTGGTAGTGTATTAGTCAGCATCATTAATGCTAGCGGTTGTAACAAAAGCCTCCAATCTCAGTGACTTCACATAACCAAGTTTCCTTTATCACCTACCTCACAGTCCAGTGCTGGTCCATGAACCTTGATGTTGGCCTCTCTGAGCACTTAACTTTCACCACAGCGTGGGATCAGCCCCCTGGCACACCTGGCTTTACCTTGTGTTTCTTATGTGAATTCTCCCTTTGTCTTCTTCCCCTCCTCCACTCACTTTAAAGTTGTTTTATCTTATTTTCTACACCTGTGTAAGCCACCCCCAATCCTGCCTGGAATAAGAGAAAGTGAAATAAATAAGTGTAGCAAACAACATTGCTCCTTCTGCCTCCAGTAGTCAAGTTAGCTTTAGAACCTGGTGGATGAGTCTACAGGGGCAGGATGGCAGGGTACCTTGCATTTCCCTAGGGACATTTCATGGAGTCCATGGAAGGCTCATTCTAGGCCCCTTCCATTGGTCTTACCTGTTTGCACCTCCCTGGAGAGACCAGAGTGAACTTCTCTTTGGCTTCTACAGTGCCCCTCTTCCCTGGTTCTTCTGCTTTTTGACCATCTGAACTTGGTCTTTGCCAGCTCCTCCTTTTTTCTGCACTCTGTGAGCTTGGAGCATCTCCACCTCTTCTCTCTTTACACTCTCTTGCTCCTCCTAAGGAATCGCATCCTCCTGCGGTGACCTTGGACCACAGTGCGGCTGTGACTTCGTGGATAAAATTTCTTTCCCCAGCCTCTGAATGCACATTTCCTTGAACCTGTACCAGGAGGTGGCTGCCAGGAAGGGATTTTATTAATAGCTTTGCCTTTGAGTCTGGGAAGAGAAGGACACCTAACAAGTTACTGCCAGGCCCCAGAGCATTCCACATTTTCAGTGTTATACCTTCATCCATCCTGGGCTTAATCTTAACTTTTGGGGGACATTTTTGACATATTTCTCTCATCATTCCAGACATCACCACTTGTTAGATGCCCACTTTTGATGGCCTACCCAGCATCCATGCTTCTTCCTAGTATCACCCAGGCCTCTCCGAAATTCTCTCATTCCCTGAGCAGCTCATGTGCTGTGGGAGAAACTATCTTCCCTGCAGCTTCAGCAGGGGACCTTGTTCAACTCAAGCTAAGTGGTACATTCCATTTTCTGAACCTATCATTGGTTCAAGAATAAACCTAGGACCCAAGACAGTCCAGTCAAAGTTAATCTCAGCACTCCTACTTGGAATGCTAGGGTAGACAACCTCCGGTTCTCCCTTCATTGGATATGAATATGGAATCATGAAGCAACAGCAGTGACTGGCAGTCATTTTACCAGCAGGAGGAAGGCCGGTTTGGGAATGCGGTTGATACTTCCCTGGCTGAGTGAGGAACAAAAAAAAAAAAAAAAAACCAGCTCTGTGTTTGATGATGTCATTAAGTAGCTGATTCAGACCATTCTTGAAGTCAGATTGTCTCTGGACATTCCAGTGGCAGAGGACAAGAAATCTTCTTTGTTGTTTAATCCATTTTGAGTTGGGTTTACTATTATTTGCAACACAAAATGTCATGATATGCCAAATCTCTTGCACCAGAATTACTTTTTGCTGTTTTTCAGTGTTGATCATATTTGTTAATGCTGAGGATAGCATCTACAATATTACAATCAATATTTATTCAATGTCCTTTAGGTGCATTATCTTATTTAACCCTTGTAACAATCCTTTGAGGTAGATCCGCTTATCCTTACTTGTAGATGGAAGAAACTAAGGCTCAGAGAGGTAGAGGAACTGGTTTAAGGCCTCATGGGCAGAAGAGATAGCCAGGAAGCCTGATTCCCAAGTGCACAGTTTTAACCCTACATGACTTCCCATGCAATATTTTCATTCTGCCTCGCTTCCTGGAATTACATTTCTGTTTGTCCTTAACAGAGCTCAGTGCCAGTCCTGATGCACTTAATGTCAAACATGTTAATAAGTTACATGACTCTGTACACTACCTAGAAATTGCCATTCATTTCTTCCCCACAACTGAGTGCAGCATTTACAATGCTGTGCCTTGTCCTTCTTCAGCCTCATTCTGAAGAGAGACTGCAGCTGATGGGGGCCAGAGTTATAGCATTCCAGACAAGGAACGCTGAGCCGTGCCAGTTCAGACCAGTTCAGAAATGAGTCAGGAAGTGGAGATTCTGCCCTGACCATTCCCTTCCCGTGGTGACAAAGCACATTGCTTTAAGGGACAAAATCACAGTAGCAAAGGCAAGTGGGAATTCTAGAGTGTGAGCTGGGCATCCATACATTGTGCTCCAAGTCAGTTAATGGCGACACACTGTGGCGCCACCTACTGGCCAGATCACTTTTCGTTTTAGTATTAGTATGATACAGATTGCCTTCCAGTATGATTTATCCTTTTTCTTTCATTTAGCACATTTTTGGGCATCTACTATGAGCTAGGCACTAAAATAGTTACTACTGGCATAACAGTAAGCCAACACACGTCCATTTTTTGCCCTCCAACAAAACTACTTTTGTAAAATCCTTCTTTTTTTTGTTTCTCTCTTGCAAAATTCTCACCACCAACAAATCACTGTAAAGGAGCATCTTGTATTATGTGACTATTGCCAAGAGTAGCTCTAAAGTCCTGTATCCCATTTCCAAAGTATTGGAAAAGTCATTCCCTCGGGGACAAGAGAGCATGGTGCAAAAGGTGATTGATCCCGTCAACTGATCTTGCAGCAGGTAAAAAAATGATACCACAGGTTTAGTTTCAGGCTGACAGGAAGGTTCAGGAATGCTCTTACGAGGGATTATTTGCCACGTGCATCAAAGGTGATACAATCCTTTCTATCACACTTGAATTAAGTTTTTCGGTTTAGGCTTAGTGTGTTTTCTTCTATGCTGCTTATAAAATAAAGGCATCATTATTTGTGATTGGAGGCTTTGAAGAACAGAAAGGAAAAATAAAATGCTAGAAGCTCTTGATTTTCAGGAACTAACCAACCATTGAGAGATTCATCTTGAGTTTTGTTTGTTTTAGTTTTCACAGTTCTAGGGATGGAACCAAAGACTCACATACTGGGTGAGCATTAGCCCAAGAGGGGTTGGGAATCTATAGGGCTGGGGATGTATGTAACTCAGTGGTAGAGTGCTTGCTTAGCATTTGTGAGGTCCTGGGTTTGGTCCCTAATACTGAAAAATAAATAAAAAATCAACAAATAAAGCTATACATATGCTAATTGCAAAACTACCCATAGCATTAAAAAGTATAAAATAATACAAATGTACAACAATAGGAGAATGTTAAGTTCATTAACTGTAACTAAGTAATAAATATAACTATCTTGTTAGATGAAAAATACTTGTGATAAACTAAAAAAGTTCAAAATTGTGCAGATGCTGATTACAAATATGTAAACCTTATAAGTGAATATAAAATTTATATTTTTGTATGTATATAGGAATACTCAGTAATAAAGTAGAAGCTAAGATATATAGTCTTTTTTCTTTGCTGTTATTTGTATATTTCTATACAATTTAAAATGAGTTTAAAAGGAAAAGCAAGTTGGGGGAAGACCTGGGTGGCTACATGTTTCTGTCAGGATTGGGATATTTTCAGTTCCGAGTTACAGAAAACATAGTTCAACATGGTTTGAAGATGGCTAATCTAACTAGAAAGTCAAGAAGTTGAGGAAGCTTCAGGCATGGTTCGTTCAGGGCTCTGGTTCCATTTCTTTGTGCCTCTCTAGGTCTGCCCTCCCTACCATGATGGCTTCATCCTCATGTTGGTCTCCCCTGTGGTCCCTCAGTGAGGGATGTAAGGCTTCTGATTTCTTTCTTTCTTTCTTTTTTTTTTTTTTTAACGTCTTTATTCACCTGTTCGGGAGAGGAGGCACCACTGAAGGGGAATTCCAGCTTCATTTTAGTCTATTCACTCACATTCCAAAGACTTGCCATGCCTGACTGACTTTTGTTTTGAAAATTATTGTGATGAGACAGTGGGATTATCCTGATTGGCTAAAACCAATTAGGACCCACCCCTAGATCTGGGGGTCGCTTCAGCACTACCCAAAAACCATGGGAAGGATGTAGCAGACATGTTGGGTAGGAAACCTGTGTCCACTACTCTTCAGTGCAGAAGATTGTCATGAAAGGCAGGAATGCAAGTAAGAAGGCAGTGGAGAATTTAGTGGATAGTGTCTTGGATAAATACATTAACTGTCTTTCCCTTTTAGGTTATAAAAATTCAGATTTTTAAATGTGCTTGGAACACTGGAATTCACAATTCTTTGATTTGTGCCAACAATTCTGTGGTAATATAAATAGCTAATTCCACTTAAAATAAAACAGACTACTCCACTTTGTCACTTTGGGAACCCTGGCTGATGAGCTAGGTCAACCAAGTAGCAATGCATGCAATGTGGTAAATACACTGCAGTGTTGGTGTGAAAAGATAAAAAACAAAAACAAAAACAAAATACTAAGTGAAAAAAATATGGAGAACATTTAAGATGCCATTTCTGCAAACGACAATAAATAATACATTCACACATTATACTAGAAAGTAAACTCTATGAAGGTTCAGAGATTTCTTCTTTTGTTTATTGCTATATTCCCAGGGCTTAGAATAGCACCTGGCACACATTTGGTACTCAATATCTGTGTTAAAAATGTACCTGTGTTAAAAATGAATACCTATGTATAAATTCATAGAAAAGGCTTTGGAGTAAAAGTAAGTCCATCAAGGGTCTGGAATTTGGGAAGAATGTTGGTAAAGGAAGGTTTTTGTTTTTGTTTTAGATAGTTTTGACTCTTTCACAGGGATTACATGTAGTATTACCTGCATATTTTCTAAAAAGAAAGACAACCCAGCACAAAATACAATAGGTGATCAGGTCAAGATTCAAAGTTAGTCTGAACTGAAGTCATCTAAAGAAAAGGAAAAGTCATTTTAAAAAATGAAGTTCTGCATTTATGAGCAAGAAGAAAACAATTCAAAATATTTAACCACCAGCTACCAGCTCAGTGTTAATCAACGAGGTGAAATCAGCTGGAGACATGGATGAAATCTAGCCCCAACTCTGGATGTGATATTGGGCTTTATCCATTACCAGTCTTCCCTGGTCAAGGCCTTGAATAAAATGTATTCAATAGGTGCTCAGCTCGGTAAGGAGTTAAAAAAAAAAAAAAAAAAAAAACATGGAGGTGGGGATAGAAATCAATAAGCTGGGTCAGGCAGCAAAGACAAACAGGAAAAGGGCTTTGAGCCCAGTGTTTGGAGACCAGATATTTTTCCTCAAAGGAAGGACAGACCCGGCTCAGGTTTTCAAAGGCATCGAGAATAGACCGCTCTCAGCAGATCTGGAAGCGTTCAGAGCTAAGGAACACTCCACAGGGGCCTTCTCGATGCTATGTTTGGAAGCAGCTCTGCTCGCCCCAAGACTATCTATCATCAAAGCGGCCTTCTCTTTCATCCTTAAGGCTTATGGTCCAGCACTTGTCACTGCCCCCAGGGGGAGGATGCTCAGAGCTATACAGAGACAGCAGGAGCAAGGATAGGCGAGGAGCGGAATATGACCCATATTATGCCTTCTGCGGTGGAAGATGCTGGAATGGTTCGGACAGATCCTAGTGGTGCAGCTGGCTGCGAGCAGGCTGCCCGCCACGAAGGCACCGTAGTAACATACTGAGCCCCCAAGCAAGGCCGCCGGGGCCCCCTGCTCGACCGGGAGCCGGGCCACGGCTGCGGCGGTCCGGACCGATTCACAGCCCGGCGTCCTCCCGCATCAGACCCACGACAGTCCTCTCGTAAATCTACAGTTTCTAAAATTCCACTACCCTGGGCGACCAGAGTCCGGCACTCCACAACCCACGGCCACCGCTCCTACTTCCGCCGGAAGTCGGCCTTGCTGCGGGCGCTGCGATGACGTCACGCGTCCGCCGGAAGTCTCCCGAGGGCGCCGGCTTGTTGCTGGTGCAGTTGGTGGAGGCTGGGGGTAAGGTTGCCTCCGTGGGGTTCTTTGTCATCCCTGTTGGCTCCGGGCAGTCGGTCCCCATTTTTAGCCTCCCGCTTCTTCCTTGCGTGTGGGAGTGCCGCAGTGCTACCTCCATTCCACTCCGGCGCCCCCGCGTCTCTTCCAAGGCCCGCTCCCTGTGTTCCTCCAAGTTGGCTGCCACCTGCCCCCGCTCCCGGGCCCCACCTGTCCTCTCCCGGGCTGCTACAGATCCGCCCCTGTCTCCTCCGAGCCTGCCGCACCCTCCCTCCCCCTACGCAGGTTCGGGCATCCGGGGAGAGCCCCGGTCAGGGCCATAGAGTTCTTAGCCTCGCTCGGTCTGGTCCCAGTGTGGGTGCCGCAGGGGTAGAATAGCGAGGGCTAGACCCAAGGCTCCTGGCCTATTTCTTCCTAATTAGCGGTTTCTTCATAAGTCATTATCACTCGTTCACTCCTCGGGGGTTCAACATCCCCTACTTGCAAATCCTTTTCCACAATGCATTCCGCTGCCAACTCCAACACTTATCTCATTATGCCAGTATTGAACCCATCTGTCTTTGCAGTCGGATCCGACCTCCTGAAGGAACCATGTGTCCTGCAGTTTTGATTGCTGCCTGTTGTACCAGGAGCACACCACTGCCGAAGCGGATCTGCTATCTTAATTCTCTGTGAATTTTTGGAAAGAGGAATGCCAGAGCTGCTGACTGAAAGAGCATACAATCAATAGAAATATGTAGGCGGGAGACATTGAATTACTTCATGAGTGCGAATTGCTGCTTTTTGTTTCTTGTGATAAGAACGGTTTCTGGTTTGATTATCTCAGTTTGAATTCTGGACCAGAATCCTCTCTGCTCAGAGCTAAAGTAGCCATTTCCAGTTTCTTGATAGGTCCATGTATCGACTGTTTCTTGTGGGTTGATCCCTGACAATTGTGGCCACTGACCTGGAGGGATGCTTCATATAACATGATACCTGATGCTGGGTACAGGCCTCCTGACTTCTTCCAGGAGGTGCTTGTTTGGATGATGATGTCATCAGATTTTGGGGGTACTTTCTGTATCTATGTGAATAAGGAAGTAAAATAAGGATTTGTTGCTGTGGGAAAGGAAGGTGTATCCATATTTTTTTCACTGTATCTTGGAACTTGCAGGCAGGAAATGCCTCTGCAGGAAATGCCCAAAAGGCAGGCCACAGTGTTCATCTTGAAAGAGAGAGCTCAGGACTATCTAGGAGGCCCCTGTGAGAGCCTCTGTAGAGCTCTGTGGCATGTGCCTGTTTTGGGAGCCATTTAGGGAGTTGATGTCTGAGAATATGTGCCATGGAATAAATATCCGTAGTAGCTAGTCATACTCTTTCTGTTCCTTTACAGCCCCCAGGATGGACTTCCTGGTTCTCTTCTTGTTCTACCTGGTGTTCATGCTGATTAGTGTTGTTATGATCTGCATCTGCTCCAAAACCCATCGTTTGAAAGGTCTGGTCCAGGGAGGAGCACAGGTAACAATGATCTTTTGAGACCACTGAAGTTTGAACATGGCCCTAGTATAAAGGACTCACTGGTTTCTCAACAGGACAAGAAAGAAATGCTATTTAAATTAATTGGTTTATTTAGTCTTTCGCTTATGGCAGTTTAGTGTATTCCAAGTGTTATCTCTCCATTTTTGTTTTTGTTACTGCTGAAAGTAATCTTGTGATGATGCTTTGAGATAAGATAGTATTCTCAAGGTCGGCTCTTAAATTCTGGATGTAATGCCTGTAATTGGACATAGATGTGAGCAGAATCCTTCTGGAGGTATTTGATGGGTGAAACTGGGGGATGTATGACCCAAAAGCTGAACTTTGGGCTGCCTTCTCTTCTTTAGGGGTCAAAGTGAGCAAAATTGGGGCAAGCAGCCTATGGGAAGAGGTTGACTTGGGAGGGAACTGAGCTAATGCCTGGTGATCTGTGGGTGGAATGAACCCAGGACAGAAGAAGTAGCAGCCTTCACATCAGCATTCTCTGAACTTCTCTTCTACTTCCTTTCCTTTCTTTGAAACCCTGACAATTATCATCTTTGGGTTCCGGGTAGAAGTGGAAGAATTGGCATCAAAGGCAGGCCAGTAGAAGGAAGCCTATAAAAACTGCCAGTTGTATGTGGAGCATCTAAATTGTTTGTGAATTCAGGGGGGCAGGTGATAAATGAAACTGAACATTTTTTACTTTAAAATTTCAGATATGGTCCTGTATAATTCCAGAATGCATTCAGAGAGCTGTGAGAAAATTGCTTCATTACCTCTTCCATACACGGTATTAACAGTTCAGAGTTTAAATAGGATCCTCTTTTTTGTCTTGATTAATTGTTGCTACTCTGTAGCTTCAGGAAGCTCCTTATAGTTCACAGCATGGGAAGGATGCTGTAAGGATTGAAAGTTCTGGGTTCAGAGCCTCTACTCATGGATAATCTGCTTTCTGTTTCTGGGATTATTTTTGGGGGGTGGGGTGTGCCAGGGATTGAACTCAGGGGTACTTGCCATATCCCCAGGCCTATTTTTTTGTATTTTATTTAGAGACAGGGTCTCACTGAGTTGCTGAGCCGCTCACTTTTGCTGAGGCTGGCTTTGAAATCAAGATCTTCCTGCCTTAGTCTCCCGAGATGCTGGGATTACAGGCATGTGCCACCATGCCTGGCTTGACTCTGGGATATTAATGTCTACCTTAAAATAGATAAAGAGTGGGAAGGTATTGACCTGTATTTCTGTAAAAATACATGTGAAATGTTTTACCTGGTTTTTTGGTTAATTCTTAAAGGACATGGGTTGGCCTTTGGTTAGTTTCTTCCTTTTGCACAGTTTCTTTATGGAGTATCTCTATGAATAAGCTGTGCCTGTTTCCTTTCAGCAACTATACCTTCATTATCCTGCACCTGGTCTTGCAAGGGACAGTTTATACTGAGTATACTTGGGAAATATTTGGCTACTGTCAAGAGCTGGAATTCTCTTTGTATTACCTTCTTCTGCCTTATCTGCTGCTGATTATATGCCTGATTTTCTTCACCCTAACTTGTTTGACCAATCCTGGTAAGTCGAGGCTCTTAGCATACAGACTGAGACAACTCAACTGCTTTACTAATAGTGCTGCAAACAAGTAGTGGTTTCTCTGAGAAGTTTGCAAAGGATTTTATATGTCATGGGTTTATTTCCCGTGGGTTTTTTGTTTTTGTTTTTGTTTTTTTTTTTTGTTTGTTTCTTTGTTTCTGGTATGGAGATTGGACCCAGGGGTGCTTAACCACTGAGCCACATTCCCAGCTCTTTTTTGTATTTTATTTAAAGACAGGGTCTTGCTGAGTTGATAAGTGCCTTGCTAAGTTGCTGAGGCTGGCTTTGAACTTGCGATCCTCCTGCCTCAGCCTCCCAAATTGCTGGGATTATAGGTGTGTGCTACTGTGCCTGGCACTTTTCCAGTGTTTTCTATTTTTATTTTTATTTTTTTGTCTGGACTCCAGGGTTATTTAGAACTGCTCAATATTTCAATATACTTTTTTTTAGTGTATCTTACTTTTACTTAACTGCATGTGTGCAGAACATGTGGTCAGTATGATAATGTTTCCTTTTAAAATTTTTTTGAGACTTGTATTATGCTTGGGTGTGTGGTTAGTTTTTGTAAATGATGCATGTGTGCTTGAAAGAGTTTGTATTTTCTAAGTTTTTGGCTTGTTTGTTTTGCACTGAGGATTGAACCCAGGGGTGCTTTACTACTGAACTGTATCCACAATCCTTTTTATTTTAGTTTTTAATTTTAAGACAGGGTTTCACTAAGTTTTTGAGGGCCTCACCAAGTTGATAAGGCTGACCTCCAACCTGTAATCCTCCTATCTCAGCCTCCCGAGTCACTGGAATTAAAGGTATACAACACTGCATCCAGCAAGTTGTATTATATCTCTTGTTAAATTATGTTCAAATCTTTTATATACATACTATTTTTTGGTTTATTAGTTAGTTTCTGAAAGTAGTGTTATCTCATTCTGATGACTTTTCTTTGTAGTTTGTTAGTTTTTTCTTCACATATTTAAAAACTATTATGCACATACATATTCTTACTAAATACATTGTCAAGTTTAGAATTGGTATTAACCTTTCCTTGTGGATAATACTTCACAATCTTTTTCAACTTTTTTTTTCAGAATATAGCAAGCCTCTTTATCACAGCTAATGCTCTTTGCTCTCAAGTCTCTTTAGTCTGGTTTTAATTTTATTATATTATGTTTGATAATTTTTTCTTTTTTGTCCTATACTTTTACTTTATACTTTTAGGTCCTTGAAACACCAAATGTCCATCAACTGGTGAATGTGGTAAGATGTGATAAACCCATTCAATGGACTATTATTCAGCCATAAAAAAGAACTAGAAGCTGTGATTGTAGCTCAGTGGTAGAGCACTTCCCTACCATATGAGAGGCCCTGGGTTCCATCTGCAGCACTGCAAAACAGAACAAGAATGAAGTATAGATTCATGCTACAACCGTATGAACCATAAAAGCATTATGCTGATGAAAAAACCCAGACACAAAAAAACCCATAAATCATACAATTTCATTTATTTGAAGTATCCAGAAAAGGAAAACCATGGAGAAAGAAAATAAAATAGATTAGCAGTTTATAGGACCTGGGGACATTAAAAGTAGGAAGTGACTACTTTTTTTTGGGATGATTGTGTTCTAAAATTGACTGTAATAATCATTGTATAACTCTGAATATACTAAAAACCATTGAGTTGTATACTTTGAGTTTGTGGATTATATCTCAAAGCAGTTATAAAAAATGAATTACTTAAATACAGCAGTTTAGTTCCATTGTATTGGGACAGGCTTTGTGAATATCTAGTCTACCATATTGCATGAAACTGGCATCTGTCCTTTTCTTTTTCAGGCACGATAACAAAAGCAAATGAATTACTGTTTCTTCAAGTTTATGAATTTGATGAAGTTATGTTTCCAAAGAATGCCAGGTGTTCTACTTGTGACTTAAAGAAACCAGCTCGATCCAAGCACTGCAGTGAGTAAGGCTTTTGGGCTCCAGTGGACCCTTCCAAGTGCATGGATGGGGTTTATCTGTAAAGTGATGTTTCATGAATCTGAAAAGAGAGCCATTTGATCCCCACATGTGGGTTGTCTGCTCCTGTTGGAGGCCAGATTGTGGTTTCTTTCAGATGCCTGAGGGTAAGGTTGTGTGTTTTTGCACAGTGGCCACCTCAGCCCTAGGCATAATAGCCTCCTTTGCTATGGGAGAGATGCTTTTATGGGATGCTTGCTGTGTGCAGATTTTAACTCTGGCAAAGCCTAGTCTTCTAGGGAATGCCCAGGTTCTAGGCTGTTTCCTATCTGACAAAAATGAATCACAAATATGGTTTAAAATTTTCTAGTAACCATGTCAAAAAAGAAGCAATTACTTAAGTTTAATCATATATTTTATTTAACCAATATCCTAAAATATCCTTTTTTTTTTTTAATTTTTGGTGGTACTGGGCATTGAACCCAGCCAGATCTCATGCATGTTATGCAAATGCTCTACCTCTGAGCTCTCCCACAGCCTCAGGCCTAAAATACCATTTTAATATGTAATTAATGTAAAAATATTCATGAGACAGTTTATGTTTTCTTTTTCTTTTTTGGTACTTGAGTTAAACCTAGGAGTGCTTTACCACTGAGCTATAGCCCCAGCACTTCACCCCCGACTTTTTTTGGTACTGGGAATTGAACTTAGGGGCACTTAACCACTGAGCCACATCTGCAGCCCTTTTTTAATATTTTATTTAAAGACAGGATTTTGCTAAGTTGTTTAAGGCTTTGAACTCATGATCCTCCAGCCTCCTGAGCCACTGGGCTTAAAGGCATGTGCCACTACATCCAGCCTCAGTCCCTCTTTAAATTTATTTTGTTTAAATGTTTTTTTAGTTGTTGATGGACCTTTACCTTTATTTATTTGTATGTGGTGCTGAAAATCAAACCCAGTGCCTCACACATGCTAGGTGAGTGCTCTACCACTGAGATACAACCCCAGTCCCAAATTTATTTTTAATTTTTAATTTTTTCCAGTACCAGATTTCCAGACCAGGGGTGCTTTGCCACTTGCACTAAATCTCCAGTCCTTTTTACTTTTTTTTGCGGGGGGCGGTGGCAAGGTCTTGCTAAATTGATGAGGCTATCTTCAAACCCGTAACCCTCCTGCCTCAGCTTTCCCAATTGCTGAGATTATAGGCATGTGGGACTACACCTAGCTGTGTCCTTTTTTTTTCATACTAAGTCTTTGAAATCTGGGGTGTATTTTACTTTTATAGCACATTTCCATTCAGGTACTAAGTTCTCATTGGAAATTCTTGACCTATATTTAGATTTCATAAAATTTACAGTTGAAAGAGTAGACTCAACCACTCAAGCTATATCCAGACATTCTTAAAAGTTTTCCAGTAAGTGAATTAAATACCAAAACACTTTCTTTTACTGTGAATATCCACATTGACAAAATGGTTGATTTTTTTCAGAAGAATTGAGTTTAAAGTGAAGCCATCAGTTTTAAAACTGTATCTGGGCTAAGGATGTGGCTTAGTAGTAGAATGCTTGCCTGTCAAGCACAAGGTCTTGAGTTTGATTCCCCAGCACTGCAAAAATAAATAAAACTATACTTGTTCATTTAAGAAAGTTCATCAACTCTTGTGTTACCTCAGTATTATTCACATTGAATTCAAAATAGTATTGTATAATTTGAAAAACAATTGTAAAATTGTCAATATTAACAAAGTAGTCTTTCAAATTTTTCTTGCAGCTTTATTTCAGAGCTCAATACCCACACATGGCTAGTGGCCACTGTATTGGACTCCATAGTTCTAAAAGCTTGCTGATAGCAATTACCACTGCCCCAACTTCCTCCACACACTTTTATTGCCATTGGTTACTTTGTAAAAGTATATATGGTGTCATGTCTCATCAAGGACAAACCTAGTGTGTGGCTCCCTCTTTTCTGTGCAGGTGTGTGTAACTGGTGTGTGCACCGTTTTGACCATCACTGTGTTTGGGTGAACAACTGTATAGGGGCCTGGAATACCAGGTACTTCCTCATCTACCTCTTGACATTGACTGCATCAGCTGCCACCATGGCCATTGTGAGCACCATGTTTCTGGTCCACCTGGTGATAGTGTCAGATCTATACCAGGAAACTTACATTGATGACCTTGGACATCCCCAGTCTATGGACATAGTCTTTCTTATTCAGGTAATTATGCAGTGGATTTCTGAATTCTGGTTTCAGAATTGGAAAAAAGATGTTTCTTTTCCCTATAAAAACATGAAGATGTTCCTTTTCTTAAAAAATTGATATGGCCAGGTTTGGTGGTGCATGCCTGTAATCCCAGCAGCTCAGGAGGTTGAGACAGGAGGATGGAAAGTTCAAAGCCAGCCTCAGCAACTTAAGCAAGACCCTAAGCAACTTAGCCAGACTGTGTCTTAAAATAAAAAATAGAAAATAAAAACAGGCTGGGGGTGTGGCTCAGTGATTAAGTGCTCCTGGGTTCAATCCCTGGTACAAAAAAATTTTGTATAAAATTTGCATACCATAAAATCCACTCTTTAAAGTATATTCAGTGGTTTTAGTGTATTCACAGAGTTGTACACCCATTACCACTATATCATTTCAGAACATTTCATTATCCCCAAAAGAAACAACTTCTTCTCTCTTCCCTAGGCCCTGGAACACTTTCTGTGTTCACAAATGTGTTTTCTGGACATTTCATATACATGGCCTTTTCAGCTGACTTCTTTCTAGTAGCATAATATTTTCAAGCTTCATTCATGTTGTAGCATGTAGTACTTCATTTCTTTTTATGGCTGAATAATATTCCATTGTATAGATATACCACATTTTAGTCATAAGTTTATGGATATTTGGGTATTTCCACTTTGAGGCTATTTTTTGAAAATACAAGTTTTTGTGTGTTTTTCTTTATATATATATATATATACGTATATATATATATATACGTATATATATATGTATATACGTATATATATATATAAAGAAAGAAAGAGAGAGAGAGAGAGTGCACATGTGCGCATGCTCACTGGCTCATATAATAACTTTAGTTTTTTTCTACCTATAAAAATCTCCCAGGATGTATAATGTTAATGTGGGTTACAGTAAAGAAACAAAGTCAGAGGCAGCTCCAGATCCTTGCTCTAAATCATGACTTTTGTCCTCCACATCCGTCTCTCTGATCTTAAGCATAGGAGCACCCCTTCCAGCCTCAGTTTCCTTACCTGTAGAATGGGGATAATTGTAATACCTCTTAGGATTTCTATGAAAATTAAATGAGATAATGCCAGTACTCAAGAAATGGAAGTTTCTATTAACATGATCTTTTTTTTTTTTTTTTTTTTGGTACTGGGGATTGAACCCAGGGATTCTTTACCACTGAGCTACATCCCCAGCCGTTTTTATTTTTTATTTTGAGACAGGGTCTCACTAAGTTGCCTAGGGACTTGCTATATTACTACTTTTTTATCATTATGAATGTCCTGACATAATGCCTTAGTCCTGAATAAACCCAAACAGATGTCACCCTAATACTGAATTAAATATATTATTATTATTACTGTTATTATGGTACCAGAGATGGAATTCAGGGTCACTGTACCACTGGGCCACATTCCCCTTTTTATTTTTTATTTTGAGGCAGGGTCTCACCAAATTGCTAAGGCTGGCTGTGAATTTGTAAGTTAATATAGTAACTTTGTAATCATTTAAAGAACTGTTTTTCAAAGTGTCTGTACCATTTTACATCCCATAAGCTGCGTATGAAGGTTCACACTTAATAAAGACAGGTAATAAAGCCTGCCTTTAAAAAAAAAAAAAACAACAACTATTTTCTTTGTTTTGTTTTTTAAGGAGTTCTGGCTGAGTAACAAAGGTTTACCTTGAACTCTAGAGCCTCCGGCCCAAGCCATCCGAGTGTCGGAATCACAGGTGCATGTAATCACACCTATTTTTGTTTTTTACTGTAGCCATCCTGATGGGCATTGAAGTGGTATCTCATTGCAGTTTGATTTGCCCTTCTGCAATGACTAATGATGATGACTGTCTTACTACGTGCTTGTTGGCTATTTGTGTATCTTCTTTGAAGAAATGTCTACTCAAAACCTTTACCCATTTAAAAAATTTGGTTGCCTTTTTATTATTATAAGTGTTCTTTATTCTAGACTATTATGAGATAGATGAATAGATTTCAAATATTACCTCCTGTTCGTGAGTTATCCTTTCATTTTCTGATGGTTTTTGTTTTGAAAAAAATTTTTTTATTTTTATGAAGCTTGATTTTTTTTTTTTTCTCTTTGGGGAGTGGTGCTGGGTATTGAACCCAGGGACACTCAACCACCGAGCCACATCCTCAGCCATTTTTAATATTTTATTTAGAGACAGGGTCTTGCTGAGTTGCTTAGGGCCTTGCTCAGTTGCTGAAGCTGACTTTGAATTCACAATCCTCCTGCCTCAGCCTCCCAAGTCCCTAGGATTACAGGTATGCGACCATGCTTGATCCCAGCCCTTTTTAAAAGAATTTTTATTTTGAGACAGGGTCTTACTAAGTTGCCCAAGCTGGCCTTGAACTTAGATCCTATTGCCTCATTCTGAGTCACTGGATTTACAGACATTCACCAGTGCCCCCAGTTCCAACTTCATTCTTTAGTATGTGAATATTCTGTTGTCCCAGCAGCATTTGTTGAAAAGACAATATTTTTTCAATTATTTCAGTGCTTCAGTCAAAATTCATTTACCTTAATGTGAGGTTGAAATCATTCCTTTATAAAGCTCATCCTTCCTCATCAGATCTGTGTCTTCTCTTTTAGCTTCAGTTAGGCAGTCGCCCTCATCAAGAGTTTTGCTGAATGTTTACTTCTCTTCTGACTTTCGAAAATATTGAACTTTTTTGAAGCTTTTCATCCTGCTTATTAGAAAAATAACTTATACAAATTTGGGTAGTCCGAATGCTATTTTTTAAAATGAAAAATGAGTTACCCATTCCCCCAGCCCCAGTTCCACTTCCCAGAGGCAAACACTTTGATAATTTGTGTATATATTTCCAGGCTTTTTTCTGTGTATTCATTTGGCCATACACCTTCACAGAGTCAGTTGTTTTACACAAATAAGATTATATTTTGGCCAGGTGAGGTGGCACATGCCTGTAATCCCAGCAACTCAAGAGGTGGAGACAGGAGGATGAAAAGTTAGAGACCAGCCTGGGCAACTCAGTGAGACCCTGTCTCAAAATAAATGAAAAGGGTTGGGGATGAGCACAACAGGGTTCAATCCCCAGTACTAGGGGGAAAAAGATTACAATGCAGTCCTTGCACTTCACCTTTCTCATTGGGCATATATCATACACTTCTCAAAATCAGTACACAGAAATTACCTTGGTTTTTAATGACTTTATCATTCCATAGAGGTAACTATCCTAGAGTTTATTTTACTCTTCTTTATAGAGTAATATTAATGTTTCTTTTGAGAAGAGAGGCTCTTAGAGTCAGTACCACAGTGAATATTCTTGTGCATGTACTTTTGTGGTCATATTATTTTCAGACATGTTGATTTCTCTTGTTCATCTGGGTTTTATTTTGGTGCTTAAACTAAGTTCTATGTATGTTTGTTTTATAAAGTTTTAATTGGAATAGCTCTGTTTCCTGAATAGCCTTTCCCTCAGTATGAATACTTAATTCATTCCACAGTAAACGCATGGACACCAGGGTGATTCCTGACGTATTTGCGGGTGCTGATCATGGTTATTTGGGTTAGATTTGGATGCACGTAGATGAGCTGAGGCGGTGGCTCTGTTGTATCCATGGACTGGACCAGGGCTAGTGGGTGCTGACCTTCATGGATATCACCATTTACTTCCTAACATTCTGCATCTTCTTTGCCCTTAGTACCTGTTCCTGACATTTCCAAGGATTGTCTTCTTGCTGGGCTTTGTCATGGTGCTGAGTCTCCTTCTAGGGGGCTACCTATGCTTTGCTCTGTACCTGGCAGCCACCAACCAGACTACAAATGAGTGGTACAAAGGTGACTGGGCCTGGTGCCAACTCTGTCCTGTTGTGGTCAGGCCCCCATCAGCAGAGCCCCAAGTCTACGAGAACATTCATTCCCATGGGCTTTGGAGAAACCTTCGAGAGATCTTTCTACCAACTATTCCATATTCTGAGAGAAAGAAGAAATAAGAATGGAAAGAGTGTTACTGCCTTTTAAATGTAGTGTACATTTATTTATACATATGGATACTTATTTTCTCAGCATTATTTTGTTTTCACTGTGTTTATTAATCAGCTGTTGTGGTTCCTGGTGTGTATATAAAATGGGCTTTCAGTGGGGAAGAGAGAACTAGTGTTTACTGAGTGCCTGATCTTTGCCAGCTGCTGTGGCAGATATCCTGTTTGCTCATCTTCTGCTGGAGTTGAGCACCTCTGCGGTCCTGGTGTCAGGGACAAGAGATAACTTGTCTGAGTTCCAGGTGACAATGAGACCGTGCTGTGCGTGTGTGTGTCTCTCTCTCTTTCTCTCCCCCTCTCACCAGTCTAGGCATATGGACAAGGAGGGGCTGTACAGCCTTGCACCCTGATGTGCAGGGGTCTCAGTGACTCAGTGTCTTGGGATTGTGCCTGGCTGTGCCCTCTCTTATGCCCTCCCCTAGTCTCTCCCTCCCCACCGGGGCATTTTCTTTGCTTTACCCACATCCTCACCCAGGCCTGCTTTTCATTCAGCATTTAGGCCTTCTACTCACTTCCTGTACTTGAAGCCTCCTGCCTTGCCCTCCACTGGCTTCTTCTGGCCATATTCAAGTCTTCTGCCTTGTTTTAAAATTCTAAAAGTGAACTGTCAGCTAGTTCAGTGCAGAAAGATGAATGCCAGAAAAGAGGTTCATATAAAATGATGATGGGTTTTAGGGTGGGAGGTTTTTCAGAAGCAGGAGGCAATTGGGTTGGACCTTGCACACTACCCAAATGCCAGGCTAGACCAAGAGGCCAGCAGCCTCTGGAGAGGACTGAGGAATCTTGACCCTAGGGCCAGAAGGAGTGGTGGGAGACTAAGCGGGGGATTCGGGGGGCGGGGAGGGGGGCGGGATGCCCTTTCCAGCCATCACCTGTCCTGGCAGCCAGTGGATTCAGAAAAGATGAAACTCTAAGACGAATGGTTGGGCACAGGGGAACCCAAGTCCACTGGCCCCAACCCAAAGCTCTGTACTATCGTCCTCTCCTTAGTGGTGGAAAGCACTTTTCCGCGAAGAACAGCCAGGACGCCTAGGGAAGTATAGACGTGCACTCACGGGTGGGTGTGGCGGCTCTCACCACGCGCTTGTGGCCGGAGGCGGTCTCAAGGTCCGGGGGCGGGGTTTGCCCCCGCTGCGCGACGCCCCTCCCGCCTGCCGTCCGGGCTGCGCCGCCAGGGGGCACCCTCTCGAGCGTGCGCCGCCTTGGCCTTCGCGTGGCCCCTGCGGGCCGCCGTCGTCGCCCGGCATTCCGCCGCCGTTCGGCTGCGCGGCGTCGGCTCCCGCTGCTCTGGGGTGGCCCAGCAGTCGGACCCCGGGCACCCGGACCCCGGGCACCCGCTGGCCACTGGTGGCGGCGGCGATGGCCCACTGAGCGGACCGGCAGAAGGTAGTGGTGGGCGGGCGGACGCCGCTGCCCGGCCCTGGTCGGGGCGGAGACCGGACCGCGCCTCTTTGTCTCCACAGGCGGCAGCGCGTCCCCGGCTCCCGGGCGGAAGTGGGACGCGCGGGCGCTGGGCCGCAGCGACCGCACCATGAGCGACATCCGCCACTCGCTGCTGCGCCGCGACGCACTGAGCGCGGCTAAGGAGGTGTTGTACCACCTGGACATCTACTTCAGCAGTCAGCTGCAGAGCGCGCCGCTGCCCATCGTGGACAAGGGCCCGGTGGAGCTGCTGGAGGAGTTCGTGTTCCAGGTGCCCAAGGAGCGCGGCGCGCAGCCCAAGGTGCCTGTCCGACCGTACATTTCTCCTCGGTGACAAGCACTTAGCAGCCCGCCGGGTTCTCTCCCTTGGCCTTGCTCCTACAGCGGTCCCCCAACTCCAGTCCCCAGCCCTGCAGCCCTGCAGCCCTGCAGCATTGCTCAGCCGCGTGCCTGTTTTGCAGGCGTGTGACAGTTCTTCTCCGAGGTGTTCTGGGATGAGACTTTGGGGACTGTCCACTTACCTCACTAAAGGCCTGTTATCTAAAGTCTAAAACTGTGGCTCCGAGATGATAATGAGATATGACTTTTTCCCGAGCTTGGCAGTCGAGTTCTGCTCCCTAGACCTGGGCTTCACAGGGGTGAAAAATATCCTGGGGTAACTAACGTAGTTCCTGGTTTCTCACTGTGTGAACTAACGGGTATGTGAAAGCCACATTTCTTATAGCTTGTCCCGGGTTTGTTTTACAGAGACTGAATTCACTTCAGGAGCTTCAGCTTCTTGAAATCATGTGCAATTATTTCCAGGAGCAAACCAAGGACTCTGTGCGGCAGATTATTTTCTCATCACTTTTCAGCCCTCAAGGGAACAAAGCCGATGACAGCCGGATGAGCCTGTTGGGAAAACTGGTGTCCATGGCGGTGGCTGTGTGTCGAGTCCCAGTGTTGGAGTGTGCAGCCTCCTGGCTCCAGGTACTGCTCCTCAGAGTTCCTAAAGATCAGGAATCAGTATACTATCAGGGTCATTCATTTAACTGGATCTCAGGAGAGGTCTTTTCACATGTATTATGTCCTTAATCATAATAGCCCTGCATACTGATATTTTCCAGTCCCATTTTTATTTACAGAGCTTGACAATTCTTGGGGACATAGTAGTTTTTAATGACAAGTTAATTTTTTTAAATGGAGAAAAAAGGTCCCATCTTCAGAACAAGTGAAAAATCATTCTTAGGGGAAAATGACAAATGAACACAATAGCATGCAGTCTCAAAGATCATTATGTGTTAAGGTGTAGAAATGTTTACCCATCATTAGAAGATAGTTTTCTGTACAGTCAATAAGCAGGTGATTGTTTTGCATAGTTCTAGGGTGACATCATATAGTTGCTAGCCTGATGGATATATCAAGATAAAAAGTATATATTACAATGGGTTTAGTATTGGATGATATTTTGGAAAATTCATTTCACTTTGCTCTTTTGCTTCTCAAGGTCTGAAAAATTAATAACCTATTTAGTTAGTGACCAAAGTTATTGACTAATCTGTTCCTTAGCAAAGCTAACAATTTACTATAGTTTCATCAACCTGCTTTATTCCCAATACTTTAAAATAAAGAAAATATTTGAGGTGCTGGGGATTGAATCCAGGTCTTTGCACATGCTAGGCAAGTGCTTTACCACTGAGGCACATCTAAGTCCAAAAATCTGTTCTTTCCCAATTTAATTAGTAGTTTTTCTTGTAATTTTGTTTATCCATAAAATTTAGCTAACAAAATCATGTTATTTGTAGTACACAGAAGAATCTTAGTGAAATTTATACCTTAATTCCCACCAATCCAGTTTCTGGGCATCCAAATTGATCATTAGTATTATATTTAATCTCAGAATTCCCTTTATCCCTGACAATCTACTCCAACCAAGTTTAGCATCTTCTAGTGTTTCATTGATCTCTTTTCATGATGTTGTGTTGGCATTTTGACAAAATGAAAGCAGATATCAACAAAAAGATCTTGGTGGTTTTTGAGTCAGGGTTTGCAACCTGGAGTCAGGGGCTTCAGCTTTCTCTTGAGGACAAGTGGAGATATTAGTGTTCTCAGTGGCAGATGACAGGCCAAATGAACAATCTGACCTTACTGTCTCCTTGGAGTTTCTCTAGTAGGCCCAGTTGTGCCCTGGAGCTACTGCATCCTCAGCAGTTGCTGAATGTGACCAGAGTTACTGATAGACATATACCTGGGAGGGAGAATGCAGGGGAGGGTGGTGATGTAGGATTCAACAGAATTGTAGAAACATGTCAAAGATAAGAGGATTATAAGAGGAATAAAGTGCTGCTCTAAACAAATATTTTGATCATGTGAGTTCTCAAACTGTCATAAATCTCTTCACAGTGGTAGCAGCTGTGAATTTTTACCTGCAGAGTATCACCTAGAATCATTTAGGGTTATAAGAGTTGTCTGTTCCTCACCTGAAGTCAAGTGATCTTTCCTTAGTAAACTTTGAAGGGTCAGCAAATGTTTTGGGTAAACATTTTCATCTTTGTAGACCATATTTTCTCTATTGCAGCTGTTCAGTTCTGCTCTTGTAGTGTAAGAGCAGCCTTAAACAGTGGGCAAACAAATGAGTGTGGCCTCGTCTTGGTGAACTTTATTCACAAAGATGGGCAGAGGGGCAGGTTGGTCTGTGGACTTTAGATTACTAAAAGAAACTGTTAACATTTCTCCTGAAGTGGTTTTTCCAGTTCTGATGGTCTTCAGCATTTGTACATAGTTGCTGTCTGCTGGGTCACCACACTTGTAGTTACATGACCTGTGTCTTCTTTCCAGCGGACACCTGTGGTCTACTGTGTAAGACTTGCCAGGGCTCTCGTGGATGACTACTGCTGTTTGGTGCCAGGCTCCGTGCAGACGCTGAAGCAGATATTCAGTGCTAGTCCTCGATTCTGCTGTCAGTTCATAACATCTGTCACTGCACTCTATGACTTGTCATCAGGTAAAAAAGTTATACAGGTTGTTGCCATCAGAGAAGCCTCAACTGATTGCCAATTTTATTTTCCAGTGAATGCTTTGGCATTTTTTTTTTCCTCCAGAAATATACTTCTTTATTTTGGGCCTAAAACTAAAACTGTGGACAGCTGGACCTATGAGTTTCCTCAGTATCCCCTTGCCTGAGTTGGAATGGGTAGAAGTGGCAAAAAGCCAGGATTTGAAGTCTGGTGAAATGTGGCCTTCTCCCTGGACATATGGCCTGCCTCTTTACCCCCTACTTTTTATTTTGAAAAATTCAGAAAGTTGCAGGAATAATACAGTAAACACTCACATACTTCTCACCTGGATTCAACTATTAACATTTTGCCATGTATCGTCTTTGTCCCAATGTACACACACAGATAATTTTTTCTGAACTATTGAGAATTTATTGCTGATATCATGTACCAAATATGTAAACACATATCTCCTAAAAATAAGAACGTTATCTTATGTAATCAAGTTAACATCGCACCTGAGAAATATTGTTTGTATTTTTTCCTTTTTTTTCTTTTTGTTCTTGTTTGGGTTTTGTTTTGTTTTTAAATTAAACTACACCTGAGAAATTTAATGCTGGTGGAATTCTCCTGTGATATAGCCTACATGCAAATATCCCTACTTGTCTCGGTGGTTTTTCATAGTTCTTTTTTTTTTTTTTTCCCCCACTTTGAGGGATCAGGAAAATTCAGGAGCCAGTCAGGGGTCACACATTGTACATAGTTGGCACATCTCCTTGGTTTCTTTAATTCTACACCAGCTTCCCAGCATTTAAAAGTAATCTCTTATGACATTCACATTGTTGAAGGGTTCAGACCTTTTGTTTTGCTGAATGCCCCTTAATTTGGATTTATATGATTATTTCCTTATGAAAAGTTTGGGGCTATACCTATTTGAAATAGTTTCACCTGGGTGATGGTATGTCTTCAGTGTCTTGCACTGGGAGGTACACATGGCAGTTTTACTAGAGGTCTTTATGTCAGTCACAGAATAGTATTTGGTTTTGACTGGGAGAGCCCTTGTCCAGCATCCCTCTCCAGCAGCAGAGCTCTCTGGTCAGATATCTAGTTAAAACAACAACGAAACAACCAATAGAAGTTAACTAGCTGTGGTCAGTTTGGGGCAGGAGACTCAGATCCCCACCTACTTGGCTCTGCTGCCCACTTCCTTTCCCAGGGGTGAGTTCCAAGAAACAAGGCTTTCTCATGCACCAAATTCTTCTGCAGCTGTGTCCTTGCACAACCCCTGCAGTACTGTGTAGTTCCCAGGCAGGGGCTATGCCCATTGTTTTTCCATGTGGGAAAGTTGTGGTCCCTGATGAGTGGCTCTCTGTGTAGAGCCAGGCTCAAAGCCTGCTTTTTCTTTTTTTTCTGGGGTTGGGGGACATACTGCAGATTGAACACAGAGCACTCGGCCTACTTTTCTGCTGTGTTTCAAGTTCTTCCTTCTCTGCCCTTTATTCTTGCTGTCCAGAGAGCTGACAAGTAATTTCTTATCCTGGTCTGATAACTAAAACAGCAAAATGAGAGCTTTTGATGACACTGTCTCTATTCTTTTTAGCCCAGTATTAGTCTCCACCAATTCCCTGACTATATTTAAGCCTCCTTTTATTTGTAACTTTTTTTCTTGTTTTTAAACTTTTTAGTTGTCTAGAACGTTCCTGTGGAAATAGTATAGACATGCAAGTGCATACCATATTCCTATGCTAATTCCATACTCTTTCTTTAAGAGCAGTTAGTTAGCAAGGGTTTGCAGTGGTACATACCTGTAATCCCAGCAATTGGGAAGGCTAAGGCAGGAAGATTTCAAGTTCAAAGCCAGCCGCAGCAACTTAGCAAGGCCCTAAGCAACTTAGCAAGACATTGTCTCTAAATAAAATATTTTAAAAGGACTGGGGATGTGGCTCAGTGGTTAATGCCCTTGGGTTCAATCCCCAGTACCAAGAAGGAAGAATAAAGCACTTTTCCCATAGTGCTGTGCTCATAGGGTGGAATTTTCTCTGACTTTGTCCTGCAGAGGTTTCCTAAGAGCTGTTATTAGCTGGGAACTGTATTCAGGCCTTCCATCTTCCAATGGGGAAAACTTATTCAAACCTAGTTCAAAGTATTGTAGTTGATGTTTCAGGTCATCAGTTATTTCATACCAACAGGACAGAAGTTGTTCTTAACATTGGGAATGAATGAATTAGCATGTGGAATAGAATATAATGACAGATTGTATCTAAGACATGGTGTTTTTCTTGTAAACTGGAATAGAAGTCTGATGTGTCAGTGATTCCTCAAGCCACTCAGCACAATCGTGACCCTGGAGGGCCAGACTTGAAGACTGCTGTTCAAATGGTGATTGATGCTGTTCTTTGGTGCTCCTGCTAACCAGAATATTCTGGGGGCATGTGTGTCTTCCAGCCACACACACAAAAAAGAAGTTCACCTAACCATGCAGAGCCTCCTCTTGCCTGAGTGGTGCTGAGAGCACCAGTCTCTGAGGAGGAAAGTGTGGAGTTTTAGGATTCAGTCACTAAGTATGCATGTTCACATGTATGCCCATGGCACATGTGCATGCATATACACACTGACTTCAGGCCACTGGACACTTCGCTTTGACCTGGGGCATACAGCAGAGAAGCAGGCATGAACCTGGAATTGTCCAGACAGAAACATCTCAGGGAATCAAGGGACACAAGAATGCCAAGTGAGGGTTGGAGACAAGAGTACTACTTGCTGCTGCTGTCACTTCACAACAGGAGGGGCAATCCCTTTATTCCAAACAGTTGTAGGAACAATCTCAGGAATAAAACCAGTTTCCAGAGAAAGAATAGCTGGAAACCTAATCTTTAAAGTTGACTTGCTTCCTGCCATCACCTCTTTCATGCTTGGCCTGGAAGGGACTCTGTCATCCTTAGTTTTCCCTTGAGTTGTGGGGTGTGCAACCCCAGAGAGGAGCTGGGGACACAGCCAGTATGACATGCCAATCCCAGGATGGGCAGTGTAGCCTGGTAGTCTAAGAGTCTGGCTGCCTGAGATCAGATCTGAGCCCACCACATCCTTTGAGTCCTAGAAAATTATATAACGTCACTGTCTCAGTTTCCTCATCCTTTTTGTGGGGTGACAGAGTTGTGTGAGGCGTAAATGGGTTAATCTGTCCTTGCTATTATTGTTCTTTGTCTCGGCACTGGAATGTGCTAGGTCTCAGGGATCACAGGAGGACACAGTGTTGCTTAAACTAGCTTTGAGGCTGGGATGGTTGTTGGCAGTGGACAGATGACTGACAACTCTGAGTTGCTCTCTGAGGGCCACCATAGCTGTCACTGTACCACGGGGAGACAGTGATTGTAGGGAAGAACCCTGCTCACAAGGGAAGGAGTGAAGTATAGTGGTAATTTTGAACATAAAAAGTGTGGGATTTTATTTAAATTGACACCCAGGAGGATATTTCTTCAAACCATAATGGAGTTGTATGCCTTACTAAGTGTTTTTTTAGCCTCTACGTTGGCCAGAGGGTCCTGGGCACTGGGGATGTAACATTGACTAAGATAGGAGTCCCAGCCCTCATTGGCAGTTGTTCTAGAAAAAGAGACAGAAAATAGATTACTAGGCAGTAATGATCTGAATGCCAGGCAGGAAGACTATGAACTTAGGGATCCATCTTCCCTTGCCCACTTGCCACTCCTGTCTCCAACATCAAGAACACCTCTGACTCAGCGGTCTTTGTTTGCAGATGATCTCATTCCACCTTTGGACTTGCTTGAAATGATTGTCAACTGGATTTTTGAGGACCCAAGATTGATTCTCATCACTTTTTTAAATACTCCAATTGCAGCCAATCTACCAATAGGATTTTTAGAGCTCACCCCACTCATTGGATTGATTCGCTGGTGCGTAAAGGCCCCTCTGGCTTATAAAAGGAAGAAGAAACCTTGCTTATCCAATGGCCATGTCAATAACAAGGTTGCAAAGGACTCGGGTGTGGGGATGGACAGAGACTCCCACCTCTTGTACTCAAAACTCCACCTCAGCGTCCTACAGGTTCTCATGACGCTCCATATGCACTTGAAGGAGAAGAATCTCTATGGGCGCCTGGGACTGATCCTGTTTGACCACATGGTCCCGCTGGTAGAGGAAATCAACAGACTGGCAGATGAACTGAACCCCCTCAACGCTTCTCAGGAGATTGAGCTCTCACTGGACAGGCTGGCACAGGCTTTGCAGGTGGCCATGACCTCAGGAGCCCTGCTATGCACGAGAGGTGGGTGCCTCCCCTGCCCAGGCCTCCTGGGAGTGGCAACAACATCACCCAGGGAGAAAGAAGATAGGGGCTCCTGTTTTTGACTGGTTTAGGACTTCCTTTTTCTCCTGGTAGGTGCAGGGGAGGAGGGTAAAAGTCTCAGAACATCTCTTAGTGGCACTGTGCCACCCTGCTCTCTCTGCATACCCCCATCAGAGTGTTAATGTGCCAGGCATAACATCTGGGCATCACCTGGCTCTTTTGACCTAGAACTAAGGACTTCTTGAGAGCACTGATTATTTTTCCTCTTAAGGAGTCTTTTTTCTTCTGCAATCTTTTTTTCTTGAGGCACAATTTACATAAAGTAAAATGCGTAGGTACATGTGCAAAGTTAGAGGTGTACCTGACAAATGTATATGCTTACATAATTGCTGCCCTGTCGAGGTGTACCTTCCCATTGCCTGTTTTGAGGATTACTTAATTCTTCTGCATTTCAGTGCTTGAACTCTCCCTGGAGAAGGACCTGGTGCCCGTGACCCACTTGAGCATGCTTTTTAGCTATTGATGCACTCACAAGAGTTGCCTGTGTCCCCAGCTGATGGTTGCTGGTGATGAGTTTACCATCTTACCACTGCTCCTGTGCCTTGGGTGTCTGCCTACCTTTGGGCTCTTCCCCAGACACCTGACAAATTGCTAACAAGGCTGCCCCCTCTCTTAAGTGGCTTCTTATATTTTGGGCCTATTTGTTAAAGCAAAAACTGAAAAAGAGGAGAGGCCAGTTTCTACGGGATGCTGGAAACGTGGAGTATTGCTGCCTTGTAAGCATCCTTGAAAAGTACCTCAGCCAACATTCATCTTCTCTCCAGTCTGCTTCTTAATAATGTGTCTCCTTAATTTCAGATGACCTGAGAACCCTGTGCGCCAGGCTGCCTCATAACAAGTAGGTGTCCTTCAAGACTTCTATCTGGGCCAGCTTTGCTGGGGCAGAGAGGGAGGGTGGCAGATGGCAAAGCAGGGTGGACCCTTTTGTCCTGTGTTCCTTAGGGAGAGGTGGTCTCAGGGTCCTGAGCATGTCTCCATAAGGACCCCCTTCAGGACCTGGTGGTAAGTGGGGAACATAAATGTTAGCATAACCCTCATGAGAGAAGTCCTAAGTAGAAATGTGCCCCCCGTTTTTAATTTTGTGGTACTATAGATTGAACCCCGGGCCTGGCACATGTTAGAAAAGTGTTCTAAGATACACCCCCAACCCCTTTTAAAATTTATATTTTGAGACAGGCTCTCACTAAGTTGGCACCACCCTTGCCATCCTTCTGCCTGTGTCCCAAGTAGCTGGGATTACACACAGGCACCACCATGCCTGGCCAAAAGTGACCTTGCTGGGAGTCAAGAGAAGGGCACTCTAGGCATCACTCAAGCTTACTAAGCCACTGAGCTTCTGTTTGGTGGTGAGGGTGGTGTACTGGCACTTTGTTGGTCCATTTTGAATTACACCATCCTTCAGAGGACCATAGAGCCATGGCCCTCAAGTACAGTGTGTTGGAAATGTCAGGGCTTGGGCTTCTAGCAGCAGGGACCTGGTTTCTGAGTGATGCTGCTAGATTTGCTGTGACATTGGGGTGCTCTTCACCTGTCTCTGAGCTTTGGTTTTTCCTTTGTCATACGGGGGCAGGACTATTCCCTGCCTTGCCAGGGTGGTGCCAAGGGTGAAATGAGGTGGCGTTTGTAAATTTTGCCTTGTCCCTACCCATGGGACCCTCTCCATAACCACAGTCAGAGTGAAAAGTTGTATCAGTGTCACACAGGTTCTGTCAGAATCCTGGCCCTGCTACTTCCAGTCTTTATGACCTTGGTGAAGTTCCCTGCCTACTGCTGCCTCACTTTTCTCATTGAAAAACCATGATAATTATAGTTCCTGCCTCAAGTCCTTCTCACCTTGCCCCATCCCAGGCCATAGGGTTTCATGAGAATTGAATGAGTAAAAATAGTGCTTAGAGCAGTATTTGATGTAACACATCTGGCATTAGCTGCCATCACTATCACTATTCCTCTAGTAACTTAGGAGTTTCACTTCTGTGAATCCATCCTTAGAAAAGAAACTAAAAGGCATGTGTACAAAAATGTTTTATATAAAATTAAGTATTAGTAGAAGACAACTGGCAGCAGCTTAACTGTCCACAGGAAACTTGGTAAGTTAGTTGTTATGTGTCAGAAGGGCAGAACATTGTGTATCCACTAAAAATAGTAATTGTGAGGACAGTGCAGGGAAATGTTTACAGTTGAAGATAGAACTGCTGGGCACAAGGACAGGTTTATAGAGGTGAAAACAACTGAGTTAAGTTGGTAGGATTATTAATGCCTTTCTTTCTTCAGATCATCACATTGGCCCTTAAAGGGAATTGCTGGGCTCTGGGACTGGCTTTGGCAGGCAGTGTGAACAGGGGAAATGAGCAGTGCTGCTCCCCTGTGGATATCACAGCCACCTAGGCCTGGCCCACCAGCTCTTCAGAGACATGCGTAACTGGAGGCCAAGGGTCAGCTGCATGCTGAGGAAGTATAGTCTGGTACCATGGTTGGGGGACCCGGTTGTCCAGCCTCAGTGAGGCATTTATGCAAGTGGTGAAGTGAAGAGAATCTAGCAGGACACAGCAGCTCACTTGGGGTGTTCCAACAACAGGACAACAGGCTCTCTCAGGACAGTTTCCCTCAGGAGCCCCACTGCTCCTTTTCTCTTTTTATGAGTTCCAAGAAAATCCCTTGGAATTTCACATGAAATACTTTGAATTCTGATGGTCTCTTTTGTGTTAATTGACTTTCCAACTAAACCAGAAACTTCTGGAAACACTTTCATTGTCTAGCAGGGAGTGCATATTCAAACATACAACCCCCATTTTGCCTGTGGTACTCATTGGGTTTATATATTTTGGATCATGTTTCTTACCCAGAGTAATAATAAAGTAGTAGCATAAATGAAAAGGCAATCAGAAGAGCATTGGGCCACCAAACTACACCAGCTCTTTTCATAACCAAGACCCTCCTGTGGTCTAGCAGGTTGGATTTGGTGGTGGGAAAGACTGGCATAGACCTTCTAGACATAGGACCCAGCTAAGCCAAGGTCCTAGGGCTAAATTAGGAGAAGCACAAGTAGAGCTGAGTGTCTGTAGCAAAACTGGAGGCCCTGGAGGCGGGGGAAAGGCTGGATAGGATATCTGTGTCCTAGGTATGGAGAGCCCTGGCAATTTCTGATGGGGAGAAGTCCTGGGGAGTTGTTTACTTGAAGCTGTCTAAGATGGAGTAGACTGAGGTGGGAAAAGCTGGAGGCAGTGAGTCAAGCTGTAGGTTCTGCTGATTGTTCTGTGGGTCATGGGCTAGAAAGGATAAGCCAAGGAGAAACTGAGTCTCAGAAGGACCCAGTGTTGGGAACTGATGCTGAATTCAGGGAGGAGGATCTCTAGAAGGTGGAGGTTATGGAAAGAGAAAGATCTTTCCTGAAGAGGGACAGGTCCAAGTACCTCAGTGGGTTGGTCCTGAGTGGAGGGGAGCTGGGGGTGCTGGGTGCTGGTGAGGCTTGTGATTGTTCACAGAGACCTAGAGCCAGGTTGGGTAGGTAGGCTATGACCTTGGCATGAAGGAGCTTCTGAGAAGGACTGTCTGGAGCTCCACAGGTGGGAGAAATGGGTTCCTCAGGTTAGTAGGGGCTGGGCCAGGCCTAGGCTACATCCTAGGGCACACTGTGCTGAACTCTTGATTTCAGGGTCATTTGAAAGGCTGGCTTTTGTGGAGCTTAGGCTTGGACTTCAATTAGGACTCAGTCATTAAGAAAGACTTTGAGGGGCTGGGGTCATAGTTCAGGGGTAGAGGACTTGCGTGCCGTGGGGCACTAAGTTTGATCCTCAGCACTACATAAATAAATAAATAAAGGTATTGTGTCCATCTACAACAAAAAATAAAAAAAGAAAAAAAAGAAGAATGACTTGGAGAAAACTATGGCCTCCTGTCCTGATTGCCATGGTGCCTCAGTTATAGCCACTGTAAGTGGAGGGCCAGCTGGGGCTGAAATGGAAGCTGACCTGTGGTCAGCCCCAAGCTCCAAGGGAGAGAAGGTACAGATGCCATGTCAGGAGCCTTCATGTAAGCCACAGGCTGGGGCATAGACTGCTCTCTCCAGACGTTGTTGCTGGGGGGCCTGACCCTCCCTCTTTCGGTCTCTCTTAGGCTCTGCCTGGATCTCAGGCTGAATCTGGCCACCCCTAGTTACTTTCCCAGTTCTTCCCTAGCTACCAGCCTCTTCTCTGCTGTGCTTATTATTCACCTGCTCAGAAGCCCACATGACTGTGCCTTCATTGGTGCCTCTCCTGGCCTGTGGACATGTGAAGTGCCACTGTACCTGGGCACTGGGTGCACGGGATTAGACCAGGCCCCAGAGCACAAGTGTTGCAGAACCTTGTGCTGGAACCGGCAGTCCTAACCCTTTTCTTTGTTTGCAGCCTGCTCCAGCTGGTGATCTCGGGCCCAGTACAGCAGTCGCCACATGCAGCACTCCCCCCTGGGTTCTACCCTCACATCCACACGCCCCCGCTGGGCTACGGGGCCGTGCCAGCCCACCCTGCTGCCCACCCTGCCTTGCCCACGCACCCTGGACATACCTTCATCTCAGGTGTGACATTTCCATTCAGGCCCATGCGTTAGGCTGGCCCCTCCTGAGCCACCAAGCTGCAGTGTGCCTTCTGCACCTGGGTTGAGGAAGCCCTCAAAAGGGAGTACTGACCCCACACAAGAGGACCCTGGGGAGGCAACAAGCGGCCCCTCCTGGCTATCAGACTGTCTTGGTGCGGAAGTTCCAAGTGGTAGCAGTCCAGGTGCCTACCTGGTCACATTCTTAAAAATCCAGATTGGATGGATGAAAGGAAAAACGTACAGACCTCTGCAGAGAGAGTGCTGGGAGTGTTTTTAAATATGCCAATTTCATGAGCTTTGGTTCACTTATGTGTCATTCAGACATGGAGCCTGTGCCAGGAGGAGCACCAATGGGGAGGCTGCACCTGCAAGTCCACTTGCCTGGTCTCTTCCTGAAAATGTGACATCTCTGCCATAAACACAGGCTCCTGCTGCAGCTCCATGAGCTCAGAGCTGAATTGGTGTGACCCAAGCTTATATGCGGCACTGGGCATTGCTCAGGGACACCTGTCGGGATTTCCTGCCCTCTTGGACAGGAACTTCTCTGGTTTATTGGGCATCTCTAAATTTTCCTTTCACATGTTCAAATAAATTTTTTCTAAACAGTTTTGTAGACTTCACGGAATTTTTTGTTTCATTTTTGTGTTTTTTGGACTTGCGTCTGTGTCTGTGTTGCTTTGGACTGAACCCCAGGCCTTGCACATGCTAGGCAAGCATTTACCACTGAGCTACATCCCAGCCCTTACTAAGCAGTGGGGAATTTTCACCCCAAGCTTCAGTAATTGTGGTAAAAAAATTGAGCACAAGTTTTTAGCCACTTTGACAGAAACACTATGTATACTGTCTCTACCCTGAGCTGGGCCTCTGGGCTCAGCAGGCACTTGAAGTACTCCTGTTTGTTTGCTTCAGGTTCGCGTTCTCTTCCCTCAGGTACAAAATAACAGCCCTCAGGAATTTTTTTCCTAGCATACTATTGGAAAGTTACCTGTTTTGAGTTTCCATTCATTTGGGGAGGAAGAAAAACTCAGTGACCATGTCACTATTTCTCCTCTAGCCTGAAAGCAAGAAGTGACAAATTATAACAGCAAACAGTGGACCATGAGGGAACAGATTAACTTGTAGGGAAGAAATGTAATCTTATTTACTCTTCCATTCTTGGTTGAAGGTCATGGCCTGGAAGACAAAACAAAACCAGGTGGCCTAACTGTATGTGTGTTTAAAATCTAGAGTTCAAAGCATCCACCAAGGTCAGGAAAATGTGCTGAGGCAAATTGCACGTAAGAGCCATCCTTGGTTGGTGAGGCCACATGTTCCTTCTCGGGGACAAGAGCCCACAGCTTTCCCTGGGCCCCTGGGATATCAGCCACAGCCAGGGCATAGGAACCAGCCTGCAAGGTGAAGCCCATCAGGAATTTGTTTTCCCATTGCTTTAAAGAGCCATGAACTATGAAGGACCTTTCCTTTGAGTTTGATTTCATTATCTGTGATTGAACATGTTTCAAGTTTTTATGTAAACCTGATGTCAGACCAGGAACTGGAGGAAAATGTCTGCCTCTCTCGGGAGACATCCCTGAGACAAGAAATCAGCACTCGTTCCATTCTTGGTATTTTGCTGCTACCAAGTGTTTCAGAAAAAAATTAAAAATCAGCCCTCAGTCATTTCCTTGTTCCAGACAGTCTAAGTAATGCAACCTGCACCAAATATTTCAAGGGGCTAGACGTGTCTGTTCCTCTTGAACACAAGATGGTTCTTGCCAAAATAAAAAGGGAAAAAAAAAATTAGGAAAGCCAGACTTCCTTTGTAGGTATTCCTGGCAGGGAGTACTTAACCTACTGGAAATGGTGATAGAGGCTGACTGTTCGTGTTTTCCAATTCTTGTTTTCTTTGTTATTAAAAATGAAAAGGATTCCTCCTGTGGAATATTATGTGCCAGGCACTTGCCAAGTGTTTTGCATATATTAAAAATTCATATACTAAACAAAAAATTGATATATGAGAAAATATCTGCAATGTATCGGCGTATCTCCAGAATGTACACAGAAGTACAAATTAATCAAAAGACATTCAGAAAGAAGGGATGAAAGACATGAACAGAAAATTAGTAGATGAGGAAATCAAAATGGCCAATAAATATGAACAGATCGTCCATCTAAATGGTAATCAGGAAAATGTAATTACATCAGGATGTCATTTTTTTCACTTACCCATCAGATTGACAAAGCAGAAAGTAGCTAGAGGTGTGGGGAAACAATTATCACATGGTGGTAGAGTAAATTGGTTTTTGCCATTCTTGAGAAATTAAAAAGTGATCCTGTGATTCAGCAATTCCAGAAGCAAAGAGGAATGTTCAAGGATGTTTTCCACAGCGTGTTTTTTTAAGTAGCAGTTCTATTGAGACATAATTCACATACCCAGCTGACCCATTTAAAACGTACAGTTCAGTATTTAGTATATTCACACACTCATGCAGCCATCACCACTACGTATTTCAGAACACTTTGTCATTCCCTCTAGCAGTCACTGCCCTTTCCCCCCAGGTCTCGGTAGTCACCTATCTGCTTTCTGTCTATAGGTTTGCCTTCTCTGGATATTTCTCATAACAGAATCACAATGTGTGGCCTTGTGTCTGGCTTCTTTCACTTACCACAATGTTTTCAAGGTTCATCCATGTTGTAGCATGTGTCAGCGCTTTTCCTTTTTATGGCTGAACAAAAATCCATTGTAGGTAACATTTCATTTGTCCATCATTGATTTATAACTTTTGGTTTTTATGAATTTTGCTGTTCTGAATATTTGGGTATAAGTTTTTGTGTGGAGATGTTTTCAATTCCCTTGGGAAAAATACACACACACACACACACACACACACACACACACACACACACACACACTTTGGTGCACCCTTTTTATTTTTTTCCCCAAATACTGGGGATTGAATCCAGGAGCTTGTGCATGCTGGGCAAGCACTTTACCACTGAGCTACATCCTCAGCCCTTTTTCAAATTTTGAGAGAGGACCCCATCAGTTTGCCCAGACTGGCCTCAAATTTGCCATCTTCCTACCTCAGCATCCCAAGTCACTGGGATGCCTGCACCAACACACCCAGCACTGGTGGTGCCATGCCACCACCAACAGGGCAGTATGGTTCCATAATGGGCACTAGCTCATGGTGAGACTGGGAGAGAAAAAAGAAAAATGCAGATATTCTTTTCCCATTCATCTGCTCCAGGGACCACTTTCCCCAGAAGACTGGTTCAACTGTAGTTTTGCCATTTTTGCCTGCTATGTAGTTCTTGGCTTCAGCCACACAGGCCAAGGCCAATAGATGAAAAAAAAGATCAACAGCCAGCCAGGAGATGGATCTGCTGTCAGGCTTTATCTTTTGGCTCTTCCTCCCAACCTGCCTGCTATTACTTATTTTTTTATTTTCCAGTACTGCCCAAGGGCTACACCACCAGCCCTTTTTATTTTTTTATTTTCAGACAAGGTCTCACTAAGCTGCTGAGCTGACCTTGAACTTCGTCCTGCCTGAGCCTCCCAGGCATGACCCATTCTTCCCAGTACTTCAGGCATTTACTTTTTGCATTTTTGAAGTTTTCAGTTATAATTAACTGGAAAGGAAAGTGAGTTCCCTCTTACCTCCTCTGAAAGCCTCCCCATAGATGTAATTTGCTTTTTCCTTGGATCTGGGGATTGTCTGAGAGGCACAGAGTTAGTTACAGATCCTTGTGCACCAGGCTTGGGATTCTTCTGGTGATTCAAACTCATAAAACCAAAGGTGATTGCTAATTAATTTCATTTCTGGCATCACAATGATAAACTCAAGATAGCCTGATTCCTGCAGCTCAGGCCCCTTTTGAGCCCTGAATGCCTCTCTCCCTCAACAGCATGTGTGTTGACTACTCGGCTTAGTGTGGCTAACTGGCTGCCTCCCATCTCCCAAGTTCTGGTGGCCTTATGGGGAATCCCTGACTGGGGAAGGGTCTATAAAGGACACTGAGATTCCTTTAATATCGCAGGACTTGTTTCCAAGCTGCAGACAGTGCTGTGGCAGACAGAACTCAGCTCTTAGCCCTCTTACGTATTGCCTTAGTCAGAGAGTGACAGCTTGCCCTCCCAGGGTACCAAGACTAATGATAGATGCAGGCATATAAAGTCCTTCCCTGCCCCTTGTCCCAGCTCATGACAACTCTGAAGAGCCATCCTGGCTTCTGAGATCCTAATAGGGTCACTCAGGCCCTTTACTGTGGCTGCATCACTGTCCAAAGCCCCCCTCTCTCTAGGGTTCCTTCCATCTTTCCCTCCCAGTTCATAAATTCTGGTTTCAAGAACCCTCCATCATAAGGCTCCTACATGCCAACCTCCATCCTACCATCAGCTTTCCAGGGAACAAACCTGCAACAGTCATTCTTCACCAACAGGCCTAGGCGTGTCCCAGGCTGTGGGGAAGTGTTTTCTTTCTGAGATGCCCCTGGCGTTATGAACCACAGCCAGTAAGCACCATGGAGAACCATCCTTGAGAACTGATTTCCTCCCCACCCATATGATGCCTGACACAAAAGTTACCATCCCCTGCCGCCAACCTTACCCCTGGAGGTTTAGTGCACATCCTGGCTTCAGCCAGCAGAGCATCCTTCCATCCTACCTTACACTAAGGAGTGCATTTCAATGACCTGCACACCACCACACCTGTCCAATAAGGTCCTCTCTGTGACCCTGGTGCTTCCATCACTAATCTGTTTCCAAAATCAGGGAGCAAGTCCCCAGCCCTTATGGGGTAAATAGTTAAAGAGGGACATGGGGAGTGGCAGATGCCTGTGATTCATCCAGCATTCCTGTCCCAAGTCTCTGGATTCTTCCTCAACCCCAGACCAACAGTGTGTTCTAGGCACAGGCCCATATTTGGTTCAGGTTGGCATTGGCTCTCTGCAAAATGCTGGCACCATGCCCTGCAGGCAAGTTGGAACAAAATACAGACTTCCATTAGCACATGGTCCTTGCTGTCAGTTTGACCCATGTACACTCTGCTCCTGGGCTGTTTCTCCACACTTCTTCTACCAGTGTCAGCTTCTTAGAGCTGCAAGTTGATATGTTCTTGCCATTTCTTCTGAGTTCTAAATGTTCCTCTTCTCCCTACCTTGATTCTGAGTTGGCCTTTGGGGTTATGCTGAGAATAAATTCTGACACTTTAGGGAACATTACAGTGGCAAGAGGGGAACAGTCAGCTATCCTTTGTAGTGTTGTAGTTTTTTTTTGGGGGGGGGGCCTTTGGGGTGTTTCAGAAGGATTGGAAGAGGTCTAGTACCTGATTCTTATATTTCTTCCAAAATCACTGTGCGTGGTCAGCATCCTCAACTTTCCTGATTAACACCACAACACAAATGTGAAGCATATGTCAGGGCCATGAGTCTAATATGAATCATGCTCCCCCAGCCCAAAACTCATATTACCGAAGTCCTAACCTCTTAGTATCTTATTTGGAAATAGAGTCATCGCACATTGGGTTTAGATGAGGCCATTATGACTGGGCCTAATCCAGTATAGACTGGAGGAAATGTGGACACATGCACATACAATGTGTGAAGATGAAGGCAGAGATTGAAGTGATGCCTGCGTAAATCAAGGGATGACAAAACTCACCAGAAACTAGGGGGAGACATGGAGCTCTCTCCCAGCCCTCAGAAGGAACCAGCCCTGATCAATCTTGATTTTACACTTCTAGCCTCAGAACTACGAGACCATACATTCTATTGTTTAGGCCACCCGGTTTGTGGGACCGTCTTATGGGAGTGTTTGCAGACAGAGTCCTTTTAGAGCTCCCTTCCAGTGGCCCAGGATTTACTTCAGACCCAGATTTTCACAAGTGTTAACCTGAGGTTGCAAGCACTTCGAAATGCTCTCAGAGCAGCCAAACTGGGTGGGGCATGCCTCTGATTCCAGCCACTACAGGAGGCTGAGGCAAATTTGAGGCCGACTGGGCAGCTTAGTGAGACCCTGTTTCAAAAATAAAACCTTTGTAAAAAGGGTTGGAGATGTAGCTCAGTGGCAGAGCACTTGCACCTCTGTGAGACCCAGGGTACCATGAAAAAAAAAAAAAAAACTGCCAAGAGCAACCAAGGAAAGGCCCAGCTCAGTGTGGACAGAAGAACACTAAGAACACGGAGATTTTTTGTGAAGGAACTAACATAATCATATGGAACCACCCAACACTGTGGCCCTGTATCCCTTGTGGCCTTTGAATTGATCCAGAGCTTCAACAGAGTACATATGGCGCCAGATGATCCTAATTGATACCTTAATCAATTGTTTAATGGAACACCTTTCCTTATTCTAGAATGTGCATGGGGATCTCCTTGCCTCTCCCCCAAGTTGACCCAATAACCAGTACCAGATATTCCACATTTTCCTGGGAGGACTATGCCTAGATGCCCCTTCCAGTACCAGTTTCTGCATGTGTTAGAATTCTCTGCAAGCAACAGAAACAAATAGACACGGAAAGTAAGTTTCCTGGAAAAGTGCAAGGGCAGTTCACAGAAAGGGTGGGAACTAGCAGAACACTGAACTTCCCAGCACTGGGACCCAAGGGACTGTCTCTCTAAGATGCCTCCACCAGATTGTTCAACCCAGCGACTTTTGGTCTGACATGTCTCTGCTCCAGGCTCGTAGCAGTGGGAGAGGGTGGCCTGCTTCGTGTGGGCCATGCCACACCTCTGTGGACTAGGGATAGGAGATGGCTCTTATGCTGAGTAGTTTTTGCTGTATTAGTAGATGTAACATGACATCCCCAATTTGACTTCACCTATTAATTCATTCAACAAACACTCATTGGGTGCCTTTTATACTAAGTGCTAGGGAGACGATGCAACCAACCCAAACTCCTTGACTGGCAGCCTTGTGAGGGAGACAGACCCTAATCAGATTGCAAAATTAGTCATGCAAATGTTTCTTAGTTCATTCTGGCTACTACCAAACACAAAAAAATGCCAGAAACTGGACAGCTTATATAAATGACAGAAATTTATTTCTCATGGTTCTGGAGGCTGGGGAGTCCAAGATCAAGGTGTGCAGATTCAGAGTCTGGTGAAGGCCTGCTTCCTAATTCATAGACCACCATCCTCTTGCTGTGTCCTCACAAAGTGGAAAGAGACTGAGGGCCCTTCTGGGCCTCTGTTACAAGGGCACTAATCCCATTCAAGAGGGTTCTGACCCCATGAACTAATCGCCTCTCAAAGGATCCAACTTTTAATGCCATTGTTGCGGAAGTTAGAATTTCAACACATGAATTTGGAGGAATACAAAATTCAATCTGTAGCAATTGGTGCATGGTGCTCCAAGAGCAGAAACTGGGGAGTTTCCCTGATGAATCATGTCCAACGTTTGTGCCCTGGGTCACCACCAGCACATGCTTTGATATGCATACTAGACAGAAGAGCCAGTGCTACTGTCCTACCCGCCACTCTTCCTCAGAGCATATTCCAAAACTCTGTCACCTCCATCAAGAGATGAAGCCTCCTACAGCCCCACAGCCATAGTTAGGTGCAGATCTCAGTCCATTGCATTCCACTTGCCCTCTGGGCCTTCCTCTTGGCCCCACTGGCTTTCCTTCTCACATGTAAAGGACCAGGAGTGAAACGGCATACAGCATCCCCCCTGGCAATGCTGGAAGCTAAAAGACAAGCAAGCCATGCAAGTGCCAATCTGTAATCTGTTCCCAGTCACAGAGGAGAGTACAGACTTTTCAAACAGAGTTCTCCAGAGAATTGGCTTACATAATTGTGGAGACTGAGAAGTACCAAGACCTGCAGTTGGTAAGTGGAAACTCAGAAGAGCCAGTGTCTAGTGATAGTTCAAATGTGAGGGCTGAGAACCTGAAGAGGCCATGGTATAAACTCTAGTGTGAAAGATGGCAAATTCAAGGCTCAAGAAAAACCAGTGTTTCAATTCATGAAAGACTGTCTCAGCTTGGTCAGTAGGAGGGGTTCCCTCTTACTTGTTCCATTCAGGTCTTCAGTTGATTGGTGCAGTCCACTTACATTGGGGTAAACAATCCATCTTACGCAATCTCCTGATTAAATTGTCAGTCTAATTCAGAAACCCCCTCAAAGTCACTCCTAGATATCTGGGCACCCCATGGCCCAATCCAGTCAATACGTACAATTAACCATCACATGGTTCCCAAAGAGGTACTCTCCAGATACCTTTTAGTCACCTCAAGTAGACGAGACTAAAGAAGTCAGGTGTGGTGACACACACCTTGTTTGTTTGTTTGTTTGTTTGTTTGTTTTTTGGGTGCTGGGGATGGAACCCAGGGCCTTGAGCTTACAAGGCAAGCATTCTACTGACTGAGCCCCAACACACACCTTGTAATTCCAACTACTTAGGAAGGTAAGGCAAGAAGATCATGGGTTCGACCTCAGCCTGGGCAACATAGCAAGACCTGATCAGAAGCAGAAGTGGGAGGAAAAGGAGGACGAAGGAAGAGGAGGAGGAGGAGAATCTACTCCACCACAGATAACCAGTGCAGCTACAGCATTATTCTCAGCAGCTCAGCCCCCAATGTCCACACTTCCAACATGGTTGCCAGTGGTCCTACTCTGCAAATTCATTAAAGGTGCCAGTTATTTGTTCATTGCCTCTTGATTTGGTCCCCTCACTTCTCAATATTGCAGGAGGCTGGAAGACTGCAAACTACATTTCTAAGACCCCCTGGCCAGCTGACTTCTGACTAGATTCTGAGAGAACAGAAGTCTGGTTGGGATATAAAACAATTCCTGCTTCTGGTACCTTCAGTGGTGGCTGGTGAGTTTGGACTTCTATTTCCTTGCTTCATTATCACTTTTCCAGCCATGGCTGCAGCCACTCCCAGCATACAGCAATTACTTGAATAGCATGGTGACTCTCTACAGCATCATGTTCCTTTTTGCTCCTCTTGCCCTAGGGATACTAATCTCTGGTATTCTCTTCATCCCTTTGGTGGTACCCCAGCTCTTTTAACATATTTGTAGCCATTTTCCTGTGTTCGATGTTCTGTGTAATTGCTTAAGAGTTCTTGTGTTTTCCTGGATGGACTTTTCTAGGCTCAGTCAGACTGAGGTTCCACTACTCTGTGGCTCCATGTGGAGCTTCCAACAAGACTGCTGTCACTTTAGACACCAGCAAGTTCCAGGGTCCCTAGGTCACCCACACTTCTGACCATCTGGCTACATATTTGGAAGTTCCCATGACCTTCTGAGGTTTGATAATTCACAAGATCAATACACGGAACTCAGAAGAGCACTATGTTATGAGTACACTTTTACTTTAAAGAATATAAACCATTATCAGTCATGGTTTGTGAGAAGACCTATAGGGCAAGTCCTGGAAGGAACCTGAATATGAAGCTTCCATACTCTCACTCTGTAGGATGCAACACCCTTCTGGTACATTGCTGTTGACCATCAATCAGGAAGCTTGGCCTCCAGAATTTTTTTGTTTTGTTTTTTGTTTGGATGGGAGGTTTCATTACATAGGCATGATGCATTGAATCATTGGCCACGTGATCAAACTAAAATTTCAGTCTTGTTTTCTCCCCAGGGGTCAGGTTAATATCACATGACTCAATACTCCAACCTCTAACATTAAGAAACAGAGTGTCTTTCTGGTGTGATTGACCCCTATTCCCAAAGTTACCTAGAGGCCTGCCAGGGATCACCTCATTGGCATAAACTCATAACAAAGACACTGGGAAGAAGCTCGGTCCCAAAAACAGAGGGCAAGGCATACAAACTCTTTATTAAGGAACAACAGGATGAGAGGGAAATTGTGCCCATGTACATGTGGTTTAGACTTGTCTTCAGCTTCTAATGGATACTGTCTAAAGTAGAAAAAATCAAGTAATAGCATTATAAATGTGTTCTCTAAAAACATGGCAAAAATACAAGAAAAATGGGAATGGAAGCAGAAGGGAGGAGAGACTCGTGTTGCTGTTGCTAAAAACCTTATAGAATTGTTGGACTTATTCAACTACGTATGTATGTCAACTTGATAAAATGTAAAGGCACAGAAAGGAAGAAAAATGTGGCTGTTGGGTCAGGTGCTCAGGTACAGACAGGAGAAATACTCACCGGGAGAAAATGGTCTTGCTTCCATATGACCCCTTACTGCATGCTGTAATTATGCAGAGGTAAACAATGAACCCACAGAAGGAAGACCAACCAAGAGGAGGAGAGAACCAAGGTGTTTTTCTTTCAGCAGCCCAGTAGAAGTTCAATATGAACTAGAGGAGCATTGGACAGGAGAAGATGAGAGATTTAGGACATGGAGGTTACAGGAAGCTATCTGGGTGGAGTGTTGGAGCAGAGGGGAAGGAGGAAGGGGCAGAGGAGAGAGAAATGGGGTTGCATGATTTGAAGATGGGAGAGCCCTGACCATGTGTAAATGCTCTTGGAAAGAATCCAACAGAAGGAGAGGTTTAAAGACAGGAGGAAGGAGGTGCTCCTGGGGAATCTGCTGTCACCTAGGCAGAGAAGGAAGCAGACAGCTCTGCCTTTCCTCACCCTGGACCCTCATTTGTGCTTGCACTTCTGGCTGACAGGTTAATCGTGCCTCAAGTTACCTGGCTGCAAAAGGTCCCCATAAGCTCAGGTTATTCTGCTTCCAAAGCCAGGTTCCTGTTGCTGCACTTGTTCCCCTAATGAATTCAATGTGCCCCTCTAGCCTCTGGAGCTGTGAGTACAGGATTTTCAGGCAAGGGCCAGAGGGCAAACCCCAAACTCCCATGCCTGTGGGGACTGGGAAGAATCCACATGTGCAATAGGGTTTTAAGCAGGGACCAGGAAGGTGGGCAGGGCTGTGACACCAAGACAGCTCTTGTCCCCCTCCAGTGAGGCATTCCCACTCTATTCCAGGAAAGGCTCTCTGTCACCAGAGGCTTTGTTTTTTTTTTTTTTTTCTAGAGAATGTGGGCATCACAATTTTCATGAGATTGTAGAGGTCTGTGCTCTGAGGACAGGAAAAGAAAGTGAAGGGATATGGAAATGATCAGGTCAGGACTCCCTGTGAGGAGACCCACAATTCAGGCATGACAGGAAAGAGAAAGTAGCCACCAAGGTCATGACCCAACACAGTTGAGGAGAGGGACCTGGAGGAGACAGAGGGTGGGAGAAGTAGAAGGGCCTGACCTCTGGGACCTTGTGGCTAGAGAAAGGGAGCAAGGACACAGAGAGGGACTGGCCAGCTCTGCCGGTTCAAAGGGTGGTCCATTCGGTCCATTTGTATTACAGCTGCCTGTCCTAGCCAATTCAGGGCCCAGGAGAAAGGGCCCAAGGTGTGGACCAGGTCCGCATCTCTGGGGACCTACAGGGGCCAGGATGGGACCTCATCATTAACTGAGCTCATCTAATTAAGTGCTAATTAGCCATGATTTGTACCCTTGCCAGGGGTGTCCTCAGGCCACGCCTGCCCTTCAGGGGGTGGCAGGGGCCTGGCTGGGAGCCCCCTTCCCCCGCATCCATGCAGCGACAGTCGCCAACCGTGGAGCGCGCATACGCGCACCAGGGATGCTGCACAGCGCGCGTTGCGCTCAGCATCATCTGGCCCGGGACGCACACAGGGCCGCGCATCTTGTCCCCCGGCCCGGGTGAGTGGCCGGGCCGGGAAGGGTTAAGCCCACCGAGCTGGTGGCGGCCTAGAGCGGCGGCGGCAGCGGCGGCGGCAGCAGCGGGGGCCGGGGCGCGGGGGCGCGGCGGGCGGCAGGGGCGGGGGACAGGATGCGGATGCCGGGGGGACTTCCTGTGCCGGCCCCCGCGCCCCCGCCCCGGCCCGGCCAGCTGCCCGCACGGACGCACGCACTGGCGGGCGGGCGAGCGAACGGGGACCCGGCCCGGCCGTGGCGCCCGCCCCCCGCCCCGGCTAGCGCGGCCCGGTCCAGGCCGCCCTCGGGCTCTGGGCACCTGTGGCCGGCGGCCGTCCAGGACCAGTGTCGCTCGTCCCCCGCCAACCCAAGACCCCGCCACTCTGCAGGACCTAGGGCTTCGGCCCTGGCCCTGCTGCGCGCGATGGTCCCGCCGGGCCAGCCTTGAGTCCCGCGCTGAATTCGGGACTCTGCCTCCCGTCCTCGCCCCCACCGAGAGTCTCCACCAACTTCTGCCCAGGAACTCCACTGTGCCCCTTCTCTTGGCCCAGGGCGACCTCGGCAGCCCTGACAGCGCAGACCCTCCCGAGTGCCCAGAAAGGCCCCGGGGTGGCAAGCGCCTCCCAGGCTCTTTCTGGATGGAGGAGCCTCCGGAAGGAGCTGGCTGAATGCTGTGGCCTTCACCTTGCAGCCTCTGCTGACCACACCTCCCCTAGTGCAGAGGCTGCAGCCAGCAGGAAATGCTGTACCAGGTGAGGCCCAGGGGAGTTCACAGCTGTGTGCCCAGACGCCTCTCTTAGGAGGGTTGGGCTGACTTTGACAGGGCAGAGGGAGCTGAAGGCAACCTGGATGGGGAAGGGAGGCCTGGATGTGGGGCCACCTCTGAGGAGCACAGGCAAGCAGGCAGCCCTGCCATGACTTAGAGTGTTCTGGACACCTGCCTTTCCAGAACGCTGGTGAGCTCCCAGAGCAATCTGAACACTGGAGGACCTGGAGACCAACAGAAATGGCCATGTTTTGAAGCAGTCAGGGAATGTGACTTGGATAGTCTTTTTGCCCAAGAGGACCCCTAATGCTCCTTCTGTGGCTCCAACTCCCTGCCCTTGTGAGTGGCTGATTCCCACAGTTGTGTCTCAATGAGGAGCAGCCTGATCAGGTGAAGATGGAATCCTGGGAATAGTTAGAAGAAGCTGGCCTGCTAGCTGTTCTGAACAGCAACAGGGTTCAGGAGCTGCTATCACTCCTATCTGAACAGCTTCTTTCCTTTCTCTCAGCACAGCCGGCTCCCGGGGACCCCGGTGTGACCACCAGGATGGAGCTGGGGCCAGCAACAGAGACCTTTGTGTTGGAGCTGCGCTGTCTTGAGGATGGGGGTCCCAGGCCTGATGCCCTCTCAGGTGAGTGCTGGAGGCAGAGGCCCCCAGCAGGGATCTTCTGGCAGATCCCCAGGTATGCCAGTGCAGAGACATCCTAGGGTAGCCTGCAGCCTGCACTGCTCACACCTGCTAGCTTCCGCTGCCTTGAATAACACCTGCAGGTTTGCCCTGGGATTTTTCTGGGGCAGCTCTATCAGGCTGATCTCTTGTTGTTGGGGGGCACCCTGAAAGTATTGAGGCCTCTGCCTTGACTTCCACATGTGTGCTGGCTGGGGCCTGCTGCTCAGTTGCCCCAGCAGTCCAGTAGCCTCCACTGTCCTGCAGCTGGCCCTGCACCCTACTCTGATTCCCAGATGGAGTTGAGGAGCAGAAAGGCATTCCTTCTCTGCCACTTGTGCCTCAAATACTGGCTCCCTTCCCTGTGATTTCTCCCCTTGTCCATTTCTCCTGACCTCCACTTCTATATGTTTTTCTTGACCTGATGCTCAGAGGCAAATGTGGCTCTGCTGAATCTGCCAAGAGCTCTCCCTCTGGGACCCATCTGGGTGAGCCTTCTATGGTGGCCGTACTCATGAGGCTGTTTCCTATTGGCTGCTTTAAGGAGCTGAGTAGGGCCTGGGTCAGGGTTGAACAGAGCTGGGAGAAGACAGGGAATTTGAGGTGTTGGATGGGGACAAGTGGACTAAACAGGGACTCTTCTGACTTAAAAATTTGACTGACAAAATCTAGTGTGGTTATGTATGTCAGGCAACACTTAACTACATATTTACTAAAGTGTGTTTGTTTAAAAAGGCCAAAATTGCTGCCCTAGGAAGTCACAATGGCCAAGCAGCTAAGCTAGAAAGGAGGAGAGTCACACAGAGGTGTGATCTGTTGCTTTCAGAGGAGGTGGGAGAAGATTTCAGTCTCTCTGTAGGGACAGATTTTCATGGCTGTCTTCATTCATTATCTGCAAACCCCCAACTGGTGTGAGTGTCTACGAAAAATGCTCTCATTGATCCACTAGACTAAGCAAGGGTTGATAGAAGTGTTTTTCTAAAAGGAAGCTATATATATGTAAATATCCTTTGTTTTTATTAAATCAGTACATTCCTGAAAAAGTGGCCAGAAAGTAAAAAATTTTATCAATCAAACCATTGCTTTCCATTTCACGATTGAAAATATGATGCTGTGGGAAGAACAGACGTTGAAATCAGATCTGAAGTGGAGAAAGCTCCTTGACTCACACTTATAAAGAAGAATTAGGATTTTTTTTGATAGCACAACAGTAATATTCAGAATGGGAAGCTGAAGGTAGACATTGTGCAGAAGGCAGAATACAGTCAGGGTGTGATTCCCAAGCATGCAGGATTTCCTCTGTGCCTTGCACAACACTGGGGCTCTACATTTATCCCAATTCTCACTGTGTCCCCGAGGGTGTATTTCTTTTTGCAAAAGGGGAAACTGAGGTTCCCAGCAGTTAAGTGATTGGCCAGCCTCTGTGCTGCCTAAGGGCTCTTAGTTCTTTCCATTCCTTTCTATTTCTCTTAGGTATTTGGGTGTTTCAAATGGAGCTGGTTATATCCTGGGTATTTCCAATCTGTTGTTACTGTGTGGACTAATTCCTAACCTGCAGGGAGAGGGAATTTTCAAGCATCTGCCAGGTTCTAGGGAACGTGTGGGGCTTTGAACCTGTAGGAAGTTGGACAGCTGCTAACTGGAAGAATTAGGTTCTCAACTGAGGACTTCCCACCTGAAACCTGGTAGTCTCTCTGATACTTTCCTAGAAACTACTTGTGGTTGTCATTCCAGGCAGTTTTACAGAAATAGTTTATTATTTACAGAGAAGGCAAGTTTGATTTAAGATGTGACCATTGCTGAGGTCAGAGTCCAGCATGAGCTTGGCCATTGGAATGGCTGCTGCAATGATTTCCACTGGGCAGCAAAGCATACGAGACTCCCCAGGGGATGGTGTTGGGAGCCCCAGGCACCCACGCTAATATTGATGCCTGGATCTAAGCATGGAGCTTGTGTAAAGGGAGGCCCAGAGGAGGTCTAGAGTATAGAAACCAATGGTCACTTGGCCACATCCCCCCTGGCATTTCAGTTTTTGTCATGCTACCATTTTCAATTAATCTAACATTTTTGGGTCCCTGCTGGGAACTTGTTAGCATATCCTTGAGTTATTGTATCTGGGTAGAGTAAAGGGCAGATCCTGGAGGGCTAGACTAGAGAGCTGCCTACAGATCCTTCTCTCCTAGCTTCCTACCATTTCCACTACAGGTGGCAGCGGTGGGAGTGAGAGTCAGGAGGAGGAAGAGGCTCAGGAGGGCAGCAGTGGCCAACAACAGCCATCAGTGTCAGCCCCAAGAGGGGCCAGTAACATCACTGAAGAAGCCCAGCCAGGACAACAGGAGCTGCTACTGCAACAGCTAGAGCAGCAGCCAGAGCTGCAAGAACAACCGCAGCATGAGCAGCCACAACAGCAGCAACCACAGAACCAACTATTAGAACATCAGTCAGAAATGGAACAGCATCAGCAACAGCAAGATGGGCAACAGCAGCTGTCTCAACTACAGCTGGAACTACAGGAAAACCACCAACCCATGCAACACCAAGAACTGAAACCACAACTGCAGGTAATGCAACAACAGGGACAGGTACCAGAACAAGTGCAAGAGCAACAGTTACAGCAGCAGGAACAGTTACAGCAGGAAGTGCAAGAGCAACAACTCTTGCAACAGCAGCAGGAACAGTTACAGCAACAAGTACAAGAACAACAGCTGTTACAACAGCAACAGGCACAGTTACAGGAGCAGCAAGTACAAGAGCAACTATTGTTGCAGCACCAACAGGAACAGTTACAGCAGCAAGTGCAAGAGCAACAGCTGTTACAGCAGCAACAGGAACAGTTACAGCAGCAGCAAGTACAAGAGCAACAACATTTACAGCAGCAGCAACTGCTACAACAGCAACAACTGTTACAACAGCAGGAACAATTACAGCAGCGGCAGTTCCAACAGCAGCAGGAACAGCTACAGCAGCAGCAACTACTGTTGCTACAGCAGCAGGAACAGTTACAACAGCAATTGTTGCAGCACCAGCAACAGGCACAGTTACAGCAGCAGCTCCTGCAGCAGCAGCAGGCACAGATACAGCAGCAGCTATTGCTGCAGCAGCAGGAACAGTTACAGCAGCAGCAACAGCAGCAGCTATTGCAACAGCATCAGGAACAGCTGCAGCAGCAACAGCCTCCTCCACTGGAGCCAGAGGAGGAGGAAGAGGTGGAACTGGAGCTCATGCCAGTGGACCTGGGGTCGGAGCAGGAGCTGGAGCAGCAGCGGCAGGAGCTAGAGCGGCAGCAGGAACTGGAGAGACAGCAGGAGCAGCGGCAGTTGCAGCTCAAACTGCAGGAGCAGCTGCAGCAGCTGGAGCAACAGCTGGAGCAGCAACAGCTGGAGCAGGAGCAGCTGGAGCAGCAGGAGGTGCAACTGGAGCTGACCCCCGTGGAGCTGGGTGCGCAGCAGCATGAGGTGCAGCTGGAGCTGACCCCTGTGCAGCCTGAACTGCAGCTGGAGCTGGTTCCTGCTGCAGGGGGCAGCGCAGCGGCTGTCCCAGGGGCTCCAGCGGCAGTTGTGGTGGCCCCCCCAGGCTACGTGGTGCTGCAAGAGCTCATGGTGCTGCCCGCTGTGGCCACGTCCACAGTGGTGGCCATCCCAGGCCCCGCGGGCAGCGCGGCGCTTACACCCGCACGGCAGCGGCGGCGACGGCGGGCACGGGACCGTCCGACCATCTGCGGAGAGTGCGGCAAGGGCTTCAGCCGAAGCACGGACCTTGTGAGGCACCAGGCCACGCACACCGGAGAGCGGCCGCACCGCTGCGGTGAGTGCGGCAAGGGCTTCTCACAGCATTCCAACCTGGTGACACACCAGCGTATCCACACCGGCGAGAAGCCCTACGCCTGCTCTTACTGCTCCAAGCGCTTCAGCGAAAGCTCAGCGCTTGTGCAGCACCAGCGCACGCACACCGGCGAGAGGCCCTACGCCTGTGGCGACTGCGGCAAGCGTTTCAGCGTCTCGTCCAATCTGCTTCGTCACCGGCGCACACACTCCGGAGAGCGGCCCTACGTGTGCGAGGACTGTGGTGAGCGCTTCCGCCACAAGGTGCAGATCCGCCGCCACGAGCGCCAGCTGCACGGAGCTGGCCGCTCGCGTGGCCTCGGCCTGCTGCGATCCTCGAGGCCAGCGCCGTCTGCTGGCCCACCGCGCGCTCAGCAGGCCTCCGGGGCCGCGGCACCCACCGACAAGGCTTCATGATGCGGGTGCAAACCTCTGCGACAGAAGATAGGGGCCAGGAGCCAGAAGGGATTAGCCTGGAAGCACGGGGCAACCAGGGCCGGGAAGGTGCTCTTTCACCAGAGAAGCCCCCATGTGGAGTGGGATGGACATCTCCACCCCACTTCGTGGTCAAGACCCCAGTATGACGTCTCTTGGGGCATCCTGGAATATCCTTGGGAAAGAAAAGACTTCCATCATCCCCCATATTCCCTGAGAAGTGCCAGGTGCACAGATCCACCCCTAGAAACCATCCACAAGAGAACAGCCACTGTGGCTAAAACCGCACGTAGGGAAACCCACCAGCTAGAGGGCTGCAAAAATTTTTCCCCTGGGAAACTTGGACTTAACAGAAACAAGAACCACCTGAGAAAACTCCCCAGGACACTATAGGATGTTTGACGTGGACTAAACACCAGGGAATAAAATATATTTGGTGAGACACACATGGAAAATAATGGATCCTGGTGAAAATTATTTCAAGGAGAAAAACAGGGAAAAAGTAAATTTACCTGCACTATGAAGAAAACTGATCAAGGCATTGAATTGTCCTCAGTGGCATTTGCCTTGAAAATACTAGCTAGTGGGAAAATCCATTGGGTGGATAGAATTCTGATGAAAATGCCTGTTTTCATAAACACAGGGTCACAGTGTCTATGAGGTCAATGTGCAAATAAGTGCCAGGAAGTCCTGCTCTGAGTGGAAGGTAAAACCTTCCCCCCTGGGGAACCCAGAATTGGGGCAGGTGTTCAGAGGCAGGTTCTAGACCTCTGCTGCAGTGTTCCCAATCCCCCAGAGGCCCCTAATGTCCCCTAGAGTAGGAGCCTGTGGCTGAAGCAGAGGGCATTCTAGGAGGACTCTGGAAGGTCTGGAAGAGGGGTCCCCAGAAAAGATCTCTGGGATAGCCCCACCCAGCCAAGCTGCTCAGATATGCCCCAGAGGTTGACTCCTTGAGACCCAGGAGCAGAGATCTCTTGGATCAGGATAAGGGGAGGTGTGCCTGAGCAGATCCTGCTTCCTGGCCCCAGGGTATGTGAAGAATGTTGGGAACAAGGATTAGGAGGAACCGAAAGGTTATTTACCATGTTTACCAAATCGTCCAGGGCAGGGGCTATATGAGCAGCAGCAATTGCTGATGCCTCATGGGAAGGTGAGCTGGTGGAGGAGGTCACTGGCCACCTCTGGGCTCGAGCCTCTTCGTGGCCAACCTGACTTCCCACGTGGCTGCTTAGTTCCTGCCCCTCTCTCCCCTCCCTGCTTCTCCTTTACTAACACAGCCTGCCACATTTTACACATGTGTTGGTAAGTGAGAAACAAAACATGAAAAATAAAGTGAAGAAACACAGTGTCCTGTCTTTGTGATTTCACCTCTGGGTTTCGAGTCTTCCCACAGGTCTTCATTTCTATGGAAAACTTTCCTGGGTATTCTAGAGCAGGAACTTATTATTCATTCTCATTGCCCAACACTCACCCCAGACCCTTCCTTCCACCGGTGTCCCTTGACCAGAGAGTGGATCTACTCAGTAAAACCCTCATGGGAGGGATGGAGACCAGAGGGTAGACTTGGGACTTGGAGGGGCCAGTTTCAGCATTTTGTAAGGACAAGCTGTATGTCAATTCAGCCCATTTGCAGTGGAGTGCTGGGTTGGTGGTGAGCTCACTGTTGGATGGCCACTTGGAGAGCGGTCATGAGACCTGGGGTCCCCTCCCAGCCCTGAGAGCCTTTGATTCTAAGACTCAACCAGCCAGATGCTCTCAGAGCCCTTTTCCCATTCTTAGGTCCCCTTGGTTCCCAGTTTTCATCTTTAACAGTACACATCCTCAAATCCTCTTTGGAGGATGACCTTTGGGCTGCTGGAGCCCCTTCAACCTACTTGTGCAGAACAGCTAGATGTCCCTTAGCATTGCCTTCCCCTTGGAGGGCCCTTGATCAATTAGGTATGGGGTGGGGTCAAGCCACGCTCTTCTGCTTCTGGTCAGGATGGCAGGGAGGAGGGAATCACACTGGAGTTTGCCTGTAGGATCTAATCAAAGGATACCATATTGGGAAAATGGTTATTGTAGGGCCTAGAATTGGTTGGTTTTGATGGAGGAAAATGAGAGGTTTGAGTCCACAGGTATCATCTGAAAGCACAGAGGAACATGCAGAAGGCCTCCACACAATATTTAAAGAAACCTTATGTGCAACCTTGGGTTCAATCCCCAGCAGTATAAAATAGAGAAAGAGAGAAAATCCTTATTTCCTTCAACTAAGGGAAGGCTCCTGAAGACCAGACACAGGGCCTGTTGTAAGAGGTTGCAAGAACAGAGAAACTTCACAGAAGGCTGGAGTAGACTTGCATCAGGGCCCTGGTGTGCAAACAGTGTGATCCTTTGACTTGTTTGAGGCTATCTGGGGCATGTGACTGAGGTCAGTGAGTCCTGCAATTCCCCAAACCCTCTGGGCCTGCAGACCTGGTCATTTTCCATTGCATTTCTGCCACTTGCTTTGTGTGAAGACCTTGCAGAGGTCTCATTGAGCAGCTGCCTTTCAGGGTGATGCTTGCATTCCTTAGGCCTGCCCCACCGCTCTTCCTGGCCTATAACAGGTTTCTAGCTTCAGTGTGGTCTGGCTTGGGGAGGACCAATTCCATAAAGGGAGAGACAAGATTTTTCACCAAGGAGCTGTAAGACCTGGCTGTTATATACCTGCAGGAACTAGGAGAGCATTCCCCAATGGAGTCTCCCTCATGAAGGAGCTAAGGGATGTGCAGGGGAGAGGCACTGGCCTCATCAGGAGGGTCAGCAGGGCTATTCCCTATAGATAGACCAGGTATGACACTGGAGGTGCTGTCATGGAGCTGGACTCCCTCACATCAATGGGTACAGCAGAATCTCGGGCTAGCAGGGGGCCAGCTGTAGTACTTAACCACCAGGGGAAAGATGGATGTGACTAATGAAGTGGGAAGTTAAGGTTGGTATGGCAACAGGAGGCCCAGATGCAATGGGGATGTCTGTGGTGGTGAGTAGTGACCATGGTGTTACCAGGGGCAGGAGAAATGGTCAGTCAACTAGGGTATTGCTTTATTTACATACCCCTCGAAAAAGGTCAAGTGGTCCGTTTCCCCAAGGGAAAATCATGATCTCTGAGCTCTTTCCCAGTTTTTAGATCTGAGTCAGTTCTTGAATCCAGAGAAGCCAGGTCCCTGAGGAAGGACTTTATGATTTCACTGCATATACTATATGTGGACAGGAATGATTTTCTCAGCCCTCTTCCAAATGGATCTAGAGCCACTTACCCAAGTAAAATTCATCAAGGAGATGGGATCCCCAGATCTGTCTATCAGGGACCCTGACCTCACCAGGGTGAAGGTCTGAGTCACTCCCTCAGACCAGCCCCCTAAACCCAGCAGAATTGCCAAAGGTAGGGCATCTAGAACAAGGTTATGGGGGAAATGAGGAATGTCAGTTATGACCTTAGGGCCATCTACAGCAGCAGCAGGGACTTGAGCAAACAGACTCCCCCTTCTTTGATATGTGTTCCCCATGTGGAGCAGAATTAAATGAGATTGAGTGGTTCTATGTGAGGCAAACTGGTCTGGAACCAATGCTGATTCTCAGCCCACATCTTTTTGGATGAATCCTCTGGATGGATGTGTGCATGCCCCCCACGCTGGACCTGGCTTCAGGGGGCTCAGCTCCTAGCAGCCAACAGCAGCAGCTCTTCTCCACATGTAACACCAGAATTACCTGAGAGTAGACCTCCTTGCAGCAGCCTGAGCAGACATGGAGTGTGGGCATGGGGAAGCCAGCTACCTCGCCTGAGCTCAGGACAACGAAGGTATTACTTCCACTCTGATACAGGAGCAGGTTACCTTGGCAAGACTGCCTGAGCCTCTCACCCCTGTGTCCCCCTCTCTCACTACCCTTCCCTGGCTGCATTATCTTGATTGATCACTTGCAGAAATGGTCCCCTAAGGCCTACTTTTGGAGAATGTGACTTAAGATGGGGTAGATGGGCAAAGTCTAGTCTTAGGAGGGAGCGAAAATCCTGGCTTGCTGTGGGTAAAGGACAGGCTAGCTCCAGGTATGGAAGGCTTTCACTGAAGAGTCCCCAGTGGGAGAGGGAGACACGGACAAATAATCATGGGGCATGGAGCAATTGATGGTCTTGGGGAGTCAGGGAGCCTCCTAGGAGAATCTAGACTGATCAGAGGCATTTGCAGGAGAGAACTTAGGGATTGGAGAGGAGACAGAAATCTCACTGTGTGCCAAGGCTCAGACCCAGAGAAGGACCTGGAGTGGTTAAAGACGGTGCGTGTTTTTGGATAGTTGGGAGATGGGCTCTGGGAGAGAAGGAACAAAATGAAGGGGTGAGCTAAGCAGGGGCTAGGTTTGTGGTATATCCCATACTTTGCTCATTTGCATACTATTTGTATTATATTCATCTTTGCTACTGCTGACTTAATTATTTTCCTTCAATGATTGATATTGTTACTTAGTCTCCCCCCCCCCCCCCCCCCCCCCCCCCCCCCGCTTTTTTTGAGTCAGGGTCTTGCTTACTTGCTCGGGGCCTTGTTAAGTTGCTGAGGCTGGCTTTGAACTTGTATTCCTCCTGCCTCAGCCTCCTGAGTTACTGGGATTACAGATGTGCACCACCATGCCCAGTGATATTGTTCTAAATAGATATGTTTAAAATAAAAACTGTGTTTCACCATTGTAGAGGGAAGGGCAGTGAGGTAGCTTTGCAGAGGGGTGTCAACATGACTAAGCCAACTACGTTTCCCAGAATTCCCTTTTAGCGTTCTGGTTAAGATCAGTCACACTGGGGTGCTTGCTTTGGGCACAGAGAATACAGCTGGTTGTAGAAGAAGACAGTAATAAATGTCAGCTATGATCATGTGACCAGTTGCAGAAATGAGGACTGTAACAGTTGAGTACTTCATCCTTATTTTTATATGAATCAATTGTTCATGTTTTAATCAATTTTTATCTTTCTCCCATTTCCCAAACATATAACATAAAATCATGGCTAACTTTACTTTTATTTATTTATTTATTTTTGTACTGGGGTTTCACTATATTGCCCAGGCTGGCCTCAAACTCCTGGACTCAAGCAATCCTCCTGACTCTTCCAAATAGGTGGAACTATAGGCATATGGTTCCACACTCGATCAACTTAACATTTCAGTATTTAAGTTAAAGAAAATTTATTTGAGTTGGGTACGGTGGTCCACACCTGTAATCCTACCATCTTGGGAGATTGAGGCAGGAGGATAGCAAGGTCTAGACCAGCCTCCGCAAATTAGTGAGACCCTGTCTCAAAATAAAAATAACCCCATCTGGGGATGTAGCTCAGTGGTAAAGTGCCCCTGGGTTCAATCCCCAGTACCAAAAAATATTTTTTTTAGTTTTAGGGGGAGTGTATCTTAGTTAGAAGAGGGATGATATCACCCAATGATACACAAAGGAGCTTTGTATTTCCTTGTGGGAAAGAATCTATGTGGTTTGGGTCACATGAAGGTGGTTGTACCATGGTAGGTGGGCCACTGTCTTTATTTGGAAATTAAGTATGATTTATTACTTTGTTTTCAAAGACTTTTTTTTTTTTTTTTTTTTTTTTTTGGCAGTACTGGGGATTGGAGCCAGGGATGCTCTACCACAGAGCGACATCCTCAGCCCTTAATTTATTTTGAGACACAGTCTCACTAAATTTCCTAGGCTGGTCTCAAAATGCGATCCTCCTGGCAGAGCCTCCTGAGTAGCTGGGATTACAGGCGAACACCTGCGTTGTTTCCAGCATATATTGGATTTACGAGTGATTGCCTTGTGCTCCATTTCCATCAAAATTCTCTACCTTTTACTTTAAAAATCCCCTGTCGCTGGGCATGAGCCCAGGAATTTGAGTCCAGCCTGGGCAATATAGATCCCATCTTAAAAAAAAAAAAAAAAAAAAAAAAAAGACAAGCAACTATGTGGTGAGTTCCACAGAAAGAGTAATCTGATGGCATGAATGATTAGAGAGCACGCATCTGACTCTACCTCCCAGTGAGTTGACATACACATTCCTCATGTCTAAGCCACTGTCTTCAAGAGCTGGTGTTGGATTTTCACTAGGAAAAAAAAAAAAAAGCCGGAAACTTACAAGGTTTCGGCAGTGTCCTGGCTCCTGCAGATCCCACCTCAGGGCAGTGCCACTGGGGGCTCCGCTGGGAAAGGCCCTTCCTCTGTCCTGGAAGTTTGCACAGATGGCTTCTTCCCACTTTCTCTCCCAGAGGGACAACTGGGCCCAAAGCAGCCAGGTGCTTCCAGTCAGAGAAGCCATGACGCTGACTTCAGGGTGGCAATATTTTCCTTACTCACATGGATGAAATCCCAGAGACTCTCAGCCAGGAGCCATCTTGGAGTCACTCCTTTTCCATCTTCTCTGCTCAGCTGCTAAACGTGGGCAAGTCCCAGGGTCCATCCTGTGTCTGTTCCTTCCCAAGTCACACCCTGACCCCAGTTGCCTCTGTTCTTCTTACAGCCTCTTTAAATACCATCCATTTGTCCAAAACTCCTAGCTTTCTGTCTCTAGTGGGATGCCTCCCCAGGTCTTCTCAGCATCTCTCTCATTTCTTTTTGGCATCTCTACTCCGACAGCATCTTAGTATAAGTAGGTCTATTCTCTATACTCTGTCCCCAAGGTGACTCCTGAGTCCTGAAGCCCAGCCAGGTTGTGAAATGGGAAGTCCCAGTGAGTCAGGCCCTGCCCACGTGTCCCCTGCCTGACCCAGCCCCTCCTTCTTCACCCTGGCCTCCCACTTTGCTCTTGCCTTCTGACCACATCCCAGCTCCCAGTTCTTTCCACCTCCACCTCCAACCCCGCTCAGCAGTCTGGGGAGCAGGGACAGGAACTGGTGATCATCTTCCCTACTCCAGAGGAACGGGAGCTGCCTCCAGTGAGCCATGCCTCATCCACCTTTGCCTAGAATGACTGTCACAGGCAGATCCTTCATGGGGCCATGGAGTAGGCCAGTCTAGCACCTGGGCTGCCTGCCCTTCCCATCTGCCCCAGCCAGTCTTGTCCCAGGACTGAGCTGCATCCTGGGCCCTTGTCCATGTGGCCCACTCTTCCAGGCCACTGAGTCTGACCTAGATTCCTTTGTCAGGAGAATCCCAGGACGCAGACACATGTTACTGGCAGAGAAGTCAGAGGGAGAGAGGGACAAGAGCTGGAGGGAGCCCTGGGTCATGATGTCAAAAGCTCAGCACCTGGAGACTGGGAGAGGCCTCCAGTCACAGACACCCATCCCCATCTCCCCACCGTGGCAGCAGTGTCTCCTTAGAGCATATCTCACATGGCCAGGGGGCACTAGGAAATTTTAGGAATACACAGAAGCAAGCTCATGTAACTCTGTGTCACGTGGTGCTTTTGCCATTATCACATGGGTCTCCTGAAATCATTACCATTTAAATTACTTTTCCCTCTTTGTGTTTTCCATTTTTCCTCCAGTATTTCCACGTTTTACTGTTACATGAATCCTGGGATCTGGCAGCATTCTCTGACCTCCAGAAGTTCTCCACCCAAGCAAGCAGCTTGCCTTTGCTGATCCAGACGCAAGGCCCCGTGCACAGCAACCAGAACTCTGTAGTCTGCTTGCACCTGAAAGCAAGGCTGGAGGGGAGTTTGCCCTCATGGCCCTGTCCTCCTCTTGAATCGCTGACTCTCACAACTAACTCCATCCCTATGCGCACCCCCAGAATAGGGGATGGAATCCAGGCTTCATGCATGCTCGCAAGTGCTCTACCACTAAGCCACACCCCTGGAACAAACTTTGAAGGGTGAAAGATGGGTGTGTCCTGGCTGTGTGGAGCGTGCCTTTGTACAAATTTAAAAAATGGCTCCCTCTTCCCAGTGGACGAATCCTACTCCAAGACCCAGGGCTTTGTGCAGGAAAGGTGAGCCAGAGTTGAGGCTACTCCCATCCTTGCCCTGGCAAGAGCTCCACCTAAGCCCTCCCACCTGCAGTTTCAGCTTCAGCTACATCAAGTGGTCTTGACTTGAGCCAAACTTCACACTGCCATCCCTCCACCCAGACGCATCATAGATGACGTTTCTGCCTTCTGTGCTGGTAGCAGCTTAGGCTGCTGAATTCATACGTGCTGGGAAATGTAAATGCAAAATGCAGAGACAAGAGCATTAAGAAAAGGAATTTTTCTTGGGAAGAAAGAAGACCAGACCTCAAGGCTGGCTCACCAGTAAAAAAACACAAGCAGATTTTTTTTTTTCCCCAAAACTCATAAATTTACCAAGAGTATAATCGGTCTTAACTTTTCATGTAATTATCATTATCTACAGGGTTTGTAAGAGGATAAGTGTGTGTGTGTGTGTGTGTGTGTGTGTGTGTGTGTGTGTGAGAGAGAGAGAGAGAGAGAGAGAGAGAGAGAGAGAGAGAGAGAGAGAAGTGGGGCAGGAGAGAGGGAGGGAGAGAGAGAGAAGTTCTCAAGGTTTTATCTATTTTACAGACTAGAGCTCTACAGAGGGGCCCAGGTGTGAGGTCTTTCCTAGTCCTCCGGAATGTGTTCAGTCATAATAATGGCAAAACGACTTTCTTGCAACTAGGTAACCATCTCTTTGGGCTGACCCTCTGACCATATTCATGCCATGTCAACGCCATGCTGCAGTAGGTATCTGGACTCCATCCCTCAGCGGCTTCCTTGGGTCAAGCCTACAAGGTTTATGACAAATTCTAGATAATCCTTCCCTTACTCTCCCTGTCCCCTGTCCCACCTTCTCCTTTTCAATTACTTCAATTATTTGTTAGTTCTAAAATTTATATCATAATTTCTAAGTAAGCTGGGTGTGGTGGTGTGTGCCTAGTCTCAGCACTCGGGAGTCTGAGGCAGGAGGATCACTTGAGCCCAGGAGTTTGAGACCAGCCTGGGTGACATAGTGAGACTACTGGAGGCTGGCAGTGAGGAGATTGTCTTCCCACACAGTAACTGTCAGAAAGCTCATTCAGTGCATCAGCCTTCCTGTGGCTCGCCAGTGGGACCAGAGCAGAATTCCAAATGTGACTGAGGCCAAGGACATCTTTGTTCATACAAGCAGGCTCTGAGTAGACCTCAAGTGTGCTGGATTTTGGTCCCAGCTGCAGACATGTGCTACCCTCTACCCCCCACCTTAGCTGGGCAGAACTCCCTTCCACTCTGCTCCCAGGACTTGGCTGTCTCCTCCTCCTCCAGGAAGCCCTCCTAGGATGCTCCCAGCCTCTCAAACTGCAGGACAGCAAGGTGCCTGGCATGGGGGAGTGGGGGTGCTAGCCCATGTCCCTACTCCAATCCCATGTGCCCATAGTGCCACTCTGGATAGTAAGTTTCTAAAAACAGATTTAATTCAGGACCTATTGCAACAGGGGCAAAGAGACCTTGGTATAGAACCCAGCTCAGTTCTGAATACAACAGGGATAAATAGGGATTTGCAGTGAAGGAGCTAGGATGGGGGCAGGTGTCAGTGGATGAAAAAATACTAAGAGGGATTCAGCTCACAGGGACTAATGATGATCAGACCTCACCTGGGGATGGGAGTAGATGTGAGATTTGGTCAGACATTGAGGGTGGGGATTCTGGCTAGACTGACTTTGCAAGATTTTTTACCGGGCAACACAAAGACGGCACAGAAGCTAGAGGCCATGTTGAGAAGCACCTCAGAGGAGCCTGAAGTGTGGTCAAGGAAAGAGAGAGCTTTTGTCCCCAGCCCCTTAGGTCTTGCCTGGCTGCAGTCCAGATACTCCCTTCCTATTCCTTGCAGGGACCTGGACTTGGTCCAGCCTTACCTGGAGGGCATTTCTGTCATTCATCTGCACCCAGGCCAGTAGAGGGCCATCTGCTCCTCCTTTCTGCTCCCTGACATCCCTAGTTCAGTGACCACCCACTCCCATTATGCCCTGCAGCTGCCTGGTCTGAAGATTGTGATGGACTTGGAGCCTGGGGCGGCTTGGGCAGGAAAAAGAACCTCCCTCTGGAAGGACAGTAGACCAATGGTGTCAGTGGTGGTGTCCCAGCCATGTCAGGGATCACAGAACCAGAATCCCAAGGGCATCTGTTTCCTGCTGAACAATTTCCATTTCCACAGCTTAATTCTGCCACCTTGTCGTTATTCACCTAGGTTACCTCAATAGTCTTTGGATGGCTCCTTGCCACTCCCCCACCCACCCTGGCAAATCATGACCCTCCCTTGCTTGCTACCTTGGGGTCCCCTAGAAATGCTTCATGCTAGTACCTGGAGTTCTTGCTTAGGCCAAGTGTCCCCTGCACCCCTACAGCCCAGTCTTTGTTCACCTTTCAGGCTTGGATACCCATCCCATGAAGGAGTATGGACCCCTCTGCTTTCTATCAACTCCTGGCCCACAGCTCTGGCTGTACCTGTCATGATTCTGACTCCCAGACCCAACATCCTGAGGTAGCAGCTGCATCCCCTACTGCTGTGCCCCACCCCCACCCTAGAACAGCTGGTGACACTGCATAGGAGCTAAAGCTGAGGCTGGAGGGGCAGCTGCTTTCCTCCTGCCACCGGCACCCCTCCCGTGTCATCTAGGGAGGGAACACTGCCACATCCAGTGTGGGTGTTTGTTTTTCTTGTTCCTGCTTTCTCCTGCTCTCGTGAGGTGCACAGGCCCGGGCAGGCCTTGTGCCCAGGCAGACTGCCAGCTCCCTCTCTTCCAGCTCCATAAACAGCTGGTGGCAGGTGGACACGGGCCCATCGCCCTCCTTTCTTCCTCCCTGAAAGGCGTGTTGTCTGCTTTCAGTTTTCCATGGGTGGTACTGTTTCCCTTCCCTTCCTTGTGTTTTTAGCTCACTGGGTGCCCGGGGGAGCAGGTGATTGGAGGCCTTGGGCATATCTACATTCTCGCCCATCATGTCAAAAAGTGGCATGAAATTCCACCCAATCCTCAATCATCCATCGTAGGGAATACTATAATGCCTTGTCTACTTTATAATTGTCACCAAAACACCCTATTCACTACCGGTTCTGAGGGTTCCGTGGTAAATTCAGATCCCCTGAATCCCATCCCTGGGCAAGGGGCAGGGCCTCAGCTGAGTCTGGACTGACAAGCTTGATCCCCACATGCCATCCTGGAGCATGGTGAGCCCTTCTGCTCTCACAGGGCCCCTCCCTGAGGACCCCTCCCGGCGACTTCCCCATTCCTCTTCCCACTTTCTGCCACTCTGCTGCCCCACATGGGGCTGCCACATCTTTCTGCACATGATTCTTAAAAGTGGGGTGAGTCATGTAGCTCCCAACTAAAGGCCTCTGCCTACCCTGCTCCCACCCACCTGTCAGGCAGACCTGAGAACCCCAGGAGTGAGCACAGGGCCTGGCATATGGCAGATGTGCCAGGCATGTGGGCTATGTGTCCTCATGGAGCTGGGCACAGTGGTGCGTGCCTACAATCCCAATGACTCAGGAGGCTGAGGCAGGAGGATTGCAAGTTTGAGGCCAGCCTCAGCAACTCAGCAAGACCCTATCTCAAAAAAAAAGGGGGGGGGGGGGGACAGTGCACACAGACACACCTGTGAACAAGTCCTACAGCGTGTGTGTCTGCAGGCTGGGACTCCAGGGATAAGGTTCCAGACCTTGGTGGGAAGGAGGAAGGGGCATAGTCTTGGACCCTGAGAACCCACATGAAGGGGCAGCCAGAAGCACCTGGGCAGGACTTGCCTGGGACTGAGATTCGTGCAACCTGAGCAGCAGGGTCACTGGGCTCTCAGCAGCATCGTGGCTACACCAGAGCCTCACAAAGACATTGTGAAGTAAAGTGGCAGGGAGAAGGGAGGGGCCAAGGCTGGAACCTGGGTCTCCCATGAAGAGAGGATGGCCTGACAGGGTTATGCACAGGGTCAGTGCCTACAGGCACCTGGAGTAGCCAGTTCCAGACTTAGGTGCCAGAAGGCTCAGGGTTCAGTGACTTCAGGACATGGGTGACCCAAGCATGACCCACTTGGGACAGCTGAGCATTGCCTTGGGTGGGTGCAAAGACTTTGGAATGAAGGGAGTTGTCTGTCAAAGCTCAGCCAGTCGGAGGCGTTGATAAAGCCTGCTCACTAGCATCTGGTCCAGGCCCAGGGATTACAGACCTGATGGGAGGGGCTGGGTGGGGCTGAAGGTGAGGGGAACTTTTACCTACTTTGACTATAAAAATAAACACTGATCCTAGGTCTCTAGTCAAGTAGTTGAGGTTTAATTCTCAAAATGATGTGAGGCGCACCAGAGTACACTTTGCTCTGGAAGTCTCAAGTGTGGAGCGAGGAACACGGTGGTAAGTCTAACTTGGTCTGGGACACGTGAGCTTGACGGACAGTGGCACCTTTGCCTGTCTGCATCCTCAATGTCATTAGCGAAATGATTTTTGGTGACTCTGCCTGTCCTGGGATAGGAGGAAGAAGGGAAGACACTCAGAGACCAGGATGAAATAGCCTCCACTGTGGGGATAGAGACTCAGGCAGGGCACAGACTAGAAGGAATACAGGGCCTATGGAGTGGGAGAGTCTGCTGGACTCTGCCTTTGAAAATCTCTGTTAAGAAGGGCAGGGGAGAAATTAAGTAAGGATCAGGTCAGGACAGGTCGAGGTGAGAACTGACGGAAGCTGGAGTGATATGGGGTTATTGCCTGGCAAGGTGGAAGGTTCCAAGGCAGGAACAGAGAACTGGATTCTCTAACTGCCTCCTCCTCATGTGTTCTCTACCCAGCTTTGGAACTTGAAGACTGAACCCTGAGGGTTGTGTCCTCTGGCCACAGAGCAGCAGTAGCAGGTGATAGGGTACAGAAGGTAGGACTGGGGTTTCTCCTTGCCCCATCCCCCACTGTCTCTCCAAAGTCACAGCTCCTACCTGGTCACCCCAGTTTTCCCCTGGCTCAACATCCTCCTTTATCCTCTCCTTCAGGGACTCTGGTGCCTCCACATTCCATTGCTTCCCTTTACCTGGTGACGCCCCTACTCCTGGTTGTTAATTATCCTACTTCCCCTTCCTTGGAACCCTCCTGGGGGTTCCTCCTGAATGCTGCTTCCTGTTGAACCTAACAGGTCAGGTAGGGTGGGGGAAGGGTCTAAGCTGGCACTCCAGGGTTCAAAAACTTAGATACCCACAAAACCTGCCATGTGGAGGTGCACCTGGGAGGAAGGTGGTGGGGAATGGTTGGTACCAAGGAGAATGGCAAAGCCCAGCCTCATCCACAGGGCTGATCTCTTTTCAGGGTACTGATTAGTGCCCTGCAAACCATAGGCTCTGTATTGCCAGAAATTGAAATTTTTCACTTTGTTTTCAAAAATGGAAGTAGGGGGTTGGTAGAGCCCTTGCCTAGCATGCAGAAGTCCCTGGGTTCAATCCCCAGCACCGGAGATGGGGAAATAGCTCAGTTGGTAGAGTGCTTGCCTTGCAAGCACAAGGCCCTGGGTTCAATCCCCAGCACCGCCAAAAAAAAAAAAAAAAAAAAAAAAAGTGGAAGTAGGACTCTGAATTATAAATTAGTTGTGAATTTAAAAACGTCATGAATCGAGCACATCATAGCAAGGAATCACATTCAGCTGGGAAAGTGGCCAGCTATGCTTTGGGAAGGGCAAGGCTTTGGGGCTGCTGCACTCCTCCCTCTTTGAGATGAGAAAGGTCTGAATGCTCCACAAGTCCCAGAGGCTCACCAGCCAGGAACTGAGGTTCTGGACTGAAGTTATGTCAGGCAACCCAATGGTTGCTGCCCTGCCTTGAGGGTCCAAGACTGGGCTCATCACAGAAATGTACTAAGCGTACTGGTACATGTGAGATGGGCGCGGGAAAGGAGCCTAGTCCACACCATTCCAGGCTGAAATGAGCCCCGCATCTCCGTGGGAGCCAGAGCTCACCATCAGACCCCAACTGAGGCAGGCAGGTTTTGGGATGGAGTGCAATGCTTGCTCGCCTTCCAATATCTCGACCCGCCCCCCACCTATGACTCCCGCCTCCGCGAGGGCTGCCCTCCATTCCCCACGGTCCAGACCCCATGTTCCTTCAAGTGTAGCCTCCGCAACCCCAGGACCTTCCTGCACTGGACCCGGGTTTGGGACCCGGGTTTGATGTGGAGAGGATGCTCGGGGGGCGGGACCTCGTGGGCGTCCCCAGGGGAGGGACTGGGGTTTCGCGCAGGCAGAGTAGCGGGTTCCCACGAGCACCCGAAACGCGCATCACCCCCGCGCCCCGCCAGGGCAGAGCAACCCGGACACCCCAGGCTCGAAGAACGCGCGCCGAAGGGCCCCGTATGACCGGAAGTTCCCCCCCGTGGGCATGGGCGGGGCGGGGCCGGCGGGCGGCACTTCCGGTGCCCACGCGCTGCCGCCGCCGCGCAGCTCGCGGCCGTCACTTTGTGTAGTGCGGCCCCGGCGGCTCGCAGGCCCCGGCCCCGTGTCCGCCCGTGGCTCGGCCGGCCCGGCGCGCGGTGAGTGGGTCGCGCGGGCGGCGGCGGCGCGGGCGGGCCGGCTCGCGCTGGGGGCGGCGAGGGGCGGGCCGCCCTCCCTCGAAACCCGGCGCTGGAGGCCCGGCCGTGCCGTGGGGCGGCCGCGGTGCTCCGGGCCGGGGCCTGGCGGGGCTGCAACCGCAGCCGCGCAGCCGGGTCTTTCCTTTGCAGCACCCACGCCCCGCGAGGCCCGCAGACCCCCCACCCGGGCCTGCGCGTCACTGACGGGCCCCCGACCCCCAGGGCAGGTCCAGGCAGGCACCACCGAGGGGGCGGGCTGGGGAGGACACGCGCGACACCTCGGGAGGTGTCCACCACCTCCTCCTCCGCGGTAGTGGTGAGGGCTGGGCTGTGGCTGCCCCCGGGGACACACCCATTCAGGAGGGGCTGTCACAGGCATGGCCTCTGCAGGAGGTGGAGGTCCCATTAGCTCCCTGGAGGGCGGGGTTGGAAGCAACTTGTCCTGGCACCCCAGCCTGCTTTATGACCTTGGGGGTTGGGGCGTTGTGTCTTTGAGCCTTCCCTGATCTGCAAATGGAGGCCCCTCTGGGCTGCGTGCTAAGTCGTCTGTTGCCAGTAGGTGGGTACAGGACCTCATTCCTGGGGGTTGAATGGCATTTGGGGTGCTCCTTGTGGCCACAGAGATGGGAGTGGGGCTGGCCTTTGGTGGAAGTCAGGATGAACTCGGGGAAGGGGAGGTGTAGGTACCAAGAAGAGTACCAGCCCCCTAGCTCTTCCTGTGCAGGGTAACATTGGCACTTGATTTGACCCACGAGTATTGGCAGGTCTGGGAACTGGCTGCCTTGGCCAGGGGATCTGGGATGGTCCCTGAAGCAAGGAGGTAGGGGTTGCAAAAACCCAGGGACAGACAATGAGGGTGGAGGCAGCCAGGGAAGGACATCTTCCTGGCAGAAGGGAAGACTGAAGGGCCTGGAGGGAAAGAAGGTGACTAGTACAAGTGCAACACACATCTCCCACACGTGGATTTCCATGAATCTGGCACTTTTATGGAGTTTTTAACAGTTTTCAAAGTTTTCTCCTTTTTGCAGGAGACGTTACTCCCAAGTCTAAATGTCTATGGCAACATATACTAGGGTGCAGGGTCCTAGTGGAAATGAGTGACCAAGATGACCCAGGGATTTATGAAATGAAGCTTTTTATCTGACCTTTGTGGCTTCTGACTTGGGGTCAGAGGTCAAGGGGAAGTGAGCAAAATGAGCTTCCAAAGGACTGTTGGGCTGGAGGAGTCGAGTATGTGGGTTGGAGAAGACATCGAGCAACCAGGGCCGAGCAGAAGTGTAAACTAACCTGCCCCTGAGTTCCACAGGGCACATGGGGTGTCTGGCTCTGCTTCACCCCAGGCCTGTCTGCTCAGGGTCCATGGACCTCGGCAAGAGTTGGATTTCTCTCTTCTCTGGTCATCAGTGCACAAGTTTCTTGGTAGAAGGAACTTTACCTGCTATCCTCTTTGGAAGCAGAGACTCTGCTGCTTCTGGGTTGTGTTCTGGCTCAAAGAACCACCCAGTTGTGGTTAACATGACAGTAAGGTGGTTCTGGAACATGACAGTAAGCTCCAACACTTGAATTTTAAAAATTCTGTCTTACCACATTAACACTGGGTTTTGGGGTCACTTCTTCAGTAAGTACTGGAGTGCTTACTCTATGTCTGGAATGGTGAGATTCAGAGGGGAGCAAAAGGAGCTCCTGCTGTTCCTCAGTTGACTGCTCTCAGGAATAGAAAATGTGGGTGCTGCCAGGGACAAGAACAGAACTGTGTGGCCCAGGGTGAAGAGAGTTCTAGGAAAAGAGGGTGGCACATGAAAAGATCCTGAGGTGGTGAGTGTGGGGCCTGTGTATTCCTAAGCCATATGCTCTCTTCTTTTGTTGGGTCCCCATATATAATGACATGGCCTTGGGGAGTCTGAAGTTGCTGCTTCAGGTGGTGACCAGGCAGGAGATGGCTGTGCTGGTGCCTGTGTTCAGCTTGATTTGACCACATGGGGCCTGAGTGAGAAAAGCCCTCTCTGGGTCTGAGGTGGGTGGCATCTGGGAAACCGCCACTGAGTGCTCTCAGTGTGAGTGCCCATCAGGGCAAGGTGCTGCACATGTGGGACTACACTTCAGGCAACTTCCAACACCAGGGAGCCAGGGAGATGAGGGGTAGGCTTCTTGGAGGAGCAGGAGGCTCCTGGGTCTAGTTTGGAGACCTGGGTCTTTCGGGTCATCATTTTGAATCTAGTATGGGGAACCAGTGAAGGGGGAATACAACCTTCAGGAGAGAGATGGTCTCTGGATGCTAGGACACCCAGCCCCCAGACTTAGGCAGATCTACACAGATAGGCCATTGAACTATAGGTTTGAAACAGCTGTTCAAAGCAATTTGGAAAATGAGTACATGCTGCTGGAATAAAAGTGACAGGATATGGAGTAAGAGTCAGTCTCTGAGCAGTTTGCTCATGTGTGTCCATGGAACAGTGTTCTCATGACCCTGGGCATCTTTATACAGTATGCTTTAGGTGTTCTGCCATGGTAGAGCAGGATGAGCTGGGATGGGCCCAATGTCTAGTGTGACCATGTGGCCTGACATTTTGGGATCCTTCTGGAACTTGTGCCTTCTCCCCCCAGGATTCTGGGTTGGACCAAGTTGCTTTGAAAATGGCTGTTGAGATCTGAGATGTTGATGAGGCAGGTGCTGAATCACAGACCCAGTCTCAGGTCCTAAAAGGAGCTACAGAAACCAATTTATCAAAACTGTGACTGTCCTGACCTAGTGAATGTGCAACTGTGAAGGAGAAATGGTCCCAGGGCTCCCAACTTTCCATATCCCTGGGCCCCCAGCTGGGATCTGGACCATGTGGCAGCATGGCTAAGTGTGCTCTGAGTCCCTGGGCTGAACCGTGTGTGACATCTATGGGAAAACAGAATCTTGTGGGCCTCTGGGGTTTTGGCATTTTATTCCTTAGGATTCTGTGACACCTAAACTTGAAGTAAGGGGTCACAGGGCATTTAATATCACCTGTGCTGGCCTGTGATGAGCCTAACTCCATGGCCTACTTAACGTCTTCCAAATCCCTTCGATAGTGAAAGGGAAGGGTAAAGGAGAGGGTGATGCCTACTCATGCCCTCCTCTCTCCCACGACAGGATGGAGTCTGACCTGCTGGCTTCTCAGTGCTGATCTCACCTTTCACTTGAAGAGGCCAGTGAGTCCCTTGTCCTCTCCTCCCACCTACTGAGTCTCCCAAGTGCCCACATTCTGGTTGTGCTTGGGCCCCGCCTCTGACATTCCTCGCTGACCTGGTTCATGTGTACTGAGGACTGGGTAAGTTTCTCTGTGTTCTCTATATCAGGTGGGCTGTTCCTTGTAGACCACCCATGGACTGTGTTGCCTTGATTTGGTGCTTCTCATCCTTGAGGATAAAGACCTTGGATAAATACTTGACTCACTCCAAAAAGAGGTAGCAGCTCATATCAAATGTGTAGTTGCTAGTGAGGAAGTGGAGGCCACGTCCTAGGGGCTCATGGAGAGGGGCTATTCAGGCGACCGTTTTGGCACAGAATGTGCTGGTTGCTCAGCATAAGGTGGTGGGTAGAACCCCAGTTCTCCCTCAGCTCTAGTGACTTCACCTGTATCTCCTGTCTTTATTTCAGGTCACGTGGAGGCTTGCTCCTAGGGAAGATGGCAGCTATTCATACAACTCCAGATTCCCCAGCTGCCCAGCTGGAGAGGGTAGAGGATGGGTCAGAGTGTGATCTTGACCAGGAGCAGGAAGAGGAAGAAGAAAAGGAGAAAGAGGTGGAGGACGAGGAGGAGGAGGAAATTGTAGTGGAAGAGGAAGAAGAGGAGGACATGGCAGAGGTGGTGGAGGAGGAGCAGGTGCAGGAGGTGGCAGAGGTGGAGGTGGAGGCAGAGGCAGAGTTGGAAGAAGAGGAGGACGATGACAATGACATGGAGGAGGTGCTGGCAGAGGAGCAGAGTCCAGGGTTGGGCACCCCTGAGCCTCTTAGCCATAGTGGTGATGCCAAGTCCTCAGTTCTTCAGGAAAAGGGTAAGAAAAAGCCAATCCCTTGGGGAGGAAGTGAAGAGGGCTGGTGTGGGCCATGCCAGGGAGAGCTCTGGGACCCCTAGGGTAGTGCTGGAGCTGGAGTGGCAGGGACTAGGTTTTGAAATGTGGGAGCAGCTAGGAGCTCCAGCCCTGCTTGCTGGCTGGGCAGAAGTTGACTGAGTGACCAGACCAGGTGCTCATGGGCAGCTGGCCTCTAAGAGGTTTTCCCCACAGCCCCACAGCCTTCCCAGGTTCCAGCTACTGCTCAGGATGAGGATCTGGAGGAAGAAGAGGAGGAGGAGGAGGAAGAGGAGGAGGAAGAGGAGGATGATTTCCTTACAGCTGGGTCTCAGGTGAGCTCCCCTTACTCACTTGGAACTCAGGTAACCTGGGCAGGGTTTCCTCAGAGGTGCCTTACACCTGAAGTCCTGAAGACCTCTGTGGGCAGTGGCACAGGGATCCTCAGGTAGGGCCCAGGCTTTGAACCAGGACAGGGCTGCAGGTCTCTGGCCTAGGAGATATGGTTCTGCTTTCCTAGGGCATGACCCTTCCTAGGCTATTGGGTGGTCCGGATTGTTTCAGTAGGTACCCGCTTACCTGCACTGTGCATGGTGACTTCAAAGTCCTGGCTGTTCCCCAAGATCAGTCTGCTCCCTTTGCCTAGAGTGCCTGTCTCCTACTGAAGCTCTGCTTCCCTGCTCCCCAGTAAGATCAGCCACTGGTGCCCACAGTTTAGTTGGTGCCACTTGTGTGCTCAAGAGTGGACCTTCACACTGTTGATGTTGCCACAGCATTTGCTTGTGAATAAGGGGCTACAGGTTTGGACTCCCAGTTTCCTGACCTTCATGTGAGTCTTGCCTTTGTCCCCTATGAGCTGGATCCTTCACCCTCTCTGAGCCCAAGTCTCTGGTCTCAGGAGATCGGGGCCCTACCTTCCAGGGCCAGGGTGTAGCCTGAAAGCACTTCTGGGCATCTGTAGACCACCCTGACTGTGGGATGCTGGCTATGTCCCATGGAGACCCATGTTGTAGGGCTTCAGTATGTTCTCTCTGACTTTATCTTCTGGGCTGTCTGTGTCAGGGTTCCCTCAGCTTCTAACCAGGGCAGTGTCTGGGGCTGTTTTTTCCAGGGACTGGTGACCTTTGAAGATGTGGCTGTGTACTTCTCTCTGGAGGAGTGGGAGAGGTTGGATGCAGACCAGCGGAGCCTCTACCAGGAAGTGATGCAAGAGAACTACGGGATCTTAGTGTCCTTGGGTAAGGAACAGCCTTTTGTTCCTTATGGGCAATGACTGTAAGGGGCTTAGTTGTCTGAGAGGGTGCTTCTTGAGTCTCCGGGTCTTGGAGCAGGGAGGTGCTGGGGCTAGCTACCCCCAGGAACCTTGGGACCACTGTGGCCTCTGGGAGAGGTAGGTTGGGTGTCTGAGCCAGGTGGCTATGTGTTATGGAGCTGCCAGTCCTGCTCTGGCTTCTGTGCTTCATGGCTCCAGAAGCTTTGAGGGGGAGAGGCAGGTGAGGGCATCCTGCAGGTGAAGCTGTGTGGGCAGGGCTTGGTGGGAGGAGAGGAGGGTGGTGAGGGCAGGGATGCAGAATCTCCTAGAGCAGTGTGAGGTGGGGAGGGCTGGTCCTGGAAAGGACGGAGAGGAGGAGCGGATATGAGCATGGACAGGAACAGCTGCTCCACAGCTGCCATCTGTTTCTCTCCTGGGCAGGATACCCAATCCCCAAGCCAGATCTGATCTTCCGCCTGGAACAAGGGGAAGAACCTTGGGTACCAGATAGCCCTCACCCTGAGGAGGGAGACATTGTCACTGGTGTCTACACAGGTGAGCACAAGATGGAATTGCATGGGGTTTCTGCCAACACCATTGCCCAGAGCTGTTGTCTTTATCCAAGCTCTCTGCAGACCTGGCACCTGTTCCCTCTGCTGCCTTTGACAGTCTCAGTGCTGACTGTCTGGAGTGTGGAGTGGGTTCCATGGAGACAGGGCAGTCACCATGTGCTAAGCTCTTCTTTTGTCTCTTGGGTCCTCTTGGTCAAGTTCCACAGCAGGGTGATGACTGGAAGGTTCTTAGAGAACTTTAAAAATGATTCCAGCCGGGTGACACCTATAATCCCAGTGGCTTGGGAGAGTGAGATGGGAGGATGGTGATTTCAAAGTGAGCCTCAGCAACAGTGAGGCAGCTATGCAACTTAGTGAGACCCTCTCTCTAAATAAAATACAAAATATACAAAATAGGGCTGGGGATGTCGCTCAGTAAAGTGCCCCTGAGATTTCAATCCCTGGTATCCACCCCCCCCCCCCCGCCCCAAATATTAAAATACAATGATTCCCTGTCCCTACCTTGGAACCTAGGATTACTTTTTTTTCTTTTAATTTTTGATAAATGGGGGCAGTGGTCAGGACTTTGGTTAAGAGATACTAGGAGCCTGGTAGAATGTTGTGCAGCCTTTCTGATTCTGAGACTGTCTTCTCTACCCATTTGACCACTTGTGCAAAAAAGTCCCCCTCAGCCTTCCCTGTCTTCCCAGGGAGTCCATGGGCAGGCCTCTGGCCTGGGTGGGCAGCTTGGGGCCTTCTGGAGAAGAGATTTTGGAGTGATGTGTAAAGAAGACATTTGGGGTGGTTAGTTTCTCTAAGGGCATTGGACCTGGACCTGGCTCTGGCTCTGCTCCTTCAACTCTCTGAGCCTTGCTTTATTCATCTGGAGAGTAAAGAATATGCACCGAACCCATGGTTTCCAACCTCAGCCTGTGGGATTCTTGGTTGTGTTGTGGTACAGTGGAATCACAGTCATTTTCAGTATTTCAGTATGTGCAGTGAGGCTTTTGCCCCACAGGCATCTGTGGTTTGGGGCTATGGTTATGTCAACCTAGGGAAGGCACAGGGCAGACCTGGAGCAAGCCATACATTTGTTTTAAAAGAAAAATACAGAAAAACACACTGTAGCAACATTATACGTCCTTATCAGAGCATTGTCACTTGCAGAGTCGTCCTTGTGACAGCTGTGTGCTGTTCTGTGTGGGGAGGGCTCATCAGCCTCCCTTGAGACAGGAAATTGACTTTTCAAGTGGTTGGTTGGTGGTGGGGCCTCAAGGCTCTGTCTGCAGTCCCCCTTCACTGTGCCAGGCACTCTTCTGCTGAATCTCCAGGTTCTTGGGACCCTCTTGGGATCTTGCCTGGGCTTCAGAATTGAGAGGGTTCCCCTGGTATGCTGTCCCTGGGATGAGGTTTGCCTCTTCACTTCCAGTCCACCTCCCCCAGAAGACTGGTGCTTGGTAAGAACAGGCACTGTGTCTCATTCACTCACCCGTGCCCATGGCATTCAGAATGGGTATGATGAGACTGATGGCAGCTTCCAGCAGCCTCCAGGTGCTGTGCCAGCCAGACCAAGCCTAGCACCATGGGGTCCCAGGGGGCCAGCTGATGGCTCCCACCTGCTTGGCAGCTGGCTGTTGCCCCTATTCTGAAAGTGAAGGAAAGAAGAGAAATACAGCATCCAGGATTGAACTGGCTTAAACATTACACAGGAAAGGATAGAGATGAAGTTTAAAAAGCAGTAAGTAGAGACGCACACTAAGGTGAGAGAATCCAATGATCAGCAGATACCCCAGCAGTTCTGGAGCCTCAGTGTGGCTGCACCCAATAGATAGAGGCACACTTGTTCCCCTCTGTCACCTACAGCAGGCAGAGGCTGGCACCAGGCTGCTGGGAGTTTCTACTTCTACAGCTGTGAGCACCTAGTGGGACCTGAGAGGCCAGTCCATTAGGTTTCACACGGCCATGCCCCAGAGGGGACCTTGGCTATCACTGAACTCCTCTTTTCTAGTACTAGCCAGGAAACAAAGGGGTTGGATCTTATCTTGCCCTAGACCCCTGGGCTTGGTGCAGATGGAAGGGAAGGAATAAGGGAATACCCTGGCAAAAAGGCAGGCTTTTTAGTGCCTAGAGCAAAGGACTGGTTCAGGTTTCCAGGTGATGGAGGCTGTGACTGGGGTGGGGTAGGAGGGTGTAGGTGGGAAGGGGGTGGGCCTGTCCCCTGGCCTGGGAGTGCTTTTGTTTTCTGAAATAATTTTGAGGTGGGCCAGGCCTTGTTTCCATATCCACACATAACCTGTGAGGGGACTGAGGCCATAGAGGTCACTGGCCTTTCTGAGGTCACTTTCTGAGGTGACAAGGAATGGCCTAGTGCCTATACTCAGCGGAAGGCCACCTGCTCACAGGCCTGTCAGCCTGGCCAGGACCTGGTCAAAAGGACAGATCCCAGTGAAGAAGCCTGGCTACCTTTCTGAGCTTGAGCTGATGAGCTGGGCTGAGGCTAATGTCTCTGATGTCCTCCTCCAACTAGGAGAGGAGGCTGCCAATGCCCACCAACCTGGGCCTTTCACCCTTGTGTACCTTCTCCCTTGGTGCTGCCTCTGATGGTGGCAGGGGCTCTTGAGCCCAGCTTGTTTCTATGTCTGGATAAAGTTTTGCAGGGTGGGGAGGTGGGAGGGCAAGAGCAGGTGCTGACCTTATTCAGAGAACTTGGGAAGGGTTATCTGAAGGACAGAAGCCTACAGCTTTGACTCCTCCCAAGGCCAGGCCAGCTTGGCCAGGAGACAGGTTTCCTGGCCAGTGTGTTTTGGTGTGCAGAGCATCCCTTAGCCACCTCTGTGGCAGCTGGAGGCATCTTCCCTTGCCCTGTGCCCAGGGCACTTCCTGGAGATGTCTGGGGGCGTTTGCTATTGGGCCACCAGCCATCAGAGCATGACAGCTAGCTTCTTGAAGCTAGAGCAGGGCCTGGGCAGAGAGAGGGAGCCTGCTGCTTTCTGGGTTCTGGGTAAACTTTGGCCTTCATGAAGGGCAGGATCACCTCTACTGTCTACAGGGATCTCTAGGCCTGCAGGGTACCAAGTGTTGGTGAAAGGGTAGCTCCAAGACAGCCAGTGCCCCAGCCCTGGGGCCTCCCTAGCCCCCTGCCACCTTGCCCAGTTGGAGAGGAGAATGTGCATGCCCAGGTGCACAGGGCTGGTTAGTAACCTGTCTGAAGTTAGGGATCTGTGGCTATGTATGCCTGGCAGTAGTAAAGGGACACAGCCTAATACTTGAGAGAGTCTCAACAACAGGGAGAACTAAGAATAAACAGCAAGGGGAAGCCTTGGAGAATCAACAGTAACACATGACGGGGGTAGCACCTGTTTCCAGTTGTAATGCCTATGTAGCATGTCTACAAACACTACTTTACAGCTATTTACTTTTTTATCTTTTTTATCTTTATATTTTTGTAGTTGTACATGGACATAATACTTTTATTTATTTATATGTGTTGCTGAGGATCGAACCCAGTGCCTCACACATGCTAGGCAAGTGCTCTACCACTGAGCCACAACCCCAGCCCCCAGCTATTTACTTTTTTTAACCCTTGCAGCATTACCTCAAAATGAGATTACAGATGGGGAAACTGAAGTTAAGTGACCTGCCCCAGGTCCCAAGGTAGAAATGGGCTTGGAACACCAGCAGAGCTCCCCTTGGCTGCCCCTCAAGAGCTAGCAGGGGAGATGTCATAAATGGGGCACCAGCCTGTAGGAGAACCCCTGCATGGAGCCTGGGATAGTGAGGCGATGCTAAGATCTGTAAGAGCCCAGAGCTTTGAAGGGGAGCCTAACCCTGTCCAATAGGTCTTTTTAGAAAATAGCTGTGACTAAATGTTGGGGAGAAAGGTTGGAGAAATCATGGTGACAACCCACAGTCCTGGGTTTTTTCATTCATTTCCTTGACATCCACCTGCCAAGAGGGCTTTCTTTAGACTATCTGTGCCAGCTCCTGTCACCTGCTACTTCCTGGTAGGCCAGAAATCTGTTTTAACTGGGATTTGACATGGACTGTAAAGGTGTCCTGTGGCCAAGCGCTGGTAGGTTCTTCCTAGATAGCTGACTTTCATCCCTGATCGACCTCTACATTTTCTCTGTAACGCTTTGTGGTCCCTCAGGATCTTCCCAAAGGCCTAGCTAATCATCACCCAAGGTCAGATCCTTGGAGCAGATGTTAGATGCAAGGAGGTGAAATGCCAGCTCCCATCCCTAGGGCTTCTGCACTCTCCCTGTGGTTCTGGATAAAGCAGCCATGCTCAACCCTTGGGGCCATCGGTGGATCACTGCCTGTCCTGCTATCCTCTATTGAGGAACACACCCCATGCTCTTTCTGATCTGAGTGAACTGTCTGCTGCTGGTTGGGGTCTGACAAGTAGAGCTGATGAATCCTCACCTGGATCCACAAAGGGCTTTTGGGTCTTAGAGCTAGCAAACACTCTGCAAACCCTGTCCCTCAAGCAACTGTTACACTGGATTTCCCCATTCCAGGGCCAGCTCTAGTCCCTGTGCCACTTTGACAGCAGAAAACAATACAGACCTGGTCCTGGGGTCTGCTAGTCTCAGGGTTACCCAGGTCCCCTTCCCAGTGGCCTGATAATTCCTGAGATCTCAAGTGCAGCTGGCTCTAACTTCTCTGGGACTCAGGTGCCCTTCCTCTCCCTCACTGGGTGTACATGGTGGCTTTCATCACCTTGCTGAGTGTTTAGGTAAGACCTCATCACTTGTCCTTGCTGTTGGACAAGTGGCCATGCCAGGTCCAGAGGTAATGATGAGTTCCTCCAAGTATCTGTCAGGATTGGACCATTGTACATAGCAGGTGGGGTGGGGGAATTACGGGCTTACCTCCCTGGACCAGCAGGCATTCCTGCTGCTCTTGGACTCTGAGAAAAGGTGGTGTTGGAGAGCCCCTCCAGCTTCTAGCAGTGAGGTGGTTCTCACTGGCCCTGGTGTCCAGCTCTTTGAGGCTTATTAATGCAGCATATGGTTATTGCTCCTTAATTCGGTCCTGATGGCAGACTAACCTACTAAAAAATCTGCCAAGAAATTGTATTTGTTCCTCAATGTGAATTTCCCCTGTGTTAGGGGGCTCTAATTAGAAACTACTCAAGACCCTCACCAGAGCCAAAGGGAAAAAAGCCTTTTGATCTGACCATCAGCCCAGATGGCCTGTCCCTCCACCACTCATCCCTTCCGCAAGGGGTGCTGCAGCCCTCTCAGATTTAGGGAAGAGTTGCTGCCAAAGAAGGGCGCCCAGAGAAAAGGAACTGGGATGTTTCTGTGCCACTTGGGGCACAACTACTTCTCATTACTCAGTGGGCATCGGTGGCAGCTGGTGGTGAACTCAGCCTAACAACACATTTTTAATTTAAAGCTATGTTTACTACAATCACACAGTATTACTAGCTGTAGAAAAAATATAAAAAATAACCCATTTTCTCATCCCTTATATGATCCATGCAAGTTCTGTTACAACTGCAGCCAGGTCTGTGCCATTCTGTCCAGCTTCACTGCACCTGGCAGTGAGCTGTGCTTTCCCATGAGACTCTAGGTCACAATAGAGAATGTTATACAGAACAAGGGCCTGGAAGGATGCAGCATTTGACATGAAGGGTCAGCCTAGGCTTCTGAGAACACCTGGGCTCTCACCATCTTAAGGGTAAACTCAGTGGCCTGGGCTCCGCCAGCCAGGTGACAGCTAAAATAGGCCAGTCTTGGCTATAGAACCAAGTGGGCTGGAAGAAGTTTCCTGGACCCTGGCTGTGGAAGCTCCAACCTTCCAGTTGCTGGGACCTGAAGCGAGCATAGTACAGAGTGTAGAGAGCAGGTGCACAGGTGCTCTGAACACTTGGGGCTGCCACAGGCCAGGCAGTTTCCTGTACGTCCCCAGTGTGAATTAGTGCCTGCTCCGTACATGAGTCCCCCTGCACATCATGGTGGCAGGCTGCCAGCACCCTTGATTCATAAAGAGGAGACTACAGACCTGGCTCCAGAGAGGTAGAAGGGAAAGGCTGGGAGCAGCTCTGTGGAGGAGACAAGTAGCTGAACTTGGAGTGCTCAGTGTCCCAGTAGGCTTGCGGTTTCCCAAGCGCACAGCAGTTTAGGAAGCCCAAGCTGAAGGGTAGCTCACAGGGAAAGGTGGATTCTAAAGGGGAAAGGGTTTCAAGAACCTGCATGTAGCAGGCTCAAGCCTGTTAGGATGAGCAGAGGGCAGGGGCCACTGGCCCTTCACCAGGCCAACTTTTCCTGGTTCTGCTTTGAGAGATGGAGGGATGCCCAGCAAAGCTTAGGCGCTTGTAGAGGCAGGTCCTGAGGGTGCTGAAACCTCCAGGCTGCACTGCCCTCTGCTAAGCTGCCTAGGGAAGTGGCTGTCTTGGAACTTGTCTCCTCTTTTTTGGGAACAGGATCCATTATGGGCTTAGCCTTGGGACTCACAAGAACTTGTGGACAAGATCACCCACTTGGCAGTCTCAGGTCCTTCATAGGATGGCAAGCCCTGGAGGGTGCTCCAGAGGTGGAACCCTGACCTTCCTGGGAGGGATCCCCATGTGTGCATGCCCCACACCCAGAAAGTCCCCAGCTGGGAATGGGGCTGTGGCTTTATTGTCCCTGGGGTAGTCAGGGCTTGTGGGGCAAGAATGATCTCTCACGTGGGTGAGTGGAGATGCCTGCCCACTACTAGAAGGAGGCCCCATTCAGGAAGAACTTGGGGTCCCTGGGGGGCCATGATTTTTCAGGGCAGTGCCTGCCAGGTCATGTTCCCTTACCTCTCCTTTCTGGTTTAACTTTATCGCCTTCAGGAGCCTGGTTCTGGAACGATGACATAGAGGACCACGAGGAGGAAGATGATGAGGACTTCCTGGCAGAGATGGCGGAGGAGGAGAACGAGCCGCCAGGTCTATGGTCTGCGGCCTACGGCGTGGGGGATGTGCCTGGGACTTGGGGTCCTGATGACTCGGATTCAGCGCAGACTCCAGAGGAGTGGGGACCGGACTCAGGAGGCCTCGGGGTCCTGGCGGAGGAGTGTGAGGCAAAGCCCTTCCTACCTGGCCGGGAGCCTGGCTCGAACCTGCTGGCTCCCTGGTCGTTTCCCACCACAGTGGTTGCCCCGACAGGGCGGCCTGAGACCACTTGCGATGTGTGCGGCAAAGTATTCCCACACCGGTCACGGCTCGCCAAGCACCAGCGCTACCACGCAGCTGTCAAGCCCTTTGGCTGCGACGAGTGTGGCAAGGGCTTCGTGTACCGCTCACACCTGGCCATACACCAGCGCACACACACCGGCGAGAAGCCTTTCCCGTGCCCGGACTGCGGCAAGCGCTTTGTTTACAAGTCACACTTGGTCACGCACCGGCGCATCCACACTGGCGAGCGGCCTTATCGATGCGCCTTCTGCGGCGCAGGCTTTGGACGCCGCTCCTACCTAGTGACACACCAGCGCACACACACGGGCGAGCGGCCCTACCCGTGCCCACACTGTGGTCGCAGCTTCAGCCAGAGCTCTGCACTCGCGCGGCACCAGGCTGTACACACTGCTGACAGGCCGCACTGCTGTCCTGACTGTGGCCAGGCTTTCCGCCTGCGTGCTGACTTCCAGCGCCATCGGCGTGGTGGTGGCTGTGCAGAACCCAGTGGTGACGGCCCACGACAGGAGTCCAGCGAGGTGGCATCCACAGTGGGGCCCGAGGAGCAGGAAGCCGGGCCTGAGGGGCCTGAGGAGCCTGAGGAGCCTGAGGCTGTGGAAGCGGATGGAGACGCCGAGGCCGAGGCTAGAGAGGAGGTGGCGGCGGTGGAGGCGGCGGCGGCTCCGGAAAGCAAGAAAGACCCCGAGCCAGACAGGCGATTCTTGGAGATGGGCAATGGCTTGGGGGAGGGCGAAGGCCCTTCCTCGCACCCACTTGGTTTCCACTTTCCTGTGCACCCCAAGTCTTGGCTCCACCCGGATGGCTTCCCGATCCTGGGCCTCCCAGACTTCGGAGAGCGGCTGCCGGTAGATGGGCGCCCCTTGCAGGGACCTTTGGGAGGCCCGCTGGCCTTGGTGGAGGGCACGGGGCTGGCCTGCGACCCTTTTGGCAGCAGTGGTGCCGGGGGCAGTGGTGGCGGCCTGCGTGCCTTTGGTCCCGCGGTTGGGGGACTGCTGGCAGAGCCGGCGCCTGCCGCGTTGGCTGAGGAGGAGAGCCCGTGGATCTGCTCGGACTGCGGCAAGACATTCGGGCGCCGAGCAGCGCTAGCCAAGCACCAGCGCTACCACGCAGGCGAGCGGCCTCACCGCTGCGCTGACTGCGGCAAGAGTTTCGTATATGGCTCGCACCTGGCGCGCCACCGGCGCACACACACAGGGGAGCGGCCCTTTCCTTGCCCGGAGTGTGGTGCGCGCTTTGCCCGTGGCTCGCACCTAGCTGCGCACGTGCGCGGCCATACCGGCGAAAAACCCTTTGTTTGTGGCGTTTGCGGTGCTGGCTTCAGTCGCCGCGCTCACCTGACAGCACACGGGCGCGCGCACACAGGCGAGCGGCCCTACGCGTGTGGCGAGTGCGGCCGGCGCTTTGGGCAGAGCGCTGCGCTGACACGGCACCAGTGGGCACATGCGGAGGAGAAGCCGCACCGATGCCCCGACTGCGGCAAAGGCTTCGGCCACAGCTCGGACTTCAAGCGGCACCGGCGCACACACACAGGGGAGAAGCCCTTCCGCTGCGCCGACTGCGGCCGCGGCTTCGCACAGCGCTCTAACCTGGCCAAGCACCGGCGTGGCCACACAGGCGAGCGGCCTTTCCCGTGCCCCGAGTGCGGCAAGCGCTTCTCGCAGCGCTCGGTGCTTGTGACCCACCAACGCACGCACACAGGCGAGCGACCCTATGCCTGCGCCAACTGTGGCCGCCGCTTCTCGCAGAGCTCGCACCTGCTTACTCACATGAAGACGCATCGCGGTGCCACGGGCGCTCCGGGGCAGGCGGCAGCGGCGGCCCCTGCGCCTAAGACCGAGGCGCCGGCCAAGGGTCTGCCAAGTGCTAATGCGAGCTCCGGGTCAGGGGAGCGCGGCAGCACCTTGCTGGAGTTCGCCGGTGGGACGAGCTTTGGCTCCGAGCCTGCGACTGCGTTCGCGGGGCCCTCGAGCGCCTACGAGGAGAGCATCATGTGAGGGGCCCGAGGCCGAAGGAAGCGCAACCCACTAGGTCACCGGCCCCTCCCCTGGGCGGCTCGGGCGCAGGCCGCCGCGGGACCGCCCCTTGCTCCTCTGGCCTAGGAGTGAGGGCCCCAGTCCTGGGTGCGGTGCCTTCCTTCAGCCCTGGGCGTACGGCCTTCCGCCCCACGGCCTCGGATTTCCTTCCTCAGGGCTCCAGAAGAGATTGCCGTGGCCCCGGAGCTCGTACAGCGGTGGCGGTGGGGCACGCTCGCGGGAGCAGAGCAGCGAGTGGAAGTGGCCAGGGTTGGCGTCTGCCCCCCTAACAAAGACTGCACCATCTCTGGGTCTGTGCTGCCAGGCAGGCGGTAGGGATGGCGGGCTAGGCTATTTATTTTACTGGGATTCCAATGTGGGTGGCCCAGATAAGTGACTTAGGAGTTCTAACTGGGTTTTACATCGAGGGAGGAGAAGCCCTTGTGTCGGGGGAGGGTGGGGTGGTCCAAGTAAGAGCATCCGGCTGCTGGGGTGGGTCAGTGTCAAGTCCTGGCTTCTGGTGGGTTCAGCTGAGAACTTCTTAGTGGGAGATTCAGGCACCTTTTGGTGGCTTGTGTGTGTTGGAAAGTTTTAAGAACTGTGTGGGAGACAAAGGGAAGCCTTATAGGTTTCTAAAGAATGGTGTTCCTCCATAATCCAAGGAGGAAATGGAAAAGCGTTGATTCTGACTGTCAACTCTGGATATTTATTTCTGTCTCTACTATGGCCTGAAGAACATGGGAGGAGGAGAAAAAGACAAACCAAATTTGTGGCCAGGGCTGAAGGGTTGCAGATACTCACAGGCACAGGGTCCCCAAGAGTTTGACGCTTTATTCTCTGAAGTTGCTCACTCTCCTCACTCTACCATCCTTGACATCAGCCAGGCGCTAGCTACTTGGGTGGGTTTTGGTCTCACTTTCCTAAGTCCTTTGGTCCTCCTATCTCTGGCAGCTGGAGGTGGCACACTCAGACATCCTTGGGACACCTTGTGCAGGCTTTTATACACCTGGATCCTGGCTTTCAATTCTCTGAGCTGCCACCTCTCTGGAGCAGGGGGACATGGAGACCTGCCCTTCTGAGTCAGTGCTCATTTATATTAAAGCACTGAGGGTGGTCCAAGGACCTTTTCCCACATCCCATACTTAGGGCCCTATAACCTCCACAAGTCCCTTTAACTCTGCTTCAGTCATTATTCTACACTAGAAACAAGTAGCGTTTCTGTCTAGATTTTAATTTCACAGGTAGGACAGTGGATGCACTGAGGGTTTGGTGGCTTGCACAGTGACTGCCCACTGGGTGTGGACCTGAGCCCATATCTCTGTGACAAACTAAGCACCCAACTATGCAAGGCCCCTGCCTGGTGGATACCCCACCCTCCAGACTGGACCGATGGAAGCCACTGGGCAGCAGCTGAGGCACTTCTCATGTGAGGTCCCCCGTTTTGTGCTTTTTGGGCCAGTGTGAGAGGGGCCAGAGAACTGAGATTTTAAAGTGACTGCATTCCCTTAGACCTAGTTCCTTCTGTTTTAGTGTAGACAGGCCTCAGGGGCTGAGAGCCAGCAGCCAGGCTGCTAGGGGCTGGGCGGGGTAGGAGGTGTGGTAGTCAGTGGGTGGGAAAAGGGCCTGGGTGGTGGTGGTAAGAACTAGCCTGGCTGGGCTGAGGTGGTGGGGTGGGGTGGTGCGGAGGATGGGGGTCCCAGGGAGGGACCTAAGCAATGGCCTCTCTGTTCCAGGTTTCTTCTCTCCCCTTATGTCTTCTGGGACATAAGTCTCAGGAAGGGCCAAGCGCTGGGGGAGGCTGGGGGCGGGGCTGAGGTATCTCTGGCCTTACCCTAGTGGCCAGGGCCTGTCACTGTGCCCATCCTTCCTGAGTCCCAGCTGCTTCTGCCCTGCCCTGAGCTGTCTGCAGGAGGACCTAGCTTTAATAAAGAGTGGAGAAACGAGCTTTCTGCCTGGACTCTGTGCTGTTGCCACTCCTTGGTGCCTGTCAGGGAAGCTCTATGAGGCCTCAGGCCCGTCTTGTTTCTGCGAACAGCTTTTAGTTTTAAGAAACTAGAATTGGTCCCAGGATGGCACATGAGGAGTCAGCTCAAATTGAGTTGGGCCCTGTGTTGCCTGTTCCCAAGTCTTGCTGGGGCTCCCCTACAGAGCCACATCTTGTAATACATACACCTCATGTGTATGTATTAATGGAACATTACTGTATTTGCGATTGTTTTGGGCAGCCTCCCAGTGATCAAAGAAAGGGGCCTTGACCCCTTCCTGGTGGTCCGGACCCATACCTGGGCCTTTCCTCCAACCCCAGCACCACCTTCCAGGTTTATCCAGGTTTCCAGTGCCACAGGCAAGGTGCATCCTCCGGGCCCCGAAACACCTTCCTTGTTTCTTCTCAGCACACGGTATCCCTGTGATCAGATTTTACTCTCTCATCCTTTCCCTATGGACTTGAAAAATAGGAACTATGAAATAAGTTTTCTTTACAAATGTGATTTAGAAAGTCAGGTGCACACCTTGAAATCCAAGCTACACAGGAGGCTGAGGATTGCAAGTTTGAGGTCAGCCTTGGCAACGTAGTGAAGACCTGGTCTCAGGACAAAATAAAAACCCCGAATATGATTTGGAAACATCAGAAAAGAGCAATCTGGTATATCAATCAGAGGGGGAAAAGGCCTGGCAGATGAACGTCAAAACCTAGTTAAAAACAGATAGTGCTTTGAATCTTGAAGTCCGTTCTGAAAGCCAAATGATTTCAATAAAGCTTACACAGGCCTGCCCAGCCAAATACCCTATGGCTTTATGAGGGGAGGATACCAATCTAATGATCATAGAAAGAAAAAGTAGACCCCCTTCATTACCAGGAGGGACGGGCCCCAGCGACCTGAGAAGCGTAACCCATGGAAGGGGACAGCCCACCTCCGCCTTCCTCTGCCACCGCTCCTGCCGCTGCATTTCCCCAGGCTCCTTCATCTTCGGGTTCCTTTCCCCCTGACTTTTTCACTTTATCTCTTCAAACATTTCCTTCTCTGCTTCTCACTCTTTTTCTTTCTCTTAATTGGTCACCTATGGAACATGGTATTTTGAAATTTTTGGTTATATCTCCTAAATAAAGATTTATGGTCCTTGTTCATTATTTAATTTTTTCCCATTTATAAAATACATGCTAGTTGCAGAAATTTCATCAGCACACAAAGCCAAGTACACCCTCTTCATTTCCTGAGAGGCAACCAAGTATGCTGAGCCCGTTTCTTCTGTGTATGTGGAAATAGCTTAAAATTAGGAACATTTTATGTATTTTTCTGGCAGCTTTTTTTTTTTTTCCCATCTAAAACTATCTCATGGACATTCTTTTCTTACCCATCAGAGAGCTACCCCATTCATTTTACCCATTTTATCATAGCATTTCATCCTAAGTGCTATGGATTTAGGATGCTATGGATCCTAAGTTATGGATGTGCTATAATTTACTCCTGGATTAGTGGGTATTCCGTTGTTTCCAACTCTTCACAACTTCAGTGCTGCAGTGTTTGTTATTTTGCATTTATCTTTTTGAACTTAGGTAAACTGTAAATGTATCCATAAGAGCTCAAACCTTAGAAGCGATGCTGCTGGGCCGAAGAACGTGCATAAGTGAAGTTTTTGGATCTAGCTACATTTCCACCACAAAGGGCTCAATCCAGCCTAGGAGTACAGTGTGGATGTGCAAGTGGTTCCACAGCCTCCCTGATGCTGGGCCCAACAGTGATTTTAACTTTTGATTTGTTCTCCATTTTACAGAAAGATGAATAACTTGAATTATTCCTTTCTAACAAATAAGTCATTGTTAAGACTCATGTGGCTGCCAGTATAAAATAACCCCACCCAGTCTAGGTGGGTTTATTTTCAATGATGGCTCTCTCGCTATTTCTGTGTTGGTGTCCTGTGCTTCCTGCTACAGCATCTCCTACAGTTCCAAAGGGGACCCTGAATCAGATGCTGGGCCAATAGGAAGTCCTTCTGTTCATTGCCTTGTTAATTCAGCAAACCTCTCCCCCTCCCCCAAGGAGAGTAGCACTGTGTTCCACAGTGTGGCCTTCCAGGGAGCATGCTTAATGCCCTCAGTGCCCAAGTCCATTAAAACACTGATTCTCCAGCAATTTCAGACACTCCTGATGAGCCATCCAGTGAGGAATCCAGTTTACATTAATTGTGACCCAGTGAATGTGTAGACAGGGGCACACACGTATACAATCAAGCCAATGCTCACCTTTAGTGCAATTTTTATTCCGCCTCAGCTTGTTTCATCTTTTATATAAAGTGCTAATATCAACTCATGAATCAGGACATGCGATGTGAAGACCACAGGTTGAATTTCTCTTGCCTGCAGCCCATTCAACGCCCTTCTGAGTGGCAGCTCTAAGCTTTGGTCCAGAAGCACCACTCTAACTGTCTGCATCTAAGGATGTCCTGGCTGGGAGAAGGGGTGGCCAGGACAGCATGCCCTCCCACAGGCCCGGAGGCTCCCCCTTCCTCCAGGGACTCAGTATCAGGGTGGCTGCTGGGAACCCAGGGACTCGGGGCTCACTCCTCCCTAATGTCCTCTTCCCCTCAGAGGGAGAAATGCCTGGACAGGCAATAACACCCACTCACACTTGTGCCCCAGGCACTGTCCTGAAGCTTTATGTGAATTAATTCCATTTAATCCTCACAGTTCTATTATTTACATTCTCATTTTTCAGATGAGGAAACTGAGGCATAGACTATGTCACCTACCCAAGGTTTGCATGGTGTGGCTCCAGCGTGCCTATGGGCACTTCTAAAGGTGCTTTAGGGTTGGCTGTGCAAAGGCCAGGTCACTGCACGTGTGTAGGTCACACACAAGAGCCTGTGCATCTGGGCTGCTTGCTACAGGTGTGTGGCTCTAGCTCTGGACAGTGGTGGAAGAAGGGGGTTAGAATCTGTCTTGCCTGTTGTTTCCGTTATTTCTATTGTGTTATAAACAACACCCCCCAACACATACACACTTGTTGATTAACAACCATTTTGTTATGAATTTAGTTATTCTGGGGCTCAGGAATTCAGATGACCACAGTGTGGCTGGCTTTTCTCTCTTCCCTTGACTTCCAGGACCTCAGCTGGTAAGGGCCTTGGCAGTTGGAATCACTGCCTGGAACTTGGGGCTGGAATAAGTCAGAGATCAGGACTGTCCGTGGGCATAGCCTCCCTGTGGGAGTGGTTTCCTCACAGCATGGTGGCCTTGGAGTGACCAGACTTCTTATATGGCAGTCCCAAGATTGGTGAATGTCCCATAAACAAAGTAGAAGCTACATGGCCTTTTTGATCTCACCTGAGAGTCACAGACCAACGGTCCCACCATGTTGTATTGTTTGAAGCTGATACGAGGGAAGGGACACCGACCCCCAGTGATCATTGGTAGGAATGCCAAAGGATTTCAAGGTTATTATTTTTAACTGCCACATCTATTATTCCTCAAATGGGTGGTAGCTGCCTAAAATAAAGGGATCTTCATTTGGCTTTTTAGGGGGCCCTCAGCAGAACGGCTGCCTCCTCCTATGCTCGTCTTGAAGGGAGACTAAGCCATTAGGTAACTTACTGTGCAGCCAGGAAGAGGCAACCCCAAACTACAGAAGTGAACCACCAAAGCACACAGAAGAAAGTGATAGGAGAGGCAGCAGAGATAATTCAGGAAACAGAAGAGAACTCTCTGAATTTAGAAATTAATATCTTCCAAGCTTTGTTAAGACATTGTAAAAAATAAGGACTGGGTATTGGGAAAAATGGAAACGAGAAAAAACTTGGAAATTAAGTATAAAGAAAAGAAAGACAACAGAAAAGACAAAAAAAAAAAAAGGTTAGAAGGTAAAGTTCATCTCTTAGACTATAGAGCTAAAAAAAGAGAGAGAGAGAGAGAGGCAGAAATTATGACACAGGATTAATACAAGAATGTCCACACTTGACTAATAGGAATTCCAGGAGGAAAGAAAATTGGACGTGTAGGCTGGGGAATTAATAGAAGAAAACTCAGAGTTGATGGACGAAGGTCTGAAGGATGAACGTGCCCATGAGTGTTAGCAGGGTGGGGGAAGATCAGTACCGAGACACGTTCTCTTGAAAATCCAGAACAATGGCAGAGAAGATTCCACACGCTTCTAGAGAGGACAAAAGCCAGTCAACTGCAGAGGAATGAGGCTAAGACTGGCCTTACGTTCATCACTGGAACAACAATGGAGCAAAATGTCCAGCCTCCTTAGGAAAATGAACTTTCTTTTTGAGATTTATTATAAAAATTTCAAACATAAGCAAAATTGGAAAGAATGGTATACTGAATCTGTATCGCCTATTTTTAAGAATTGACAACTTATGGCCAAACCTGCTTCATCTATATCCTTTCTTATTCTTCTCTCTCCCAGTTCCTCTATTATTTTGAGGCAAATTCCAGATATATCATTTTGTATTCATTTTTATTTATAACAATTTGAGTATTTCTAAAATGTAAGGATTCTTAAAGGTAAAATACAATATCTTTTTGTCTAAAATTGATAACAATAATTGGCAAATATCACCAAGTATTCATTAAAAATTAGATTTTACTGATTATCTCATGAGAGAGAGTGGGTAGGATCCAAAAAAAGTCCATGTGTTACAATTTATTGATATAAGTCTCTTTTGATCTAAATGTGCTTAATCTTTTTTCCCTTGGGGCTTATTGGAGACATTAAGTCCTTTATCCCTTAGTGGGGGATGATAGCTTCTTCCTCCTGGTATCACAGTCTCAACTTTGGGTGCAGGATTGGGATGTCACCAACATGTTTACCAGTTTTCCAGGCTTTCTGAAAATTGACAGGTCAAGAGACTTGATCAAATCCAGGTTCCTTTTCTTTCTTTTCCTTATGGCTACTTTACTGAGGGTGCTTTCATCAAAAGGAACATACATATCCGAATGTCTCTCTTGTGATCACTTTTGGTGATTATTGCTTAGGTCCAGTAATTCACTAGGGATTACACCAAAAAGTTATTCTATCACTTTTTTTCTCATGCTTATTTCACTTAGCATGCTATTATTCAGTTCCATCCATTTACCGGCAAAAGGCATAATCTCATTCTTCTTTATTGCTGAGTAATATTCCATTGTATCTGTGCATCACATTTTCTTTATCCATTCATCTGTAGAAGGACACCTAGGTTGGTTCCACAGCTTAGTTATCGTACACTGAGCAGTTATGGACATTGATGTGGCTGCATCATCGTATGCTGATTTTAAGCCTTTAGGGTATATGCTGAGGAGTGGGATAACTGAGTCAAATGGTGATTCCATTCCAAGTTTTCTGAGGAATTTCCATACTGCTTTCCAGAGTGGTTGCACCAATTTGTAGTCCCAGCAACAATGTATGAGTGGACCTTTTCCCCCACATCCTTGCCAACACCTATTGTTGCTTGTATTCTTGGTAATTGCCATTCTGACTGGAGTGAGATGAAATCTCTGTAGTTTTAATTTGCATTTCTCTAATTGCTAGTGATGTTGAACATTTTTTCATGTTCTTGTTGACTGTGACACTTCTGCAAAGTGTCCATCCAGTTCCTTTGCCCATTTATTGATTGGGTTATTTGGTTTTGTTTTTGGTGTGTGTGTGCATGTTTTTTTGTTTTGTTTTGTTTTTTGTTTTTTGTTTTTTTTTTTTTGGTGTTAAGGTTTCTAAATTCAAGGAGAAATAATTCTCTAGCTAGAACTCTATATTTGACCAAGTTATTATTGAAGTTATGAGGACAAGCCAGGAGTGTTGGCACACATTTGTAATCCCAGCAACTTGGAAGGAGAGGCAAGCCAGCCTGGAAAACTTAGTGAGAACCTGTCTCAAAATAAAAAATAAATAAATAAATAAAAAGTGCTGGGAACGTAGCTGAGAGGTAGAGCACCCCTGGGTTCCATGCCTGTACCCCACAAACAAAAAGTCATGAAGACAATTGGTACTATTTCTAGATACGCAAGAATCCAGAAAAATGACCACCCATCAGCTTTTCTCAGGAGGCATATCAGAAAGGATTGACCTAGAGAGAGAAAGATCTGGAATGTGGGAAATGACAAAGCCAGTCCAGGAGAAAGCTGTCCAGGAGGACAGTCATACGCCAGTCAACCTGAGCGAGGGCGTGGGCGCTGCTGGAGGTAGGCCTATGGGGACGGGAAGTTGGCGCAGTAGAAATATGACTCAGAACTAGGACAAGGGGCTGGCTCAGTGGCAGAGCGCTTGCCTAGCACGGGTGAGGCGCTGCGTTCAATCCTCAGCACCACATGAAAATAAATAAATAAAGTCTTGCGTCCATCTACCACTAAACATGTTTCTAAAAAAGAAGCTGGACACAGGAGCAGAGCTGTGGTCAGCTGGGAGAAGGGGACCTTGGCTGGGAACAGCTAAAGCTGGAACTTCTCAAGGCTGCGAAGTAGGCTTCAGGTACCAACTGTGCTGAGGAGGGGACAGCCCAGATCCCGCTCCCACCTTGGGACACACTGACAGTGGTGCTGCCTTCCAGGTCTGACCATCAAAGCAGCCCCACCAGGCTCCTCCCAGTCTTTATTTTGTAATTTCTCATTTCAACTTTGAAGTTTTAGATTCATCCATCTTACCAAAAAATTTTTCTACATATATTTTAATTGACACCCAGTAATTTTGCATGTTTATGGGGTTCAGCATGGCGTTTTGATACACACATATTAGGTGCAATGATCAGATCGGAGCGATTGGCTTACCTATCCCTTGTGTGGAAACATTCAAAACCCCCTCTATTAGCTGTTTCCATGTATTCAATTAGTTGTTGTCAACCACAGGGTCCTGTCGGGCTGTAGGACACTAGGCGTTGACCCCCTATCCAAGTGCACCCGGCACTCCTGAACCACGCTCTCTCCCCTCCTTCCTTCCCTCACCTCCACTTACCTGTGAATCTCCTGAGCATTCTTACCCTATTATTCCATAAATCAATCTCAATCTGAAGTGAACTCATGCTTTCAGTGGTAAAGGTGTGGACTGTTTTTCTTGGCATTCGATTTCTTCAGTTTTTAAAAAGTTCCCTGTAAGAACACAGTGAACAACACATCCTTTAAGAGACAGTCTCAGAGTCATGTTTCCAAAACATCTGTGTAAACAATTTATAAAAGTCCTTAAATGAAATAGTAAGAAATGGCTATAAAGGACCATGAAAACAAACCAAAGCAAAGCACCCAGTTTCTGGGTTCACAGTTTGGTATGAGTCCAGTCCACCTCTGTGGTGACCAAATAACACGATAACGATGCTCTAAAAGGCTCTTCCAAGATGATGTCGGCATGTTGCAGACCTAGGCGAGGAGGCAGCATGTGGTGGGCTGACAGGAAGCTGGCTCCTCACTGCCTTTGCCCACGTCTGGGTCTGCAGCTCCCAGGACACCACAGTCTCTGGCAGCAGGTGGGCAGCTGCTATTCCCAGCTGTGTTTCACCCAGCGCGTCTGCCTTGGACTCTTTTCTTCCCGGGAGCCCTCAGTGTGCCCTGTTCCTCCCCAGAGGCGCTCCCAGCCACTGTAACTCAGTTCTACCCCGAGAGTCCATCAGACCTTCTGTTCTTACCACTCACGTTGTTTCTGCTCAGTTTTGATTGACTGACATGACTGCTTACTTTTGGAACCTGTAACAGTCTATTTAAAATTTTTCATCTTTCACCGATTGAAGTAAAGGGATATGACATGCTGAATGCAAACTTGCTATGCTCTTTTGCCCAGATCTTTCATTTTTATTACTTTCCCTTTGCTCTTCCTAGATGTCCACACTGCCTCTATTCTTCCCTTCTTTTTCTCTAACACGATCTCCATATTTCTGGTGATGCTGACTCTATTTCCCAACCTTCCCTGCAGATAGCAGTGGCCAATTTGATGGAAGGGGACAAAAAAATCACAATGTGGTGTTTCATTGGGAGGTATGCCTTTTCCTCTTTGATTCTTCTTTTTCTTATGCCTGGAATGCAGATGAGATGGCTGGAGGTCAACAGCCCTCTTTGGAAAATGAGGGAACTTCAAAGAGGGAAGTTACATGCTGATGAACATTGTTGACTAGAAAAATGGCAGGAGCTGGATCCTTATGACTTGGGAAAGTCTTGTAAAAGCCACAGATTGTAGGGAAGCTTGGGACCCGTGGCGATTCTAGCTGCCCTGCGCACTTCCGCTGAACTGCCGCCAGCTTGCTCCACTGAGTTGCGGCTTGCCAATAGCTCCCAGAAAAATGCACTGGGGACACGAGGTCTCATGCAAGAGACTTTGTTATGCGGATGACTAACACGTCCACTTCAGGGTGAAAAGAAAGGAAAAAGAGAAGATGGCGTGTAATTTCTCCCAGATATTGGAATCTCCGGAGCTGGAAGGAACCAGTAGCGGAGGAGAATACTTGTAAGCTGAATGATGAGCCAATAGCTATCTAGCATGTTAGGACAGAACGTGGGAAGAAGGAAAATGGCCGCAGCGGAAGCCGGAAATTCCTGAAATGTAAGAGGCGGGCAGAGCGCAGATTGACAGGTGGTTGGGAGGCGGGGTATCTGCTTTATATTACACTGATAATCTCTAGACTTCTCTTCCTTAATTTGTTAAGCCAATGGGATCATATCCACCTCCAAAAAGGCCAGAAGACAGGATAGTTAGCTATGAACCTGGGCAAATCATCAGGCTTGAACAGATTTTCTAGTAAGGGCTGTGGTCACCTTTTACAGAACACCCAAAACATGACCCTGGGCTGCTACTGTTGCACACAGAGGCAGTTTTGGCATGGTGACCGGGGCAGGGGTTTGTTTCTCTAGGTAGTAATTCTCCTGAATGCAAATAGGAAAACCTAATTTGGGCCAATGTATGCACAAAAGCAATTCAGGGGAAGGAGATGGGGTATCTTGAACAATTGGCATAAGGGCTAGAGAGACAGGCTTAGAAACTGGGAAAGATCCAAGGTGGGCTGGGCAGTGGGGACAGAGCAGTGGGTTCCTTGCCCCAGGAACCGTCCGTTTGGGATGCTCAATAATGCCTCTGCTGCTGGAATCCAGCTGCTGCTGAGTCATTTCTCAACTGATTCTTTGTGCTTCCATTATTCCCTCGAGCTTGTCCCTGGCAGGGGCATCTGACTGGCCAAGCTTGGGTCATGGGCACATTTCCCAGCTACCAGGAGGTGGGGCATCCTTGGCTCTGACATCTGTAGTGGAATGTGGACACTGCCTTCCCAGAGCAAAGGACCCTGAGAGTCAAAGACCGTGAGTAATGTCCACTAGACCCTGTAGCAATGGACAGAGCTGCAAAGTCTTTGGCTTGGCATCTCTTCCCCTGACCACACTAGCTGAGGCCCTTCTACATCCACTGCCAGGCTCGATGTGGAAGAGAACATACGGGGACAGGATGGGTCTCTGCAGACACCTGTTGAGGTCTTTCTCATCCTCCACCATCTAGACTTTCTCATGCAAGTCCTGGGGATGTCTCTTTCCGGATCCTTGTTCTGTGGCATCCTGGTCTGTTCTCACCACTTCATCTGGGCACCTCTTCCTGGTTTCTCCATCACAAACCTGAATCTTTAGGAAATGGGACTCCTGGGAGGTCCTTAAGTCACTGGGGTGTGCCCCAAAGGGGTCCTGGTCATGAAGTGAGTAGTTTGCTCCCCGTCCTTGCTATCCAGCCCTCCCACCAAAAACCTGAAAGCAATGGGATCTGCCTGATTATGGACTGGAACTATTAAAACTGTGAGTCAAAAGTAACCTTTTTCTCTTATATGTTCAGTGTCTCAGGTATTTTGTTATAGTGGCAGAAGTTTAACTAACACATGACCCTCACTGGGAAAAACCATCACTGGGACCAGGCAGGCCCTCCTGATCCACTCTGCCCAGATGCTAATTATCACACCCTGTCTCCTTCAGGAGTTCTTTCCAGGTGGACATAGCAACATACAGGGCAGACGACCAAAATGTGGACTTGGTGTGTTTCCACTTGTTTTTCATGGAGCTGGTGCTGGATGCTGCACAGTCTGCAAGAAATCTCCATGACCGAGCCAGTGAAGTGCTCAAAGCAGTGGGGAGACGTCCTTCCTCCAGTCCCAAACTGTGCACAAGCATATCTAACTGGCAGAGCCTCACCAGAATCCAGAACCTTTGCCACGGGGAATCTGGGAGACTCGGGATTTAGCTTCCCAGCCGCCCACAGGAGGGCATGCTGGAAGGAAGTGAGGGTGGATTTCCTGTCTATTCCGCAAGGCCTCAGTCCCTGCCATCAACAGGTAACCTCACAGGAGGCAGGCTTGTTGACCCCAGGATTCCTGTGATGTGGCCACCTGGTCCCCAGCATCGAGCTCGGCCAGCCAGGAATGGACCACAGGTGGACCTACCTGCCAAAGACCAGCAAACACTGTAACTCCCATACACATAAGGTGGTAAGTGGACGTTTCTGGGTCTGCTGTATGAATCCTGTCAGGAGGCGATGACCTCCCCAATATCCGTGTAACCCAGGGCACCTTTCCCTGGTGACTAAGAACCTTTCAGGAGGATGGCAATACAATATACCTTCCCTTTTTCTCCTAGACAGATCGACTACGTCGTCAGAGGCTGTTTCCAGTGTCCTGGGCCCTTGCAGTAGAATTACACACAGATTCTTTTATTTTTAAAATCAGAGCAACACTTGCTTAATGTAAAATTCACCTTTTGAAAGTGCACAGTTCTGTGTCATCTGGTACACCCACAATGTTATACCACCACCACCTCCATCTAGGACCACAACACCCCTAAAGGAAATCCCACGTCTATTAAGTTCTCTTAGTACTTGATAACCACTGGTCTGCCTTTTCTTTGTGTGGATTTGCCCATCCTGAGCATTTCATTTACATGGAATAATATCATATGTGACATTGGTGCCTGGTACAGTCACTAACCATAATGTTTTCAAAGTTCATCCACGCTGGAGTGTGTTGGCATTTCCTTTTTTGCGGGGTTACCAGAGATTGAACTCAGGGGCACTCAACACTGAGCCACATTCCCAGCCCTATTCTGTATTTTATTTAGAGACAGGGTCTCACTGAGTTGCTTAGCACCTCACTTTTGCTGAGGCTGGCCTTGAACATTCTATCCTCCTGCCTCAGCCTCCAAAGCTATTGGGATTACAGGCATGCACCAGTGCACCCAGCAGCATTTCCTTTTTGTGGTTGGAGAATATTCTGTTGTGTGTATGCAGCCCAATCTATTTGTCCATTTATCTGTTGATGAACATTTGGATGTTCCCCTCTTAGAACTATTGTGAATAATGCAACTCTGAGCATTCATGTTCTTGTTTGAGTAGCTGTTTCAAGTCTGTGGAGTAGATGTCTAGGAGTGGAACTGCTGAGTGATGTAGTAATTCTGTTTATCTTGTCAATCAAATAACTGTCAACCTAAATTAAAAAAAAAAAAAAACAAGAAGTCATACATTTTGCACCTTAAATTTTCCCCAAGTTTTAAAGGTTCTCAAGTTTTAAAGGTTTGGCCCCCAGCCAGGTCATACTGGGAGGTGGTGGAAGTTTTTAAAACTGGGCCTAGGTGCCAGGCATGGTGCTGTGTATCTATAATCCCAGCAGCTTGGGAGGCTGAGGCAGGAGGATCAAAAGTTCAAAGTCAGCCTCAGCAACTTAGTGAGGCCCTAAGCAACTCAGTGAGACCCTGTCTCTAAATAAAATACAAAAAAGGGCTGGGGATGTGGCTCAGTGGTTGAGCAACCTTGACCCAGTACCAAAGATTCAAACCTCATTTAACCATGACTAAGAACAGACTCAAGCAGTTCCATGGGAACTGATAACACTACCCCCCAGCACAAAGAGAACATGGGAAGGGACAGGATTCCTTACTTTGAGATTGTGAGGACCAAAGAGGGGAAACGCTTGCAGCTTCTAAGACCCACTTTGGCTTCACATGCAGAAAATAAATAGGAAGAATATGGTTTGTGAGATGCATAACAAAGGACCACAAAGGGAGGGGCTCAAGACAACAGGAACTGACTACCTCACAGTTCTGGAAGCCAAAAGTCCAAAATGGAGGTGTCAGCAGGGCTGTGCTCCCTCTCCCACCTGGAGGGGAGGGTCTTTCCTCGCCTCTTCCCAGCTTCCGTGTTTGCCAGCATTTCTTGGCTTTGTAGATGTATCACTGCAATCTCAGCTTCTGTCATCACCTGGTTGTCTTCTCCCTGCCTCTGACTTCACATGACAGCCTCCTCTCTGCGTCCCTTTCCTCTTCTCATAAGGACCCTAGTCATGTTGGACTAAAGGCACACCTTACTCCAGGGTGACCTCATCTTAGCTAATTACATCAGCAATGATCCTATTCCCAAATGAGGTCATGTTCGGGGATGGTGGCTTTGGAAGTTTGATATATCTTTTCGGGGGACACAAGCAACCTGCAATACAATGGGAAAAAAGCAAACAGATGAAGAGATAGAAAGAGATGAATACAGCCCTGATGCTGCTGTTTGGCTCCCTGGATTGGAAGCAGGAAAGATCCATCTGGATTTTTTTAGTTGCTTAAATGCAACAATTTTTTAAAATATATTTATTAGTTGTTGAAGGACCTTTATATTATTTACTTATATATATGTGGTGCTGAGAATCAAACCCATGGCCTCACACAAGCTAGGCAAGCACTCTACCACTGAGCCACAACCCCAGCCCAAATGCAACAGGTTTTTAAAATTTTTTTTCGGCTTCAGCTCATTTGAGTGTCTGTACTTGCAGCAGAAAAGAGTCCTAAATGGCAAAGCATCTTATTACCTTTATAAAGAGAAAAGGATTATTAAGCTCACATCTTGAGAGGGTCAGAGCATGGCTCCTGTATCAGTTCAGGTGAGGACTTCATGGTGAATGACAGATGACAATGGCAGGGGTGTGTGTTGGAACAGGTGGCCATATTCTGAGCCAAGAGGCAGCATAGGAGCTGGGTAGGGCCAAGTAGGCTTCATAGCAACTCTCTCCCAAGGACTTTCAAGGAGTCCAAAAGGAACCACCTGATGAGCACATAGCCCTGGAATTCCAAAGGCCACCCACTAGGTCCCAGGTCCTCTCCATGGCACCACCCAGGGACCAAGCCTTTAATCACAGCTGACCCTTGAGGGACACTCCAACCACACACAACGCAAGCAGCATCCTTCAGGTTTTAGCTTATGCATCTGTTTCTCAAATGGGGCTTCTGTGTCCCCAATTCTAACTTAGATTTCCCTGTTCTGCACTCTACAAGGTCTAACCTTTATAAGTTCTCATCACAAATCACATTACATCATCACATTATTATTTGGGCTGTTGCCTTAATGACCATCTCCTCCATGACACTATGTTCCAACAAGGCCGGAACAAGGTTTCCTTTGTTCTTTCTCCACACTGACCTGCACAGTGCCTGCCAGAAAGAATCTGTACGACGAACAGGTTTGAATGGAGGAGTCACTGAGTGGTAAAGGAGTGACGTCTAGAACTGGAGACACCAGGTTCAGGGTGGTCCTTAGCTAGTGACAATTCTCTACTGAGTTGGGAAAAAAATATATATGTATATATTTTATATACTTTTTTGCAGTGCTGGGGATAGAACCCAGGGCCTCATGCTTGCTAGGTAGAATCTACCATTGAGATACCCCAGCCTTTTTTAATTTTTTTATTTTGAGACAGGGTCTCACTAAGTTGCCCAGGCTGCCCTTGAACTTGTGATCCTTCTGCCTCAGCCTCCAAGTGTCTGGGGTTACAGGGGTGTGCCACCTTGCCTGGCTCTCTTAGCATATCTTAATCTTCCAAGCTTCCAAACCTCCCCAGTTCAAAAGATGCAAAAACTTACTTTATAGAAACTACTGCCCATAAAAGGCAATCTAAAATTCCAACTACTGATATGCCAGTTTTTCTTTTGTATAAAAGATCAATACGTTTACATCATAAAAATTCAAACATATTAGAAGGGTCTAGTTTAAGATGATAAAAAAAAAAGGTTGATTTTTTTTCCCTTTTCTGCTGCATGCTGTCTCTTTCCCAAGGGCCCCTGCCATTATTCATCTCTGTGTGTCCCCAGAGATACTAGATGAATATTCAAATCCATGTACAACCTGCCCCCATTTTAAATAGGTGGTGTTATTCTATACACTGTGCTTTTTATTCTCTTCGCCTGTATATCCTGGAGTTAGTCCTTATCAGCACAATGAGAACAACCTCTTCATTTAAATGTTCCATGAACTTCTATTATATTGGTGTTATGATTTTTCACTGTTTCCCTTTAATGGACTTTTAGGACGCTGCCTGTCTTTTGCTGTCACAACTATTTCTGAAAGGAGTATTCGTTTGCCTTTTGAACATATCTGCAAATATGACCAGAGGATAAATTCCTAGGAGTGGGACTGCAGGAACCCAGGGTGTGCATATTTTCAGTTTTGCCAAGTTGCCCCCAGGTAATTAAAACAGTGAACGTGCACCAACACACAGAAGTTGTCCTGCCTTCTTACAATCCTGCCCACAGAGCACACTGTCAAATGACCTGAGGTGCAAAACACTGTGCAGTTATTTTCACTAGAAATTTAACAGTCATCAGCACAGAGAACTATGTACTCTAATGCATGAACATGAACATGTCTGCCACATTCACACTTAATGTTATCCTATATTGATTCAGAAATTTTGTTCTGTTAGAAAGAAACCTTACGTACATACAGGTTTAGTGGAACACATCTGCATCCCTCTCTAATGCCATTCCCTTCCTTCCCATTTTGGAGGTAATTATTATCATGGATTTGCCATTCATAACTCCCAGGCACTTATAGTCATGTGCTACATAACAACCTTTCAGTCAATGGTCAGCTGCCTGTAAGACAAGGATCCCATAGGATTACATCACCTAGTGACATCAAAGCCACCTTCGTTTTTGTAAGTACACACCATGATGTTTGCACAACAGCAAAATGACCTAATAACACATTTCTCAGAACACAGCTCCATTGTTAAGTGACAGTGACTGTATATATGTTCCCAGTACAATATTTTTCAATATTTTAAACTGTATATTTTAGTCATTAAATTCTGTGTATATGTCTGTATATTGATGCTGTCACAAGAGAAGTTAGAAACTATCTTGAGACAAATGAAAATAAAAACATCATATCAAAATTTATGGGTTGTATGTTTTCTCTGGTAAGTGGATGATAATACATAATGGGGGTGGGGAGGTGGGGGTAAGGGAAGAATGGAGGAACTTTGGATTGTGTAGAGGGAAATGAGAGGCGGGAGGGGCAGGGTATGAAAGAGAGTGGAATGAGACAAACATCATTACCCTATTTACATGTATGATTACACAAATGGTGTGAATCTACATCATGTATGACCACAGAAACAAAAAGCTCCACCCCATTTGTGTACAATGAATCAAAATGCAGTCCACAAAAAAAAAAAAAAAAGTCATAGGTTGTAATGAAAGCGATGCTAAGAGGAAAATCTATGGTTATAAATGTTTGCATTGAAAAAGATTTCAAGTCAATAACCTAAATTTACAACTTAAGGAACTAAGAAAAACAAGCCCAGAGTTGGCAGAAGGCAATGATAAATAATAAAAATTAGAGAAGAGATAAACAAAATGAAGATTAGAAAAAAAAATATAGAAAGTCAATGAAAATAAGAGTTGGTTCTTTGAAAAAATCATCCCAAATTGATAAATCTTTAGTTGTAGCAACTGAGGAAAAAATATTGACAGAGGGCTCAAATAACTAAAATCTGAAATGAACATTGATACTGATTTTACCTAAATAAAAGGATTTATGACATTTGTGGTTTCCAACATATAAAAGCATGTTGTCTGTGCACAGAGATAATTTTTTACTACTTTTGTAATTTGAATGCATTTTCTTGTCTAATAGTTTTGGCTGCTTTCAGTAATTTTTTAAAAAATTTTTTGTAGAGTTGAGAATTGAAACCAAGGCTTTGCACATGCCAGGCAATCAATCACTCTACCACTGAGTTACTTCCTCAGTAATAAATTGAAAAAAGTGGCAAAATCAGGCATTCTTTTCTAATTCCTGATCTTAGAGGCAAAACTTTATGGTTTCCACATTGAGTACATTGAGTATGGTTTTACCTCTGGGTTTTCATATATGGTCTTTATTTTGTTGAAATAGTTTATTTCTAGTCCTAATGTGCTGTGTTTTCATTTTAGTTTTTTATTTCATCTTTTCTTTTTAATCAAGAAATTTCTTTTTAATCAAAAAAATTTTTTTAAAAATCTTAGTAGTAGATGGACACAATACCTTTAATTTTATTGATTTATTTTTATGTGGTGCTGAGGATCAAACCCAGTGTCTCACACATGCTAGGCAAGTGTTCTACCACTGAGTTACACCCCCTGCCTGAATTTTTTTAAGTATGCTTTTTTTGGTGTTAATTGAGATGAACTTCAGTTGTCCCCCCAATTTGGGGGGGATACTGGAGATTGAACCCAGGGGTGCTCTACCACTGAGCTACATTTTTAAAATTTTGAAACAGGGTCTTGCTAAGTGGCCTAGGCTGACCTTGAACTTGTGATCCTCCTGCCTCAGCCTCCTGAGTAGTGGGAGTACAGGTATGCATTACCATGCCTGACTTTTAAATTTACCTTTTAACTGATAATAAAAACATAAAATTGTACATGTTAATGGGAAATCATGTAATGTTTCAATATATGTGTACATTGTAGAATGTTTGAGGGTTGATTGATTTTCAGTTGTTGAATTACTCTTATATATCTGGGATAAATTCCACTTGGTTAAGGTGTACAGGATTTGGTTTTCCTGAGGATTTTTGCATTTGTACTCATAGGACATGTTAATCTGGTTTACTTGTGGTATCTTTCTGTGGCTGTGATATCAGGGTAATGCTGGCCTCAAAGAACAAGTTAAGTTCTCTCCTTTTCTACTATTTTTTGGGAAGAGTTTGAGAAGGATTTGTGTTAATTCTTTAAATATTTCATAGAGTTCACTGTGTTTTCATCTGGTTTTGAACTTTTCTTTCTTGGGAGATTTTTGATGACCGATTTACTTGTTATAGATCTGTTCAGATTTTCTGCTTCTTCTTGAGTCAGTTTTAGTAATTTGTATATTTCTAGGAATTTGTAAGTTATCTGGGTAATTCAATTTTTTGGTAAACAACTGTTCATAATAATTTCCATAATCTTTTTACCTCTGAAGTGTGATAGTGATGTCTCTTTGCACTTTTTGATTAAGGTAATCTTGGTTATTTTTAGCACTTTGCAGTTTATAAGTTTTTAGAAACAGCTTATTAATTTTAACTTCTCCTTATCTTAAAATATTACTGAGCTTTTCATTGTGATAGTATTGAATCCATATAGGGAAATTCACATCTTTCAAATATTGACTCTTCCAACCCATGAGCATAGGACATATTGATGAGAAGACAGTATCTTTTCAGGACTTTCAATACTGTTCTATAATTTTCTGCATCACTTTGTTTATTCTTTAACAGCATCTACAGTTAATTCAAGTTCAAACTCAAATGTCTCAAAATGTAATTTTACATCAAGTCAGAATCTAAACAAAGTTCACACAGTGCCTATAATCCATGTCTTAATTCTCTTTTAGTATCTAACGGTATTTATTACCTCCAATTTCCACTGTTCTGTACATTTATTTGTTGAAGTATTAGATCATTTGCCCTGTAAAATTCTCTGCCAATTCTACTCCGAATTGGCTGTGAATTGGTTGAGTCTACTTATGATTTAAAAAAAAAAACTTCTCTATGTTCCTCATTGATGTACTTTCTGGCCAATTTTCACATTAGTAAAGTTGGGACAAACAGCCTGTGTCTCCTGATGTGTTATGCAGAACCATTTATGACTGTTCTTGTCAAATCATCCAAGTTCAATCTGATCAAGCCTCACTACGACTCACTACAACTTGACAAGGTCTCACTACGACTTGACAAGAAATATGGGGACGGCAAAATCGTATTCGGAAAGAAATCTAACAGAATTAATTAAAAATTTTAAATGGATACAAACTTTGATCCCCAAACCCTGTTCTTGTAATTTATCCAGTAGATAAAAGAGCACAGTTAGGAAGGATAATCATAATAAGATACATGGTAAATGCTAACACTGTCTTTATTCAGTGAGCTCGCACAGCGACTCTCTTCTCCTCTCTTTCCCCAGCAAGAACAGGTGTATAGAGATAAGACATCTTTCTGTGTCACATGCTGGGACCAGAGAGAACTGGGACTTTGGCTCAGTCTCAATGGACTGCCTTTATATATTTGTCTTCTTTGCAAATCTGAGCTTGAGCTTTCAGGAAAAAAAAAAAAAAAAAAAACCCTGAATTTCACCACTATGGACCAGTCAAATAAAGTATGTCCATCTGTGCTATTGAATATTTATCACCAATTAGAACAAGTTACAGTCATGTATACCATTGTGGGAAGATGTCCACAACATATTGTGGAGGGAAGAAGGTAAGTTACAGAGGAATGTGAACAGTCTAATTTTTTCAACAGAAAAATCCCAAGCCCGTGGTACTCTGGTGGCTAGCTAACCATGCAAAGGCTCTCTGAAAGACATTACTCACTTAGTTCACACTTCTGCCAGGAAAGTGTGAGGAAACTGAGACACAAGGGGCTGTCGCAAGGGCTGGAGAATTGAGGGTCTGACAGGAAAAGCAGCCTGGTTGTGGAGCTCCAGCCCTTACACCTCTGTGGAACTGTCTCTTAGACATTTTTAAGAACACCCTGTGCAAACACACACACACACCTGTCCTTTCTTCCCTGATATGACATTAGCACATAGTGAACTCCATGCCTACAGTGCAAGGCAGCAGGTGACCTTGGTCAAGGTCCTTTGCACTGCCCTAGCTTGGAATCCTCTTTGAAAATGTGAGCAGATACCCACTTCAGGAGTAAGGATTACTGTGCTGTGCCACCTTAGACCTTGACATTTCATAAATAAGGAGTGACTATAATTTGGCAAGTTATTTACCACTGAGCTACATCATCAGCTTCCCTGTGAAAAAAGTACATATTTGCAGATAAATCTAAAGACTTATTAAGAAAACAAAAGAAGATCCAAGATGGTGGACTAGAGGGTGACTGCATCTCCCTTCGCTCCAGAACTTAGGATTCAAGAAGGGGAGGTATTGAGAGACTTGGACCAACATAGAGCCGTGGGGTGAGTCTCTCCCACGGGGTGAAGCTCGGCCGGGTGGGAGGCCCGGACAGGGGACAGCTTCTAGGACCAGGGCAGGGCAGCCAGAGACTTCCCCAAGCAGCCCGGCTCCCTCCCACGGCAGGCCCAGTCCACGGCCAGGTTCTCAGAGCAGGCCCACCCAGTGAGAGCTTTTCCGCACAAAGCCAAACCCAAGCCCTGGACCCAGCGGTGGGCCCCTGCCCACATGTGGCTTCTGGGACCAAGGCAGGACAGGGAGAGGCTTTCCCGGAGCAGCCTGGCTCCATCAGGCGGGGGCAGGCCCTGTCTATAGCCAGCTTCTAGAAGCAGGACCGCCCAGTGAGAGGATTTCCAGGCAGAACTAGCCCCCAGCCCTGGACCCAGTAGCAGGCTAGGGGCAGCTTTCTTTGGAAGCACTGCATTATCAAGCTCCTCCAAGACCTCAGGTAACTGAAGGCTGGGAGGTGATACACTGGAAATCTACAGGGACACTATAAGCCAATAGAGGAAATCTGCAATATCTCAGAGTCCCACTGATACCTGACCAATATGAGAAAACAAGGGAAGAAAATGTTTCAAACAAACCTAGATAAAATATCAATAAAACCCAATGACAGCACAGCAGAAGAAATGCCAGAAAGGGAGTTCAGAATGTACATAATTGAAACAATCAGGGAAGCAAACAAGGAGATTAAAGAACAAATGCAGGCATTAAATGATCACACCAATCAACAATTAAAAAAGGAAATATGGGAAGCAAAAGATCATTTCAATAAAGAGTTAGAGATACTGAAAAAAACACCAAACAGAAATTCTTGAAATGAAGGAAACAATAAACCAAGTTAAAAACTCCATAGAAAGCATAACCAATAGAACAGAACACCTGGAAGACAGAACCTCAGACACTGAAGACAAAATATTTAATCTTGAAAACAAAATTGACCAAACACAGAAGATGGTAAGAAATCATGAACAGAATCTACAAGAATTATGGGATATCATGAAAAGGCCAAATTTAAGAATTATTGGGATTGAGGAAGGCTTAGAGAAACAAACCAAAGGAATGAACAATCTATTCAATGAAATAATATTGGAAAATTTCCCAAATCTGAAGAATAAAATGGAAAACCAGGTACAAGAGGCTTATAGGACTCCAAATATACAAAATTACAACAGACCCACACCAAGGCACATTATTATGAAAATACCTAACATGCAAAATAAAGACAGAATTTTAAAGGCTGCGAGAGAAAAGAATCAAATTACATTCAGTGCAACACCAATAAGAATATCAGCATATTTTTCAATCCAGACCCTAAAAGCTAGAAGGGCCTGGAACAGCATTTACCAAGCCCTGAAAGAAAACAGATGCCAACCAAGAATCTTACACCCAGCAAAACTTACTTTCAGATTTGACGATGAAATAAGATCCTTCCATGATAAACAAAAGCTAAAAGAATTTACAAAAAGAAAGCCAGCATTACAGAACATTCTCGGCAAAATATTCCTTGAGGAAGAGATGAAAAACAGCGATGCAAATCAGCAATGGGAGGAACTAGCCTAAAGGAATAGCCAAATAAAGGAGAAACCAAATCATGTCAAAAAACAAAATGAGTCAAATGATTGGGAATACAAATCATTTCTCAATAATAACCCTGAATGTTCATGGCCCGAACTCATCAATCAAAAGACATAGACTGGCAGATTGGATTAAAAAGAAAAATCCAACAATATGCTGCCTGCAAGAGACTCATCTCATAGAGATACCCATAGACTAAAGGTGAAAGGATGGAAAAAAACATACCATGCACACGGACACAGGAAAAAAGCTGGAGTATCCATCCTCATTTCAGATAATGTGGACTTCAAGCCAAAGTTAGTCAGAAGGGATAAAGAAGGACATTACATACTGCTTAAGGGAAGCATAAATCAGCAAGACATAACAATCATAAATATCTATGCCCTGAACACTGGCTCATCCGTGTACATCAAACAAATCCTTCTCAAGTCCAGAAATCAAATAGACCACAACACAATAATACTAGGTGATTTTTAACACACCTCTCTCACCACTGGATAGATCTTCCAGACAAAAATTAAATAAAGAAACCATAGATCTCAATAACACAATCAACAATTTAGACTTAACTGACATATATAGAATATACCATCCAACAAAGAACGAATACACTTTCTTCTCAGCAGCACATGGATCCTTCTCTAAAATAGACCATATATTATGCCACAAAGCTAATGTTAGGAAATACAAGAAGATACAGATACTACCTTGTATTCTATCAGATCATAATGGATTGAAATTACAAATAAATGACAGAATAAAAAACAGAAACTTCTCCAATACCTGGAGATTAAATAATAAGCTATTATAGGATGAATGGATAACAGAAGACATCAGGAGGGAAAAAAAATTCTTAGAAGTAAACGAAAACAAAGACACATCATATCAAAATCTCTGGGACACTATGAAAGCAGTACTTAGAGGAAGATTTATTTCATGGAGCGCATTCAACAAAAGAAGTAAAAATCAACAAATAAACGACTTAACACTACAGCTCAAAGCCCTAGAAAAAGAAGAGCAGACCAACACCAAAAGTAGTAGAAGACAGGAAATAGTGCAAATCAGAGCCGAATCAATGAAATTGAAACAAAAGAAACAATCGGAAAAATTAACAAAATAAATAGTTGGTTCTTTGAAAAAATAAACAAAATTGATAAGCCCTTAGCCACATTAACAAAGAGAAAGTGAGAGAAAACTCAAATTACTAAAATTCGGAATGAACAAGGAAATGTCACTACAGACACGAGTGAAATACAAAACATAATTAGAAGCTATTTTGAAAATCTATACTCCAACAAAATAGAAAACCTCAAAGACATCAACAAGTTTCTAGAGACATATGAATTACCTAAACTGAACAAGGAGGACATACACAACTTAAATAAATCAATTTCAAGCAATGAAATAGAAGAGGTCATCAAAAGCCTACCAACAAAGAAAAGTCCAGGACCAGATGGGTTCTCAGCCGAGTTCTACAAAACCTTTAAAGAAGAGCTCATTCCAATACTTCTCAAAGTATTCCATGAAATAGAAGAGGAGGAAGCCCTCCCAAACTCATTCTATGAAGCCAATATCACCCTGATACCTAAACCAGACAGAGACACATCGAGGAAAGAAAATTTCAGACCAATATCGTTAATGAACATCATGCAAAAATTCTCAACAAAATTTTAGCAAATCACATACAAAAATATATTAAAAAGTTAGTGCACCACAATCAAGTGGGTTTTATCCCAGGGATGCAAAGTTGGTTCAACATCCGGAAATCAATAAATGTCATTCACCATATCAACAGACTTAAAGTTAAGAATCACATGATTATTTCGATAGATGCAGAAAAAGCATTCGATAAAATACAGCATCCTTTCATGCTCAAAACACTAGAAAAAATATGGATAGTGGGAACATTTCTTAACAATGTAAAGGCTATCTACGCTAAGCCCATGGCCAATATAATTCTAAATGGTGAAAAACTGAAAGCATTCCCCCTAAAAACTGGAACAAGGCAGGGATGCCCTCTTTCACCACTTCTATTCAACATTGTCCTTGAAACTCTAGCCAGAGCAATTAGATGGACCAAATAAATTAAACGGATACCAATAGGAAAAGAAGAACTCAAACTATCCCTGTTCGATGATGACATGATTGTATATTTAGAGGAACCCGGAAATTCCACCAGAAAACTTTTAGAACTCATAAGTGAATTCAGTAAAGTAGCAGGTTACAAGATCAATGCTCACAAATACAATGCATTTTTATACATAAGTGATGAATCTTCAGAAAGAGAAGTTAGGAAAACTACCCCATTCACAATAGCCTTGAAAAAAATAAAATACTTGGGAATCAATCTCATAAAAGAGGTGAAAGACCTCTACAATGAGAACTACAGAACACTAAAGAAAGAAATTAAAGAAAATCTTAGAAGATGGAAAGATCTCCCATGTTCTTGGATAGGCAGAATTAATATTGTCAAAATGACCATACTACCAAAAGTGCTATACAGATTCAATACAATTCCAATTAAAATCCCAATGACGTACCTTACAGAAATAGAGCAAGCAAGATGAAATTCATCTGGAAGACTAAGAAACCCAGAATAGCTAAAGCAATCCTCAGAAGAAAGAGCGAAGCAGGGGGTATCGCAATACCAGATCTTCAACTCTACTACAAAGCAATAGTAACAAAAACGGCATGGTGTTGGTACCAAAATAGACAGGTAGATCAATGGTACAGAATAGAGGACACGGACACAAACCCAAATAAATACAATTTTCTCATATTAGACAAAGGGGCCAAAAATATGAAATGGAGAAAAGATAGCCTCTTCTACAAATGGTGCTGGGAAAACTGGAAATCCATATGCAACAGAATGAAATTAAACCCTTATCTCTCACCCTGCACAAAACTCAACTCAAAATGGATCAAGAATCAGACCAGAATCAGACCAGAGACCCTTCATCTTATAGAAGAAAAAGTAGGTCCAAATCTTCAACATGTTGGCTTAGGATCAGACTTCCTTAAAAGGACTCCCATAGTACAAGAAATAAAAGCAAGAATCAATAATTGGGATAGATTCAAACTAAGTAGCTTTCTCTCAGCAAAGGAAACTATCAGTGATGTGAAGAGAGAGCCTACAGAGTGGGAGCAAATCTTTGCCACTCATACTTCAGATAGAGAATTAATTTCCAGAATATATAAAGAACTCAAAAAACTCTACACCAAGAATACAAATAATACAATCAACAAATGGGCTAAGGAAATGAACAGACACTTCACAGAAGAAGATTTACAAGCAAATCAACAGATATATGAAAAAATGTTCAACATCTCTAGTAATAAGAGAAATGCAAATCAAAACTACCCTAAGATTCCATCTCACCCCAATTAGAATGGCGATTATCAAGAACACAAGCAGCAACACGTGTTGGAGAGGATGTGGGGAAAAAGGTACACTCATACATTGCTGGGGGGGGGGGTTGCAAATTAGTGCAGCCACTCTGGAAAGCAGTATGGAGATTCCTCAGAAAGCTTGGAATGGAACCCCCATTTGATCCAGCTCTCCCACTCCTCAGCCTATACCCAACGTACTTAAAATCAGCATACTACAGAGATACAGCCATATCAATGTTCACAGCTGCTCAATTCACCTTTGCCAGATTGTGGAACCAATCTAGATGTCCTTCAATTGATGAATGGATAAAGAAACTGTGGTATATATATACAATGGAATATTACTCAGCCATAAAGAATGATAAAATTATGGGATTTGCAGGCAAATGGATGGAATTGGAGAGTATCATGCTAAGTGAGATAAGCCAATCTCAAAAAACCAAAGGACAAATGATCTCACTGATAAGTGGATGGTGACACATAATGGGGGGTGGAGGGGTTAGTATTAGGGTTAGGGTTAGGTTTAGGGTTAGGGTTAGGGAGGGGGGCAAGAATGGAGGAAGGAAGGACTGTATAGAGGGAAAAGAGGGGTGGGGGAAGGGAAAATAACAGAATGAATCAAACAACATTACCCTATGTAAAGTTATGATTACACAAATGGTATGCCTTTACTCCATATACAAACAGAGAAATGACATGTATCCCATTTGTTTACAATTAAAAAAAAAAAAGAAAGAAAACATAAGCCCCCCTCCTCTGAGGATATTTCTCTTACTCATTAATCATGCAGCCTTCCTGGCCTTTCCTATGAATTTGTATACCTACCTGGTAGGTTAGAGGAAATACAAGAGAGCTGTCACACACCCATGGTATTTTGGATTATGTGATTTGAAATAATGCTAATAAAAAGAATGGTAAGCCCTGGAACTGAAATAATATATTTAAAAAAATTTTTAAGAATCATAGAAGCCAGGTGTGGTGGTGCATGCCTATGATCTCAGGCTTGGGAGGCTGAGGCAGGAGGATAGTGAGTTCAAAGCCAGCCGTAGCAATTTATCAAGACTTTAGGCAACTCACTGAGATCCTGTCTCTAAACAGGGCTTGGGATGTGGCTCCGTGGGTAAGCACCCGCTGGGTTCAATCCCCGGTATAAAAACAAACAAAAAAAGAATCAAAGAATATCAAAGCTGACATTGCTACAGTGTGGTGCCCTTTGAGTTAATGTATGGAAATTAACTCCATTCTTTAGGGTTCTGATAAATTACTTGAGGCTGATTTGGAACTCTGATCTTTCTGCCTCAGCCTCCCCAGCCACTGGGATTACAGGCGGGTGCCACCATGCCTGGTTTGTTTACTTTTTTTTTTTTTTTACACTATGTATTTTTATTCTTTAGCGCATATATGCAATTTTTTAAAAAATGGGATTCTATCTTATATCTTTGATTCAACTTTTATTCCAAATTAGATTATGCACATTCTTACAGGTAAATTAACTTAGTTTGCTTTATCATTTTGAATCATCTTCCACAATTTATTTTACATGTTCATGTGGTTAAACATTTAAATTTTTGTTTTGTTTTGTTTTGTTTTTTGGTACCAGGGATTGAACCCAAGGGTACTTAACCACTGAACCACATCCCCAGTCCTTTTTATTTTGAAACAAGGTCTCGGGTAATTTGCGTAGAGCCTCCTTAAGTTGCTGAGGCTGGTTTTGAACTCCGGATTCTCCTGCCTCCGCCTGGAGTTTCTGGGATCACAAACATGCTTCACCACGCCCACGCTCAGTCTAAATTTTAGTTCCTTTTTTTTTTTTTTTCTGTCACTAAACAGTGAACAAGATTCTGTACATACATCCCTGGACAATTATTTCATTAATATCCACATCTAGAAGTGGAATTGCTAGGCTAAAGGATATTTTTATTGTTGATACAGTAGCTTCCAGAAAGTTTGTATAAATTACCTTTAAAATTGACACCAGGGAAGGGAATATTTCCCTAAATCTGTACCTACCCAGGATATTAATAGTATTTTAATTCTCTTTAAATTTTTACTTTCCAAATATACTTGGTGATTTTTTTTTTTGTTTGTCATGATGAACTTTCTCATCTACTTATAGTTCATTTACATTTTGTCTCTTACTCCTTTCCGTTTGTCTAATGAGCGGAGAAGGATAATGCTGATCTTTCCAATTATTTATGAGCTATTTATAAAGTCTTTGCTTCTCATGCATGTTACAAAGAGCCTTTCCGAGTTTGTCTTTAAACTTTTTTCTGTTTTTTTTTTTTTTTTTTTTAACGGAAAGGTTTAATTTTCTAAAATAAAATCAGTTCTTACCTTAATGATTTCTCACTCTGTTGCCAAGCCCATCCAGGGATGTTACACTTATATTCACGTATATTAAAATTCACTTATGTTGTAGGAATTTACTTTTGAATTTTATAAATTGGGTCCAGGTAAACTCTCGAACGTGTGAACCCGAGATTTAGCCTGAAGTGTGTTGAAAGTGCCAACCGTTTGGTGAACGTCAATTTTCACACTAGATGTCCTTCCAGTTCGCCTTTGTCCGTCGGACTCCTTGGGCTCCTTCTTTACTTATTTGATGATAAATATGCCAGGTGCGTGCCTAAGGGGTCAGCACGGTCCTGTCCGTGAGAATGTGTGACATCACACTCCTTTTTTCTTTTCGTTTGAGTGCCTTTGGATTTACCTTCAGTTCTCATGTGTTGCTTCGTAAAATTCGTCTTTCTTTTTTTTTTTCTTTTTCATTCACACTTAAAAATAATTACTTGGCTGGGTTAATTCGATTGCATTTTTCACCTGCGTTCCTGAATCTCTCCCAAGTGTGAGCTGCGCGCAGACCTGCGGACGAGGCCGAGGGGAGCGGGTGGAGGGGATGCGGGGTGAAGGGAGAGGGGGCGCCGAGAGATGGAGAGGGCTGCAGTGAACTGGGGTGAGGTAACCGGGCGGATGTGAGAGTGGTGAAAAGGCGGTGAAGTTGGGGAGCAGAGGGGTGTGCAGAGACCCGGCCGGGACTGGCGAAGGGGGCGGCCCTGCCCCGGCCTCGCCCCTGGGCGGAGCCTCCCGGGCCGCGCGCCGCGGGAGCGGGTCGGGCTCTGTGCGCAGGCGCTCGCTCCCCGGGGTCTCGGGCCTGGCTGGACGCGGTCGCGCGCGGGGCCGCGGGTGAGCGGGGGAGGCTGTGGGGAGGGCGCGGGCGGAGCGCGGGATGGCAGCCCTCCCCAGCCCGGGCGCGGGCTCCGCCTAGGGCCGTAGGAGGCCGGGCGCTGGCGCGGCGGGGGTCTCAGTCCGCGGCCGGTGCGGAGGCGGCGCGCTCCGAGTCCACGCGCTGGAAGTCGGCGGCCAGCAGCTGCATCTCCCGGCGGGCCGGCAGGTGAGGTGGAACAGGTGTCCGCGCCGCGCAGTGCGGGGCGGGAGTTGGCAGGTTGGAGCTGCGCCCTGGGCAGCCGGCATCCCTGCAAAGCGCTGGCGGCCGCGTCTTGGCTGTTGCATCTGCGGCGCTTCGGGCTTCCTCGGTCCGAGGTTGTTCTGCACGAGTCCTGCGCCTTCCCCGGCGCTGTTCCGTTGGATCCTCTGGCGGGTGGAACTGAGGCGCTTCTGCGCTGCCCAGGGCGTCGAGCCCTGGGACGGGGCCAGCCTGGCTTTGTCCCTCGCGGTCCCGCTTTGTGTGTGTGGACGCTGCGGCCTCAGGTTTCTGGAACTGTGTTCTTAAACACACTTGGGACCCCGAGAAAGTTCCAGCGAAAGTGCGTTTGCGCCCTGGACTGTCCTGGACAAAGCACCTACTGCGGTGAGGAGGGGGCTTCAGGGACAGTTATGACCGGGACCCCCGTCCCCCAAACCTCTGACCCGAGATCTGTCAGAGTTTCTGAGAAGAGGCCGAGGAGACCTGAAAAAGGGATGAGCCTGGAGTGATTTCACCACTTTCCGAAGCCATTAAAGACTGTGAGTCATTTGGCAGACCGAAGGGAGCTGGGACTCAGTGGTGGCCAGGGCCGGATTGTGTGAGAAAGGCCACCTCATTCACTGGCAGGACGCTGAGGGGAAGCTTCTATCTTTAGCTTACCCTGAGCAGCATTCCCTTCCCCCTCCCCTTATTCGCCTCTAATTCTTTACAGGAGCCAGGCAGCTGTTAACCACCATCACCATGTCTGGCACCAGAGATGTGGTGGGTTCAGTCTTTCATGACCTTATGGGGTCAGAGGAGGAGCAGCCCAGGGAGAGTTTGCCAGGCTGTCGGATTTTCTCTATTTTAAAAGAAGGAAAGAAAGAAAGAAAAAAAGAAAAAAAAATGCGTGTGTGTGTGGGGGGGCGGGTGGAGACCTCAAATGGGAAATGACTTGTTGCGGATTAGTAACTCTTGAATAGAAGTCTGAGTCCTCCAATGCTGTCCACACAATAAAATTGAAATATGTTGCAATTAAAAGAGCCTTTTGGGAACCTACAGCCAAATGAGAACCGACAGTTTTTTTAAAAAAAGATCTGTGCTTATAGCACCTAACTTTTTCCCCAAAGTATTATGTGGATTTGCTGATTCAAGGTTTAACACTTTTTGTAGTAAAATTGTTTTACAAAACAGCCTTGAAGCCGTCCCCCCAACTGCATATCAATTTTGATGTAGGTGTGGTAGGTCATCTTCTGAGATGCTGGCCTTTTTGCAGTCAGTTCTGTTTCAAATATACCTGAGAGGGGACATGCACGGATAAGCATTATAGGCTTAATTAAGCTTCATGAAATTGTATTGGAATGGCAAAGGAACCTGGGGTTGTTTCCCTGCTGTCCTGTGCAGAGTCAAAGGTTACAAAGGTGTGGGAGATTTTTAGGAGAATTTAGCAAGTGCAGCCCTGACAGATCTCATTCTGTTCCTCTTTCCTCCTGTTCCAGGTTTGCCCTTTGAAGAACCGGTTTCTCAGTTCTTGGAGGAATATCAGAAAATGAACAAATCTCAGGTGAATTTCTTTCTATTTAGTCCCCATGAGATTTCATGGCTTTTATAAGTGTTTGAATATTATAAGTGTTTGTATATTAATATGAACATTTTAAAAAGCCACTTCAAGGTCAGATGAGTGAGTGGCCAATGGTGAACAGGCAAGGCTCTGGTAGATCTCTGTAGGTCACGATCCCAGAGTCATGGAAGTTCAGCATTGTCCTAATATACATATGATGTTCACCAGAGACCAACCAGTTACTCCTGGGACAGGAAGACTTTCTGGCTTTGAAGTGCTTAAAGGACTTCATGGAGTGGAGAACCTTGTAGTAAACCTGCCTGTTGCCTGTCATTGCTCTTTGCTGGAAGTGGAGGGTAGAACTCAGGTCAGATTAGGGGCCAAAGCATCATGGATTCAGTAGAGAGCTTTCTGCAGGTCCTCTCCCCAGGCCTCCCCTGTGCCCATCACACACTTGTGGTTGGACTAAATATGTGGTTGACTTGATCTTGTTTGGGAGCAGACTTCTCTCTCTCTGATGGACACCCTGTCTGATCGGAGTAGCCACCCAGGAGCTTTGGGCTCTCCATTCCCATCTCTGAATGCCGTTTCCATCTTCCAGGTTGGAGTTTGTATTGGGGTGTTCAGCATCCTTCCCCCAGTCTGAGTCATTTGAACACCCTTATTTGTGAGGCTCCTGTTCATATCTTTTGTCCATTTTCCTGACAGTGTGTATCAATTAATGGGAGTTCTCTATGTCATTCTAAGAGGTGTCCTTTGTCGTATGCATGTGGATTGAATGTTCCCTCCTGAATTTGGGTTGAAATTTAATTGCCATTATAACAGTATTAAGAGGTGGGACCTTTAGGAGGTGATAGATCAGGCTGAGCTCATCCTTTCATCAGGAGCCGGCTGCTGTGATAATGAGGGAGTGGGTTCCTGATGAAGAGGATGGGTTTGGTGGGTTTTACTCTCTCTATTCACTTGCCCTTTTGCTGTGTTATGATGTATCAAGGAAGCCCTCACCCAACTACAGAATCATGAGCTGAATAAATCTCTGTTTTTCCCAAGTTACCCAGTCTCAGGGATTCTTACAGCATGAGAAAACAGGCTAAGACACACAGTATCAGAGAAAATTCTTGACTCTTCACTTTCTTAATGTTGACTGGATTAACAGAAGTTCCTCATTTTAACCACGTGCGACTTTTCCTTAGAAGTAGTGCTTGTTTGCATCCTCTTTATGAAATAGCTTCCTACCGCAAGGTTCTAGAAGTATTTGTTTCTTCAGAAATCTTTATTGTTTTACCTTTCAAATTAAAGCTGAGATTGTTGCCTGCTTCCTAGTGTCTGGGGTAGTTTTCCATATTTCACTATTAAGTATGTTGGTTGTTTTATCAAATTAAGGCATTTTCTTTCTTTCTTAAGGTTTTATCACGAATGCATGTTTGGTTTTATCCAGTGCCTTTTCTTCCTTGCAGATTATGTGTTTTTTTCTTTATTCTCTAAGCTTAATTTCATTGATCACATTTCAGATATTAACCCATCTTGCACTCATGGAACCAATCTAATTTGGTCATGATAGTTCCCTATTATTGCTAGATTTGATTTACTAATATTTTGTTTAGGAGTCTCACATCTGTTCTTTCACTGTGAGTGGCCTATAATGTTCTTCTTCTTGTGTCCTTGCTAGGATTTGGTATCAAGGTTAGAAAGGACTCCCTGGTTTTCTGGATGTTTGTAGGCTATTGGTATTCTTTAAATGTTTAGAAAAATGTGCTGTATAAATTGTTTGACCTAGAATTGTCTTCATGGAATGGTTTTAAGTTATGAACTCAAGTTTTTAAGATGTAAGGATACTTGGTGTGTTGTTATGCTTTTAATTTATAATGAGCATATTTTTATTGTATTTATCTGACATCTGTACATCTTTGGTGAGTGTCTCTTCAAATATTTTACCCATTTTAAAAAACTAGGTTGTCTCATTGAGTTGTGTTTAGTGTTTATGTGTTTGTGTTTTAGCTATGCTATCTTTTTATATATATGTATGCAAATGTGTGTATATATGTGTAATATGTGTATGTATGCATATATATGCATATATATGTATATATATATAATTTTGTTTTTGGTACAGGGATTGAACCCAGAGGTGCTTAACTAGGGATCCATATTCTCAGAGCTTTTTTATTTTGAGACAGGTCTCACTCAGTTACTTAGGGTCTTGCTAAATTTCTGAGGCTAGCCTTGAATTTGTGATTCTCCTGCTTTAGTTTCCCAAATTGCTGGGATTACAGGTATGTAACCACCATGCCCAGCTAGGTACATTTTTTGAAAATATTTCTCCTAGGTTGTGACTTGCTGTTTCATCTTATCAGTATTTTTTAAAGTGCAGAATCTTTTAAATTTTGATGGTATGCAGTTTGATACATTGTCTTGATTATTGATAGTCAACATGTTCCCTCCCTTCTTCCACTACGTATTAAGAAATCTTCCCTAGAGCCAAGGCCACTGAATTTTCTCTCTTTTTTTTCTCTAGCAGTTTTATGGTCTTTGTGTGTGTGTTAAGGTCTGTGCTCCCCAGCCTTTTTCACTTTTTAGAGACAGGTTCTTGCTAAGTTGCCCAGGCCAGCATTGAACTTGTGATCCTCCTTCCTTAGCTTCCCAGGTGGCTGGGATTACTGGTGTGTGTCACCATGCCTGGCCTTTGGCTTTTATTTTTAGTCTTAAGGGCACAACACTGAACTTGTCATCTTTTCTGTGACGGCAGATACAGGTTTTTCATAAATGCCTTTCACCGGTTTGAGAAAGTTCCCTGTTTTTTTCTTACACCATTTGCTGATTTGCTGAAAGGTTTGTTGTTTTGTTTTTGTTTTTTAATCAGCAATCAGTGTTGGGTTTTGTCAAATTCTTTCTCTGCATTGGGAGAATGATAGGGTGCTTTAGTTTGGATGTTGAGTGTCCGGGTGTTAAAGGCTTTGTCTGCAGGGTGGCACTGTTCAGGAGGTGGTGGAATCTTCTGGAGGTGAGGCTTATGACAGGTAGCTAGGTCGCTGGAGGCTTGCCCCAGGAGGTATTGTGGACCCAGCCAGGCCAGTCTTTTATACATGTAGCATTGTTATACCCACATGCCGAATTGACCTCTGCCCCTCCTCCAGCTGGAGAGTTTCTCACATTCTCTTGAGGATGATGAAAATATGCTACTTTTGATTCATGTTTGCCTTTTGTATATTTCCCCAGCCTTTTTAGCTTTTCTTCTTTGTTTTCATATTTAAAGTGGGTTTCTTGTGGACAGTTTATGGTTGGCTCTGGTGTTTTATTGTTCTAATGATCGCTGCCCTTAACAGAGGTGCTTAAACCTTGCAATTAGTGTCAGTCGCAGGGTTGGTTTATAATTAGCAGTGGGTTCCTTGTCTGTGTCATCTGTTCTGCTCCCCATTTCCTTTTTGTTATTTCCTCATTTTGAGTTCAGCATACTTAGGGTTTTCTTTTGTCTCTACTATTGACATTTTAGGGATACCTCTTTATTTGGTAATTGTGCCAGGGATTGACATATGCCTATTTGATTTCTCACTCTCCCTTTAAACAGTACTATACTTTAATTTCCTCTTTCTTGTCATCATATAATTGTTGTGCTGTCTTTAATTCCTAGAGTACATTGGTATTATTATTATTTACTTTGTGTTGCTAAATATCTTAAAAATCCAAAAATTTGGGCGGAACAGTCTTTTACATTCACACACGTGTCTAGCCCTTGGCTCTGCATGTCTCTGTGAAGATCGGAATTTTCATCTGGCATCGTTTTCCTTCTGACTTCCTTCAACATTTCCCGTTTTACAGGTCTGGTGGTGACAGATTCTCTCACTTTTGTTTATATGTGAAAGTGCTTATTTTGTCATCTTTTTTGGCAAGATATTTTTTTGCTTGATACTGAATTCTAGGTTGGGGGTTTTCATTTTTGTTTTTTCTTCTTCTTTAGTACTTTAAGTATCCTTCTCTCGTCTTGTATGGTTTCTGTGTTTCTGGTGAGAAGTCTGCCGTCCTTCTTGTCACATTTCTCTGTACTCAGGCAGTAGCATTTATTTTCTCTTCCTGCTTCTAAGTTTTCTGTCGCTGATTTTCAGCAGTTTGATGATGCCCTGTCTTAGGGTGATTTTATTTATGTGTGTTCTCTTCAGGGTTCTTTGAACTTCTTGGACTTGTGGATTCATGGTTTAATTTGGAAGTTTTGGTTATAATTTCTTTAGCTACATTTCCCATGAACCCCCATCCCGCCCCCATCTCTGGATCTTCAGTGATCCCTGTGGTCTGTCTGATGATGTCCCGCGGGGTGACCATGCTCTGTCAATTAATTTTCATTCTTGTTTTTCTTGTGTGCTTCATTTGGATTAGTTTCTGTTGCTGCGTCTTTTGGTTTAACTGATCTTTTTAATATCTGATTTTCTGATCCCTATTTTGTTTCAACATTTGTGTGTGTATGTATGTGTCTAGAAATTTCATGTGGGTCTTTTATACCTTTCATTTGTCTCCTCACACTGTTCATATTTCTCTTTCTACTGAACATGTGGTAGACACCAGCTAGATATGGGTATTTACATTTATATTACTTAATAACAAGAAAAGAAAATGTAAAATTAAAGATTCATTTCCTCATTCACATTTCCCACATTTCAAGTGCTCAGTCACCACCCCTAGCTGGTGCTAGTGAAGGACATTTTCCCTACAGCAGAAAGTCCCCCCGGACGGCACTGCAGCTGGATCACTTCTGTGATTGCTTTTGTGGTCTGGCTGGCTCCTCACTGTCCCCAGCAGTCATACCTGCCTCCTAGGCAGAGCATAGGACATGTGGGAAGAAAACAATAGGTTGCTACAATTAACTATTAACTGGAAAAAAGAAGTAAATTCAGCTTACCGTATGCACAGGCAGGATGTATGCTGTTTACTTAAATATAAATAAATTGAGGCTGCTCAACATTTATTGCTTGGGTGGCAAAGTATTTTGGAGTGCGCTAAACTCTACTGATGGGTCCAGTTTGATGTAGGACAAATGAGGCTGGACACCCAAGGAATTTTCAGGAGGCAGGTTTATTTAATCTGCAGTGGTCCAGAAGGGTTAATGCCTAAAATTCTCTGGACCCTGGGTCTGGAAATTCTTTTAGATTTATACTCAGTGAGGTGGTTACATGACAGTGGGTACATACAGTTACTTTTAGTCTGGTGTTCTTAGGTCAGACAGAGATTTCACAAGTTTTTACCATCGAAAATAGAAATAGTAGCTTCTGCACAGCAACAAGCTCTCTAACTTCTGCACAGCAAGCTTTGCTTTTTTTTTTTGGTACTGGGGATTGAACTCAGGGGCGCTCGAACACTGAGCCTGCAGATGTGGTGTCCATGACACCATCTAGTTGCAACAGCAAAAGTGAGGTGCTGAGCCACTCGGGGAGACCCTGTCTCTAAATAAAATACAAAATAGGGCTGGGGATGTGACTCAGTGGTCGAGTGCCCTTGAGTTCAATCTCCAGTACCAAAAAAAAAAAAAAAAAAACCATCACCAACAACAAAACAAACCCCCTGGCTTTTAGAAGAAAGAGGAAGCCTCACACCATAATGAGCTCTCTGCAGAAATCCTGCTGACGTTCTTTGTAAAGTTCTTGTTGACTAGGAGGGAAGCTTATGTTACAATTATGGTGGGGGTCTTTTTGGTGGGGGTACCTGGTGTCTGCATCAAGATTACTCTCTGTGTACCCTGAGGACCCTCATGGCTCCTCATCCTCTCCCAGCCTCAGTGGCTCTCCTTTATCCTGCTCTGTGTTTTTATGCCTCCTACTTTGTTCATAATTGTGCTGCATTAGCAATGATATCCATGCCTAGAAACCCAGCCTTATGATAAGAAATAGGACCATATTTTCTACCACCATTTGACACCGATTATTTTTTGTATTGGGGTTCTACCCCTGAGCTATATCTCTAGTCCCCCCCAACACACTTTATTTTGAGACAGTATTGCTGAGTTGCCCACATTGGCCTCAAACTAGTGATCCTCCTGCCTCAGTCTCCCAAGTATCTGGGGTTAAAGATGTACACCACTGTGCCCAGCATCGACATTGATTGTAAAGGATTCTAGCTTAGCTCTTGTAATTCCTTGGTACAAGTTAAATGTTCATACATGTGATATGACTCCTTGCTAAAATTTAAGCTCCTTAAAGGCAGGAAGAAAGAAAGGATTTATTTAACTTAATATTCCTGGGAAGTTAGAAGAGTTTCAGACACATGGTGAGAACTTGATTTTTTTCTTTTTGAATTAATAAGTTAGCACACTGACTGGGTATTTTTGTCATGCTATCTCTTTATCCCACAGAGCAAAACAGAATAAGATGGAATTAGCAACCTACATAATGTTTTAAGATAAACTCTCAAAGTAAATGTGCTAAGAATTATTTTGCACTTCTTTCATGTGGCTCAATACTGATCACGTTGGATTGACCAGGAAGGTGCTGTCCAAGGATCTGTGTCATTCCAGGATGTGACTGTGAACTTCAGCCAGGACGAGTGGCTGTGCCTGAACAGGACTCAGAGGACCCTGTACCGGGAGGTGATGCTGGAGAATTACAGCCACCTGGTCTCCGTGGGTGAGGAGTTTCCCTGTGTAGTGCCCAGGAGCATGTGTGTGTTTCTTTAATTCGTAGCTGCCAAAACATAAGGGATACATGGAGTTTGGTGATATTTTTGTGTCTGTTTCTGGGGTCAAAGATGACATTTCCTTTAATCATGGAAAGAATGTTCATGTTCTTACTTCCCCAATGAAAGTTCCAATAGGCACTTTCTGAGGGACTTCCAAACCTGCACCCTCCTGTTCCTGAAGGGCTGCCCTGTCCAAGCAGCTCTCAGATGTCCTACCTCTGTCTCATTCACAGGATGCTGCTTCACCAAACCGGACGTGATCCTCAGGTTGGAGCAAGGAGAAGATCCATGGAACTTAGAGGGAGAGTTCCCAGGCCAGGTTTATCCAAGTGAGTTATTACCAGGCAAGAAAAGAAGCCAGTGGGAGTCAGGTTCCAGGGGTTGGAACCTGTGGATTGTGTCTCAGTACCTTCTAGATAAAGACCTCAGGCCCTTGGAAGTAACTGAACTGCAGGCCACAATGACCCAGTTAACCTGGTGAACTCTTCCTGTCACTCATAAATACATATGCTTTCCCTTGTGCATAACACAAGGGGCATTAACCATTCTGACACCTACGGTCTAAACCCTGCCTGCTGCATCTGACACCTTCTTTCTTAGCTTCTCTAGTATTCATTTCCCCTCCATTTTCACAAATGCTTTTCTATGTACTCCCCACTTCCAGGCATTAATTAATTAGTTAATTAATCAAAGCATTCATTCTGCAGATATTCATTGAAGACCCAGTCTGTGCCCTTGGTGTTTGTGGCATTGGGGACATGGTGGTGAATACAGCGTCCCTGAGCTTGTAGACCATACAAGCTAGCAGGAGGACATAGGCATGACTAAACAGATGTAGGTGTCAAGCAGTGACCTGACAATGAATGACCTTGAAGCAGGTGGCAGGAGACGGTGGCTAGAGAATGCCATCACCCAGACCAGCTGTTGAGCAGACTGGTGGGGGAAGTAAGGAAGCAAGTCTCCAGACTCTGGGGGCTGCAGGCAAAAGGAGCAGCGGGGCCCAGGCTCTGGGGCAGGAGTTGGCTTGCTGTGTGTGAATGCAGCAGGGAGACAGCATGTATGTGGCAGGGCAGTATCAGAGAAAGCGGTGGTGGGAGGTACCAGAGGTGGCCAAAGGCCCAGGCTCACCAGCCTAGTCCAAACACTGACACCAAAGACGAATAAAACACCTTGAAGGCAGCCGGAGAAAAATGACACTTTACAGGTAGGAAAAGAATGGTTTTAATGGCGGTAGATTTTTAATCAGAAGCCACAGACACAGAAGACAGTGAAATAACATCTTTATAGTGCAAAACAAAAAGAACTGTCAACCTAGGATCGAGATCAGTGAAGTATATTTCAAGAATGATGGAAATGAGGGAACACTAAGAAAAATAGTCCCTAGTCATCCTAAAAATCCTAAAATCACAGGATGAAGGGAATTGATGCTACAGGAAATTTGAAATGAAATGAAGGAAAAGCAATGGTGTAATAAGTATCTGTGTAAATATAGATGACAGTTGTTCTTGCACATTCTTTAATACACTTATGACTGTTGGATTGGGGATGTGGCTTAGTGGTAGAGTGCTTGCCTAGCATGTGCCAGGTCCTGGTTTCAACCCCTAGCACGACAAAAAGAGGGAAGTTTATTACTTGACCATAAAAACCATATCACTGTGCAGTGAGATCATCAATGTTGAACGTCTGTAGATGTATCTGATCACAACAGAGTGGGGTGTGCACAGGGATCTGTATGTTGTAAGGTTTCTACACTTTACTTGCTGTGGTGAAATATTAAGTCAGAGTAGACTAAGTGGTTGGGTGTGTGTGGTCATCCCTACAACAGCCTTTCGACAAATAAAAAGAAATGTGACCTGGAAGCCAATAGATAAATTAAAGTGGACACTAAGAAGTATTCAGTAAATCCAGTGGAAATAGGAACTCAGAATGGCCTTTGCATTTTAATAAAAAGTTTGTTGTAAAAAGAAAGGAGATGCATCAGAGATCCTGGGTTGCCCTTGAACTTTGAAGTGCTTGGCGTCTGGTCCTTCAGAAGTTTTGCTTACCCCTGATCTGTGTCATTTTTATTTATGTGAAAGTGTCAGAACATTAGCCTACACAATCAGTAGCAAATTAAATGATAGTGTGCTACCTATTAAAATATTCTGAAAGAAAAATTTCTCTATGGATGCTCAAAAGGTATTAACACTTTTTTTTAAACTAGGGATTGAACCCAGGTGTGCTTAACCACTGAGCCATATCCCCACATCCCCAGCCCTTTTATTTTTACTAATTTTTTATTTTTTTGAGTCAGAGTCTCACTAAGTTGCTTAGGACCTCAGTAATTTGCTGAGGCTGGCTTTGAATTTGTGATCCTCCTGTCTCAGCCTCCTGAGTCACTGGGATTATAGGCATGTGCCACTGTGTCTGGCTTAACATCCTTTTTTAATTGAAAAATAAACAGTAAAATTGGGCTAGATGAAAAAACTGTCTCATCCAAACTCATTAATACCTAATGAGGAATTGTAGGCATATTAAGTAATAGCAATAAAAGTGTTCATGATTACTACCATTATTTAATACTGTTTTGAATGAATCAGAAAATAAATTCATGAAACAAAGTTATTGGCATAAAAATTTAAAAGGAAGAGACAAAATTGTTATTTGCAGACAATGTGATTGTATATCTGCTTCACCTGGATGGAGAACATCCAGTCAGAAGATAAGAAAAATGAATTAATTTTATTTAAAATAGCAACAAAAATAGAAAATAAAAAGACTAGGAACAAACATATTAACATGTGTCACATGCACCCTTATTTATATAGATATGTAGATATACAGACATGTATGTAAAATATTGAAATACTATTTGTCAATATAATAGACTAACAATTGTGCTGTATTCTTGGCGAGGAAGCCACTAAGGGAAGGGTAGGTAGACTCAGGAACCAAAGATGTCCGTTCTCTTAGAGTAATCTACATACACACCAGTAACCCACCTCCCATTAAGTTACCCCAGACATACTGACTGGTGCTCAGGGAACCAGTCATCCAGTGCCCTGGAAGGCAGTTAGTGACTGATCAGCCCTGGAGAGAGGGAGTCTTTTCTGTTTTTTGTTTGTTTGTTTGTTTTTTGCTTTTGGTACCAAGGGCATTCAAACATTGAACCACATCCCCAGCCCGTTTTTTAAATTTGTTCTAATTAGTTATACATGACAATAGAATGCATTTGACACAACATACATAAATGGAGAATAACTTCTCATTCATCATGATGTAGAGTTACCCAGGTTGTATAATCATATATGCACATAGGGTAGTAATGTCCAATTCATTCTACTATCATTCCTACCTGCATACTCCCTTCCCTCCCTTCACTCCCCTCTATCTAATCCAAAGTACTTCTATTTTTCCCTAGCCAGCCCCCTTTATTGTGAGTTAGCATCTGCATAGTGAAGAAAACATTCAGACTTTGGTTTTTTGGTTTATTTTACTTAGCATAATATTCTCTAGCTATATCCATGTACTGTCAAATGCCATAATTTCATTCTTCTTTAAGGCTGAGTAATATTCCGTTGTGTATATATACCATATTTCTTTATCCATTCATCTGTTGAAGGGCACCTAGGTTGGTTCCATTGTTTAGCTATTGTGAATTGACCCATCCCATTTTTTAATTTTTAATTTTCAGACAGGATCTTTCTAAGTCGCTGAGGCTAGGGAAAGCCAATAACAGGAGCAGGGATGGATCAGTCTGAGCTCTGGGGCCCTGACCTAGCTTTGAACTTTCGATCCTCTTGCCTCAGCCTCGCAAGCTGCTGGATTACAGGCATATGTTATTTGTTTTGTTTTGGTGGTATCTCTTTAAGTTATAGCAGTATGAATGTATTTAAAAAAAATCTTTAAAAAGGTAAAGGAGGGGTATCAGCTGTGTTACATGATATGGAGAGATTAGGATGAAGACTGAGAATTAAATGTTGAATGTGGTGGTACCGTTCATCTTAAGAGAAGTTCCTAAGGGGTGGGTTGGTGGTGGTTTTAGTTAGCTTTTTTTAGAATTATAAGATAAAAAATATTAAAATTTGTAAGGAAGAACAAAGTTCAAAATAACCAAAGCATTTCTGAAGACTCAGAAGAACTAGGCCACCCTGGGGGTAGTAATGGCCCTCTCACCTGCCAACGCTTGTTACCATGGTTTATAGCAATGGTCATAACTATGAACGTTGTGACCTTGGAGCAAGAAAAGATTTCCCAAACAGCAGACAGAAAAACAGTTGTGCGTGTGTGTGTGTTTTAACTTTTTATGCAGTTTAATATTTTATACACTTAAATAGTGCAAAAAAAAAAATTAAGGCAGGTTGCCAAGCAGTCATTTTTTAAAATTTTTTATTTTTATTTTTTATTGTAAACAAATGGGATACATGTCGTTTCTCTGTTTGTACATGGAGTAAAGGCATACCATTTGTGTAATCATAAATTTACATAGAGTAATGTTGTTTGATTCATTGTTATTCCCCCCCCACCCCTCCCATCCCTCTTTTCCCTCTACACAGTCCTTCCTTCCTCCATTCTTGCCCCGCTCCCATCCCCCATTATGTGTCATCATCTGCTTATCAGTGAGATCATTTGTCCTTTGGTTTTTTGAGATTGGCTTATCTCACTTAGCATGATACTCTCCAATTCCATCCATTTGCCTGCAAAAGCCATAATTTTATCATTCTTTATGGCTGAGTATATTCCATTGTATATACCACAGTTTCTTCATCCATTCATCAATTAAAGGACATCTAGGTTGGTTCCACAATCTGGCTATTATGAATTGAGCAGCTATGAACATTGATGTGGCTGTATCTACGTAGTATGCTGATTTTAAGTCCTTTGGGTGTAGGCCAAGGAGTGGGATAGCTGGGTCAAATGGTGGGTCCATTCCAAGCTTTCTGAGGAATCTCCACACTGCTTTCCAGAGTGGCTGCACTCATTTGCAACCCCCCCAGCAATGTATGAGTGTACCTTTTTCCCCACATCCTCTCCAACACGTATTGTTGCTTGTGTTCTTGATAATCGCCATTCTAATTGGGGTGAGATGGAATCTTAGGGTAGTTTTGATTTGCATTTCTCTTATTACTAGAGATGTTGAACATTTTTTCATATATCTGTTGATTGCTTGTAGATCTTCTGTGAAGTGTCTGTTCATATCCTTAGCCCATTTGTTGATTGGGTTATTTGTATTCTTGGTGTAGAGTTTTTTGAGTTCTTTATATATTCTGGAAGTTAGCGCTCTATCTGAAGTATGAGTGGCGAAGATTTTCTCTGCAGGCTCTCTCTTCACATTGTGCCAAGCAGTCTTGATCACATAATCACTCCCCCGGAAGAGGCTCCCGCTGTCTCTTCAGGACATTTTCCCCAGGGCCTCCCCTGTCCTGAGGTTTCAGCAATCTGCTTTCCCAGGCGCTTGGAGAACTGCTGCCTTTACCTCCTGATCTCATCTGCACTTCTTTCTCAGTTTTATCTGAGCTGATTCAGTCCTTCATTATCAAAATGGCAAAAACTAACCTTCACATCATCTCCAAGTTGGCTTTTCCCATTTTCTTATTCCACTTAATGAGGCTCTTCTGCTGTGTCTGACAACCGTGAGAATCATCCAGCCATCATACTGATCTCTGTAGTTCTTCATGTTTTAATTTTCCTGTGAAAATTAAAACTTTCTGGTGACCTTACACAAAACCAGAACCTTATTCTCTTGTGTCCTTTGTGTCCACGGGTTCCCTACCTGTAGGTTCAACCAACTGTGGATCAAAAATATGTGGAAAAAATGTGCTTGTGCTGAACATACATAGACATTTTTTCTTGTTAGTATTCCCTAAACAATATAGCATAACAGCTATTTATATAGCATGTGCATTGTGTTAGGTATTATAAGAAATCTGGAGATAATTTAAAGTGTGTAGGAGAATGTGTGTAGGTTATGTACAAATACTATGTCATGTTACATAAGGGACTTGAGCATCAGCAGATTTTGGCATGTTGCTGGGAGTCCTGGAACCCACCCTCCTCTGACACAGAGGGACAACTATATATATTAAGTATAAACCAATCCATTTTGTCACAAGGTTACTATAAATCTAGTGTTGCTCTCTTATTAAGACACCTCTTCTTCTTTTTATTCGAGGCAGGGGGGCACTGGAGACTTAACCCAGGAACACTTAATCACTGAGCCACATCCCCAGTAAGGTCTTTCTAAGTTGCTGAGGCTGGTCTTGAATTTCCAATTCTCTTGTCTCAGCCTCCCATGTTGCTGGGACTACACCAGGCCCAGCTCCAGACACCTCTTCCTCACACAAACACCATACCAGTCTGTTAATTTTTGTTGTTGTTTTTGCTCAAAAATTCATGGTAAGTTCCATGTGACCTGGACCCCTAAGTACTACTTGTGCTTCTTCCCAACATCCTCTCCTCTAAGTCTTGAGGTTTACCAGTCCGGTTCTGTGAGAGAGGGCTCAAACTGTGCCTGGCATATAGTTGATGTTCCAGGTGTTACTTTTATATACTTTTTTTTTTTTTTTTTTGGTACCAGGGATTGAACCCAGGGAGCTTAATCACTGAACCACATCCCCAGCCCTTTTTTATATTGTATTTAGAGACAGGGTCTCACTGAGTCACTTAGGGCCTCATTAAGTTGCTGAGGCTGACTTTGAACTCAAGATCCTCCTGCCTTTGCCTCCCAAGCTGCTGGAATTACAGGTGTGCACCACCATACCCAGCTTTGTTTTGAAATGCTTCTTAAGTACTCTAGTCAACATCAATCTCCCCTTCACAGAATTCCCTTTTTTGTTGTTATTTTTTTGGTGACTGAGCTTCAAGAAACTCAAACTTGATCATATCCCATGACACCTGAGAGCATATGGCTATTACCTGAGGCTTTAGTCACCACTGGTTCTCCTTTTTTATCATTCTTTTCGTGTGTAATATATAATCAATATGTTCCTCTGATACATTAATAGATAAGCTTATTTAGAAAGTATTTCCTGAGTACGTAGGTCTACATCACACTCCTCTAGATTCTGATTCACAGGATAAAAATACAGGTTGATATCATCCATAGCCCTATACCCTAGGTTTTGAATTAAAGTTTCCAGTAACTCTGTTGCACCTTGCTTGTTGAGGACCACTGGTCAGGTATCTACTCAGAGCAGTTCAAAGGCAACTGGAGACACAGTAACACCTGCTAGGAGCATACATTAGAATTCAGAGAAATAAACAAAATTGTATGAAATATTTTGATTGTTTATCAATTGCTATTGGGATAAAGTTAATGCCTTCCAAAGTTGTATTAAAGAAAAGTGTACATAGTGACTACTTCCAAACTTTTAATAAAATGGAGTTTAAGAGGCCTCATTTGAAAAAAGGTAAGAGGCAGACAGACATGCATTTTCTGGAGGTTATGTGAGTTTTAGTGGTGCAAAAGCTAAAAAGCAGGTACTGAGTGTAAAATTTTGTATCAGACTTAAGGCTTGTGTTTGGGAATGAATATTTAGGAGATACTGGTTTTGGATTTTTGTAAGGGTGTCTTGCTTACATAAATGTTGTTCATCAGTCGACCCCTGGACAGTGGGCTCTGTGGGTATGTTCTACCTCTCAGCTAAGCCTTCCTGAGGGGCTTCTCCGGCCCACCCTTCTCTGTGGGTTTCTCTGTTGTACTCATCCCTCAGCTCACTGTTTTATTTCTCCTCTTTTCAGCTGTGGCGATCATATTTTCAAAATAGCAAATATATGTATGTTCATTGCTAGTTTTCCTCACACATTTCCACTATAGCAGGTGTTTCTTTCTTTTTTTTTTTTTCCTTACCCAAGGAGAAATATAAGCATGGGATTTCATCCCAGGAACCTGGGGCCTGAAAATAGGGATTCAGTGATGTAACAACTCACTTATGGGGGCAGGTGTTAATGTTTTTAATGCACACTTAACTTTTCTCATTTCTAGAAGTCCAGAAGCTAAGTGATCTGGTAAAGAGAAGCCAGAGACACCAAGATGAACACTCGTGTTGTGCGTCCCTCCTATACAACACACTGAGTGAGAAGAGAGAGAACGTTTCTGGAAAAACACGTAATCTGGACATAAACCTGGTTTCTTCAAGAAAAACACCCCGTGAAAATGACACAGGTGGAGTGAGTGTGAAACAAATTTCAGAATCAAGTGTTACTGATAAAAATGATTCAAATAGGAACTCCAGTGCACTTAACGTACGCAGGAAGTTGCCTCTTGACCGTGAGCAAAAAAACACTCAGACTGGGAAGAAGTCCGATGAGTGTAACCAGGGTGGGGAATCTCTAAGTGGTAATGAGGGTCTTACTGAGCAGCAGGAAGTTCAAGCTTTGGGACCACCTTTGGAAGATAATGATAGTGGAGAAGCCTCCCCTGAGCAGGCAGCCACCACCTCACTCCAGACAGCACAGGCAGGAGAGAAGCCCTGTAACCACGAGGAGCCCAGAGGAAGTACCAGTGCCATGTCAGTCCCCGATGTCCCTCAGGAACGTCAGACAAGGACAGATTGCCCTGAAGTTAACGAGTGTAAGAAGGCAGTGGTCTGTGAGCACCAGAAAGTTAACATGGAGGAGAAAACCCAGGAAGCCAGTGAAAATGAGGAGGTCAGCAAGGAGCCCCGTCTCACTCAAGCTCTTGGAACTTACACAGAGGAGAACACCTTTGAATGCAGTCACTGCAGAACATCTTTTCGCCAGGAGTCCCAACTCACTGACCATCAGAGGACCCATACACAAGGGGAACCTCGTAAAGGTAGTAAATGTGGGAAAACCTTCCAGAAGTCACAACTCACTGACTCAAAGGGAACTAACCGAAGAGAGAAATGCCGTGAGTATAAGGCACGCGGAAAAGCCCCTGTGAAGTCCCCTCTCAGGGACCAGCAGAGGACACAGCCAGCAAAGAAGCTCTATGTATGTGATGACTGTGGGAAACCCTTCCGTTATCGCTCAGCCCTCAGAGTCCATCAGCGGATCCATACGGGGGAGAAGCCCTACAAGTGCCCTGAGTGTGGGAAGTCCTTCTATGCCAAGTCCAACTTCACTCATCACCAGAGAACCCACACAGGGGAGAAACCCTTTGAATGCCGGGAATGCGGGAAGTCCTTCTCTGTGAAGTCAAACCTCACTAAACACCAGAAGACACACACGGGGGAGAAGCCTTTCAAATGTAGCGAATGCGAGAAAACCTTCTTCCAGAAGTCACAATTTGCTGACCATCAGAGAACCCACACAGGGGAGAAACCCTACAAATGCACTGAGTGTGGGAAATCTTTTTACTATAAGTCAGCCCTAAATGTACATCAGGGGAAGCACAGAGAAGAGAAACCCTACAAATGTACTGAGTGTGGGAAATCCTTCTGCTATAAGTCAGCTCTGATTATACATCAGGTGATTCACACAGGGAAGAAACCCTATGACTGTAGCGAGTGTGGGAAAACCTTCTGTGTGAAGTCAAATCTCACTAAACACCAGAAAATTCACACAGGGGAGAAACCCTATACATGTAATGAGTGTGGCAAATCTTTCTCTATGAATTCAATCCTCGTTGTGCACCAGCGAACTCACACAGGGGAGAAACCCTACAAATGCAACGAATGTGAGAAGTCCTTTTACAAAAAGTCAGCTCTTACTAAACATCAGAGAACTCACACTGGGGAGAAACCACACGAATGTCCCGAATGTGGGAAGTCTTTTCATATGAAATCCACCCTCATTATTCACCAGAGAACTCACACTGGAGAGAAACCCTACAAATGTAATGAATGTGAAAAGTCTTTCTATGTGAAGTCTCACCTTAATATCCATCAGAGAAACCACACAGGGAAGAAACCCCATGTGTGTGGTGAGTGTGGGAAAGCCTTTTCTATGAAGTCGAACCTCACTGATCATCAGAGGACGCATTCAGAGGAGAGACCTTACAAATGTAATGACTGTCAGAAAACCTTTCGCCACAAGTCAACCCTAACTGTACACAAGAGAACTCATACAGGGGAGAAACCCTACAAATGTAATGACTGTGGGAAATCCTTCTATATGAAGTCAGCCCTCAGTCAACATCAGAGAATACACACAGGTGAGAAGCCCTACGATTGTAAACAGTGCGGGAAAGCCTTCTTCCAGAAGTCACACCTCACTAAACATCATCGCACACACACAGGGGAGAAGCCCTATGAATGCATGGAATGTGGGAAGACCTTCTTCCAGAAGTCACACCTCATTGAACACCAGCGAACACACACTGGGGAGAAACCCCACGAGTGTAGTGAATGTGGGAAATCCTTCTGCTATAAGTCAGCCCTAACCATCCATCAGAGAACTCACACAGAGGAGAAACCCTACAAATGTAGTGACTGTGACAAATCTTTCTGCATGAAATCACACCTCACTGTACATCAGAGAACTCACTCGGGGAAACATCCCTTTGAATGTTATGAATGTGGGAAGTCTTTTTACGTGAAGTCAAACCTCATCAACCACCAGCGGACTCACACCGGGGAGAAGCCTTATATATGCAGTACGTGTGGGAAATCCTTCTATATGAAGTCGGCCCTCACAGTTCATCAACGGGGACACACTGGGGAGAAGCCCTACGAATGTAATAAATGTGGGAAAGCCTTCTGCAAGAAGTCGGCTCTCACTAGTCATCAGGTGGTTCACAGGAGAGCGGCACCCTGAACTGCAACCAATGTGCAGCGTCCTCCTGCGTAGTGTCAGACTTTGTCACACCAGGAGGACTTGCAGGAGGAGACGCGAATATAACCACATGGCAGCCCTCATGTGTAACTTCAGTCTTCAGCATGAGGGGGAAGGGCTGGATGGCTCTCTGTGAATGAAATGAATATGGGAAGACTTTGTGTCCTGTCTTAATTATATGTCAGAGGACTCCAATGGCAGAGAGCCCTGAGATCATCCTGTGTACATCGTATCCACCAACATGTCAAGTGCACATTGCAGAGAAAGCACAGAGGAAGCAACCAAAGTACAAAGGCATTTATGGTCATAGCTTTACTGCACCTCAGGTAATTGATGTGGGTGTGAAACTGGGTATTTTATGTGCATGTAAGCTTCAAAAAAAATCAAACTAAATTGAAAAAGTAGATAGGAAAAAACACTGAGGGAACATCTATTCATTCAGGTGATGGGGCACTCTTCACGCTTCTGGAAATGTAATGCTGGAAGTTGTGTTTCAGACTTCGTTCCAAATTTTGAAAATATGATGTAAGGTGTGTCTAATCTTTGGCTGATAACAGTTTTTGAAAAACCCAAGCTGATGCAGCAAGCTGTCTCTGTAGATATTTGAAGAGGACTTGAGGTGGGCAGGGCTTCTGAATGTCAGTAGGTAGCGTGCTCATGTTGTGTACCTTTGGTTTTCATGGTGAAAGTTGCCGGTGGAAAATGTCGCCCCCTAGCTTAATAACTGTTATGACAGACTTCCCACACTGAGGCCACCAAAGTTTCTTTGTATCTTAACAGTACAATACACATCAAGTGACATTTGACAAGTTTGAAGTACTGCACAGCATAATATGTACAGCATATTATTAAGTGAGGAAAGCAAAGTATAAGAAACTTTATGTAGCACATTATCTTTTATGTAAGAATTGAGGGGATACGTGTGTGTTTGTGTACATGTGTACCTTTTTATGAAGTTTTGACTTTTGAATGTGATTATTTACATATGTGAAAGGAAATAAAAGCAGTTTTTAAAATTGAAAATAAAGAGAATACTCAAGGTTATTTCACATTGCTAAACCAACCACACAGAAATATCAGAGACTTTTGAACACAGTATCATAACTGTACATCCTTAATTGGGACATTTTGCAGGAACAAGAAGGGTCAAAGAACATGATAAATGTCACTCATTAATTTCCATGTTAATAATATTGGTGCTGTTCTTAACCTATTTTGTGTATGTTTTAGGACAAAGCAAAAAGGAACCAAAAATTTCCAGTTGCTGATTTTTTGTTCTGTTTTACTGGACTGATTCTTATTGTCCTAAGGATTATGTTTTTATTGCTTTTGCTTTACAATGGTTTTGTACATATTGAAGAGCAAGTCCCTCTGCTCTGTTTTAAAAAAAAATCCAGTTCTTCAGGTAAAACTCCCTATAGCAATAAATATGACTTGAATTTTTTTTTTTTTTTTTTTTTTTTTTGCGGTGGGGGGGATCAAACTCAGGGCCTTGTGCTTGCGAGGCAAGCAATGACTTGAAATTTTTAAAAAATATATTTATTTCCACATCTTCTAGATCTGTTCATTGAGCGTTACCACTGTAGTGATCAGCTGATTCTGTGCCTGGCATTGCCTCCAAGGGAAAGGGATCTCTGTGGGGGAATAACTGGTGGCTTGGGGTCCTGAGGCAGCCATGGTGATTCTGGGGCCACCTGGGTGAGAAACCGAGGAAGTGGTCACAGGTTGAAGGGGTGATGAAAGAACACAGCTCCTAGCTCGGAGGTGATCTGATGATCAAGAAGAATGACTATAACTAAACAGGTTTAATAAGCAAAAATCCGAGTCAACAGTAATCTTCACACTGAAGAGGGGCCAAAATAACTTATGAGCGAACACAGGCAGAATGAATGGTAGAATGTTCACACCTGCTGGCTAGCATCCCCTAGTGCCTCTGGGAAGAGATCGTGGAGCTCACGGGCGTGACCACAGTTGCACCTTGTGCCTCGGGGCTGGTGGTGGAGGCTGGTGAGCCGACGGAAGACCTCTCTCACTGCTGGTGCAGAGTGATCATGAGGAAAGAGCTCAGTGACTCAGCTTTGACACTGCTCTGAGGAAATCCAAGCCTATTGCAGTTAAGATTCTTTGTTTACTTGGAGCTATAAGATATCCTAACTTTGAAGGGGGATGCCTTTTAAAAATGTGATTCGGGCTGAAGTGGTAGAGTGTGTGCTTAGCATGCGTGAGGTCTGGGTTCAGTCCCCAGTTATCATTCCCCCAGCTACGTGATTCATGAGTGTTATGTTGGCAATCTGGGGAGAAAATTATTTCAGCAGCAGTTTTCTGTTCTGTAAATGTCCATGTCATGAGGAGATATTTCTTGTTTGAAAAAAATATAGTGCAGAGAATTTCCTTTGGGAACTAGTTAAGTATTAAGTGTTCTTTCTCTATATACAAAACTGTACTTTAAAAAATAAATAAATTACTCATTGACCTTTTCCCTAGAGTCTTGCTATGCTGCCCAAGCTGGTCTTGAACTCCTGAACTCAGACATCCTCCTGCCTCAGTCTTGCCAGTAGCTGGGCCTACAGTCATGTGCCCCAGGCCCAGCCTCCTTTTTCCACTTTTAAGATAAGCTCTGGCTTGATTTAAGGATCTAGTCTTTTCCCAGTGAATTGTTAGTTTTCCTCATGCCACTTAATGAATACATCTTTTTGGTTTCTGATTTGAATTACTGCCTATCCTGTACTAAAGTGCGGAGCCCCCAGGGCTGGCCTGTGTGCCCTGGACACCAGTTAACCACCTCACCATGTGGTACGGCTTGGTTTCTCAGGGAGGGTCAGTGCAGGTTCTTGTGAGGGGTTTGTGAGGAGAGATGATTGCAGAGCTGTATTTTCCTTGCTTTTGACCCTGGGTTTTCTTTGCAGGGTTTTTTTTTTTTTTTTTCAGGGTTGCTTTATTTTTTATTTTTGACAAGGTCTTTAAGTTGCTGAGGCTGGTCTCCAACTTAAGATCTTCCTGCCCCAGCCTCCTGAGTTGCTGGGATTACAGGTGTACACCACCACACCCTGCTGGGTTTACAGTCTTGATGCACTTGTGCTACCGCTTTTGCTGATTTTTGTTCTGTTTTACTGGACTGATTCTTAATTGTGCTAAAGAAGGTTATGTTTTTATTGCTTTTGCTTTAGAATGGTTTTGTACCTACTGAAAAGCAAGTCCCTCTGCTCTGTTTTTCAAGAATTACTTGACTTTTCCTCCTCTTGTTCCTAGAGATGACTTTTAGACTGGACTCACCTGGCCTCCTCAAAGCCTGTTGGAACTGGGGTTGGATTTGTATTTAAATTTAGTCTTAACTGCCCACTGAGGTGGCCCACTGTTTATCTAGGTGATTTGGACCATTTGTTCCCTGTCACCAGGAGAAGCTGAGGGCTCAGTCTGTAGCAGCCCCGACCCCCCACAGACAGGCCACTGGTCACTCCCAGTAGCAGCAGCAGCAACCTCACCTGCTGAGGGCCATGCCAACTCCTCTTCCAGTTATCTCCTCTGAGCTTCCCTGACCTCTGGAATGCTCTGGAAGTCTTTATTTCTTACCCCATCTACTTACCTAAGAGCTTCCAGGTGGGGTGGGAAGGCTGTCTTGCAGACATTGGAGGCACTTCTGAATGTCTTTCCACTGAGCAGTACTTCCTCTGATGTGTATAAACACAACAGCCCACATATAATAGAATTTGCTTCCAGTCACACAAAGTCCACAGTTGTCCCTCTTGCTCAGAGAGTGGCTCTCTCATCAGTGGTCTCTCATGAGTTCCAGGAGTTGATTTTCTCATTAGGGCTTCTCAGCCCTCTTACCTGGCAAGTGGCAGCTGTTACCCTCAGGATCTTGAAGCAAGTGCCAGCAGATGCCTCTGCCTGGAAAGTTGTCTGCATCATCTCCCCTGTGTTCTAGACCTCACAGACATCTGGCCAACTCTGTCATGTCCTGAAACTTTGTTTCTCCATCTCCCTTTTCCTAACTAGCCAATCATGAGTGAATGACACTGACCAGCTGCCTGTCTATCACTGTCCTCCACCAATGCCGTGGTTACACACTGATGGGGTGCCAGATCTTCCTGCAGGCCTTAGGCCCTGTGAGTGGCCTAAGGGACAGAGGGTAGTAGCCAGGCAGGTGGCTCCTCCCTCTCTGTCCTCTTGGGTCCTGGAGCCCCATCCTTTCTCTCTGGATCATAGTCTCAGACTTCCTGGGCAGATGGTCCTGCCCCTCTGAGTAGCACCCTTCTCACGGAGGACCTGCTAAGGAGACCCAGGAGTCCCTGAAGCTGCTGAGCCACTTTTCTGAGTCACCTGTGCAGGAGTATGTGCATGTTTCCCAAGAGAGGGTTCACCACACCCCCAAGGTCAAGCACCAGTGCTCAGCGGAGATCACAGGAAGTCTTCAAGTCCTGGACCACCTCCAGCTCCACGTCACTATTCTTGTCATCTGTCCTAGGAACCAAGTAGGGTGCTGGGATTGTGGTGAGAAGACAGGGGCTCCTCTTGGTTGTCTGCCAAGTCCCATCTGGACCCAGTGATCATGATGCCTTCAGTGGCCATGGGCTGGGGGGAGGCTCCCGAGTCTGCCCGCTGCCTGAACACAGGATGAGTGTTTTTGGTCACAGGGCAGGTGCTTCCTCTTGGATGGAGTGAAGGTTCCTGCTGCCAGGAGTGCCTTTCAGGTGGGACCAGGCAAGGGCAGCACCTGTGCATGGTGTGTATGGTGCCCTCAGGGTCCGGGGGCACCTCTTGGAATGGCTGTGTTTGGGCACAGGCTGTATGTGCCGTGAGCTGTGTGCTGGCTGCATGGGGGACCTTTTACCTTTTTCTGAACGAGGCAAGTTACGAATGAGGATGTTCCAAGGGAATCTACACTGATGTGCATGTGCCTGTCCCTCCGGTCACTGTCTTCCTTCTCCCTTGGCCAAGCACCTTCTCTCCTCCTCTCTTAACCATCTGACATACTTGTTCCAGTCCCTTCCGACCACAGCCTTCAACTCTCCCCGGATTTCACCCTGCATCCTCTTCTCCAAGCTCCCGTACCCTAGCCCGAGTCCATGTATCTGCAGCCCCCACGGTGTTCTGTTTTATTGAATCAATAGCATGATGTTATGGGAAACACATGTAGTAAGATGGTAACTTATCATTTCACAGTTACTTCTGCTGTGTAATTAACAAAAAATTACACAGAAATTAGATTAAAAAATTAGATTAAAAAATCTAAACAAAAATTCCTAATACAGCCTTATTAACCATCGTCCTCATATCTTATTACATCCACTTCCTACACTTGTTCATTGTACATATGTGCTCCTTTGATTCTTTGCCCTTATCTCCTGATTTCCTCCTCCCTTCCCCTGACCCTGGTGACCACTGTTTTATTCTCTATCTGTCCATTTGTCTTCTTTTTTTAAACAAAAGAATAATTTGTACATAAACGAGAACTTGCAATAGTTTTCTTTCACGTTTGGTTTATTTAACTTGAAAAGGTGTCCTCCATCCATGTGACAAATGGCAGCATCTCCTTTTTGAAGGCTCAATAGTGTGCCAGGATGTTGTGGATATCATATTGTCCACTCATCCACTGGTGGATATTTAGGTTGGTTCCATATCTTGGCTAATGTGAACGGTACCGCACTGAACACGGGAGTGAAGATGTTTATCAGGTGGTAACTTCATCTCCTTTAGGTACACACCCAGACATGCCTGGATCATATAGAGGTTCTGTTTTTAATGTCTTTAGGACTCTCCATACTGGTTTCCATAATTAATCTATAGACCTACCCCAGTGTGCCACGATGTCGGCCCTAGGATTCCCTTTTCTCCACACCCTCACCTACATTTCCTATCCCTTTTTTTTTTGTACTGGGGATTGAACCCAGGCACGCTTAACCACCGAGGCACATCCTCAGCCCTTTTTTTTCCCCTTCTTCTTCTTTGTAGAATGATTGATGCTGAACCTGAGAGCAAGCTGGCCCCAGCCCTTTCCAAATCCACACTTCTTTTTTTGCAGTTCTTTTGTGTCCCAAAACAGGAAACCAAAGACACACCTTAGTAGGGGGGTTCCAGCCCTTTTTAATACTTTATTTAGAGACTAAGTTGGTTTATTTAGCAACTAAGTTGCTAAAGGCCTCAGTAAGTTGTCGAGGCTGACTTTGAACTCACGATCCTCCTGCCTCAGCCTTCCGAGCCACTGGGATTACTGGTGTGCACCACTACACCTGGCTTCTTTTATTATCATCATCCTTGTGGGTGTGAGTTGGTATCTCAAAGAATTTAATCATTTCCCTGATGACCAGCGATGTTGAGTACTTTTTCTTATATCTGTTGGCCATTTTAATGTCTTCTTTGGAGAAATGTCTGTTCAGGTCTTTTGCCCCCACCCCATTTTGCAAAATAATTCTTTTTTATAACTTTGATTTTTTTAAATGTGGTGCTGAGAATCAAACCCAGTGTGTCACACATGCTAGGCAAGCACTCTGTCACTGAACCACAACCCCAGACCCTTTTGAAAATTTTTTTTTCAGCTGTTGAATTGTAAGGGTTCTTTATATATTTTGGATATTAACCCCTTATCGGATATGCCATTTGCAAATATCCTTTCCCAGTCTATAAGTTGCCTTTTCATTTTGTTGACCGCTTCCATTGCTCTGCAGAAGCTTTTTAGTTTGATGCACTTGCATATTAACTTTTACAGCATGAACTTTTGGAGTGATATACATGTGTCTTAATCATTGCCAAGACTAATGTCAAGGAACTTTCCCTCTGCTCTCTCCCAGCATTTTTATGGTTTCAGGTCTTAAACTTCAGTCTTCTACCAACTTTAAGTTGGGTTTTGTATATGGTGTGAGGTAAGAGGCCAGCTGAATTCTTTTACGTGTGAATGAACATCCAGTTTTCCTGGAACCCTTAACTGATCATACTGTCCCTTTCCTATTGTGTCCTCTTGGTGCACTTCTTGAAAATTAGTTCATCATACATGTGTGGGTTTATTTCTGGGCTCTGTCCTATACCATTGGTCTGTTTCTCTTTTTATGCCAGTACTGTACTGTTTTGGCTATTATAGCATTGTAATATAATTTAAAATCAGGATGTATGATACCTGTTTTTCTTCCTTAGTATTGCTTTGCTGTTAAGGTTGTGTGTGTGGTTCTATATGAATTTTAGAATTTTTTCTGCTTCTGTGGAGAATACCATTGGAGTCTTGGTAGGGATTGTGTTAAATATGTATATTGGATTGGTTATATGAAATATTAACAATAGCAATTATTCTAACCCACACAGAATATCTGATCCACACAGTGTATTTTTTGTGTGTATTATCTTCAGTTTCTTTCATCAATGTTTTGCAGTTTTCAGTGTAAAAACACTTTCATTTCTTTGGTGAAGTTTATTCCTAAGTGTTTTTTTTTTTATGTTATCATAATTGAAATTGTGTTTGTTCTGCTCACTGTTATAGTTGCACCTGGAACACAGCTTGGTGTATGGTAAGCACTCATCAAACCTTGAATGAAAGAGCACGTGTGTGCCCCATCTGAGGTGGCAAAGTGAAACTGATTGATTTCTAAGGCTTAAGGTAGGAAAAAAATGGCACACACTGCTCTGAAGAAACACGCCTGTGACAACACATGGAGGGGAATGTCCACAGAGTAGACATGCTGCAGCCGTAGGACAGCAGAAGCCACCTGCCTTGGGCTGCTGTGACAGAGCATCACAGTGGTTGTGTATAAACAACAGACGTTTATTTCTTTCAGCTCTAGAGACTGGAAGTATGAGATCAGGGTGCAGCATGGTCAAGTTCAGGTGAGGGCCCTCTTCTGGGTCAGAGACCACCAACTTCTTAACTCTCTGAGGTCTCTTTTATAAGGTCACTAATCCCATTCATGAGGGCCCCAACCCCTTGGCCCAGTCACTTCAGGAAGATCCTAACTACTGATACTATCATTTTGGGGTTAGGATTTCAACATATGAAAGCGGGAAAGGACACAATCACTGAGCCCATAGTGTGTAGGGGTGGGGTACGAAAAGAGGGGAAAAAATACTCAGCTTTTGCAGCTTGGCTGTCTGCTGGGGGCCCCTTTAGTGCTTGGCCTTCACTTCCAGCTTAAAGCCTGAAGGTGAGTTCAAGGTGAGAACAAAGGGCCTTCCTTGAGTCATTCTAAGCTGTGTCCCACTCTGGCCATGTGTAACTTTCCAGGACACATGACAGCTGTTAAAAGCCTTCTTCTTCCACACAGCTCCCCCTTCATCCTCTTCCTCTTCACATTTTTTGTTTCTTGCTCCTCTCAAGCATTCCTTGCCCCAAGCTGCTGCAGCCAGTACTTGTAACTTTAAATGCTTCAGGTGCAAACTACCTAGGAAGACACTGTTTGGAGTCTAGCAAAACCAAGGGACGCTCTCATGACGATTTCATAGACAACAGCCAACAGGCAAACCCACAGCTATAATTCCTCCCCCTGCTGCAACTTGAACCTGGAACACTGGCTTATTCTTTTGGCTGATGCTCTGGGTGGGGTGCAAGTCATGGTAGGTGGGTACTTCAAACAGCCACAGCACCTTCTGGCTACAAAGGTGCTGCCACAACCCTAACCCACTTCTTTACCAAGGCTTCTCCTGGTGGCTGGAAGGTTTATAATTCTGCAGAGGATAATACTATCTTTGTCAGCTCAACAGTTATTCCTCTTGGGAACTTCCCTGCTCTGCCATCCATGGTAATGTCACCTCCCTTCAATCCTTGAGCACCTCCTTGTTTACTAGTGCCAACAGATGTTCTACACGCTGCCCCCTCCCCTGCCCGCTCAGCCCTGGAATAATCTGATTCTGTTCCCTTTAGCAGGGGATGAGATCCAGAAACCAAGATATGGACACATGTTTTTCTAAAGATAAAAAGTTCTACATATCCCATTAGGAATTAAACTAGTATTTTCAACCATGCTAGTTCTTATACTAGGACTGATAACAATTCTGCTAATACTCTTGCAATATTACAAGGATCTTGAGTGGATACCTTTTACTTCCTAAGACCTAATTTTATTTAGTCACTTTGCACATCACTAGGCTTCGGAGAAATGTATATGTTGCATTTTAGAAGCAATAGCTACAGTTCAGGTTTTGCTAATTCTGTGTGAGTACTGAACTGGCTGCCAAGGAAGGTGGCTTAGGCAAGACAGAAGACTGTCACCTCATGTACAATTCCAAGCTCATATGTGGTCCAGGGGTGGTGGGGGTAAGAAGTATAGGGCAGAAAAGCATAGTGTGAGTAAAGATTACAATTCAGATTTTCCTCAGCATCTCTCTCTCCGCCATTACTGATCTGTGACTGGTCTTTACTTCTCTAAGTTCTTCCTGCTGTGGCATCTCCAGTAATGAGCCACAGAAACAAGCCACAGCCCATACCAGTTCATCACTTTGGCAGGAAGCATAGACTTTAAATTCAATCAAGGAAAAAGCAATTTACCTTTTATCTAGTGTTTCTTTACCACAATGAAAAAGGAACATGATTTTAAATATGCATTTCCTTGTGGCTTCATTTTATTTAACTAGAGGTATTCTAGAAAGCTGCTATTATTTGGGCTTGTTGCTTGTTCATAGTTCTGAGGAGCCTGATTGGACAGCACAGCTGGGCACAGTGAGCTGGAATAAACACAGGGAAGACAGAATGAACCTTGGTCTCAAATAAAATGTGGCTCTGACATTAATATCATGTCTTTATTTTTATCTTTATTTTTGTCAAATGTACATTGTGTAATAAGCTATAATGATGACATTCCAGGGTGGAAAAACCTTTGTTTGATATAATTTCAACAAATATGCTATCAACTTTTGGTTCCTACCCTAAACTGTACAATCTACCAGACTTTTAATTCCTGTTACGTAGCATACAATCATCTAGAAAAATACAGAGAAAAAGTGCTGAGCAACAAAACAGGAGTGATGTGTGAGTGTCACACGTGAAAAATATGGCATTTCAGTTCAATGGTGTAAAAGGGTCAATTATTCAAATGATACAGGCTACCTGGCAGATAATCATTTGAAAGCAAAATTAGATCCTTACCTCACACCATATATTGCCAACTAATTTGGCAATGATCCATGAATAATAAAAATTAAATGACCTAAAGCAAAATTCATTTCACATATTAGAAAATGGAGGCGCACCTGAGTTATGTCAGGTTCCAAAGGTTAATTCTGCAGGTCAATGTTAAGAGTTCAAGGAAGCAGACACATTTGTTTCAAGTTGATATCCAATGCTCCCAAACTATTTACATCAAAATTTATAGGAAATAAATCTCTTTATCAACACCTCAAAATAAGTGATTAAAGTCCACTTCTGAATCGCATAACTCCTATAAAAGTGTAACTCTGTATCAGTTATAATGTCTTCAATTATTAGTAACTGAGCATTCTGAGTCAATTGGCTTAAAAAATAAATTTAGTCTTTCACAAAACAAACAGTCCAGACATGGAGTGGTCACAAGGCCCGCTGGTTCCCTGGCTCAGTGACACCATCCAGGTCCCAGGTTCTTCCAATCTTTCTGGTCAGAATTAAACTATAATCCACTGTTGAAAGATGGTACCAGGCACCAGATCCAGAGAAGGTGATGCTGACCAAAGACTCCACTTCACCTTGCTTTCCTTGAACCTGAGAAAATCTTTTCCAGAAACCACCAGTCAGATACCTCCTTTATCTGGACTGATTCTAGGACCACTCTAAACCAATTGCTGGCATTATCATCACTGACTGAAACTAATCAGGATTTATCTCCTATCCTGTGAGGATGAATGGATACCCCAATTCTGCCTGCGAAGAGTAAGGAGAGAGTGATGGGGAGTCACTCGATGTCTGCCACAAACCTCAATTACTATGTTCTCAATTCCTTCAGTAGTGCGAAGGAGCAGAGCTCAACATTCACAAACACTATCATAAAAAGACAGCTAATTCCTATGTTACACAGCATTTGTGCTCTACATACACTTATGTAAGCATCTGAATGAAAAATAGATGAAAAACAGAATGGGAATATTTTAAGTACCCTTCCCCCCCTTTTTTTTTATTCTACAGAATGCAGTAAGTTCTCTTTGTCACTCCTGGAGACTTCTGGCTTAACAATTTAAAATTACCGATGCAGAGTTTTCTATTTTATACGTCTAGATCTATCTTCTTTGCTGACTTATCTATAGGTGAAAACATAAAAATTGGCTTCTTTATGGATGATACAGTTCATTAACAACAATCAAGTGTGTTTGTAAATGACGGGAAGCACATACTTTATACCTACCAAGTACTATCTCACTGAAAATGCATATTAAGATATTAACATTGTGATGCTATTTAGAGTGGACAACCTTACCCTGGGTTTTACAAATTAATAAGGAGACAATGTTTTTCCAAACAGGATTCACACTGAACAACAATTCCTATAATGTAACATAGTAAAAACAAACAAAAAGCCCCTAAATCCTATTGTTCCTCAGGAATTGTTTACATTAGTTTAATGCAGAGTAGGCTTGCTAACCCAATATTTTTACATTTCTATTTACAAATAGAGTACTTTTATTCACAGCAGATATCTTCTGTTTTTGTTTAAATTGTTTACAAAAAGTTTATTATATCAGAAACATATCTTTATGCATTAACATTTTGCAAAGGAGTACGTTTTCCACATTCCTTAAACTGTTGAAATTCCCTGATACGTGAAGCAGTTCAAATCCATTGTGAGACACACATATTCTAAATATTGACATTTCTATTTCTGTATAGTCTGGTATTTAATGAATCGTCTGGTCCTGTTACAGTTGCAGTTCTACCCTGTGAATGTTCAGATGATGAATCTGACTATGCACAAGGGCTCATCCACACTCACCTGCACAGTGGTCCCTGGGTATCTGGGGCTGGGTGAAGGGAGGGCTGGTTGTTGGTTCCATGATCCCCTCAGATACCCAAATGTTCAGATGCTCAAGTCCCTATGTAAAATGGTACAGTATTTGCCTATTACTTACATACTCCTCCCCATATACTTTAAATCCTGTCAAGTAAATAGTTGTTACACTGTATTCTTTAGGGAATAATGACAAGAAAAAAGTCAGTGTTCAGAACAGATGCAATTATTTTCCCAAATATTTTCAGTTGGTTGAATCCATAGATATGGAACACATGCAAACAGAGGGCATCTGACTTCATGTATGAGTTTTTTGTCTACTATATTGGAAGGTTGTCTGAGGTAAAAACTTCAGAGAAGCCTTCCCACATCAACTATGTTCATATTCCCTCTCCTATGAATTCTTTGATGGCTGTTGAATGCTGATTTGTGGTAGAATTTTTTCCCACATTCAGTACATTCATAGGGCTTTTCCCCTGAATGGGTTCTGTAATGCACAGTGAGGTATGACATCCGAGAGAAGGCTTTCCCACATTCGTTACATTCAAATGGTTTCTCTCCAGAATGGATTCGATGATGTATGGTGAGATATGACATCTGAGAGAAACACTTCCCACATTCATAACATTCATAGGCTTTCTCTCCTGTGTGTGTTCTCTGATGTCTATTAAGGGCTGAATTCTGACAGAAGGTTTTCCCACATTCGCTACATTCATAGGGTTTTTCTCCTGAATGAATTCTATGATGTATAGTGAGGTATGACATCTGAGAGAAGAACTTTCCACATATGTAACATTCATAGGGCTTCTCTCCTCTGTGTATTCTCCGATGTCTACAAAGGGCTGAATTCTGGTAGAAGGTTTTTCCACATTCACTACATTCATAGGGTTTCACTCCTGAATGAGTTCTATGGTGTATGGTGAGGTACGACAGCTGGGAGAACAGTTTTCCACACTCATTACATTCATAAGGTTTTTCTCCTGTGTGTACTCTCTGATGTCTCATGAGGGCTGAATTCAGATAGAAGGTTTTCCCACATTCAGTACATTCATAGGGCTTCTCTCCTGAATGAGTTCTGTAATGCACAGTTAGATAGGATAACCTTGAGAAGAACTTCCCACACTCATTGCATTCATAGGGCTTCTCTCCTGTGTGCGTCCTCAGGTGGGTTGTGAGAGTAGACTTGCGACAGAAGCATTTCCCACATTCACTGCACTTGTAGAGTTTCACACCTGTGTGAATTTTCTGGTGATCATTAAGTGCTGACTTCTGGGAGAAGGTCTTTCCACAGTCGTGACAAACATAGGGCCTCTCTCCGGAATGTGTTCTCTGGTGTTGTGTGAGATGTGTCTTCTGGCAAAAGGATTTTCCACAATAACTACATTCATAGGGCTTCTCTCCTGAGTGAGTTCTCTGGTGTTGAATGAGGTGTAACTTCTGGTAGAAGTTTTTCCCACATTCATTACATTCATAAGGCTTCTCCCCTGTGTGGGTTCTCTGGTGTACAGTGAGAGTTCCCTTCTGGCAGAAAGACTTCCCACACTGGTTACATTTATAAGGTTTCTCTCCTGTGTGAGTCCTCTGGTGTATAATGAATTTGGACTTTTTACAGAAGGATTTTCCACACTCTCGGCATTCATAGGGCTTCATTTCCATGTGAGACCTCTGATGAACACTGAGGTCTGACATCTGGAGAAAGGCTATTTCAGATTCATTCCAATTATAGGGTTTCTCCTCCATGTGATTAACAAAAACTGTATCCTTTTGGAAGGCTTTCTGGCATTCGATGTATTCAAAGGGTTTCTCCAAAATATGAATTTTTTGATAAATATTTTCTTCACTTAGAGCATATGCTTCTCCATTTTGATTAAATTCATAAGATTCATCTCCTGGATGAGTTTTCTCAAGCTTAATGTGGAAAAGTGACTTCCCACATCCACTACATTCACTGGGTTTCATTCTTGCATAACTTCCATCACTACTGATATACTCCGAAACAGATGTTAAACTCTTTTCACATGAGTCACATTTAGATGCTATTTTTCTTGAAGGAACAGGGTTTATTTCTACATTAAAAGCTTTACCAGAAACATTACCTCTCTCTTCACCCAGGGTTTTGTTGATAAAAACCATATCTTCATCTTCCTGGAGTTTGTCCAACGGGTCTTCCACTTGCCAGACCTCATCTAAAAAGAGGCAAAATGAACCAACTTTTGTACATCTTCCTACATGAAATATGGAATGAGTCTGGCACACAGCACCTTACTGAGGGTAGGTGCTAGCTTCATGGACAGATGGATAAAATTCCAACTACTTTCCCCCCCTCATTCTTTTGTTTGGAATAACAGACAAACACACTACAAAGTGGTGGAGAAATGAAGTAAACTTGCAAAAACAGAGCACCTTTGATCTTTGCTACTCTGTATTTTGTTCAAAACTAGGTACAGAAGGTAAAATACAGACACAGCAATGACTGGCAGAAAAAGGACTTTGGATGAATGGCTGACAAATATGAAAGGATTCAGAACAAACAGGGTGAACAGACAGGTAGCAAGGAACTCTGCTGAACAAGGAGGGTCACAAGCTATATCCAAGCAGGGATTCAGTTTGGAGGTGGATGAGCACTTTACTCCATATCACTTCCTGTCATGCTGGGAGAGATGGATTACGGTCTAAGACATTATTCACCTTATTCTAAGGTTTTTGTCACTGCCCTAAATCCTTACTTTGCCTTTCCCCCTCCATCCCACACAATAGTGCTACATAAATTTACATCTAAATGTCCTCATGTCTAGAACCTATAACCAGCGTTTTCCCTCTAACTCAGCTTCACTGGAAAGGAGAGTTCTGGAACATCCTTGACCCCAGGAAGCATAAAAATGGTCCACAGGGCATGCCACCTTTCCAAAAGTTTAGATTTCTAAATATTCTAACAATGCTGATTTAATACTGAACTCATTCTGGCCACAAAATTCCTTTTGTTCCTATTTGGACTGTCTTACCTGAACTCTGGTGAGATGACCTAGGTGAGCTGGTTAATGGCCTCCATAGTTAGTATCCCCACCTGTCACCTGGAGATGATGGCCCCTGCCTCAAGGGTTGTTGTGGGATTGCTAGAGTTAAGGAAGTGCTCAGAACAGGCACAAAACACATGCTCAATAAGTTGAGCAATTATTTTTCCTACTTTCAATCTCTTAACAATTTCCTTAAACCAGTCCTGCTCCTGACATTTTGCCATCACCTAATTGAGTGTGAATGCTTCCCCACCCAAGTTTAAGTTAGTGTACAAACCTTAAGCATCAGATCTCTCAGCCTGTTTTTATAACAGTGGTTTTCAATTTTTTTTTAAACTTATCTAACAAATTCTGGAACGAACCTAACTAGTGTACTTGCTATCATCCATATCAAGTGAAGCCATATCAACTGTATTCTCCCAAACCTACAGCTTCCCTGAATCTACTGCTCATTAACAGATAAAATGGTTAAAAAAAAAAAAAAAAAAAAAATCTGATGATACTTTTTACCACCTAGATTCACAATGGCTAGGATGAGTTGTCACTAATATTCTGTTCCAGGAAAGCCAAGTTTGCTTGTTGGATGAAGAGGGTGATAAGACACACCTAAGCAGGGATTTGCTTTGGAGGAGGTGACCAGCACTTTACAAACTGTCATGACATGCAGGCTGGGAGAGACTGATCATGATCTCAGTGTCTCTACTTATTTTAAGACTGCTGTGGTGCCACATCTGTAGCCACAGGTCTCTGCTCTTATTGCTTCCCTCTTTACTTGACTTCTTGCTTTATCCACTCACAGCCTATCTTTAAAGGCTTTCTATCCTTGAACAGAATCATAGAAGTTCTTTAATTTGAATCACAGAGATACTTTTCTAGTACTTAAAATATAAGGGGATGTGACTCAGCATGCATCCTTAGAAATAACTGCCTATAAATTATTTTTGAATGGATGGATAAGAAAGTTCTTTGACCTAGATGGTTCCTCAGAAAAATTAAAGAAACCAATGTCTACTCTATGTTACATACTGTATTGAGGGAAAACATGCCATTTTCTTTATAGGATTATAATCCAGAACACCAAAAAAGCTCAAACAAAATATATATCTTATTGGATTACAGACTACTTGATCAGATAGACTTTTTGTTGTTTTTTGGTTGAACTAAAGTTGGGAGAAGGAAAAGACTGGAATAATAAGAGGTGGGAAGGAACCAAACTTCAAATGGGTAGAAAATTCAAACCCAGACAAACACTAAGAACACGTCACCTGGCGAAGGAGAGCCACCCTAGTGAAGTGTGAAGCTGCAGGGATGAAAATCTCATGAAGAGAAGATGTCAGGAGCACAGACAGAATGAGTTTAGTGTGTGAGTGGGGAAATTACTTCCTCTAGGCAACACAGGGCCAATACTGTGGGGATCCTTGAAAGACAAGAAATCATAATGGATAGAGCACGTTTGCTTGTAAGGCTGGTGATAAGATAACTGGAGACTTCAGATGAAGACATCTTGAAATCCAATTAGGATTCACAGCAATATAAGTGTTTACATAAGGCAAAGGAAACAGAACATTCAAAGGATAAATTAATACATCTCACAAGGGACAAAACCCAGTCAACTCATCCTGGCCAGATCAGTAACAGCTGGTGACAAATGGGTATTTTTAGTGAGTCCAAAGGGGCCACCATGGGGAAAGAGAATAATAGTGTAATTTAGTAAATAAGGGGAGAGGGAAAGGTGCTGAGTAATTATAATTTAAAAGAGATCATGGTCATTTTCAGACATGGTAGAATGAGAGAAGCTCTGCACTGCTCTGAACAGAAAACACGTGGCCTGCAGAACAGTGTTCTGCAGAAGAGCAGCAAAGATGTCAACCCTGGTGTGAGCAGCATAAAAACAAACAACAAATAAAAACCTGACAGACTTAGATGAAGACCTTTTGAGGACCTCATGAAACAGGGAAAACACAGCAGGTGGAAACAGATCCTTCAGAGACATTTCTGGAGGAAGTGGAAGGACAAATAAATCAAATGTAATTTATGTATGTAAATACCTATTAAGTATCTGCTACAACACCAATGTTATTCAAGGCATTAGGCATTAGGAATAACAGTAAATAAGTGTCAAGACAAAAATGAGCACTTAGGAAAAGAGGGAGTCCCAGGTACTACTATTACCAAACTCCAGGAGGGCTAAATTTCAGGAATGATCAGCACCATCCAATAAAGTATAACGTATATACCAATGAAGGTGGATGGAATCTACTGGTTTAGGCACAGGTAGGGATTTTGGCATCTGACCTCAAGGAAAGAAGTAAAAAGTGAAACAGGATAGTAATAAGTCTGAAGCATTTCACAGCAAAGAAAATAAAAACACTTAAAACAGGAAGGTAGTAAGAACGTAAGAGTCACATGTCATTTTTTGATAACAGCCTTAAGAATATCTAAAAACAAAAGGAATCTATGATAATGGGTTACTGAAAATGCTAGAAGATTCAGCAAAGACCCAAGGTTTAAGAGGAAGAAGGAAGGGGTTGACTTTTGATCTGGGCAACAGTAAGCAGGGCAAAGCTCTGTAGACATACATTTCCATGAGAAAGGAAGGAGTCTTAGGGAGAGAGAGTCAGGTACCTACAGCATAAAAGTAACTAGTCATTTCTAAAAGGTTTGGGACCATTAGAAAGTCCCTGGGAGAGAAACTCCCCCATTACCAATCTCCTCTCTGCCTCCACTAACACACCTGGATAGCTTTGAGGTGGGAATTCTCCTTCTACTATCCATGGCTCTTCTCCTTGCTCCAACTTGATGATAACATCCGGTTTGATTATGTGATACCCTGTTAATGAGAAATGAAAGAGAACTTGAACCTGGCTGCTTAGCTGTAGGGTCTCTATCATGCGGGGCAAATGCTGCTGTGCCAGCTGCACAACAAAGTGCCCTGGTGTTTTATTAAAATCAGACTCTTTCACTGGGAAGGTCGAGACCACAAAGCCCTGCCTGGTGCCAAAAATACTACTCACATTTGTCCCATCCAACTCAAAGTTAAAGCCATCAAATCAGAGAAATCCCATGTACTTTAGTAAGCTGTCCTCACCCACAGAAACGAGGTTGCTGTAGTTCTCCAGCATCACATCCCTGTATGTCATCTTCTCTTCAGGGTCCAGCTGCTGCCATTCGTCCTGGGTGAAGTCCACAGCCACATCCTTGAATGACACTGGCCCCTGCAGTGGTACCATGATTGGAATTGAGTGGCATGGAAAAGGTACACAGAGAAAAGATCTTCTCAAGCTCACTGAACATTGTATACCTTATTTTATGTTATAGGCTGTGGAAGGAAAATATGCGTATCAGAAATATAGTGCTATGGGGCTCATTCATATTCACTAAGAAAAAGAAAATGCTGGGCTTGCACTGTGAGCCAGGAAAAACCCTGGCTATTGGGGAAACTAAAACTAGCAGGCACAGGGATACAGGTCTGAAAATTCCAGGATGCACTATGCTATACTCATCTGAATACTCTTCATTTTGTCCCCAGAACAAAAACAATGTTAGTTCTCCCCTAACCTTCCTGGCCATTCCTTTTCTATCTCTTCTGCTGGTTCCTCTCTCCTTTAAATAATCCTAAAGTTGGAGGGCCCTAGGGCTCAGTCTTTGGTCTTTTACTCTTTTTATCTGCACCTGCTCCTGTGATGGTGAGCCTGCCCAGCTTCTTGGCTAATTTAATTTAATTCTTGGCTAATGACACTTCTCAAACTTATATCACCAGTTCAGGCCTCTATCCTAAACTCCAGGCAGGTACCTATGTCCCAGATCTTAAACTCACCACACCTGAAATACAACTGCTATTCCTGTCCAAGCCTGTTCCTCTAATCTTCTGGAACCACTCTGCAGTATTTGCCACAATCACCAAAAGCAATAAGCAAGCCTGGCAACATATGTTCTAGTTTTGTCTTTCACTGCAGGAAAACACACAGTATCAGTAATGACTTGGTTGCCCCCCAATTCCCAGCTGGGAACCATCAATTTCCTTTCTTCCTATTTACACAATCTAGGATAGAAGCACATTTCTGAGAAAGGACAAATAGCATACCTGGAAACCGACTTTAAATGTGTATCCTCTGAATAAACTGTCCCCCTCACGAAAACTCACACCAGCACTTTAACTGCTTCCTTTATTATCATTACCTCTACAACAAGATAATATGGTGCAATCACATACTGTAACATCAGCAGGAAATAGGAACTCCATGGAAAACACTTAATGCAGCTTTGTGGACACCATGTGGACCTATCAATGATGTCTACTGCCTATCTTACCACTTTTATGTCACCATTAAGTTTTATGCACTTGCCAAGAAAGGATTATAAAACAGGAAAAATGAAGTTCCTGATGATTTCATAAAACTCAAGAAGTTATATGAAAGATGGGAAAGGAAATGCTTTATCATGCTCATGGGCCATGTGGGAGGACAGTGCTAAACTTCTGATGTCTCTGAATGTTTTGGCTTCTCCATGTGCAACCATTCACAAGGGCAGGAAAGGTCCTGCTAGCAGGTCAGTTCCATTTGCTGGGGTATCCAGGCACCAGGTTCAGGGGCCTAGAAAGGTGGAGGGTGGTCAGCACAGAGAAAGCTCAACTGCAGATGGGATGCACGGTAATAGAAGTGGGCCTGCCCCAGTCAGACTGACCTATGACATGCCTGCCCAGTAGGTGATGGAAAGCAAAGCATGACTTCCAGAAGCTCTGCCCATATTCCATCCAGGAATCACCAGACTTGACTTGGGGCCACCAAGATGAGGACCCACAGGGCCCAGAGTTTGCATCACTACCTTACTGAGTGGTAACAACTTACTCATTTTTTAGAAAAGTAAGACTGATTTCATTTACTCCAGAGATGGATCCCTATTTAATTATCCACCTGATATTTACCAATACAGTCCCTGTGGATTGGGTAACAACAGGCATGAGGTCATCATGTGGCCAGCACAATGCCTTCAAACCACTATTAAGGAGAAGAGGGGAAATGTGGAGAAGTCATCAACTCACGAATATTGAGGAAAGAAAATCAGAGTCTTATAAATACACAGTATATGTAATGAGACCATATATACCTATAACTACAATAAGTGTGAACTGATAGAATCTCTTCTAAACCAGAACAGTTCTTGTGGTAAAAATATCCTAGGGACATGCAATTTACCAAAAACACACTTAAAATAAACACACCAAACTCAGTATGGTGGTACATGCCAATAATACCAGCAAGAAGGGAGGTTGAGGCAAGAGGATCAAGTCCAAGGCCAGCCTTAGCAACTTACACCCTGTCTCAAAATAAAAAGGACTGGGATACAGTTCAATGGTAAAGTACCACTAGGTTCCAATCCCTAGTACCAATAAATAAATAAACATACCATTCCATTCAGACATCTCCTCTATAGATCTTATTTGAGTCTTTCCCACTAAAGGACTCTAAAGCAAGCTTAAGAAGGAATATTTCAGTATTTAGGAGAGTACTTGCATTTATGAATGAATAAGTGAGTGATTACGTAATTAATAAGGAATGCTAACTGAGGGAAGGAAGGCTATTCTGGGGTCAAAAAAAGTCAACTACATCGGTCACCAAAGTCCTGGTATATTAAAAGTCATCAAAAATGCCAAGAGACTGAGGGAACAGGGCATGAAGAAACAGTCAAATATTAATGAGGAAACAGTCAAATATTAATGTATAAAGACTCATTTGCATCTTATTCTCTCAATTTGCTTTTTTGTTTTTTAAAAAAATTGCTTATAACTTTGCCTTATGGGGGAAACAGTACAAGATGAAAAAATTAAAAGAGTTTCTGCTGTTTTGAACGTACAAAACATGCACACACTGTCACTATTGGAAAATAGCATTCTCATGAATGTTCCAAGTAGTTTTTTATTTGATGATGGTTTTCAATCATTTGCCTGAGTTCACTTTTCTCCACAAAGGGAATAAGAGAAAATTTCACTGTTTCTACTCTGGCATGAAACAAGAAGTTTTATAAGGAATAACTTTGAGAAAATGGGTTTCAATAAACCTGCACAACCATTTGTTAAAAACAATCAGAACTGTAGTATTTAAGGGCTTCAGGTCAGTTTTATAGGACAAGGGTACAATCTAATGACTGCTCAGTAGAACTGGGTATGCATGCCTGTTTTGCAGCCACTTGGGAGGCTGAGGCAGGAGGCTCCCTAGAGCCCAGGAAAGACCATGAAACTCCATCTCAAAGGAAAAGTGCACAGTAGAGACAATATTCCAGAGACAGTTTTATAATAATAGAACTCGGGACTGGATAACGTTTTCAACAAAGCCTGAGCACTGGGCCTGAGAGTAAGGATAATTTTGTGAACTTCTCAATGCACAACTTCCCCAGAGTTGGGTTTCAGTGCAGGCAGTGCTGTCCTCCACTGCTGCAGGGAAGGAGCCTTCTTCTTACCTCTTTGAGACTCCTTCCATGAGTGGCTGGGGAGGATAGGAGTTCAAGGTGAAGCACTGGAACTCCATTAAATAAAATGAGAAAATGCATATACCTCAAGACTGCAAAATGAAAAAAAAAACCAAGAGAACTTCAACAAATGGCCTGTTTGCTTGGTTGCCTCGAAAGGTCAGTGATCTCATGTGCATCAATGAGAACTAGATGGGTAAACAGAGAACAGTTAGACCCTCCCAAGGCCAAAGGACTGCAGACTAGGGTTTCTACCCAACCAACATGAGTCCCCTAGGACTCATGTCTGTCATGACAGACATTCACAGATTTGCAGACTCGAGAGTGAGCCAGTCAGTACACCTACAGCCTATCCAAGGAATATATTGCATGCAGCACTCTCGAGATGGCAGGGAAAGTCAAGAATTCCAGAAATGAGAACCACAAGACAAACCCTTCCCACTCCCACTTCTGATGTCACCTGTTTAAGCAGCTGCACAGAGCACCAAAGGAGAGGATGCTCTGGACCTGGGAAGCCCATCCATGCAAGTTTTCTCATTCTGAGAAATGTTAAAAAACATGAAGTACTCCATTTCTCAAACTTAAAATATTTAAGAATATATGTTAATGCTGGAAAATGAAATAGAAAGATGAATCAACTTGGAAGCAAATGTTTACCAACATGACCAAACTGGAAAAACTGATAAACATCCAAGAGTACTTAGTCAATAAGAAAAAAGCAAAATAAAATAATCTCATAATAAAGATCTGTATCGATGATATAAATAGGCATGTTACATAAATGGGCAAGTCTGAAAAGGCTCTGCACGGTTCTATGAATTGACATTCCACAAGGGACAACAACATAGAGATAATAAAAAGATTAGTGGCTGCCAGGAGTTGAAGGTGGGAGTAAGGCAGTGATAAAGAGCTGGGACATAGGATTTTAGGGCAGTGTAACTGCTCTGCATGAAACTGATGGTGGACAGGGGACAACTCATTACCCATTTTGTCAAAATCTGAACCGGATGCCTTTGGAATAGCTCGGACTACAGGCCTGCACCACAGCACTGTGCCTGGCTCACTTTATGAAATAATGAAGTATTAAATATATGGCCTCTCTCACCACATCGACATACCTGGGCCCAGGGTCAGTGGAAACACTGTCATATTCCCCATCTGGCATCTCAGTTGGAAACCTGAGTCCCCTTGTGGGCTGCCCCCCGAACCTCCTGCGTGGCATCCTTTACACATCTCAGCCTATTTGTTACATCCTTTTATCAGATGACTTGCTTTCCTAATTAAAAGGTTTCAAATTCTACAAAGGATGAAACCCGAACCTGGCACAGCACTGTAAGCTCTTTGGTCAGTCTCAGTATCTATCTCCACTCTTGGCTCTCACTGTACCTTAATGGAGTGTAGCCTGTTACTGGTCCTCTGGGAGCTTTGCTCAGGCTCCCCATGCAGTCTCCTGAGCACCCTCACCAACCTCTACGACCCCTCAAAGCCTGATTACACTGGCACCACAGAAATCCCTCCTCATCCAGAGTCTTTCCCCTCAGTGAATAACAGAAACGACACCTTGACAACACATTAAAACATGACTTCTGCTTTGTTATCACTCCAGTTTCCCAGGCATTGAGCACGGACCCCCCCCCCCCCACTTTACTACTCCCAATTACTCTGTAGATTATTTCTCCAAGGAACATCTGGGCTCCTCAGGGCTAAGAAGTGCCTCTTACAACCCCATCCTCAAAGCTGAAGTCAACAGACAAAATACTGGATGAGGAAAAGGGCCAGAAAAGCAGGCCCAGGCAAGCAGTAAGTTGCCTTTGGAAATCCTTCAGGCACCTGAGGAGAAAAAGTCTCTGAGGACAGGACTGGTTTCCACAGCATCCAGCTGAGAAGCACCAGGCAATGACAGGCACACGCAAAGAGCATATTACATCCACACTGTAAGAAATGAGACGACCTTTCAGAGAAGGGAAGAAAGACACCAGGATGTCAGCTGGCTGAGCCCATGTGCTCCCTCAGTCTGGGGCTGCTCTCTCCCCAAATCTGAAGCCTCACCCTCACTCTCAGCTCACGAGCTAATTCCCAGAAGACAGAAACATGCAGGAATGTCACATCCTACTCCCCGCCACAACGATTACTCCCTGGCACTCCTGCAGCCCAAGCCTGCAAAATGTCCGCTCTCACTGAATCATGGACCGCCCCTCCAGCCACGCACCCCTCTCCCACATGCATCAAAGATTTTTCTTTTTCAGTGCATCATACCCTTTCTTATTCCTCCCATCAAAACAAAACAACAAACAAAAGTTCTATTTTGACCTCAACTCCTACTTTAGCTACTGGCCCATTTCTCTTTTCCCCAAAAATTCTGAGTCCAAATCCCCTCCACCTCCCCCCAAAACCAGGAATAGACCAAATCCCATTCTACCACTCTCTCTTAAACCCCTCCAGATTCAGCTAAATAAATCCTCAAGGAATCAAAGGACATCCCCAGGACTGAATCCCATGATTATCCTTGGGCTTGGCTAAGAACAGCATTTGACATAGTTGCTCCCCCACCCCACCAAAACTTTCATTTCCCTGGCTTCTGACACGTCATGCTCCTGATGCTCATTGTTGCCCCACCCAGTTCCTTCTTCAGTAGCAGACTCTGCACATGTGAGAGTCCCGGGCTCAACCTCTCGTCCACCACCTAACATAGCTTTCCATGCTGACTCCCAGCTCAATCTGTATCCTGAAGTCCCAACACATGTCCTGCCCTCTTGGCACTGCACTTTACCTCATGCTAACAGAGCCAATTCAAAATGGCTAAAACCTAATTTTCTCAAACTGGATTTTCCCACCATTTCCCCATTCCCAGTTTAACAACGTTGTTTTCCCAGGCACTCAGGGAAGTCTCTGAAGAGCTTTCCACATGAGCACAGCCTGATCAAATGAAGGTTTCAGAAGAAATATTCAAGGCAGAAAATGCACGTGAGCTAGTGAAGGAAAGAAGTAGCAGCAGAGAAAGGGAGTTTCTGCAAGAGTACAAGAACAAAAACACCCCCCCCCCCCCCCCGCCAAAATGTGATAACGGTGGCAGGGAGAGAGTAAGGGGAAAGGATAAAATCACTTGGAATATAACATTAGCAAACTTGAACAACTGCACGTGGCAACAGAGAATGGAGGAATTAAAAGGATTCCATTTTTCTGAACAGGGTCACAAGTTGGACAATGCAACAGTGAAAGACTAGGGACAAGAAAAGGAGACAAAGAGAGAGGCCAAAAAGGATGATTTTGGGATCCAACGCATTTATTAGCTTGAGGTGTCCTCCGCACATACACCATGGAGATGCTCTATAGGCGGCTAGACAAAGGCACCTGATCCCCTTACGGGAACCAACATGCAGCTGGTAGTTACAGCACAGGACAGTGAGATCAGACAGACGTTAAGGAGAGTCATGAACTAAAAGCAAAAGAACAATCTATAAAGAAGGCAGGAGAACTCCTGAGATGCAGGAAGAGGGCAACGAGAGAAATGGGACAGAAAATGACAGAGGATAGTGCAGAGTGGTGTAAGACAAGGATGGCATTTAGCCACTTAGTATGTTAGAAACACCCAAGTGTACATGAGGTCACTGGAAACCTTAACCAGAACAGGATCAGGGAAGCGTCAGGGACAGAATGGAGACTGGGAGGCAGGATAAAATGGGAATGGGAAATAAGGACACCTCTGCCACAGATTCCTACTGCACTGCCTGCTGTTCATCCAGATCAACTAGCACAGAAATACTTAGACTCACTTAAGGGTGAGGCATTCCTTTAGCTGATCCAGGCTTTATCCCTGCATGGAGCAAAATGTCCACAGGGCAAGGTTTTAGTCACCAGAAAGATCATGTGTGCAGAGTCCTTCCTGGGCATTATACTGTCTGCTCACATGATGGAAAAGTAAGATATCAGTGGTAGTGGCTTAAGGGTTGTTATTTGGGAAGACTATTTGGAATTACATCAAAGAAATCCTTAAAATCCACGAAAAATGAAACATCTCACTTATGGTCAATGTAAGTCAAGGAATGTATGATATTTACAATTACTTGCTATGAAAACCAAACACAGAAGACACAAATGTACTCTGGTTTTAAGGACTCTTCAGGGATCATGCTATCTACACATGTGAATATGGCAAATTGCTGGATGCTGAATGCTACTGTTTTGACCATATCTTGACTATTTCTATTTTCACATTTTAAAGTTTGAACTCTTATTTGCCTCATAAGTACTGTAAATAAAAGGACAGAATAAACACATGAACAGAAAAACTCACCAGGGATTTACTCATGTTCTGCTGCTCTTGGAAAAATATGGAGGATTGTGAAAGCAAAGGTGAATCTGGGGAAGAAAAATGCAAGCAATGTTGTTACCAGTGATCTGACCTGACACAGCAGGAATCTCCTGCTTAAAAACCTACCCAAAAAGTTCTGGGGACACTCCATGGAAGACTATCCTAATTGACCTTCAAAAGGGATTGGAGAATGGTCAGGATGGTGTTCACCTGCATGTCGGCAAACCACATAATGTGGTGAATGAGTGTGAATTAACATCAAATGTAATTGAAATAATCTGCTATCCTTAAACGTAAGCTAAAAAAGGAATTCTGCTATACAACACTCATTTACTTTCTAACTTTTTAAACTACTGAAGATCAGAAAATTCATAGACTTCTCTGAAAAAAGGAATACAGTCACCATGGTTGGGACTTTAATTGTATAAATGTGAGTGGCCTGCTCAAAAAGGATATCCTATTTAAAAGATGTACTGTAACTTGAACACAGGCCTAGAAGTGCCTACAAAACACCCGGGGTGACCTTTGTCGATTACCCACCATCTCCTCCTCTATCAAAGGAGGCAGTAAAGGCTTTTCTTGCACATACCGCAAGACTCTACAAAGGCAGAACTGTGGGGCAAACGATAAGGAACAGCAGTGCGGATGGACCTTTACAGACACCTTGGAGACATCTGGAGCGCTGCGAGGAGGAGGAGGAAAGGAAGTCCGGGAGTTGAGAAAGGAGAGCGGACAGAAATTGCAGATGAGGCCGGTGTCCGCTCCTCGGGTACACAGTGTCCTCAAAGATCCTCCCACCGAGCGCCTAAGACGGTGGAAACCGCCCTGGCTTGCCCCTCCTAGAACTGCACAGCTTGGACCCTGCGATTGCCGAGGACAACGGGGCGCGAGCGGTACCCGTGGGCCGCCGCAGCTCCCGGTCTACGCCCTCCCCCATCAGGCCTTTCAGCGCCTAAGGAGTCCGAGCTGGGCTTAACGCACAACTTCAGGCCGCGCCTCCCTCCGGGACCCAGATCCGCTCCTCAGGACTCACCGTCCCGCGGAGCGCCGGCCCGGGTCGCGCAGCCCCTCTGCCGCCACTGCTGCTACCCGACCCTCCGGCCCTCCGCCTCAGGCTCGGCCCTCGCGGTAGCGGTAGAGCCTCAGGCGGAACCTTGGAACAACCAGCCTGCGCCCTTCGGCGCGCACCCCGCACACTCCGCGATCCCGGCCACCGGAGGCCCCAGACCGAAAACCAGGGCGGCGGTCACCTGGACAGACAGGAAGCCAGGGCGATGCCGCGGCTGGGCGCATGCGTGAACACGCACGCAGGGCGAAGCGCGCGTGCGCAGAACGCCGCCGGAAGCCCGCCGCCAGGGCCCTCCTCCAGACCCGGGACCCTTCCTCGGACTCTATTTCCCAAAAGTCCACGCGCCGCCGGATTTAGGGACCGGCGGAAATGTCTCTGCGTGATACCGGATTAAAAGACCCTGTGCTGTGTGAGCCCTTGCCACCGCGAACCGGGTGCTCAGTTTCGCATTTGTCTCCGGTTCCTTTGGGCTTCAAGCAGCGGGTTGTGTGACTGATTTCGGAGCCCCGATCTTCTCCTTCCTCAGAGCCTACGGTTGGGACCCATGTTCTGACAAACCGTAGGAGAGTGTGTCCTACAGTTTCCCTCAGAGGCTAGCGATGCCCAGCGATGCTCAGCGATGCCTTCCAAGAAAGGGAAAGAAGACAGAAACCGTAACCTTTCCAGATCGCAAAACTAATGTGCTCAAACTGCAAAAAGTTAGCACACAAACTGAAAGGAAACACCTGTGACTGTGAAGGTCACGTTTAGAGTTAGGTACAAATGTCCGGCCTCGAAAAGGAGACCATAGCACAACGGTGCCCCACTATTTTTTTCTGAAATAATGCAACAGTGCTCTTGCCCAATTGGTTCTTAAACGCTGGTGGGAGAAAGAAAAATAAAATAAAATCTGCCAACCGAGAAGCTCCTCTGCACAAATGCAGAAAATGAAGACAGCCTTTTTAATACCGAAGAAGCACTGAGCCAGACTGTGATGCTCATCACAGTCGAAACACTAAGGAGACCCCCGCAAGACGCCTCGCCTTTCTAATACCTGGCAGGGACGCTCCACCACACACACGGGCTCAGGATGAACTGCAGCTGGTCCTTGGCGAAAGCACTGTATGCACCGCGGAGACTCCATTCTCACAGGGCTCATCCTGAGTTCATCTGGTGATCCAGGTGATCGTCCGTGCTCTTGTCTTTATCCTAAGGAAAAGCAAAAGATCCAAACCATTGTACCTAGTGCATCATAATTTTAAATCTCTACCAGAAATTTTCAAAAGTTTTTTTTTAATATTCAGAATCTCTGGATGTTTAAAAAGTGTTGCCTGTCCATCATCCCAAATTAATTGACTGAGATTGGCTAGAAGATATCTGTTCTCAAAGGGGGATTCATGAAAAACAGAATTATACTATGCAAGTGGCCAAAATGAGGGATGTCAGAAGTAGTTCTGTTTTCACCTTGTATTCTTAATGGGGTGAGCTGCTGGAACCTTATGTATGCAACTGTGCATGTGTGCTGTCTCTCTCATTCAGGACAAGATTTTCAGGTATGGAAGTATTTTTTTAGTCTAACAAGTGACATGACACTTCTCTTGATTCCAACTTTACAAAGCATATAGATGGAATGGTGAAATTATATCTTCTGCTCCTCTTTGGAAAGTGGTGAGGGTACTATGGTTAGGAAAAGCAGATGATCACAGGAAAATAAACTCTGCAGAGGTAATGGATTATAACCAGTCCAATTCCCCATTGTTTGATCTTGACTTAAACCTAACTAAATTTTGTCTTTTCCCCCCATGAGGCAAGTCCAATCAAGTTTTGAATTCAGGTTTTAGAGTCTGGAAAACAGAAACTCAGAAACCTGGATATATTTCATAAATCTATGTGATATCAGTTGGATAATTATTAGTTTTGATCAAGAGATACAGACTATAGCATTATGATTTCATTAGTGGTTTCCTTTGAAGGGAATTTGGCAAAGTGTATGAAAGATTTATCTGAAACATAAATACTAACAGTAAGATGTAGAGGCACGATCAGAGACTGATGCTGATAGATAATATTAGGTGAGAGAAATAAATAAAACTAAGTGCTGTGAAAAACCATAAATTTAGTGCTAGTCCATTAATATCATGCCAACAGAACTGTGCGTAGGGATATATGTTATGTCACAAAATGGAGTTCAAGCCTGTGAATTGAAAGGGACTATTTATCAACTTGCTTGGAAAACAGATTTTATGTTGAAAAAAATTAAAGTTAATAAGGAGGCCTGGTGCAGTGGCACATGCCTGTAATCCCAGTGGCTCAGGAGGCTGAGGCAGGAGGATTGTGAATTTAAAGCCAGTCTCAGCAAGAGTGGAATACTAAGCAACACAGTGAGACCCTGTATCTAAATAAAATACTAAAATAGGAATGGGAATGTGGCTTAGTGGTTGAATGCCCCTGAGTTCAAACCCTCCTAAAAAAAAAAAAAAAAAAAAAAACAACAAATAAGGAATTGATTTGGTATCTCAGAGTGGGCAACTTCTTTGCAAGGAGGGGACAAAATCAATGCAGGATACAAACTAAAACCACCAAGAGAGGCCACATTACACACGAGATGGATAAAACAAAAGAGAAGATACAAAATGTTGGCAAAGATGTGGAGAAACTGAAACTCCCTTAACATTGCTGGTGGGAATGTAAAATGGTGGGAAACAGTTTCTTGGCTTCTTGACAAGTTAAACACAACTACCCCAGTGATCCAGCAATTTCACTCCTGGGTATATACCCCAAAGTACTCCAACAAGAATCTGTACACCCAGATTCACAGCCACGTGATTCACCATAGCTGAAAAGGGGAACCACACCAATGCCCATCAGTGGATGAATGCATAAACAAATGTATTTTATTCACACAAAGGAATATTATTGGTATAAAGGAATGAAATGCTGGATGTGCTAATGCATAGATAAACATCCATTATGCATTTATTGTCTCTCTCTTGCAAATTCACCCTCTTTTCTTGCTCTGTGAGGGTTGGTGCTTGCAAATCTCTCTTCTTTATCAATCCTAACTCTTAAATCTTGGCTTGAAGGGATACCAGGAAAGAGATGGAGTTTGATTTCAAACTTAGTTCCCCTTTTGTTAGACAGGGGAACTGGGATCAGAAAGTTGCCCTAGTCACACAGCAGTAAGTCACAGCTGGAGCTGAAGTTTGGGTCTGCTGCTGGGGCCCCAAATTCACCTGCTCTGTAACTTCCTCCCAGGGTGGCCCCTCCCCACTCTCTCAGCTGAGAGCACACATCTGGAAACACATCATTCCAGAGTCTGGTTTTCTTTCTCATTCCTCACCCTGATCTGTCGCCCCATCTTGGTTCCCAGCTGGCTCATCCCATGTAGGTCCTTATTCCAGCTCCTGGAAAGGACTTAGGTTTCCATAGCATCTGATATACCTGCTTTGGTGTTCAGACTGCAGGTGAGGTCTCTTGACTCAAGCAGGCACTGGAGTGGGTTAAAAGTTTGACGTGCCCATCCAGGTGCTGAGTCTGGAGAGGTAGACACCAGTCATCAACTGCTTATGACCCATAACTGTGAGTCTCTAATATCAAACAAGGAAAGTAAATCACAGAAAGGCTCCCTGACTTGCCCAACACCATACAGACATTGTTTAATAAAAAAAAATCCGTTGGACAACACAGGGTTTGTTTTTTTTGTCCTATCTTAAGAGTTTGTCCCTTTCGGTGTGCTTCTTTGTATTATTTTGCATTTTAATTTTCTTCTAATACCCCTTTAGAGTTGAAGCAATTATTATATAAATGATTTTCTTATTTAGGTATTTTGTGAGAGTGTATTTTTATATTAAAATACAATGTATGTTATTCAGTGTGTATTATTTTTTACTACCACATTTACTTGACCATTTTCTGGATATTGTTAGTTTCATTGAATTTTTTAAAAAAATTGAACAGTGGAGTGCTGGTCTATCTGGGTTTCATTTGAAGTTCTGAAAAGAAGCCCTGAATAAAAGATTAAATATAGCATGTTGTCAATAGGGAGAGGCCTTCAGAAAACCAGTAATATAAATATTTCTTCTGTCCCTAAAAAGTGAAATAAACTTCTTGCTTGCATTCCAGCTGGTAATGTGCTTCTGAAAGCCCTGAGAGACATCTCTCTGAAGTGGGTTGTCTCCTCAAGGTCCTCCCTAGTCTTTAGCTTAGGGTCTGCCACCTTATCTCTTGTTCTCCTGCATGAAAAACAAATGAGGATTCATTTTCAGAGGGAGGAAATGTGGTCAATTAACAAGAGCCCTGTTAAACAACAGTGTCATTTAATGGCAAAGAAGCAGTCCTGACTGACATGATCACATTCATCACAAAGGTGAGAAGGTGTTTTTACTGAGTTTTATTAAACCTAAGTTTACCCCAAGAATGTGCTGTGCTGTGCTCTTCAAATCATGAAGCACATGTGCTCTCTTAAAATACACACCTTCTTTAAAATGAAAGACCAGTGTGTCAAGGCATGGTAAAGATGGGCAGTTCATTGTTCACAACTAAATAACAAAGACTAAACATCAAATGAACTTTATATGTACAAGAAGTTGGGGTACTACAACTGTACTGAAATATATATAAATGAAATAGATAACAAGAGAAAATCTATATTAGAAAGTGAAAATACTCAAGTACATATAATAGTTACAACACCCACCAGAAAACTGATTAGGAACAGCATGTTTTCAAAGCAATAACTATCTTAAAACTTTAAAATCAATATAATAATAATTCTGTAGCCAGCATATTCAAAATAAACCAATAAAATTTATGATACATAGCGAAACTTTAACAATCCCATGGTTCTAATTTCATGTTTAAAAGTAATCCCCTCCCAATCAGAGCCCCTAGATGCTATCTTCAAATGGTCCTAGACTGTAGCAACCATATGTAAAAAACAGGACCTTGCCATTCTACCTCAAGGATGATTTGTATTTAACACTTAAATTTAGGGGCCTGAGGAAAGTATGGAACCAGAAGAAACCTGGTTTCTCATCATTCCCAGGGGGATAGTAAGTCTACCCCCAGCTCCCAGGAGTACAATTCTGGCAATGATGCACATCCTTCTAGAAGAGTCTTGGTTCTTGTGGATTATCTGTACAGAGGTTCTTCTTTTCCTTCCTCATGACTCCTTGTGCCCCATAGTTGTCCTACTGAAAATGTGTCTCTCCCAGTGATCTGAAAGGAAGAAGAGAGGTTGTTAGACCTCATGGACACAGTTTTGTAGACATAGAGATGATTTACACCCTGAAGCAGACCTAACTAGAGATTAGATCAGCTTACAACCTGTATCTCTGATCCTTCATTCTTGACACCAGCTCTGTACCATCTTTTTAATTTTTGTTTTCATATTTACTGACCCCAATTCTAGAAGGTATTTCATATACCCAGGGTCAGGCCCAGAGTTCCGCTTTATAGCAAAGACTTGAGTTGATTCTGCTGGTGGAGCACAGCACGTCTGTGAATGGAGCCTTGGACTTAACTCACATCATGGTCGTTGCCAGTCACTTCACGTCTGAACTAAAAATCACTAACATCAACATCATGGACCAGGGTACCAGCTGACCGATCCCTGCCTAACCCCTAATGATTCCAGATAATGTCTCCTCCTAACTTGGCTGTTTGCACATAATTTAAACCAAATCTTTCCTTTATGCTCTGCCCAAATCCATAACTCTGATGTGTTGCTTGTAAGAAGCTGCCCTGGTATTTCTTGACCTGCTATGGTTCTGACAAACTTCCTTGACCATGAACCTGAGGGGGAATGATGTCTTTGTGGGAGAGGAAGACTTCATTCAAAAGTAGTAAATCAGTGGACAACAAATATTCAGAAGAGAGTTCTGGCCATAAATCATTTGAGAGTAAACTGGGATGAAAATAGAGTTAATGAGAATTATCTTCATTGTCGAATATGTGAACAGTTGCATGGACTACCCTATTGTGGCACATTCACATTGTTATATCTCCATACTTGGTGTCCTTAAGAAATGAATGACCCAAAGTGAATTAAAAGGAGAGGGTAAAAAGACCATTAATTTATAGGGGAATAGGAAATTCATGGCTATTCATATTTCATGGGATATTCACTTTGGACAGAGATCAACCTTTCATCAAAGCTGACATTTGGGCTCAACTGCTTTGGGCTAAGGATTTTTAGCACATTTGTAAAAAACAGTAACAACTGTTTTTTATGAGGTCTGACTGAGCAGCCTTGTAGCACCAGTTCTGTAGGAGATGATCTGTGTGGTTGTGGTTTTGAGGCTGTGAAGCTGACTGAGAGATTCATGCTGTGTATGCATGACTGTGCTCTGTTGCATGGTGTTCAGAGAGTGGCTGTGGGTGGGAGATGACAGGAGCAGGTCAGCAGTTGGGTTCCTTGGCTCTCCTAAATAGACAATAAATGTCCCTGACATCAGGCCAGGAATACAGAATTTCATACCTCCCCTCAGGCCAATGACCTCTGGCTTTCATGGACCCACGACTTCTAGGGATTGAAGGTACAATCTCAGCCCCACACCTAAAGTTCTGTATTTTCATTTTGAATCTTGAAAGAAAAAGAGTACCCACAAAAGCTCCCCTATGCAGCCGGCAGAGCTTTCTCCTCCACAAATCCTACCTGCAAACCCTACCTTTCCATGTCTCCTCTATCCAGCCCCTCCCCATCCCTCCAGAAGAACACACAACCCCACCCACCTCCTCACACTCCTCCCTGGAAACCCAAGTGTTCCAGCCCATGGAACAGATGAATTGGTAGTGCAGCTTGTGGAAAAAAGGATGCTGGGCATAGTACTTCCCATAGAGGCAACTAAAGTTGTCTTGTTTAGGAGCCTGGTTGTTCTCCTCCATGTCATTGGCCAGTAGCTGGGGAAAGAAATCAGGTTGTTCCTCAGGGATACAACCAGAAAGGACATGTCCCTGAGGTTACATCCCCCCAATAGGAGGTCAGGCTGATCATCTTCAGATAGGACTGCACCATCCCTATCCAGTGTTGTGGATGACCATTCCTTGGTCTAGAGGCCCCTGATGGACAACACCTTCTGAAGGGTGCCTCTCTCACACTCTGATGCTGAAGACAAACCTGATGTTGGAGCAGCTGAGGCTGCTTCCTGCCACCCTCACCCAGTGCAGTTGACATCAGTTTGCACATCTCCATCCTCGCCCCTTACTCTTTAATTTCTTTCACGTGCTCACATCTGTGCCCCCCACAGTATCCAGAGGCTAGTTCCTGACCCTGGTTTATTTCTCTATTTATCCCTTTCCTACCAATTGGCTAACAGAGGGTTTGGTTCATATGGTGTATTAATTCAATAAGACATTATCATATCTCTCTTCCAAAGGTTCCTATTCCCTGCCAGAGAAGATACACTTCATAATGTTTTATTGAACAGATGAATGAATGAAAGCTTTATCTATAGCTAATGCCATAATGACCACCTCATAGACTCAATGCTATAACATAAATTCTTGCAAGATCAAGAGAATTGAGCTGAATTTTTTAAGAATGTATGAATATTTTCATGAAGACCCTGCATTCCTAAGGTGTCCAGTCCAATGGGATCAGGGCAAGAAACCAGAGTAGATAACAAAGAAAAGTAATCTAAAATAAAATATTAAGACCTTAAGCACTATCAGGATGTAGTAGCTTACTGATCAAAGAGTGCAACACAAAGATTTTGTTTTGTTTTTCAGACAGGATCTCTCTTTGTTGCCCAGGTTGCTGTCCTGAGCTCCAGTGATCTTCCCACCTGTGCTTTCTAAGAAGCTAGGCGTATGAGTGAGTACCACTGTGCCCAGGAAGGCTTCAGAGTTGCAGGTGATTTTAAAGATGATAATTTTCTTCAGGTACAAATGTGTGAATCCAGCTCAACAGGAAACCCAGGGTAACAAGGGAGGAGAGTGCATTTGGAAGAAACAGTGAAAGAAAGACATAAAAGAATTTAATGGAAAAGGAATTTAATGGTGGGGAGATTATAGAGAAGGCTAAATGTCACACAAGGACTCCAGTTTTGTTCTAGAAAGCGATGAGCAACACAGTTGCTGAGAAGGACTGAAAGCTGTTGCACCCAGTTTTAGGAGGATTTTCAGGGAATACATAGAAAGCTAAGAGCAGGGAGCACTTTACAGTGGACCAGTGCTGTGCAGACAAGACCTGAACTGAGTATCTTTCTGGGAAATCCAGAGACAGAAGACAAAATGATCATGGTGTAGATGTAGGAAGAAAGAGACAGAGTAGTCAGATACAGTGCATCTCCAGATGCTCTACCAGGGACAGGATGTGCTGTACTTTCCACCTCTCCTCTCAGGTGGGCTTTATGGTTCCTTTGGTTTCATTTACTTTTTTAAATCTGCCTTAAGGTGGTTTAGTTTGTTTTTAGTAGGAGAACTGTAAGAACACTATAATACTATTTTTTTTCCTACCCAGAGCAAACAGGACAAAGGCTCAGGACCAGGTCAGCACCACTCTACTCTCCTCCTACCCTCAAGGTAATGAATTCTGACTGACAGGATGAGGCCAAATACTCACAGAGCCAGAAAGAAGTGGATTTGTTGGTGCTGCCAAGAGAAGAGGCCAGTCCAGTTAAAATAAGCTATGACCATAGACAGGAGGTACTGATGGAGACAGAGGAAAAAATATATAGAGAGATCACACCCTGGAAGGGAAGGAATGTGGGGACAGAGGAATGGGAGACTGGGGGAGACAGTGCCGCTCAGAGAATTGCCTAGTAGAGTGACCAGCTTACCAGGGGAATGGAAGGGGGAGCCAAGAGAAGTCAGGGGGAAGGGTGGTCTAGATGTGCACTGGATGGCCAGTTCTGAGGGACCCTCCTGAGGTAGAACATTTAGGTCAGCTGTGTCAGGAGGGTCTTTGGCAAGGGTGGGGGGTCCCAGAGAGAGCTGAGAGGAGAGGATCCAGGAACCTCAGGTTGCAACTAGCAAAAAGGGAATATTCATGCAAGATGGCCTTGGGCTCAGAAGACAAATCACCCCAAGCAGAGGCAAGGTCCACCTGTCCTCTCTGCAAGAAGCTTCTAGGCTTTGAAGGGAGATGTTGACAAATGACAAAGGGGCCAGAACCTGGGAGCATCATGTTGAAGCTATGTGGAAGCACGGAGAAGGACCATGGGGTTAGAAAGCCCTCCCCATCCAGGCTGTGCGGGAGCAGGACCCCTGCCCAGGGGAGAGCAACCTCACCTTGTCAGACACCCTCAGGTTCTTGTCCCAGGTCAGGAATCTTTTGGATCCTCTGTGAACAGAGCTCGGGCATTAGTTTGGAAACCAGAAGGGGCTTGAGTGGGAGCAAGAGAGAGGGGAGAGAACAGGCCTCCCTTGGAGAATATATATTTAGGGTGGGGGTCCATGTTTTCGTAGACGAGAAGAGGACAGGAACACTCACCTGCTCGGGACAGTGGCTTAGAACTGAGACTCCGCAGTGAAGCAACTCAGTGAGGGTTTGGGTAACAGCCAGATATCAGTACAATTAAGAACTCTGAGTAAACCTTGAGGGCCCAGCACTACCCTTGACTGCACCACCTGAGAATCAGAGAGTTATTCAGGTCATTTTCTCATTTGATAGTCACATCAGAGTGTGAACATGACTCCACCTCTCAGGGATGAAGGCATCTGGAGCCAGAATGTCAGTGGAAGTTCAGTTGCAGGGGGACAATTGGAACCAAGTTCTGTGATCCCAAGCAGGGACCTTTTTCAAGTATAGCATAAACTCTATCATCTAAGAGTCTCTGAGGGAAGATGGGTCCTGAATCCTGCAGGCATGGGGAACCCGGGGCTAGCAGGGCATCTTTTCCCTTGGAAGAGTGTAGTGACCGTATGTAATCCCAGCAACTCAGGAGGCTGAGGCCAGCCTCAACAAAATAGCAAGGCCTAACACGGATACCCTGCCTCAAAATAGAAAATGAAGAGGGCTGGGGATGTGGCTTAGAGGTTACGTGCCCCTAGGTTCAATATTTGCTACAAAAAAAGAGCAGTGACTGGAAGTTACTTTCTTGTGTAAAGAGTTGGACTGAAGGGCATTAACTGGGCTGTCTCCCTACCTAGTAGCCTGGTGAAGACTTCACTGTGCTGTGGTTGCACCAGGTACACACGCCGTCTCTTTATCTTGAGCCCACATAGTGTCTCTACATCTCAGGGGTGCTTAGGCTCAGGGACCAAATCCTCCAGCTCCTCCTCTGAATAGATGAGCACTCCCTCTTCTTCTTTTGGCCAGAGAACCCACTCTGGAGACCAGGTTCTACCCTGGGGTCTGAGTCCAAAATACCAGGCAGATCCTTCTCTAGCTCTTCCCCCAGAATCTGATGACCATTCCCTCTTCCTCTTCTGGCTGGAGGACTGAGGCAGGAGTCTGGGTTCTACTCTTGAGGCTGAATAAAGAAACCCAATTGCTTTCTCCTCAGCCATTGTTCCATCTCTCCCCTTTACTGATAACCATCTGCTTCTGATTCTCCTTGCTATTGTCCCATCACCCTATTCCTCAACATTCTTGATCATTAAGGACCATTTCTCCCATGAAGGGGGTTGACCCTTCCTATGTCCCCTCTACATCCTTCCTCTGCTTGGATCTCGTCTCCTAACACAATTTCTCTCTGTGTAGATTTTCCCTCTGTGTGGACTTCCTTGTCCCATGTCCTCTGTTCTCATTCTCCAATGTGAGGCTGATTCCATCTTTCCTGGCTTCTCTTCCTCCTTAGTTATGACCTCAAATCTCTTCTTGCTCCAGCTCCCTCACCTGATAGTCCTGGGACTTGTCATCCAACACTTCTCCTGGCAGCACCAAGAGGAGCCAATCTTGGAACTCTTGTCCTCAGACTGGTAGGACAGTTGACAAGTGGCCATGAGTTCTCCAAAACTCTTTCTTCCCTTCCAAAAATCTATATTCTGATTTATCTAAATTCTTTCAGGAGTTGCTTGAACAAGAGTCCACTTGCGCTTCTCCAGACAGGGGCAAAATCAGTGGTGGACAACAGCCTGGGAGGAAACCGTGACCCACTGCACTGCTAATGGCTCACAGAGTGTGGCCCTTCCAATCAGGAAGGTTGGAAGCTTCTGATGCCATCACTCATTCCAATCTGGCAAACAGTTGGAAGGAAAACACATGCAACTGCCATACTGATGTGTGCACTTATCCTAGAGTTCCAAGGTAGATGGTGTCTCCTGCCACTGACCCCAACTCTGTCCACTATGCCAAATTATCCTCAGGGTCTCCATTTTCCTCTTTCACTTCTCTCCAGAACATGTGTTCTTCTCTCTACTCTCAATTCAAAACATGTTGGTTTTCCTCCCCTCTGAGCATTCCTTTTCAGAGCTCAGCCTGGCGGGAAAGGAAAAAGAATAGCAAGGAAATCTGGGAAAAGAAGAAATGATAAGACCTCACTAGAAGGAGCTAAATATGTACAAAAGATTCCAGGTACACTGAATAGTGGGTTGGATGTGAAAATGCTAGGTTAGGCAAAGGTATTCTGCTGAATGGTCATTGGCCTTCACTGTGTTCAGGAATTTGTGTTTTCTAAAATCATAGAAAACTCTACACATGCTCACCTTCTCTTTAAATAGTGTCTACAATTTCATGGTGTCTGTGGGTCATCGTAGTCTGCTTCTCAATTCCAATTATTCTCTAGGCTACCTAGCTAATTTTGGTATACCAGTATTGCTCTTGACTTAGAAATTTCACTACCATTTATTTACCCCGAAGAACATATCATATGTACAAAGAGACTAAATGGAAAAATCTCCCATTGAAGACAGTATTTTTTTCCTGGAAAGGTGGGAAGTACATGGTATGTGACATGGCACCCAAAGGAATTGGGGAACTGCTTTTGAACCTCCTAACTTAGTCTTCGGCTTTCCAGCTGGGTAGTCAAGTCATGCTTTATGCTCTGACCAAAAAAAAAAAAAAATGTAGATAAATACACACAAAATGTACCATTTTAACCACCGTAAAGTGTAGATTTCAGTGGCATTAAGTATAGCCATGTGCTGCTCAGTGTTTGAGGTATGTTCTGAGAAATGTGCTGTTAGTTTATTTCATAGTTGTGAAACATGATAGAGTACTTACATCAACTGAGATAGCTGTGACATCACTGTTGGATACCATGTGATGGAACCAATTTGTGTAACTCCCCACTTTTACTCCCACAGCTCCTGCTGACCACCATTCTACTTTCTGTCTCTATAAATTTGACAACTGTCCATACCTCCTCTGCCTTGCATACTGTGGACTCATACAGTCTTTGTCCCTGCTTATTTAACTTTGTTCACTATCCTCAAGATCCTACATTGCTGGAGGATAGGTCAGAATTCTTTCTTAAGGTTGAATAATAGTCCCATGTATTATAAACTACGTCTTTTGTACACCCATTCAATGGGCATTGGGTTGTTTCCACATTTGGACTCTAAGTCTTTCTTTTGCCAATGTTGGACCATATTGACAAGAACCACATCTGTTACTCATGCTGTCCTTGAGGTTTTATTTTGTATTTTAATGTCTTACATGATGCTAATGAACCCATGCCAAACAGAAGTAAAGTCAAATTGGTTCGTGTAACATGCTGGGAGTGAGTGTACACCTTGTCTAGCCATCGTGGATGTTTGGAGTTGGATGAGGGCCCAGAGATCCTCCACGTGACATGCAAGTTCCTTGGCAGCTCCCTCACAGCCCTGGGCTACCCAATGAATCTTTCCTTGATGGGAAAAACCCTGCATGTCAGGAAGCAGGTCCGTTTGCTGTAGAAGACAAATTGGATGCTCTGCTTATCCAGTTTCCATTTGTGATGCTTTTGACCAGAGAAAATTAGAAGTTCACATACTCCTTTTTTACTAGGAAGTTTTCAGGTACACTCATGTGCCATGTGACCATTTTTGGTCTATCATGGACCACGTATACAATGGCGGTCCCACATGATGCTGCCTAGTGACTTAGGAGCCATCATAGCTTCTGTGAGTACATTCTGTGACTTCCCACAATGCTACATTGCCTCAAGGCACATTTTCACACTTAAGTGATGAATGACTTTTAGACCAATATTCTGTTCCAACTAAAATTTTTCTTCTAGACCATAAAAATCCTGATTATTTTTTACCAGAATTCCAGGTGTAGTTTGCATATTCCTGCCTCTGCTGGCCACCTGGTCTAGACATGCTACAATTAGGCAGTTCCCGTCTTAATATATGTGGGTCCCTTGGCCAAAAATTAAGTAAAATGCCTAGATATTATTTGATACGGACCATTGTTTCTCCACATCTGTTTTCCTTGTATGGATACGGCCTGATACAACAATGACTATAATTGCACTGGAAAGATATCAGAATGAACAGGAATGCTTTGCAAGTACCAGCCTTTCAGTATGAGGTCACCAGAACGAACACTACACTACAGGTGCTGGCACCTAACCTTAAATATGCTTTTTAAAATTATTTTTTTAATTTGTCATACATGACAGTAGAATGCATTTATATATTTCAATGGATCATACCTAAATCGAGTGTAATCTCTCTTTTTTCTGATTATACATATTGTAGGATCACATTGGTCATGCAGTCATTTATGTACATGAGGTAATAATGTCTGTTTCACTCTACTATCATTCTGATCCCCATACCCCTGCCCCTCTTTTCACTCCCCTCTACCTAATATAAAGTAACTCTACTTATCCCTATCCCCTCTATTGTGAATTAGCATCCATATATCAGAGAAAACATTCAGCCTTTGGTTTTCTGGGTTTGGCTTATTTTGCTTAGCATGATATTCTCCAACTCCATCCATTTACCAGCAAATGTCATAATTTAATTCTTCTTTAAAGCTGAGTGATATTCCATCATATATATGTGTGAAAACACACACACACACACACACACACACCACATTTTCTTTATCCATTTGTCTGTTGAAGAGCATCTAGGTTGGTTCCATATTTTAGCTATGGTGAGTTGAGCTGCTATAAACATTGATGTGGCTGCATCACTGTAGTATGTTGATTTTAAATCCTTTGGGTATAACTGGGATAACTGGGTCAAACGGTGGTTCCATTACTAGTTTTCTGAGGAATCTCCACACTGCTTTCCGTAATGGTTGCATCATTTTGCATTCCCACCAGCAAGGTATGAGTGTACCTTTTCCCCCACATCCTTGCCAACATTTGAATGGGCTGAGATACCACTCAACTTAATGATTTCACTGTTATAATTTCAGATTTTTGAAATCTCTGGTTTGAGAAAACCACAAAACTCCTAAAGAAATCAATATCAATACAGAAGAAAATAACCAGGAAACATTTTTGTGGGTAGGTGAGGTATGATCAGGGCCCTTCAGGGCAGGACTGTGACAGGTCTTGAATCCTCCCCTGATTGAACCCTCTGAACCAGCCTGCAGTTCTCATAGTAGGTGAAAGCCCCCTTGCTTGACTTTGGAGTCCATGTGAGTAGGAAACTTCCAAGGAAGCTTTCCCTACCTTCTCCCCAGCAGATTCTCCACACCTTGTTAAGTCTGCTCCTCTCACCTGCCTTGTGCTTTAGTGAGTCAAGGTCTCTGGATCTTGGATAGAATTACCCCTCTGTCACCCATAAAACCAGTGAAATCCTTGGGAAAAAAGAGAATGAATGCCAAAAGTAGACTTTTGCTTCTTTTTCCCAACATGGATTCACAGGGTTCCATCTAAAACAAATATAAAATGAGAGCAAAATAAATGGGATATCAATCTTTAGGAATTTAGATCCCTGAGAGAGAGGTCATTCCAGCTCATTGCTCAGATAGAAAACTTCTGATCCACAGAGCAGGAGCAGCTGGGGTGGAGCCGGCATTGTCCTGAACAGAAAGGACATAGTTGGGTGTATAAGGAGACATGGCACCTGAAGGTCACAGAGCAGAGAACCAGAGAAGTGTGATTCAGAGGCTTCTGTGCTTGGGCTTTGTGAAGTGAGTGCACAGTTGGAGGTAAAACTGGTGCCCTGGCTAACTCCAGCTCCAGTCTTCTTCACCACATGGTTTCCTAGATGTAAAAGTGTGGCTTCCATTGTCGGGGTCTTAAGCCCCCTTGCTTTTCTCGACCGGCAGCAAGGGAAGGGGACACTCCCCAACAAGGTCAGACAAGGATAGGTAGGGCTGACTGAACGCCTGCTCGCAGCCCTCTGCAGCAGGACAATCAGACGCATCAGGGAGACCAGTCACAGCAGGAACTCGTTTATTGAGGAAGTCACTCAGCTTTTGTGTGGGGTGGGGGCTAGGTGGGAACCAATCAGCTTAAAAGTCAGCAAGGCAGGGGGGTTCACGCAGGCGAGAGTCCCATTGGACTATATGGCAAGCACAAGCTGATCATGTTGAAGGAACTGTTGTTAACCAATCCCTGACAGTGTTCCGATTCAGTCACCAACCCTTGAAACCGCCTTTGAGGCCCTGATCCTGCTCACCCACCAGGAAGTAAGGAGTCAGCCTGAGTTAGTTAACATGTCATTAGTCCCAACATTCCATTCTTTACATGATGCAGAGCAATGTCCCCTGGAGGTTGGACTTGCGGTCTCTATGTCAGTCAGCATTATCAACTTCATTCCTTTGTTGGGACTTAGACCCAGATCATGCTCAGCAGCAGCAAAGCCTGGTCAAGAGGTTTCCGGAACCCCCAGTCCATTCTAGACTGCAGTCCTGGACATGCTCATATTTGTGCAGGATGAGTTGAATGACACAGATGAGCTGGGGCACAAAGATATCAAGTAGGTTATGTGTCCACTCATTGGGATGATCCAGTACTTACTGTTGAGGTGGTAAGATTTAGATGGCATGGCACACAATGGCAGACTGCACAGCCTCATGATCAATGTGGTTACCTTCAAAGAAATGGCTATTTAATACAAGTTTTTTTATGGTTTTAAAGCATAGGAAAGTCATGGAGAATTCAACAACTGACATGATAACACTCTGTAAAGGCATATAGAGGAAAATTCCAAAATTCTCAACCTGTATGCTCTATGACTTTGTGTGCTGTGATAATATATAGTTTCCAGCTGTAGATATGGACAAGATGAGAGCAAGTATTAATTTGTATAAAGCATAAACTTGAGAATTTGTAAATAATTTGGATCACTGCTTATTAATAGAATAATCTTAATAATCAGAAAGAGATATGTGGAGATATTCACAGGAAGTTTTATACCCAGAAAACATTATATTTATGGGTATTCCATACCAGATACACCAGCCTCTGGTCTGTTTCCTCCCTGGGGCTGAACTGGTCCTGCTGGCAGGTTTCATATGGTCCTGAGGCTCACCTCCCCTCTAGGGAGTTTAACCTCTACTCTCTAGGATATGTAACCAATCAGATCCCAGTATGGAGGCAGGAGGGGAGGATGGAGAAGTAAGTTGTTCAGCTAATCTTGAATGAGAATATTCATACATTAAAGGACCTGGAGACCTTTATTGATATAGTTTGTATCTGGAAGATCCCCTGAAGACCCATGTGTTAAAACCTTGTTCCCCAGCATGGTATAAAGTGGTGGGACATTTATAAGGTAGAGTTTAGTGGAAGGAAATAAGTCACTTGGCTGAGCTAAGCCCTAGAATGAGATTGCAGGATCCCAGCTCTTCCTCTTCTTTTGCTTCCCAGCTGCCATGAGGTAAGGACCTTTGCTCTTCCACGTGCTGCCCACCATGCTGTGCTCCTCACAGGCCCCAAAGCAAGAGTCAACCTATCCTCTTTTTAAGTTGATTATTTCAAGTATTTTGTTCCATGAACAGAAAGATGACTAAGTAATTTTTAAAATTATTTTTAGGGCACCTGTACAGAGATAGAGTCCACAGACATTTGACCAAGAAAAGAACTCAATTTTAAGTAAGACCCCATGTGTAAATGTGGGATGTTTAACCCAGATTCTGAATGCAAATTGCTATTTCCTTCAGGAGAGGGAGTCTTGTCATATTTGATAGCTTGTGTCAAAACTAGGGCAGAGAAGTGAGGGATTAAATTACACTGAGCTGCCAAATGTGACTTGGCCATTTTTTGAAAGACTTACTATTCTGAATTTTGCATGTTCATGGTCAGAATCTGATTTTTTTTCTTACCTTGGTTTCTTCATCTTTAAAATAGGGATGACAATAGTATCTATCCCAAGAACTTTCGTGAGGAGCAAGCGGGTCACTACATTTAAGGCATAAGAAGACTCCCTGGAGAATATGTGGTTCCTATTGGGGATTTTCTATTTGTGATGGAGGTTTTGCAAAAAAATTTAATTCATTTCCTTTCTAATTTTAGGGTAGAGTTTCACCTCATCGATCCCTTGTACTTGGGTGAAACTAAGTGACCAATTCCTGCCAGTGAGTTGGGAATGCAAATCATGAGTTTAGCTCTCAGGGCAGAGTAATCAATTTCTGGTATGATAGATGGAAAAAGCCCTGTTCTCTCTCTGGCATGGTGATCACCAGGGTGTGAGATGGTGGCCATTTCATTAGCCTGTGTCCTTCGAGGATCCAATGATTGACTGCCTGAACATCCATTGTTGACATACAGAGTGCTCAAGGACTACACATTTGTTGTTAGAAGCCACACATTTATTCAAAGACATGAACTTGCTCACATACAAACATGAGTATGTACTCACAAAATCACTTACACACAAACATGAACACATTCACATGTACATACAACCTGCTCCTAAGCTCACAAGTACACTCAAATTCACATACTCACACAAGAACACAACATTCACACTAACGTTGTTCCCATAACCTAGTGTTAGTTTTTTGCCGCATATGACAAAATACCTGAGACAATCATCTTAAAAAGAGGAAAGATTTATTTTGGTTTATGGTCTTAGAAGTTTCAGTCCATCATCACTTGCATATAAACCTTGGGCCTGTGGGTGCCCCGTACATACATCATGGCAGGTAGCATAGGAGGTTTGTTACCTTTTGGTAGCCAGGAACAGGAATGGGCCAGGGTCCAAATATCCCTTCAAAGGCATCCATAGATTTAACTACCTCCTAAAGCTAGGCCTCAACTCCTAGAGTGTCTACTACATCCCAATAGCACCTCAGATTGGGAAGCAAGGTCCTGCAGGGGCTCATACACTAGGAAACATTTGGGATTCTGGCAGTGGAAGAAGATGTGAGGTGCAGTTGGGATAGTAGACATGTTTTATTCAGAGGTGGCAGCATCCCTGCCCAAGTCTTTTCATAGGCTTTTTTTATATGCACGTCAAAGAAGGCTCAGTACCAACAGGTTATGTAAAAGGGAGCACATGCAGCAGATATTTATGACCTTAAGTACATATGCTGAATCAGGGTCACATAAGATATTTATGAACTTGCCTACATACTAAAACAGCTGGCTGGAAATCTTGGTGATGGAGCCTAATTATAGCCACCTTGGGCCTTCCCTACACAAGCCTTCAATACATGGGCCTTTGGGGAACATGCCAGATAGAAACCACTGCACCTTGTCCATCCTGATTTTAAATCAATACAGAAAAAGTTTTTCAAATTGAGAATTGCTGCATTTTTTTGGGGGGGGGGTGTGCTGGGGATCAAACCCAGGGCCTTGTGCTTGCAAGGCAAGCACTCTACCGACTGAGCTATCTCCCCAGCCCCAAATTGCTGGATTTTTAAAGGTGTTATCGCTTAATCAGTCCAAATTCTCTTACTGAGATTGGCTAGAAGACATCTGCTCTAAAAGGTGATTACAGGCAAAACAGTATTGGATGACACAAGTGTCATCAATAGTAAACCTCTACTGAGTCTTAGCAAGGTGAGCTCTGGAGCTGCCAGTCTGTGACTGTGTGTATATGGTGTCTCTCATTCAGCATGAGTTTTTCCATGTGTGGAAGTTTTTCAGCCTAAAAAATCAAATGTCATTTCTCTCAATTCCTGCTTTACCAAGCATATGGATGGAGTATTGGACTTCTGTTTGCTGTTTCTCTTTGGAAAGTGGTGAGTGTTATGGTTAAGAAAAGCAGATGATTAAAGAGAAATAAAATGGAATGCAGCAGAAGTCATAGATTATAATCAGTCTAATTTCTATTGTTTGATCTTTACTGAAGCCTAACTACAACTCATCTTTTTTTTTTTTTTTTTTTTCAAAAAGCAAGTCTAATAAGGTTCTGTTTCCAGGTTTAGGAGGTTTGATAGCAGAAGCTCAGAAACTTGGATCCACAAATGTATGTGAACGGGTGAACCAAGACCATCATTGTTGAACGGGTACAGAATGTAGCATTATGATCCTATCAGTGGGTTCCTTTGGAGGGAATTTGGCAAAGTATATAAAATATTATCTGAAATGTAAAAACTAACAGTAATAAAGGAGAAATTATCAGAGACTTATGCTGACATATCATTTGGGGTAGCAAATTAAATAAAACAAAGAATTATGAACAAACATAAACATGTGACAGTGAATTAATAGAACAAGGGTAACAAACATAGGGATGTATGTTACGTCATAAGATAGACTTCAAGTCTGTGAGTAAAAGAGACTATTTACCAGACTGGGGTTGTGACTCAGTGGTAGAGCACTTGCCTAGCACCACTGGGTTTGATTCTCAGCACTGCATATGAATAAGTAAATAAAATAAAGGTCCATCAACAACTCCTAAAAATATTTTTTTAAAAAAGAAACTATTTACCAAGTTGTTTGGGAAATGGATTGTTAGAAAATATGAAAAGTTAATAATACTTAATATAAAAAATAATAATGATTTATTTGTATCCCAGAGTGGACAACTTCTTTGCAAACAGGGATACAAATCAAAACCATCATGAGAAACCACTTCATACCTGTGAGAATGATTATGATACAAAGATGGAAAATAACACATTTTAGAAATGGTGTAGAGAAACTGAAACTCCCTTAACATTGCTGGTGGAAATTTGAATGAAATAGTTTGGGGCTACTCAACAAGAATCACCATGTGATCCAGCAATTCGATTCCTGTGTATACACCTCAAAGAACTGAAAGAAGGTACTCAAAACAAAGATCTGTACATAGATGTTCACAGCAGCACCATTCACCATAGCTAAAGAAACCAGACAAATGTCCATCAGCAGATAAAGGCAGAAACAAAATGTGTGTTATTCACATGAAGGAATATTGGCAGCCTAAAGATGCTGGTATGTCCTGATGTATAGGTATAGATATAAATATAGATATAGTATGTATTTATTGTCTCTCAGCTGCAAATCCACCCTCTTTGCTTGCTCTGTGATCATGGTGTTGGTCCTTATAAATCTCTCTCCTTTTACAGCAACAAATGTTAAACCCTGTCTGGAGGAAATGCTGGGGGAAATATGGAATTTGATTTCATTTTTAAGAAATTATTTCCTTTTGTTAGACAAGGAAACTGCTCAGAAAGTTGCATGAGTCACATAGCAATAAGTGACAACTGGAGCTGAAGTGTGTGTCTGTTGCTGGGGTTTCCATCTTCACCTGCTCTGCAACTTCCTTCCAAGGTGGCCCCTCTCCACTCCCTCCCAGGTGAGAGTACACATCTGGAAATCCTCATTTCAGACCCTGGTTTTCTTTCCTATTCCTCATTCTGACCAGTCACCCCATTTGGTTTCCAGCTGACTCATCCCATGTGGGTCCCTATTCCAGCTCCTGGACAAGGACCTCTTTCTACAGCATGATACACCTGCAGTGGTGTGCTGAGTGCAGGCATGCTCTGTTGGCTCAAGGAGGCTCTGGAGTGGGGGTCAAAGGTTTGACCCACCCATCCAGGTGGCTGTGGCACCAATCCTTACCTACCCAAAGACCTACAACTCTGAGTTCCTAAGGTCAAACAAGTAAAGCAAAAACACCATAGAGAATTTTTTTAATAAAAACCTGCTGGAGTATGTGGGATTCGATTTTAGCCCTATCTTAAGAGCATGTCATATTACATTATGTTGTGATTTTCTTTTTAAACCCCTTCTGGAGTAGTTTGTTAATTATTACTAAATGGATTTATTATTTGGATATTCTTGTGAAAGTGCAACTTAATATTAAAATACATTGTGCTCATTATTCTGAGTATATTATTATTTTTAGTACCATCTTTACTTTTACCATATTCTTGGGTATTGTTATTTGCATCTTATGGGTTTGTTTGTTTCTTTAAGCTGGGGCTGGAAGTGTGGCTCAGTGGTTGAGTGCTGGCAGAGCTCGGTTCTATCCTCAGCATTGTAAACAAAGAAAATAATAAATAAAAAATAAGATTACATTTTGCTTGTTGACAAAAGGTAGAGACCGCCTCTCTTCTCCCTTTTGTGGAGTTTTTCCTTTAGACAACAAGTCATAGAAATATTTCCTGTCTCCCTTTGATTTGCATCTAAATCTTTGAAAAAGTGATATAAATTGCTTGCCAGTCTTCCAGCCAGGAATGTGTTTCTAGGCCTGAGTCATCTCTCTAAAATGTCATCTCTCTAAAACCTCGAGGAAGTCGGTGTCCCTATGTCCCCATCACCTTGGGAGTTTAGTGCAGGCACCTCGCTCTGAGCTGTATCTACCTGCTTGTCATAGAGATGTGAGTTTGCCAGAGATAAAGGGCAAGAGCACGGACGACCACCTGGATCACCAGATGAACTCAGGATGAGCCCTGTGAGAATGGAGTCTCCAGGGTGCATACAGTGCTTTCGCCAAGGACCAGCTGCAGTTCATCCTGATCCCGTGTGTGTGGTGGAGCGTCCCTGCCAGGTATTAGGAAGGCGAGGCGTCCTGCGGGGGTCTCCTTAGTGTTTCGACTGTGATGAGCATCAGTCTGGTTCAGTGCTTCTTCGGTATTAAAAAGGCTGTCTTCATTTTCTGCATTTGTGCAGAGGAGCTTCTGGTTTGGCAAGATTTGTTTTTATTTTTTCCCGCACCAGCGAGCTCTGTTGCATTATTTCAGCAAAAAAGAGTGGGACACCGTGGTGTTTAAGGTCTCCTTTTCGAGGCCGGACATTTGTACCTAACTCTAAACGTGACCTTCTGGGACAGACACAGTCACAGGTGTTTCCTTTCAGTTTGCGTGCTTTTTGCAGTTTGAGCACATTTGTTCAGCGACTTGGAAAAGCTACGGTTTCTGTCTTCTTTCCCTTCCTTGGAAAGCATCGCTGGGCAACTGTTGTAGACTAGTCTTTGAGGAAAACTTCTGCAGGACACACTCTCCTACGGTTTGTCAGAACGTTGCTCCCACCGAAGGCTCTGAGGAAGAAGAGGATCTGGACTCCGGTACACTGGCGGCTTGAAGCCCAAAGGGACCGGAGACAAATGCGAAACTGAGCATGCGGCGGGGGCTCACAGTACAGCGCCTCTTAACCCGGTTATGAGGCCAAAACATTTCCGCCGGTCCCTAAGTCCGGCGGCGCGCGGACTTTTGGGAATTAGAGTCCGAGTCTAGAGGAGGGACCTGACCGCGGGCTTCCGGCGGCGTCTTGCGCACGCGCGCTTCGCCTGAAGTGCGTGTTCACGCATGCGCCCGCCACGGCCTTGCCTGGCTTCCTGTCGGTCCAGGTGACCGTCGCCCTCGTTCCCAGGCTGGGGCCTCGGGTGGGCGAGGACAGCGGAGTCTGTGGGGCAAACGCTGGCTGGCCGGGCTGGCGCCAAGTGTGTGCGCCTGCACGATCTAGTGTCCGGGCGGAGGCTCGAGCTCGACTGCGGAGCCCGCGGCGCAGGGCCCGAGTGTTGGGCGGACAGCGGCGGCGGCGGCGAAGGGGCGGCGGAACCCGGGCCGGCGGTGGCTTCCTCGGCAGCCAGGCCGGCGCTCGCGGGACGGTGAGTCCAGAGGGGGCGGATCTGGACCCCGCAGAGAGGCGCAGCCTCAACTTATGCTGTAGGCCCAGCTCCGCTCTTCAGAAACCGAAGGGCCTGGCGAGGTGGAGCGCGGTGGCCTGGGCGTAGCGGCGGCCAGCGGGAACCGCCCGTTCTCTTTTGCCTTCGGGTCGTGGGACCGAAACTGCGCAACCCTGGAAGAGGTGGTCCTGAGTTTGCTCGCCGCGTGAGCGGGACTTGGGTGCAGCGACTACTCGGTAGTGCATTGGCGCCTAAGGCAGGGGAGAGTTCAGTAGTTTCAAGGAGGGACCGTGGTTTCGAGAAGAGATGGTGGTCAGTTTGGAGCCCAGGCGGCCTCCAGCGTCTTAGGCGCTCGGTGGGAAGATCTGGAAGGACTTGGCGGACACCGGCCTCAGCTGCGACTTATATCTACACCCGTTCTTCCTCTCAGCGCTTCTGAGTCTCAAGGTGTCTGTAAACCTCCATGGGCACCCCAGTGCTCTGTTGATTTTCCCCTCGCCCTTGTAGAATCAATGCAGCAGAAGAAAAAATCTCTTAGTGCCTCAGTTGGTAGAAGAAGTCTTTGGTCCTGACATGGTGGATGACTTGATCAAGGTCATGGAGTTTGTTGTTACGATTGCATTTAATAGTATTCAAACTTCCAGGCCAACGTTCTGTCTACTGTATCCCAGTTTTCTTATGTTCAGTGGTAACCATATTTAGGTAGGCAATTTAAACCAAAACCTTGCCTTGTACACAGTAGTCTTATCTTTAAGAACTCAATCTTTTTTTCTTTTTTCTATTTTTAAATTAGTGCATCGTGCATCATTGTGGAGTTCGCTTTGACCTATTAGTAAATGCATATAACATAGTTTGCTCCATTTCAATCCCGAATATTACCCTCTTCCTTCTCCTCCCTGGCTTCCCCTGCTCTATTGGTCTTCCTTCTGCTTATTTTTTTAATTGGTGCTTTGTAGATGCACCGAAAAAGTGGAATTCATTGTGTTGTATGCATACTCGTGAGATAGGGATTCAGGAATGAAGGGAGAGATACTGAGTCTCAAAGGAAGTGCCCATAAACCATCAAAATGCAGAAAGCATCCATAAATAATTGCAGCTCCTGAACAACATCTCTTGGCCCATGTCCTTGTAAAATAAGGGCAATGTGCTAATGCAGGGGAAACCAGCCTGAAATTATGTAGCTCTACCCTGCCTTCACTTCTAGTCCGGACCCTAGCAACCATTCCTCTATAAATATTAACAACCCACACCAACAGGTTGCTGTCTTCTTCTCTGGAGATAGCCTGCATTCTCTCTTGAATGTGTATTCATTGCTTTACCCCGAAGGCAACTCTCTTGATATTGCCTCCATTCTCCCTTAAATATGTATCTACTTTACTAAATAAACTTCTGTCTGTACCTGTGACAGCATGCTGAAATTCTTTTCCATCATGTATGCCAAGAATCCCACTGGTCCTGAGTCAGATTCCCCCCTTCACTCTGGAAACCCCTTGCATTCTTTTTCCAAGACAAGTCTTCTCTCTGGATGCATGCACATAATGTAGTTTGTTAATTTCATTCTGAAATTCCTTCCCTCTCCCCATCCTCCTCCCTCCTCCTTGATTCCCTTCCTTTACTCCAGTGTTCTCCCTTCTGCTTTATGAGGTCCCCTCACTTTTCAAAAAGATTCCTTAGTTTCTCTAGCTTCCACTTGTGAAGAAAGGTCAATTTTCAATGACTGTAGCTTCTTTAATTTTAAACAATTTAAAGAGACAATAAGGTATATGAGTTGTCTTTTTTCACCTTGTGGCAGACTGACAGGAGCCAATGTTTATGTTCACCATTGAGAATCTAAAACTTAGATCATTCCAGTGATCACTTTGGAATTCTAAAAGTATATGCTTCCTCCCTGTCACACTTTTTGCCTCTGCTGAGAGTTCAGGGGGTCTGATTTCATTGAGCTTTTGTTGGAGGTTCTTGTGGTGATTCCTACCTGTGCAGGCCAGATAACTGCTGTCTTCAGTGACCTGCTTCTCATTCCCTAGGTCCACCATCGACAGTTTCTACACTTTTCCAAGAGCAGCGGAAAATGAACAAATTGCAGGTGAGTTTTTCTGTGTATATTTTCGTTTACTTTCCTTTGTAATACATCTTAGGTTTATAAGGGTTTGTACTTTAAAATGGAAATGTAGAAATCAATAAAAGACATTGTGAAAAATACAGAGTGGCAGACTAGCACTGAGAATATTCCGTCAGGGACTTATGTGTAAGTAATGTGATACTTAAGGATTAACGAAGTTAAGTTGCAAACATGGCTCTGGTGTTCTCTCTCTCTTTTTTTTTTTTTTTTTTTTTTTTTTGCCGTGCTGGGGATCGAACCCAGGGCCTCGTGCTTGCAAGCAAGCACTCTACCAACTGAGCTATCTCCCCAGCCGGACTCCGGTGTTCTTGTCAGCCATGGAGGGGAATATCCATTGCACCATTTGCATCAATTATAAGAAACCATTTTTGTAACTTGTGGATTTTAAAGATCTCCTAGGACCCAGAAAAAAAATTTATCACTAAAGTTTATATAATTGTGGAGAGTTTTCCTAATAACAACTATTAAATCACTGCAATGTATAACTTATCCTTGTTGGCTGCGCTAGCAGAGGGCCAGCTGCCTAAGAACTTGGTTCATATAACTTCCCAGGGACCTAAGTGTTGGGAGCCAAGTAGATAAATTTCTGTTTTTACTCCTTAATCCACAGATGAAATCTAGATCACAAGGGAATGAGCTGATCATCCTTGAAATATTTCTGTCTGTCCATTGGGGTTGCATAGCAAACAATATAAAAAAGTATTCTCTTGTAAAGATTTTCTCATTTGCTGTTCACATTTCACTTCTCAGTGTTTTGATTGCACTGTTACCACTTTCCTCAATCTGTGAGTAAGGAATGCAGGTGATTTAATTATGGTCAAATCTAGCAGCCTTTTCCAGTTCTTACCTATTGTGACTCTTAATCTGCTTTAACATTTGTTACTTCCAAACTGATACTTTTTTCATGGTGTCTCCCTTCTTTTGGCTTAAAAAAAAATCATCTGTATTTTTGTATTTAAATTATAAGGAGTCATTTTAACAGGGGTTGAAGACTACCTACAATGCTGTTCTTTTTTAATATGTAATATGGAGGGTTAAAAATTTCAGTTTCTCAACCATTTTTTTGGTTTGTTCTTGTCTTTGAGAATTCAGGTAGAGCCCATACTGGTTGACACGTCTTTTAAATCTTTCAGTAGTAGTTTCCCTAATACGTTTCTTGTGTTATTGTTTGCTGTTTATTTTTCTAAGAAAGTGGCTTGTTTACCCTCAGTTTCTCAGTTTGGAATGTGTCAGTATCATTTTACCTTTAACATTTTTTAATTCTTTGTGTGCCACGAAAAAGTGTTGGTTTGATCTGGAAGTTCAGAGAGGTTTATATTTAGTTTTTTGGTCAAGATGGTTGTCCACAGCATTTGTGTCTTTCTAGAGGCACATCTTGTCCTATCTGTTTTTTAAGATTAGTATCTACTGATTGAGGTTTATTGTCATAATCCACTAATTCGCTAGGAGAGGCAGGATGGTAATCCATAATCGTACCATTTCTTCATTTACCAACTAGAATAGTTTTCTGAAAGTAAACATTTCTCCATTTCAGTTAAATGGTTGATACTGGAAAAACAGTTTCCAAAATATTGGGTAGGCTCCTGAGCAGCATGCTTGTTTGTTTTGTTATCAAAAACCCATGTGCATTTTTAAATTTTCAAGTAGCTCAGTACATTTCAATGTTGGGGTTCATTTTGATATTTAAGTAGTTCCATTTTTGACTAGGGGGAATCCCTTTAAATTGGTTTCTGAGTCCTTTTGAAATACCTCAAATATTTGATAGCATTTGCTTTTATTCAGTATTTGATTTTGAATTAATTTCAGATTTATAGAAAAATTGCAAAGAATTGTCAAAGAAACCTCATATTACTTTTGCCTGGATACTCTGATTCTTGATGTTTTCCCCACATTTGCTTTATCTTTTATCTATGTGTATATACATACACATGTGTGTATATGTGTGTGTGTGTGTGTGTGTGTGTGTGTGTTTCCCTGTACCTTTTGAGTCTGGGTGTTATCACCTTGTAATGCTTCAAATTTTGCCTCGTAGTATCAAGGATATTCTCTTATTTATTAATCGTACAGTGCATTGGTCAACCTTTCATTGCTGTGACAAATATCTGAGGAAAAGAACTTAGAGGAGGAAAGATTTATTTTGGCTCGCAGTTATAGAGGCCCATGGTGGGCTGGCTCCACTGGTCTGGTTCTGAAATGGGACAAACCAAGTTGGTCACGGCAGGATGGTAGAGGAAAGCTATCAGCTTATGGCAGCCAGAAAGCGGAGAGAGTCAGAGGAAGGGGCTGGAGAGAAGATAAGCCCTAGGGTGTTCCCCCAATGACCTGCTTTCTCCAGCTAGGTCCCTCATCCCAGTAGTCCTTTAAGCCAGCAATGGATTAATCCACTGATTAGGTCAGAATCCTTGGATGCAGTTGACTCCCAAAAGCCACATCTTTAAACACATGAGACTGAGGAATATTTCAGATCCAAATCTGAACACACAGTGTTGAATTTAGAAAACTTACTGTTAATGATTTTTTATTTAATGGACAGTTCATTTTTCAATTTTCCCATTTCCCAGTAATTTTCACTGTAGCAGTATTTATTTTCTGGTAGAAGATTGAACCCAGCATTGTGAGATGAACAGTGTCCTTATTGATTTTCTGCCTACTTGGCATTTTTGGCCTACTGTGTTGATTGGTTTTGTCTATCTCTTTGCTGTTCTGTTTGTTTTAGCTTCATGTATCTTATTAGGTATATAAACCTTCAGGCTTTTTTGTTCTTGATTAATTAACCACTTCGATATTGTGGAATGGCCTTCCTTACCTCTGGCAATGTTCTGTGCTGTGAAATGTACACAGTTACTTATGAAGCCACTCTGGCTTTCTTTAGAGTAATGTTGGTATAGTATATCTAATTCTATTGTTTTGCTTTTAACCTGTTTGTCTGTGTATTTAAAGTGCATTTCTTATAGGAAACATAGAGTTGGGCCTTTTTTATCTAGTTTGACAATTCTGATTCTTAATTGGTGGCATTTAGACCATTTACATGTAATATGATTATTGCTATATCTGGTTAAGTCGTCTGTTTTCTATTTATCCTGTATTGTTTTCTTTTCTTCTTAGTCTTCCTTTTGACTGAGGTTTTGTTTCATTTGCATTGCTAGGGGTTGAACCCACGGTCTTATGTGTACTAGGCAAGTGGTATGCCACTGATCTACACTCCCAGCCCCTTGATTATATTTTATGGTCCCATCTTATTTCTTTTGTTGGGTGTTAACTATAACACTGTTTTGTTACTTTAGTAAGTGCTTTAGGATTTATGATGTGCAACTTTAATTTATCATAATTTATCTTAAAGAAAAACATCATTTTACTTAAGAGTATAAGAAACTTATAGTAGGATACCTGCATTTATCTCCTATTGGTAAATTCACCTGAATTTTTCTGTGTGCTGTGATTTTTTTTTTTTTACATTCAGATCACTGACCCAGTTGTCGTAAGGTATGAGTGCAGTTTAATCCACATCCAAATGGTTATCACTTGTCTTTCATCATTTGTATTGTCAACCTTAGAAATACTGGAGGTAACCAACTTATAAAGAGAAAAGACTTATTTATTATTTAGCTAACAGTTTTGAAGGCCAGGATATGATGCGGGCATTATCTCGGTTCTTGGCTACATCACATCATGGTACAGGTGCATGTGTGTAAAAGTTTATGCCACCAAATGGGAAATGTGAGAGACTGGCTGTGATCTAAGATCACCAGTGATCTAAGGACTCACTAGGTTCCACCTCCCAAAAGTTCTACTACCATTCTGCATCCTGATGTCGACCTCCCCTACCATCTTAGGTGTACACTATTCTCCCACTATTTTAATAATATTATACTATCAGTTTATCCTTCTCATTCCAAAATATTTCAATCTCTTTCAATTGAATTCTTCCACTGACATTTCAACATGCTTGCCTTTTCCATATTTAGAAATAAAACCAAATAAAGCAAATAAATAAATGTCTCTTGAGACTTTAAAAAAGAAAAAATGTCCTACTACCTTCCAATTGCCACTCTGGGGACCAAGATTATGATCATAATGGACTTTTGGAAGACACAGGCCTCACCCAAGCCATAGCGTCACTTATTAAAACTCAGTTCTACTGTGATTTGAGATGTCTCCATTTTCATGTAACCATAAAAGTCTATCTCTAAATTTTTATTTTCTTTTTTACTGCTCTGTCATATACCAGCACCATACTTCCGGTGCTGGCAATTGAACCTAGGACCTCACATGTGTTGAGCACACACCATACCACTAACCTGCACCCGGCCTTATCACACTATTTTAATCATAGAGGCATTGTTTTAAACTCAGAAATCCGGTAGCACTAGGTCCCCTGCGTAACTTTTTAAAATATTTTCATAGCTGTTCTCAGGTTTTTTCTTTTTTTTTTTTTTTATTGTAAACAAATGGGATACCTGTTGTTTCTCTGTTTGCACATGGCGTAAAGGCATACCATTTGTGTAATCATAAATTCACATAGAGTAATGTTGTTTGATTCATTCTGTTATTTTTTCCCTTCTCCCCACCCCTCCCACCCCTCTTCACCCTCTATACAGTACTTCCTTCCTCCATACTTGCCCCCCTCCCTAACCCTAACTCTAACCCTAACACTAACCCTTCCCTCCCCCCCATTATGTGTCATCCTCCACTTATTAGCGATATCATTCGTCCTTTGGCTTTTTGAGATTGGCTTATCTCACTTAGCATGATATTCTCCAATTTCATCCATTTGCCTGCAAATGCCATAATTTTATCATTCTTTATGGCTGAATAATATTCCATTGTATATATATACCACAGTTTCTTTATCCACTCATCAATTGAAGGGCATCTAGGTTGGTTCCACAGTCTGGCTATTGTGAATTGAGCAGCTATGAACATTGATGTGGCTGTGTCTCTGTAGTATGCTGATTTTAAGTCCTTTGGGTATAGGCCAAGGAGTGGGATAGCTGGGTCAAATGGAGGGTCCATTCCAAGTTTTCTAAGGAATCTCCACACTGCTTTCCAGAGTGGCTGCACTAATTTGCAGCCCCACCAGCAATGTATGAGTGTACCTTTCTCCCCACATCCTCGCCAACACCTGTTGTTGCTCGTATTCTTGATAATCGCCATTCTAATTGGGGTGAGATGGAATCTTAGGGTGGTTTTGATTTGCATTTCTCTTATTACTAGAGATGTTGAACATTTTTCCATATGTTTGTTGATTGCTTGTAGATCTTCTGTGAAGTGTCTATTCATTTCCTTAGCCCATTTGTCGACTGGATTATTTGAGTTCTTGGAGTAAAGTTTTTTGAGTTCTTTATAGATTCTGGAGATTAGTGCTCTATCTGAAGTATGATTGGCAAAGATATTCTCCCATTCTGTAGGCTCTTTCTTCGCATTGCTGATAGTTTCCTTTGCTGAGAGAAAGCTTTTTAGTTTGAATCTATCCCAGTGGTTGATTCTAGCTTTTATTTCTTGTGCTATGGGAGTCCTGTTAAGGAAGTCTGATCCTAGACCAACAAGGTGAAGATTTGGATCTACTTTTTCTTCTATAATCTGCAGGGTCTCTGGTCTGATTCCGAGGTCCTTAATCCATTTTGAGTTTAGTTTCGTGCATGGTGAGAGATATGGGTTTAGTTTCATTCTGTTGCATATGGATTTCCAATTCTCCCAGCACCATTTGTTGAAGAGGCTATCTTTTCTCCATTGCATATTTTTTGGCACCTTTGTCTAGTATGAGAAAATTGTATTTATTTGGGTTTGTGTCCGTGTCCTCTATTCTATACCATTGATCTACCTTTCTATTTGGTACCAATACCATGCCGTTTTTGTTACTATTGCTTTGTAGTAGAGTTGAAGATCTGGTATTGCAATACCCCCTGTTTCACTCTTCCTGCTAAGGATTGCTTTACCTATTCTGGGTTTCTTATTCTTCCAGATGAATTTCATAATTGTTTGCTCTATTTCTGTAAGGTACATCATTGGGATTTTAATTGGAATTGCATTGAATTTGTATAGCACTTTAGGTAGTATGGCCATTTTGACAATATTAATTCTTCCTATCCAAGAACATGGAAGATCTTTCCATCTTCTAAGGTGTTCTTTAATTTCTTTCTTTAGTGTTGTATAGTTCTCATTGTAGAGGTCTTTCACCTCTTTTGTGAGATTGATTCCCAAGTATTTTATTTTTTTTGAGGCTATTGTGAATGGGGTAGTTTTCCTAATTTCTCTTTCTGAAGATTCATCACTTATGTATAAAAATGCGTTGGATTTATGGGCATTGATCTGCTACTTTACTGAATTCACTTATGAGTTCTAAGAGTTTTCTGGTGGAATTTCCAGGTTCCTCTAAATATATAATCATGTCATCAGCGAACAGGGATAGTTTGAGTTCTTCTTTCCCAATTCGTATCCCTTTAATCTCTTTGGTTTGTCTAATTGCTCTGGCCAGAGTCTCAAGAACGATGTTGAATAGAAGTGGTGAAAGAGGGCATCCCTGCCTTGTTCCAGTTTTTAGGGGGAATGCTTTCAGTTTTTCACCATTTAGAATGATATTAGCCATGGGCTTAGCATAAATGGCCTTTACAATGTTAAGGAATGTTCCCACTATCCCTACTTTTTCTAGTGTTTTGAGCATGAAGGGGTGCTGTATTTTATCAAATGCTTTTTCTGCATCTATTGAAATAATCATATGATTCTTGACTTTAAGTCTATTAATGTGGTGAATTACGTTTATTGATTTCCTGATGTTGAACCAACCTTGCATCCCTGGGATGAAACCAACTTGATCATGGTGCACTATCTTTTTAATATGTTTTCGTATGCGATTTGCTAAAATTTTGTTGAGAATTTTTGCATCGATGTTCATTAAGGATATTGGTCTGAAATTTTCTTTCCTTGATGAGTCTCTGTCTGGTTTAGGTATCAGGGTGATATTGGCTTCATAGAATGAGTTTGGGAGGGTTCCCTCCTCTTCTATTTTATGGAATACTTTGAGAAGTATTGGAATGAGCTCTTCTTTAAAGGTTTTGTAGAACTCGGCTGAGAACCCATCTGGTCCCGGACTTTTCTTTGTTGGTAGGCTTTTGATGACTTCTTCTATTTCAGTACTTGAAATTGGTCTATTTAAATTGTTTATGTCCTCCTCGTTCAGTTTAGGCAATTCATATGTCTCTAGAAACCTGTTGATGCCTTCAAAATTTTCTATTTTGTTGGAGTATAGATTTTCAAAATAGCTTCTAATTATGTTTTGTATTTCAATCCTGTCTGTTGTGATATTTCCTTGTTCATTCCGAATTTTAGTGATTTGGGTTTTCTCTCGTCTTCTCTTTGTTAGTGTGGCTAAAGGTTTATCAATTTTGTTTATTTTTTCGAAGAACCAACTATTTATTTTGTCAATTTTTTGTATTGTTTCTTTCGTTTCAATTTCATTGATTTCAGCTCTGAGTTTAACTATTTCCTGTCTTCTACTACTTTTGGTGCTGTTCTGTTCTTTTTCTAGGGCTTTGAGCTGTAGTGTTAGGTCGTTTATTTGTTGAGTTTTACTTCTTTTATTAAATGCGCTCCATGAAATAAATTTCCCTCTAAGTACTGCTTTCATGGTGTCCCAGAGATTTTGATATGATGTTTCTTTGTTCTCATTTACCTCTAAGAATTTTTTAATTTCCTTCCTAATATCTTCTGTTATCCATTCATCATATAATAGCATATTGTTTAATCTCCAGATGTTGGAATAGTTTCTGTGTTTTACTCTTTCATTTATTTCTAACTTCAATCCATTATGATCTGATAGAATACATGGTAGTGTCTCTATCTTCTTGTATTTGCTAACATTAGCTTTGTGGCATAATATATGGTCTATTTTAGAGAAGGATCCATGTGCTGCTGAGAAGAAAGTGTATTCGCTCTTGGTTGGATGGTATATTCTATAAATGTCCGTTAAGTCTAAATTATTGATTGTGTTATTGAGATCTATGGTTTCTTTGTTCAATTTTTGTCTGGAAGATCTGTCCAGTGGTGAGAGAGGCGTGTTAAAATCACCTAGTATTATTGTGTTATGGTCTATTTGGTTTCTGAAATTGAGAAGGATTTGTTTGACGTACATGGATGAGCCACTGTTTGGGGCATAGATGTTTATGATTGTTATATCTTGCTGATTTATGCTTCCCTTAAGCAGTATGAAATGACCTTCTTTATCCCTTCTGACTAACTTTGGCTTGAAGTCCACATTATCTGAAATGAGGATGGATACTCCAGCTTTTTTGCTGAGTCCATGTGCATGGTATGTTTTTCCCCATCCTTTCACCTTTAGTCTATGGGTATCTTTTTCTATGAGGTGATTCTCTTGCAGGCAACATATTGTTGGATCTTTCTTTTTAATCCAATCTGCCAGTCTATGTCTTTTGATTGATGAATTCAGGCCATTAACATTCAGGGTTATTATAGAGATATGATTTGGTTTCCCGGTCATTTGGTTCATTTTTAAAATTTTATTTATTTATTTGTTTGACACAACTTGTTTCCTCCTTTATTTGACAATTCCTTTAGGATAATTCCTCCCTTTGCTGATTTGCTTCTTTGTTTTTCATCTCTTCCTCATGGAATATTTTGCTGAGAATGTTCTGTAATGCTGGCTTTCTTTTTGTAAATTCTTTTAGCTTTTGTTTATCATGGAAGGATTTTATTTCATCGTCAAATTTGAAGGTAAGTTTTGCTGGGTATAAGATTCTTGGTTGGCATCCATTTTCTTTCAGGGCTTGAAAAATGTTGTTCCAGGCCCTTCTAGCTTTTAGGGTCTGGATTGAAAAATCTGCTGATATCCGTATTGGTTTCCCCCTGAATGTAATTTGGTTCTTTTCTCTCACAGCCTTTAAAATTCTGTCTTTATTTTGTATGTTCGGTATTTTCATTATAATGTGCCTTGGTGTGGGTCTGTTGTAATTTTGTGTATTTGGAGTCCTATAAGCCTCTTGAACTTGATTTTCCATTTCATTCTTCAGATTTGGGAAATTTTCTGATATTATTTCATTGAATAGGTTGTTCATTCCTTTGGCTTGTTTCTCTAGGCCTTCCTCAATCCCAATAATTCTTAAATTTGGCCTTTTCATGATATCCCATAGTTCTTGTAGATTCTGTTCATGATTTCTTACCATCTTCTCTGTTTGTTCAACTTTGTTTTCAAGGTTAAATATTTTGTCTTCAATGTCTGAGGTTCTGTCTTCCAGGTGTTCTATCCTATTGGATATGCTTTCTATGGAGTTCTCAATTTGGTTTATTGTTTCCTTCATGTCAAGGATTTCTCTTTGGTTTTTTTTCAATATCTCTAACTCTTTATTGAAATGATCTTTTGCTTCCTGTATTTGCTCTTTTAACTGTCGATTGGTGCGATCAATCAATGCTTGCATTTGCTCTTTCATCTCATCATTCAGTGCGTGCATTTGCTCTTTCATCTCATCGTTTGCTTCTCTGATCATTTTAATTATGTACATTCTGAACTCCTTTTCTGTCATTTCTTCTGCCATGCTGTCACTGGGTTTTATTGATGTAACATCTAGATTTGTTTGCAGCATTTTCTTTCCTTGTTTTCTCATATTGTTCAGGTATCAGAGGACCGCTGAGATATTGCAGATTTCCTCTATTGACTTACAATGTCCCTGAAGATTTCTGTATATATCCCCCCTTAGCCTTCAGTAGGCTGAAGTCTTGGAGGAAGTTGATAATGCGGTGCTCCACAAGGAAGCTGCCTCTCTAGGAGTGGTGGCCTTCAGGTGGGGTATAATCCCTGCTAGTGGGCAGAGGTGCCTCCACTTGTTGACCAATGGTCATCCAAAGGGGACCTAGGCTGTGGGCTGAGGCAAGGCCTGTTTGGGCCTGAGTCTCTGGTTTTACCGTCCTTGAGGGGAAACCTCACCCAGCAGGGAAGACTCACCTGGTGGGGAGGTCTCGCTGGTCAGTTCCCTCCTAGAGGTTCCCCTCAATTTACAGCTACCGCCTGGGCTGGGCTGCCTTCCTCTGCAAAGTTCCCAGGGGCCCGTCCCTACCTCCTGGGCCTGGGAGCCTCACCCTTTGCAGATGACTCTCCTTAGGCTGCCCTTCCTCAGAGAATCTGCCCGCAGGCCTGGAACCTTCGCTCCGCCCTAAGCCTGTCTCTGTGCGGCTCTTCCACCAAGAAGCCTCCTAGATCCTGGGACCCTGCTCTGCACCTAATCGCCTGGCTATGCGGCCCCTCCTCTGAGCAGCCACCTGGGGCCCTGTACAATCGCTCTGAATCCCAGAGACCCGCCACACACCTCTTCCTCCAGACAGCCGCCCAGTATTCCGGTGTGGTCACCAGGAGTCCAAGAAACTCACTGCGTGCCTCCACCTCCACCAACCACCCGTAGCCCTGGGCAATCAATCACTCCGAGTCGAAGTGACCCTCCCCGTTCCTCCTCCTTCTCCAGATAACCCCCGGGGTGTTCAGGAGCGGTCGCTCTGAGTGGCTCTGAATCCACGTGACCCGCAGCACAGGTCCTCTGGGCATCCGCCCGGAGCTCTGGTGCGGCCACTCAAGAGCAAGCGTCCCACCACGCTTCTCCTCCAGGCAGCCCCCCTGTGTTCAGGAGCTGTCACTTTAAGTCCAAACAACTCACCACTCGCCTTCTCCTCTGAGCAGCCGCCTGGAGCGCTAATGCAGTCACTGCGAGTCCAAAGGACCCGCCGCACTCCTCCTCCTACTCCTCTGGGCAGGCCCCGGGGTTCAGAAGTGGTCTGAGTCCAAACAGCTCGCCACGCAGCCCCTTCTCTGGCAACCGCCTGTAGCTCTGGTGTAGTTACCCCGAATCCAAGCGGCCGCGCTCCTCCTCCTCCTCCTCAGGGCAGGCCCCGGTGTCCTGAGTCCACACAGCTCTCCTCGCCACTCTTCCCCTGGGCAGCCACCGGAGCCCCGGTGGTTGCTCCGAGTTCCAGCGCTGTGCCCAGCGGCCTCCTTTATGGCGCCCCCAGCTGTCCGAGTTCACTGCTCCAGTGGGGGGAGGGGCGTCTCACCGGCAGCTCTACTTCACAAAGTTTCCTGCGTTCCGGGACCACCGTCCCATCTGGGATGCCTCCCCAGGGGGTGAGAGTCACCCGGCTGCTTTGAGTTGGTCCCAAGTGTCTCAATATCTCCTCTTTTGAATCCTGAGTCCTGGAGCAACATGAAATGCAGCCACCCTCTAGGCCGCCATCTTGAAACCCTCCTCAGGTTTTTTCTTCATCATATGAACTTTAGTATCTGCTTGTCTAGTTTCAAGAAGGGACTTTTTGATATTTTTGGGGGATCACATACTTATACAGTAACTTCGGGTAACTGGAATTTTGTATTATTAAATTTACTTACACAAAAGCAAGGAACATTGTATTTGTTCATGTCTACTTCCCTGTCTTTCAGGAGTGTTTTTAAGTTTTCGTCAGTGATTCCCTGAGTTTTCACGTCATCTGCAAATAGAATTAGTTTTTGTTTTAATCAGTTGTATTCCTCTAATTATTTTCTCTTCTCTAATTGGAGATAATGAGCATTTTACCTTGTTGCTGGTTTTATTGGGAGTGTGTGTAGTGTTTCCCCATTAACACTGAGGCATAAATGTGTATGTGTATTTGTATGTGAACTTAGTAGTATATACATTGCTTGTGTTTGATATATATTATGTGTGTGTATGTACATATATATGTCACAGGTATGTATATATCACATATACCGTGTATATTAAGGTGTAAGAGTATGCTTGTGTCGTTTTTTTTTTTGTTTTTTTTTTGTTTTTTGGGTGCTGGGGATCGAACCCAGGGCCTTGTGCTTGCAAGGCAAGCACTCTACCAACTGAACTATCTACCCAGCCCCTCTTGTGTCTTGATCTATGTGTGTACATATTGATTTTAATGAAGTATCCATTGATTTCTATTTCCTTGAGTTTTAAAATCAGGTGTGCATTTTAAGTATTTTCAGACTTTTTCAGGAGATATAAAAGTGCTTAGTTGTATTACAATCCATATTCGTGGTTTTTCATATACTAAACAAACCTATATATATATATATATTTTTTTTTTTTACTAATTAAATACTTTATTGAATAAATACAATACCAAACAAAATGCATTCAAATGCTTTCTAAAAAAATCAATTTTAAAGGCCTTTCTATTCAGGCTAATGACAAACACAATAAAGGCAGATATGCTATTTTAACATAATTGGCTGATTTTATACAGCACTTATATCTTTTAGTCCACAAGTATATTATTAAATGATGGAGAACATCTAATACAACCATTTCTACAGAACTAGGAAATAAATTTCTAAGAAAGAAAGATTTTACAGACCCCATCTTTTTATACCCACCCCAACAGTCTAACTCTAAAGAGGATAAAGCCAATGACTTTCCTCACAAGAGCTCACGACTAATGTCACTTTGCTATCGAAATCTGTATTTCTGATCCGTTATGAGCATTGAGACAAGATTCAAATATTCCCAAAGAAGCATAATGCACGTTGTGATCGCCTATTCAGCAACAGCGAGCACTGCATTCAAATCTATCTCATCCCAGGAATTAAATAAGGTCAGCCACATTCATGGGCATTTCCTTCACTGTAGTATTGTAGAAAGTCTCAATGTCACGAAGAATCCTCTTGTCTTCTTCAGTAACAAAGTTTATAGCCTTTCCTCCCAAATCGACCCCCTCTGCCAATTCTGTGAATATAGTTTTCACGATTGGTAGGTAGATCATAGTTTATAACCAAAGACACTTGTTGTACATCAATCCCACGAGCCAACAAGTCAGTAGTGATCAGAACTCGGCTTGACCCTGATCGGAATTCTCTCATGATAACATCTCTCTCTTTCTGGTCCATGTCACCATGCAGAGCAGAAACTGTGAAGTCCCTGGCATGCATTTTCTCTGTGAGCCAGTCCACTTTGCGCCTTGTATTGAGAAAAATAACAGCCTGTGTAATGGTCAGTGTCTCGTACAAGTCACAAAGTGTCCAACTTCCATTCCTCTCTTTCAACATTAATGTAAAATTGTTTGATTCCTTCAAGGGTCAATTCTTCCTTCTTCACCAGAATTCGAATTGGATCTCTCATAAATTTTTTGGTCACTTCCAACACATCAGTTGGCATTGTGGCAGAAAGCTACACAACCTGAATACTTGTATTTAATTTTTGAAAAATCTCATAGATTTGATCCTTAAACCCTCGGCTCAACATTTCATCTGCTTCGTCCAAAACAAACATTTTGATCCATTTTGGAGAAGGGTATCTTCTATTTAACATATCAAACACTCTCCCTGGTGTACCAACAACAATATGTGGTGCTTCGGCCTGCAGTTTTTGCATTTCATTTCGAACATTTGTTCCACCAATGCAGGCATGACAAGTTGCTCCCATATAGTCTCCAAGTGCCAGAATCACCTTTTGGATCTTTAATACAGGGAATGATAGCTCTCTGTTGAATAGCTGAAGGCTTCTCAAAACCATAAGCATAGATGCCCCGAAGAAGAGACTCCTTTAAATTCATATCATCAAAGTTATCAACAATCTCATTCCAGTTGTTCTCGATGACACCATTTGAGTCCATTCCCTCTGGGCCTCCATGTTCTCTGTTATAATCCGCGGAGCCACCAGACATGATCCGATGAACCACTCAGCGCCCGACTGAAAAGACCCCTATATTTTTAAAATAAGTCCTATTTGGCAATTATAATATTTTTAAAATCTCGTATTGGATTTTGTTCATTAGCATTTTATTTTAGCTATATTTACATAAATTATATTGGTGTATAATTTTAAGTTATCTATTGCTATCTATTGTAACCCCCACCAGCATCACTGCCTTCTGGACTAACTTATTCCACAAGAGTCTACTTTCTTTTTCTTTTTTTGTTGTTGTTTTGTTGTTGTTGTTGTTGTTTTAAGTAGCCCTTTTATTTAGGGTCAAAGAGGCCAATAGTTCCCATTTAAACAGCAGAATTGCACAATTGATACTGTTACCTATGTTTGATGGCACAGAAATATAAAAGTCACACAACTTTCACTGATACCCACCCTACCCTCCAGAGTGGAGTTCAAATTACTTGCTTGTCAGGTCAGTACTCAGACTTAAAAATCAGTAATATTTTGATATATTTCTACAACTAATCTTATGAGAACACTTTAAAAACAGTTCTTATAGGAAAAAAAAAACTCTTAAAATAATTTCATGGCACCTTAGACTGCTTACAGAACAGTAAAGATGAAAAAAAAAAAACAAGAATTATAGTCCCTTGTTTACAGAAACAACCCAAATAAAAATATTTTCCCTAATTAGTTACCCTTGCTTCTTGTAACTTATTAGTAGAGACAAATTATAAGAAGCAGAATGCACCAGTTTTTGGTTCTTGGTTGTAGCTGCCAGCTTCAGAGTGCATCACTGTGAATACAAAGCAAAATGTGATTATGATCACAAATTCTGGAATGGGAAAAAAATAACCAAAATCTCTCTAAAAGTTTTCCTTTATCCTTGCTTTCAAGTCAAAACAAAATTCACAGCAGTTTAAAGGATGATGAAAGATTAAACAGGGGTCCCACCAAAAGAGAGAGAGAGAGAGAGAGAGAGAGAGAGAGAGAGAGAGATTAATTTTACCTATTAAATTCCTAAAGAAAAACGAAGTATAATGTATTACTAAGTTAACATTCCATAGTAAGCTACTGGAGCAAATACAGCATTTAACAGATTCATTTACAGATTAAGCATGGTAGCTTTAGACAGAACATCTTTATTTTCACACTGTCCAATGTGCAACCTTTAAAAAACAAAACAAAACCATAATGGAATATGTAATCTATGACAGCTGGCCAGGCACTTAAATCGGGGAAAGTGACCTTGAGACTTTGAGGTAAAACAATTATTTTCATTAATCACATATTCTAAAAACTGTATTTTATACCACACTAACTGAACTTAGTCAGCTTTTAACTCTTAAGTTTGTCATTCTGTTGTGCCAAAATTCACACCGAAGTGCAACTTCTTAAAAGCTATTAAAGAACATTTTCAAGTCTGAATTTTGGCCCCATTTCTCTACTTCTGTGCTTAGAACATATCTGACCAAACTATAGATACATACACACAAGGGCTAAGGCCACAAGAGCCCAAAAGGAGTAACTAATCTTTCTCCCTAATTTGACATTAAATTTAAAAGACTTTTTAGATTCACACTGCCAGTCACATAGACACAAAAAAGTACAAATGAGGTGATAAGTCCCAATATAACTTCAGGAAAAAGACAGAGCAAGAGGAGCAGACACAAAACAGCACAGTTTCCATTTATAAATGACAAGCCTACTGTGAATGCTCCCAGCATTAGCACTAAGGAGCACAACTCCAAGTTTATTATACTCTGGGTGTGTTTTTCTTCCAACTCTTCTGAACTCATTTATGGGTAATGAGGAGTTTGCTTAATAAATGAAAATTCATATTAGAAGACAAAAACCTCAAAATGTTCAGACATTAGAACAGTAAATGGCCATTCTGGAATTAGTCCTTTATCAAAAGTTATCCAAATCTATTTTTCATTATAATTCCTAGGGCTGGCAATGTAGCTCAGGAGTAGAGTGCATGGTTAGCATGTATAAGGCCCTGGGTTCGATCCCCATGCCACCAAAAATAGAAAATTATCAAGGTATTATCTACAAAAGGAAATACTATTCCTCCATATCCTCCTAATAATTAATCACATTTCTATTCATTTCTCAGATAGCAATTTCATTCCAAAGGCTACTTCATGTTTTGAACAAACTCATCAGCTTTTGCTGTTTATTATGAAGACTAATTTATCAACATCTATTTAAAGTCCTTCAGAGAACATTATAAGTTTAAAAACATTTGATTTGAGGCACCCTCATTCTCAAAAAGATGAAAAAAAATTGACTTAGTTTCAAAGTTGTTTAAAAAAAAAAAAAGGGGGGGGGGAGGTTAAAATATAAAGACTCCTAAGCTGATCCTCCTTAAAATATCAAACTTTTCTAGTCAAAGTAGAGGACTCATGCTTATTAATCTCTTCTTTCCTTGCAGGATTAATAGCAGGCATCCAACAAAACTACTAGCTGGAGTTACTGGTCCAGGGAGCAAATGTGGAAGAATTTTTCTCTGCATGATGCTACCTGGCTTGTTCAAGTTTTGAAACTGTGACCCTGGTCCATTAGCACCATGCTTTACTCAACTGAAATAATTAATCAAGCCTCTGTTGGTGTGGGATAAGGGGCAGAGAATAGGGTGAGAAGGGGATATATATACACACTGAGAGACTATGATATGCAGAGAAAATGTAATCTGTTAATATACTATATTTGAGGTTTGAAAATCACTGATTACAGCTATAACATCACATCAAATTTTTATAATATTTGAATAACTGCAAATGTAGAGCTTTCTGGTATGACCCAAATTTGAATATAAATGGAAGTTCATTGAACATGATATTATCCATAAGCTAAAAGAAACAAATTGTATACATTTATAGGTAGTCACCTACCAAAAAAGACTAGATAAAAATTAAGTGAAATTATTCATAATTGCTTCCAGTTTCATTTTTCCGCAGAGGAAAGCTCCAAATAGGCCTCTGGAAAATCATCTTCACATAAGAAATGGCATCTGCTAACGTCTAGGTATATCTTTCCTTCAAAGGTAGATGGGTCAGAAATATTCATTTTCATGTATAATGGTTTTTGAGACATCTATTCCAGTGAAGTATTATAAGAAAGTCTACAAATCACTTCTAGGGAAAAGGCACTTTGTTGTGAAAGGTGGATTTAATTTCATGAAAGTTGAGAAGACTACGATAGACTCCAAAGTCAGCATTCACTTTTGTATTTATGAATATAGTGCAGATGCCAGTTTATAGACTATAGCTGATAACATTACAAATAAACCAATCTGCAAAATTAATTATATTCTTGGCAAAAATGTAATGTATGACATTTCTCCAAAAGCTAATATAGGTCTAAGTTCAACAGTAAAAAGAAAAAAAAGAAAAAGAAAAAAATCACCAGCAGTTGCTACTTTAGAGCTCGAGAAACTGTTTTCAACAGAATTTCATGTCTAGTTTGGTTCTGTTTCAGAGCATGAATTGACTTTCAGATGAAAAACTTGGGTGGTGGAGATGTGTTTGTTTCTATAGGGAAGAACCCAGGGCGCAAAACTATTGGGGAATAACAAGAGCTGCATTTCTCTGGTCAGACAACCAAGTGAGGAGGTAGTTATTCTGAAAAGTTCTCAAGCAAAGACTGTTGTGTTCATCTACTGAGAGTTGGGGAAGTAGCAGGAGTTTCTCCGAGATGAAGAGAGTAACAGGCATACTTCTCCTCCAGGGAAGTCAGGACCAGGGTATCAGTGCAGCTTGAAAGTGGCTCTTTTTTGATGATAGAACTTTGTAAATATCTTGTTACATCACCACACATAGCAAACCCATACAACCTTGAGTCCCATCATCACTGCTGTTGAGTTTTTTCATTCGGTACTGGCGTATTTCTCTTACCAGTGTGTAGAAAGCATCTTCAACACCCTGTCTGGTCTTGGCTGAGGTTTCAATGAACGGTATCCCGTAACTCTTGGCCAGTTCATGGGCTTGTTTTGTGTCAACTGTTCTTGTTGGCAAATCACACTTGTTTCCTACCAGCACCATAGGTACATCATCTGAATCTTTTACTCGCTTAATCTGCTCCCTGTAGAGATTAATATCTGCAAATGATTTGCTATTATTGATGGCAAATACACAAAGGAAGCCTTCGCCTGTCCTCATGTACTGGTCTCTCATGGCACTGTACTCCTCTTGTCCAGCTGTATCCAGTATGTCCAATAGACAGGTTTCACCATCTATTACCACCTGTTTTCGGTAAGAATCCTCTATGGTGGGATCATATTCATCCACAAAATGGTTCTGGATTAGCTGAATTGTCAGTGCGCTTTTACCCACACCACCTGCTCCAACCATCACCAGTTTGTACTCGGTCATTTCACACCAGCAAGAACCTCAAGCTCTGCTGCCCCCGCTTCGGAAGGATTTAGGGCCTCCACCAGGAAAAATGCTGGAGACCCCGGAACCACCATGAACAGCCCCCACCAGGGAGCGGCACTTCAAGAGTCTACTTTCTATGAGGGAATTTGTCAGCTCATTTCTTGCCTGATCCAACTTGGATTTCTGTTTGAAGTAGCAGCTCTACCTTTGCTGTCTCAGGGGGTCAGTCTGGGGTCCTGCACAGTTGTGACTGCACTGGTGGGTGTCCACCTGGGGTTGATGCATCTTTTATAATAGAATGTAACATGTTCACTGAGTACTTGCCTTTTTATGTTTTAAGTCTGAAGATCTGCTTCTTACAGAAACACTGAAAACCCTTGCTTGCTGATGTTTCACTAAGGTTTGAGTGTTTTAAAGAAACTGTTTTCCTAGGTAATAAATTGTCTTGCTTTTCTGAAAGTATCTTTAAAGTGCCATAGGCTTAAATAATATTTCAGCTTGCTATACAGTTATAAGTTCTGACTCTTATATTTCTCTTTTAAATTTGTGGGCAGTTCTCCATTGTATTCTATCAGATGAGAAGTAGAATGTCAGTTACCAGGATAAATTGCTTTTTTTTTTCCTGCTAACATTTTAGGAATTTTTTGGTACTAGGGGTTGAACCCAGGATGCTTTACCACTGAGCTACATCCCCAGCCCTTCTTGTGTTTTATTTTGAGACAGGGTCTCACTAAGTTGCTGAGGCTGGCCTTGAACTTGCAATCCTCTTGCCTCAACCTTCTAAGTCACTAGGATTACGAGTATGCCGCCACACCCGGCTTTTAGGACTTTTAAACTTTAGTTTTTTGTTTTATTTTGGAAGCACCAGTGATCAAACCCAGGACTTTGCCTATGCAGAGCAAATGCTCTTCCACTGAGCTACATCCTGAGCCCTCAATTTTAAGATATTTTATCAGGAAATTTCTAGGTCTCTGTATTTTCTTCCCCAGTATTCTTCAGCCCTTTAGATGAGAAGGCTTGTGTGTCTCCTCACCTGTGTTGTGTTTTCAGTTCTGTCTTTAGTTATTTCTTTTTGTCCATCCTTGGTGTTCTCTATGAAAATGCTGAGCCTGTTGAATCTGACTTTTGTGTCCCAAATTTGCTTTCATCACTTCCATTTCTATTTTCTGACAGATTTCCTAAGTTATACATTTTATGTCCCATTTGTTAATCAAGTTTCTTATATGAGGGTTTTTAAAGCAGTTCAGCAATCCAGTCTTTATACTCTTTAAGTATTCTCCAATATTTCTTAGCAGGATATTCTTATTTTATGCAAGCAGTATCCTGCTTAAATCATTTAAAAATGTGAACCAGTATATAGAATCTAAGTTCTGCTTCCTTTATGAATTTGGTTTTGTCAATGTTGGGTTGTTCATCGTGATGCTTATCTTTTATTCACCCTGTTTTCCTCAACTGATGATTCTTGATTTTCTGATTATTAAGAGAATAATTATTAATAGCTAACATTCACGTCCTCAAATAATCACACTATTTGGTTCCTTCTTCCCCTATGGAGAGAATGGCTGCAGAGTATTGAAGTAAATAGGGAGGGATACATAGTTGGGCATCTTTCCATTTTGTCAAGGTGGTGAATTAATACAGTTAATTTGCTCGAGTTTCTTTAAGAACTTTGAGCTCTGTTGCTTTGGGAATACTTTTTTAGGAGTCTGCCTTTAGGGAAAAGAATACTTGTCCAATGTAGATAGAGTTGAACATATATGTACTGATTTTCCTGAGACAGTCTTGGATTGCACCTATATTCCAGATGTCCCACGTGGTTTATCATTTGTCCCAGACAGAAGTTTCCTCTGTGGATAGTGCATATATGGTTGTCCTAGTGACGGAGGTCTGGTATGATGTGCTCTGCCATGTCTCTGGTTGCACTGCCATATCCATAGGGTTCTTACCAGATCCACCATTCATCTAGCTGTTCTGTATCCAGAAATCAGATCACCATGTGAGCTACTCAGGAACATTTCTCCGTCAGCCAATCACTGTGCTACCCACAAGAGCCCTAGGCCTTGCCATGGACCTGGAGATCCTCAAGGGCTCTGCTGGAAAACCTGCTGTTTGCTTTGGCTGCAGCCTCTTAGCCCCTGTATAGAGTTGTGTGTCTCATGACTCCAGGTTCTTTTTTTTTTTTTCTTTTTTTGTCTTTTACTTTTCTTTGGACCTCAAAGATGCCCTCAGAGAAATTCCTGATTTCCTAGCCTCTGCGTTCCAGTGCTCTTAGGAGAATGAAATCTATTTTTCTGTTTGATCTAGACTTTTTTGTTTCTTTTTGAGGCAAGAAAATCATTGTGTACATTCACTTTACCCTCTTGAATGACATTTGACCCTTATTGTCTCAATAATCTGTCCTTAGGAAAGCACCTTCTTGGTGTCTTTTGACCTGTTCTATACCAACCTCTTAAACATTGATGCTGCTTCAGTTTTTGCCATTGGTATTTAAGACTTCATCATCATCTTTTAACCTCAATTGTGTAGAATAAATACATAGTTAATACCTAGGGACTTCAAATTAACCAAATCTGTGAAGCATAATTTGGGAGTATAAACTTAAAATAGTTTGGTTTCCTTTTGTTAAACCACTCTTCACCTTGAATGCACCACTCTATAATACCTTTGGTTATTCATCAAACAAAAAGCACACATTACTGCAAGAATGAGATGTTTGAGATAAGATGAAAGAGGTAAAAAAAAAAAAAACTTCATTTTGCAGATGGCCAAAAGTAACTGGCTGTGTAGATAAAAGAGGCAGAAGATCAAAGATGTGGAACTGGGTGACAGCACCAGAACAGTGATGGGAAGGAAAGAGACAGGGCCCAGTTTTGGTTGCTACACCATGAAGGGGTCCAGGAGAAGGAAAGGACCAGCCAGCAAAGGAACTGAAGGAAGTGAGAAGGAGTAAAATGCATGTTTGTTTACACGTGTATCTTCATCAGGCCGTCTGCTTTTTGAGAGTAGGAATGGTGTCGGAAACTCAGTTCATTGGTAAAATGGTTGTTTCTTGGTTTTTAATTTTGCTTTTTTGTTTCTTACATATTAAAGAACTCAAAGGCAATATGTTTCCAATAAGTTTGTGTTTCCTCCACAGTCCAAAATATAAAATAAGGTGTACAGTGTTTGTAGTTAACTTTACCAGTGAGCTTGGGAAGATCTTGTCTCTGTTCACATCTTCCAGTTCTGATTGTGGTACCACTGCAGGGGCCAGTGTCATTCAGGGATGTGGCTGTGGACTTCACTCAAGAGGAGTGGCAGCAGCTGGACCCTGAAGAGAAGATGACGTACAGGGATGTGATGCTGGAGAACTACAGCAACCTTGTCTCTGTGGGTGAGGACAGCTTGCATTCTCAACACTTGAAGTTTGAAGATTTTGCCTTTGTAAAGGAGCAAGTGATAAGACCTTTTATTTCCTCTTGGGCATAGGTTGAATATTTGTATCTCTTTCTCCATTGAGAGGTTCTAATTTTTTAAGGTAAAAAGATGGGGTGCTTTGTTATGCAGCCTGTGGGGCAGTGTCATCCTCAGTGTCATAGATTCTGAGGACAGCCAGCTAGTCTGAGTGCTTCTCCATTTCTAGTCTGAGTCCTTCTTCATTTCTTGTTAACAGGGTATGATGTAACCAAACCAAATGTGATCATTAAGTTGGAGCAGGGAGAAGAGCCATGGACAATAGAAGATGATGATGACTTCCCCTGTCAAAGTCATTCAGGTCAGTAAATAGAGTATCCAGCTTTTTAAAATGGTCATAGGGGCAACTTTGGAATTTGATATTTAAAGAAGTATTATGGTAGGGACATAACTGGCTTGGGGAGTTTATGCCAGCAAATTCAAAGAATGTTAATGGTTAAACTTAATGAGCATTTGTTTTGTGTCATAGACTATTCTAATCCCAGGTTATAGGACTATCTCCAAACATGAGGAAACTGGAACTTTTAGAATATGTGTTTGGATTTATATGCAGTGTAGAAAGGCAAAGGTTTGGGAAGGGTCTAGGTGAGTAATAGTATTGGTATGAAGTGACAGCTTGCGATTTAATATAAATTATAATCTATTTCTTCTAAACATAATCCAAACTTGAATGTATTCTTTGCATATTCACCCAGTAATAGTTCTTGACCTCCTTTGCTCTAAGTCCTTCCATTTCTGCCTGAATCTAGCACTTTTTCAATGACTTTGTCCTCGCTTCTCAGGTCTTGAGTTTGTTTTATCTTTACTACTGAAGTTTTAAACGCTATAGTTACATAGTAATAAAGTACTAGTATTCAATGTGAATTAACTCCTCTTATTTTTAAATGCACTGAGTCCCATCCTGTCCCATTCCTTCCTCATTTCCTTCCACCCCACCCTGTGTATGTGTGTATTCTGTCACAAATCAAAGAAAAAGAGACCTATACACTCATTTATTCTTATTTGTGGAGATTGACCCTAAAGCCAGAATCAGCCCTACAAATAAGACACTTAAATACCATTCCCATTTCTGTTAGTTGTGTGTTCAGATTCACATGATCTGTTTAATCTTATTCCTTTTCAGAAGTTTGGAAAGTTGATGACATGGTAGAGAGAATCCAAGAAAATGAAGATCAACATTCAAGGCAAGCTGGTGACATGAACAGCCAAACTCTGATGGATGATAGAGGAGATGCTTTTGATGAAACTTATGTGGATACACACTGTGTTCTTTCAGGCATAAATGCTCACAGTTGTGTTTCCTGTGGGAAGAATTTAGAATCTGTTTCACAATTAATTAGTAGTGATGGAAGTTATGCCAGAAAGAAACCTGATGAGTGTAATGAGTGTGGAAAAACTTGTCATGGAGTGAAGTCCTATGAGTTCAATCACAATGGGGATACCTGTTCTCAAAGTGAAGAAAGCATTCTGCAGAAATCCTTTGAATACGACGAGTGCATGGAAGCCTTAGACAATGAAGCTGTTTTTATTGCTCACGAGAGAGCTTATATGGGGGAGAAGCCCTATGAATGGGACGATTCTGGACCAGATTTCATCCAGATGTCAAATTTTAATGCCTATCAGAGGTCACAGATGGAAATGAAGCCCTTTGAATGCACAGAATGTGGAAAGTCTTTCTGTAAAAAGTCTAAATTCATCATTCATCAGAGGGCTCATACAGGAGAGAAGCCCTATGAATGTAATGTGTGTGGGAAGTCCTTTAGTCAAAAGGGAACTCTCACTGTACATAGGAGATCACACTTAGAGGAGAAGCCCTATAAGTGTACTGAATGTGGGAAAACCTTCTGTCAGAAGTTACATCTCACACAGCATCTGAGAACCCATTCAGGAGAGAAGCCCTATGAATGTAATGAGTGTGGGAAAACCTTCTGTCAAAAAACGCATCTCACCCTACACCAGAGAAACCATTCAGGAGAGAGACCATATCCATGTAACGAATGCGGGAAGTCCTTTTCCCGCAAGTCAGCCCTCAGTGACCATCAGAGAACGCACACAGGAGAGAAACTTTATAAATGTAATGAGTGTGGGAAATCCTACTACCGAAAGTCCACTCTCATTACACATCAGAGAACACACACAGGAGAGAAACCCTATCAGTGTAGTGAATGTGGGAAGTTCTTTTCTCGGGTGTCATACCTCACTATACATTATAGGAGTCATTTAGAAGAGAAACCTTATGAGTGTACCGAATGTGGCAAAACTTTCAATTTAAATTCAGCCTTCATTAGGCATCGGAAAGTACACACAGAAGAGAAACTCCATGAGTGTAGTGAATGTGGAAAGTTCTCTCAGTTGCCGTATCTCACTGATCATCATACAACCCATTTAGAAGAGAAACCCTATGAATGTAATGAATGTGGGAAAACCTTCCTTGAAAATTCAGCCTTCAGTGAGCTCCAGGCACTCCCAGAAGGGGAGAAAACCTATGAATGTAATATATGTGGAAAATCGTTCTCTGATTTGTCATACTATACCATTCATTACAGAGGCCATGCAGAAGAGAAACCCTTTGGATGCAACGAATGTGGGAAAACCTTCTCCCATAACTCATCCCTCTTTAGACATCAAAGAGTACACACAGGCGAGAAGCCCTATGAATGTTACGAATGTGGAAAATTCTTCTCTCAGAAGTCATATCTGACTATTCACCATCGGATTCATTCAGGAGAGAAACCCTATGAATGTAGTAAATGTGGGAAAGTCTTCTCTCGGATGTCAAACCTCACTGTACACTACAGAAGCCATTCAGGAGAGAAACCCTATGAATGTAATGAGTGTGGGAAAGTCTTTTCTCAGAAGTCGTACCTCACTGTACATTACAGAACTCATTCAGGAGAGAAACCTTATGAATGTAATGAATGTGGGAAAAAATTCCACCACAGATCAGCCTTCAATAGCCATCAGAGAATTCATAAAAGAGGGAATATGAATGTACTTGATGTGGAAAACCTCTAAAGTAAAATCTCAATTTTTAGAAAAACAAATATGGGAAACCCAATATTGTTCATCTGAGTGTTCATGTTCCTGAATGGGGAAATGCACTGAGTTGCTAGATCCACTTTAATCTGAATTTTCAGAGAAGAATCCCTAAAAGTGCAACAAGAAGCAGATACTTCAGCAAGACCATACAGCTCATGGAACACCAGATAATTTATACAGAGGCAGAATTTTACAAATATTTAATATTTATTTTGGATTTAAAGTGTATTTACGTATCAGGGAGTCATACTAAGGAGAAATATGTCAATATGATGAATGTGTAAAACATTATCTTGGAAGTTGTAATGCCAAAAGCCATATTTCTAAGGTAGAAACAGGTGTTTATAGGAAAGATACCAGAAGCTCTCAGCTCTGAATAGATCTTCATTGGATAAAATGAAGTTTAAAAATCATCAGGAGTTAGTCAATCATGAGAACAGTAGCATTAAATAAATGTATGGCATTTCTTATCATGTTTTAAAATGCAGTCTAATGATAGTTCTATGCAAGTTTGGATTTGAATAATTTTTATGAAAAGTCAGTATTTCTTGAGTATTAGAATGGCAAAATGTACAAATAGGACATATTGTGAGTGAGATAATATTTGATAGGTATAAAATAATGAAGTACATAATTTTCTATTCTTAGTGGAATTTACAAGTGGAATTTTAGTGAATGCCTGCCTCATCACTAGAGGGGAGAGTGGTTTTTGTAAAGTTTTCAACTGTACATGAGCAAAAAAGAAAAAATTAAAAACACTTTTGATAAACTATGCATATATAATTTGGAATTGAGTTTCAGTGAGAGTGAAACTGCTCTGTTCATATATACAAAGTATCCCAGCTCCCTCATACCACTCTTGTTTCCTAATCCACAAATTTGAGTGTGTTGAGTGTCAGTATTATGTAATTCAGAAATTTTTGTCCACATTTTTATCTCATCCAGATAGGGTGAGGTGACATTTTGTGTTTTGAGTCATTCCCAGTATTTCAGAACAAATAAGTTTCTATTTGACATTTTTTGGTTTGTTGACTTAGTGTTCTTTCCTCATTTCTTGCTAGAAGAGTTTGGCTGCCCACCATTGTTTCATATGGCACAGACAGTAAATCCTGATTATTCTTAGCCAATAGTGACAATTCCATGCTGATTGCCAGTACAGTAGTGGGGGACATGTTCCAAAACCCTGAATGGATGCCTGAGACCATGGATACTACCAAACCTTATAGGTGCTGTGATACTGCTACAGTCTATGTGATGACTATGCTGACTGCAGGTAGCATTTGCAGTGTGGATCACCGGACAAAGCAATGATTCACTTCCCAGGCATGAGCGAGCAAGATTTAATCACTCAGAATGTTACGCTGCTCAAAGCTTAGGAATTATTTCTGAAATTTTTCATTTAATGTTTTTGAACTGTAGTCAGTCGCAAATAACAGACCATAAAAGCAAAATCTCAGGTATGGAAGGATTACTGTAACTTTAATAGTGATCACATGACCCAAACCAGAACAAATAAAAATGGAGATGGATTTATTCTAGAAAAGGAATAAGATAGCAGTGTCATACTCCAAGAATGCAAGGTGGCTAAATATTCAAAAGTGGAGATCTAGCTCATTAGTGGAGTGCTTGCCTAGCAAGCACAAGGCCCTGGGTTCCATCCCCAGCACCACCCAAAAAAAAAAAAGAAAGAAACCAGTGATCACATGAAGAAAAGTGATCTGGTATGTAGAAAATTAATGTGAAATTAATATCCATTATTATCTCAGCTGAATACAGTTGAACTGTCTTAATTGGATAAAGAGCATAACTTAAACTACAACAGCATACTTAATGAAAAAATTTTCTGCCAAGATGAAAAAATAAATTAGGATATTCATTATCACCAATTTTTACTCAATAATATGTAGGATAACCTAGCCAGGAAAGGGAGGCAAGTACAGAAAAGGCATAAGGATTGGAAAGAAAGTAAAACCTCTGCAGATGATGGGATTTTGCACATAAATATTCAGAGAAATGTACAGATAATTAGAATTAATGAGTAAATTGACGATTGGGGGAGTATCTCAGTGGCAGAGTACAAGTCTAGCATGCGTGAAGCTCTGGGTATGATCCCCATCTCTGCAAAAAAAAAAGAAAGAGAAAAGAAAAAGAGCAAGGTCCCTGAACCTGAGGTCATTTTGCAAAAAATCTCTTTTACTATACCAGCAAACAAAATAAAAAATTTAAAAGCAATACCACTTACAAAAATCCTCAAGTGCCTAAGGGAAAATTTAACATTTTCAAGAACTTTATCCAGGAAAAAAACAGCACAGTGAGAGGGATTTATATTGTTTGCAGATTTCAGAACAATGTCAGTTTTCCCTAAATTAACTCATATTCAGTGCAATTTAAAATCCTAGAAAGTTCTTTAGGGAAATTAACGAGCTAATTTGAAAGTATATGAATAAAGGGCCAATAACAGTCAAGGCTGTCTTGGAAAATAGAGCTGGGGAATTTTTATTCCCTTGTACCAATACCTGCTATAAAGCCATAATATTATCATCATGGTGTGATAACTGGCACAAAGAAAACACCAACAGAACAGAATATAAGGATTCCAGAAATAGACCCTGCATACACAGTTGTGCAGAAGTGGTGGTGACGTGCAGTGGGGAGAAGGGTATTTTTCCAGTAAGTTTTTTTCCATCGAATTATGTAATTTTAACAGTGGAGAAATCAATTTTGGATGGATTGTAGATCTAAATATGAAATGTACATTTTATGAAGAAAACCTTAGAAACTTAAAACCTTAGTTTAAGCAAAGTTTTCTTAAGATCCAAAAACATTAAGCCATAAAAGTCTGTTAATTTGGATATACTAACTTTAAGAACTTTTTATTAGACACCATTAAGAAGGTGAGTAGGAAGCTAAAAGGTACAAGATAACAGATGTGCTTCATATGTGTGACAATTGATTAGAAAAAGCATTGGTACTTTTTTAAAAATAAGGAACCAGATAGCAAATGTTTTGGGCTTTGCCACAACTGCCTGACTTTGCTGTTATAAAATTAGCCAAATACACTTCATAAATAAATGTGCATAACTGTTTTCCAATAAAGCTTTATTTGCAAGCACAATGGACAGTCAGGATTTTGCCTGCAGCCCGTTGCTTTCTGGTGTTTTATCTGGAATATAAAGGAACACCTACAGTCAACGAAGGGGAACATGGGCTAAAGATCTGGTTGTCTGCTTCACAAAAGATGACATCCAGATGGCCAGTGAATTTTAGCTTTTTTTTTTTTTTTTAATCAGGGAAGTGGAAATTTTAAATACTATTATTACTACCCACCCTCTGAGATGGTTAAAATGGAAGGCATGGGAAAGCATGAGGTTTAGTAAGGATGTAAGCAACAGGAATTCTGTACTAGTGAAATTGCCATCTGATAAAACCCATTTTGGAAAGTTGGCACTTAACAGCTAAACATGGGTATAGCCCTTACCCAAACCAGGCAGACACACATGTATGTATCCACCGAAGGACAGGTGCTTAAATATGCATATTATGAAATGAAAAACCCAGAATCATCTTAAGGCATGTAATAAAATGAATAAAGTGGTATATTTTCACAGTAAAATACTGTAGAACATTGAGAATGAATGGACTTTTAAGTCCACAGAGCAATGGTTGCTGAATGTCACAATAAAGAAATCCAGACATGCAAGTATATTACATGATACTATGTATGAAGTATACTACATGATACTAAGTATGAAGACAGGCAGAACTTGTCTATGCAGTTAGAAATCCACAGCCTTGGCCAGGGTTTAACAAGGGTGTTTATCTGGTGCTGATAATTGTTTCTAAATCTGGGTGCTGAATGTCTGTTCTGAGGTCTGTACTTAAGATATGTGTATTTTTCTGCATGTATATTACACTTTGATAAAAAGTTTTTTAAAAAATCAAATGGCTAGTTCACTCTTTCAAGATATTTTTCTAAATGTATGTGAATATACTACATAACAGGAATTAATTGGTAGATTTTGCATAATTCAGTGTAGGAAATATTTGCAGTAGTTTTAATGGCATCTACTAAGATTTCCTGCACTCTGTCCTTAAAGCTTACCATGGTGTATATTTTAAGGAAAGGGTTAAAGGGTCATTACCTATTTTGTCATTCCACACTTTTGCATATATAATATGGGTCTGAGCTGCCTCTTCAATAAAGAAGCTAATGTGTACCATTTCATATTTTGTCAAATTGTTTTTCACATTTCTGAATTTGAGATACATCTTAACCATTACCATAAAGATCACCTTTCTTTGGGGTAAATAAAAATAATTGTCAGTTTGATGAAGTGTTTAAAAGGTGTTCAGTTAACCCTTTCAGTAAATTAAGACACATAGGTATTAACAGCACAAATAGAAGAAGTGAAAGAAACCATCTATTTTCAAGATTTTGCACCCATTTAAAAAAAAAAAAAAAAAAAAAAAAGCACCTAGGGAGAGGAGCTGCCTGAGCTTATAAAGAGCAGGAGCAAATGACATTTACTGTAATGGACTACACTTTCTGGTTTGCATTTCTCATCATGGATCAAGCTTGAAGTGTGAGATCTATAATGCGTGACCTGCTGGAGGAGGAGAAATGGGGTTGAGTGGGTCTCAGTGGTGTGACTCCCCCACACCAGCTGACTGTTCTCAGCCTATCTGCTCAAGCCCGGCTTTCCCCTTCACCACCACCAAAAACCTGATCATTTCATCATGAGATTGTCCCCATCCATTCCTATCTTTACTGCCACTTAAAAACTGATGTCAGTTGACATCAGTTTTGTCTCTGCAACATGCACATGATTTGAATGAAAGATGACGTGTCTGGGGCCAAAAATTCACTCACTCTTCCTTATTCCATCTCAAATTATGTGGCTATGTGGGGAAAACAAGCTCTTCAAAAAGGTGAAGTATACGGCCACCCCATGGTGTGGCAGTGTTCCCCAAATTCAATCCTGTGGAGGCCACAAAAGGAAATCAGCTACTCTTTTGGTCAAGAAGCAATTCAACAAAAAATAACTTCCCTTTCACATGATGGAAATAAAACTGGTTTCTGTCACTTTGGCAAACTCCCTTAGAATTGCCAATTTGTGGACAAAGAGCATGGAGTGAAAATAATGTCAAAAATCCTCTGGCAGACAGGACAGTGATGATCCCAGTAGAGGAAGGTGTGGCTCTGGGAACAGTGAAGAAGTGGCAACCTGCAAAACATATTCTGTACATTGCACCTGGTCACGCCATCGCCCAACCTGATGCTACAGTGGAAGAGAAATACGTGCACTTGGCTCAGTACCTCCAGGAGGACGCGAGCCTGGCAGGAGTAAAAAGTAGATAAAGCAAGCTCAGGTGGTCAGCCTGAAGCAGCTGCCCTGTGCTGCAAGAGCCGAGCTTTCAGACAACAGGAGAAAGTGGCGGGGGCTCCCTGTGCAGCGGGATTGTCTGGGAAGAGGCAGTGAACAGCAATCAGGCTGATGCTGTGTGGGGCCATACGTGTCCCGCATAAACAAACCCGTTCCAAGAGGCAGAACCGTGATGGGCCTTCTCCCACCCTGGGCAGCAGAAATGTGCTGGGCCTCTCTTCCAGTCAAGGAGCTCCGCACAAAGAGTGTTCTGGCAAGAATAACCAAACTTCTGAGGAATTTAGTCACAAAGAACAAACTGAACCACCTATGCTAAGCATTCCCTAAGAAATGACATTGGTAATGTGATGTAGAAATAAGTGGTTAAAAAGCAAAATGTCTAACCAATAAAAACTAGGTACATCAATTCCAAGCTGCTGCTTCCTGAGTCAGGAAGGGTAAGGACACGGTAAGTCTCCAGGTGAGTCTCCAGGGCAGGCTCAACAAATAGAGGCAGAGGACCTACCATGGGACAGGAACAGATTTCTCTCTTCCTGGACTTCCATGCCTCTCTAGACTCTGTCACAACACAGAGCACCGCAAGTCTTGGCTGGGGCATCTCTTATAGCCAGCACCAGAAAATCCAGCTTGTCCCTCTTCACCAGAAGCCCAAGCTGGAGGAGACAGGCATGTCGGTGGACCCAAACCGGCTCATAGACTTGGGCCATCCTCTGTGCTAATGCAATGGCTGCGGCGATGGTGTCTCCCAGACACTGGGAAGACCTATGGTTGGGTGAAAGGCATTGAGGCACAGGCCATCAGAGACAGGCTATTCAAGGAGGCCCACATGCAGGGGTCCTGGGACTCCCCCACCCACTCCCAAGACCCACTTCTTGTCCCTTCCTGTGTGCGCCAGCTGCTCTAGGGGATGGAGGTGGACACCCATGCCCTGACAGGAGACAGACATGCCCTCACCAGACCCCGCCCCAGCACCATTTAGAAATACATTTCTTCCTTCCAGCTAACAGTGTTGTTTCCTTTTAGGATCAGCTTCCAGGGCCTGGCCAACTAGGCTGTCTCCTCCCAATTCCAGGCCTGATCCCCCAGCCCCAGATTCTGACATCCCCAGCCCATGTGCCTGCTCCCTCCGGGACTCTCATCTCTAGATACTGTGACCTGTGACTGCCCCCCTATTATGGCTTGTTTAGATATGAAGTGTCCCTCCAAAAACTCATGTATGAGACAATGCAAGAACATTTAGAAGTTAAATGACTGGATTATGAGAGTTTTCAATTAACTGGGTGGTAATTGTAGGCTGGTAGGGTGTGGCTGCAGGAGCTGGGCCAATGTGGGTGTGCCCTTGGGGTTTATAGTCTTTATATTTTGTCTGTGGTGAGGGAAGCTAGCACTCATCCTTCTCCCCCCACACCCCCACTTTCCCTCCCTCTCTTCCTTATCTCTCCCTCTGCTTCCTGGTGCCATGTCCTTGGCTGCTTTCCTCTGCCACATCCTTCTGCCGTGATGTTCTGCCTCACCTCAGGCCCCAAGGAATGGAGTCGACCATCTATGAACTGACACCTCTGAAACTGTGAGCCCCAAAATAAACTTTTCCTCCTCTAATTGTTCTTGTCAGATCTTTTGGTCACAGCAGGGAAAGAGCTGACTAAAATGCCCTTCTTCCCCACTGTGGGGGACTTGGCTTTTACCCAAGGTCACAGAGGATTTCAGAGGAGTCGATGAGTTGGATGCAGCAGGAATTTCTGACTCCAGTCAAGAGCACCTCACACCTGAGCCCCCAGTGCCTACCCCCTTTTATAGTCCTTACTGCTTTCAGCTTCTACAATTTAAAATAGCCAGGTGCTTTCTTTAAAAGTTAAACACATACCTTAGGTAAGAACCTTAGTCACCTAGTCAACTTAGGTAAGAACCCGTTTCTTACCCCAGAGAAATGAAATGTCTCTTAAGTGGTGTGTACATGCAGCTTTAAGTGCCAAAATTCAGAAACAACCCTAATATCTGTTGGTATTAGGACAATGGACAAATCATAATGTATCCTTACAATGGAATATTCATTAATAAAAAGAATCATTGTCACATAATCTCAAGGGCATTATCCTGAGAAAAACCAGCCAAATTAAAAAAAAAAAAAAAAGCTACGTGTATAACTCCATTTTAAATGAAATCCGAGAAAAGGCAAAACAAATCTTTAATGACAGAATATGAGAAGTTGCCTGGGGGCAGGAGTGAGGGGTAGGAGGGCAAAAGCGGGCAGAGAAGTTGGGGGAGGTGAGGAATTCGTTCACCTTCCTGCCAGAGGCAGTGGCTTCGCAGGTGTGTGCCTGTGTGTCTCCGAAGGTATTGAAACCACACGCTTGCACAGTCTAGTTTCCTGGATGTCAGTCGCACCTGAGTACAGCTGCTCAAACAACGCTGGCTGTGCACGCCGAGGCCCACTCAGCAGGCCGCTGTGACCCCTGACCTTTTCTCTCCCTTGACTAGTCCTCCTGGACGCTTTGGTGTCCATGAGATCTGGGACAAGCTCCCTCTGCACTGTGGGAAAGGACAGGTAGATGGTGGTCCCCCCCATCAGGCCAGGAGAACTTGACCCCTGATCTCCCTGTCCTCCCAGGACCAGGCTGAGAGGAGTGGCCTTTGTCCTCTCTCTGTGTTGAATGCCCCCAACCTTCAGGTCTGGCTATAGTGCAGAGTTTGGGGGAAGGCATTTTAGGGGGCCCTAGCTTGATCTGGTGCCATCCATTTGTTCAATAGAGTTGCTGCCTCAGTGTCCATTTGTGGCTGGACAGAGGCTGTTCGAAACCCAGCTTGCTCGTTGCCTTTGGCCTAGGTGAAGCTCCCCCAGAGGACATGGTTGTTTGTGATCTAGCCTACAGGTTCCTCACCCTGACCCCAAACTCACAGCTGCTGACCTGATGAACCCTAACAGCCAACACAAGTCATAGCAATCAGTGTGCTCCTCCCACGGGCTTTCTTTAAACCAGTCAGTCCATGGACCCACCCCAGTCATGCCCGGGTCTTACCAGAGGCACATCCCAGTCCTCCCACTGCCCACCCACTAGGTGAGCTCCCCACTGTCTGGCAGCCCTGGGGGACACCATTCTTCCTTGTCATCCACCACTTCTGCCCTTTCCAGGGTTCTGTTGGCCAACTCTGCTTCTCCTCTCACTGCACACCTGAACTTGACCTCTCCTGGGCTGGGGCGCTCCTGAGAGGGGCTGTCTTGGTAGGAATCACCTGGACACAGGTCAGACAGAGCCACAAGGGCATCTGCTGGCATGAACGAGCTTCCCATGGGAGGGCCACCTGATCATGGGGTGGACACTTGGGCTTTGGGCCATTGGCCAGGATAAAGAAGCACCCTGGGTGGGTGGTGGGGGTGGGGTGGGACGGAAAGATAGTAGAATGAGACAGACAGTATTACCCTATGTACATGTATGATTACATGAATGGTGTGAGTCTACATCGTGCACAACCATAGAAATGAAAAGTTGTACGTACCCCATTTGTGTACAATGAATCAAGATGCAGTCTGTAAAAGTAATTTTAATAAAAGATTAAAAATAATAATGAAAAAAAAAAAAAAGCATCCATGGCCACCTCTCTGGAGCACCGTCAGGACAGGGCTAGAGCTTGTATCTAGTCCCCAGAGAGACCCCAAGACCAAATTAGAAAGAGCCGACAGCACCCGGCAAGGCGGAGAGTGGCTCCCCACCCAGGATGTGTTGGGCGGCTTTCAGGGAATGTGCAGGCCCCTGGCCGGCTTGTGCTTCATTTTAACTGAAACATCCTGAGCAGTCACTTCCAGATATGGCGCTTGGTGGCTCCATCCACCATCCCAGAATGGGCTGTTCTCCACTTCCCAGGGTGAGCAAGCTGGAAAGATTCCCCCCACCCCATGATCCTGATTCCAAGCTCCTGGGGCTCTGGAGAGCGGGGAGTTTCTTGCGGAGATACTCGTAGCCTTGCAGGGAGTTTGGCAGATATCACTCCCTGGGCTTCTTCCTCACCAAGGACAGATGTGGGTAGCAGGGTCCAGTGAGCACTGTGTGGAGCAACACCCTCCTTCGGGGTGCCATTCAACATTCCCAAATGGTGACCACACCCTAGTGTTTAAAATGCTAGAGTCCTGTTGTCCACCCCCAGGGTGGCAGCTTTTCCCTCTCCGCTCCTATTTCTATGCGGACTCTCTTTGGGAGACTCTGGTCATCTTAAAAATCTTCTGTTCCTTTCATTCTTAGGAAAAAAATTTCCTTCCTTTAGGATCCATGGTGCACATGACCGGTGACTTTTAGGTCATTGGAATTACATTCCTAGATAAGTGTTAGCCAGCTGTATGCTCCTCCCCAACCCCCCCCCCCCACTAAAGTGATAATTGCTGTACATCTGCTTCTGTTGCCCATATTTAGGGTGCATAATCACCAGTCATCTAAGGATATAAATCAGGATCTGGAAAAAATGGCATGCTGTGGGCTCATGTCTCCCACTTCCGATCTTTGCAGAAAGGACTTTCACCCCTTCCAGGAAGAGTGGAAGCCCACCTGACCCCTTAGCTTACCAGGGATCACCCCACTGCTGAGTATGGCGAAGGTGCTGAGCAAACCAAGTGCCCCTGCCCAGCCCGACCCTCCTGGGCAGCCTGTTCTGAACCCTACTCTTCCTAGTAGCAGACAGCTGTGGTTTCTGATTTCACCGGGGACTAGAGATGCAGAGTATGGGGAAGCTCATGTGCCCCAGCAGCTACCTCCTCCAATCAGCTTTATCCATAATGAAGCTGGTGTTTTGACCTCTGAGTCATGTGTGTCCCAGTGAATTACAAAGTGAGGAAGGGAAGGGGAGATGCCTCCTACAGCCCCCCAAATGTACACTTGCCCGCATGCACCAGTGTGCTCACCAGCCTTGCAATCTCTGCTCTTCCGACTTTGTCCCGTTGCCTCTTGATAATAGCATCCAGGCTATAACTGCCCCCAGAATCTGCAGGATGCAACGTCTAACCTTGCCCCCAAGCTATTGACCCGGTGAAATGACAAGCAGGGAATGAGGGACTCGGCACACATTCATCTCCCCTTCATCCAAAAATTCACAAGAAAGAATTTTTTAAGGCATAACTCCACAAACATAAAGGGAACATGAAAGTAAGTGAAGACAGAAGAAAGATGTCTGCCTGTTAGAAGTAGCGGATGTACTAACAGCAATTGTCGAAGCTGAGAAAAACAGAAGCTTCAGTTCCTGCTAAGAGGACTCCTCACCAGGAGGGGATTCAAAGGCGGAAGAGGCTGAGGGATTGGAGGAACCATGTCCCTGGTGGGCGGAGAGGGGCATATGGCTGAAAACGGGAGACTGGTCAGAGTGAAAAGCAGCAAGATTATCAACCCCGCTGAACGGCGCAGGCCAGGTGGTCACTCGCCCCAGCCTACAGTGAAGGAAAAGGAAAAGCCCTGGGTTTGGAGGGGTCAGCACAGCTGAAGGATCAAGATTAGCACACAGACTTCATTAGAAAGTAGTTCCCCTAAACTGAAACCACAACAACCCCTCCCACTGATGAGCTTCCAGAGGGTAGGGCGTCCTCACGCATTACCCCCAAGCGGAGATTGGCGGTTCCCTGGGCAGAAAAAGGACCCACCCAAGGGAAAAGAAGACTTCCATTCGCCTGTAGGCGCCCACCGCTGTCCCGTGAGTGTGGGGCGGCCCTGCCCTCTGGTGGCAGCATGCGGAACTGCACCACCAACACCTGTTCACTCCTTGCAGAAACATCCATCCTCTGCGTTCTCTGTAGGTTTGCACTCTAATAAAGGAAGGCAAGCAAACATTTTATTAAAGGAAATTACTTCTGAGAAGGGAACAAGGGGTGAGGGAAGTAATGAGAGGGACCACCTGAAGACCCAGGTCAGGCAGTTCCTATGAGACACTAGGCATATTCTAATGTCCAGGCTCCAGGGACCAAGCTCACATAGCTGGGCTTTGTCCTTGATGGCTCTCCACGTTCTGGATCCTCACTCCAGGCTGAGTGGCAGGCTGTGTGCGTCTCTGTGTTTTCAGGGCCCTGGGCTGACTGTTGCCTGTGGCCTAGATTTGCCTTTCCTTGGGTTCAGGGGTTTAGGTTGGAGTCTTGGGATTTGGGCTCTTTGGCTCTGATGCTGAGGTCAATGTCAGGTTCTCTGGGGCTGAGTGCCCTGGCAGACAGGGATGGTAGTAAGATAACAGCTTAGGAGATGCTGGGATGGGTGGGGCAGCCTCTGCAAGGCAGCAACCCTGTCCATCCTGAGGTCAACCTCCACCAATGTGCTGGGCTACATCTGCAGTGTCTGTGGTTAGTGAGGACAGAGGGTTCCCTGAGGCCACATGGGGAGGACCCATGAGGGCTGTTACTCAGTGCCTGCCCCCAGGCCTGAGGAAAGCAGAAGATAAGGGTCTTGGGGAAAGAAGACTTTCCCTCCTCCTGCTCACTGATACCATGGACAAGCCCCCAAATGGATTTTCCGAGAGGGGACCTGTGTCAAGGAGCTTTCTGTGCCACTCCTAGATGAGTCTGTCCTGGAAAGAGGTTCAGAGCCACTGGAGGAGATGGGCTGGGATGGGGAGTGGGGTTGGCTGCTGCCCCCTACTCTACACTGACAAGACTTTGGGAAGACTGGGGAGGGACTGGGAATGCGAGGATGCAGGAGAACACTCACAGATCAGAAGTGAGACGGTGCATCTAGAGCTATGTCCCTTCTGGCTGTTATAGCTCGGTGACTTTATAAACATTTATTTCTCACAACTCTGGAGGCTGGAAGTCCAAGGTCAGGGAAGCAGAGTGATGTGACTCTGATGAGGACCCTCTTCAGGTTGCAGTTTGCCGACTTGCCAGTGTGTCCTCGCATCGTAGCATGTGGTGAGGGAGCTCCCTGGGGCTGCTTTTATAAAGGTACTAAACTCACTCATGGGCCCCCACCCTCTCCAAAGGCCTCTCTCTTAATGCCAATCTTAATTGCAGGTATATTTGAATTTGGGGTGCTGGGGACACTTTCAGTTCATTGCAGGTGCTGTGGTAAGATGCAGTGTTGGGGGGCATGAAATGGGGAATAGTAGTGCAAGCACAGACACCTGGCTCCTGTCCTGCCCCAGGATGGTTTCTGCTAAGAAGCACCCTCACACAAACAGAAACGCTCCCATCTGGGTCTCCTTTCCCCCTCTGTAAATTGCAAGAGGAAGAGCACCCCCTGTTGGGAGGTGGATTTCTGACATCTTGAGTGCTATGCTTGGCTTAGGAATGTGGGACCTGAGCTGATGAAGGGGAAACCCTTCTAGGCACCTCATTTCCTGGACTGTGGATGGGGTTCACAGACATCTAGAGGGAGCCCTTCCTCCTTGCAGAGGCCTGGAGCAGAGCACTGCCCCTGGTGGACCATTGTAGTACTGCGTTTTCCCAGGAGCAAAAGCCCCTTGGTCTCTTGGGCAGGTGTTCTCCCTCTGCCCTCAGGCCTGGGAGGAAAATGCTCCCCATCTCTTCTTATGTCTCTGATCCAGACACAAGATCTGAGTTTCTAATTTGTAGGGGCAAGTACTGTCACCGGAGGGAGGTCCCAGGTGTTCCTGAGCAAAGGACCTCCACTCAGGAAGTTCTTGACAAATGTTGCAAAAATTAATTTAAGGAAGTGTCACAGGCACAGAGATTTACTTAGGAAAGCAAGTAACGGAGTCCAAGGGAGAATAGCCGCCACGTCAGGAAAGAGACACTCTTCTCATTCTCTTCTCTTAAAGGAAACTTGGAAGGGTTGGGTATGGGAAGGTGAGTGGGAAAGGCAGAAGATTGGTGGCCACAAGACAGTTTATAGTGGTTTGGAAATTCTTGGGATCCTTAAGCTGGTGTGGTCTCTATTATCTGATCAATAGATGATATTGTAGAGTACCCTAGATTAGTTTCTTAAAATATCCTCTCTTTGCTTAATTTACTTATTACATAGGTAATTAACATTGCACAAGGTAATTTTTGTAAGCAAGTGAATTTATAGTAACTCTAAGATGGAAAATTTTCCCAGAAATTTGCAAGTGACAGTCTGGGAGAAAGAACTGGCTTGGGAAGTGACAGACCTGGGGCAAAAGGTATGTGGCACTTTAGCATAAGACATAGGTTTTTAGATTAAAATTACATTTCACGTTGCCTTCCTTTTGCCTCCTTCCTATCTTCTACCCTACTTTGATATCACATTTCCTTCCGAACATCTAAATTACATTTCTACCAATTGTTTGTAGGAAAATTAATTTCTTCTCAACTTTTGCCAAGCCTGGATTTTAGAAACATTAAAAATATTGCCAATCTTTTTTGCAAGAGCTTGGTAATGCATTTATTTTTTAAAAAATTATTGAATCAAAGGTAAATTTGATGAGAGGAATCACATCCAAACTGATAGAATAAGGATCTCCAAAAATCTTCATACAGACAATGAAAGCACGGCCAAAATGGTCAAAAACAACTTTACGATTTAAAATTTGGCCAAAATCTTACACAATCCATAAAAAATTAGTTATGAGAATAGGGAGTTTTGTGGCATTTAAAAAAAATTGGATCTTTATTTTGTTTATTTATTTATATGCGGTGCTGAGAATCAAACCCAGTGCCTCACACATGCCAGGTAAGTGCCATACCACTGAGCCACAACCCCAGACCAGGTTTGTGGCATTTTAACTTACTGAATTCCCAATCTATTCTTCCTTAGCTTTGTGATAGCCTTAAAACCCATCAGCCTCCAACCATGGTACCAATGAAAAATCATCAGCCTAGCATCCTGTTGAGGAGTGCAAATGGGTTTGGCAATCCCCTAAAAGCCCCATGCCCAGAGAATTGCAACATTTGACCTAGATGACAATGCTGGGGAAAAAACCTCAGTCACAGGACTTCTCTTAAATTGCCTTCTGCTCACTCAGTGAGTAAAACCCTATCTGTAGGGCATTTTCCAAGAACCAACAATGGCAAATAAATAACATTGCAGCTGCCAAAGGCGCCAATACCAATTGAGGCAAACAAGAAGCTATCCAAAAAGTTTAAAAAGAACATTTAGGAGACAAGAAGTCCATAAAGGGTTTTCAAAAGCTCTCACATGTTTTCAGGAATCTAGAAGCCTAGGCACAAAGCTGTGAGCATGCACAGGAAATGTCTTAGATAGCTTGACTCTCTCATCTCTGTCTGAACTTGAGACTCTAAACAAGGAGGAAGTTAAGGCTAAGAGAGTTGTCAATTTCTAGGGTGTTGAAGGTGTGCCCCAACAAAAAGGGACCCCTTGGCAAAGAATGAAGGACTTATTGGCTTAAGGTAGCTAAGGAAAATTGTCCAGTCATTACCCAAACATTAAGGAAGTTTGAGTAGAAGCAATAGCAAATTCTGAGGGAGAAGGGAATCTGATTACCAGTTATTATATAATATTACAGGCAGAACATTCCTAATCCAAAAATCTAAAGTGCTCAAAAAAAAAAAAAATAGGGGAGCACATACATGAAAAATCCACACCATGAAACCATTTTGTATACAAAATTATTTAAAATATTTTAAAGCTGGGCATGGTGATATGCCTGTGGAGACTAAGGTGGGAGGATTACTTAGATTTGTGTTAAATTTCCTAATATATCTCATGTTTATGCAAATATTCCAAAATGTTAAAAAAAAAACTTCAAATCTTAAATATTTCTGTCTCCCAAGCATTTCAGATAAGAGATATTCAACCTGTATTTAAAATGTTCAGTTTTGCCAGGTACAGTGATACATGCCTTTAATTCCAACAACTCTGGAATCTTCTGAGGCAGGAGGATTGCAAATGTAAGATCAGTCTCAACAACTTAGTAAGAGTCTCATAAACTTAGACACTGTCTTAAATTTTTTAAAAAAGGATTGCAGATGTAGGTCAGTGGTAAAGTAACTCTGGGTTCAACCCCATCTACTTAAAAATCCTGTTTTGCACAAAGAAACAAGTATATGAACAATACAGAGAATTAAAAAGCAATCAATAGGAACTGACCTTAAGGAATCTGAGGGATAAACTAACTAGGCAAAGATCTTAAAGAAACTATTTTAAATATGTTCAGATAACTAAAAGAAATCTTGTCTAAAGAATTAAAGTATAAAAAATAGAAATCTAGAGTTAAAATTTTACTAAAAGGGCTCAACAGCAGATTTGAACTGACAAAAGAATGAATCATTAAACTTGAAGATAGGTCAGTTGAGATTAGCTAGTCTGAGAAACAAAAAAGAAAAAAAGTGAAACAAAAATAAAACAGAGCTTAAGGCACCTGTTTTCCATCAAGCATGCCAACAGATGTATAACAGAAGTTATATAACAAGGGGAACAAAAGAAGGGGTTAAAAAATATATTTGAAGAAATGGTGGTCAAAACCACAAATTTGATGGAAAACAGTCATCTACATCTAAGAAGTTCAGTGTGCTCCAACTGGAATAAACTCAGATTCTCACCTTGATACATCATAGTCAAAATGTGGAAAGCCATAGACAGGTAATCTTGAATGCAGCAAGGAAAAAAGAACCATCGTACACAAGCGCTCCTTAAAGGAATTAACAGCTGACTTCTCATCTGAAACCATGGAGACCAGAAGCAGTGGAACGACACATTCAATATGCTGAAAGAAAAAGACTGTCAACCAAGAATTCTATACCCAATAAAATTATCCTTTAAAAATGAGAAACAGATATTCATAGATGAAGAAAAACTGATGGAATTTAACACTTGAAGACGTATTCTATGAGATAGGCTAACGAGAGACTAACCAACTGAATAGAAAAGACATTAGGTGGTAATACAAATCTGCATGAAAAAGAGCACGGGTAAGGATAACTACATAAGTAAATGTTAAAAAAAAAAAGGCATTAATGTATTTTTGTTTGTAACTCTTCTTTTCCTATCTAATTTTTTTAAATGCATACAATTATAAAACGTGTGTTAATGGACTTATAAAGTATAATTTTATAACAATAGTAGCACAAAGAGGTGTGTAGAGAATGCAGCTATATGGGGAATATTTTGTGTACTGCTTTAGTGAGGTTGGTATACATTCAAGCTGTACTGTTCTAATTTAATATGTTAATGATGTTAATGGAAATCCTCAAGGAAATTATTCAGAAGATCAGTCCTTCCAATGTAGTAAAGGAAAGAATAAAGGAATGTAAATGTTACAGTAGAAAATATCCATTTAGGGCTGGGGTTATAGTTCAGTGGTAGAGCACTTGCCTAGCACATGTGAGGCTCTGGATTTGATCCTCAGCACCACATAAAAATCAATAAAATAAAACCAAAAATAAAGTATCCATTTAACCCAAAAGAAGACAGTAATGAAGAAACAAAGGAATAAAAAGACACAACATATAGAAAGCAAAAGTAAAAGTACAAAGAGAAGTCCTTTATCCATATAATGGTCAATGGATAAATCATCAAATGGCAGAGATCAACAGAACAAATTTTTTTAAAAAACATGATTCAACCAAGATACTCAGTTTTAAAGACAAATTAGGTTGAAAAGTAAAAGGATGGAAAAAGATAATATTATGCAAAAGTAATCTTTCAGGTATGACACAGAACCCAGAAGACATAAAAGAAAATGTGGATAAATCTGACTATACCAAAAATTTAAAAACCAACATGGCAAAAATTTATAAACAAGATCAAAATACAACTAGAAAACTAGAAAAAATATTTACAACCACTATTACAGATGAAGTTGAATTTACTTAATATGCCAATTAAGTGACTTATCAATAAGAAAAAGACCCAAAAGCAAATAGGAAAACTGAGTATAAATATGGATATTTATTGTACAAAATATACAAATGGGCTTTAAAATATGAAAGGAAGTTCAACTTTATTCATAAGAGTAATGCATATTAAAATGACTCCAAGATATCACATTTCTACCAAATTATCAATGAGCAATTGGATAGCAATGTGTTGGTACAGGTGGAGAAATATTTTCATGTGTTCCTGGTGGAATAATAAATCAATACAATAACTATGGAGAGCAACATGCTAAAAACTAACAAAATAACAATTTCCAGTGTATACACCCTTGACCTAATAATTGTACATATGCCAAATAGTCTATGGGCAAGGGTATTTAGTACAGTGTTGATATAATAGGTTAAGATTTAAAATCCCTTCAACAGGGGACTTGTTTAAAAAATTATGGCATCTACATAAAAAGGTATATGATGCAATTGTGGTTTTAAGAAAGGAGGTTTTCTCCATGGTAAAGAGGCAGCATAGAACTTTCCACAAGGCTGCACTGCATAGTGGTTTAAAACATGAGATTGGGATCCAAACTATCTAGCTCCAAATCCTGTTCCTACTTAGTGGCTGTGTGATTGTGGGCAATTAGCCAATGTCTTAGGAAGTGCTAATAGTACCTATGCAGTAGGGTTATTATATTGAATGAATTAAGATTTCTTTATCACCATGAAACTGTTTGGGGTAGAAAATAAATGCTAAGCATTTGTCAAAAAGACTAAATATACAATGGTGTAAAATGATTTCCAACATAAATTGCTAAATTGCAGAGAACATATTCACAATTGTTTGGCAACACTGCTAATATTTTGTGAATGAAAAATCACAAACAACACATACATGCACATGATATTTTGCAGATATCTGGATATCTTTTATATATATATATATATATAAACACAATATATATATATAAACACACACACACACACACACACACACACACACACATATATATATATAAACACAATACCTTTATTTTCTTATGTGGTGCTGAGGATGGAACCCAGTGCCTCATGGGTGCTAGGTGAGTGTTCTACCACTGAGCCACAAATCCAGCCCCAGTTGGATATCTTTGTAAGAGAAAATATGGACCTCATAAAAGCTACCACCTCTGCGTAAGGGTGTTTGTCACCCTCCCACCCTGGTGCTAGGGATCAAATGTAGTGCCTGGCACTTGCTAGGCAAGTGCTCTACCGCTGAAGTACCTGCTAAGCCTGTCCCTGGGTAAGTTTTGAGGCAGAGTTCTTAGATGGCTGTGACTATATGGGTTTATTTTTGTCCACTATTCTATACCATGGAGTTATGTATCTGTTTTATGTCATTACCATGCTGTTTTTTACTCTGACTTGGAAGTGCATTTTGAAATTGGATTTTGTTTATTTTGAAATTGGACTTTATTTATTTTGAAATTGGATATACCTCCAGTGTTGCTCTTTTTTGCTCAGGATTTCTTTGGATATTCCGTCTCTTTTGTGATTCCCTATGAATTTTAGGATTCTTTATCAAAAGTATCATTGGTATTTCAATGAAGATCGCGTTGAATCTATAGGTCACTTTCAGTGGTACGGCCATTTTGGCAAATTCTGCTGATCCATGAATATGGAGATCTTTCCTTTCTCTAGTGTCATCTTCAATTTCATTCTTCAGTGCTCTATAATTTTCATTGTAGAGGTCTTTTGCTTCTTGGGTTAGGTTTATTCCCAGGTATTTATTTTTGATGCCATTGTTAATGGAATAATTTTCCCAATTTATTTCTCAGTGAAATAAATTGGGAAATTTATTTCTTTATTGGTGTATCAAAAAGCTATTTCTATATGTTGATTTGTATCCTACTACTTTGCTGAATTTGTTTATCAGATCTAAAAGTGCTCTGGTGGAGTCTCTAGAGATATTTTTTTTTTTTTTTTTTTTTTTGCTGTGCTGGGGATTTGAACCCAGGGCCTTATGCTTACGAGGCTATATCCCCAGCCCATCTCTGGAGATTTCTAAGTATAGGATTATATCATCTGCCAATAGGGACTTCTTCCACCCTCTTTGGATCCCCTTTATTTCTCTTGCCTAGTTGCCATGGCTAAAATTTCAAATACTATATTGAATAGGTGTGGTGCTAGTGGGCATTCTTGTCTTGCTCCTGATTTTAGAGGAGATGCTTTTAGATTTTCCCCATTCAGTATGATATTGGCTTTGGAGTTGTTGTATGTAGTTTTTCTTATGTTGAGATAATATCCTTTTATACCTAATTTCTTCAGGACTTTTATCATGAAGGGATGTTGAATTTTTGTCAAGGCTTTTCCCTGCATCTATTGAGTTGATCTTGTGATTTTTATTCTTGAATCTGTTTGTGTAGTGCATTGCATTTATTGATTTATGTTGGGTCATTCTTTCATTCCTGGAATGAAACCAATTTGATCATGGTGATCATTTTAATGTGTCATTGAATTCATTATGCAAGTATTTTATTGAAGATTTTGGCATCTATGTTCACCAAGAATATTGGTCTGTAGTTTTCTTTTTGTTGTGTCCTTATATGGTTTTGGTATCAGAGTAATACTGGCTTTGTAGAAGTTTGGAAGGATTCCTTCCCTTTCAATTTCATGGACTAATTTGAGGAACACTGGTGTTAGTTCTTCCTTAAAGGTCTAGTAAAATTCAGCAGTAAATTCATCCAGTCCTGAATTTTTTTTTTACTTTTTTTTATTGCTGTTTCAATTTCAATCTTTGTTCTTGATTAGTTTAAGGTTTGCATATTTATTAGATTGACTTACAGGACCAGAAGCTGGATAGTCCACAATGGCTGTCTGCAGACTAGAGAACTAGAAGAACCAGTAGCCGCAGCACTCCAAGAGGTGAAAGCCCCAGAACAAGAAGGATCAACAGTACTACCCTAGTCCAAGACCCAGGCTTCTGGAAATTACCTGGAGAATCACTGCAGAGTCCGCTTAGTAAGAGTGAAGAAGTGAGAGGCCAATATCCTCTGACGACCAAAGCAGCAATCAAGAACCTGTTCAAGAAGAGTCGAGCTTGTATCTGCATCAGTTTCCTTGTTCTTCCAACTTTTATTTCATTCAAGCCTTCATCCTCTTAGGTGGTACTGCCCATGCTTATGGAGGGTCTCCGCTTCAATTCACTATCCCACCTTCCAATCATTTCTAGACATGCCCTCATTAAAATACCCAGAAGCCTCTTAATCATCAGTATCTCTTAATCCAATCAAGTTGACAATTCAAATTAACCATTACAGTTATATAGCTCTAGAAATTTATCCATTTCTTTTAGATATTCCAATTTATTGGAATAAGTTTTCAAAGTATTTCCTAATGATTCCCTGGATTCCAGTGTTATCTCTTATAATATTCCCTTTTTTATTTTTTGTTTTTATTAATTTGGGTCTTTTCTTTCTTTTGGTTAGTTTGGCTAAGGTTTATCAACCTTGTTTGTCTTTTCAAAGAACTATTTCATTGATCCTTGATATTGTTCTTTTAGTCTCAGTAGCATTAATTTCAGCTCTGATCTTTATTTCTTTCCTTCCACTGGTTTGGGGTCTTTTGTGTGTGGGTGTGTATTTTTCTTAAGACCTTGAGATGCATCATTAGGCTATTTGAAATCTTTGCTTTTTAATATAGATACTCAGTTATGAACTTCCCTCTTAGAACTGCCTTTGCTATATCCCACAGATTCTAGAATATTGGGTTTCCATTTTCATTTGACTCTAAGAATTTAAAAATTTTCCTCCTGATTTCTTCAATGACCTATTGATCATTCAATTTTTCAATCTCCCTGTGTTTGTACAATTTCTGTAGTTTCTCTTGCTGCTGCTTCCTAATTTCATTCCATTGTGATTTGATAAAATGAAAGAAATTTTTTTGATTTTGTTTTATATTTGTCAAGATTTGCTTTATGGCCTAAAATGTGATGTATTTGGGAAAAAGTTCCTTGAGTTGCTGAAAAGAATGTGTATTCTAATGTTGATGGATGGAAGATTCCACAGATGTTTATTAAGTCCCTTCAATCTATAGTTTAGTTGAACTCTAGTTAAACTGGTGTAATTGTTTCTTTATTGTATTTTTTCTTAGTCTGGGTGAACTTTTTGTGAGAGTGGGGTGGTACAAGTCACCCACTATTATTTTGTTAGGGCCTATCTGTCCCTTTATGTTGAAGTGTTTTACGAAATTAGGTACACCAATGCTCAGTTCACATATTTATGGTTTTTATATCTTCTTAGTGAATTGTTTCCTTTCTCAACATACAGTCATCTTCTGTACCTCTTCTGACTAATTTTGGCTTGAAATTCGATTGTCAGATATGGGTGTAACTACTCCTGCTTACTTTTAGATTCCATTTGTATGAATTTCATTTTCCATCCTTTTACTTTCAGTCTGTGAATATCTTTATTGGTCAGGTATATTTCTTGTAGACAAATACAGACAAGTCTTGTTTTCTAATCCACTAGTCTTGGAGACTAAAGACCATTTACATTCAGGGTTATTGTAGAAAGGTACGTACTAATTCCTGTCACTTTGTTGTTTTTATGTTTAATTCATTTGCTTATTTACTCTTCTAACAATGTTTATTATTTCCTGTGCTTCCTTGGTTGTGTTTATCTTGCTCTTCTGTGTACAGGATTCCTTTAAGGATCTTCTGTAAAGCTGGCTTAATGGCCATGAATTTCTTTAATTTCCACTTATCTTGGAAGGTACGTATTTATTCTTTAATCATAAAGGAGAGCCTTCCTGAATATAGTAATTCAAATTGGCATTTATTTTCTTTTAGGGCTTGAAATATTTCATGCCAAACCAGTAAAGGGCAGAGTGTAGGATAATCTCTGCCCCTCCTTGCCCACCAAATGACAAAGCAAAATTGTTATGGCAGTAGCTTGTACTCAGGGACAGGGGTACTGTCACAGCAGGAGCTGCCCACTGACCACCCTGCGGAGCTTGCTAGCAGATCCAAACTATTTACTCTTGGTCCAAAGACCCTCAGTGTGCTCAAAGGCTGACAGGTGTTCAAGCCGTGGCAGATTTCTCTAAATGCCTCAGAGCATGGAGGACATAACTGAGCAGATGGGATCTGCTTTGGGGCAGGGAACCTTGGGCACGTAGCATTCTGCCAGTCCCAGAGTCCAGATCCACCACTGTCCCCTGCTGTGAATCTATACACAGCTGCTCTCACTCCCTGTCACCAAGTACAAACCACCATTTATAAATGAAAGTGCCCTCCATCAGGCATGTTGTACATCCTGTTGCAGAGAGATCCCAGTGGATCTGTGTCACAGCCCCTTTCTTGGGTTCAAACTGACCCTTGGAGTGGCTACCTGCTGAGTCAGTGAGGAAAGTGTCTGGTGGGTCCCAGAGACACAAAAAATGCAGGGGAGCCTGGGGCCGTAGCTCAGCGGTGGAGCACTTGCCCAGCATGTGTGAGGCACTGGGTTCAATCCATACCATCACGTAAAAATAAACAAAATAAAGGCATTCTGTCAATCTACAACTACCAATTTTTTTTAATGCAGAGGACTCAGACCTCCATCACAGTAAACTCAAGAACAGGTCCTTTCCCAAGATAGTACCCCATCATGGCACTGTCTGAATCTGCTGGGAACCTCCTTTTCTGCACCAACTGTCTGTGCAAAACCCAGGTCTTCAATGTGCTCAGACTGCAAACTTGTCTGGTACACTGGAGTCTGCATTTTTGGAGAATGCTAGGACTCTATCTTCCAGACAGGGAAGGAGTGCTTCCCTGTTGGGACACTGCACAATCAGTGCTGGTATACTCTATTACTTTTATTCTGGGTTTCACAAGGTTGCTGACCTGTTTGAGTTGCACTCAAGGTCTTTGTTGTCATTGTTGTTGTTGCTGCTGTTGTTATTGTTGTACTAGGAATTGAATCGAGGGGAACTCTACTACTGAGCTATATCCATATCCTTTTTATTTTGAGACATGGTCCGGCTAAGTTGACCTGATTGGCCTCACACTGGTGATCCTCCTGTCTTGGACTTCTGCATTTCTGGGATTTCAGGCACGTGCTATATCACACCTTTCTTGTACTTCGTCTCTTTCCTAGAGCCTCCCTATCTCATCATACAGCCAGACACGTGTTGATTTGGCTCAGTCTCCTGAAGCAGCTGGTGAATGCTGAATCCCTCTAGTCTGACCTTTTCCCAATCTCCCATTAACAAAATTTTTGTGTTTATAGTTATTATCAATATTTTTCCTTTGAAATTTTAGAGTTAAAAGTAACTTACACAGAACCATTACAGTGTTACATTATTCCATGTTTTTTCTGTATATTTATTTTTACCAGTGAGATTTATGCTTTCATATGCTGTTGCTACTAAGTATGCTTTTATTTCAATTTGAAGAATTCCCTTAAACATTTCTTTTAAGGCATACATCATGATGATAAACTCTAAAAAAGTCTTTGTCTGAGAAAGGTGTTCTCTTCTTTAAAAAAAAAAACAAAACAAAAAAAAACAATGGTTTTCCCATGTATCATATTCTTGGTTGGCAGTCTTTTCTTTCAATTCTTTGAATAAATTACCGCATCCTCTCATGGCCTGCCATTTTTCTGCTGAAAATCTACTGATATCCTTAAGGGGGTTCCTTTATAGGTGATGAGTCACTTTTTTCATGCTGCTGTTGAACTGCTTTGACAATTTAATTATAATGTGTTTTAGTGAAAACATCATTTAACCTCTTCAGAGCGCTTTGGGCTTCCTGAATATGAATGCCTGTTTCCTAGATTTGAGATGTTTTTAGTCATTATTTCTTTATTTTTTGGTCCCTATTTCTCATCCCTTTCTAGTATTTACATAATGCTTTTATTAATTTACTTGATGGTGTCCCATAAATTCTGTAGACTTTTGTCCTTTTTTTTCCCTTTTTTCTATTTTCTCCCATAATTGGATAATTTCAGATGACCTGTCTTCATGCTTGCTGATCCTCCTGCTTGATTGACTCTGCTATTGAAGCTCTCTATTGCATCTTTTTATTTCAGTCATTGTATTCTTCAGTCCCAGAATTTCTACTTGATTCTTTATTAATCCTATCTCATTGCTAAACTCCTCATTTTGTTTACATATTATTTTCCTAATATTGTTGAGTTATCCATCTGTTTTCTCTTGTAACTCTCTGAGGTTCTTTAAAACAATTTAGAACTCTTTTTCAGATAATTCAGTGATTTCCTGTTCTTTGGGATCAGTTACTAGAAATTTGTTTTCCTTTAGTGATGTCATATTTCTTTTTTTAAATTTTTTGTTCCTGTATCCTTGCATTGGTGCATTTGAAGGAGTAGTCATGATTTTCAGACTTTATGGACTGGCTGGCTTCAGTATGGGGACACAAAGGTACTGACTGAGTGACTGATGGTGCTGGGTCCCGTAGTGTAAGGGGTGCCTGAGTAGGGGACACAGTGGCTCTAGCTCCAGGTAGGCATGGTGGCCTGGGCTCTGGGTGACTCTAGAAGCTGGAGTCCAGGACCGTGAAGGCCCTGGGGTGGGAGTCCTTGGCAGTGAAGGCTTTGAAAATTTGTGGCACTGCTGAGGGCTGCTGGGGTCTTCCTCCTCTCCTTTTCCCCTGAAGGAACTTGTGGCTAAGGAGATTCAGCCCCGAGTTCTGTCAGTCTGGGGGTTGGGGTGACACAGTAAAAATAAAACTGCTCTTCTCGTCCTTTTCTATGCGATTATTTTTGGGTTTTGCATGATATTGGGTCACCACGGCTTTCATTTGGACTCCAGAGTTCCGGAGTTATTTTAGTCCATGGATAGTTGTTAAATCTTTGTTTTTGTAGGGATAAAATGGTTGGGCCCTCCAAGTCTGCTGTCTTGCTGACATTACTCCCAATTAGTCCATTTTGAGATTTTCAGTCTCCTGACTACTCTTAAAGTTTCCAGAATTTAGGAAAATTGGACAGAGCGGTAAATGTCCTCTCCTTTCTCCAGGGAGCTGTTATCAATGTGTTTGGGGTACTCACTCCCCTGGGTTCAAGTTTATCTCAGCTTTTCCTATAGATGGCCTTATTATCACTGCAGGGAGATGACTTCTGTCTCCTTGGCCCAGAAGTTTCCGTCTCTCCCAGGATACTTCAGATTTCCCAAGTTCTTGGTCTCTCTCATCCCTGAAGCCTTCCGAGACCATCAAGCGCCTTTTGGCAGCACACAGCTGGGAGAAGATTATTAATGAGGCCCTGGGGCTTTCGACCAAGCCAGACCCTTAAGTGGGCCCTGGGAAACCTATTAGGTAACTTTTTTTTTCATTCTTTCTTTTTACCAAGAGGAAGTGTTCCATCCTTCCTGGGAATAGAAGTTGGAAGATTAGGGGAGACAAGGGATAAAGCTGTGGTAGAGTCAGTTTGTTCCCATTTTCTACCAAAACCTTCTACAATTGACTCTGCTACTTTATCCTTTTTGTTTATAGAGGAGCTGATGTTTGATTTGAACCTTGAAGAAGGATTCCATTTTCAGGTGGGAAAGGAGAGAAATGGGTGATCATGGCATATTCAGATTGTTGTGTTGGTTTGAAAGCGAAGACGGAAGCAGAAAACAATGGAAGGTGAGACCAGAAAACTCTGGTGGTTGGAACTTGGATTTCTAAAGAGAATCCGAGTCACCCTCTCAAACCAGACATGAGCTCTTCCTCTCTTTGGAGTCACTGCTAATATTTGCAGTTCCTCCCACACAGGTCTGAATCTCTCCTCTGTCTTTCCCTCTCAACCTCTCTCTTCCTCTCCCTTCCACCCCTGCTTCTTTTAGCCCAGAGCCTGCTGAGCCACTTGACTGGGGACGCTTTGTCACAGGGTGCATGCCTTCCCTCTTCCTTCCTCTGTTCCCCCGACACCCGTCAGTGGGCACACCTCTGCCTCATGCAACCTCTGGTCCTGCCTCTCGCTGATGGTGTTCCTCTTCGTCTCCTGTGCTGAGTACTTCAAAGTCTGCCTCTTTCTCTTTCTTTCATCCTCTTTCTTTCATCCTCTTTTCATTTTCCCCTCATGTGGGTGGGCAGATACAGACAAATAAGAGAGAGAGAGTGGAGCAGAGTCCCCTTACTGGAGAGCATGGACTTTGAAATCAGTCCGGTCTGGGGACAAATCCCAGGTCAGAGAGAAGCAAAGTGAACCCCCTTCAAGAAGTCAATCTAAGTCTTCACTTCCTCATCTATAAATTAATAATGCCTAGTATGTAGTTGTCTTGCAGGTTATAGAATACATTAACTACATATTAAATAATGTGCATGTGAAAAACAGGGTATGGTGGTGCACACCTGTAATCCCAGTGACTCTGGAGGCTGAGGCAGGAGGACTGCAAGTTCAAAGCCAGCCTCAGCAAAAGTGAGGTGCTAAGCAAATCAGTGAGACCCTGTCTCTAAATAAAATATGATATAGGGCTGGGAATGTGGCTCAGTGGCCGAGTGCCCCTGCACTCAATCCCCGGTACCAAAAATAAGTAAATAATAATGTGCATGTGGAATGCGCAGCTCATCACTCATACCGTGGTAAGGGCTCAACGCACAGCAGTAACAGTAATGGCAGCAGTAGTTGTGTTCATTCTATTATCTCTCTCCCATCAGTGTTTGGAGGGAATATGGGGACACAGCCAATGAAGATTCAGTTAGAGGCAACATCAGGGTCCAGGAAAGCATGGGGGGATAAGGGATAAAGCTGTGGTAGAGGGCCTGGGGAGATAGCTCAGTCGGTACAGTGCTTGCCTTGTAAGCACAAGGCCCTGGGTTCGATCCCCAGCACCCCCCCCCCCCAAAAAAAAAAGCTGTGGTAGAGTCAGTTTGGTACCATTTTCTACAAAAGCCTTCTACAATGGACTGTCCTGCTTTCTCCTTTATGTTTATAGAGGAGCTGATGTTTGATTTGAACCGTGAAGAAATGAGTCCACTTCCAGGTGGGAAAAGAACATTCTGTGCAAGATCAGGGAGAAAGAGGTGATCCTGGTATATTCGGACTGTTGCATGTTCAGGCTGAAGCAGAAAACAATGAAGCAGGGCTGGGGTTGTGGCTCAGTGGCAGGGCGCTTGCCTAGCACATGCGAGGCCCTGGGTTCGATTATTGGCACCACATAAAAATAAATAGATAAAGGTATTGCGTCCATCCACAACTAAAAAGAAAAAAGAAAAAAATTACAATGGAGGGTGAGAACAGAGGGCTAAGGAGGAAGACCTGCGGGGAGGGGCGGGGACCAGAGACGGGCTGAAGACCTAAAGGAATCTGAGCCTTGGCCTCAAAGCAGCTGGGAAGCTGATCTGGAGTATTTCCAGTCTCTGTCGCCCTGAACCATGCACATCCTCCTCTCCCACTGGTTACCTCATCCCTCCAGATGAGTCTTCCATCCAGAAATTTGGGGCTAAGGTAGAAAGTAACAGGTACGTGGTGAGCAGAAAGCAAAGAGAAGGGACTAGACACATCTGGATATTTGAGTATTGTTTTATTTGTCAGGGCTTCCCACACATCTTTTAAGGCAATTGTTAAGACAAGCCTGTGGAGCAGAGGATGTTGCTGAGGTTCGAGGAAACTAAAGCTCCTCTCTAAGCTCTGGCAGTCAGTGAGTGAAATACCCAAGAGTAATACCCAGATGAGTGTGGACCCCAACTCCTCCCTGTCCACTGTGCTGTGCTGACTCCAAGAAAAACAGATAGGCCTCTGTCCTCAGCAGAGGGGACACTAGGACATGGAGTCTTCTTAGGCCCATGAACCTGGATCCCTCATTAAGGGGAGGTGGATGAAGAATAGGAAAGCAGAACGGAAATTGTGGCATAGGCCACGTCACACACCATAGTAGAGGCCAGAGAGGATTAGGGCCCTGGCTGCTGTCCTCAGACTTACCTGCTACCTGAAGCTCCCTCAGAGCTGGGGTGAAGCAGACCACACCCCAGACGCTTTGTAAACTGACACACAGATGTGCAAACAGACACTTCACAAACTCAATGGTAGATCCAGAAAGAGCTTTTTGATATGTGAGTTGGTCTAAGGCTCTTCTAAGATCTGTCAAGAATATTGACCATGTTATGCCTGACTTAACCTATCCCTTACTAAATTAAACCGATGTCTTCAAACTTCTTTATGGGCTCTTTTTTAAAGAATATTTTTAGCCGTAGATGGACACAAGTACTTTATTTTTTTATGGGGTGCCGAGGATCGAACCGAATGCCTCACACGTGCTAGGCAAGTGCTCTACCACTGAGCTACAACCCCAGCCCCTTTATGGGCTCTTGAATCATCAAAATATCTTTTAAAATTAAATTTACTTTTAACTGGTACATAAAACATAAAAGTTGGGCCTGAAATTGTGGCTCAGGGGTAGACCACTTGCCTGGCACGTGTGAGGCCCTGGGTTCGATCTTCAGCACCACATACAAAAGAATGAATAAAATAAAGGTCCATCAACAACTAAAAAATATTTTTAAAAAGCAACAACATAAAAGTTGTCTTTGCGGGGTACCTTATGATGTTCTGGTATGTTTCCATGAGGTTAAACATGTCTATCTCCTCACATTTTTCTCATTTATTTCAAAATCCTTTCTTCTGGCTTATTGAAATGTTGTCTGTACCACCTTTTTTTTTTTTTTTTTTTTTTTTTTTTTTGTACCAGGGATTGAACTCAAGGTCACTCAACCACTGAGTCACATCTGCCCTATTTTGTATTTTATTTAGAGGCAGGGTCTCACTGAGTGCTTAGCACCTCACTTTTGCTGAGGCTGGCTTTGAATTCCCGATCTTCCTGCCTCAGCCTCCCAAGCTGCTGGAATTATAGGCAGGTGCCACCATGCCCTCTTGTACCATCTTGATTGTACATAACTGTATATCATTCCTATCTCCATTCACCCTACTGTGCAATGCATGTGGAAGTTCTTCCTCTTATCTAACTGTCAGTGCCCATTGATCAACCTTACCCCTTTCCCTCCCCAGCCTGGTAACCACCACCTGCTCCACTTCCATGTGATCAACTCTTAGTCCTCACGAGTGAGATCAGGCAGTATTTCTGTACCTGGCTTACTTCATTCAGCATAGTGATCTCCAGTTCCATCCATATTGTCACAAATGACAGGATTTCGTTTTTTTACGGCTGAGTAACATCCCATTCTGCATATGTACCATGTCATCTCTACCCATTCATTCGTTGACGGACAGGGAGGTTGTTGCCATTGCTCTGCTCTGGTGAACAGAGCTGCAGTGGACGTGGGAGTGCCGTGAAGTCCATCAAAGCCCACCATTACATCATGTGCACTGAGGAGTAAGTATCAACACATCCTACCACTGCGCAGAATTACAATGCCTGTAATCCCAGAAACTTGGGAGGAGGCTGAGGCAGGAGGATCAATCGTAAGTTCAAAGCCAGCCTTAGTAAGTCCCTAAGCAACTTAGCGAGACCCTGTATCAAAATTAAAAAAAAAAAAAAAAAGGCGGGGGATGTGGCTCAGTGGGAAAGGGCCCCTGGGCTCAATCCCCAGTACCAAGAACGTGAGAGTACAGATGTCTCTTCAACAGATTGATTTCATTTCTGTCGGAGATATACCCAGGAGTGGAATTGCTGCATCATATGGTAGTTATATTTTAAAATTTTCAAGGACCCTAAAATATCTTTTTTTTATTTAAAAAAAGATGGCTTACTTTGAGACTAAGAGCATAATCAAACACAGCTTTTGATAGTACCATAAAATAGCAGATCTGGAAGGAATGTGATTCTCTCATCAGACTCATTTTACAGATGAGGAAATGGGCTGGATTTCATGGTTCTCAAAGAAGTAGTGTTGGGGCTGGGGATATAGCTCAGTTGGTAGAGTGCTTGCCTCGCAAGCACAAGGCTCTGGGTTCAAATCCCCAGCACCGCCAAAAAAAAAAAAAAAAAGTAGTGTTGATCTAAATTCCACAAAAATGCCCCCAAAGCATGACCAGCCTCCATGCAGAGACCGACAGTTGGTTAAAGATCTATGAATAGCTCTGGTGATGATGGAATAGCAGCTCAGATGAACTGGCAGCTTTATGGGCGTTGATGGACAGCCACAATGATAGGCAGGTAAGTGCCTTGAAGGAAGCAGGGGGCAGACCTGGCCAGACAAGGCTCCTTGTGGGTGGTGAGCTTGGGTTAGCTTCTCAAGGAGGACAGTTTTAAAGGACTGGGAAATGAAAGGAGAGGAGAATGTGCCTCTTATGACACTTGACCTTGGAAGACTGGATGGAGCTGGATGTGATTCTAGTGCTTGAATCTTTTCTTGTGATTTAAGAAAATGATTGCTTGCCCATGCTCCATCTGAGGTTGATGGTAATATTGATGGTAAATGCCAACAGGCGTTTTAGGAGAGGGTCCAGCAGAATTTGGAGCAATCGGCAGTGGTGAAGGGTGAGGCCAGTGGCTCTCTGAGATTCCGGAGCTAAAACCTCAGGTCAGGGACAGTAACCAGGAGCAGTGAGAGGAGGCACAAATTTGGGAGCAATGAGGATGGAGTAATTTCTTTGCCTGTGGTCGTGCCGCAAACAAATCAAATCTTGATTCCAGGAAACTGAGTTTAGTGGAGTTTCCATAACAACTGTGGAATCAGAGATTGACACCAAGTCCACCTGGTGGACAGGAGTCTTCACCTAGAACATGGCATCTGAGGACAGCTGTGGCAGATAAAGAGAAGTTTTCCAGGAAGATAGTGTGGGGACTTCGGGGGATTCCCATAACTGATAACAGCCCATACAAAGATACAGTGCATACAGGAAGTGAATCCCCAAGTCCAACTCAAGTCATGGTGCCCAGAGGAGAGTGATGTGAGAGGATGCTGGAAGTGGCACTGTGAGGGACCACAGATGCTGTGCTAAGGAGCACAGATTCATCCCGATAGTAAAGAGGGGACGGTTAAAGAAATGGCACCTGTCCTTGAGGAAAGGTCAGTGAAGTTGGTGATATGACAAAGGAGGCCGTCGGGAGGTGGGAGGACCCACTAGGAGTGGGTGGGATCAACCAGGAGGGAGAGAATGAGGGTCACAAGAGGGGAGAGAGGAACAGCAGGGGTGTGAGGAAGGTGCGGCAGGACATGGCGTCCCGTTGTACTTGAGGGTGAGAGAGAGAATGAATCCAGAACGACTTCCTGATTTCTGAGCTTGGTGCTGGGCCAGCTCCATTTTCAGAAGGAAGGGAGGTTTGGGTTAGAGATCAGGAATGGAGTTTGGGATGCCTGCAATTGGAAATGAGTTGGTGGACATACTTGGGAGGCTGTTGAATATAAGCATCTGCAGCTAAGAAGAGGGCCTGAGTCTTGAGACAGATACGGGTCACTGCAGCTCAAGCCGTGGCACCAGGTGCCATTACTCCTGTTTGTCAAGGCAGCCTGTCCTCCATGGAGAGGGTGGACCATCTTCCTTTGCTGGTTTTTTTCCATCTGTAGTTGGAAATAAAAGGCTTAGAATTACCATGGATTTGTCCCGAATCCAGCTAAGGAGAAGAAATGGCCAGCAAACAGATGAGAAGGATCATGTGGGCCATTGGCTGGGACCTGGGAGGTAGCATCCCCACTGGGGGCTGCAGGTGTAGAGAGAGTGAGATGAGTCTCCGTGAACAGGTGGTTTTAGCTCTGCTCAAGCCCCTTGACCCTCGTGGCTTTTATCTGCAGGACTGCCCACCTCTGTCCCTCACAGCACGCCCACTCAACGCAGAGGCCATCCAGGAGGACCCTGAACTGGACCTCCTGAACATCCAGGAGGTCCAGAGGCCTGCGACCATTTTCCCACCTCAGGTGCCAGCCCCTCGTCCTCCATCCCCCAGGCTTGAAAGAGGATGCCTGGCTCCTTAGGTAGGGACCAGGGGGTTTCTGAAGGCTGGGGTGACCTGAGAGGGCGGGAGAACTGGTCTGAAGAAGGTCCCAGGAAGCCAGGAGGCACACCAGGCACAGGAGGACAGCAGGAGGGGTGGACCTCTGAATTCCCCGAGGACTTCAGAGGACAGGGAACAAGGGGTGGAACATTCTGGATGGGGGAGGGGCCTCCAAGTTCCTGAGGAGTGCGGAGAGGGGTACGGAGAGCAAGAGATGGGCCTCGGAGGGCCGGCATGGGGTTCTTGGGCCCAGGAGAGGCAAGTGTCACCTATGTCCTGGGAGGCAGGCATCACTGTGACCCTCCTCCCTGGCCTGCATGCCTGTCCTCCCCCAGGTCCCAATACAAGCCACTGGCTTGAGTTCAACTGGACTGCCCCGCAGGAGTTTGTGATCCTGGGCTTCTCGGGGTGGCCCCAGGGCCTTCGGGTGCTGCTGTTTGCTCTCCTGCTGCCGCTCTACCTGGCCACCCTGGCGGGAAACCTGCTCATCCTTGTGCTGGCCCTGGTGGAGCCAGCCCTGCACACCCCTATGTACTTCTTCCTGGGTGCACTGTCCGCTGTGGAGGTGGCCTACACACTGGTGCTGACGCCACGCATGCTGGCGGGCTTCCTCTTGCCCCCTGGCGGCCAGGCTGTGGCCCCCTCCACCTGTGCTGCCCAGATGGGCCTCTTTGTGGCTCTGGGTGGCTCCGAGTGCCTGCTGCTGGCAGCTATGGCCCTGGACCGCTACTTGGCCATCTGCCGCCCTCTCTACTACCCTCAGCTCATGACCACAGGACTCTGCTGGGGCCTCCTGGCCTCCTGCTGCTTTGGGGGCTCAGTCCTCGCCTTAGGCCTCACCACCGCCATATTCCGGCTGCCCTTCTGCCGGGGCGGCCTCGTCAACCACGTCTTCTGTGACCTCCCAGCGGTTCTGGTGCTGGCCTGTGGGAACCGGGACCTGCAGGAGCGCGTGCTGCTGGTGGCCTGCCTGCTGCTGCTGGTGCTGCCCCTGGTCCTGATCCTGCTGTCCTACACCCGGGTGCTGGTGGTCATCCTGGGGGTTGGGGGAGCTGCAGGCCGCCGCAAGGCCTTCAACACCGTGGCATCCCACCTCACGGTGGCCGTGCTCCACTACGGCTGTGCCACCGCCATGTATGCCAGACCCCTGAGCAGCCGCTCCCTGGAGGAGGACAAGCTGGTCTCGCTCATCTACATCAACCTCACACCACTGCTGTACCCAGCCATCTACACGCTGCGCAACCGGGACATGCAGGGCGCCCTGCAGCGGGCAGTCAGCCAGAGGACCCCAGGGATGACCCACCAAGCTGAGATCACCTAATGCTGGATGCCAGGTGGCATCAGTCCTGAAACATCCCCACTGATGGAAATCTCGCCCTTCCAGAGCCATCTATGGCTCCCCAGTGCCTACTGGACATAAACCTGAGAATGGAACTGAAGGACCTCCAAAATTGGACTCCACCCTAGCTGACTTTGAGCTAGAGAGTTCTTTGCTGTGGAGAGATCTCCTGTACAGAATAAGATGTGCAGCAGCAGTATCCTGGTCCCTACTCATTAAACGCCAGGAGCTTCCTCCTCCTCTTCAGTTGTGACAATCAAAAATGTCATTGGACACGAACAAAGGTCCCCTCCCGAGGGGCAAAGTCAGACCTGGTGTTTTCAACAACTGCTCTAGCCATATAGTGTCTTTGGAAGAGAAAGAGGTACTGATGTACATGAAGTTTACATGTACATAATCTACATAATTGACTTACAGAAGCATTCTTGATAATAGAAAAAAATCAGAAATGTCCACAAAGGTCCACTAGTTATAAACAACTTGTGGCATATTCAAGCAACAGAATACTATGCAACAACGAAAAAGAATGAACTACTACCAGCCATAACAAAACAAACCAAAAAACAACCACATGGCTGTAATATGACATTTACGAAACAAGACACAGAGTACATACCATGGGATTCCATCCAAAGTGCAATGAAAAACTAATCCATATTGGCTGATGCCCTACAGTGTTGACTTGGGTTGGCAGGGGACATGGGAGAAGACTGCCTGTGCACTGGAAATGTCCTATCTTGGTTTGGGTGCTTATTTTAGGGGTACGTACATGTGCAAACTTTTATCAAGATGCACACTAGAGATCTATGTACCTTACAGTGTGTAAAATAAACTACAGCCAATTCTAGTTATTTATAAGGCGAGGCCAGCCTTCACACCCTTTCATACCTCTGCTGCTGCCTCCTTAAGTCCCTGGCATATTTACGCTTTCCTCCTGTGAAAATTCCTGTATAATCAAGAATCAGCCCAAGTACCAGATTCCCTGTGAAGCCCTCCTAGGTACCTTTCCTTTCTTCTTCTCAATTACTCTGTCGACACTTTAAGATTAATTTTAGCATCTGCCTCAGTCCCCACCTACCCAACCACCCACAACGAGACTGAGATCTTTAAGGTCATATTTTCAAGCCCTATTCTTTTGTTTCAAGATCCATGAACTTGGAGGTTCTTAATAGTTGATAGAGGAATAAACCATAGCACACCTGGGTTGTTCGGGGGTCTCATATATTAGACACCTGAAACCTACCAAGGGCAAGGAGGTAGCTTGCACCCTCCTCTGGACTCTTATTCTAGAAGCATCAGTGTTGGCTGTGAGGACGCAGGTGGGTAGTTCTTGGACCCAATGTACCAATCAATGCCAAGGAGCCTTGAAAGTAGCAGGTTTGTAACTTGGTATAAGTAACAATATTCAGAAAACCTGATAGTCCTGATTGCACCACCAAGACCAAGATCCCAGATTCCATGGAACTTAAGATGTCACTCAGGACTCCCTTTAGCCTGATCACCCCCCACAGGGCCCACATGGAAGCCGAAGACTTAGAGGCAGGATGGGCTCCGGTCAAGTGTGCCTCCCACCTCCTGGATGGAGAAAGTACATCTGCAAAGTGGCCGGGAGAGCGGTTACCAGCCAGCAAGAGGGAGCTCCTCGAAGTCTCGTGGAGGAGGTCTGTCACTGCCATCTCTAGCTTTGCCTTCTGCGTCCCCGGGACCAGACCCACATGGAACTCCTATCCCACAGCCCAGGGCCTCCAGGGTCCTTCCCCAAGTCCCACAGCTCAAGGGAAACAATCTCTCCCAAGAGATACTGGGACAGTTAATTTTTTAAGAGTTTGTTTTTAAAGCAGCTTGAGGTTCATAGCACAACCGAGAGGAAAGCACAGCGACACCCTGGCCTTGCTGCCCGTGCCTGAGAGCACAGCTTGGAATCTGGACTCAAGGGTGCCTTCCTCCAAAACACGTTCTCCTTCCTTCTGTTCCAAAGACCACAGCAAACTTTCATGTTAATAGTTCTGTTTCACCTGGGACATGAGCAGGCCAAATTCAAAGCCAGCTCAGATGAGATGCGGGGTGGTGTTCAGGACTCAGTGAGAATTCTTGGTCTGCCTTTTCCAGCTGCACAGACTTTTAAAGTTCTGCATTTGAGCTACTTGGGTGCCAGCCCCACCCTGTATACCCCTGCCCCCAAGTCTCGCTTCTTGTTTTCCTATAGACTTTCACATACAAGGTTCTAGACAGACAAAACCAGACCCACAGTGTAGCTATGGCATCAACTTGTGATTTTATTTCTGGTTTTCAGATCCCTCGACATAGCTGGCACCTGGGATCTGGATTATGCGTCTAAGACAATATTAGCTTTCTATTGTCCGTCATTTCTAGGCGTCTAAGTGGAAGGGCCTCTGTGTTAGGCAGTCCACCCTATTGCCAGAAAGGAAGCCCTAACCTTACACATTTAACATATAACTTTTGACTAGTTGGTTGGGAGAAATCACAAGATGTCCTGAAACAGCTTCCAGATTCAGGAGCTGTAACACTTGACATAGAACAACAGACCCTGGTAGGCGGTATTATATATGAACTTGTGGTTAATAAATTCATATTTCACTTATAATACATATTACAAAGACAGATGGTGGAGCTTCATGTAGAAAGCCTTGGATATATATTCTTTATATTGGGTGTCTGTAAATTCAAAATTGTTTTCACTAGTGCAACTCAAAAATACTCTCTAGGTAGCACACTCAGGAACATAACCCCACGAACCTCTGGAATTGTCGACACTTTTGAGATCTGCTGTGTTAATGACTTAATTTATTTCCACATTTTAATGCTTAATAGATCCACAGTTAACATGGATGCCCTTTATCATTATGCATATCCTATTAAAAATTATCACTCCACTGCCTCCCAGCCCTGTGTGCTTCCCGACTCAGCAGAGCGGCTGATCTCCCTCGCCTGCCTCCTTGCAGCTCCGAGGCTGCTCCACACCCACGTGGCCTCGCCTGCTCCCCTGAGGGGCTGCTCTCGCGTCCGGTCAGCCGTGCAGTTTCGCCCTGGTGTGGATCCGGTGGTGGCGGATGAGGTTGGCCTTCTGGGAGAAGGTCTTGCCGCAGTCCGAGCACTGGTAGGGCTTCTTGCCCAGGTGCGTGCGCTTGTGGATGATGAGGCAGGAGTTCTGGGAGAAGGCCTTGCCGCACTCGCTGCAGCCGTAGGGCTTCTCCCCGGTGTGTGTCCTCTGATGCAGGATGAGGTGCGACTTCTGGAAGAAGGCCTTGCCGCACTCGCCGCAGCCGTAGGGCTTCTCCCCGGTGTGGATGCGGTGGTGGATGATGAGGCAGGACTTGCGGGAGAAGGCCTTGCCGCACTCGCCGCAGCCGTAAGGCTTCTCCCCCGTGTGGGAGCGGTGGTGCTCCATGAGGCGGGACTTGTGCGAGAAGGTTTTCTCACACTCCGAGCATTTGTAGGGCTTCTCCCCAGCATGCGCCATCTGGGGTGCAGAGAGGCCTCCCTTCCGGGACACCCTGGGGCCACGACCGCGGTCTCCACTCGGTTTCCTTTTTGTGAGCCTTCTCCCCTTGCAAAAGAGAGCCCTCTCCCTGAAACCACCTCCTGGGCCACTGTCCCCGTAGGATCCCTCCCCTCGGTGCACTTGGTGATGGACGATGAGCTCCGACCTGCGGGAAAAGGCTTTCCCACACTTGGCACATCCATGGGGCTTCTCACCGTTGGTTCCCTGATCCGCACCCAGGGCTGCGTCCCTGCTTAAAGCTTTTCTGCACTGGGTACATTCCCGCGGACGCTCTCCAGGGTGTGGGGTCTCCAGCTTGGAGTAGAGAAACAAGTTTCCGTGACCATCGCACTCAAACCTCCTTCTGGCAAGGTACGCACTGGGACTAAATGCCACGCTTTGCTGAAGTCTTTCTCCGCATGAGTCACACGTGTGGGGTTGCTGTCTCAAGGGGACCAGGTGTGTGTTCTGGGGGTAGGTTTTTCCAAGTCCAATACATTCATGGAGCCCTCTGGTGATTAATTTCTTTGCATCTGGTGCTGCCACTTGCCCCAAATGTCTGTCTTGATGTTCCTGTCCTCTGTCTACTTGGGCATCAATTTGCCAAACTTCTAGGAAAAGAAAAAAAAAAAAAAAAAAAAACTTTTCATCTTTCCATGTATCATAGCATAGTTATTTTAGAAGTGTCTGGAGGGAGGGTTTATTTTGTGATTTTTAAGCCTAGTTGTCCAGACTGAAAAATAATGCTACTGTAAACACCTTCTAGTTCCTTGACTTTTGAAAAGAAGAAGGGAGATAGTGGAATGAGGGACGAAAGGGCCACAATACTTTGCTCTGAACAAGTCTGACCTGGCAGATTGACAAGATGATGCAGACACAAGAGAGCAAGAAAGAAATGCAGGCTCCAGGTGCCTCCCCACACCCACAGGGAAACAGGATCTGGAGTGTCTACCCATTTCCGTGGTTAGAAACTGGCCTTATAGGAAAGTGTTTCCAGCTTGTCCTGAGGACGTCACTAAATACAGAGCTGAGATTTAGTCAGCGGGGGACCCCATGGCTCTAGCTTCCCCCAGGTGAGGGGGGCCCAAGGAGATAAGGGTAGGTAGGAAATATGAGCAAAGACAAGACACACAAGGGTTCCCTGGGGAATGGAGAGAGGAGGTGTTTAAGATATCCGAGCGAAGGGTTTTAAGAATCTTTTTTTTTTTTTTAATTTTTTAGTTGTCAATGAATCTTTTTTATTTTATTTATGTATGGTGCTGAGTATCGAACCTCAGGGCCTCAACACATGCCCGGCAAGTGCTCTACCACTGAGCTACAACTCCAGCCCCAGCTTTAAGAATCTTATATGTCAGCTTCTTCATCCTGTGCATAGACCCTTACAAGCTTCTATCTTCATTTACCTTTTTAAACCACAGACTCTACCTGCCACTTCATCCCTGGCACCGATATGCACTGCAAAGATGTCACTCTTCTGTTCAGAACTCGTGAAGTTTCAGAGCCCAGCTGCTGAATCCCTAAGAGGTAAAGACCATGGATTGCTGATGCCCCATGAGAGGTTTCGGGGGATAGGGCTGAACCAGGGATGTTTTTAAAGCTCCCCAGGGGATTCCTGTGTGGATCCCCAATTAATAACAACTTCCCCGAATAAATGTTTGACAAAGATTCCTTTCCTAAAGGAAAGAGGGATTTTATAACTGTCCACCACCAACTTCCCACAGAAATAAGGAAAAACAGATTAAAGGCTCTTGTCCCCATAGGATGATACCAAGATGTTGAGGGAAAAGCTGCAGTTACAATCTCTTGGGCAGAATGAGGCCATGTCACACCATCTTGAAAGAAGAGGAATGTAAGAGTCATATGGAAAAGGGTAGCAGAGTCACCAGGCACATGAAGAAAGAGTGGCATTAGCTTCTAAGGTCAACTCAAACCAGAAATGAAATCAGAAGAACCAACTAGCAATTAGACCGTGCAAGTTTGTGATGTCTGAGAATGGTGTTAGAAGAAACAGAAAAGGCGGAAGGAGATCAAGAGAAATTCTGAAGTGGTGGGGGCAGGACTTTAGGGGATCAAAAACAGAAAACAGCAACATAAGAAGTTATGGAGCTAGAAGCAGAGTAGGAAAATCCCCGCTTCCCCAAAGAAGTGGGCGGGATTCGAACAATAGCTCTGAGTAACCGGGTCACTTAATTTTCTACTGCAGAATCAGGTGATAAAAGTGAACAAGTGCCTCATACAGGTGAACATGGACGGAGACAATGGTGACAGAGTCATCAGTTTACCCTGAAGCACAGGAATGGCTTTCACCTGCTTGCAGGTGTGAAGGAGAGGGTGGGAACAAATACAGCAGCACCAAATAAGTTTCGAGGCATTTCATGGAAAGATGAACAGAAGAGTGACAGGCGACAATAGCTATTTTAATACAGAGCAAATGTGAATCCCTAAACACGTGAGAAAGTCTGTTTTATAACATCAAGGGGAATGTACAAGATGGAAGATTCCAGAGAAAGACTGAGCAAGCGAGTTTTTATGGCAGAATAAAAGGATGCAGGAAAACAGATCTCTGGCTCAGTGGTAGAGCGCTTGCCTGGCATGTGTGAGGCATGGGGTTTGATTCTCAGCACTGCATGTAAATAAATGAACAAAAACAAAGGTCTATCAACAACTAAAAAAATATTTTTTAAAAAATCCAGGGAAAGGAAAGGAATCACGCAGTGATGTGCAGGTAGCCGGGATCACTTGGACATTTCAAGGTCTCGGGTCAAATATCTACAGCTGTTTGCAATGACCCAAGACTTTTTTTTTTTTTTTTAGTTGTAGGTGGACACAATACCTTTATTTTATTTATTTATTTTTATGTGGTGCTGAGAATTGAACCCAGTGCCTCACACATGCTACGCAAGCACTCTACCACTGAGCCACATCCCCAGCTCCAACCCAAGACTTTTAGGAACATTTACCTGGGAAAAGAAACCAAAGGCTCTGCTTTGGGCCCCATTCCCACGGTCCCCCTCTAGGCTGTCCTTGTCTCACCTGGAAATCTCCATCTGCGCATCTCCTCCTTCCCTGCCCATGGCTCTGTCCCCTGCTCCAGCCTGGAGATTACAGCTGGCTTGCCGACTTGACACCCTGTTCAAGAGACATAGTTACAGGATCTGTGCTGAGTTACGTGGAGCTTCTCAGCAAGCAAACAGTTTGGGCCACACACTGAAACACTGACTTCTCAGTCAAAGAACAGGCAGACATTCCACTTGAGAAGTGACTTCAAATCACAGTCATCCCTGGGTGTCTATCTGCAGGAAATTGGTTCAGGACGTTCCTTTTGAGGTACCCAAATCCCTGCATGTTCCAGTCCTTTATATGAGATGCATGGCGTTTACATAAAACTTATATCCTCCTGTGTATTTTTTTTTCAGAATTTCTTTTTTAAAAAATTTTAATTTGCTCTAATTAGTTGTACACGACAGTAGACTGTATTTATACATTTTGAAAGACATACATAAATGGAGTATAATCTCTCATTTTTCTGATCATACATATTGCAGGATCCCATCGGTCATGCAGTCGTATATATACATGAGGTAATGATGTCTGTTTCACTCTGCTATCTCCTGTGTACTTTAAATCATCGCTAGGTGACTTATAATACCCAACACATATAAATGCTATGTAGATAGCTGTACTGTATTGTTTAGGCAATAATAAGGGGGAAAGTCTGCACCCATTCAATACAGAAGCAACTTTATCCTGAGTATTTTCCATCCACGGCTGCTTGACTCTGCAGATACAGCAGGCTGACTGCACACCAGGTAAGATCAAGACACTGACTGCCGAAGCCCAAGGCCCATCACTCGGGGGTTTCACTGTTCACATAACTGAGAAAGGAAAGGTGCTCAGACGTAATCTGAGGACCAGGGAGAGCCTTCCTCACCCACAGAGACCAGGTGGCTGTAGGTCTCCAGCATCACCTCTCGGTACAAGATCCTCTGCACAGGGTCCAGCTGCTGCCACTCCTTCCGCGTGAAGCCCACAGCCACATCCCCGAACGACAGTGACCCCTGGAACAGCATGTGCCTGGTTAACTTGGAGTGATCAGCACTGAGTATAAGCAGCAAAGGCGAGGGAGGTGGATCTCACTGGGTCACAGGCCAGGTGTCCCCGGGTTGCGTTATCTGGGGGACTTAGCACACCCATCACCTTGGACTACCTTTGTGGGGAAGAGAAAAGATGATTTTAAAAGTTCTCACATGGGGTCTCCACTCCCTCCTCCAGCGGACCTGGTAAGTTCCCGCACTCTACCTGGGATTTGGGGCTGAGAGGTGGAACGCAGCACTGCCTTGATCTAAGTGGCCTAGAGTGTGCTGGGAGGAGCTGAACCACAAAGACAGCAGCAGAGCAAGGTCACCATGACATACATGCTTATGAAATGAAATTTGATGGACTGAGGTCAGGTCCAGCTGCACAGGAAGTCCCATCTGGGCAGTCACGAAAGGTCAGTGGGGCTCGGGGGCCTGCAGGATAGTCTTGTGGAGAAGGCTGGCACCAGTGAAGGAGTCCCGGGAAAGTCTGGCAGGAACCACAACGAGCTGATGATGGAGAGCAGACGTGTACTGACCATCGCAGCACAAATTAAAGGGTCCCCCGCCTTTAGGCAATGGAAACTCCTATTGAAGGAGAGGAACCACAAAAAAAAAAAAAAAAAAAAAAAAAAAAGAATTTGAAAGAAAGTCAGAAGACTCTGGGAGGGAGAATGGGGAAATAAATGAGAGCGCAATCCTGACCGTTAAGATGAGAAAGGGTAGAAATGAAAGCTGCAGCCAGAGGAAGCAGGAGGAGGATCCAGACGCTGAATGGGGCTCACCACCCCCATGAATTAAAAACCTGGATTTGAAATTTTTAACTTATACCAATTAGAAGAAAGAGTAAGAGGATAGATTTATTGAACGGAAATAAGGATTTAAGTCACAAAAGGCAAAGATCAAAAAGGAAAAGGTCCTACGTTCATGTATGAATCCACGATCGGTGAAACTCCACCTGGTGTCAAACCTCAAGAACGGGAAGTCACACTCCACGTGCGTATAATACGTCAAAACACTCTGCTGTCCTGTATATCTAAAAAGAACAAATGTAGCCAGGCGAGGCGGCGCACACCTGTAATCCCAGGGTTTCGGGAGGCTGAGGCAGGAGGATCTTGAGTTTAAAACCAGCCTTGGCAAAAGTGTGCCACTAAGCAACTCAGCGAGACCCTGTCTCTAAATAAAATACAGAATAGGGCTGGGGGTGTGGCTCAGTGGTGGAGTGCCACCGAGTTCAAGCCCTAGTACCCAAAAATCAAAAATTTAAAAAGGAGAAAATAAGAAAAAGGTGGGCAATATTACCTACATTTTAATTCATACAGATGCCACTTTAACGAAAATTAAAAGCAATTTAATTTAATTTAATTTAATTCCTGGAGAAATTTTCAGGCACACAGCTGACCACATTTCTGTGAACTCTCAGACAGCAATACGGAACGGACAAAGGGCTCCACGGAAGGCTGTGTCCAGGACGGGACGGTCCATCTACAGGAGCAAGAAGAAAATAAACTGAAACGGGCTCGTGGCAACTAATCAGAAAAATGAAATTTAGAAAATAAACACCAAAAGCCACCTCATCAGTGAACACTTAAAGTGTCACAGAAAGGTCTCAAGGCATCTCACACTGAAAGAACCAAAGGATGCAGAGAAAAAGGAAGCGGGTGGGAGCACCGAGCGGCCCCCAGCCAGAGAGGAGTGGAACCAGGCACAGCCAGGCTCCGCATTTGCGCCTCTCCACCGGCAAACGCGCTGGCAGCCAGAGCAAGCTGAACAAAAGACAGCAGTGGTGCCATTGTTTGTAACAACAGAAAGAGAAGACAGCCACCCAGTCTACAGGGGCTGGGACGAATGGACCCCAGCTTTACCATTTCTACAGATGGTTTATAGATTTGCATAAATGCAAATAAAATATTAAAAATCAAAAAAATATTAAAATATCAACTTCACAGATGTATTTCTGGGAAAGAAGGAGAATGTAGAAAGGAAAAGGGAACAGGAAGCTCATCAGTTGAGGGGACTGGCTTGGGCTATACACAGCTCTGGAGGCAGAATGCCAGGGTTTGAATCCTAGCCCTGGCACTTGCCAGCTGTGTGACCTTGTGCAAGTTACGTTCCCTCTCTGAGCCTTAATTTCTTAATTTGCAAAATGGGAACCATGGAAGTATTCTGCCTCTTAGAGTGCTAATGATTAAGTCAAAACACACTGAATACTTATTGCTGAGGTCCTCAGTTATTCATGTTACTGTCAAAAGATCTGAAAACAACAGGACAAAATGTTAACATTTATTTAACATTTATTCATTGTGACAGGAATAAGGTCTCTTGGATCTTTTTTTCCCAGTGCCAGGGATTGAATCCACAGCCTCACACCTCACATAGTAGGTAAGTACTCTACCACTGAGCCACACCCTCAGCCTGGGTCTCTTAATATATTACCCTTACTTTTTTTTTTTTCTTAATTTTTCAAGATTAAAAAAGATCCCTGCTCAACCACTTCTCCAGCTTCCCAAAAAGAATGCTGAAGAACAGCAGACCTATCTTAAGAAAACAGAGTACTAAAGGAGCCCTCCTCCAACAAGCAGACCACATGAAGCTTTGAGAACAAGCAGTGTGCCTTTGGGATGGGACAGACAAACTGACAGAGTAACTGCAGACACAGACCAAGAGTTCTGTGGGAATTGAGCAAGTGACTGAGAATGCATGTAAACTTTAAGTGCAAGTTAAAAATGCAGGTGTTCCGTCTGGTGCGGCGGCCATGGGCATCCTGAAGGAAACCAAGTTAAGTGTCTGCCCTTGGCTACGAGAAATCTAAGTTGGGTTAAGCTTTAGACAGCAAAACAATGAAATGGGGCTGGGGATGTAGCTCAGATGGTAGAGTGCTTGCTTCACAAGCATAAGGCCCTGGATTTAATCCCCAGCACCACAAAAAAAAATAAATAAAAAATAATTAATTAATAAAATAAAATAAAATGGCAAAATTATATTGCTCAGGGGATTCTGATGTTGTCACATGACAAATGTGACCTCACACTGATAACAGCTCTGAAGAAGAGTGAGCAGCGTGGGGCCTTCCTCATGGAGGCTGGAGAGCTGAGGAGCCCCCTAACATGTGTTGCTCCTGCAGAGAGATGAAGGATGTGCAGACTTATGTAGGCAAATGGGTGGCCTGAGGTGTCCCCCACGCGGATGCAAGTAGGAGCAGAAAGAGATGAGGGGAGGGCAAACCAGAAAGGAGCATGGAGCCCAGACCACGCCGAGAGCGAGGGCATGTCACAGGATGATGTCCTGATCTCTCCAGAAAACTTACAACCGAGGGTGAACCACTGAAGCCAATGAGCTCTGACATCAAGGCTGACTTATCACACACTAAGCCTGTGCGGCCTGACAAATATCACGAGCTGAAAAGTTTCTCGTAGTCACTTTCCTAGAAAGTAACAAGAAATGGGTGAAAGTAATGTCACTGAACTCAATGTGTCCAAAATATAATCGTGTATTATATAATCATTACTTAAAAGTCACTGATACATTTTTCACTATTTTTCACACTACATCTCCAAAAACCTAGTGTGAAACTTATACCTGCAGCACATCCCAGTTAAGCCACCATTAAATGGTTAAAATAAAATTCAATACTTGGGACTGGGGTGTGGCTCAGTGGTAGGGCACTTGCCTAGCAAGTGTGAAGCACTGGGCTCGATTCTCAACACCACATAGAAATAAATGAATAAAATAAAGATCTATCAACATCTAAAAAAAATACTGTCAAAATGATGCAATTGTGTTTAACAGAAAAATATTTTCCTCTTGTCTAGTTTTAAAATGTGAATGTAAGTTTAAAATGCGGTTGCGTAGTAGACACAGCTCAGGGCTGTCTGTGGACTCGGTGTGCTTCCTAACCCAGCTCTGGTTGGCCACCAGCTTCTGTGACTTCAAGGACTCTGACTGGTGCTCTTCACATTCGTGAACTCCTAGAGAGGCCCTTCAAGAAGATGCGCTTTGAGGATGCTGACAAGCTGATGCCACATAACATCACTGTCATCAGAAGAACCTAACAACCAAGGGAAAAAGGACTTAAGGAGGTCAAGGGCCGAGGATGAGGACTGAGCCCCGAGAAGAGAGAGGAGGCCTCCTCCTCACCCTTGAGGAGAATAGGCCGATCTCAGATTGTCTTCCTTCCACGTCTCTTCCAAAGGCTGGAACTTTGAGCCATTCCCTCTCCATGTGTCAAAAGTTATAAGGGGGTGCTGGGGAGATAGCTCAGTTGGTAGAGTGCTTGCCTCACAAGCCCAAGGCCCTGGGTTCAATCTCCAGGACCACAAAATTTTTTTTTAAAAAAGTTATTATGGAAAATAATTTGAAGAACAATTTGTTTTCCCATTCCTCTAGCTGACGGGGTATTCTGTCCAGGTCAGCATGAGCTGAAGCAGGCTGCTTCTGTAGACCTGAGCGTTCTGATTTCCTGAGCGACCGTCTGCCTAAGCACACACACCGGTACTCATCTCGGGGCAGTCAGGAGAGCTCTGCCCTTGTGTTTGTTTCAAGGTGTTGACTTGGGAAACTTCCTGCTACATCTCATATACAAAGATCCATTTCTAAAATGCCTAAACTGTATTTTCCCGGAGAAGATGACATGCTTCTCCCAAACAGACAACATGAATTCTATATTGGATGGATTCAGCTTCTTTTAAGTTACAGAAATGTCGATGTACGTTGAAGGGGCACCATGTGACTCTGGCAACCTCTGCAGTGACTCCTCCCTGCCCTCCTCAGGGCCCGAGTGGTCATTCTCTTCCTGTCCTCACTGATCCTGACTTCTGCTGCATTATTTTTTGGATTGGGTGCATTCTTTAAGATCCTGAAATCCCTGGGGAAATGAAGCACAGTGAAAAGAAATGCCACACTCACCTGGGACATGATCCTCCCCTTCTGTCCTGGGTAGGTAGACACCTGTGGGGAGAAGAGGACATGATGAGCCAGGTTGGCCTCGTGGACTCTACTTACCTGTGTGTTCACCCCAGGCTTCTGCAAAGGAGCCCCGTAATCACAGTGAAACCCTTGCCTTAGAAAGAGAATGGGGTACCAATCTTGTAAGGCTTGGTTTTGCTTCATTTTGCAGTACTGGGGATTGAATCCAGGGTTGCTCTACCACTGAGCTATACCCCCAGCTCTGCTCAGGCTGGCCTCAAACTAGCAATGCTCCTGCCTCGACCACCAGAGTCACTGGGATTACAGGTGTGCACCACCATGCCCAGTAAGGCTTGGTTTGAATGCATACATTTGTGAATATATACATTTATGTCTTGGTAATCAATGTGCAATTTACTACAACCTTCTATGCCCCAGAAATTACAATTTGGTGAAACTCTGAAGAAAATAAATAATATCCAAATATAGAAGACTTGCTAAATATACTACATCTAAGACTTGCTAAATATACATTTATTATATAGCTAATAAAATCACGAAAAAAAATTAGTAACATGTTGATAAATGAAAAAGGGGGTTGAAAATTATTTGAGCCAGAACACACACAGGATTCAATCTCTGAAATGACCTAAGATAAAATGCTAGTAGTCATTAGCTTTGGGGAGTAGACAATGATTTGTGTGTGTGTGTGTGTATACATACTAGGGATTGAACCCAGGGGCACTTAACCACTGAGTCCTTTTTACTATGAGATAAGTTGCTTAGGGCTTTGCTAAATTGCTGAGGCTGGTCTTGAACTTGTGATTCTCCTGCCTCCCAGCCTCCCTAGTCCCTGGGATTATAGGTGTGTGCTACAATGCCTGGCTAGATAATGATCACTTTAACATTTGTTTCTTTGTACAGAGATGAATTTTCTAAGCTTTTCTGTGACAAACAGGCATTTCAGATATGATCTTTCTTTAAAGATTTTGTTTTGTTTTGCAGTGCTAGGGATCAAACCCAGGCCTCCTACATGCCAAGTAGGCGCTCTGCCACCAAGCTACACTTCCAGCCCCCGTGTGTTATTTTTAAAATATCTGTAGGCTGCTAATCATCTAGCCCAAAGCTTCTATCATCAGTTCTGCCCTCAGAGTTGAGAAATCCATTGGAAAATATAAAAATTGGCTTTTGTAGGCAGAGTTCATTAAATGGAGCTTATGAACAGTGGCACTCAATCCTGCTAAATTTGGTTTGTTTGCCCTGGTCTGGCTCTGCCACCTACAAAACATGGCATGAATTTTGCTGACTCCTGCATCCTCCTGTTTCCTTGTTTCCCAGGAATCAGGAGCACAAAGCCTGAGGAACTGCAGGAAGCACTGGCCTTACCTACCTATCACTCCCCTGAGTAGATTCTGGGTAGGCCGTAGAAGCATCTCCCCAAAGTCAGCAAGCTCACCTGGAGGCTCAGTTCCCGAGTTGATCCAAGAATTCAGCAGAGACACTAAAACCCTGCAGAATCAATGGTAACTCTATAAATAATCCTTAAAGTGTTTTTCAAAAATTGGAGACTATCTACAATCTTGAACATGGAGATCAGTTCATAATTATGATACAATTATAGCATGCCAAGTTATGAATCAATTTAAAATATTTTAGAAAATGAATTTGGCATGGAAAGATCTTCCAGCCGTACTAGTAAGGAAAAAAAAAAAAAATCAGAATCTACACGAGTGTGTGTGATCCACAGAGTAATAGGAGGTAGATGGCATTTTCCCAGATGCTTTGGAATTTTAGCTAAATCCCAAACACCCAAAATTCTGGAGAGATGCTAGATATACCCTAACAAATTCCTCCCTTTAGGAGAGGGACATGACAAAAGGACTTTCTGCCCCTCCAAAGCTCAGAGGAGGCGCTCCAGGAGAAGCTGGCAAGGAGCCCCGAGGGTGCCTGCGAGAAAGGAAAAGAGAGCTGGCCCCACTGTAGTGTAGCTTCCGTGGGCACACGGTAGGTCCCCAGAGGGCTCTTGTGCAAGTCTAGGGCATGGGTAAACCCAGGAACAGGAGCCAGCTTCAGAGCTGAAGGGTTCAGAAGCCAGAAACTGGCCAAGGCCACCGGGAGCAGCCTGAGGAGAGGTTAAGTGGGTGGCGGAAGGGCTCACCTGTACTCCTAGCATTTGCTAAACTAGCAATGTCAGGGTCTCCTGGAAGGACCCAGGGAAGCTGAGGGGGCTTGAGATTTATGGGAAGGATGCCAGAGTGAGGAGAGTCACCCTGAGAGGTGGGGAACACTGAGGCAGGAGCTGTGGGGCAGTGCACAGAGATCTGAGAGCACCTCCAAAGAGTACCGCCACCTGACCTCCTGCCAACACCCTGATTCTGCACTTCAGCCTCCACAGCTCTGACACGACACATTTCTGTTGGTTTATCAACCCAGTTTGTGGTACTTTCTTACCGCTATCCTAGAAAACTGATACAGGAAGGCTGACCCAACTGTGGGTCAAAACTAGTAGCTGAAGACACTGTCCTATTTCCTGTTTGTATATATCGACCTCAGCACATTTAATGTAGTTTTGTAAACATAAAAGAAAAATTCTGAGGAAAACGTTCACTATGGTTATCTTCGCATGGTAAGATTTTTTTAAAGGCAGTGCATTTTCTAATTTTTTAAACAATAAGCACATGCTCACTGTTTAATATTTAAATATTTCTTATCATACATACATCACCTTACTGCATTTTCTTCCCATGAGCCTACCGAAGCCCTTCCCCAGGAGGAAAGGAACCCAAGAAGGGTTGAAGGGGCAAGTTTTATCAATGACTAGTGGCAAGGTGGAAGCAGCCCCTGCCTGGCCACAGCAGCCCCTGGCCTGGGGGCTGCCTCAGCCTCTAGAGAGTCCATGGGCTCTGAGAACCTCTCCCACCCATTTCCTCCAGTCTTTTTTTTTTTTTTTTTTTTTTTTTTCCTGTGGTGCTGGGGATTGAACCCAGGGCCTTGTGCTTGCAAGGCAAGTGCTCTACCAACTGAGCTATCTCCCCAGTCCTCCATTTCCTCCAGTCTTTAACATGAGAAAGAAAAACAAAATACTCTCTGGTTAAGAAAGCAGCCTTTATGCTGTGACCACAGTGCAAGAGGGGAACATACATGGAGGTGACAGTAGCATGGGCAGAACTAAAGTCTCACCACACAGAAGAAGTGAAGGTCACCTCATGGGAGTGAAAGATGGCCGTGGCTGGGTTCTTTCTCCAAGGGTCAGGAGAACCCCCTTGCTCCTAGCTCTGCCCTCTGTCCTCCCAGTAAACTGTCCACTCCACTAAATCCTTGAAGGCCCTTTGATGTGATGGTGTCACCCCAGCAGCTCTGTCCCCAGGGGTCAGGGTTGTTTCAGGCATAGGTAGATGCTGTCTTCACTGACACCGTCCACCTGCAGCCCTGAGCTACGTGGAGATGCCTCAGAATAGGGACCTTGCTTTTGAAAGAGGACTCCTGCTCTCCAGTCATCTTCTGAACAAGAATAGTTTTGTCCCTGGGATGCAAGTCCGCTCGCTTGTGGACCCAGCACTCACCTTCAGTGGGAGGCCCCATTTTGGCCTCTGAGCCTCTCTGGAGAAGAAGAAAGCTGGTCGGTGCAGGAAGGAGGAAGCCGTCTCAGTTACCAAGTCTGGCCCTAAGCCTTGGCCAAGACACTAAAGAAAATTGAGCCATGAGGCTCCTGGGAGAATATCAGTAGGGCCCTTTGCATCCCAGCTGCTGGCAGGAGAAGCCAGAAAGACCGAGCACACAGAAGGAGTCTAAGCTCCTTTTTCGGCTTTGAAAATGGAGGGGCCACATGAGAGGGAAAGCAGGTGGCTCTAGAGCCGAGAGGCCCCTGCCGTCATCCAGCAAGGAACTGGGGACTGAGTCCTAAAACCCAACTCTGCCAACCACTTGAATGTCCTGGGAAGCAGATTCTTTCCCTGCGCCTCCGGATAATAGCCCGCCAATGCCTTGCTTTTGGCCTTGTGGTACTGGGTGGAGAGGCCAGCCAGACACACCTGCACTTCCAACCTGAAGAACCGTGAGCTCGTGAATAGGTATTGATCACTCCATCAGTAGTTGTATAGACAACTAACACATGCCTCTCCTCTACTGGGTGCTCACAAGACAGCTTCGGGTTGAGCGGGAGCCCAGGCACACACCTTGGGAGTGAGGGTCTGAGGGAAGGCATTGCTACCCAGAAAGGAACAAAATGAAGCCATCCAGAATTTCCTGGGGAACAAAAGCTGGAAGCTGCTAGGGGAGGGCAGCAAACCCTTATGATCCCAGATCACAGTAAAACCTACTGCATTTTGTCATGGCAGAGATGCAGAAATGCATCCTGGGCTTAAGCTTAGGTGTCTCCTAGCACTAGAAGAGGAGCAGGATCACGGAGACTCCAGGACCGACCTAAGACTGAGATGACAAGGAGTACTTCTGCCCCTCCCCACCAGGCTGGGAAGCACTGAGAAGCAAGCAACAGCTATCTACACCAGGAACGGGTCAAGAGGGGATGACCCCACTTGAAGCACAACGTGATGCTACAGAATTATGAGATGAGTGGTCCACTGGAGGTAACCATAGCAACAGAAAACCTACCATCTATTCCAAAGCTAACTGGATGAAGCTCAATCATCCTGTTGACCTCTCAGCTCCACACAAAATGACAGTCCAATATAACTGAGCCCATGTCCAGTCTCTGCTGTCCCCCACACAACATCTAAGCCTTCAAGAGAAAGATATGAGATGTGCAAAGGAGTGAGAAAAAAAAGAACCCACTGTAGAAAAACCGAGCAATGAATAGATGCCAACACCCTCTTAGAGCTGTAGGCAGCAAGAGATGCATACAATGGAATCGCGTGGCAAAGGTGCATAAAGCAAAAAAGTCCAGGAGAAACTGACAAATCATCACAGTAAAGGATTTTAATATCCATTTTTGGAAATTAAGACTTCGAATGCAAAAAAAGAAAAAATAAGGATACAGAAGACATAAATAACAATTCAGAAACTCAATGAATTGAATATAGATAGAAGAATGTACTCAACAATTAGAGGATGTACATTCTGTTAGACACAGAGTATTTATAACTAATGAGCTAAAATACACGCTTCAATGAATATCAAAAGAAACTCAATGTTATATAGATCTGACACAGAAATCTGTGAAATTAGAAAAATGCAAAAAATATTTAAATTATTAAGCCTCAAATGAAATGGATCCATTTTCAAAATTATACCCATTAAAGAAACACCAGGTTCACTTTTTTTTTTAATTTTATCAAATTCTATTTAAAATTTTTGCAATACGTATATGTAGTTCATTTGGGGTAGTTGTCAATTTTAGTAACTTACATTTTTCTAGAATATTATCCCTCTTACTTTTGGATTTATGGTGTTAAATAATTACTAATAATAATTAAAAGTAAATAATCTCTTAACATTAGAAAAAGTTCCTGAAATAGCCTTTTTCATGTCCAGAAATGGTTTGTTTTTGCCTTCTCTTGATCAATCATGACTAAGATTCCTTTCAATCATAAATTTTAAATACAAACCAATTATTATTTTATTAATGTTAATAAATCCTTCCCAAGAATTGACTTTTTTTCTTTTTAACTTTTTTATTTGGGCACAACTTTAAAGTCTTGAGAATCATACCAAGAATTCCTGAATCCCGTCATCTAGAAGTCCCAATATTAACAGCAGGTGGAGAGATTTTTTTCAGGACTGATGGAGGAAGAAGTTTCCACCATAAGGTGGCAGAGCACATACAAAAAAGTTAGTTGAGTGAGGCCCTTCCAGGGTCTCTGGCATGGGGAGAAGGGTAAGGCTACTCCTGGGTATCTCTGCGTCACAGCCACTTGGGGTCTTGATAACCAGATGGTTTGTCATCTCTATGGATAACAGATGGTGACTGCCATTTCCTGGGATGTGCACAGCAGGAAGGCTCTAAACGACTAAAAATCTGCTTAATTTGGGTTATGATTAAAACAACAGGATGCTTTGATATTTAAGGTTAGTTTGCTGGTGGGTTTTTGAATTAAGATGTCTCAGCCTCCTGAGAAGAAATGAATAATGAAGGGGTCACTATGTACAGGCCATTTCGGGCTCATTCACGTAACAATTTACTTCATCCTTCTTTTCCTCTTTCCCCTATAGATAATGGAAAATGTGCATTTCCACAAAATCAAGGATATTTTGTCACACAACCACAGTGTGTAATCAGAAATCAGGAAATCAGGAATCCAACACCACGGTCAAGCCCACAGCCCTCATCCACATTCCACCACTTGTCCCGGTAATAGCCTCTCTGGCTATGGAGATCTCAGATATTTCACTGCTTTCTTTTTCATGCCTCTCTGGTCCAATAGTCCAGAACAGTTTCTTCAATCTTTGTCTTTCAGAACACTGAAATTTTTAAGAATTACAAACTCTTATAGTTATATTGTTCTTCGATTTAGGTTTTTTTAAGGTTTCAGCATGATTAGATTCAGGTAATACATTGGCAGCAAGAACTTTTTTTTACCTCTGCTATATTATTTCTTTGAGTCTGAAAATTTCTGTTGGGTGTGGTGGCACATTCCTATGATCCTGGTTGTGCAGGAGATTGAGACAGGAGGATCATAAGTTTGAGGCCAGCATGGGCAACTCACTGACACCCTGTCTCTAAATTTAAAAAAATTTTAGAAGTTCTCAGTGGTCAAGTTCTTGCCTAGCATACGTGAAGTCCTGTTCAATCCCCAAAGTTATGGGGCAGGGGAGAGAAGAGGAAAAATAATTCCACTTATACTTGTTTCTTTTCTCTTACACTTTTTGGGTTTACTCTTTTTCTAGGCTAGCCTCCTGAGTTGAATGTCATTAATTTTCAGTCTATTTATCTAAAATTTTATTTTTTGCAGTGCTGGGGATAGAATCTAGGACCTTGTGCTTGCTGGGCAAGCACTACATCTGAGCTACATCCACAGCCCTTTTTCTTTTCTCGTTTCTGTTTATTTGTTTAATTAATTAATGCTGAGACAGGGTCTCTGCCAAGTTGCTGAGACTGTTCAGAATTTATGATAGTCCTCCCTTGGTCTCCCAGGTAGCTGGGATTACAGAATGGCACCACCATGCCCAGTTTCTCTCAGGTTTTTTATTTAATGTATATCTTAGGGTAATAAGAAGTTAAAAAGAAAGTACTGAAATTAATTATTGGGACATTTTGTGAAAACTAATAAAATAATTGGTTTGGATTTTAAACTATGGGCTGGGAATGTTGCTCAGTGGTTAAATACCCATGTGTTCAATCCCTGGTATCAAAAAAAAAAAAAAATGTGTACTTCTTTTCATTCATTACTTTCCCATGTTCATATATGAATACACAACCAGTGTAATTCCACATCATATAACAACCAGAAGAATGGGAAGTTATACTCCAAGTATGTATAATATTTCAAAATACATTTTACTGTCAACTAAACTGTTTACTGTATAACTAAAAGGAATAAAAAACATTTAAAAACTAATAAATTGACAAAGTTCAGACACAACTGATCAAAAGAAAAAAAGCAAACCATGAAAAAAGAGACAATTCATAAATAGTAACTTTTTAATATCTTTGTTTATTTTTATGTGGTGCTGAGGATTTAATCTAGTGCCTTGCACATTAGAGGCAAGCACTCTACCACTGAGCTGTAGCCCCAGCCCTGTAATTTTTTAATTATAAGAAATTGCCATAAAAATTTAATGCCATAAATTAAAATTAAATGGGGCAATATTCTAGAAAATGAAAATTACACAAATTGACTGAGGAAGCCAGAATAAACTATTGAACATTAAATGAATTTAAACTCAAAAATACACCAAAGAAACCTCAGAAGTTTTATCAAATTCTATTCAAAATTTTTACAAAGTATATAAGCCAAAATAGATTTATACCTAGGACATACGAAAAAAACACCAAAAACAAGTAAGAAAAAGACAATCAAGAAATAATAGACAAAAGTGTTAAATACACAAAATAATCCAATGTATTATTTATGGCTACATTCATACCTAGTATGTAAACAAAAACCATAGAAGGATACATAGAAATGTTTGGACTTGTCACCTTTGGGTGGAAGAGTACCAAAAGGCTCCATAGTATTTATAAGATTTTAATTCTTTAGAAAATCCGAAGCAAATGAAACTTTTAACACTTGCTCAATCTAGATAAGTACAAAGATTTCTTTCTGTGTGCTTAACTTTGCTATCTATGTAGATGTTTTCTAATATTACTACTTTAGTAGTAAAATATAATTATGGTAAAAAATAATTATGGATTGGAAATGGGAGAAACCTCTAATAGGAAGCCAAGTGTAGGTCATAATGGAATGAACACGCATTTGGCTTCATCAAGATTTAAAATCGGGGCTGGGGTTGTGGCTTAGTGGTAGAGTTTGCCTAGCATGCGTGAGGCACTGGGTTGGATCCCCAGCACCACATTAAAACAAACAAACAAACAACAACAACAACAACCAAAAGAAACGAAATAAAGGCATTAAAAAATATTTAAAATCATAGTCCCTGTTTCTTTCCCCTAGCCCCAGTTCAAATCTGTTTGTCTTTAAAAAGCATCAAACAGACTGATCCTCCTTCAACTCTGCATTACATCCCATATGGCCTTTGCTTACCTCTTTTCACCAAGTGCCTTAAAGTAATGGTCTACACTAAACCGGCTCCCACCTGCTTACTCTACCTGTACGTTGCAAAAGGAGGCGAGGTGCTCTTGCTGTCTAGCTCACGTTGTGTCCTGTTTCCATGCCTTTACATATCTGAGACCTTTCTGGCTAGCTCTCACTACCTCAGTCCTGCCCTTATCAACTCTATTCGTTTCGAGTATATGGGAAACCCAAATCCACCAGTGCCTTGCAACATTGCACCGGGCTGGAGCCGAGGAAGACCACCCCCCGGCCCCCGACCTAGCCCGCAAGCCTCCTCCAGGGGCTCCCAAGTCTCCAGCCTCTTTGCCGCGCTAAGTCCGGCAGTACTGTACCTCTCGCCCTTACAAATGCTGCTCTCTCAGCCCGGAATACCCTTTTGTCCCGTTTCACCTGCGTAGACCCTATTTTCAGGTCTGACCTGCTGTCTCCATTCTCAAGTCGGAACTGAGCCTCTCCACGGTGGGTATTCATTCAACCAGTATGGGTAGTGATCAGGCAAACTCCTGGTTGCCCTTATTTGTTAAAGTGACCAACAATTCCACAAGATTCAAGCTAAGGATGGGACTCAGTTCTTTGCTCCCCTGGAATCTGACCCAGGAGCTCAATAAATTTTTCTTGAATGAACAAGAGCCCTGAGATACCAACCACTTTACATTCTTCGTTTTCCTCGTCTCTGTGCCTTCTTCTGGCTATAGTGTGGTGTGGGCAGGAGTGAGGGAAGGTTAGAGAGGAAGGGGACATCCCCTACCGGGACAGTGGCTTTCCTCCGTGACACCTTCCTCCCCTAGAGACCCAGGCACTGGACTAGGCAGGAGTGGAGTTCAGAGACCTGGATGGGCAGAGAAGCTCCAGGGCAAGGTTTAGAAGCAAATCCACTTGAGGAAAGAGGGGTGACCTTTGGGCAGCTCACCGGAGTCCGCGCTGTCACCTAGGTGGTCCCTGCACACACCTCTGGGGGGTGGGCTCCGACGAGCAGCGCTGCGGGAGGACAGTGTCGGTGAGAAAACAGGCTTGCCCGCAGCTGCCGGACCCACTACCTGAGGGTCCTCCAGCAGAGCCGGACAGCACTCCGACACTTGGATGTCGGACTGAGCCCCGAGGAACACGCACTACACCTGCCTGGTGCCCAGACGCGTCTGCAGCAAGTGGGTGCCAGCCACCCTGGTACCACACACAGCCCCGGAGCGAAAGCACACCTCTGTGAGGTAAAGGAGCATCCAGTCCCAGGCGCTGTAGGTACAACTTAGGGTCCGGAAATGCGCACATCCGACCCCAACCCCTCAAAACACTGCGTAAGAGCCCCCCACCACAGGGGGAATCGGACTACAACTCCCAGTAGGCTCCGCGGCCAGGTGCTTCCGGCTCCCTGTGATACACTTCCGGCCGTGGCGCGAAGCCGCATGGGCAAGCCAGACGTGGCAGTGTCCTGACCGGAAGATGCCTCCGTGGCACCCGTGGACTCTAAGGCTGTAGGTGAACGTGCCCCCTCCCACGTTCTCCCCTCGCCTGTGGTCCCTCTCGCCGGTCCCCCGTGAATCTGATTTGACCTCGGCCCTGCGCCACCTTGTGGAGTGGGCAATGGCTTTCACCGAACTCCAAAGTCCGACCAGGGGCTGGCGCCAGGTCTCGCGCCTAAAAGTATTAGGCCTATTCTCAATCCTCGTGACAACACCAAAATGGGTGTCCTGACCCCCATTTCGTAGATGAGGAATCGGAGGCAGCCTAACGCCATATGCACCCTGGAGGAATCCTGGGAAAAGGTATCAGGTTTCAGGGACCCTCCTGTAAAAATTATGGCTGTAACTCATAAGGTGATCATGAAGTTAAGATGTAGAAGAGAGGACTGGGGCTGGGGCTGGGGCTCCGTGGTAGAGTGCTTGCCTAGCACACGTGAGGCACTGGGTTCAATCCCCAGCACCACACAAATATAAACAAATAAAGGCATGCTGTCCATTTACAACTACAAAAAAAAAAAAAAAAAAAGATGTAGAAGAGACTGAAGTGGAGGTGGGACTGGACTATAGCCAGAGCGTGCATAAAAATAGAACTCTGATCAACTACAGCTGCAGTTGGCCCAGGAAACCTGGAAGTTCTTATTGACAATAAACAGCCCATGAAGTGCATTTGCTCTCTCTTCTAATGATCCAGGAAATTAACTTTTATATAACTTTTTAAAAAATAATTTTTGCAACCAAAAGCCCCAAGTGACCAGAACTTGAACAATGTGACAGCTTCCTTAAGGAACCAACCAGAGAAAACCAAATATGCAGCCCTTACTGCCACCTTTTGTTCCACATTTTTGAACATTTTAAAAGCTGATTCCTACTGTTTGTATGGCCTCCTTCTGATTAGCCACCTCCAGCTTTCCTAGGTCAGTGCCTCGAATCAGGGCATACCTGAAGCCTTCCCTATAGCCAACATAAAGCTTTCCTCCTGCCTTTGAGTCTGCCAAAACCGACTCCCTTGCTATGGCATGCTCTGAAAAAATAGCCTTTTGCCTGTTCTAATTTGAGTGACCTTGGTTTATTTCCACAGATAAAATTAATATTGTTATGTAGATTCTGCTTATTGTGGCCAGCTTATTAGCTTACTACCTTTGTGCAGTTTTTCCTGTCAGTTGTTATGAAAATTATTCAAGATTCACGTAGTGATGATAAAAGAAATTTGAAGTTTAAAATAACTTTTTAATGCTAGCCCATGTATACCTCTGCAATTAAATCTTAAAACTCTGATATTTCCTGTATTACATAACTGTCAATAAATTGGAGTTGTTGTTTTACAATTTTTACTAGAACTGATAGGGGACAGATATGAGTGGTGAGAATGTGAGGTTAAGGAAATAGTTCTATAAAATGGGACCACTGTGCTGGCCCCACATGCATTCTTTTCCAAGAAGCAATTTACTCGCAGCCCTGCCTGCCTGGCTTAAGTGGACAGGATATGTCACATTTCTCAGCAAACTACCTATTATTTGTAGGAGTAATGCAGGTCCAAAATAATGTCATTGAAAAGACCACAGGTTACCCGGAAGGAGGAGGCTTTTGTGACCCTTTTCACAAACCAGATCCTGGAATTCAGGGAGATAAGGGTAATTCCTCCTAACCATAAATCCTAACCATAAAATCCATAAGACTTTATTGTTAAGAATCCAATTTGAGGGCTGGGGATATAGTTCAGTTGGTTGCGTGCTTGCCTCACATGTGCAAGGCCCTGGGTTCAATCCCCAGCACCAAACACACAAAAAAGGAATCCAATTAGAACCAGTCATTATGGGCCAAAGTGATCCAGAGTTGTCATGGCAGTGGGGACTTAAAGCTGAAAGTTATCCTGCTGTCAGTCAAAAATCAAGAAGTGAATCTGAGGACTGCCTGGAAATATCTCTGGGATCTCCAATAAAACTGGAGTGTAGGAGAGGCACACTGTCCATCTCCTCTCTGAGAGGACCCACTTCTCTCCCTTGGGAGTGTCTCCTTTTCCTTATCCAGAGATGTTTTCTTTATTTAATTTTTAGTTGTAGATAGACACAATACCTTTATTTTTCGTGGTGCTGAGAATCGAACCCAGTGCCCCGCACGTGCTAGGGATGCACTATACACTGAACCACAACCTCAGCCCTAAGACAGATGTGAATTTTCATGTTTGTTACTCTCAGCAACATGTCTGAAATCTTTCTGACCTGATCACAAGAACTGGGGTTCAAAGGGGGACCTTTGTGCCGACTCAGTTTTCCAGAAGGACCCAACCCTATGACAGAATTACTGCAGAGTTTAAACAAATAAGATTGTTTGGAGCTAAAATAGATATCCCTTATCAAAAGTGAAAAGGCACCCAAACCTTTCCAGACGTGCGAACTCATACAAGAGATTTTATTAGGCAGACGAACAGTGTCTGCCTTGAAGAGAGAGCTCGCGAGAGAGGGCAAGGCGGTGGAGCTTCGCTTAAGTAGTTGAGTTTCCCGGGCTAAGGACCATCGGGCCTGTTGCTGAGCAGTTAAAATTGGCGGGCTACGGATTAAGCCAAAGGCTGTGGAGCACAAGCTGACAGGTGGACCAATGGCTGGCTAGGATGGCAGGGTGACAGCTGGGGTGCTGTCATGCCTCCTTGACTTCTCCCCCAAGACGTGTCCTGTGCTGGGCTGCCCAGGAAGGAGCCCCACAAGGTCGTAGGGTGCGCTGGTCGTAGGCAGCCTGAGGCCTGCCTGGGTTAGAGCCAGACTGCAGGGCAAACCCAGCGCCTGCCTGCTGCCTGCCACGGCCAGGCGACATCCAGCGGGTTCACCCTGCCACAGTGTCCGCTGGCTGTGCAGCCCACTATACCCTATAATGTCTCATGTGTGGTGGGGCAAAGAATGTCTTCATGTGATTTTTCAAAAAACTATTGAAATGGTCATTTTAGATACTAATATGTCCAAATAGTAAATTTTATATTAATTTGTTTTGCATTCCTGGATACAGAAAGTGAGATTTTTTTTTACATGCTCTTAGAATCAATTCATGCCCTTTTCAAGGAAATAAAGTGATCCTGGGGCTGGGGAGATAGCTCAGCTGGTAGAGAGCTTGCCTCGCAAGCACAAGGCCCCGAGTTTGATCCCCAGTACCAGGAAAAAAAAAAAAAAAGTGATCCTGTTCTTTTGTAACATGGGATTTGTTTTATTTGTTTTGTTTGGTTTTGTTTCTACTTCCTTTATCATCAGGTTTGGATATCAGGGATTTGAGTCCTTTGCTGATTCAACTGCAAGAATAGATTTCTACATTGTGGTTTGTTCTAGAAAGAATCAAACAGAAGAAATCATCTCCTTACAAAATGTTCAGAGAGATTCATTTATGAAACTTCTGAATACAGGAATTTTTGAAGAATAATCCTTTTAGGGGTTTTGTTTCTGTTCTTCCTGTTTCACTTATTTTGGTAACATATGTTGTCTTCCAAATTGTCCTTTAGTTAGTATTTAAGTTTATTTTACTGTTATTTATTATGTCTATAAATTTAATTAAAATTTGTAGGTTTATTTTTAGAGTTTTCCAAGAATTAGTTCTCTTTGTATTGATTAGCTAAACCAGAGATTTGCCTATCAATTTTTCAAAAATTGAAGTCTTAGATTTGTTTATTCTACTTTTCCTTTTCTTCCCTAATAAGAGAGAAAATAAAATTCTCCTAGAAATCATCTTCTAACATCAACATTACATGGAAACTACTTTAAAATAAATGGGGAAGTGGAACTTTCTGTTCTAATTGCAAACAGAGAATTTTAAATGTATGGAAGCATATTATTTAGGGTATGAATAAAACTGCTGTAGTAAAGAACCCCAAATAAAAGTGTTTTAAAAATCATCAATGATTATTTCTCATGAAACTACCCAAGTAGTTCCAAAGGAATCACAAAACTGGGTTCCTTCTAAATTACTGCCTTGCCATCCTTAGGGGTTTTCCTATTCTGTATGGTTCAAGATGGTCATTGCCACATCTGTATTTCAGTCAGTGGGAAGGGAAAAGGGAAGTGGATAGAAGAAAACTACCCACCTTTTTAAAATCATTTCTTGTCTTATCCCATTAGACAGATCTTAAGTTGGTTTACCATCACTATTTACACACAAGGCTGGGAAATGGAGGTTATTTGAGGAGAGCAGTGTTTCCAAGTTAAATGTGGGGCTGTCAGGGGAAGGGGCATATCCACTACTTTAGAAGGAGAGACCAGAGGAGTAATAACTAGCAGTCTCCACCACCAGGGATAAGATAGGAAGCAGGATATCACAGGGCCTGCCAGCCAAACCATTCAAAATGACAGTGATACTAGCCATGAACCTCCTCATACCTCCCTCTGTGAGTTAGAAGATAGATTGCACTGAATTTACTTGGTTTTTCTGTTTAGAGGATTTTATTTTGCTTTATTTTCCCAGGCAGACAGTCAAATCTGGTTCCCGTTACTCCATCTTTATGGAAACACAAGTTCATCTTCATTTTGGAGGATCCTTTCACTGGATAGAATTCTAGGCTGCCAAGATTTTTGTTTTCCTTTCAGTACTCAAAAACACCATCCATTTCTTCTGACTTCCATAGTTTATCTTATTTCTCTGCTTTACTTTTATAATGTGTTTAATAGTTGGATGTAAGAATCTTAGAACAGCAAGCCAAGAAAAATATGATTACAGGATAAATTCATTAAATAGAACTTAGAGTAGAAAGGGTCAAAACACAAAGATCTAAATGCTTAGAAGCTAAACAGGACAATATGTTCTTTATTTTAGAATAAGGAAAGATTTTTAAGGAAAAAAAAAAAATATATATATATAAAACCCAGGTAGTTATGGGGGTAGGAAAGTTATGAGATGGGATTAAATGTGATGTGGGGTGAAAGAGAAAGGGGTGTCAAGAATAACCCAAGGGAGAAAACAAATGGCCCTGGCACTAGCCCCAGTCTTGCAAAAATCAAGGAATACCATCATATCATGGCCATTACAGCAGTTTGAAATCTAACATCCAAGTCCCATTTCCTAAGCCAAATGACATCCCCTGAAACTGCCTTATTATGTCATTACCGCTAGTACTACTAGTTAACATTAATTGAATCCTTACTAAATGCCAGACACAATGGCGATTGTTTTCCATACAGGATTTATTGACTTTCCACACCAACCTTCTGAGATAGGTACTACAGGTTGAGTATCCCTTATCTGAACTGCTTGGGACCAGAGTGTTTCAGATCTGGGAGTTTTTCAGATTTTGGATTACTTACATAGACTACATCAGTTCAACATCCCTGATCTGGAAATCTGAAATCTGAAAAATTTTGAGCATCCTGTAGGCATGATGGATTTAGAATCTTTAAATTAAAATTTTAAATCTTTAAATTGAACATTGAGGGATGCTCAATGTATAAGAATCTCCAATTTACCAATGAGGAACTTGAGGTTTAGAGAGATTATATGTCTCATATGGTTAGAAAACAAGATTTAAAATTCATGATTTCTGAGCTGGGGATATAGCTCAGTAGAAGAGTACCCACGTAGCATGCACAAGGCCCTGGGTTCCATCCAGCATACCCAATAAGGGAAAGAGAAAACTTCTGATTTTATCTTCCTCAACATACCTGTTGTCTAGAATTTATGACCTATGATCTTAAAAGTCATTTAAGAGACATACCGACATCAAAAAGTTAAAAAATGAGCCAGGGGTGGGAATGACATCCACCATTTGAACACTCTTGTCTTGGAAAGTTTAACAAATCTTTTTTTTTTTTTTTTTTTTTTTTTTTTTTGCAATGACCATGAAATAACTAACCCTTCTTTTTTCTCCTACATTCTTCTGGCTGTAGCATTTCCATCCTTGAGAAAGAGTCTTTGGATGGAATATACTGTCATGTCTTCACATTAAATGATAATAGAAAAGAAAAACAATTCATGTGGTTAGTTAACAAAATCTGTTCATAATTATGTCAAAAGAGTTTTCTGATTTCTGAATATAACCGGGTGTGAGCTTCTTTAGATACCTTGCTCTTCAGTTTGAAGGTGAAATAATTTTTTGAATAAGCCCATTATCTTAACAAAACATCTTTTCAGAAGGCATTTTCCCATGAGGTTAGACTTGATTGGCTTGATTTATCTATCTCATTAGGTAGAAGGGAGTTTGGATGCACAGAGGAAGAGGATGCGGTTGAGGAATTGGAAACCTATCACAAATACAAATCTTGTACATAGCACCTCAAGTCTTCATGTTCCTTGGGGGTTACTTTAATGTATTTTCCCATATAAATTAGACCTCTCAGTTTCTTTTCCCACTTTGATCCTTATCCTTTGCATCTGAGTGAAGCTGAATTCCTATAAGCTCTAAAGACCACCCCCTCTTAAATGCTGGAGCCTTCAGTAAAATCTGACCCACCTCCATTAGAAATCATAAAGGCAAAACTGATCAAAACGTGGAAATTTTAGAAAATCAAAAGACACTCCCTTTATACAACTCTGTTCAAATAGTAAGAAAGCCTAAAAGAAATTTATAATTTTCCAGAGAAATACAACTTACCAAAATTGACCCCAAGTAGAGACAGAAATTCTAAGAGAGCTACTTAGCATAAAGAAGCAGAAAAACAAGAGTTTCCACATGTAAGATGCACTTAGTGTTACAGAGAAATTACACCAAACCTTGAAAGATCACATCATGCCAACTGTTCTCAAAGTATTCCAGAATAGAGAGAAAGAACATTTCCAAAATATGTTTATAAAATAAGAGTATCATTTTTTTAAAAGCCGATAAAGAGGGGCTGGGATTGTGGCTTAGTGATAGAGTGCTTGCCTGGCATGTGTAAGGCACTAGTTTTGACCCTCAGCACCACATAAAAATAGATAAAAATAAAACAAAGGTATTGTGTCCATCTACAACTGAAAAAAAATTTAAAAGCTGATAAAGATCACACACCAAAATAAACCTTCACATCAACCTTACTTTTGATGTCTTGATGAAAAATCTTAAGATATTAGCAAACAGCACTCTATTTTAAAGATAAAACATTGTAATCAAGTGATGTTTCCTTCAGAATTTGGGTGCTCAAGTACTGGGAACATCATTAATATAATACATCATGTCAATGGAACTAAGCAAAAAAGTTGTATGGCCCTTCTGGAGGCAGAAGAAGCATTTAATAAAAGTCAACACCTATTCATAACAAAAGAAACTATGTAAATAGGATTAACAGATACTTCCTTAAGATGATGAAATATGTATATACTCCAGTCCAAAGTCAACATCTTAATGAAAAAATTCTAAAGAATTTCTCAGTAAAATAAGTAATGACACAGACTTTTCACTCTACTCATTAATATTGTGTTGGAGTTATTCAGCACTGCAATGAAATCTGAAAAAGCAAATTAGTAATCCAGTGTGGTGGAACATGCCACCTCCAGGTACTCAGGAGGTTGAGGCAGAAGGACCATTTTGATTGATCCCAAGAGTTCCAGGTCATCCTGGACAACATAGTGGGACTCTGTCTCCAGAGAAAAAAGCAAATTCAAGCAGAGAATAGGGAAGAGGTTAAACCATATTTTTAGGTGATATGATTATAGACCTAGAAAACGCAAAAGATTCAACAGAAAAACCACAAGAAAATTTGTAAAAGAAGATTATAAAATCAACATGTAAAAACTTCTAAATAAACGAAAAGCACCTTAAATGTATTATAGAAGAGGCTGTAATGGAGCATTGTTAGCAAAATTACTTCCTTGAAAAGCTTTATTTCTTAGAGCTGTTTCCTCTTCCCCTCCCAATCTTTCCCTAATCTATTTCCTCATCTTTAAAATCTCTTTTTCATGCTGTTAAAAATTCAAAAGATAGCCCTCGCAATGCCTCTCCTCTCCTTAGTTCAAAAGGTAGTATGTTTATATGAAAAGAAAATGCAGATGCTGGCCCCAGAAGGTCAAGTTTCCCTTTTATGCTATAAGGAGGTAACAGAGACTTGGAGACACTGAAGGCTGCAACATCTTGGAAGAGGGTGAATCCTGTGAAATTTCTGCCTTTTGGTCCACTGCACACCTTTTACTCTCTAATGAAAGCTTTCCATGCCCCTGACCCTTTTGAAGATGAGCTTCAAGACAGAAAATCCTCTTCTAATCTTCTTCAAAGCTGGTTTTGAATTAAACCTGTTCTTCCCTTGCCAACCCACTTCCTGAGCTACAGTGGAGTGGGATGAGCAATGAAGTCTTTCCTTCCTGGGTTCAGTTTTTGGTGAGCCAGCCAGAAGGAAGGATCCCATCCCTGAGCAATCTCCATTGAGGGGAGTAGTGGAAATTGTTTGGGAAGGGGAGACTCAATGCTCATTCTTACCTATAGTACTTTTAGAGACAATCCCAAGAGTTGCCCACAGACATTTTAAATCCCAGGGATTATTCCCCCTTGCTTCCTGCTATGTCATCACTATTTATAAATGTTTTGTGAATGAAGGAAAAGTGTTTTTTAATGGGAACTGATGGGTTTCAGCTGGGTACACAGGAGAAAATGGCTTTTTTTTTTTAACCTGGTGTGGGTCATTTTTTGGCATGGAGTAAAAAGCTCTCTCTCAGCCACTTGGGACTTTAATAAGCTATTTGTACCTCATTAGTTGGATCAATTCTTTCTTCCTTTCTTTCTTTTAGGGTACCAATCCACGTGAGATAAAATTCAGAGGGCCAAAATTCCCAGATATTATCTATTTGGAGAGGGTTCATTTGTTTGGTCTAGATTGTTTTTCTCATAACTCCTTTATTTTCACACCACCTAAGGGTCCTCTGGGCCATATACTAGGTGACTAGACAATTATGAATATGATTCTATGACTAAGAAGGAGTCAGCATGCTACTGTAGCGTTACTGTAGCGTGGCCTGTACATGTGTTAGGCTCTGGTGATAGATGACCTCCTAACAATTCCTTAAATTATCATACTATTCTATAATTGGGGTCATTTTATAAGAGACCAAATAAATAGGATGTAATCCCTTACATACAAGTTTTCATGCTATTGTATAATGAGAATTCTAAGAAAGAAGGAAATAAATTGATAGCACAGAGTGGAGGGAAAGACTTTATTCCCCTCCTGGACAAAACAAAAAACTCAGAATCAAAGGGAAAATTAATTAATGCAGAAATTAATATGTTGGATGTTCTAAATTCACCCACAGCCAGTGTAGAAGGTATTGCACACCCCACAGAGGATGAGAGACATGACACCGCACTGTGCCTCCTCCCTCATAGCTCAGTAGGCAAGAGGAGTCTCTAACTCCCGACAGGGCACTCGATTTGGCCCTGGAGCATCCCAAATGGGAACAGGACAATATCCCCTAAGGCTATCTCCAGTTGGAGCTTTAGATCAGGGTGGTCCATTCTCAATATCAGATTTGCTAAACTGAAAAAGCTCTGATTCGCCCAATAGAAAGGATCCATAGAAAATGACCTGTTTGTCTCTATTTTTACTCCACACTGTTCTACTTGGGCAGACATCTACACTCTTTTAAACATTACGCTAACTGCAGGTGGTAAAATGCTAATGATAGACAAGAAGATCCTGCAAGGTCCCCTCACTCCTGCTGTCCTGTTATTGGAAACGAACTAGAAACCAAACTATGTGGAAATGATGGGTTAGCTCGATCCTTACAAGGGTTCATCTTGGCAGAATTAAAGAAAGGGGTGTCTAAGCAGAGAATTTTGAACAAAATACAAAGAATACAGTAAAAGGCAAATGAGAACTCTTCGGAGTTCTTAGATTCTATCAGGCATGCTGAAAGTACATGGACACTGATCCAGAAACCCCAGAGAATACGAGGATGGTTAACATAACTTTATGGGGCAAAATGTCCTCAACATTCATCTAAAATAAAACTTCAAAAGCTGGGAGGGGCTATAGGAATGAATCCATCCCAATTGGTGAATATTGCTTTTTAAATATATAATATAAGAGAAACAGAAAAAGATGAGCAGGTTATAGTTTTGTGGCAAGATATAATGGGACATGAGAAAAGGAAGGAGAAATGGATCAGGTGAACATGGAAACAGGGAACCCCTAGGACAGGACCTGTGTGCATATTGCAGGGAAGAGGGACATTGGATATGCGACTGTCCAAAATTCAAGAAAGGTGATGGAAGAGAGAAGGAGAAGCACACAGAGATGATGAAACAGGACTGTGAATCAAACAATGAACGAGGAGGCCCAAAGATTCCCCTTAATCTCTCAGAGCTAATCAAGATTGCCCCACAGGAGCCCCAGGTAAATTTTTGACAGTGGGGAATCAAATTATAGAATTTTTCTTAGACACAAGCACTACCCTTTCTGTTATTAATACTAAGGTAACTCAACTCAGTCAAAGGACAGTGTCTATCACAGGAGTAAGAGGAGAAATGCAGAAAACCCTTCACCCAATGATGGAGTGTCAGCTCAGAGACTTAAAATTAAACATAGTTTCCTTTACACACCACAGCATCCAATTCCATTATCAGCATGTGACTTATTGTGCAGACTAGATACTCAAAATAACCTCATCTCTGAAAAGACAATATCTTTGCTCATACAAACGAGCATAGATTTGTTCAGGACCTGAGAGCTATTAATGCCATGGTGCAGAATGTTCGTCCTACTGGGCCAAATCCTTATGCTTTACTTACCGTCATACCTATGGATTATGGATGGTTTTCAGTATTGGACTTTAAAGATGCTTTCTTTTGTATTCCCTTGGAGGAAAAAGCTTAATTACTATTCACTTTTGGATGGTGAGATTCATTCTTGAAAACTATCTTCCAATAATGCTGGATTGTATTTCCTCGGGGTTTCAAAATTTCTCCCACCATCTTTTATAAGATTTTAGCCAAGGATTTGAGAGCTTTGCAGTTGGAAGAAGGGGTCTTGCCTCAATATGTCAATGATTTGCTCATTGCAAGCCCCAATTATGAAAAATGTCCATCTAACACCACTTTGGTGCTACATCACCTGGCACGCTGTAGATATAAAGTGCTCCCCTCCCATAGGGCTCATATTTGGAAGCAGAGTAAATTCCCTTGGGTTTCAATTAAAACAGGGGAAACAACCAGGTGCAGTGATGCATTCCTGGAATCTCAGACACTGGGGAGGCTGAGGCAGGAGGATTGCAACTTCAAGGACAACCATAGCAACTTAGGGAGACCCTAAGCAATTTACTGAGACTGTTTCAAAATAAAAAAAAAAAAAATTAAAGCATTGGGGATGCAGCCCAGTGGTAAAAGCGCCCCTGGGTTCAATCTCCAGTGCCAAAAACAAATAAACAAAAAAACAAAAAAACAGGGAAAATAGGGTTTAGTGTCCAACCAGTAATCGCCATCATTAAAGCCCCTGTAACTAGAGGCAACCGTGAGCGTTTCTAGGTTTGACAAGGTTCTGCCAAATTAGGGTTCCCAATTTTTGACTCATAGTCAAACCTATTTATGAAGTCCTAAAAGGGTTACATTCAGGACCCTTATTTTGAACTGCTGAACATGTCAATGAGCATGTGACACCTTTAAAGAAAAATTGTCAGCACCATCCATGGGGTTACCTAACCCTCAAAAGCCCTTCAAGTTGTACAACCATGAAACACAGAACATAAGTCCGCTTCAGATGCTCAGAGAAACCCCACAGCCTATAGCTTATTCCTCTAAACAATTGGAACAGACAACCAGAGGTTGGCCATCCTGCCTTCAAGCAGTTGCAGCTGCTTGTGATATCTTACAAAGGTAGAAAAGGTCATCGAGCCACAGTCAATTAGTGTCAATTAGTGCCTCACCAAGCATAGACTTCACTAAGGAAAAAAAAGATTATTGGTTAATGGCAGAACCAATGGACAAATATCAGGCTATTTTGCTGGACAATCCAAATGTTGCCTTGCAAACTGTCACAGCCCTCAATCCAGCCATGTGGCTCCCAACAATGAAAACTGACTCTGATTTGGAACATAACTGCTTAGAAATTCTCTGCGCGGTCTCATTCCAGCAGACTGAACTTGTCAGATGAACTGCTGGAGTTGATGACTGGTTGTTATCCCCTGATGGAGCAGCTTCTTGGACAGACACTGCAGCTGAGCTGTATATGCTATAGTGACACTAGACAAGGTTATAGACTCCATGTCCTCTAGCCAGCACCTCTGCACAAATGGCTGAACTGATCACACTCACTAGGGCTTTACAGCTGTCACCAGGGAAACAAACATCTATGCTGATTCCAAATATGCATTTATGGTAGTGCATGCACATGGAGCTATTTGGAAAGAAAGATTATTAACTTCAGGAAACAAAGACATCAAACATCCCAGGAGAACACTGGCCCAATTTGGGGTGTTGCTTTACTGGTTCTACTATGCTCTGCCCAGGCCACCAAAAGACCAACACCCAAGTGGTTAGAGGAAAGCAGAAAGTTAACTGAGCTGCTAGACAAGCTGCTTGAGAGAAGCAGCTTCCTAGGGATTTGATACCTCACTTGGGCTTGTCTAAGTTCAAGCATGATTACACAGGATGTGGAATGAGCCCAAGAACAGGGTTTCACTGATACAGACTGACTCATTATGAAAACTTAGTGACCATGGATGATTTTACTCCCTGAGGCTCTGGTATATCCAATTTTTTAAAATATTTTGTTTTAGTTGTAGGTGAACACAATACCTTTATTTTTATGTGGTGCTGAGAATCAACCCAGGGCCTCATGCATGCTAGGCGAGCACTCTACCACTGAGCCACAATCCCAACCATGGTATATCCAGTTTTTAAAGCACCTACATGCAGGGACACATGATGGCAGAGATGCACAGGCAGATTTTATACTGCCCGACCTGAAAGGCCACACCTTCAAAAGACTCTTCAAAGGCTTCTACAAGGATTTCATTTGTATGCTTAAAAGAATCCAAAAACTGAACAGAACCTACCTCAAAAGGGAGTATAATATGATGGATGGGATTTATCCCTCTGAAGACTGGCAAAAAGATTTTATTTGGACACCTAGTATTTGCAGACACTTTCTTAGGCTGGGTAAAGGTATGCCAACTAGAACTGAGAACAAAACTGACATAATTAAATTCTTGCTTAAGGAAATTATTCCCAGGTTTGGACTGCTGAACTCTTTTCAGAGTTATAATGGGCTGTCATTGGTTTGCAAGGTCACTCAAAGGGTGAGTAAAGCTTTACAAATGACCTGGAAACTAGCTGCATTGGTCCTGGAAACCACAATCCGCTGGGAAGATGGAGAAAATGAATTATGCTCAGAAAAGAAAAAAGAGAAGAGAAAAAAAAAAACTGGCCAAGCTTTATCAGGAGACACATTGAACATGGATTAAGTTTTGCCTATTGCTCTGCTCCAAATTATGGTAGCACCCTGCAGTGGATTTAAGTTAATTCCCAGCCTTCAGAGTATCTAGGATTACAAATGGGTACCACCACACCCAGCTTGTCCATGACTTTAAAAATAAAATTGATCCAGGCATAATTGCACACTCCAGTAATCCCAGCTACGCAGGAGCCCGAGTCAGGAGGATTGCAAGGTTGAGGCCAACCTGGGTAACTTATCCAGACCCTGTCCCAGAATAAGAACTGGCAGTGCAGCTCAGTGGTATTTTGCCTAATATGTACAAGGCCCGAGTTCAATCTCTGGTACTGCTAAAAATAAATGAATAAAATTGTAATAAAAACACTGAAGCATAGCTTAAAAAGAAAGATTCCAGGCCCTGGGTTCAATCCCTAACACTAAAAGTTAAACCAAAAAGAAATGTTCAAAATTTGTAGGAGCAAAATGATAAAAACACCTGGATGACAAAAAGGGAGACCTGCCATGTTCTTGATTAGATGATTTAATATCCTGAAGGTATCTGTCTTCTCTAGGGTAATCAATAAATTTATAATGAGCTCAATAAAAATACCATTAGCTTTTTTTATCCCCTCAAGTGAGAAACAAGCTGATTATAATTTGGAAAAAAAAAAAAACAGATAAGAATAGCCAAATAATTCTTGAAATAGCTGCTGTCCATATATTAGAATATATTTGCACTTCTGTCGCTAAAAGACACTGACCTATCGGTAGGCAGACACCTCAGCAAAGCAGCTGGGGATAATCCAGAAACAGAACCAATTGCAGATGCAAAGCAAGTATATAATAAAGATAGCATCTCAAGCCAATGAGATAAAGGAGTTTCTAATATGGAATGCTGGGAAAACTGGCTGGCCTTATGGAGACAGATCAAATTAAATCCATTGCTCAAGACACGTCTCCTGTATTTTAAATGAACCAATGATTTAAATGTAAATGTTTTAAAAATGAAACCATACGAATGTTAGAAGAGAACACGGAGAAATTCCTCTACAACTGGGAGAGGGAAATCTTTCCTAACAATGACTCAGAATTCACACACAATGGGGAAGATTAACAAATTCAACTACATAAAAGTGGAAAACAAAACATTGACATAGGGTAAGATACCAAAACCAGGGTAAAAAGGCAGAGGACTTATTGGGGAAACTCTTTGTGACATATGTCATAGACAAAAGGTAATAATTCCTGATACATAAAGACCTCCTAAAATTAGAGAAGAAAAAGATGAATACCTTACAGAAAAATGGGCCCTAGATATGACCAGAGAGTTCACTAAAAAAGAAAAGCAAATGCCCTTAAATGTATGAAAAGTCGTTTACTGTCATTCAATTTAAGAAAGATAAAATGAGAGAAATCCAAATATTTAACAGCATATAGAAAAAAATACTGCACTAGTTTGGGTATATATTATTTTGAAAACTAGTATATAAGAGGGAAAAAATCACTTATCTCTTCTTATATAAATGATACTTCCTAGTAACCAAATAACCAATAAAGGGGAACTAATAAATTAAGGCTTGATAGAAACAGAGTATTTATCATTTTGCAATTCTTAATGAATCATTAGGTGATGATCACCAATGACTGCTGATATCTTTCTAATAAGAAAACCAGACATTCTGTCCACTTATAAGGCTGTATATGACTTTACCTAACAAGCCACCTTGAGAAACAACTTGAGACCTGTGCAAAATCCAGGCTGTGGGAAATTAAGCAGTTTCTCCAACAAATAAAAACAGAGACCAAGGGAGGAAAGAGATAGAGAACGGATCTCTTCATTAAAAGAGAATTAAGGAACATAATAATCATTAGCTTTACATGTATTATGTTATGTATATACAACTAATATTGCTATTATTGTATTATGATATCTAGATAAAACTAATATACAACTAATATTGCTCCTTTTCCATTTTTTTTTTCTTTTTTTTTTTTTTTTTTGGTACCAGGGGCACTCAGTCACTGAGCCACATGCCCAGCCCTATTTTGTATTTTATTTAGAGACAGGGTGTCACCAAGTTGCTTAGCACCTCTATTTGCTGAGGCTGGCTTTGAACTTGAGATCATCCTGCCTCCGCCTCCGGAGTCACTGGTACTACAGGCGTGTACTACCATGCGCGGCTTACGTGCTTTCTTTTGTATAACTGCTCTGGTGTCTCTCTGTTTCTCTGTCTCTCTGTCTCTCTCTGGTGCTGGGGATAAAACACAGGGCCTTGTCTGTTCTGAGCACATGCTCTACCACTGAACCACACCACCAGACGTACTGTGTGTCTTCTGACCCATGCTCTGCTTCTGGGTCTCTTCTGGGGCAAAAATAGTCAGAGGAATATTTGCATTTTATCAGGGACTACACGTCCTGGGAAGATCCTTAAAGTTATATTCAGAATAAGACCCATCCCTTGACCTTTGACAGTATTGGCTCCAAGATGGCAGACCAATGCCCCTGGCCCTAGCTCTGTCAGACAGGTGAAGGCAGGTCACAGCTCAAGCACTCAGAGAGGTGGATGGGAGAAGGGTGGCCTTCTCCAACCTGGGGGATCTGGAATGTTCCTGAGCCCTCCTAAATCTCCTTCCTTTGTTTTTCCTTTGTGGAGTTGATGGTACACAGTTGTTCCCTCTGAAAATCCAATTTCCCTGACCCGTTACCTTGTCTGCTCACCCAAATCCATTTGCATTTCAAACAGAGATTATGGTTGTTTACTGAAGTATGTCTCCCATTTAAATTGGAATCTTTACTTCTCTCCTGTGGGTTTTTGCCTTCTCTGGATAGGTCTATAATCTAGGCCAAGGTTTTATAAAGGAACAATAAGACTCCTGACAAACCCCACTGTGAACTCTGAATCAGTCTGTGAAGGGAAGTACAGAAGAATGAGAAGAAGAGAGCTGGTTTTGTGGGCATAAAAACAAAAAAGGTAAAGTGAAAGACAAAATATGAGAAGGACTGGGAAAATACAAATTTACTAAGTACTTACTATATGCTAAGTACTGCCACGTATATGATCCAAATAAATTCTTTCAACAATCAATGGAATAGCTATTATAATGTTATCCTCATTTTACAGATGTGTAAACTGAGGCTCAGAAAGCCTAAGCGCACAATATTTTGAGATGTAGGAGAAACTCAAAGAGGCAACTTGTTCCAATCTTTCAGATAGAAAGTGGCAGCTGCAACTTGATATTTCCTAACCTGATTCATGTCTTGATTTCCCCCCAAAATTGAAGCTATGGAGGCCTCCAAGACTTACTGGCTGCCAGTATGTTGCATTTCACCTAGGTTGTTACTTCAAAAGGCAGCCTCCAGGCTCCTCCTCTGCAGAGCACCTCTCTCCCCTTTGTTATATCACACCTCCATACACTCTGTCCCCTCAGAGTAGACCTAAGAGCTTCTAACCTCATTTTGTACCTGGGGAATCTGTAAGCCAGAGAGTTTAGCTTATTCAGTAGGTTTGTGACCAGATGGGGACTAGGACTTCTTTTCCTTCACTATGCCCTCTGTCTTGGAGAAGGATGATAAAGAATGACAGGAAACTTTGGGGACATTCAGATGTCCTAGGTTGAAGATGACACTCTGGTCCTCAAAGGCAAGAGTATGCCCAGGAAACACAAGCCCAAACTCCATGCCCAATTCAAGAAAGCAGGCAAGACGCTGCAGCCAATGCTAAACTAGCTCTTCACCACATTTTTTAAAACTGTTAGAAACATTCTAGGGCTTTTCTGTGGTTCTTCAAGGTTGTTTTCTTCCTGTTCAGGGTGATGATGACTTTTAATGGAGAAATCTACATTTTAAGTGAATGCACAGATGAGCATGTGTTTTGATGGGTTTTGACTAACATGTACATCTGTACATCCACGGAACTGAAGCCCAGTTGGGATGTAGACTTGTCCATCATTTCAGAAAGTTCCTTCAGATCTCCTTTCCTACCTTCCCATCCCCTCTTAACTACAAGTGTGAAAGTTCTGACACCTGAAACACCTAAGCCTTCTGGGATGGGGCAAACCATTTATCCATGATACCATCAGGCCCCCAAGAAATGGCAGTCACAGCTCCCCCACCCCCGAGCCAGTTGCTGAAGATGCAAGGAACTGTGCTATCCATTTTACTGGCTGTCACCACGAGGTCACCCAGCAATAAGCAAGTGAATTTTTCACTTCTAAATTTTCCACAAAGCTATTTTTCCTTCTCTCTCTCCTGTTCCCTGAGACCTCAAGCTCAGTTTCTCTATGGCTAAAGTCAGTGACAACCCTGATAGAGAAGGTGAGATGTCTGTAATTACCTTAGCAACAGAACATGCTGTGCGTGTGAATCACATAATCTCATCCCCATAGCAACACAGGATCATAGTGACAAGAGCGCCCATTTAGTCCAACCTCTTTGATTAAAACAAAAGCAGACACAAAGAGAGTCACTTACTGCTCAGATAGCTTTCATGACCTTATAGGTATTCTTTGTTTGGAAACACAATGGGATGTTGATACAAATAGGTTAAGCAGGGGAGTGTCTCGTTGCTGGTTGGTAGGCTGAATTAAGTCCAGGCTTTGTTATTATTAGGAACAAAGGAGAATTTTTTGATGCATGGAGGAAGAGCAAGTCCGCAGGGTATGAATACAGAGAGGTTAGCATTGGAGACCACAAAACCACAGCAAGAAATCTCATTCATTTCTCTCTTAATGCATCTTCAGAAGTGAGATTGCATCATTTTCTGCTTTTGAGGCTGCCATGGAAGGAATGCCCTCCCTTTATCAGCTCAAGTTGCAGATTATAATAAGAAAATATTGTCTCTGTAGTCAAAGCACCAACTCCTGGCTGCTCTCCATGGCAGAGGGTAACACTATGAAATGTAAACATGAGATCTGGAGAGATCCCTGATATCTGCCCTAACTTCTGAATGCACCCTGTTCTCATTCAAAACCAAGGACTCTGGAACCCCATGATGTCTCAGTGACCTCGCTAGAAATATGCCACAAGCTGAGCTTCACAAAAGCAGGGAGCATTTGAAGTTGGCATTTAAAAGATAAATGGATCCTCTCCAGGCAGGCAAAGACCACAGTGTCTAGAGCCGTTTCTGGCATAACCTAGTTGAGCATAACTAATCCAAAAAACAAATGCTCTAAAATCTGAAAGTTTCCATAAGTGGAAAATTCCACACCTGTTAACTATTATTGTTAAGTATGTATATGTGAATAGTGTTAAGAAAATGATTGCTTATCAGTAGAACATGGATTTGAAGTCAGGGATGATGGTGATGCCAGGCACACACATGAGTGGCTGAGACAGCAACACCTTTGCTTCCTGAGGGTCCCAACATACACATTATTTCATACCCAAAATTATTAAAGACATTATGTAAGCCAAGCATGGTGGGGCACACCTGTAATCCCAGAAACTCAGAAGGCTAAGGCAGGAGGACTGCAAGTTCGAGATCAGCCTCAGCAACTCAGTGAGGCCCTAAGCAACTTAGTGAGAACCTGTCTCAAAAATAAAATAAAAATATAATATAAAAATATAAAAATATAAAAAAATATAAAAAGGGATGTGGTTCAGTGGTTAAATGTCACTGGGTTCAATTCCTGCTATCAAAAAAAAAAAAAAAAGAAAGAAAAAAAAAAGACATTATGTAAAATTACCTTCAGTCTATTTGTATGTTGGGCATAAAACAGAAAATAGTTTCATGTATAGACCCCAATCCCATCCCCAATATATCTCATATTATTTATATATATATATATATATGAAATGAGATATATAATGAGATACATATATATCCTCAAATCCAAAACATGAAATACTTCTGGTGCCAAGTATTTCATTTATTTAAGGAATACTCCACGTATTAGCACTGAAAAAACTATGTTCTAGTGTAGCAGGAGCATGTATGGTGAGTTGGCTTAAATATTCCCACTTCCATCAAGAACCAAAAAAGAGGGTAGGGATATAGCTCAGTTGGTAAAGTGTGTGCCTTGCATGCACAAGGCCTTGGGTTTAATCCCCATCACCACACACACACATACACACACACACACACACACACACACACACACAAAATCTCTGTTTTGGGGCTGGGGTTGTGGCTTAGTGGTAGAGAGCTTGCCTGGCATGTGTGGGGCACTGGGTTTGATCCTCAGCACCACATATAAATAAATAAATTAAATAAAGGTCCACTGACAACTAAAAAGGAAAAAAAAGGAACCAAAAAGACAATAATGATAATGAGGGGAAATCTAACTATCCCTCACCAAGCCCCACAAACCTCCTAATTCACATACAGGAGGCTAACCACCTAAAAACAGGGTGAATTGGGACTGGGGATGTGGATTAATGGTATTAGTGGCATTGATCCACAGCACTAAAAACAACCTTTCCCTCCCTGCCCCCAAAAATAAACAGGCAGTCAGAACTTCTGGCTTCTAGTCCAGCAGGTAAGTGCCTGGAAGTTACAATTCTGCACTAACAAGCAAAAGGCTGAACCAACTGAAAAATCAATAACTCTTTTGAGACACTCAGCGGGGTGAGGTCACAGCACAGGGCAAACTGCTGGCCTGAAAAGTGGACAGGCGCCCATGGATGCAAACTGCAACTTACCCGAGTGGAACCCTCCATGGGAACCAGGACTGGGGAGGAACAATGACTTGCTGAAGGTTCAGGGTGGACAAATCCAAGAGAGGGAGAAATTCCAGGGAAGCCTAGTCATCCAGTGTCCTGCCAGGATCTCAACTAGTTTCTCGCCATAAACACATCAGAGGAAAAATGCCCTCCTGCTTCTGGCAGGGTGGAAAGGAGGTAACAACCCCACGTTACCGGAGCTCTGCCCTCAGGAGAAACGAGTGAGCCAGAACCTAATCTGCTAGAGTTTACCAGAACCTACCACGCCAGGGCGGAGGGAGGTAACCAACTCCAGCCTCACCCCCAAGCCATCCTGTCCCACCCCCGGGGGCCAGAAGGCCAGAAGAATAAGACGCACTGGTGCATTTAAGAGTGCTGTCCCACCCTCGGGGGCCAGAAGAGTAAGACGCACTGGTGCATTTAAGAGTGGAGGCCACAACCTCACTACAAGAGTGGATCCAAGGAGGCCCAAGCTTCCGTGAGTTTTACCTTCAAGTCCTTATAGCAAACAGCAGAGAAGAATCCCTTGGAGCTTCCAGCAGGAGGTGGGGAGAAGTAACAGCCGAAGCATTGTTTTTCTTAACAAGTTCTGACTGCAGGAGGAACTAGTTAGCAAGAGCCAAACCTGCTGGGAGAAAAGAAATAGCCAACTCCAGCCCCCTTTAGCCAGGCTATCCCACCTGTGGGGACGTGAGGCTGAGAAACTCATGTGATCTTCGCAGTCCAGAGAAGCAGGCTGATGAGAAGACTGAGACCTAATTGTAGGAACAGAGAATACTTCCCCTCCCTACACATTCTGCCACCGCCATACAGTTGTCCCTTGGGTATCCACCGGGGATTGATTCCAGGACGCCCCCATGGATCAAAATCCAGGAATACTGAAGTCCCTAATCTCTGCACATTTCCCTTATAGTTTATTTTGGTACCAGGGATTGAATTCAGGGACACTTAACCACTAAATTACATCCCCGTGCCGCCCCCCTCCCCCCGGCCCTTTTTAAATATTTTTATTTGTAGATGGACACAATAACTTTTATTTATTTTATTTTTCTGTGGTGCTGAGGATCAAACCCAGTGCCTCACATGTGCGAGGCAAGCGCCCCACCACTGAGTTACAACTCCAGCCCTACCCAGCCCTTTTTATATTTTATTTAGAAAGATGGTCTCGCTAAGTTGCTTAGGACCTCACTAAATTGCTGAGGCTGGCTTCAAACTCCAGATCCTCCTGCTTCAGCCTCCCAAGCCAGTGGGATTACAGGCATGGGCCACTGTTCCTGGCTCTCTTCCCATATGTTTTAAATCATCTCTAGATTATTTATAATACTAATAAAATGCAAATGCTACATAAATAGTTGTTACACTATTGTTTAGGGATAATGACAAGGAAAATGACTGTATATGTTCAATACAGGAACATTTTTTTTCCCGAATATTTTCCTTCCAAAGCTGGCCAAGTCTGTGGGTGCAGAACCCTGGGAGAATGGAGGGCAATACATTCACAGCAGTTCCTTCAACTGAGCACATCATGTCCAGTTGTCAAGAAAAAATTATAAGACATATTTAAAGACAAAAAAATTCAGTTTGAAGCAACACAGCAAGCATCAGAACCAGATATGGCAGGAATGTTGAAGTTATCAGGGCAGAAATTTAAAACACCTCCGATTAATATGCTAAGGGTTTTGGTGGATAATGCAGGCAGAATGGAAGAAGAGAGGGTCAATGTAGGCAGAGAGATGGACGTTCCAAGAGAGAACCGAAAAGAAATGCGAGAGCGAAACACTAACAGAAATGAAGACTAGCTTGGATGGGTTTATGAGCAGACTGGACACACTTAAGGAAAGAGCTCTGAGCTCGAGGATGCTGCAGCACTCATAACATACAAATCAAAACGGTGGCCGAACAATCTAAAAGAGAGCAAAAATCCTTTTCTGAGCCTTAGAGATTCTACTGACAAAGGTAAATAGCCAACCAGACATCGGGTCAGGAGTTGAATCCACCAGCAGGAACAGTTTTCTGGAATCTAACAAAACCTTTACCTCTTGACCTGCACATTCCAATACACTCACAAAATTTATGACCACCCTGATTTGTGCCAAACTTGCCTTAATCCTGTTTATCTCCTTAAAAAATGCCATTTGTCCCTGTAATAAAAACCCAAGCTGGGTGCGATGGCGCACGCATGTAATCCCAGCAGCTGGGGAGACTGAGGCAGGAGGATCTCGAGTTCAAAGCCAGCCTCAGCAAAAGAAAGGCACTAAGCAACTCAGTGTGAGCCTGTCTCTAAATAAAATACAAAAGAGGGCTGGGGATGTGGCTCAGTGGTCGAGTGCCCCTGAATTCAATCCCCAGTACCAAACAAAAAATAAAAACAACAAAAAAAAACCTCACCTTTCCTTTGGTTCCATGTAGCTAAGCCACTGTTCCTGATCTGCAAATCTTTTTCCACCCACATAAAACTGTCTTTGCTTTATTTTAATCTCATTTATGATTTCTTGGTTTATAATATATATCTCCCAAACTGAAAAGCAATGAGAAAAAAAAAGACTGAGGAAAGAAAAAAACCAGAATATAACATTCAAGAACTAATGAAAATACCAAAAAGAGAGAAAGGAACAGAAGCAATATTTGAAGCAATTATCTTAAGAATTTCGCTTGAAGTAACTTTGAACACCAAATCACAGATTAAGAAACTCAGAGACGTGCTGGGGTGCCAGGGATGTGGTTCAGTGGTAAGGTGCTTGCCTGGCATGCATGAGGCCCTGGGTTCAAGTCCCCCAGCACCACCACCCCCCCAAAAAAAGAAGAAGCTCAGAGATTATCAACCTGTGTTGCCGAAAGCTTGGTCCTTATCCCAGATGCCAATGCAATACCAAGGACACAGTTTTGAAAAAAAGGAAAAAAGTTCACTCCTGTCCCAAAGACTGTGATTCTGCCCATCAGCAGGAACAGGGGTCTTTTAAAGGGGTGACTCAAAGGCTACATTCCACACGTTCTGAGTCATTTCTGAGATCTTCTGGTACCATCCCCAGAATCCGATTGCTTCTTTCCTATGTTGGGTGTATGCTCAGGGACAGATGACTCTGCTTAGGATGGGGAGCAAAGGTAATTCTGTTTTCCCTAAGATTAGGGAGGAGCAGGGAGAGAGGAAAAGAAAGAAACCTGTCCATATTTTTAAAAAAGTTGCAGTGCCAGAGCAGCAAGGGTTATATTCAAAGCATGAAGTAAACCACTGTTACACCAGGATAAATGGCCAAAAAAACCCACACCAAGATATCATACTCAAACTACTGAAAATCAAAGATAAAGAAAAAATCCTGAAAGAGGCTGGAGGAGGGGGATGGAAACACATCTAACCTTCTGGAGAGCAAATGTAAGAATTGCAGCTGACTTAGTAGAAACCATGCAAGCAATGACAGCACAGCGAAATGCTTAAAGTATTGAGAAAAGAAGACCACCCCCTAGAATTCTGTCTTGCAAAATTAGGCTTTAAAAGTGAGAGGGCTGCGTTTGTGGCTCAGGGGTAGAGCACTTGCCTAGCATGTGTGAGGCCCTGGGTTCGAGGCTCACCACCGCATAAAAATAAGTAAATAAATAAATAAATAAAATAAAGGTCCACTGACAACTAAAAAATATTTTTAAAAAAAGTGAAAGAGAAAGGACCACCTGGACTCACCAGAAGTTGGAAAAAGTGGGACTCTCAGAGCCTTTGGAGGGACCACAGCCCACCAAAACCCTGGCTTCTGATTTCAGGCATCTGCAAACCATGAGAGAATGAAGGTTTGTAGTGCTCTTAGTTTTGTTTTTTAGGTAAGTGAAATAAAAATAAAGTCTTTCTCAGACCAATAAAAATAGAGGGTATGTGTTGCCAAAAGACCTGCCTTGCAAAAAGTCAGAGAAAATTTATTTGGGGGGAAGGGAAATTATACAAGTCAGAAAGTTTGGTCTACATGAAGAAAGAGCTCAGAGAAGGAATAAGTGAAGGTAAAATATAAACTTTTATTTTAATTTTTGTTATTAGTTAATCTAAAAGATAACAGATTATTCAAAATAGAAGCAATGATATATTCAACTATGCATGTATATAGATGTCCATATACATTTACATGTAAGAATGTATGTAAGTACACATATATATGTGCATTTTTATATATGCAGATGTACTTATATATTTTTATATATTCTTATGTGTAGTTATATGTGTGAAATGCATGACAGCAATGATATAAGAGACAGGAGGGAGGAATTAGGATTATTTTATTATTATACAGTATTCATAATACCTATGAAGTACTGTAGTATTACTGAAAAATGAATGTGAATTGGTAGTATATTGAAAACTCTAGGACAACCACTAAAAAACACTTAAAAAAAAAAAAAAACCTAGATGTATAGCTGATAGACTAAGAAAAGACAGTGGAATCATATAAATGCTTAATTAAAACCACAAAAGGGCTGTAGTGCTTCATGACTTGGCTGAGTCAGATGTGGGATCTGGTGTGACCTCAACTGTGGGTCCTGCCAAGCTGCCTCAAAGCATTATTAAAAATATTTGGGTCCCCACGAAGTCCTACTATGCCTGAGGTAGGACAGAAGAAATAAGAATTAGGTAGAAAGGAGATATAAAAAGAAAGACAAGGAACTGAAATTTTAATTCAAAAGTTCCACATACTTTTCTGGGCCACTCCCAGGAAATCTGTAAATCTACCTGTGTACTGTTAATTACCCTTCCCCATAAATAGATTAAGCAAAGATGGATCCAATATATTGAAAAATAAGGTTTTCCGGCATTTTACTGATCTGAAAATGAAGACCACATCGGCCTAAGGATCCTGAGACTGACCAGACACCAGAAACCACCTTAAGATTGCCAGAGTGCTATCATTCCTACATACCTTCCCATACGCACCTCCCACCAAGTTTCCTTTAAACAAAAGCCTGAACCCACAAAAATGTCTCACTCCTGACATGTCCCACATTCTTCCTTGAAAGTGTATGTTTTCCAAAATAAATCTTCATCTATGCCTTTGGTATGTGCCGAAATTTTTTTCCATCACCTAAGCCAAGGACCCCACTGGTCCTGCTTGGAGCTCCCCCTTCACTCCAGGAACTCTTCAAACCAGAGACAGCGCTTCTCCTGTGGCACACCCAGCCGTGCTAGGAGTTTGGGGTAGGAATGGGGTTGATGAGTTTCATCGTTCATAAGATCAAGAGTGCTGATAAAAGAACTAAGGCTTTGAAATGTTCCAGTCCTCCACCTGCTCATGGTCATTATTAACCGGCTTTCTCGAGGATACAGGAAATGAAATGTCAGTCTGCCTATAAATTTAAGCAAACTGTGTTAGATGGGAACACAGAATGTCACTCTCCCCTTGTATAAGTACTGTTTACCACATGGCATGAATAAATGCATCTGTAAGATGCACCACTTTTTAAAAAAAATCCCACAAAAGACAGAAAAAGGAAAAATTAAAAATAGGAAGAAAAAACAAGAGCAACGAAGAGAAAACAGTGGCAAATAGAGTAGATATTAATCCAACTATATCAATAAGCTCTTTGAATGGCAATGATCTGCATACACCAATTTAAAAAGGGATGAACCAGGAAGACCCAACGAGAAACCCACTTGCAACATACAGACATATAACATTTTAAATGAAGACATGGAGAAAAACATACCATGCTAATGTTAGAATAAACTTCAGAGCAAGGAGAGTTATCAAGAATGAAAAGGGGCATTATTTGATTATACAGGGTTCAATTCTACAAGAACACATAAAAATCCTTAACATATATTCACCTAACAACAGAACCAAACTACATGAGGAGTTGCATGGTGGTGCATGCCTGTAATCCCATGACTGAGTTAGAGCAAGCCTGTTCTGAAGCAGGAGTGAGAAAGGTCACACAAATCAGGAGAATGTAGCGGTAAGCAGAAGAAAAGTCTTAAAAGCAGAGAAATGTTCGGGAGCAGTTATTACCTCACAACAGAGGCACCTAGTTAAGTGGTGGGGTAGTAAAATTTAACAACCAGTTCTCTGGGAAGCAGGGGCAAAGACCAGATTGCAGGGCTCGAGAAGCAAACGGCAATTGGGATGTGAAAGTGGCAAACTGACCTTGTATGAAGATGTCCTCGGAAGGAAGGATGGAGGAGAGAATCTAGATGGGGCCTGACTTACAATGATCAGACTTTGGATTTTTGAACTTTATAATGATGCAAAAGTGATACACATTCAGTGATACTGTACTTTGAATTTGGGGACTTTGGTGTTCTGCTGGGTGGCCATATGCTAGCAGTGAGCTGCACCTCCCTGTCAGCCACATGATGATGAGGGTAAACAACTGATTCTCCTCAGTGTGCTGTGTCGCTAAGCTGAGATGCTCTGAAGGGTTAGGTGGATTAAATGCATTTCCAGCTTATGATGTTTTCAATGTATGGTGGGTTTATCAGGACACCCTGTAAGATGAGCAGCATCTGTAATAACTAGAGTGGGATCCAGAACCGACAAAGGATGGTGCGGGGCTGTTAGTATCAAATACCTGAAATAATCAGCTGATAAAAAGACAACTTTTGTTTTGGCTCCCAGTGTTTTGGAAACCAGTGTTTGGAAATAGTTTCCAAAACTGTGACTGATTGGTCCCAGTGTTTTGGGGCCTGTGGTGGCACATGGCAAAACCATTTACTTCACCACCAAGAGCAGAAAAAGGAGAAAGAGAAAGAGACTGGGTTTCCACAATCCTCTAGGAAGATTTCCCCGATGACCCAAGACCTCCCACTAGGCCCCGCCTTTCAAAAGGGGCATCGAAGATCCGAACTATAGCACTGTGTACAAAGATGGGAAATAGTTAAGAAACGAATACACTGGGAGAAAGAAACAACTGGAAAGGAAATTTTAAAGTCAGGAAAGAGAGGAGAGATGTTGAAGGAAGGACCCTGGAGAAAAGAGAGCAGAGAAAACCCAGAAGGAAGGTGGAGGTGTTGTTCTCAAATAGAAGAGGCACCTTCTTTTCAAGGCAAAAGGGAGGGCCAGTGGCGGCTCCTCTAGAAACCAGTGGATAAACTTGGAGATGGAAATTCGAGAGAGCCTATGCAGGGAATCCCAAAGCAGCCTTTCAACTGATATGAATTAGGTAATGGATGACATAAAGCATAGCACAGTGATCCTGAGACCCCAACTGAGTGGTGGCTTGGGAATTGCTGGGGCCTCACTCCACATTGTTGTAGGAGATTCTCAGCAGCCCAGAAAAGGATCAGTTTCAGGCTTTTCCCAGAGCTGGATGTGCTCAGTTAGCAGATGTACAAAGTCAGGCAGTGGCAGCCTTCCAAAGCCAGGAAGTCTCTGAAAAGCTGACTGGTCACTGAGACAGAGTCACTGCTTTAGAATTGAGTGCAGCTGTGGCTTATGGTGTTTGGGGACTAGGGTGGAGGAGGACATTCCCAGAGGTAATGAGGGCACACCCCCAGCATATCAGACAGAAACAAAGCCTGAAACAACAGAGATAACAAGGATCCAGTAAAATGGGAGAATCTAAAATACTTCCTTTTGGAGATCCAAGATGGCAGAATAGAGGAGGTCATGTTCCTGGCTTCTCTGTGAAGTGAAATCAAGAAAGCAGACAGGCTTTTTTTGTTCACCCACAAAAAAGGGGGGGTGTACTTTACTGGAACCTAAAACAGGACATTCAAAGCAGATCGGGGACACAGGAGGTCGGATATGATAAAATAAGAAAAAAATCCCCAGTGGCATGGCCACTGCCATAGCCAGGCTAGTACATCCAGCCAGAGAGGTCCCTCCATGAGCATGATAGAAGGATAAGGAAATTAAAGCAACCCACATTTTTGGGAGGCCTGAGGCACATCTGGGATGGAACATTTAGAGATCAAGGACATTGTCCAACAAATGTGAAGGACGAGCTGCATGATATCCAAGTGTGGGGAAAGAAGCTGCCCTCTCTCCAGGTGGCGCAGGGAAAACAAAGGAAGGAACCATTTTGCAACTGCGGCATGGGGGCTGGCAAATGAGGAAGTCAATTCTTGGCAAACCCGAGTTTGTTCCCAAATACAGGCCCAGTAAACACATGCTGCAGGACATAGAGTGTGCTTAAGTGACCAGGAGAAAATCAGACATGGAGAGAGGTTTACACAGGGGACAAGTGGTAACAGAAACCCACCTGGCTCTGCCGCTCTCCCTCCAAAACAACTGCTTGCAGGACCGGCTGGGAGAGATGCATCTGGTCAGGAACTTGGAAGGGTGGGGGTGGGAGAAATTGTTTGGAGACTGAATCTGAGACCAGGAAACTTGGGGTCTGCAGGTAACATAGGAGATCTGCAGAATTGCCTCCCCGAGGGAGTGGACCCCAGGGAAGCCCTGGGGTAAAGTCCTCCAGCGTGGACTGGCAAGTACCAGGCACTGAAGGTGAGCTGATTTAAAATCTCCAGACCAACTGGCATTCAATGAAGAGCCTGGAGCCTGCCTCTGGGAATTACCTGGATTACCTCTCTCAGTCCAGCAGCCCAGAGGGTGGAGCATCCCACTCCAGAAAACCCCACCTAAAACGGCTGAGAAGAGAAGCTGAGAATATTTTGAATTCCAGCAGAAAGAATTCTTTAACTTTGCATCAAGATTTTTAAAAATTCTTTTTCACTATTTAATTGTGACCTTAACAATACATGAACACTTATATAGTTTTCTATTTTTTTTTTCTTCTCATCTCTAGCATTTTTGAAGCCAATTATTGGACATGGAATAGTTTTTTGTGAATTAGGATGTGTGGTTAGTATATTTTAGTTTTGTTTTGTATTCTTTTATTTTTATTTTAAACAATTTTTGCTTTATGTATATTTTTTCTCCTATTTCCCTTGATTCTCTCTTTTCTTCTGCTAACAGCCAATCTCTATTATTCTCTCTTTCACTATTCCTTTAATCTTTATTCTGTCTTCTCTCCTCCTTCCTCATAATCATCCCATATATATCACTTCTGTTCTCTCCCTGTTCACCATTTGAAAATGTAAACCCTTTTGCAAACTTGCTGTTTTTATTATAGGGATAACTGATCATATCATTTCTGTTTATTGTGATAATTAACACTGTAGATGTCATAGTAGGAACTATTTGGTTTAATGCTGTAAATTGTTTACTTTGGTTTTTGCTATAATTTGTCTCCCCCTAAACAATGAGGAAATGGAAACCTTCCGGGACACTAAGGTCCACAGGGTAGAAACTCTACTGCCTCAGATCCATAACTGTTAGATAGGTAGACACACAAAAAACATGAAAAATCAAGAGAACAAATCACCCCAAGCAAACCAAGATACTCCAATAAGAGAATCCATCAATACCACAGTGGAAGAAATGTCAGAGAAGGAGCAAACATAAACTGATCTGCAAAGTAAAGAATGATGTAAGAGAGCAAATACAGGTAGCAAAAGATCACATCAATAAAGAGATAGAGATTCTGAGAAAAAAAAATCCTTGAAATGAAGGAAACAATAACCCAAATTTAAAATTCAATAGAAAGCTTCACCAACAGACTAGACCACTTGAAAGACAGACCTCAGGCAATGAAGATAACCTTGAAAACAGAGTTGACCACGGGGAGAAGATGTTAAGAAACCATGAACAGAACTTCCAAGAATTATGGGATAACATGAAAAGACCAAATTTAAGATTTATCAGGATAGATGAAGGCATGGAGATACAAATCAAAGGAATGCACAGTCTTTTCAATGAAATAATATCAGAAAATTTCCCAAAGCTAAAGAATGAAATGAAAAATCAAATACAAGTGGCTTTCAGGACCCCAAATGTGCAAAATTCCAACAGACTCACATTGAGTCACAATATAATGAAAATGCCTAGCATATAGAATAAGGATAAAATTTTAAAGGCTTCAAGAGAAAAATATCAGATTATGCATAGGGGAAACCAATTCAGATCTCAGCTGATTTCTCAACCCAGACCCTCAACACCAGGAGGTCCTAGAATAACATATACCAAGCTCCAAAAGAAAATGGATGCCAACAAAGAATTCTATTTTTCTAAATTAAGCTTCAGATTTTAATATGAAATAAAAACCTTCCATGATAAACAAAAATTAAAAGAATTCACAACCAGAAAGCCTGCACTTCAGAATATTCTCAACAAAATATTCCTTGAAGATGAAATGGGAAAAAAAGTGAAAACCAGTGAAGGGAGGAACTACACTAGGAATAGTCAATTAGAGGAGAAACTAGTTCAAATTAAAAATAAACCAAAGGACTGGAACAAAAAAACATATCTCAATAATAACCTTGAACACTAATGACCTAAACTCATCAATCAAAAGACATAGACTGGCAGATTGGATTAAAAAACAATACCCAACAATACGCTGTCTCCAAGACAGCATATATATGTAGTACCTTAGGCAATTTCTTAGATACCCCATTACAGTTTTAATGCAAAAATTTCAAACAACAAATAATGCTAGGTATTTTTTTCATATACTTATTTACCATTTGATTATCCTCTTCAATGAAATACCTGTTTATGTGTTTTGTTAATTTTTAATTGCATTATTTGCTGATTGTTGAGTTTTCCACTCATACTTTGTAAACAAGTATATATGTTGCAAAAAATAAATAAATGAACAACAACAAAATACTCCCTTTCTTGGAAAGAAAGTGCACTCAGCTTATAGGAGCTTGCAAGGTATGGGCTTTAAATATTTAAGAATTTTGAAAGCCAGTTAACATTGTTGAACTTGGCCATAGAAGACCAAGGATTGTTTGAAATCCTCAAACAACATAAATTATGGCTCATTTTTCTCCAGTGGAGAACAGGTTATAAAACATTTACCAGAAAACCACTGTATTGTTGTCAAAGTTATCTCAGGAAGGAGGAAGTATGAACTTGTCAGAAGGTTCACAGATGAGCCTGACAGGAGAAGCCTCTGCCACCATGTGTCTGTCATAGCTGGGAAAAGCTTGGAACATATCCAGCATGTCTCATAAGTGTGGCTGTGGGATGTGAAAGTACAAGTCTGTGCTTGGCACCTGCTAGCCCTCATGATGTCCAACCACCCAAAGTAAGGCTCAGAATGGGCATCCAGGAAGCAATTCAACATGGTGGTGGATACCATCTCCAAGGGAAACTCAAGGGACCTCTGAGAATGAAGAACTGAAGAGTACTCATGGAACAGTTTCTACATGGATGTCCCAGCCTTGGCCACTACCAAACTTGGTCTATTCCTGCAGCACAAATTAATCAATCTTCTGCTGTAGCATTGACATCAACCCTGAATCTACTTGGGTTTGATATCATGGCTCTGAGGTCCCTGACTCAAATTCTTCCTCTGATCCTATAGCTGGCTCTTCCCTAAAGTTCCCCCATTTTCTTGTTGGTTTCATTGGCCACCTCTTATAATAATTCTCTTCTCTGCCCTTGAGGAAAGATACTTTTTTCTTAACCCTGTGCTGGTACCCTTGACAAGTCATCCAGGCTCATCAAGGAAGAATGTTGAACATGAGGTATTCAGTCATTTATCATGACTGGGGTTCCAGGGTCCAAGCTCCCCATCTTGACAACATTTTCAAATTTTCAAATGATGATCACACTCAGTTTCTGAGGGTACTGGGTTTCACAGGAAGATAGACAAATGCAGGCTATATGAACAATGAAGTTATTGTTCCAAATTGGAATTTCTAGTAGCACACCTCAAATGAGTAACCAAACGGCATGACCCAACAAGTGGAGGGGAAGGAGGTAGCAGTAAAACTTAGGTAAGGACTGGCTGCCCTAGCCCCAGAAAGCAAGTGCATCAGCTACCTGTTGCTGTGAAAAAAAAAAAAAAATCCCCAAAATTTAATTGCATAAAACAACATTATTTTTTGTTTTATTTTTCATGATCTGAGGATTGACCATGCCATTGTTCTATTTCATGCAGTGTCAGGTGGGGTGCTGGGATGGTGACAAGGTCCAAATGGGTCAGTTTCATTTTTGACAGTTGGTGCTGGTGGATGACTGAGAGCTGGCTGCTTGAGCTTCCTCACAGCATGGTATCCTGGTTTCAGGAGAGTAGTGATACAGGCAAGGGGAACCATGGGTCTCCTATGGCCCTGTCTTGGAGTTTATACAGTGTCACTTGTGCCACACTCTATTGGTTAAAACAGGTCACAGCCTAGATTCAAAGGGAGGAGGAATATGCTCTACCACTTGGCAGGGGAGCAGCAAGTTTTCTTTGTAAAAGAGCCTGTGGAATAAGGAAATATTGCTATACACATCTTCAGAGATACCATCTACCACACCAAACATGCTGTCCAGATGAGAGGCCACCTGCTGTGGGGCAGAACTAGTGTATATATGTGAGGCCAGGGACCTTGCCAAGGAACAAAAGAACTCTAGTTTAAACTCCATCCAATTCTCCATCACTGTCTACCCTAAGTCCTACCTTTGGGACACTTATGAAGCTCAGAGTCCTCCAGGTTCACACTGTAAGACACTTTGGGGAACTTGGGAGTTTGGAAGATTAGGTTTTGGTCCTGAGAGCCCAACCTTCTACAAAGTTCACCTGGCCCTCTATCTGTGTAGATGCTGGTAACAGGAAATCTGCTGGGAATCCCAACACTCAAGAATTTTTGCCAGTAGGTAACATAACTTAGCTAATTCCTTAGTGGTGGGTATCTTGGTTGTTTCCAATATGTCTCCATTTAAAGAAGATCACTAGAATTTCTGAAGAGAGGTTTGGGACTAATATCAGCTATTATTTAGGATATCAATAGGAAACAGCAAAATAAGCAAAATATGATCAAGCAAGAAAGGCTTATTAACAGAGACTATTTAGGGATTGGGGTTGTGGCTCAGTGGTAGAGCGCTTTGCCTAGCATGTGTGAGGCACTGGGTTTGATTCTCAGCACCGCAGAAAAAGTGAATAAAAATAAAGGTCCATCAACATCTAAAAATATTTTTTTAAAAAAAGAGAAACTATTTAGAAAGATATAAGTGAGGAAAACCAAAAAAGATAATCACTACCAAGCAGTTAATTGCAATTGAGCTGTTCCCACCCCTAAACTGAAGTGGGGCAAAAAGAAGGAGCAACTATCAGAACCTAAAAGAAAACAGTCATCTAGAATCTACAACCTGGAGAGAAGGACCTTTGATTGAGGAGCTCAGTCAACTGATGGTGATGTCACAAGGAAGAGAATCTGGGAAGGAAAAAATATCCTAACTTCATTACTCTCCTTCCTACCATCTTGCACTGGGCTCCCCATTGGCCAAATGGCACAGCGGTGTTCATAAGTTGGCCTCCTAGTGTAGAGAACAAAGTATAAAAAAGGTGGAGAGTGGATCGAGAGGGGCCAAGGGGAGGTATCCGGCACATGCATCACATAAAAGATGCAAATGTAAGCTTGGAATTGTGAAGTTTCATTAGATTAAATTCACACAGGGTTCCCACAGTGTATCAGTTACCTATTGCAGCACAACAAATCACCCCAGATCTTAGTGGATTAAAGCCATGATGAAGATTCTGCTCCTGATTCTGTGGGCTGGCAACATGTAAGGTTGAGATGACTCACCTTCTACTCCACATGGAGTTGGCTGGGCTCACCATCAGGAGGGTGATCAACTGGGTTTGGGGCTCACAGGTCTGCTGGTGAGGACTGGCTGCTGGCTGGGTCTCTCTCTCCAAATGGCCTCTCATCCTCCAGTAGGTCTTGAAAATAACACAGTGTCCCTTCCACTGCATTAGAGTGGTCAATGAGAGTTACAAGGCAAAACCCCAGACTCAAGGGGTGCAGGGAATAGCCCCTACATGTTTTGAAGAGGCATAGCAAAGTCACATAGTAGACTGCAAGATCATGGAGTAGGCATGGTTCATGGGGGGAGACAGGTTCTTTTTAAGACAGTAATATTGCTACAATAATTTGTCCCCAATTCCTCAGCTTGGTTCACACTAAGAGGAGTTCCTCCCCACAGGCTCCAGAGCCCTCCTTATGACCCAACTGAGGGCTTACATGTGTCAGCTGGACCAGGAATTGAAAAATGACATTTATTCCAGGTAGTTGAGAAATTAAATTAATTGAAGATAAACTTATTTGCAGTTAACTTTTTTTTCTTTTACAAAATGTGGTACAGCCTAGTAGAATATGCAAAAGTAGCAGTTCTGGAACTCTTTGATCTCATGGTTGCTTTTTATTTCTTAAGGCAACGAAGAACTATCAATATTTTTCACACTAGGATTTAAGCTGAAAATTCATTAAATATTTTGCTATTATATCACTTGAAATGAGAATAATGAACTCCTCACAAAGTAGCATATGTCTCAAAATTTTATGGATAATAACTATAAACAGAAAGCATTAGTGAGAAGAATGTCATTGGTTTTGCATTTCTTTCAAATCTCTTTAATATCAAGTTTAATAGGATGCAGTTGTCTCATATTTGCTTGTGAATTCAGTTTGTTTGGTTGAAGTTACAAAGAAATATAGCTTTGCATATATAAAAACATAGCTTCATAAATATGTGATTGGAAAAGGAAAGGGAATTTTAAATTGAGTATACTCTCCTCTAATACTCACTCAAATGTGTCAAGAGAAAATTTCTTAAAGATTAGTCTCAAGAAGTAAGCAGAAATCTTATCAATATAATTTCAGAACTCTGTTTTACTAATATCCATGGGTCTGTCTGGCTTTTTTTTTTTTTTTTTTAACCGAATCTGTCACTAGAGGAGGTTTGAAGACTCCCCAGAGAGGGGGAACTCACCTCAGGATTAGTGGCATTTGTGACAAATGTCACAGAAATGAATTTCAGGGTGTGCTAGTTAGAGACACAGAAACTTATTTAGGAAAGTAAAGATGTATTTAAGGGAGAATGGCAGCCATCAAGAGAGTAAGCAATATGCTTTTGGGGCCCAGGCTCCTTTTTTAAAGGAAACCTGATGAGGTATGGACTTGGGAAGGTATGTGGGATGACATCAGGCTGGTGACCACAAGACCACCTATGGTGGCCTGGTTGTCTGCAGGATCCTTAGGCTAATGTAGTCTCCATTATCTGATCAGTCCACAATTTGGAAATTACCCTAGATTATAGGTTTCTTAAAATCTTATCTCTCTGTGCTTAATCTATGTATTAAGTAGGATAATAGCACACAACGTAATTTTCATAAGTGTGTTAACTTAATGGCAACTCTACAATCTACAGATTTCTCAGAAATTTGGAAGTGACGAGTCAGGGAAGAAAGGTCTGCAGAACTTCAGTTAAAATTTCCTAGTCTTCCTTTTTGTCTCCTACCTGGTTTTTTGTTTTTGTTTTTTTTTTCTTCCATCCTATCTCAGATCTTTTACATGTACATGATTTTGTACCATCAGGCATTGGTCATTTAAAAAGTATTGGTTCACTGATTTTTGTAGCTAAAGGAAAAAACCTAACACTCATTATGTCTGACATCAAATGTATCTCCCCCCGCCCACATACACCCCCACTCCCAAGTAAATCTGCAGTTCTCTGTGGACCCTGACTGGAGTGGCCTACGATTCAATTCAGTTCAATTCAAATGTTACGTATGTGGAGTTAGCATCAGCTCAGTCCACATGACCAACCCACTTCAAAGACAATTGTGAGTCCAAACTTCCTGTACTTTTGACCCACCAGCTATAAATTGAGAGTTCTTATGATTCCCCCTCTTTAAGGTAATCTGCTAGAATGGCTCACAGAAGTCAGAGAAGCTTTTGATTTCCATTTACTCATTGGTTATAAAGTGATCGGGCTCGGGAAGAGTCAGGAGGAAGAGATACATAGGGCAGAGGAAGGGGGAGTAGGACTTCTGTGCCACCCTCTCAGCACCCCCTCATGGTCACCAACCCAAAAGCTCTTTAAACCTTATTAGTTTTGTTTTATTTTTTAGTGGGGGCTTCATTGCTAAAACATGATTCATTAAATCACTGATAGTTGACCCTCCCTGACATTCAGCCCCGATCCTCCCAGGCTTTCCAAGTCACCTGGTTCACATAAACTCAGGTGTGATTGAAAAGAGGGTTTGTTGTGGATAACAAAAGAAGATATTTCTTTCACCTTAATTTCTCCAGAGCTGGAGACAAATGTCTTATAACAAAAGATAATCCTATCATTCATATCACTCAGGAAATTACAAGTGTTTTAGGGGCTCTGGTCAGGACCAAAGACCAAAATATATATTTCTTCTTATATCACAAGATCACAGCAGCTTTTTGAAATGTTGACACATTTCATAAAATATCAGGAAATCACATTCATTACTATCACCACCCATCTCATCAGCCAAGTTTTTAAGTAATGGGAAACTGTCAAGCTCACAGGGCAGACATAAATCTTCTCAAATTCTAATCTTCTCTTGAAAGCTCAAATGTTATCGTTGGCAGCAAATACGCAGTTATTTCCCTTGAAGTGATAGTTTCACTTTGTTCAATTTTGAGAAATGTCTGCAAAGTACCCGAGTCTGAATTGTTGTAGTTTATCATGGCTAGTGGTTCTTTCTAGAACTGTGTCCTACAAGGAAAGGGAACAGTTTCACCCATGGCTCAGACAACTGTGCCAGGGCTTTTCCTGAAGTCAGCCATTGTGTTTTGTGTACACTTCCCATCTCAGCACTCAGCATAAGAAGAGGACATGCACCTGAGGACCTGGGTTTAATACAATGAATGAATTTTACCGCTTATTGAAGTCCATTATTAAGTGAAACCCTGCAGTGCATGGTGGGAAAAGCACAGTGACTCTTGGTTTGGTGTCACTGTCATGGTTAGTGCTAAGGCACCAGCAGTGTTACCCAGCATTGCTTTGCACTAATAGTGAAAATATCAACACAGTGAAAAGTGAAAATAACATAAACTAGCCAGAATGATTATGAAAATACTTTTGACCTCATAGACTTCGTGAAAGACTCTCGGGGATCCCCAGGGATCTTCAGACCACACTTTTGAAGACCAGTACCTTACGACAATGAGAACGATTGATTACATGCAGCTCCAAGGCATGAATTTAAAATCAATATGTCAAGTGAAAGATGCCAGGCACAAAGGATTATATGTTGTGTGAGTCCTTTGGTGGGTTTCAGGACACACTACCCCAACAGGTGGCACCTTAACAATTAAAAAAAAGTTAATTGTTGATGGACTTTATTTTACTTATCCATTTTCCTGTGGCGCTGAGAATCTAACCTAGTGCCTCACACATGCCAGGCAAGCGCTCTACCACTGAGCCACAACCCCAGCCCTGGTTCCTTGATATTTGAGAAAACGCTAGAAGCAGAGCTCACCTTTCCCCTTTCTCCCCTAAAGCAGTTCACAAGAACTTTCTATAAGAGGTGCTCCCCTTATACCTAAGGAAAGGTGTCGAAGACATGGAGGCACTAGGAAGATTCTGAGCAAATGGGCCTTGTGTACTTCCCGTTTGTTGCCATTAGATCACACACCCTTTTGTCTTTCGATCACATTTCTCCCCACTGTCCCCTCTTCATCACACCTAAGCATAAAAACACACCAGTTCACCCATTTCTTTGGGTCATTTCTGAAGGCTTAATGCCATGGAAAACTAACTAAATTCCTAGGGGAATTTTCTGATCACTCTGTCCTATTACAGGGGTCATGAAACTAGTGACTCATCTATGGTTTAAAAAATAAAACAGCTAAGGTGTATGTGGGGCAGACATCTCCAACTCAGGATGCCCCAGAGGGGCTTGTGGTCTTCACCTCCCAGATGGGAGCTCCATCTGTGCCCTAGTTCCATGAAAATGGCAGCCCCATATCTCTCGTTCCCCAAGTTAGAACATTCATCCCTTTTGCTAGCTACACAAAGCCCTTAGAATCCCACTTAGAAAATGGCTGGTGACCCCAAGGCAGCACAGTCCTTTCAGGGATCCTGCACTGAATTAGCCTCCACTCCCCCCACATTCTTGCTTGTGGTTCTCAAGAATAACCACAGAATGTTCTGGAATGCAACATCTGATCAGAATTGCCTGGATTCTATTCCAGATCTTCCAAGAGCAGAATGTCTACTACAAGATTTTAGCCCAGTGACGCTCATCATTCCTTGGGTATAAAACCCAGGGCAGGCACTTTCTGGAGTCCTAGGTTTCTACTGTCCTTAGTTACCTATGCATATGTAATAAGGTTGCTTCACTTGACTTCTTATGTGCAAGTGTTCTGTCTCATCAGACTTGTACAAGTGATAGAAAACTGGCACAGTCCAAGGTGCTGTGGGTGAGGAGTTTAAAGTTCTCTCCTGGGATTGCTATAGATGCAAAGTGACCTTGTTTCACACCCAGGCAGAAGCATCCCTGAACATCTACCTCGTCTCTCTGGATTTCTGCCCTCTTCGGGATCTCAGCCCAGCAATGACTCTATCTTATCTCTTTGATGACTTTAAGAGAGTGTTTTATTTTAGTGAAGTCCAGATTATTGTCTTCCTCTTCAGTGGAAGGCTTGCCCGAATACCTCTGCTGTTATTAAATGGAGTTCTCTTAAGGAAGTCTACACACCTCCACTGGCTTCTTAACCTTCCATGGCACATCCAGATTCACCTTCCAGTTTGCACCTGGAATAAAGTCCAAATTTCTTAGCCTGCTGCTTGAAGCCTTTTCCAACTTGGTTCTGGCCTTTTCTCTTCCCTTGCTTACCGTCTCCAGCCTCCATTTTTCTTCCCACTTCTACTTCAGCAGCTTACAGATCTTCTGCATGCCATGTCCCTTCTTATCCTCAAGCCTTTGCTTTTGGGCATCCTTCTCACACTCTTTCACCCTCTGTCCTTGTTCCTCTAGCCCAATCTCTTTACCCAATACGATGCTGCTCATCTTTCAAGAATTTGCTCAAGGGCAGCCTCACTCTGTGCAGATTATCCCCAGGTATGACTAATCACCACTTTCTCGGTGTCCCCTCAATCTCATGCTACATAATATACTGATGCTAATATTTTTGGTATCATGCACTACAGAGTTTACTAACAAAGCTTTTCCTATTTTAACATTTTTTCACTTGATTAGCACTGCTACTTGCGTCTAATAGTTTGCTAGGGCTGCCATAACAAAGTACCACCAACTGGGTGGTTCCAATTCCAAGATCAAGGTGTCAATAGGGTTAATTTCTTCCAAGCCCTCTTTCTCTGGCTTGCAGATGGCCATCTTCTCCCTGTGATCTCACACGGTCAACCCTCTGTGTGTCCTCATCTTCTCTTCTTAAAGACATTGGTCCTATTGGATTAGGATCTACTTTAACAACCTCATAGAAACTTAATCACCTCTTTAAAAACCCTGTCTCCGAATACTATCACAATCACTGTGGTTTAGGGGTTCAACAAACAAACATTTTGAGATCAGCCCCTAAACTGCCCTACTAAGAATTTGACACTAAGGTTATTATGACATTATTCCCACAACAATGAGAAGCAGGATGTTAAATATAAGCAAAAGTGTAAAGAAAACTCTTTCAGCATCTCTGAGGTCCCTTGCTGGCTCTCAAGGTGAAAAGGATCATGGTGACTGTTCTGGAGAGCTTCTTATAGACAGGCAGAGCCTCAGGACTCCAGGTTCACAATTGTTGTCTTGAAAAAGCAGTTCACTATCCTAGTGACCAAACGGGAATCTTTCTGTCAAAGCTCATTGAGTACCAGTATAGAGGCTTCTGTCCTTCAGGTGTCCTCTTCATCTTCCATTATACCAGGAGCTGATGAGCAGTAAAATTTCCAGGGTCACAGTAAGAATATTAAACCCCTAGGCCCTCTCTTAACCCCTCCGTCTGCTAGCTGATAGTATGTGTAAAGATTGCTACTTTAATTCTTTCTTCTTCTTTTTTTTTTTTTTTTTTTAGTTCTGGGGATTGAACCCAGGGGTACTGTAGCACTGAGCTATATCCCCGGTCCTTTTTATTATTTTATTTTTGAAACAAGGTCTCACAAAGTTGCTGAGGCTGGCCTCAAACTTGTGATTCTCCTGCCTCAGGCTCTCGAGGCGCTGGGATAACAGGTGTGTGCCATTGTGTCCAGTACATCTCAAGTTCTTCACCTTTTTTTTTTTTTTTTTACTTCCTGACCTTGAGTCCAGGATAATCAGGAGTTTAGGTGTCTGACGGGATTGTGTGTAACTGCCGGATCTCAGGGCAAGGTTGAAGCTTCAAATTTTACTAACATCACTTGGGTATGTTGGTTAACTCAGGGGCTTGAGCATGCCCTGGTTCAACTCCACAGTGGAAACCACTAAACAGCTGGCATTATCTTGTCCTCTGGAAGGGGATACAGGACCAGACCCTGCACTCCGGGGCCACAACCTGTCTGAGGACCCAGTTTCCAACTCATTTGTTTTTTCAGAGCTCAACCAGAAACTCTCATTCAGATCTTACACAAGCATCTCTTTGAGTGGTTGGCAGCTTTCTTACTTTTACTATATTCATTTAATAAATATTTATTAAGTGCCTTCCATATTTCAGGCATTGTGCTGGGCACTCGGGGAATAGCAGAGAGAAAAGAGGAAAAGGGAAAAAAAAAATCAGATCCAGTCCTTGTCCTCACGTGTTGTACCACTGGAGAAGAGAGGGTTAATTGAATAATCACACTAATACATGTGTGATTACCAACTGTAAATGGGCTATGAAGGAAGGTGTCAAAGGGAAACTGACCTAGCCCAAACTGTCAGAGAAGGTTTCCATGAGAACAATAGCATTTGATCTTATGGCTGAATGACAAACTGGCAGAGTAGGTACTCAAGGTGCATGCCTCTGTGGGATAGCTCAGGAAACCCTGCACGGTGCTGCCCACACACTGGCTGAGAAGCTGAGGTCAACATCAAATTTGAAGTAATTAAAGTGGATGCAAAACTATTTCCACAATGCAGACAATTAAGTATGTTGTTGTAGGCAATGGTACCTTTGGCAAAACAGGCCTCCTGATATCCTACACGACAAACAAATTTCCATCTGAATATGTATGGACCGTTTTTTTTTTTTTTATTATTATATCAATGTCAAACATCTTTATTTTGATAAGACACCCTGGTAGAAGGATCTTTGTTCTTAGAAATTCACACTGAAATAAGGGATAACTGTTTTAGAATATTTAATAAATATATATAGGAGGCCTGAAGTACACAGAATTTAAATGTATTAAAATGTTAACAATTTTGTGAACCTGGGCTGGGGTTGTGGCTCTAGAAGTAAAGCATTTGCCTAACACGTGAGGCACTGGGTTCAATCCTCAGCACTACATAAAAATAAAGGTACTGGGTTCATCCACAACTAAAAATATTTTTTTCAATTGCTGCATCTAAGAATTCAGAAGTTCTTTATCATAACTTTTCTGAAAATTTTAAATTATTTCTAACTATAAAGTTTAAAAAAATGCTGTGCAGGAACTTCTGCAAAGTCAATAGCAAAAGCAAGTCTAATTGGAAGACTGGGTTCTTGGGAACTCAATAAGAATTACTTAAGAATTATAACATATGACCTTTTAGGAAGGACTACCAGAAATGAAGGAGAAAAGCTGACTTTTCCCTGAACAGAGATTTTTCTTATCGCTTCTGTAGAGACAAATCTGCGTAAATTTGAAGCATGCATTAATGTAGAAGAAAGTGGTCTGTCCCAATGCACCCAGCATCAACAAAGAATCTCAAGTAGGGACAACGGGAGATGGAGAAAAAACAGACATTTTTCAAGTAAAGCTGGGGCCAGGTGAGACACTGCACTCTGATGGAGGAAGTTTATTAAAAGGGTCTCATAATTAGGAAGTTCAACTATAGGGGCATTGTAAGTTGCTCAAGTCTCATGAGTTATCAAGAGGCTTCTTTGGTGCACTAAAGTTAACAAATTAAAAACATTTCTGCAGTTATCCTAATGTTGCAATACCAGGAACATCCAGCTGCACACAGGAAGCCCATTGTATGGATAACTGATAACTCAGTTATCTGATGTCTGATAACTGTTAGCGTCTGTTAACTCTTAGCGTCTGTTAACATCCTTGCCTTTTTGGCAAGGAAGGTTTCCCAGGCTTGGTTTCTGCCCATACCACAGGATCAGCCGATGATGGGTTGGGGGTGGGGGGTGCTGATCGGCTCTCCACATGTCCCCCTTTCTTTTTAATTGCAACTGATGCATGTCTACTTGGAGGTGTTGGAATTGGTATCTGATGCAACTGCAGATGACTGACAATTTACAACGGCCAGCATTGCCATAAACATGGTAGCTGGTGTCACAGGGACACCCTGACTCTCAATCACATTCTCAGCTTTGTTTGTCAGGTTCTTGATCTGACCCCAAGTCGGGGGACTTGAAATCAGTGTGCCCTTCATTGCTTGTCTGTTTTTCTTGCATCTTTTCCTCTTCAGATTGTTTCGGGGCAGCTTCTGCTCCGGCTTTGCTGTTTCTGAAGCGATCCTCGGTCTTTTTAATTCGAGTTCAGGTTCGGGTTCGGGTTTGGGTTCAGGTTCGGCTGTTGGATCCATGTTGATGATGCACTGCTCACTCGGGTACCCAAATCAGCTTCTCAGCACCTTCTTTGTTCTCCGACTACAACTTCGTTTTCTTCGGAACGCTTTCAGGCAACGGGAATCTGTTCCCGGGCCTGGGTCACTCCCGTCTGGCTCGGAGCGAACCACCGTGTGCTTTCCCGAACGCAGAGCCCTGACGTTGGCTCGGCCTTCCCGTTCTTGTGCACCACGCACTTTAACTTGCTAGGGAGAACTCTGCAGTCAGCCATGGAGGCAAACGGTGACGGCTTAACAGGGTGGTGACGTTTTCCGTACTTTCTCGGTTGAGTGTAAACCCGAGACTTTTTAATGGTTTCTGTTGTTTTTGTTTTGATCTGAGGCGCCGGGGAGAGAAAGCAAGGCCTCGCACACGCTGGGCTGGCCTTCTCTACCAACCACGCCGAGCCCTTCGGGCCGCTGAGCCCTCCCTGGAAGTGGCAGTCCTTTTCCAGACAGTGAAGCTGTAACTCACCAGCTGGAAACGTCACGTCTCCGAGGCCGGCGGCCTTACGGGTCTCACCGAGACTCCCACCAGAGCCAGGCTGCAGCGGGATCGGCAGCGAAGCCCTGTCGACCGTTTTTGGCAACTAGGCAGTCACGGTTTTGATTGGTAGAGTGTCACAGACTTGGATTTTTTAATGCCGCAGAGCAAGAGGATTATGACAGATTACAACCGCTGATTTAGCCACACACAGATGTATTTCTAGTCCGTTTTTCGGTGATCTCTCTCCACCCTAATTTGAAAATGTGAAAGAAAAGTGGGTGCCTGAAATAACTCACCACTGGCCAAAAAACTCCTTTCTTGCTCGTTGGGAACAAAATTGATCTGAGACAACCCCTCTACTATGGAGTAACTTGCCAAGAACAAAGAGAAGCCTATCACTCCAGAGCCCGACCTATGATCTGAAAGCTGTCAAATACGTGGAGTGTTCTGCACTCACACAGCAAGGTCTAAAGAATGTGTTTGATGAAGCAATATTGGCTGCCCTGAAGCCTTCAGAATCAAAGAAGAGCCGCAGGTGTGTGCTGCTATGAACACCTCTCCAGAGTCCTTTCTGCCCAGCTGGCGTCAGCATCACGCTAAAAGCAATGTTTAAATCAAACTGAAGATTAAAAATTGAAATTCGTTTCTGTAGTAACGACAGAAGTCCTGCATCTACCCACAAGCACTGATGTAAGACAAGGCCCATAGGTATGTTCCCCCCATACTCTTTTTTTTTTTTTTTTAATAATTCTGTAGGTGTTGATGGACTTTTATTTTATTCATTTTATTTATATGTGGTGCTGAGAATCAAACCCAGTGCCTCACACATGCCAGGCAAGTGCTCTATCTACCACTGAGCCACAACTCTGGCCCCATACTAGTTATTTTTGTGTATTGTCACAAAAGTGATCGGTAGTAGTTTTTATTTTGTTGTTTCAAAAAAAACTTTTGTGGTTGTTGTTGATGTTTAAAAGTAAGGCAAGCTTGTGATGACTTTGCGACAGACTAATCTGTTGGAACTGTTCACTGGTTCCAACCCGGAGAATAATCTGGGATATCTTTCTTCTTCTTCTCCTTCTCCTTCTTTTTGGGGATGGAGGGGACTGTATGTGGGGTTTGTTTTTTAGTCTTGTTTTTTGAATTCATTAACAAGTGGTCAGTCCTTAGGTGAGGAGGACAGATTGATTCCACATTCCACTTCCTCTATAGAGTTTAGAAAATGTGTTCCCCACCTGGTGCTCTTAGGAAGCAATATTGTAAATGCCTCATTTAATAATATACTCCTTTCTGAAAGTTGCCTTTTCTCTCCACCCTTGAGTGGAGAGTTAAGTATCTGATGAAGCTCATGAAGGTTGATGGCAGCCATCTTGCTCCTCTTTTCTAGGATGCACCCTATATGTGACTTTCAAGGAAATTCGTTTGCCATTTGCTGGTTTTGGAAGGGATGTCAGGGATTAATTTCTAACTTCTTTCACTGATAAATGAAGAAAAGTAGTGCACCTTTTGAAACACACCAAATGGACTGAGTTCGTAATTAAAGAATAATTTTTCACTGTCAGTCATTGTCTTATATACTTAGCACAGATTTGAACTCAGTGTGTGGTGTTCCTGGAACCCTGCTGCAGACCTTGCATGTAGACAAACTGTGAGAGGTGATGCTGGAAGGGATCCTTTCAGCGGAGGATGTAGACCTGCTTCATTAAGGAGCTGGGGTGGGTAGGGTAGGGAGAATACTCAACAACACAAGGACCAGTCAGGGGAATCCCTTTATTTCTGTTTTGCATATGAGGAGTCCCTAGCCCGGTGAGATTCTTTGGTGTAATGAAAATCGTGGAAAAGGTCTTGTGGAGACTCTTCAGAAGTGTTAATAGGGATTTTTGCAGCTTATTTTGGTCACAATTACCAGTTTTCAAAAAAGTTTAGATAATCTTTTCCACATTCCCCTAATTCTAAATTTTGTAGATTCAGTAGTGTTGAATCAATGGTTTCTCTGTCTCAATTATAGGTACATGCATTCTTTTACATGTATGAAGCAAACAAAGACCCTTCAAAACAAACCAACGAACAACAATGACAAAAAAAGAGTAGGTATTCAAACATCTGATTCTTCCCCTTCCCTAAGCTTCCTGTTTTAAATTTGGATGTCATATTAGTCTTTTTTGCACCTACTACAATGACATATCTAGGCAGGCTAACTTTACCAAGAAATGAGGTTTATTTGGCTCACATCTTTGGAGGCTGGAAGTCCAAACTGCATGGCACAGGCTCTGTAAGGGACCTCTTTTGGCTACATCACCTCATGGCAGACGGCAATGGCAGGAGCACATGTTACAGGAAGAAATCACACTGCCAAACAGAAAACTAGAGAAACAGAGCGGGGCCAGGCTCAGATTTTCATAACAACTCTCTCTCAGAACTAACCAGGGTATCAGAGGAAATTTCTTAATCCCTTCCAAGGGCACGCCTCCAAATAATCTAAAGACCTCCCACTAGCCCCGCCTATTAAAGGGCTCACCACCTCCCCATAATATCACCCTAGGGACCAAGCTCCCAACACATAAAACTTTATGGAGACACACTTAAACCATATTCAAGACGTGGCAAATGCAGACAGAGGTGGAAAAGGCAGAAGAAAAAGTATTGAGTCAGAAATACTCAATAGAAACTGGGGATCAGAATTAGAAAACCTCCTGGGCTTTAGACCAGAATCTGACATTGACAGCTGTATGATCATGACATCCTGCTTGCCCTCTGTTTTCCACCCACTTGTAACACTTTGAGATCAGCACAGGGTTTTTCCAAAGCAGGTATATCTACCACTATCATATCTAACTGATGCATGTCTGCATTTTAGTGGTGGTCAATTTTAATGTGAATGCATATAATGCAAGTACCAAGTAAAATTCTTGATTTCAAAAACAAGAGTGCTCCCTATGAGGTTAAGGTAAGCAGAGCTGATTCTTCCATTCCCTGTGCTGGTGGAAGAGCTGGGATGAGTATCATCCTCCCGACAGGGAGCAGCTACAAAACTGAATGGACACATGAAACTACAGTTTCAGACAATGGTTAGCACGCAGAGTAGGACTGGAGCCAGACAAGCAAACAGACAAGGAGGGGCATACCATCTCCACAGCTTCCTGCCTGGAAGCAATTTCCGGACTAGAGGCACAAAGAGGGAAAACCTAATCAGAGCCCAGAAGTCTTACTGAGTGAAGTATATAGAGACTAGCATTCAAGGAGGCTGGGGCAGCTGGAAGGTACAGGACATTGATTCTGGAAAGGCCAGAGTTGTAGAGTTTACATTACATGTGGAAGTAAAAGCACACACACACACACACACACACACACACACACAAAAGAAAAGAAAAGAAAAAAAGAAGCAGGAGGTGTGGAAGTATATTCTTGTAAGGGTCTCAGCTTATACATAAAGTAGTACAACATAGCTTGAAAATGAGTTGTCATAAGGAAAAGCTTTGTGTTACAAATCCTAGTGAAATCATTAAAATGTTAATACAAAGAGTAATAGTTAATAAGTCGATAGTAGAGATAAAATGGAAATCTCAAAATTAATTAAATCCAAGGAAGGCAAGAAAAGAGCTGAGAAGGCACGAAGAAAAGGAGGAATCAAATAGAAAACAAATAGAAAGATTGTAGGCTTAGACCCAACCATATCAATGACATATTAAATCAAAATGGTCTAAACATTTTAATTAAATGACAGAGATTGTGAGATTTCATAAAAATGCAAGACCCAGCAATGTGCGTATCGACAAATCTACAATTACAGTTGGAGACTTCAAGACTCCTCTCTCAATAATTGCCAAAACAAGGGAACAAAAAAATTCAGAAAGAATGTAGAAGGTTTGACTTGGCTGATGGATAGAGAACACTCACTGAAGAATAGCAGAATACATGTTCTTTCCAAATGTACATGAACAATTCACTAAAATAGACCAGATGCTTGGCTACATAACAAGTCTCCCTAATCTTCTCAAGGTGACAGCAGAGTGTGTTCTCTGGCCACAAAGGAATTAAATTAGAAATCAATAAGTGAAAGCTCTCTAGAAAACTCTCTAAATAATAAGAAAATTAAGAACACATTCTAAAGAATTATGTGATCAACCAAGAAATCACAAAGGAAGTAAGAAGATATTTTGTATCAAATGGAAATTAAATATATATATATATAAATTTAAAACCTCTGCTCTTCAAAAGACACCATTGAGAAAATAAAAAGGTTCCACTTTATACTTTGAATATAACCCTTGCTGCTCTGCCACTGGAACCTATTTTTAATATGGACATGTTTCTTTTTCTTCCTCTCTCCCCTCTCCTCCCTAATCTAACATTATTACCTTTCCTCCCCAACCTAGGCAGAGTCATCTGTCCTGAGTACACACCCACCATTGGAAAGAAGCAATCCAGACTTTGGGGATGGTACCAGAAGATCTCAGAAATGACTCTCCCAAAGAACAAGTGAATTACAACTCCAACAGAGAACACGTGGAATGTAGATTTTGAGTCACCTCTTTAAAAGTCCACAATCCTGATGATGGGCAGAATCACAGCCTCTGGGACAGAAGACCCCTGTGTTTCTCCTTTACTAGCAAAGCAATAAATCTTTTTCCTTTGAGAGAGAGAGAGAGAGAGAGAGAGAGAGAGAGAGAGTGAGAGAGAGAGAGAGAGAGAGAAAAAAAAGGTAAGAAAATTAAAAGGCTTGGGGGTATAGTTCAGTGGTAGAGTATTTGCTTAGCATGTGTGAGGCCCTGGGTTCCATCCCCAGTACTGAAAAAAAAAAAGAACAAACAAAACAGACTGAGAGAAAATATACACACCACTAAGAACTTATGCTACAGAGAAAGCAATTCTACTCCAAAGTGTCAGAAAGCAGGTAGTGGTTGCCCAGCACTGAGGATGGAAGAGGTATAGGGACTAGGAAGGAGCACAGGGAATATTTTGGGATGATGGATACGATCTCTATCTTAATTATGATGGTGGTTATGTTATGTTTATAAATTTGTCAAAACTGATAGAAAGGTACACTTCATCTAGGTGCCATGTACTGTATATAAATTGTACCTCAATAACATTGATTTTTTTTTCTCTTTTTACAAATAATGGGCTAGAATGGCAGGAAACTGCTGCTTCTGAAAGCAGCCTGAGTTCAGGAATAATTTCCTCCATGACAAGACCAGCACAGCTTCATCTAGATAAAGCTGATAGCAATGCTCACAGCTCTTGGGAACAGAACAACAACGCACAAATTGGGAATAATGTTAGTTCCCCATTATTGTGATTTTATAAATCAGATACACATTAAGTGTGATCAGAGAATGAAATCAAATAGCAGTACGGTGACTCATCTAGGTGTGTAAATGACAGGCACCAGTCTCTGGCAAGCTCAGGGGTATACCTTCCATTATAACTATAGCCAGACAGATGATAGGGATTTTCATATATGGCATTTCCATGCTTCAACCCAGGAAAACAGCAAGACATCACTTGTTGACAATAGGTTAATCTGCAAGTTAGATGTCATTGGTCCTTTCTGGTTCCCTGTGCTCGTTAACATTAATATAAACAACAGCCACAGCAAAAGACCCTATTGACATAAAACTTCATCTTCACTGAAAAACATGGAGACTATTTCATTCTTCCCACAGAGAAGCTTATTCCCACTGGACAAGGTGTCACACACCTGTAATCGCAGCATCTGAGGCAGGAGGATGGCTATGAAGGGATTTTCTTACTTTAAGAGCAGTTGAGGGCCTGGGGTTTTAGCTCAGTGGTAGAGTGCTTGCCTTGCATGCACAAGACCCTCGGTTCAACCCCCACCAACACAAAAAAAAAAAAAAGTAGTTGAGGGGCTGGGATTGTAGCTCAAGCAGAGAGTGTTTGTTTCACTTGCGTGAGGCACTGGGTTTGATACTCAGCACCACATAAATAAATAAATAAAAGGTATTGTGTTCATCAACAACTAAAAAAAATTTAATTAAAAAAAGTGTTCTCAAAAAAGCAGTTGACACATTTGGAAATGAGGAATAATTATAAATTTTTCTAAATCCAGTAAATTTCTTTCACTGAATATTTTTATGGTTACTCTCTACATATAGAAAGCTGGACTTATTCTTTCAGAAGGGGAATAAGTTTCTTTTGGAAATAAATGTATTTTAATGAAAAACAAGCCAATCCGGGCAACAATATTACTAATAGTACATCCATGCCTCAAGTTTGGGAAAGCTTGGCCTCCTTGGGCTCTAGTGCTTTGCTCTTCTGAGATGGAGGGTGTGGACTCAGCTGTGGCATCTAGATAAGGTGGAACAGGGTCAATCTTATCTCCTATGTGACTTGAACATGTCACTTGTCCATCAAGCCCACCTAATCTCTACAACACTTTCTGGCTCTCATCTATGGGTCCTTCTGTGCTTCCTCTAACTGCTCTGTGTGAATTTTGGTGCACAAATTTGTGAGGACAGAGCATACAACTCTCCTAATTCCTTAGGACTCAATTTAACCTCTTTTCTTGAGCTCCCAATACACAGAGGAATCCAAGTCTAAATCCCAGGCCATTGAGTGACCGCTGCACCTGCTTTTTCCCCTAGGATATATTATATTATGCCAGGTATGGGTAGCACAAAGTGGTAGAACATATCTGGTACTCAAGACACCTGCCCATAATGGCATCTTACCTGAGTTCAATAATGATTTCCTCCATGGCAAGAACAACACAGCTTCATCTATATCCTAGAGGGTCTGAGCAGCCTGGAAATGAAAGGGAGTTAATAAATCACCTCCCAGTTCATGATACAACTTGATTATTCTCTTCAAACTTACATGTTTGTAAAAAAAAAATTCAACTTTCTTTTTCTTTTTCCTGCAGTGCTGGGGATTGAACCCAGGGCCTTGTGCTTCTGAGGCAAGCACGCTACCAACTGAGCCATATCCCCAGTCCCCAAAAAAACTCAACTTTTAAAAAAGAAATCCTCACATCTGTTCCTCCTCTCTAACAGATGAGCCTTCTTACTTCACTGAAACATGGCTCTCACTCTCGGGGCATAACTTCCTGTATCTCTCCTTAGTGGTCATTTTCTCTTCCGTGTAAGCCATGCCAGGTCTCACTGTCCTGGAGGAGGGACACTCATGGCTGCATCCAGACTATTGTTCCTCCCACTTTATTTAAAACAATGCAATACCTTTATTTTATTTATTTATTCATGTGGTGCTGAGTATCGAACCCAGTGTCTCACTCATGTGAGCAAAAACGACAATAATGGCAATTACCTGAAACCTGGGAAGCATTTGCCAGCAGACTCTACCACCCTCCTCATGCATCTCTCTAGTTGTTCTGCTATGGTCTGAATGTGTTCTCCAGAAGTTCATGTGTTAGAGACTTCATTCCTGAATTCCCATGTTAATGGTATTCGGACGTGGGTCTTTGGGAGATAATTAGGCTTAGATAAGGTCATGAAGGTGGGAGCCCAGGGGGTCCCCTGAGAGCATTAGTGGCTCTGTAAGAAGAGGAAGAAAGACCCAAGTTAGTGCATTTGCTCTGTCTCACCACGCAATGGCCTCCACCATATTATGAGGCAGCAACAAGGCCCACACCAGATACCAAGCACATGCCAGAATCATGATTTTGGATTTCAGAACTGTAAGCCAAACAAACTGTACTCTTTACAAGTTACCCAGCCTGTGATATTCTGTCCTAGTAACTTATAACCTGTCTTGTTGCCCTCCCTGCCTTCATTTTTGACATTTTTCATAATAAGTTAATATCTTTTTAAAAAATATTCTTAGTTGTAGATGGACACAACACCTTTATTTTATTTATTTATTTTTTATGTGATGCTGAGGATTGAACTCAATGCCTCATGCATGATAGGCAAGCACTCTGCCACTGAGCTGTAACCCCAGCCCATAATAAATTAACATCTTCTTAAATGATCCATCCATACCCAGGCCTCTTAGTATCTTGGTCTCTCCCTTCAGTGATCTGGACTTCCCCTCCCTCCATCAGGCATATCCACCAGAGGCCCAAAACAGTGGGTCTGCTCATAGTCACCCACTCACAATGACACCCTATACTCCATCATTATCAACATCTGCACCCTCTCCAAAATTTCAGTTTCAAACTTCTCTGCCTGCCTTCTGTCTCTCCAGATCCCTTCCTTTGCACTGAAGCAGATGGTTGGAGAAAGACCCTGCCCTTATTGCCTGGCCTTAAATTTATGATCACCAAACTCCAGGCTCAGCATATTGACTACATTCTGCTAGTCATTTCACCCTCCACTCTTCCACCCCAAAGTTCCAAAACACTCTCCTTGGCTTTACTCTCAGCTAAGGTCCCTCCTTAGTTCCATTGTTCTGAGTCTCTGAGCAGCAGCCAGCACCACCACTCACTTCCTTCTCCATGGAACACTGTCATTGGCTTCTAGAATACCATGACTCTTTTGGTTCTTCTCCTTCTTCTCAGCATCCCCCTCCTAGATCCTGGGTTCAACCCTCTGCTACCCTCTGTCTACATTTATTTCCTATGTGTAAACATAACCAGTCACATAGCTTTATATATTATCTATATGTCAGTGACACCCAATTTTTAAAAATATTTTTGAGTTTCTTAATTGACACGTAGTGATTATATATAGAACATATATATATATTATATATATATATTAGGGTGCAATGTGACGTGTCAATATATGTATACATGTAATGAACAGAAGATCGGGGTCATTTATATATCCATTCCCTCAGACGTTTATCAATTTTCTTGTTGGAAATATTCAAAATCCTCTCTACTAGCTATTTTGAAATACACAATTATTGTAGACCATAGTTACCGAAATGTGCTATAGAATATTAGAAGTTATTCCTCTTATTCAGGTGCACCCTCTACCTGTTAACCATCCTCTCTCCATCTTTCCCATCCTCTCACCCTTCTCAGCCTCTGGAAACCACTATTCTACTCTCTGTGTGTGGGAGATCAATTATTTTAGCTTCTATGTTTATGTGAGAACATGCAGTATTTTTACCCCAACTAAAATCCCTGGCCTCTAAATATATCTAATTGCCTACTTGAAGGTCTACTTGGCAATTAACATGTCCAAAACATGCTCGCTTCAATCTACTCTGAACAGAATATGTTTCTCCCACATGGAACCACCATTCAGCCAGTTGCACAAACCAAAAACCATGTGATCATCTTTGACTCCTTTCTTTTTCATCCTTCCTCTGCTCCATCCCAGATCGTCTCTTCTTTACTTTAAAAAAAAAATCCCTAATCTGACATCTCACCTCCTCCCTGATAATATTGGTCCAAGTCACATAGACTTTTGCACTTAGAGATTTCTGCAGTAGCTTCCTAATTGACTTTCCTGCCCATTCCTACTTCTCTGCAAAGCTTCTACTATCGTGTGTACCTTTTCAAATAGCAACCAAAATGATCTTTGGAAAACAAGGTGATTAACTCAGATCCCTGCTCCCAACCTTCCAGTAGCTTCACCCCACCCTTAGAATCAAATCCACAAAAGCATTTATGACTGGGTGGCTGCCACCTCACCAACCCCATTCTCTACACCCCCACGCGACTCACTGCGCTGCCCTCATATTAGCATTCTTGCTCTTTTCCATATTCCCAAATGAGGGCTTTTGCCTTTTCTATCCTCTCTGCTTAAAGTGATCCTCCAAAGGTAACCTGGCTCCTTCCTTTCCTTACCTTTTTGGCCTCAACGTCTTCTCTGCAGGAAATGCTTTCCCTGACTGCTTTGTATCCCTTTCTTGGCTTTGTTCGGCGCCCCCCCCCCACCCCCAGCTGTATTTTTCCCAGAACACACCCTGCCTGAGCCAGGATTTTAGTTGATTATTAACTTACCAATTAAAATGTAAGCTTTGTGAGAACAGGGACCCTTTTTACCTCATTATCCGCAATTCCTAGAACAGAGCCTGGCGCACAGGATGCTCTTAAGATATGTGTACAAAGGCACAGGGGGTATATGTTGGGGGTTCAAATAAGTGGACAGCTAGTCGATTTTCACGGCCACCCCCCTTTACCCTTTTTAACTGTAAGGAGATGGAGACCCCTCGAGGGCTCGAGGGTCTCCGTCCCTTTTGTCCTCCCGCCTGATGGGGGAGTCAAGTCTCCGCAGCACTGAAGAAGATGGAGGCGGGGCTAGCGGCCCTCTCTATGGTCTCCCTCCCCGGGTCCCTCCTCCCCGGCACCCGGCTTGCCTCTATGGTTCTTCCTGTCGCTAGTCGGGAGGGGGCGCTGTGCGCAGGCGCGAGGTGACGCCGCGTAGGGGCCGGAAGGAGCGCAGCGGCGGCCTCGGCTGCGGCGACGGAACTGTCGGCGGCCGCTCGAGGTGACTGAACGCCGCGGTGCGGAGGCCACCTAGCCCGCCTCGCGAGCCGGCTGGTTGAGTGGCGAGTAAGTGTCGGCCGCGGGCGCGCGCGAGATGTTCGGCAGCCCTGTGAGGCGAGCGGCCTCCCAGCCCGGCGCCTCCGCTAAGCCCCGGGTGGGGGCGGGGGCAGGCTCTGAGGGCGCGGGGCCGAGTGGAGGGCGCGGGCCGGGGGCGGGCGGCGAGGCGCGGGTGGCGGAGCCGCCGCCGCCGCCCCTTGGGGAAGTTTCGTGAGCCGGCCCCTCGGTCTGCTGCGCAAAGCGACCACTCGAGAGACTGAGTCTCCTCCGTTGGCCCTTCCCGGCCTCTCCCGGGCCCCAGGCCCCCGCGGCAAGTGGTGTCCGTGCTCCGACCGCGGCCTGGAGAAGCGAGAGGAGAGGGACTGTCACTTTGAACTCCGGCCGCGGTGGGCGGCGGGGGAAGGCCGCCGTTCGCAGTCTGGAAACAAGTTGGCGCCGGATGCCCAACGCTTGTGAGGATAGGGCTCGTGTGTCCGAGCCCGGTGCAGCGAGCGAGGAGAGCGCTAGCGCCGCCAGCCTTCCCACGGAGTCCCGCACGTGCCCGGCGGGCGACGAGGCCGGCGTGGGAGGTGGCCCCTGATCCGTCCGCGTCGAAAGCTGGTCCTTGTCCCCGATGCCAATCCAATAAGGAGGACACGGTTTTGAGAAAAAGGAAAACGGTTAATTGCTTTGCTAGCAAAGGAGAAGCACAGGGGACCCCTGTTCCAAAGACTTGTGATTTTGCCTATCAGCAGGAACAGGGGGCTTTTAAAGAGGTGACTCAAAGGCTTCATTCCACATGTTCTCTGTCTGGAGTTGTAATTCACTTGTTAATTTGGGAGAGTCCTTTCTGAGATCTGGTACCATCCCCAAAGTCTGGATTGCTTTCCTATGTTGAGTGTGTGCTCAGGGAAAGATGACTGCCTAGGATGGGGAGGAAAGGTAATCCTGTTTCCTGTAAGATCAGGAAGGAGCAGGGAGAGAGGAAGAGAAAGTCCATATTAAAAAAAAAAAAAAAAAAAGTTGCAGTGGCAGAGCAGCAAGGGTTATGTTCAAAATATGAAGTGGACCACTATTGCACTTCCACCCATGATGCGGAACCCTGAGCAACTTCGGGCACGTGCCCAACCTCCCTGCATGCAGGTTGCCGGGCTGCAGGTGAAGGACCCTGTAAACCATTCCTCCTTTGAGATAAGTGGCTTGGTAGCAGTTGACCTGGATATGTGGATCCTGCGAAGAGACGATGCTTTACCTTGTGAGCAATAATGACCCAAACAGGAGCAGACCTGAACAGATTGGCAATGCCTTTTATTAAGCACAAGAGTCAATAAGTCACGCGTCGGAGGAGTGCATTTTCAGGGTAGAAAATGGCGGGGGCTGCAGCAAAAGTCAGAGTTTTATAGTGTGTTGGCAAGACCAGGTTATGGGAGGAGACAAGTACTTTTGGCAGGTAGGTGAATTTTGGCTAAATCATAGCAGGAAAAATTTTGGAAGCGGCAGGCAGAGAGGCCTTAAACAACCAAAGGAATGATTATAGATAAGGGAAATTGTACATGCTCAGGGCCTATGTCCTTGGTGTACATGATTTTCTGCATCCTTTATTCCAGACTCTGAATAAGGGATAATGAATAGGGGTGTTGGTATCACATCGGACTGCTTCCTGCAGAGAAGGGGCAAAGTTGGGGTGGGGGGAATCACCTTTCAGAACCCTGGAAGAGGTTACAGAGACTCTGGCTGTTGAGGCTGAAAGGGGGTGTATATTGAAGAGGTTTCAGGATCACTTAAGGCAGTCTTTTGCTATGGTGGTTTCAGGGAATTCGATCCTGATGGCAGGAGAAAAATAGCTTTGATGTGTTCCTGGGAAGCAGTTTGAGCCAAACGGGTCGCTTTACTAAGAAGTTGTCTTTGTATGAAGTTAAGAATACAAGGAAGAAAGGTTATTATGAGGAAGATGAATATTAAAGGAGATATAAGGGGGAGTAACTAGGAAGTCCACCATCCCAGATCCCCCAGTGAGGACCCCCCAGGAATCAGCCAGTTCTCCCCTCTTGTTCCAGGCGGTCCTGAAGCTGCTTCACTTTATCTTCTACCAATCCCGATTGGTTTACCTAGAAACAGCATTCTTCCCCAGGAAGAGACAAAGGCCACTGCGTTCAGTTCAGCCGTGAGGAGATCAAAACCCTGCTGATTTTGCAGCACAATAGATGCCAAAGAGTCCAGCTGATTTTGTAGGGTTGATATTGAGTTGGCGATCTGTTGGATGTCTTCAGTAACTTGTTCTGATAGCTTTTTATAATAATGAATTGCAATTTCCAGACACCTGTTCCTGTGCCAGTCCTAAGGGATATGCCTAGTTCTACAAGTAAGAGTAACTTGGAGGGCTCTCTTATATCTGGTGTATGCTGTTACTGGGATGGGTAGGCTTTTGTTGTTAGGTAGAATATCATTTTGAGAGGTAAGGAACACTAACATACAAAGAGTGGTCCAGTTTCTTGGCAGACAAGGGTAAATATGAGTCCCACATAGAAAGGAAGTTGTGGAATTGAGGTGGGGCACCAAGGCATGGAGTTTGGATTGAGCTATTGAATATTGTTGCATTTCACTTCTTGAAGATGATGAACTGGTTTTATATTGTATTTTGGCTTAATACATTGGCGGGGGGGTTTGAAACAATTCGACCCCCATTGAGTTTTGGCCTAGTGTTTGAGGAATTCGTGATTAACTTAGTCCAGATACGTTCATAGTATCTGGCAAAGTATCAAAGGGGACCATGCTGCAAACAGAATGAGGAATCTTGGGCTAAGTGTGGGTTGATGAGTTTTAGAGGTTGATCAGTTAGGTTGATAAGCGTGTTAATTTGGGGATTCAAAGTATATGACCTCATAGGATCAGGGAAGTGCAAGGAAGTTCTGGTAGGATGGAAATGTGTCTGTATTATCTGTGGTATTTGGGGTCTAAGAATGGTTTGTGAGGCCTGATCTTGGACCCCAACCCCTTCGGGCATACCACGGTGGGTATGGTAAGTTCAGCATACCCATTGCCCTGGAGGGCCCTTGCATGTAAATCTGGCATTGTTTCCCTTGCTTTGGCCCATCCAGTATCATTTGTTTTCATGAGAGCAAAGAGTGGGGGTCTGTCTGCCTTCATAGCAGTTGAGGTGTTGATAAGGGTAGGCAGTGAAAGTTTGTGTTTCCTCGTTTAGAAATGCAATGGGTGCAGGGTGGATCTCCTAGCAGTACTCTGGTGAGTTTAATAAGATTACTATCATGAAGAGCTAGGGTTTGGTCATATTGCTTTAGGTGCATACATTTTCCTGATGTCTGGTGTGGCTGTCTGTAAAGTCAAAGATGATATATAGAATGTACAAGGAGAAAAAGGAGATTTGAGTGGGAGTCAGATCAAGGAATGGTCCTTCTAGTCAGAGTTCCCAGATAAGGTCGAGAGTTTGGGAAGGGCAAAGATGAAGGGATAGTAAATATAATGAATATAAGTCATTTCTGAGAATTGTTAAAGTGTGGAAAGACAGCTGAGAAAGTGGCATCTAGGTAAAAGAATCAGCTCCTTCCTTGGAATTAATTGGAAGGCGGGAAATGCATAGTCAGATGGGACCTGTGGGAACAGATTGATAAGAGGCATTAGCAGGAATGAGCTTTAAGTTGCTTAAATAGACCCAAGAGGGGTGGCCTAATTTGGCTGCAGTTGGGGTGATTAGAATAATCCTGAAGGGGCCCTTCCATTTTTCTTGTAAGTGGACTTTTAAAGTTGTTGGGGAGAAAGGAACACCAGGTCCCTTATAGAAATAGTAGGGCTTCCTGGAGATTGCTGCTGAGGAAGATGGAAGTGGGCATGTTCCCAGAGGGCCGCCCTGAGGTGGGCTTGGAGGGGATTCAGGACATCAGGAGGAATGTTTGGTGATTGAGGTTGAATGGTGGGTGGGACCAAAGGGTCCTCCATGGAGGAGTTCAAATGGGCTAATCATGAGAGGCTTCTTGGGGAGAGCTTGGAGTTAGAGAAAGGCCAAAGGGAAGAGCTTAATCCAATCCAAGTGGGATTCTGTAGATAGTTGTTTAAGGTTGCCTTTTAGGTCCTATTTAACCTTTCAACTTTTCCCGAGGCCTGTGGATGACAGGGAATGTGGCAGTGCCACTGTATATGCAAAAATTTAACTAATTCTTGGTAATAGAGGAGATGAATTCCCGGCCATTGTTGGACTGGAAGGAAGCAGGTAAACCAAAGCGTGGACTTATTTCTCAGGAAAGTAGGGTTGCAACTGTAGAAGCCCTTTTATTGGTAGTTGGAAAGGCCTCAGCCCATCCAGTAAAGGAGTCTACCAAGACTAGGAGATATTTACTTTTTCCTGTAGGGGGTGTTTGGGTGAAGTCAAGATGCTGGTCCATGGCAGGAAGGTCTCCCCTAGCTTGGAGTGTGGAAATGGGGGTGGTCTCACATTGGAGTTAGGATTAGCCTTGAGACAGATGGTGCAAGATTGAGAAATTTGTTGAAGATACTGTAAATCTGAAGAGGATAGGTTTAGGGAATTCTTTAGAAATAACTAAAGGGAATGAAGATCATGATGGAACCGAATATGCAGGTACAATAATAGAGCTTTAGTTTTGTTGGGGGGGAGTTGGGAGTTTTGTGGGAATAGAGTGTGAAGCTGAATTAGGAGTTTGTGATAGTTTATAGAGTGGTGGCTAGAGAGAGCAACTTGTTTGGCCAGTCAGTCTCATAATTCCTAAGGAAATGTATTGATTGGCTTGATGTCCTCTACAATGGAGGATGGCTGCCTGGTGGGGTAAGAGAGTAACCTCTAGTAAATTTTTTATATAACTGGCCTTGAGAACAGGTGTTCTTTTTTGAGTGAGGAAACCACTTTCTCCAAATTAAGCTGTTAGAATGAATAATGTTACAGGTATATTTGGAATTTGTAAAAATGTTAATTGATTTGTCTTTGGCTAGTCATAAAGCTTGAGTGAGGGCTACTAGTTCAGCCTGTTGGGAGATTGTGTCTGGGGGTAGGGTGAAGGGGGGATTTGCAGTAATTTTACCTTAGTTTATAGCAAGCCTGGGACATAAGGGAGCTGTTTTGGGAACTCCCATCTATGAACCATCTGGGGTGTTGTGGATTGGTTGGTCCATTCTGTGTGAAAAGGGTTCATTAAGAAGTCAAGAATGTCAGGATAGGAATGCAAAACCACAGGGGTAGAGGGTTTTTTACTGGGAGAAGAGTGACAGGGTTTAGTGAGGAATCTTGCTATAAGGTAGTCAAGGGATCCAGAAAGTGGGTGTGGAGTGATTGGATTCTGGCTGAGGAGAAGGAGAGGAATGAGTGATAACTGAGGAGATCTGAAAGGGAGTGTGTGGTAAGATCAATGATAGGTTGATACAAGGGAAATTTGCGGACTTCAGGGATGAGGAAGACTGCTATTGCTAAAATCTTGAGGCACTGGGGCCAGCCTTGAAAGACTGAGTTTAGTTGTTTGGATTGGAAAGCAGTGGAATGTGTGGGTATTCCCTGCCTTTTGGTAATGGACTTCCAGGGCTTGTCCATGTTCTGAGTGAAAGTACAGGAAGAAAAACTTATTAGGGTTTGGTAGATGAAGAGTTGAGGATTTGAGAAGAGAGTTTGGAAGAATGGAAATAGCAGAGGAAAAGGAGCAAGGAAATGAAAGAAATTCAGACAGAAGTTCAGCTGTTTTGGGAACTCCTATCTGTGAGCCATCTGGGGTTTTGAGGCTTCATGTAGGGACTTAGCTATAGGAGAGAATTTTGAGATCCAGATATGGAAGTCATTGAAAAGACCCAAGAGGGAAAGCATATCTCTTGTAGAGGAAGGTAAATGTTTTAGTTAGCTTTTTCACTCCTGTGACTAAGGACCTGACCAGAACAATCATAGAGGAGGAAGAGGTTATTTGAGGGTTCACAGTTTCAGAGATCTCAATCCACAGACAGCTGGCTCCATTCTTTAGAGCTCCAAGTGAGACAGAACAACATGGCAGAAGAGTGTGGCGGAGGGAAGCAGCTTACATCGTGACCAGGAATCAAAAAGAGAGTGTTCTCTTGCCAGATACAAATATATACCCAAAGCCACACCCCAATTCCCACCTCCTCCAGCCACACCCTACTGTTAAGACTCTTGTAACCCAATCATTTCTTCTCTGTATTGCATTATCTCACATGTGAGCTTTTGGGGTACACCACATCTAAACCATAACAGTAAAGGAATATCCTTTAGAGGCTCACATCTTTCTGGGGGTATGATATGGGTAGTGGGGGTTAAAAGGATTCCTAAATATTGCACCTGATGGGAGCAGAGCTGGGCTTTGGATCAAGAGACCTGGTACCCCCAGAAGTCTAGGGAGTTGAAAGGATTGTAGTGTAGTGTTTGGAGAATTCTATTGAGGGGCTACAGAGCCTCTCTACATACTGTATGAGATGAGTGGGGGATAAACTCAGAGTGGCCAGTCAAGTTGGAGAGCCTGGCCAAAGTAGTGTGGGCTTTCTCAGAAGCCTTATGGGAGAATAGTCCAGGTGAGCTGCTGAGAGGAATTAGTGTCTGGGTCAGTCCAGGTAAAGGCAAAAAGTGGGCATGAGACATGATGGAGGGGAATAGTAAAGAAGGCATCTTTCAAGTCTGGCACTGAAAAATGGGTGTTAGAGGGAGGGATATAAGATAGAAGGGGGTAGGGGTTGGGTACTACAGGATAGGTGGAGATAATAGCCTTATTGATTTTTCTGAGACCCTGTTCTAGCTGGAATTGGCCATTGGGTCTGTTTTGTTGGCCCTAGGGATTGAACTCAGGAGCACTTGACCACTGAGCCACACCCCCAACCCTATTTTGTATTTTATTTAGAGACAGGGTCTCACTGAGTTGCTTAGCACCTCACTTTTTGCTGAGGCCGGCTCTGAATTTGTGATCCTCCTAGCTTAGTTTTCCAGGCTGTTGGGATTATAGGCATGTGCCACCAGGTCTAGCAATTTTTTTTTTTTTTTTTTTTTTTTTTGAAGATTTGTTTTCCTTTTTTCAGTTGTCAATGAATATTTTTAGTTTTATTTTTTATTTATATGCGATGCTGAGGATCAAATTCAGGGCCTCACACGTGCCAGGCAAGTGCTTTACCACCCAGCCATAACTCCAGCGCAGCCATTGGGTTTTTTGACCCTGAGGATGGGGGAGTTGTGAGCGGAGTGGGTTGGTGTGAGAAGATGAGCCTGTAATAAATGGGAGATAATGGGCTTCTAACCTGTCAGACTTGACAAACTTAGATGATATTGAGGAAGAGTCACATGGTGAGGGGAGTTCTTTAGTTGGATTTGAATAGGGGGTAGTGTTGGATTGAGAGGTGTCCCAGACAGTGGGGTTGATTCTAGCTTGTAAGGGATGATCAGGAAGCTTAGGGGGCACAGGGACTAGGTCCAGGCTGGAGAATATTTTAAAAAATGCTCGTGGATTAGAAGGAAGCCTTCAGTTTATGAAGATCTCGGTCCAGTAGAGGGACAGGGCAGTTTGGCATGATAATTAAGGATTGGGAAAATGAAAAGGATCCAAATGCCCAAAAAAGGGAAAGTGTCTTTACTGGATACATAGTTTTTCTGGAGACTCCCATATTGGGGTATTTGCTTTGAAAATGGCACTGATTTTGTCAGAAGGGAAAGACTTGCTCCAGTGTTGACCGCTTGGCTGTTCACCATCCCTCTAACTTGGGGCTCCTCAGATGTATCATCTGAAGTGATGGGCAGTGGAGTTTGGGCCCCCTCATTTCAGTAATGCAGTGTGTGGGACTTGAGAAGCCTTGTGCCTAGGGGAGGGGTGTCTTTCCCTGGGGACATCTTCCAGTGTCCTCATTGTCCACAGTTGGGACAGGGCTTGGTGGGGGATTTTGGGTTAGGTCAGGTTTTTGCCCAGTGTCCTGTCTGCCCACATCAGAAACAGGGCTCGAGAGGTGGGTTGGAGGGTCTGGTGAGGCCATGTGCAGCAGGGGCCTTTCTGGGGTTATGGATAAATGAGGCTTGGAGTTGATACTTAGCTTTAAGATGTTTTTCCCTGGGCTGGGGAGATAGCTCAATCAGTAGAGTGCTTGCCTTGCAAGCACAAAGCCCTGGGTTCGATCCCCAGCATCTCACAAAAAAAAAAAAAAAAAAAGATGTTTTTCCCTCTCCTTCTTGCCTCATCTTCCGGATTGTTAAAGACTTTGAAAGCAATGTCCAGAAGTAGCTGCTGAGGTGTCTCGGGGTCCTTTTCTAGCTGTCTAAATTTTTTATGGATATCAGGTGCAAGCCCTCCAATAAATTGGACATGGAGAATCAAAGTACTGGCAGGAGTGTTGAAGTCTAGGGTGGTTTATCTGGTAATAGCTTCAGTAAGTTGGGCCAAAAAAAGGGCAGGATTTTCATCAGAACCTTGCCTGATTTCCCTGATCTTACCATAATTAACCGGGGTGTGAGGATTTTTTTATCATACCCTCAAGGAGGCAGGTAATCATGTGTTGGAGTTTAGTGACCCTGGGGTTTTGGGGTTGGTATGTCCATTTAGGTTCAGCCATAGGAAGGGCAGTATCTGCTACGTGATTGGTATGGGGACTTGGGATATGGAGGAGGTCAACAAGTTCTCTTGCCACCTACCAAATACAGGCACATTCTTTGGGGGTCAGGGTATAGGTGAGAATGTAATAAATATCTGCCCAAGTAAGGTGGTAATCCTGAGTCAGACATATGATCTCTTTCTAAACTTAGTAGGATTTTCAGAAAATGAGCCTAGTCTGTCCTCTTGGGATGTATCTGCCATAGGAAAGGGAACATGGACTTGTACTGTCCCTTCATCCCCAGCCCCCTCTCAAAGGGGAAACATGTGCTTTGGAAGAAGAGTTTTAGATCATGTAAGAGGAGATGATGTCAATGAAGAGGGGGAGAGTGGGTGTGGGGTTTGGATGGAGGGTGAAAGGAAGGACCAGAGGGGACTTGAGGAGGAGGATTGGATGAGGGGGCTTGAGGAGGAGGATTGTACAGAGGCCTTGGGGAGGGAGTTCATCAGGGGTGGTGAAAAAGAAAGAGAATTGTGAGTTAGCAAGAAAAAGCTGTGGTGCAGAGCAGGACTAGCACAGTGAAGGCTTTGAGCAAAGGTAGAGGAAGGCCTGAAGGTACTAAACCTCAGACTGTTTGCCATTTCATTGGAGGAAATTGTCCAAATCTTGGAGAATTTTTTAATCAAAGGTCCTGCAAGCTCAGGCCATAGATTTAGATTGTATAATTGGTACTGTGGCCAGATCTGAGTACTAAACCTAATGAGGCATTTAGTTTTAAGGTCAGTTTGAAAGTGGAGGGTCTTAAATTTTTTTATGAGTCAACCTAAGAGGGAGTCCCATGGAATAGACTGGGGAGCTCCCATGTTGTGGAGATATGACCCAGGGTGGTGGTCTATATCAAGGTGTTCCCCAATATCTCACACCACTGTTATGGGAAGAGTTCCACCAAAGAATGAGAGGGCATCCCTCCTACAGTCTTAATGGTGGGGACCCCCAAGGTCTGGACAAGCCAGAGGCAGAGGTCTCAGGCAGGGTGCCTTCTGCAAGAGAACGGAAGGGCTCTTACCTCTGAAGAATGAGAAGGCCAGTGTTGCATGCAGAAACAAAAAGGCAAAAAGTGATCTCTGATCCAGAGGTCTTAGGTGTGTAAGGGAAGGGAGGGGTGGAAGAGGAGGTTAGAAGGCGGATGCCTCCACACCAGTAAAGGACCTGATCCCATCCTTGCTCCGTCCACGTAGTAATAAGACAGTAGTAAAACTAGCCCAAAAAGGGGGTTGGTTTTGGGTCGTGTACTGACTGCTGTTTAGCCAGAGTGGACTGTGGAGGGCATGAAGGGGCTCCATCTATGGAGTGGGAGGGAATGGAACCAGGGGAACAGTCTGGGAATGCAGCTGTAGCCCCACAAGCCTTGGCTGGAGGCTTCCCTGACCTCAGGGAACCATGGGGGTGCCAGATGATCAATGATCATTTCCCAGATTTCATCAGCCATATAACATGACTGTTAGGGAGAAGGATGGGGAAGGTTCATCTTACTCCCATTCTTAGTGAGGGAACCAAAACATAAGGAAAAAAAAAAAAAAAACAGAATAGACTTCAACAGATCAGCAATGTCTTTTATTAAGCAGCAGAGTCAATCAATCAGGCATCAGAGGGGCACCTTTTCAGACTAGAAAATAGCAGGGCGGTGGAGGCCTGCAGCAAAGGCAGAGTTTTATAGTATGTTAGCAAGACCAGGTTATGGGAGGAGACCACTACTTTCAGTGGGCTTTTGGCAGGCAGTGGAATTTTGACTTAGTCGTAGCAGGAGAAAGTTTGAAAGTGGCAGGGAAAGAAGCCTTGAACAACCAGAGGAATGATTATAGATCAGGAAAATTGCACCTGCTCAGGGCTTTTGTCTTTCCTGGGGGATGTGATTTTCTGTATCCTTCATGCCCAACCTGAGGAAAGGAAAAAAGAAGATTTTTTGACACACCTCTAGATCCCCTGAAGGAGACATCTAAGAAATGGCTTGCATTGGGGATTGGTGTTTATGGTGTCTGGGGATGGAGAAGTGGAGAATTTGTGGCAATGACTAGAGATCCTGGACCTAGATTTCAAACCCCTGTTATCCTCATTAGTGGCTTTGGATTTTTATTCTAAAGGCTATTAGCTAATAAGAGAGAACCCTTGAAGCCCCTGTGGAGAAATTAATAAAGTTGAACTGTGAGACAGAGAAACTGAAAGTTTATGAAATAGGTGAGAGCTTTGTCTTTACTAAATATAGTAAGAGCTACTATTTAATGTGTTCACTGTGTTCTAGGCTTTAGTTTATTCTAGATCTTTCCATACAACTACAACATAACTAATTCTCACCTGACAGTATCATCTCTTTAACAGAACAAAACATGATGCTATGTACCAGACACTTGTTTAAGCATTTTACATATAAAAACTCTTAATTCTCTCAGTGGTGTTGGTTCTGTTAACTATTTTTATTTTTAAAGGGGAAGAGACTGAAGTGCTAAAAAATACTTTTCCTGGTTACAAAGTTTGTAAGGGTCGGAGCTGGGACTGGAACTCAGTTTAGTTTCAGAATTATTTTCCCTATATCCTGTCCTTACTGTGAATGCTATTTATTCAGAGAGCATTTATGGAACATTGACTTTGTCCCTGTTGGTAGGCCATATCCCAGAGTTATGGAAGTGAATAAGATGCGTGTCTTGCTTTCTTGGAACTTAAGTTCTAATGCAGAAGACCAGTATTAAGCATAGTTTCCCTAATAACTAGGACATTGTTGTGTGGTAATTACTTTTAAAAAATGAAGGCTATTGTGTGAATAAAAGTGGCAGGGGAGTATCTAGGTATAGTCAAGAAAGGTTGTTTTATGAGGAAGAGAACTGAATGAAGGATGAATAGAGGTCATTTTGGTCAAGGAGAGAGGCAAGGAAGAAGAGTAATCCAGCCAGTAAAGAACCTGAAATGAAAGGAGTATGGCATGGTCAAGGTACATGGGAGGGTGAATGTTACCTCAGGTTGCAAGATGCAGCATTTTATATGCCATGGTAAGGATTTTGGTTCTGCCATGGTGAGATTTGTGATTTAAAAATAACTCAATGCTGTTTGAATAATGTCAAGAAGTGGAGCCTGTTATGAAGTACTTGGCATAGAAGGGACAGGTACTATAACCTCACTCATGGTTTAGTTATAATACTAAAATCTAAAAAGATCATTGAGCCAGGCATGTTTGCACACGCCTGTAAGCCCAGCAGCTCAGGAGGCTGAGGCAGGAGGATTGAGAACTCAAAGCCAGCCTCAGCAACAGCAAGGCGCTAAGCAACTTCGTGAGACCCTGTCTCTAAATAAAATACAAAATAGGACCAGGGATGTGGCTCAATGGTTGAGTGCCCCTGAGTTCAATCCCCAGTACCAAATAGATAGATAGATAGATAGATAGATAGATAGATAGATAGATAGATAGATAGATAGATAGATAGATAGAGATAGATAGATAGATAGATCGATAGATCGATTGATCGATCGATCGATCGATCGATCATTGAAGGACCTGGGGTTGTAGCTCAGTGGTAGAGTGCTTGCCTAGCAGATGTGAGGCACTGGGTTCAATCCTCAGCACCACATAAATAATAAATAAATAAATAAAGATATTGTGTCCATCTACAACTAAAAAATATTTTTAAAAAAAGACCATTGAAAACATTAGTTTTTGCCCCATGTGAAGAAGGATGTGCTTACATAATTGTCCCAGTCTCTAAATCAGTTTTCAGTTGTCAGTTGAGGAAAATTTTAATGTTTTATGTTGAAATCTTCATTCCACCCACTTGTTGATTGGAAATTTAATTTTTGGATTAAACCCTTTCCTATTGTAGAATTACATTGATAATGGAATTTTTAGAGCTCTTTTAAACTCCAGACTAATTATTTGCACAACTATATGTTTTATTCTGGATGTTGCCTTACTTATTCTGTCTACATATTAAAATTAACAAATTGAAATTTCTTACTCTGAACTTATCTGCCTTGTTCATCCTTAGTAGTCCCTTGAACTCAACATTAGTTCAGTTTTGGCTTCTTTCTTCTTCTTGCACTGATGACCAATTAAGTACAAAAATCCCATTGAATCTAACTCTGCAGTCAATACTTTGTATTTTTTCTCCCCTCTCTTCCTACTTTTATCTCTAGTTCAGGCTTTACTGGCTCGTTTCCTGGATTTCCTCGCACCAGCTATCTTCTGCAGACTGTTTTCTACATTGCAGTTATACTGATTTTCCTATATGCACAGCTCTAATTTCATTGCTTCCCTTGGCTAGAATATAACTTTTTTTTTTTTTAGTTCTCTATCAACACATCACAGACCACCCAAAAACTTAATACAGTAATACAATAATTTATTTGTTGATGGTTTTATGAATCAGGAGATTCATGTTTTCTGTTAACTGAGGTGGCCAGGGATGAAGGTTCTACTTGTAATATGGCTTATTTACTCACATGCCTTGTCAGAGATTGCTAGAAGGTTGGACTCAGTTATCTCTATCTCCATGTAATGTCAGGATTTTCCATGTAATCTTTCCATCAGTGTGTGCAGACTTCTTACCTGGTGACTCAGGGCTCCCAGAGCCCTAGGTGAAAGTTGTTATCCTCTTAAAGGCTAAGTCAGAATCAAGCACAGCACTTGGTCTAGCTTGAATATGGCTATACATGCTAGCCTTTTCCTGACTACCTTGCCCTCCCTCAATTGGAGTAATCTATCACATGGGTGACTTTATGTTTCATAACTTATTTATTTGTATGTATATATTCTCTCATTCATAGGACTCCAGATTCCTCAAGGCAGGATTTACATGGGATTTTCTGTGTACATATTCCCTATGATACAGAACAAATTCTTTATATGACATGGGAGGCCCACAATATTTGTTGAATTCTTTTGTAATTTTTTAATTTAAAATGGTTGTAAATAATACCTGCTTAACATAGAAAAATTGAAAAATACAAGGAAGGAAAAAATCATAACTTCCATTAACTTTTTGTTGTATTTGTTTAATATTGATGAAAATGCTAGAATAAGCTTATGAAGCATGAATAATCAAAGAATGGTTAAGTAGCTTGTATTTGAATGAAAATCAATAATCCTTTATACACATTTTTTAAATGTGCTAGAAAGAGGTATTGTGGAGGAGCTGATACAACATGGGCACATTACTTTGTCCCAGCCATTGCCCAGCTTGTTTTGCCCACTTTCATTGGAAGTTCAAAGGAATTAGCTCATTAAATATGAAAGTCTTTACCCAGTATCAGTGTTAGAGATGACAGGCATGTTCATAAAAGTTACTGTGAAAAGCAGGAACACTGCAGAGTACCAGGATCAGCTGTATTTTAGGAGCATGTGAAAGAAGAAATGGAGAAACATCATAATCAGAAGAATGAGAAGATGATTGTTTGAGACAGACCCAAGCACTGTGGTCATGAGGAGGTGCCCAACTTTGGAAATGAGAAAATAGGGTGGGAGAACCATGGTGGTTCCTTTTCCTGACTTCATTTAAAAAATTTTTATGATGGTCAATATTTGATAACTGAAGAAAATCCTAATAAACCAATGTTATCCTAATAAACCATGTTATCACTTAGGCCATGTTGCCTGACTTTGGTTATGAAGCTATTGAACAGCTCCAGTCTTTGACAAAGGAAGATGTTTTTGGAGCCACCCCATTCATTCAACAACTGTGGTAGGCACCAGAAATACAGCTATGAACAAGACATGGGAAGAGTATTTGGAAAGAAAAAATATACCATTAAAATGTGAATTCTTTCTCATCATGTTTTGATTCATCCATTTAAGGAGGAAAACGGGAGAAAAAAGATCCTTAGGTCAATGTAAGAGGTGTACGAGAATGTAGAACTATCATCTAATTTTCCTAAAATTTTACAAGATAGTAGTACTATGTGAGATTTTTCACAGAGAAATGAGCTGATGGAATATATGCTAATTTTTGGTTCTGATTTGTAAGAACCCATACACTTGACCATAATTATAAATGAATATGTAATTTTTTTAATAAAGACACTAAAGTTTATATCTTAAGTCTCCCCTGCTCCCAGGGTCCATGTATTAAAGGCTTGGTCATCAGCCTGTGGCACTTTTGGGACCTTTAGGAGGAAGGGCTTAATAGGAGGAAGTTAGGTTGTTGAGGTCATGCATTTGAATAGGATATTGGGACCCTGGCTCCTTTCTCTCATTTTACCTCCTGGCTATCATGAGGTGGGCACCTTTGCTCCACCATATACTTCGTTCCATGATGTACCATGCTGCCACAGGCCAAAGCAACGGAACCAAGTGACCATGAACTGAAACCTCTGAAATGGTGAGCCAGAATAAAATTTCCTCCCTTAAAGTTTTTGTATCTCAGGTGTTTTGTCACAGTAATGGAAAACTGACAAAAGAGGCAAGAACTGAAATATTCTTTCTCGGTGGCAATTCCCACTTCTGGACTTGACTTTTTAAATTTGCCTTTAGCTGTCTGATCAAAAAGCAAGCAGAGGGCTGGGGATATAGCTCAGTTTGTAGAGTGTTTGCCTGGCAAGCACAAGGCCCTGGGTTCAAATCCCCAGCACCGCCAAAAAAAAAAAAAAAAAAGATTTATAGATGACTTCTTGCTACTTCCAGAAGGACAATGAAGTTTTTTACACAAGGAAGTAAAAGGTTTACTATGAATATGTATGGTAGTAAAAAGTAACCTGGAGAAGGAATAAAGTTCTTCCCCCTACTCCCCCCTCCATTCTGTTTGGCTCTTTTATCTTAATGAACATTGCATGTACTAGGTACTTAGGATAACAAAACTTCTAATTTTATGGCATTTACCATATATAAAGTGGCATCTCATTTAATCTTCAACATGCCTCACAAGTTAAGAGTAGCTGTTTACATTTCAACAGTAATAATAGGCATAATGTCATTTTGCTATACACAGGTACTATGCTAAATACTTTATATCTATGTAAATTAATTTAAAAAAAACATTTTTGTTTTACAAATGAGGGAACTAGACTAAGAAGATGGAGCAACTTACCCAGAATTACTGATTAACTAAGTGGTAAGACCAGAATTCATACTGACTTAGCTTGAAGTCCAGGTGACAGGACTGGGTGTCAGGGAGTTAAATGACCTGAACCAGAAACCTCCTTCCAGGCAGGAGCATAAATTCCATCATTAGACTTTTCCTTGTCACAGATGAAAAGCCTGATTGACACTCAGGAGGAATCTTAAAGCACCACTAGTAACATGCTTCACTGCAAGCTTGACATTCTAGCCAAATTAGTCGTAAAATGAACCACATTGGCCTTTGATTTCAGTTATGAAATTGAAGGAAGCTTACTGTAAAAGTCAGTAAAAGGGGTTGGGGATGTCGCTCAGTGGTAGACTTCTTGCCTAGCATGCACAGTGCAATGGGTACATCCCCATTGCAGCAAAAGAGGAAAAGAGAAAAAATTAGAAATTTGACTGCACATGGTAGTACATGTAATCCCAGCAACTGAAGCAGGAAATTCAAGGCCAGCCTGGGTAATTTAGTGAGACCGTGTCTCAAAAGATGAAAAGGGTTGGGGATAAGGCTCAGTGCCCCTAGGTTCAATCCCCAGTACTGCCTCACTGCCCTGCCCCCAACAGACCATTTAGTGATCAGAATATTTTTTAGAAAACTTAATTTGAAAAAAAAGTACTTGATGAGAGTAGTTCAAATTTGACACCAGAGGTTTTTCCTTTATACTGTGCTGTTTATAAGTAATACCAATATCATTATTTCTATTTATGTATGGTGCTGGAAATTAAACCCATAGACACTCACTGACAGCAGTCAAAACCTTGACTGCTGAAGGTTTTGATAAGTTGCTGTGACTGGCTTCAAATGTGATCCTCTGGCTTCAGCCTCCCAGGTTTCTGAAATTACAGGTGTGCACCACTGTGTCCAGCTACCAGTATCATCAGTGAGAGACATTCAAGTGAGAGACCCAAACTTAGGCTTGAATTTTAAAGTATTTTTAGTTGTAGATGGACACAATACCTTCATTTTTATTTCGTTTTATGTGGTGCTGAGGATCAAACTCAGTGCCTCACGTGTGCAAGGCAAGTGCTCCCCCCTGAGACACAGCTCCGCCTCTAACTTTATCTTTTTTAAGTTGGAAAAATGCTTATATAATTTAGAGACTAGGGTCTGGAGTTTTCCCCCTAAAGCATATCGTTTCTTCTAGGAAGGCAAAGGAACAAGGTTTTTCTTTCAGTTTAGTGACTGGGTAGGTCAAAGATAGGATCTTACCCTATAGCAGTTATAATTGGCCACCTTTGATTCTCAATTATTTATTTCAATTCTCTAATTCTCATCAGAGTAAAAAAATGAAGACTTAATCTGCACAAGACTTTAAATGAAAGGTCCTGCTGACCCCCAGGTACTGTTGCAGTTACAGCACACTTTTTTTCTTAACAACTTTTTCCCTTTAACTTTCATTGTGAAATACATGACACAAAAAAGTTTCGCTCCAAACAACTAAATGCAACCCTGTCTATGCCTGAATTTTATACAAAGGAAATCATTCAATATGTATTTTTTAAATTTCTGAATTCTTCCACTCAGCCATTAAGATCCCTTTGCCTTGAGTGTGGCTATAATTGCTTTCTTTTTATTTTTATTTTTTTTTCCGTATAGGTTTTAATTGTACGGACATACCACAGTGTATTTGTTCATTCTATCTTGATGTGAATCATTTTTAGTTTTTGACCATTACAGATAATGGTGCTATGAGCATTCTTGTACATATACCTGATACTACCAAGCACATGTTTCTATAAAATATATTCTAAGCAGTTGAATTATTGCACCTTAGGGCATTTATTTAATTCACTATAAGCAATGAAGCATCAATTCGTTTTTGCAGTTCTGGTACCACTTTATTCTTCACCCAGCAGTATGTGAAAATCCCCATTGCTCCAAATTCTTAACAGTTGATATAATCAGTTTCCAGACTTCTAGCAATTCTGTGAATGTATACTATCTTACAGCATTTTTTGTTTTTACATTAAAAAAAAAAACACACCAATATAGAAAGTCCCACAAAACAGATATATAGTTTAATTATATTAAAGAACTTATATCTACCACCCAGGTCAAGAAAATAGAGCCTCCCAAAGAAAGCTAGCCATTACCTAGACTTTACCATGTAATTTTATAATCATTTTCATGTATTTCTTTACATGAGTATATATCCATGGATACTATAGTTAATCACACACATTTTAAAAATTTTCGTATATCTTTTAAATCGCCTGAGGCTCTTCTTCATTTGTTTCCTTTCCTTAACAAATTTATCTGTCGTTGAATCTAAACTTTTTGCGGTGCTAGGGATTGAACCCAGGGCCTTGTACATGCAAGGCAGGCGCTCTACGAACTGAGCTCTATCCCCAACCCTGTCAGCTTTTTAAAAAAATTATCCTTTCCCTCTTACAGAGCCCAGTTAGACATTTTTCCCCAATTGCCTCCTCTTCCTTACATACCTATATACTAAGGAATAAGTTTTCTCTGGCCTGTGTTCCAAAACAGCTGTTGGGTCCAAATCCTTGACCAGACTCACTCAGGTTTGGTCCTTTGATGAGACCTTAGGCAGTGTTTTTGGCTCAGACAGTACTCAGTATCATGTCTTTGTGATGTTAACAACCAGTAGTAGTCATTGTCTAGTCTAGTAATTGGGGGATGCAAAATATTTTCATTGAAATTTTCTTAATTTATTTTACTTAGAATTTTTTTTTAAAGAAACTATTGCTCATCTGTTTGGTTACCCAGTGATAGAATTCGTATAGGAAATGCAAGAAAATTTCAAATTCTTGGCCCTCACCAGTTTTAAAGGTGATATATCTATTGTCTGTCATCCTCTGAACATGTCCTTTAAAAAATTATGAGCTCTCATTTATACATGCTCTTGAGAGTTTCATGCCATATCAATAAATTATCCTATTGACAGTCAAGATATTCTATTTTAGTCCACTTGGAACCTCTGAACTTTTTTCCTAGTTTCTGCAGAACCCACTCATTATAAGTGGCCTTTGATAGCTGCTTGGTACCTAAAGTGACAAGTTGTTCCAGGCACATTCTATACAGTTCCTGCCCTAGACCTGGAATCAGTAACTTCTCCAAAAGTTCTGGTTTCCTGTAATGGAAAGTACTTCACAGTTAATCATTCAAGCACTGTGAATGTTCTTTATTTCAAGGAAATCTTTGCTTTTAGGCTTTTTTTGGAGGGAGGACAGAACTAAGACATTAACAGGAATATTTTTATTTAAGACTGTAGGGTTTTTACTTCTATATTAAAAAACAATGCTTTTCTACACTAAGAATCTTGATTCTCAAGAACACAAGGATTAACAGAATTAAATAAACTATTATGGTTCATTTGTTTTAACCCATCACACACAGGAAAGTCTTAGAATGAATATTGTTAAAACCAGTAAAATTATTACAGACAAAAGATTTTACATATGCTTCTCATTATTTTTATAATTACATGTCTATCCTATAAGAGCATATGGCCATTATATATTATTTCCTTTTCCAACCTCATTTAATCTGAGTTGTTCAAGTAATTCCATATTTACTGTTTATACCAGTCCTTATTTTAGTGTACCTCTAGTCATGTTGGTTGCCCAAAGTTCATTACTCTGTGGATTCCTTATAGAAACAATATTCCCCAAGTACCTGTATGTTGATGAGTTTCATTTGTACTACTTTTTCTTAAAATTGGTTTTGCTCGATATAAAATCAGTAAAATTGATTTTGCTCGATATAAAATCATTTTTTAAAGTGTCTTAAATTTCTTAGTTATATTTTTACTTTATCACTGTCAAAGCGATCACCTTAATTTTCTTTTTTTCTTTTTTTTTTTTTTTTTTTGCAAGTCTTAAGCCCAAGTGTCTAAAATCCAATAATTTTACTAGAATATATCTTGGCATTTGTCATTCTGGGTTGGTTTTCTTCTGTATGTACAGTGCTTTTTTGAAATGTAGCTTAAAATCTTTATTTTATTTATTTATTTTGGTTTTTACAAAAGTATAACTCAAATTTATTCTTCAAAAGTTCCTGTTGTCTGTTATGATATTCTCCATCTTCAATATTTGCTTCTTTATCACTTTAATTTTGTTTTGAATATTACTTCTTTACAGCTTCTCATTCTTGTAACGCAGTTTGTGTTGTATTGATTTGTTTGTTCTAGATTAGTCTTCATTACTGAAATGATTTTTTTCTTTTCTATTTCTTTCCTAAGTTATTTTATTTTTTTTGGTACTGGGGATTGAACCAAGGGTGCTTAACCACTGAGCCACATCCCCAGCCCTCTTTTTGTATTTTATTTAGATAGAGGGTCTCGTTAAGTTACTTAGAGCCTTGCTAAGTTACAGAAGCTGGTCTTTCCTAAGTTCTTTACCCAAATTTTTGAGTTTTTCTAATTATGGATTGTGTTATTTAATGTTTTTGTTTTGTTTTGTGGTACCATGGATTAAACCCAGGGGCACTTAACCACTGAAGTCACATACCCAGCCCCTTTTTATTTTTTATTTTGAGACAGGATCTCGATAAGTACCTTAGAGCCTTGATAAGTTGCCTTCGTGTGTTTTTCTCTTTTGCTAATACATTGTCTTAATTACTATAATTTTATAATAATAATATCTGATAGTGTAAATCCTCCATCTGTTATTTTCCTTTATGAATTCTTTGCCTTTTCCTGTGAATTCTAAAGTAAATGAGTATATATCCATTTCTAAGATTTGATCAGGGTTATATTAAATCTGTAGATCAGTCTGGAAATAACAGTCATCTTTACAAAATAGAGCTTTCCAACCAGTAATTATGCTATTAAGCTTTGTCCCTACATTCATCTGATCTTTCTCTCAATTATGTTTATAAATTTTTTGTACAGAGGTCTTATACATCTTTCATTATGTTTATTCCCTAGTATTAAATGGGTTTTGGTGCTACTCTAAATAATATTTTTCTTTTTTTCTCGGTACTAGAGTTTGAATCCAGGACCTCATGCATGCTGTACAAGCCCTCTACTAGTGAGCTGCATGCCCATCCTCTTTTAAATTTTATTTTGAGACATTGTCTTGGTAAGTTGTCAAGGCTGGCCTTGAGCTTGTGATCCTACTACCTCAGCCTTCCAAGTAGTTGGGATTATAAGCATGTGCCACCTGATCTGGCTTTAAATAATCTATTCTTTTTAAGAGTCATTTTGTAATTGTTCTTACTAGTATTGTGTTCATTTTGCATATTGGCTTTGAATCCAGAGATCTTGTGATTCATTCCCATTTTCATTCCAGTGGTATCTCTGTTTAGTTACATATAGAAAAATATGCACAGCTGTCCTGTGAGGGTGATTGACTCCTCATATAAAAGCTCAAGAAATTCTATTGTTTTATCTTTTATTGATAATTTCTCTGGAATTGACTTTTACATGGTCTGAGGAATGATCCATTTCTTCCCCATGGAGATATCCACAGCATCCAGAAGTCTTTATTAAAAACATCACTTTCTCCCCCACTGCACTGTAGTGGCACCTCTATTTTGATGTGGGTTACTGATGTGGGTCTTCTTCTGAGGCCTCTAGTCTACTTTTTCATTTTTTGGGTGGGGGGGTTTGAACCCAGGGTCACTTAACCACTGAGCCACATCTCCTGCCCTTTTTTATATTTTATTTAGAGACAGGGTCTCACTGAGTTGCGTAGGGCCTCGCTAAGTTTCTGAGACTGGCTCTGAACTCGTGATCCTCCTGCCTCAAACTCCTGAGCCACTGGTTCTAGTCTATTTTCCTTTTTGTTTTTTAAAATAATCTAACCTTTATTTTATTTGTTTTTATGTAGTGCTGAGGATTGAACCCAGTGCCTCACAGGTGCTATGCAAGCGCTCTACCACTGAGCTACAACCCCAGCCCTCTGTTTTTTTGTCTGTCTTTGGAGTACCATAATTTTATTGTCCGTTTAAATAATGATACTTTTATTTATTCCTTTCATCCTGGTATTTTATTTCTTTATTGCCTTATTCCACGTATGCAACCTCCAGTAAGTACAGCATTAACAAGAAACAGTAAAAATTCCTCCATCTCAGAAAGAAAGCTTTTTGGTGTTTCATTTTTAGGTATGAGGTTTGCTCTAGTGTTTTTGAAATGCCTTTAAGATGGAGAAGGTTCTCTCCTAATGCTATTTTTTACTAAGAGTTTTTAATCATGAATAGATGTTGAATTTTAATGCATTCCCCCTCCCCATCTACTGAAGTGATTTTGCGGTTTTTCTCCTTTATTCCAGTATAATCAGTTACCTTAATTTGGTTGTGATTTTTACATTTGTGATAATGATTGATACCAGCCTTTCTTGTCATGTTCTTATTGTGTTTTAATATCAAACATATGTCAGCTTCATAAAATGATTTGAGAAATAATGTTTCTTTGTCTATTCTGTGAATCAGGTTTGTAATATTTATTGCATTTTTTTCCCCCAAGTGCTTAAAAGGCTTCACGTGGGAAGTTTTCTGGGCTCATAATGATTTTTGTGAAAAAGTGATTAATTGCTAATCTAATTTCTTTATTTGTTGGAGAACTGTTCACTTTTTTAAGTTTCTTTTTTGTTCAGTTATGCTGATAGGTCTCAAGAATTTCATTCATTTGAGCCAAAATTCCTTACTAATTTATATATTGTTATTCACGATATTGTCTTACCTTTCTCATAGCCATATAATTTGTAATGCTCTTTTCCTTTACATTTCTCATAATGGTAATTTGTAACTTGTTCCTTTTTTCTCTTAATCTCATTTGCGGTTTATCGATTTTGTTAATCTTTTTTTGGTGGGGAGGGTGTTAGGAATTGAACTCAGAGGCACTCTACCACTGAGCCATACCCCTAGCCTTATTTTGTGTTTTATTTAGAGGCAGGGTCTCACTGAGTTGCTTAGCACCTCACTTTCGTTGAGGCTGGCTTTGAACTCTCAATCCTCCAGCCTCAGCCTCCCAAACCCGGCTAATTCTGTTTAACCTTAAAGAACCAGTTTTTTGCTTGGATTTTTCTCAGTTGCATATTTGTAGTCTGTGTTGTTGATTTCTGTATACTTTTTCTGTATTTAATTTACTGATTTTTCTAGCTACTTGATATTGAAGCTTAGCATATTAATTTTCACTCTTTTTTCAATAAAATTTGCATTTGGAACTATAAATTGCTATGTAAGCACTACTTTACCTCCATTCCACAAATATTGATTTTTTTCTTTTCATTATCTCAGTTCATTTAGTTTATTTTCTTTTGACCTTTTTTCTACTTCACTAGTACTTTTTTCTGCTGTGTCCATGATCAGCGTGTAAATTCCAATGTTACTAATATTCTCTTTCCAACCATTTGTTCATCTTTTCCTGTTTTTTTTGTACAAAGTCATTTCTGTGTTCCTGTCAAGTAACTACAATATCTGAACCACAAATAAGTTGATTTCTTTTTCTGGTCTTTCCCTTATACTTAGTTTTCCTTTGTTCTTTTTAGGTGTAGGTGTAGAGGTGTGTGTGTGTGAGTGTGAGCGCGTGTGCATGAGCACTTTGCGCAGCCTTGTACTTTTTTAAAAATCAAATCCTGGACACTATGAGTGGTAAATCTCCGAATCTCTAGTCACTTCTTAGTCTCTCTGTTGCTATTCTTTTGGAGTCATGGGCTAAAAGGGGTGTTACCCTGCAGATTTGGGGGGACATTCTTTGCTGTGGATTCCTCCTTGCTGGGATTTTGCCCCTTAAGTATCAGCTACCTTTTTTTTTTTTAATTGTCAATGGATCTTTTTAAAATTTTATTTATATATTTTTATATGGTGCTGAGGATTGAACCCAGGGCCTCACACGTCAGGCCACCGCTCTACCACTGAGCCCAAACTCCAGCCCAGTCTCAGCTACTTTAATAGCCCAAACTCAGACTGACTCAGTCCATTGAAACTGCTCTTTGTGTTCTGGTTCCATTTTCTTTTCCCATGTGATTTAGGAAATGCTTTTGCCAGAAAAATAGTCCAGCTTGAATGTGTCTTGTTCTCTTGTGCTTCTCATTTTTCAAGAATCGAAGCCTCTGAAACCCTGCAGCCTAGATTTTTATCTCCTTCTAAGAATTATTTTGTATATTCAGTATTTTATAATGGGTTGCTGTGTTTTGTTTTGGTTTCATTTTATACTTGGGATTGAACTCAGGGGTGCTCTATCATGAGCTTTATCTTCATTCTTTTTAATTTTTATTTTGAAGCAGGGTCTTACTAGGTTTCCACATCTAGCCTTGAACATGGGATTCTCCTGCCTCTAGCCTCCTTCAGTCACTAGAATTACAGATGTTCATCACTGTGCCCCACTTTATAGCAGTTGTATGAAAGGGCAAAAAGTTGGTCTAATATATGCTATTTTGTCATGGCTAAAACCAGAGTCTCTGTAAAATAAGGTTAGTAATTGTTGTAGAACTCATGGGATTGTGGGAATTATTGATGAGTGATGTATGTAAAGTGCTTAGAAAATATCTCATGGCATCCTCACTTCAGCTTATAATTTTATTACCTTTGTTAGCCTCTTGAACAAGACACAGGTGTTTCCTTAATTCAACTCTCTGGTATCTATTACTCCCTCAGTATACATACGTGTCCTTCCTAATTGTATAGAATTTTAGTTTTGCCCTTTAAAACAATTATTTTAAGTTGTGAAGCAATCATTGGTTACCTAAAATTAAGACTGTTACATCATGTTCTATAGATTGTTTCGATAATTCTACCTTATTAAACTGAGTGGAATTTTTAGAAGAAATGTATTTTCTCAGTTCTGGAGGCCGCAAGTCTAAACACAGGATGCCAGCTTGTTTGGGTTCTGATGAGGGCTGTCTTCCAGGATCCCAGACAACTACCTTTTCACTGTGTTCTCACATGGTGGAAAGGAGGAGCAAACTCTGGTGTCTCCTCTTGTTAGGGTGCTAATCCACCATGGGGCCCCACCCCATGGCCTCTTCTAAGTCTAATTGCTTCTCTAAGACCCATCTGCAACTACCATCACATGGGGGTGGGGGGCTACGGCTTTTCCATAGGAATTTGAGACTGAATTTGTCACAATTCAGTCTTAAGAGTACCACCTTTTCGATTTTATGTTTCTTTTTTTTTTTTTTTTTGCTTGGTGCTGGGGATTGAACCCAGGGCCTTGTGCTTGCAAGGCAAGCACTCTACCAACTACCCACTGAGCTATATCCCCAGCCCATGTTTCTTTTTAATGAAGTTCATTTTTAAGTAATTACCTGAGTATTTCTGTGAGGCAGACTTTCTGAGTGTCTAAAAAGTTTATTTAGTTCTTACTCTTTTGTGTTTGTGTGTATGTGTGTTTGTTTGGTTTTTTGGTTTTTTTGTTTTGTTTTGTTTTTGTTGTTGTTGTTGTTGTTGTTTTGTTTTTTGCTGTGCTGAGGATTGAATCCAGGGCCTTAGCATATTACTAGGAAAGTACACTACCCTCAGCCCTTAGCTCTTAGCTCTTACTCTTGAATACTCATTTAACTGATTATAGAATTCTAGATTGGCAGTTAGTTTTTTGTAACTTTTTGCAAATCACTTTCCATTATCAGCTTTAATAACTTTGTATAAGGAGTCTGTTTTAATCCATATTTTATCTCTGGTAATTTTTTATGATTTTAACATTCTGCTTCACTAAGACATATTTAGGTGTGATTTTTTTTTTTACAACTAACAACTATTGCTCAATAATTAGAATACTAGTGTGAAGAGTTATGTTTTCTCAAACTTTAAAAAATAATCTTGTGAGACTGAGGCCAGAAGATCACAAATTCAAGTCCAGCCGGGAAACTTAGTGAGACCTTGTCTCAAATTATAAAAGACGGAGGGTGTGCTCAGTGATAGAGTAACACCTGGACTCAGTTCCTGGTACAGCAGTAGTTGTCATCACCATCTTTGTCATCTCTTTTTAAAATGTTCTTTTGTATCATTCCTCTTAATCTCTTTCTGAAACTTCCATCAGACTTGTGTTAGAATGCTTCAATCTCCTATGAATCTTAACCTCTCCTAACCTTTTTTTTTTTTTTTTATTGAGGTATAATCAATACACAATGAAACAGGCAGAGATTAAGGGAACAGTTTGGTCCATTTTTTTTCCCCCAAGTTTGATCCATTTTGACCGATGGGATACACCTATTTAATCCATATCTTCATAAAGCTCTAGGATATTCCCATCAACCCCTAGAAGTTCCCTAATGCTCTTTTGGTCTTTCCTCCTTTCACAGAGCAACCCTTGATTTTATAAATAAAATTTTCCCCTTCTGTAGAACCTCAGGCAAGTAGAATGTTGGATCGGAGATACAGCTCATTGGTAGAGTGCTTGCCCAGCATGTGCAAGGCCCTAGGTTTTATCCTTACTACCAGAAAGAAAGGGTTGAGAAGAGAAGGTTAACTGTGTACTCTATTGTGTTTAGCTTTTTTGGTTAAGCATAGTGTTTCTGAGATTCATCCATGTTGCATATATTGAGTTAATTATATTTTTCCCCCTTCAGTCTTCATTCTATAAGCATCTACCAATTGTTTATTGATGGGCACATGAGCTGTACTTCAGTTATGGCTATGATGAAGAAAGCAACTCTAAACATTCTTACGCAAGTCATTTTCTACATGTATTTTCTAGTTTATTCTTGGATTAATACTTAGGTGAGAAATTGTTAGATTACTGATATTTTTGTAGGTTTAGATGCGTATTTAACCTTTTAAAAAACTGCCAGTTTTCACAGTGGTGCCATTTTACATTTTAATCTTTGCGTTGTGCTGTAAAGTAGTATCTTATAGATATTTTTAGAATCCTTGTCTTTTATGCTTTTCTTTTTGTATTGGGGATTGGACCCAAGAACATGCTATCTCTGAACTGCATCCCAGCCCTTTTTTAAATTTTAATACAGGGTCTTACTGAGTTGCTCAAGCTGGCCTTGAGCTTCTGATCCTCCTGCCTCAGCCTCCTGAGTAACTAAGATTATAGGCATATACCACTATATACCTAGCTTTTGTTTTATTCTTTAAAAACCTTTATTAATATATAGCTAAAATAAAATCTGTTCATTTTAATATAGTTCAATGAGTTTTGATACATGTATGTACCCAAGTGGCTGTTCCTATAATCAATAACTTGAGTATGTCTTTACCCCAAAAAGGTTTCCTTGTGCCCCTTCCCCGTTAGTGTCTCACTCACACCCCTATTACTCCCAATGAGTCCATCTCCCAAGTGCTTCTGCCATGTTTCTTGATCCCGTAATCCAGTAGATCTGCAGGTTTAGCTCCTTCCCTAACTGATGTGTTTCTGTTGTTGCATTGCTGGTGTGTGAATATGTGATACCTTGGTTTTAATATCACTATAAAAAGGAAAGGTGGGAAGAATTTCAAAAAATACAGAAAATTCTGTGATCCAAATCTGCTGTCTGGATTTAACAGATGTTCAAGTTTTGCCTTGTTTACTTCAAGTATTTGTTAAAGGGGAGAGGGATGTTATATGTAACTGGAGTTCAAGTCTTAGTTTCTTTTCAGTTTCTTTTCTCAGAAATGATCTCTGTCCCAAAGTTGGTGAGTTCATTCCCATGCACAGTGTATTTTTAAATTTTTAAATATATTTTAAATTTCTGTATAAATTTACCTGTCACTTTTTTTCATTTAAAATTGTTCTCGTTGATTTAACTATGTTGCATTCTTATATGAATTTTGTTTATCCTTTCCTCTACTGGTGTAATTTCCTATTGTTTTTATTACTACATGTGTTTCCTATTTCTCATATACTTGCCATTTTTGCCTGGTTAGTGGTTGGAAACATAACTCATTTTCTTATTTGCCTTTCCCTGATTTCTAGTGAAGTTGAGCATCTTTTCATATTTGTGTGTGTGTGTGAATTCCTGTTTATATTTTTAACCCATTTTCATTAGGATATTTGTATCTAGATATGAATTATGAGCACTTTGCCTCTTTAATATGGATATTACAATTTTTTTTATTGTCATACATTTTGAATTTGTGTTTTCTTAGCAACATTTGCTTTGAATTCTACCTTGACCAGATATGTGGAGTTTTAATACTCTCTCATTCTTAATACTCCTCTGTTCTTTTTTTTTTTTTTTTTTTTTTCTCAGACACTTTGGAACAGGTGGTTGGCATGTTTAGATACTAGCAATCACATATGTTTAAGTCTGCATTTGAAAATGGCAGAGGGAAACAACAACGAAGAAGTAATTCACTTGAACAACTTTCATTGCCACCGGGGACAAGGTACGTTGTTTGTTCTCACTTAGTATCATGGCAATATCTTCTTTAAAATTAGCCTATTCTGTACCATTTAGAATCCAGAGATATTCCATTTTTAGACCTCAGAACATCAAGCTTAAAAAAACTGTCAGACTAAAATTGTGTCAGGTGATAATACCTACTAGCATGAATGAAGTTCAAGAATCATCCATCCACTGGGTGTGGTGGCACATACCTAAAAATCTCAGCTAGTCAGAAGGCTGAGGCAGGAGAATTGCAAGTTCAAGGTCAGCCTGGACAACTTAGTGAGGCCCTCTCTCAAAATAAAAATGAAAAGAGCTGAGGATGTGGATTAATGTGAAGCACCACTGGATTCAATCCCAGTACCACCAAAAAAAAAAAAAAGAGAGAGAGAGAGAGAGAAAAGAATTGTACATCACAATTAGATTAATACCTTATTAATTAAGTAGCCAAAAAACTGTGAATATGCACTCAATGAGTCTGAAGAAGATTATAGTGCAGTGTCAGTTCTCTGTTTTTGAAGGAATGGTAATTGTACAGAAGCACTTCTTTAAGAGCTTAGTCAGAGGAAATGCACATCTTCAGTTTGGTGATTATTGCCAGTTGCTCTCCAAAATGCCTGTCCCAAGTTTCCCTCTACTCCAAAATGTATAAGATTTTCCATTTCTCACATACTTGACACTTTGTAAAATGAGTGCAAAGGAGTGCAGTTCTGGTCTATAGAATCTAAAATACTATAGGTGCAGCTAAGCAGTCTTTTCCTCATATGATAGTTTCTTTTTTGGTAGAAGATTCTGGCTTAGCCTCATTGAGAATTTTAGGACATTGTTTTTGCTTGTTTTACAGCATTTAAAATCTTGACAAATTCATTGATTCATAAAGAGAAGGGTGCTTGAATTTCTGTAATATTCCTTCCTGGCATATCCTAATTCATGGGGCTGGGGTCGTGACTCAGTAGTAAAGTGCTTGCCTAGCATGTGTGAGGCACTGGGTTTGATTCTCAGCACCACATATAAATAAATGAATAAAATAAAGGTCTATCAACATCTAAAAAAAAAAAAATACTTAAAAAAAGAAACACTTAAAAAAAATCCTAATTCATATTTATACCTGGACTAGAAAGAAAAAAATCATGCTGATGAGCAGGGAAAGAATCCATATTTTTCTTTCTTTCTTTCTTTCTTTTTTTTTTTTTGTGGTACTGGCGATTGAATCCAGGGCCTTGTGCTTGTGAGTCAAGCACTCTACCAACTGAGCTATCTCGCCAGCCCCCTATTTATTTCTTGCAATTACAAATCTCATGGAAGAGACTATAGTTTTTTGTGCTTATGAAGGTGATTTTTTTTTTTCCCAGCAAAGTGTGAATTATATACATTTGGCTTTAAGAGCATTTAAAATTGAGCAACTTTTATTTAGTCAATAAATTGAGTAAAATAAATAAACTCAGATCTTTACAAATTATGAGTATAAAAGAAATACTGATTTTTAGAATTTTATTAGTAGTTTATTCTAACTTGGTAGTGATTTTAGCCATAATTTATTATGATTCAGAAAGTTTTAAATCCTAGTTATAACTTGTTTATATGATCATCTCTTAATTTTCTGTACATGTATATACAATTAATGTTGTTGTTACTTTTTAATTGGCCCTCAAATATACCTGAACACATTTTCTTTGAGAAAACTAATTCCTTTCAGAAAAGTATTGTCTTAAGGAATATATGTTCTGTTAGACAAGTATATATGCTGTATACCCATCACAAGGACTTTTTTTTTTTTTTTTTTTTAGAGATACAGCCATGTTTTTATTAGCTGCATTAATTTTCATTATACCAACCTCTGTAGGTTCTTTTAAGCAGATAGTTCAGTGACTTTAACAAATGATGTGCAACATTTCCATCCAAAGAGTCCCTCATGCCTCTTTGTAGTCATTCCTCACCTCACCCCACTTCTGGCCTCAGGAAACCACTGATTTGCTTTTTGTCACTATTCAGTTTCATATAAATGGAACCATACAGAACATTCTCTTTATACTGGAATTATTTTGGCTAGCATAACTGTTTTGAGATTCATCCATGTTGTTGTGTATATTGACAGTTCATCCCACTCTCACCCCACAGTACTCCCCAGTACTGGGGATCAAATCCAGGTCTCTCACATGCTAAGCAAGCACCCTAACACTGAACTAATTCTGCAGGCTTCATTCCTTTTCAATTGCTAGATAGCATTTTACCTTCTTACTTAGAACTTTACACCCAGGGGAAATAGGCTTAAAAATGAAGATAAAGGTTGAAAGTATAGGTGTAGAAAAGATCCACCATACAAATAGCCAAAAAAAAAAAACTAAAAAACAAACAAACAAAAAAAACTGGTTTATCTGTAGAATTTCAGATAAAGTAGAAACTGCAGCCTAAAGTATTAGTGAAGATAGAGAAAGTTCATAATAATGAAAGTGTCAAAGGACTGGGAAGAAAAACTAATCCTAATTCCTGTATACTTAGAAATATATACAAAGAAAACATTGACAGAACTAACAAGGGAATTGGACAAACTGACAATCATAATGAGAAACTTAACATTTCTTTCAGTAATTGAGAGCGAGCACGCATATACACACTGCATGAAAGAGTGATGGGAGGAACATGATCAATAAACTTGACAAAATATACCTATGAAATACTGCATCTGGTATATTGACCAATATTTACCATGCTTTGGGTCACATAACAAGTTTTAAATTTCAGGAAAAATGCTAAGGCAAGAATATGGTAAATTCAAAGCCAGTCTGAACAATGTAGTAAGACCCCCCCCATCTTAAAAAAATTTTTTTGTTGTTTTCAGGGGATTTAAATCATAAAGATTATATACTCAAACCACATTGGAATTAAGCCAAAAATCAGTTATAAAAATATTAGTACAAAATCCATATATGTATTTGTGGAACATAGGAATACATACGGAACTACTCATCATAATAGATATCACAAAAAAAATAGAGAATAGTTACATAATAATGAAAACAGATTCTGTTGAAGTTTATGAGATGCATGCAATACCATGTTTTGAAGAAAACTTATGCTCTAAAACACATGTATTGGATAAGAAATAAAGCTGGGAAGTTAATAATATAAACTAGGGCTCAGCAAACGTAAAAGGTGAAATAATTAATATTTTAGCCTTGCAGGCCATGTAGTCTCTGTTGCCTACTTAGGGATACCATTTTATCTACTAAAAGTGAACTTATGCTTACCCTGTAATTCTGTGATTCCATTCCTAGAATGTGGAATAGAAATGAGCACACCAGAGACATATATAAGGATGTTCATAAAGGCATTATCCAAAATAGCATAAATTAGCACCGAAACAGATGTCCATCAAGAGAAGAATAATTTGTGATATCCATATAGTGGAATCCATACAACAAAGAGAACTACAACAGTATGCAACATGGATGCATCTCCAACATGTTATTTGCAAGAAAACTGGACTCAAAAAGATTACATCCTCACAGACAAACAAAACTAATCTGTGGAGTTTGAAATCTTTTGTTTAGGAAGGACCGAGATTGTAGTTAATGATTGAGAAAGGAACAGGCTACTCTTGTGCTAGAAATATTTCCTGACTTTGTGACAGTTATACACATATGGACCTTTTAATTCACAGAGCTGAACACTTGATTTGTAGGCTCTGCTCTGTTATGCCTTAATTTTTTTAAGTTTGTTATTTGTTCATTTATTTATTTACATTTATTTTGTGGTGCTAAGAATGAACCCAGGGGTGCTCTGCCACTGAGCTACATCTCCAGTGCTTTTTATTTTTTATTTTGAAACAAGGTCTCACTAAGTTGCTAGGCTGGCTTTGAACCTGGAATCCTCCTACCTCAGCTTTCTGAGTCACTGGGATTACAGGTGGGCATCACCATTCCAGGCTCACCCCCAGCCCTTTTTATTTTTGTATTGTAACAGGATCTTGCTAAATGTCAGGCTAGCCTCAAACATGTAATTCTTGCAAGGTGCTGTGTTGACACAGGTAATCCCAGTGACTCAGAAAGCCACCGGTAATCCAGGATGCTAAGGCATGAAAATTGCTAGTTTAAAGCCAGCCTCAGCCATTTAGCAAGACACTCAGCAGCTTAGTAAGATCCTGTCCCAGAATAAAAATAAAAAGGGCTAGGGGTGTAGTTCAGTGGTAAAGCACTACTGGGTTCAGTTCCTGATACCAAAAAAAAAGAACAAGAAGGAAAAAAAAACTTAAGGTTCTCTTGCCTCTTCCTGAGTGACTAGGATTACGGGCACATATCTCCTCACCTGGCTTGTGTGTGTGTGTGTGTGTGGTGGTGGTGGTGGTGGTGTTTTATTTTGTTTATACAGTGCTGAGAATTGAATCCAGGGTCTCACACAAGCTAGACAAATACTCTATATCCCCAGTCCTTTTTATTTTTCATTTTGGGACAGGGTCTCATTAAATTGCTAGACCGACTTTGAACTTAAGATCGTCCTGCCTCCGCTTTTCATTTTGCTGGGATTATAGGTATGTACCCCGGTACATGGCCTTAAGTGTTTCTAAGGTATTTGGAACTTTAGGTATTTACCAATGCATGATGTGTTAGGGTGAATCTTGCCAACCATTGGGACCTTACCTTAAGGTGGTAGATTTGACACCAGCTTCTTCATTGGGTCCTCCAGGCTTTTTTCTTGGCCCACTTCTTCCTGAGAGCAGTCAAGTTTGCTGCATTTGGTATGTAAAACTGTGTGCAAAGCATTCAGGGAAGCAAGTAGCAGAAGGCAGCAGGGATCTTATCATTCATGATGCTCTTTTCAGTGGTACCCCTTCCATCTCTTGAGCCCTGTGCCTGGTGTACCAAAGGCTGGATCTTCTCTTACTCAGTATCTCTTTAGAGTGAACCTCTATGGGATAAGTCTTCTAGCATGGATGAGTGAATAGCTTGGAAAGCCTCCAAAAAAAATCATTAATTAGACAAAATTCTTAGAGAACACCATTTAAGGAATGGAAATTTACTAAAGGCATACAATAATTGAGAATGTTTATTCACAGAAATCTATTCAGTCTGGGTAAAAACAATGAAAATGTCTGGTGTTTTACACTGGGTCTGCTCCATTTACAATGCCAAAGCCCCCCAGATCCATTGTCATATTTCTTTCTTGACTGTGGGGCTAAATGGAAAGACTAAAAGGGACCAGCATTATTTGGAGCAAAATAGAAGAGAGAAGGGGGAATTCCATGCCCAGTAATAGTAATGCCTCTTTTCATGTTGCTGCTGCTTTTGCTGCTTCAACCTTTCTTTTTGGACAAATACATTTTCTCTTCATTGCCCATTTTTTTAAAAATTTTTATTGTAAACAAATGGAATACATATTGTTTCTGTTTGTACACAGAGTAACAGCATACCATTTGTGTAATCATACATTTACATAGGGTAATGGTGTTTGATTCATTCTGTTATTTTTTCTTCCCCCCCAACCCTCCCACTCCTCTTTTCCCTCTATACAGTCCCTCCTTCCTCCATTCTTGCCCCCCACCCCCCACTATGTGTCATCATCCGCTTAATCAGCGAGATGATTCATCCTTTGGTTTTTTGAGATTGGCTTATCTTACTTAGCATAATATTCTCCAGTTTCATCCCATTTGCCTGCAAATGCCATAATTTTATTGTTCTTTATAACTGAGTAATATTCCATTGTGTATATATACTATAGTTTCTTTATCCATTTATCAGTTGAAGGATATCTAGGTTGGTTCCACAATCTGGCTATTATGAATTGAGCAGCTATGAACATTGATGTGGCTGTATCTCTGTAGTATGTTGATTTTAAGTCCTTTGGGTATAGGCCGAGGAGTGGGATAGCTGGGTCAAACGGTGGGTCCATTCCAAGTTTTCTGAGGAATCTCCACACTGCTTTCCAGAGTGTCTGTACTAATTTGCAACCCCACCAGCAATGTATGAGTGTACCTTTTCCCCCACATCCTTGCCAACACCTAGTCTTGCTTGTATTCTTGATAATCGCCATTCTAATTGGAGTGAGATGGAATCTTAGGGTAGTTTTGATTGCATTTCTCTTATTACTAGAGATTTTGAACATTTTTTCATATATCTGTTGCTTGCTTGTAGATCTTCTTCTGTCAAGTGTCTGTTCATTTCCTTAGCCCATTTGTTGATTGGGTTATTTGTATTCTTGGTGTAGAGTTTTCTTGATTTATGGTTCCCTTAAGCAGTATGAAATGTCCTTCTTTGTTCCTTCTTACTAACTTTGGCTTGAAGTCCACTTTATCTGAGATAAGGATGGAAACCCCCACTTTTTTACTGAGTCCATGTGCCTGGTAGGTTTTTTCCCATCCTTTCACCTTTAGTCTGTGGATGTCTTTTTCTATGAGATGAGTCTCTTGCAGGCAGCATATTGTTGGGTATTCTTTTTAATCCATTCTGCCAGTCTATGTCTTTTGATTGATGAGTTTAGGCCATTAACTTTCAGGGTTATTATTGAGATATGATTTGTATTCCCAGTCATTTGGGCTTATTTTTGGTTTTTAAGTTGGCTTGGTTTCTCCTTTGAGTGGTTTTTCTCTAAGGTAGTTCCTCCCTTTGCTGACCTCCATTGTTGTTTTTCATTTCCTCCTCATGGAATATTTTGTTGAGAACATTCTGTAGCTCAGGCTTTCTATTTGTAAATTCTTTTAACTTTTGTTTATCATGGAAGGATTTTATTTCATCTCCAAATCTGAAGGTTAGTTTTGCTGGGTATAGGATTCTTGGTTGGCAACCATGTTCTTTCAGAGCTTGAAATATGTCGTTCCAGGCCCTTCTAACTTTCAGAGTCTGGGTTGAGAAGTCTGCTGCTATCCGTATTGGTTTCCCCCATATATAATCTGATACTTTTCTCCCACAGCATTCAAAATCCTATCTTTATTTTGAATGTTAGGCATTTTCATTAAAATGTGCCTTGGTGTGGATCTGTTGTGATTTTGTGCATTTGGTGTTCTGTAAGCCTCTTGTATTTGATTTTCCATTTCATTCTTCAGGCTTGGGAAATTTTCTGACATTATTTCATTGAATAGGTTGTTCATTCCTTTGGTTTGTATCTCTGTGCCTTCCTCAATCCCAATGATTCTTACATTTGGTCTTTTCATGATGTCCCATAGTTCTTGGAGATTCTGTTCATGATTTCTTACCATCTTCTCTTTTTGGGCAACTTTATTTTCAAGATTAAATATTTTGTTTTCATTGTCTGAGGTTCTGTCTTCCAAGTGGTCTAGTCTGTTGGTGATGCTTTCCATTGAGTTTTTTATTTGGTTTATTGTTTCCTTCATTTCAAGGATTTCCATTTGTTTTTTGTTTTTTGTTTTTTGTTTTTTTTTTTTTGAGAATCTCTCTTTGTTGAAATGATCTTTTGCTTCTTGCAGTTGCTCTTTCAACTGCTTATAGGTATGATCATTTATTGCCTGCATTTGCTCTCTTATCTCATCCTTTGCTTCATGAATCTTTTTTTTTTTTTTTTTTTTTTTTTTTTTTTTTTTGGTGCTGGGAATTGAACCCAGGGCCCTTTGCTTGTAAGGCAAGCACTTTACCAACTGAACTACATCCCCAGCCCCACGAATCATCTTAATCATGTATAATCTGATGTCCTTTTCTGACATTTCTTCTAACATACTGTCATTGGATTCTGTTAATATAGAATCTAGATTTGTTTGGATCATTTTCTTCCCTTGTTTTTTCATGTTGTTCATGTATCTTCTGTTCTAGCAGTGCAGATCTGGGGTATTGCAGATTTCCCCTTATAAGCTTACAGTAGCCCTATAGGTTTCCAAAACCCTTTCTTTAAGGGGAGATCAATATTAGCAGTGCCCAATTCAGACACTATGCAATCCTAGACCAAATAGCCCCTATGAGGACAATAACAAAATTGTCATAATAAACAGAATGAGTTCAAATATTATCTTCAGTAAAACGAACAGATTTGCCACAATAAGGTCTGCAGTTTCTAATGGAGGACAAAGAGGATGCAGAGGGATATAGAATGTAGCTGTTGATGGGATAAGAAAAGAATATACAGAAGTTCTAGATAATAGAAAGGGTGAGAGTGTAATCAAAAGAAATTGGATGTTAACATGCAAAAAGGGAGAAAGGGACTCTGAGGGAACAGGTAAACAAAAGGAAAAGAGAGCAAGAAAAGTAAAGAAATAAAAACTTAAAATTTTTCAATAAGGTGAAAAAAGGAAAATCTGCAGTATAACAGGCATATAGTATTCAAACCTCCCAGTGTTCAGTAGCCTGATGCATGAGAGGTACCTGACGATGAGCTTCAAGTCTCCAGCAGGCGTCTCAGGATGGGATTTGCCCCACGCAAAGATCGGAGCTCCGGCTTCCAGGATTATCCAAGATGGCCGCTCTGGCTTCCAAATGTGTTGTCAAATGGGGAGCTGCAGCTCCGGGTGTGGATGTGGTTGACTGGAGGTCCTGGAGGCCGGGTGCGGTTGGTCAGGCAGGGGTCCTGGAGGTTGGGTGTGTTTGGTGTGGTTGCAGGATCCTGGAGGCTTGGTGTAATCAGTTGGTCTGGGGTCCCAGTGATAGGACAGTCAGTTGGTCTGGGGGTCCTCGGGGCAGGGAGGACCCCAGAGGCAGGGAGTGATCGGTCGGGCTGAGGGATCCTGGAGGTGGGGCTCAGTCAGTCTGGCCAGGGGTCCTACGGGGCCTGGCTGTTGTCTCATAATGGCGGCAGCCACTTGTAACCAAACCTGCAGGTACTGTGACAGAGAACTTCCAGTCAACAGCAGGCAGCTGGCACTCCACTGGTGGTCTGTGGTCAGTCTGCTGGCAGCTGTCAGATGATCGGGAGGTGAACCTCGGGTGGTGGGTGATGGGTAGGTGAAAGGCAGGCGATGGACTGGCAAGAGGCAGGCAAATGGCGGATGATAGGCACCTGACAGTGAGCAATCTGCGCTCAAAAAAGGCGTCGATATACTGGCAGACTGCAGGTGATCACAGTAGACAAATGGGGTAGATAGCAGGGGATCGATAAGCAGCAAAAACTGCCTCACCAAGAAACAGATATCCTCTGCTTGAAATCAGAGTTACAGAGTGACAAGGAACGCAGCCTCCTTCTAGTCCGCCATCTTGGATCCTCCTCATTGCCCATTTTAACTTTTAGCATTCCCATGGAACCAGACAGGAAAAAATACAAGTATTTTTATGCAGTAATTCATATAAAACATGATCTGCCTTTAGACAGATAAAAGGCAGTAGCAACCTTGAACAGAATTACCACATCTAGATGGTTAGTTTAACTGTAGGTCTATTTAAAAGGAAACTAGCAAAATTAAATTGCTTATTGTTAGAGGTGTTAAATGGATAATTAACTAAAACATAGAAATGTTTGCTTGAATAATCTTTGAGGTCTGTTTTATAATTAACTAGATTATATAATGTATTTTACTGCTTATGGCTATAGTAAATAAATTTTAATATTTTAAATATTAAGTGAAAACTTTACTGGTTTCGAGTAACAACTTTTTCAGACTTAACAGTTTAAATAAACAAGTCTTTATTCCTGAGAGGAATAGAGATGTGTGAAAGGGCATGGTTTCACTCTAAAGAAATTGGCAGCTAAGATTTTTGGCCACAAATTTCTCTAACCTAATTTAAGAAAATGTTGATATCTCAATTCCCAAAATACATTATTGAAAAAAAAAAATCAGCATGGAAACATGACTCTTACTGCTTGGGTGCATGTGCTGCTTTGAGGAGGTAAGTTAATGTACTAGTAGCCATGAACTTGGCTTAAAGCTCTTCAGGTCAAAGTAGAATTAAAGGACTGAATATGTTTGTGCCAGCCTCCCAGTGACAGTGTTTTGTGTCTTCCCATAGACTGGATCAGTCTCAGAGATGGGCCCATCACCATATCTGATTCCTCTGATGAGGAAGGGATTCCAATGCTGGTCACCCCAGCTCCTCAGCAACATGAGGAAGAAGACCTAGATGATGATGTCATCCTGACAGAAGTGAGTGTTTTAAAACTTACCATGATGAGCCATTATTGCAAGTTAGGGTCTGATTCTTCTGCCATTCTCTGGGTCTTGTAGAACAGCACTTTCCTACATTTTCAAGAGCAGCCCACTTTCCAAACTCTGCTTCATATCCCTTACTTTGGGAAGCTGTATGTTTTTGGTCTGTTTCTGGAGTTAACTTCTGCATCATTACTCCCTCTGACGATTGAAGCACTAGTCTGTACTGTTTTGTGATTATACATTATGTAATGTTTCTTACTGTCAGAGCTTATCCCCCCTTATTACCATGGTTTCAGAATCATTCTGGATATTCTTTTATATATATATATATATATATATATATATAAGTTGTTGATGGACCTTTAAATGAAATAAAGGCCCATCAACAACTATTTATTTATTTATTTATTTATTTATTTATTTATTTATTTATGATGTTGAGAATTGAACCCAGTGCCTCAGACATGCTCGGCAAGCACTCTGCCACTGAGCCTCAACCCCAGCCCTCATTCTGGGTATTCTTATGCTTATGTTTTTAGAATCAGTTTTTCTAGTTAAATAGGCAAAATAGATAGTCTGTCTAAATGAAACAAATCTTGCTGGGTATGTAGCTCAGTAGTACAGAGCACTTGCCTAGTATGCACGAAGCATTGGGTTCAATCCCTAGACCTACCAAAAAAAAAGTTTTATCTTCCATATAGTGTAGCCACCTTTTATATTCTTCAACCAGAGCATTTGAGTTTTTCTTAATACAGATCTCAAACATTCTTTATTGTTTATTCTTAGTTATTTTCTCTTTCCTGTTGCTTTTGTGAATGTCATCTTCCATTGTAACTTTTTCGACTTGTTAAAATTTTTCAAATTTTTTGCTTTTTATATTAATTTCATACTTTTATTGTCCATAGTCAACTTAATTTGAATCTGCATCTCATCTGTCTGCAAATAATGATACTTAAAGAGTTTCTGACTTTTTCATTTTTATACTTCTTTCTTTTCTAATAGTATTATAATACTTTCTCAAATTTTTTAGTAGTAGTGGTGATAAGAATAGCCACTGATAAGACTGGGGTTGTGACTCGCTTGTAGAGCACTTGCCTAGCATGTGTGAGGCACTGGGTTCAATCCTTAGCACCACATATAAGTAAATTAAAGGTATTGTGTCCACCTACAACTAAAAATACTTAAAAAAAAAATAAAAGAATAACTACTGATAAAAATGCCTTTTAATACTTTCAGTATTTCCTCATTGACTGTGATAGTGTCTTTTGGCTTGAGATACTTTTAATTATGTCAAGGAAGTAGCCATTTACTTCCACTTTTTTTCAAGTATTTCCTATAAATGAATGTAAAATTCTGTTATATTGAATTTCAGTATTTATGAAGATTATCATCTGACTTTTCTTTTTTGATCTGTTGATGTGGAAAATTATTCTATCTCTAGAGAAACATCCCTTGGTTATGGTATTGAAATATGATGGTAATGTACTAAATTGATTCCATTTGCTGATGATTGAGGTTTTCTCATAAGTGAGATTGTGCTGTAGGTTTGAGTACATGTACCTGTGTAATCCTTTACAACTTTTTTGGGGGAGATGAGGTGGGGCATACTGGTGATCATACCCAGGGCCTCACATATGATCGGAAAGATCTCTACCACTGAACTACAGCCCCAGCTCTTTTTTTTTAAGAGGGTATATACATACATATATATATATATATATATTTTATATATATATATTTTATATATATATATATTTTATATATATTTTTTTATATATATATACATATATATATTTTATTCTCTTTTTTTTTTTGCTTTACATCAGAGTTAATTTTTTATTTTTCTTCACACGTGCATATAGGGTAATGTCTGTCATTCTACTGTCCTTCCCATCCCCACCACCCTACCTCTCCCTCACTCCCCTCTGTACAATTCAAAATTCCTTCATTTTTCCCTACCCACCCGCCCCTATGGATCAGCATCTGCTTATCAGAGAAAACATGTGGCCTTGGGGATTGACTTATTTCACTTAGCTTAATATTCTCCAGTTCCATTTATTTACCTGCAGATACCATAATTTCATTCTTCTTTAAGGCTGAATAATATTCCTTTATGTATATGTACCACATTTTCTTTGGTAGGTTCTAGGTTGGTTCCATAGTTTAGCTATTGTGAATTGAGCTGCTATGAACATTGATGTGGCTGCATCACTGTAGTATGCTGATTTTAACTCTTTGGGTGTAAACCAGGAGTGGGATAGCTGGGTCAAATGGTGGTTCCATTCCAAGTTTTCTTAGGGATCTCCATATTGCTTTCCATAGTAGGTTGCAGAGGGGAATGAGTGGGAAGGGGTGGGGCAGTGGGAATGGGAAGGATGGTAGAATGACACAGACATTATTACCCTATATGCAGGTATGAAAACAATAAAATTTAACTCTTATGACATAAAGCAGTCCCACCAGCAATGTACGAGTATGCCTTTTTCCCCCCACATCCTCGCCAATATTTATTATTGCTTGTATTCTTGATAATTGCCATTCAGACTGGAATAAGATGAAATCTTAGAGTAGTTTTGATTTGCATTTTGCATTTCTCTAATTGCTAGAGATTATGAACATTTTTTCATATGTTTGTGGATCAGTTGTATTTCTTCTGTGAAGTGTCTGTTCAGTTCCTTAGCCCATTTATTGATTGGGTTATTTGTTGTTTTGGTGGGGTTTTTTTTGAGTTCTTTATATATCCTGGTGATTAATGCTTTACCTGAGGTGCATGTGGTAAAGATTTTTTTCCCATTCTGCAGACTCTTTATTCAAATTGTTCATTGTTTCCTTTGCTGAGAAGCAGCTTTTTAGTTTGAATCCCTCCCATTTATTGATTCTTAATTTTACTTCTTGCACTATAGAAGTCTTGTTGAGGAAGTCAGGTCCTAAGCTGACATGATGAAGATTTGGGCCTACTTTTTATTCTATTAGGTGTAGGGTCTCTGTTCTAGTGCTTAAGTCTTTGATCTACTTTGAGTTGATTTTTGTGCAGGGTGAGAAATAGAGTTTAATTTCATTTTGTTACATATGGATTTCCAGTTTTCCCAGCACCATCTGTGGAATAGACTATCTTTTAGCCAGTGTATATTTTTGGTGCCTTTGTCTCGTATGAAATAACCCTATTTACATGGGTTTGTCTTTGTGTCTTCTATTTTGTACCATTGGTCTACATGTCTGTTTTGGTGCCAATACCATGCCATTTTTGTTACTATTGCTCTGTAAACATGATCCTGGTTATGAAAAGAATATAGAATGCTGTTTAAATTTGTTCGTGGTTTAGAACATATTTAATGGAATTAAACACTTTCTATTTAGTATATTTGGTTTTCCTCCTTTTGTTTTCTTGATTTCATCTACCTTTTTTCCTTCCTCCTTTACCAGAGAAACTGCTGAGATTTACCTTATAGTGTTGCTGTTTGTTTTCTTACTTGTTAATTTCTGCTTTTGTTTTTAGTAATTATTTTCTTCTATTTAAGCTTATTTAACATTCTTATATATATATATATGGTAGGTGGACACATACCTTTATTTTATTTATTTTTATGTGGTGCTGAGGATCGAACCCAGAGTCTTACACATGCTAGGTGAGCGCTCTATCACTGAGCCACAACCCAGCCCCTTATTTAACATTCTTTTGAGCATTTATTTTATGGTCCTTTTACTAGCTTCTTGGGTAATTCATTCTTTTATTCTGGTTCCTTATTGCCAAGTAACATATCAACTCAAAACTTAATGATTTATGTCGACTATAGTCCTTTTATTATCTCTCATAGCTTTTGTGGAACAGGAATATGAGAAGAAGTCCGCTGGATAATTCTGGCTAGGGGCTCTTGTTTGGCTATTGGTCAGATGGTGCTGAAGATGGAACAGTCAGGGACTGGGGCAGATGAACATGCACAGGCATCACTCTCTTTAGGCCTCTCCATGTGATCTCTCTTTTTAACTTCATTGAGCTATAATACCAGACCATTCATTTAAATTGTATAATTTAGTGGTTTTAGCTTATGTATGTTCAATTGTATAACCATCACATAATTTTAGAACATTTACATCACCCTAAGAAGACATTTTCTATTAGCAGTAACTCCCATTTTCTCCCAGACTCTGCCCACAACTCCCCACCCTGTGCAAACCTATGCAGTCTACTTTCTATCTCTATAGATTTGACTATCATGGAAATTGCATATAAATGGAATCATGCAGTATGTAGTCTTTTATGACTTGCTGTTACACAGCATATTTTCTAACTTCATATCGCAGTGTATGTCATACTAAATTACTTTTTTAAAAGCAGCTTTATTGAGGTACATTTCATATACTATGCAGTTTGTCTGTTTAAAGCATGAATTCAATGACTTTTTGTATATTCAAACAGTTTTGCATTTATCACCATAGGCACTCTTAGAACACATTCATTACCCCATGAAAAAATCCTGTACCCTGTTAAGCCATCACCTCCCAGTCCCCTGTTCTATCCTGTTACAGTCAATCATTAATGCACCTTCTGCATTCACTGCCTATTTTATTATTATGTGGTGCTTTGTGACTATAGTCTTTCACTTAGTATGTTTTCAGGGGTTAGCTGTGTATAACATGAATCAGTATTTAATTTTTTTATTGTTGAATAATATTCCATTGCTTAGCTTTACCTCCTTTTGTTTATCCTCTCATTGACTGATGGACAGTTTTGGCTATTATGAGTATGAATCATGTTGTTATAAACATTCACATTACAAGTTTGTATGTGGACATATATTTTCATTTCTGTTGGCATATTCCAAGGAATGGAATTGCTGGATCATATGCTAACTATATATTTAACCCCTACCAGACTTGTGGCCAGTGATCTTAAGCAGCATCCTTTGGCTTAGATTTAGATTTACTGGCCATTTTTTTTTCTTTGTATCTTCTTCAGTGACATATCTATGAAGACGCTTTGACTTTTTTTTATTTCCCTTTTTTTTTTAAAATCAGGAATTGAATACAGGGGTGCTTAACGACTGAGCCACATCCCCAACCCTTTTCTTATTTTGAGAGAAGGTCTCACTAAGTAGAGTCTGGCAATCAAACTTGGCAATCCTTTTCTGCTTACTGAACTTGGAATCCTGTCTCAGCCTAGTGAATCATTGGGATTACAAGTGTGCGCCACCATACCAGCTTAAACTTTGTCTTATATCATGAACATTCATCACCTTATCCAGATAATTACCCTTTTTGTTGCTCTTCATTCCTTTTTTCAATCTCTGACCTTGAAAAGGATTATTGGCCTGGGGATGTAGCCCAGTATTTAGAGTGTTTGCCTAGCATGAATGTGAGAACCTGAGTTTCATCCCCAGCATCACAAAAACAAACAAAAAAAAAAAAGCAGATTATTTTTCTTCTACCGAAAGACCACCTTTGGGATTTCCTTTTATAGAAAGAGTGCTGATTTTTTCATTAGGTATAAAATTCTATGTGGCAGTTATTTTCTTTCAACACTTGAGATACTATTCTAGAGTTTCCTGGCTTCCATCTTTCTGTTGAAAAATCAGCCTATGGTCTTAGTTTTGTTCTTCAGAAGTCAGTGTACTGTTGCTGTTAGGAATTTCTCTTTGTATTTATTTTCTACAAATTTACTTTGCTATACCTAGGTTTCTGTTGTTTGGGATTTTTAATTTCAAGTTTGGATCTTCAAAACTGAAATCAAGCATGCTGTCCTCCTTGAATATTTGTATATTTTCTTCAAATATTGTTGCCTCTTTATCCTCTTCTAGAACTCCATTTGTGAAGACCTTTTCACTGTATTTTTTACATTTATTCATTTATCTAATGTTCAGTTTTCTCTCTATATGCTTTATTCTAGCTATTTTCTTCTGACCTGTATTTTAATTGACTGATTTCTCTCTTCAGCTGTTTTTATTTAAAATACTCTTCTTCATACATTGATTCCTAATCTTAGCTGTTGTATTTTTTCCCATTCTGTAATTTGCATTTGATTCTTCATTTTCTCTGCTGATATTCCCGATCTATTATTTTATGTTCCTGCATATGTTAAACATTGTTTAGAATCCATGTCTGCTAACTTTACTGTCTGAAAGTTCTGTAGGTTTGTTCTGGGTCTGTTCCTTTTTTTTTTTTTTTTTTTTTTTTAATATTTTAATATTTTTTAGTTGTCAGTGGATCTTTATTTATTTGTATGTGGTGCTGAGAATCAAACCCAGTGCCTCACATATGCCGGGCAAGCACTCTACAACTGAGCTACAACTCCAGCCCCTCTTATTTCTTTCATTTACAGGTTTTCATTGATCACATTAAGTTCTTAAGACTAGTTTTTGTTTTTTGTTTTGTTTTGTTTTATTTGTTTGTGCTCTGCTGTGATGTGCTGGAGATGGAACCCAGGGCCTGATACATGCCAGGCAAACACTCTGCCACTAAGCCACATCCCCAACCCATGCCTACATTTTTTTTCTTTTTTGTTACCAGAAACTCAGGAGCACTTAACCACTGAGCCACGTCACTAGCCCTATTTTGTATTTTATTTAGAGGCAGAGTCTCACGAGTTGCTTAGTGCCTCACTTTTACTGAGGCTGGCTTTGAATTTGCAATCCTTCTGCCTCACCCTTCCCAGTTGCTGGGATTATAGGCATGTGCCCCGCGCTCTGCCCATGCCTATTTATTTTTGATTGTGAGTCATTGTATATGAAAATTTTGAGATTCTAGATTATGTTCTCTTTCTCCACAGAGGACCTACACTTATTTCTCAAAGAAGATTAAGGGCACAGGAAATCTCACATTGAGGGAGGTTTTTTGTTTTGTTTTGTTTTTTAACTTTATTTTATTCATTTATTTTTCTCACATGGTGCTAAGGTACCTCACATGTATTAGGCAAGCACTCTACCACTGTACCACAACTCCAGCCCCTATTGAGGGAGTTTTAAACTGTCCAATCTAGGATTCAGTTTCTGGGAGGTCTGATGTATTTCTAGTCTATCCTTACTTCAGTGGTATTCATCTTCAAGGATTTACCAGACCTTTTCCTTTGGCAGGTTCTGAATTCTGATTTTTATACAATTAGCTCCTCAGTAAGTGTATCAAAAGTTTTTGTTCTTCTGTTGATAATTCACCAAGTTCTGGGATTGATAGGTGCATGTTTTGGGAACAAGTACCCCAAATGTAGGGGCCCTTTTTGCTGGATTTCCTCCTCCTGGATCTTGATTCCCCTGTATCTCTGAAGTCTTCAAGCAGATGTTTTTGTTTTGCTTTGCTTTGTTTCAATATTCTGACAAGGTTTTCTGCTTTTACTTAGTAGAAGGGTTTAGTCCTGGTAATGCATCTGCCTTTACTGGAGGCAGAAATTTCCTCTTAGATCTTTATTCAAACTTTCTGAGTCACTGTGCTGTCAGTAGCTCTTGATTATATAGTTGATAAGTATTTCAATTTTTTTTCTTGTAGTTCTGTTTTTTTTTTGTTTTGTTTTAAGTTTTGTTCTGACTACTAATGAGATTTATATTCTTTTCATATTTATTGAACAATTTTTGTGCCTCTGCTGTGTTAGCATTCGTTCATTAAACTGAAGCTTCACATCTGTGAATGGCTACTTTGATTTTTACAAACTGTATAGTGTTATATTGCAGTGTTAATAATAGATTTTGTTAAGGGGGAGGACTTTCTTGATTTTCTTTCTTTCCTGTTCTATCTCAGAAGCTCAGTATAAGCACATACAGAGGCATAGATATAGGAAAGAAATTGAATTATTATTATTAAAATTTCATTTTTTCTTAGACAAATAAACCTCAGACATCACGACCCAATCTCATCAAACCAGCTGCCCAGTGGCAAGATCTGAAAAGATTGGGAGAAGAAAGACCTAAAAAGTCTAGAGCAGCATTTGAATCAGATAAGCACAGCTATTTTTCAATGTGTAACAACTCGTTGTTTGATTCTGGGGCACAGGATGATTCTGAGGATGACTACGGTGAATTTCTGGATCTTGGGCCTCCTGGTATCTCTGAATTCACTAAGCAGAGTGGCCAAACAGTAAGAGAACCCAAACCTGGACCAAGTCATAACCAAGGAGCAAATAACCTTGTCAACCCTAGATCTGAACCAAAAATCATTATCTTGGGAAAAAGTGGCCTTCTTTTCCCAGAAAGTGATCCTTTGGAAGCTCAGAACCAATCATCTGAAGACTCAGAGACAGAGCTTTTATCAAATCTTGGAGAATCAGCTGCTTTAGTAGATGATCAGGCCATTGAAGAAGACTGCTGGCTAGACCATCCTTACTTCCAGTCTCTAAACCAACAGCCCCGTGAGAGAACAAACCAGGTGGTTCCTCAGGAAAGGCAGCCTGAAGCAGAACTGGGGCCCTTGTTGTTTCAACATGAACTCCCCGGGCCAGCTTTTCCAAGACCAGAAGGCCAACAGGATGGGATTCCAGGCTCTGCTTCTCCTCAGCCTGCCCATCCTCTAGGGGAGCTTGAAGACCAACAATTAGCAACCGATGATGAAGAGCCAGGGCCAGCCTTTCCCCTGCCAGGATCTCAGGAGGCCAATTTGGAAAACCTCTGGGGGCAAGAAGCTGCTGAGGTAGATCAAGAACTTGTTGCACTATTAGTGAAAGAAACAGTAAGTTTTTTTCATTATTATTATTATTATTAAAATAACTGTAGGCATTAAATATACTGAGTTTTCTTTCATTTCAAAAAAGAAAAAAAAAATGTATGTGGACATTATTTTCCTAAGAAGTATATGTCTAGATGTATAGGAAAATAAAAGAAAGAAACTAAAGAAACGAAAATGGAATCAGGATTCCTTAAATCTGTACTTAACCTTCAGGAAGCCCTCTGGGGCGGTAGCTACATACCATGGTATTATCATATGGCAAATCCCTGTTTTTTCAAAGGCCTTGAGTTTACTCCAGATTCAAATCCTTACAGCAAATTTATTGAATTACCTAGATCCAGTATGACAGCAAGTACTGCAGTTAATTGTAAACTCCCAGATGTTTATATTTAAATGTCTTACTGTTAAATAAAATTATGAATTAGGTTACAGTGGCTCGGTCACATTTTAGTGTTAGTGGCTATGTGGGGCTCACAGCAAACAGTATGTTTCCATCATCGCAAAGTTCTGTTGGACAGAACCACTATGAAGAGTAATGTAGGCCTTTATTTGTAGAGTCCTCTGCTGTTTGCCTTTGACGAAGTCCCCAACTCTTTTTCACCTAGGGTTTTTCTGCTGTCCCAGTAGGTGTGAGCCTCTTGAGAGCAGGCATGGGATTGTGTATCTCATTTGTTTTTAGGCTCCCCATGCCTGGGTAGAGGTGCTTAGTATGTTTTATATAATGGGTGTGCAAAATGAGACAGTGGGCCAGATGACCTGTAGGACCTATCTAGATTTCATCTTTTGTGCAGACTGATTAATCTGGATACCCAGTGCTTAATTGTAAGCCACATGAAGAACTGCTTTACAGCTCCTTTCTTAGTCTTTAGTCACTTATACACTTTTTGCCACTGGGTTTTAATTGCCATTCATTTCTAGTGAATAAAATATAATATTCTTATTTCTTTCCCAGGAAGCAAGATTTCCAGATGTAGCAAATGGATATATTGAGGAAATAATTCACTTGAAGAATTATTATGATTTGAATGTGTAAGTATACCACCATGTCTTTTTTTCTTTTTTCTTTGGTGGTAAAATATATGTAACAGCAGGGCGTGGTGGCGCACGCCTGTAATCCCAGTGGCTCTGGAAGCTGAGGCAGGAGAATTGAGAGTTCAAATCCAGTCTCAGCAAAAGCAAGGCACTAAGAAACTCAGACTCTGTCTCTTAATAAAATACAAAAGTGGGCTAGGAATGTGGCTCAGTGGTTGAGTGCCCCTGAGTTCAATCCCTGGTAGCCCCCCCCCAAAAAAAAATTATATATATATATATATATATATATATATATATATATATATATATATATACTGAATTTAAGTGTACAGTTCAGTGCATTAAGTACATAATCATTATTATGCAGCCATCACTACCAGCCATCTCTAGAACTCTTTTTTTATCTTTCCAAATTGAAGTCCTGTACCCATTAAATATTGACTCCATATCCTCTCCTCTCCCAGTTCTTGGCATCTACCACTCTTTCTGTCTTAAGGAATTTAACTATTCTAAACCTGTAGTATAAGTGGACTCATATAGGATTTGTCCTTTTCCAGAAGGGCTTATTTCACTTAGCACTATGTCTTTTTTAGTGATCTTAATTATAAAATCTATTAGTCATATACAGACTGTTTTCTGGGTCTTGGGGAATCCTGCACAGTTATGTAATTATGATGCCTGATTATTTCTGAGTATTCACTGTTGGTGTTTTGGTCATGATGTGAAGTTATTTTCTTCCTTAAAATAGTAACAAAAAAATGTTATACAACCTCTCAGCCTATACATACTTGGAAAGTGTCCTGAAGAAAACAAGATGAAAAATAAGTCTATTTTCTCTTATACTCTTTGCATTCCTTCTAGTGAACAGAGGGGAAATAGTCACAAATTTATTTTTTTATTTTGGTACTACTGGGAATTGAATCCAGAGACTCTTTAACACTGAACTATATCCCTAACCCTTTTTTTTTTTAATTAAAAAATTTTTGTTATTATTTTTATTATTTGATTGATAGATTTGAGACGGATCTCACTAAGTTGCTTGGGCTATGCTGAGTTGCTGTGGCTGACCTCAAATTTGGGATCCTCCTGCCTCAGCCTCCCAAGTTGCTGGGATTATAGCTGTGCACCACCACATCCAGTCAGTAGTTGTAAATTTAGAGGTAGTGTGCTAAACCCCTGTCCTCAAAGGCTGTATCTTATTCTGTGATTCTTTTGTGATGCTGGGGATTGAACCCCTGACCTTAAGCTTGACAGGCAAGCTCTCTACAAACTGAGCTATATCCCCAGCACTATTCTGTGGTTCTTAGTCAAGGGTACAAGTAGGTCTGTTCTCCACCTCAGCCCAACAAAGATTCTTTTTTCTAATTTGTACAGTGACACGTTGATGCCAGTAGTAGCCTTGTATAATCCTACCTTTGTCTCTCCAGAGGCAGCCAGTTACTAGGTTTTAAACCCAAACTGGATTAAAATTTAATACATTTCTTTATCTTCTTTATTTTCTTAATCAGTAGGAGTCCCCCATTCTTATGTTGTGTTTTTGTTTTTAGTATTACTGATTGCCTCCCCCCCATCATTTTTTAACATACAAAAGTTGATGAACTCCCATATATTACCACTTATTATCTAGATTCTGCTGTAATGCAGTTTTTTTTTTTCATTTTACTTCTTACTCTTTTTTTCTAAACTATGAACTTAAGGGTTTTTAAGAGGTGTTTTAGAAACAGTTACAGTCATTTTCTTAATGCTGAAATTGTTTCATTTTTAACCAGAGGAAGTCTCTTAAGATGCAGCTATGTCTTTTTGGTGTGACCCCATTAGACACTGAGCACTTCCTTGGTTCCTCAAATACCATACTGCCTCAGACTTGCCTTGAACTTCCTCTTCCTCAAACCTGAAATCTGTCAGTCTCTTAGAAACCCCAGGTTTTTAGAATGAGGATTGATATTTATAAACTCACATCTTAGGGCTTAATGTACTCAGCATTGCTGCAAAGGTGTCATTCTGTGTAGTCCTTTGACTCGCACCTGAATAAGAGAAGGAACTAGAGATTGGCATTTATTCTGTCTTATTTTCCTGTTAGACCTATCTTTAAATATTAGAGGCCCCACAACTGACATTGGACAAGAGAGAACTGGGAACAAGGCCATTGGAAAAGAATTAGGGGTGGGGCACCCAGGTGAGGATGGGTTACCTACACATCAGCAGGAGTGAGGAGAAGAAGAGGAGGGGAGGCCCAGTTGCCCTACGAGCAAAGATACTTTCTTGCTTCTGAACCCCATCTAGTCTGTCCTCACCACTGTGGGCTCATCCCCAGTGCAGTAGTCTGGTTCTGCTGTTGTATGAAGAACCTGGATAGTTAATCTTGGTTAAGTCTGGGTGGCAATACATCTGTGTGATCTTACTCTTCACATCTTTACTTTGATATGTTTCAGTAGTATCAGAGAAGAGGTTAACTCAGTCTTTCAATGAGGTAAATAGATAGCATAATTTTCATGGCTCATAGAGATTTGTATTACCTCAGGATTACAAAAAGTATTAATGAATTAACAGAAGGTCTTTTTGTATTTCATTTATTTACTGACTCTAATAAATTTAATTTGCTTGTAATTGTAAATGTGAATTATATACCTTTTTCCCACTTACCTGTTCATAGTTGTTTTAGTCAGCTTTTTCGCTGCTGTGACCAGAACAATTTTAAAGGAGGAGAAGTTTATTTGAGGGCTCAGGATTTCAGAGGTTTTAGTCCAAAGAAGGCTGGCTCCATTTCTCAGGGCCCAAGGTGAGGCAGAACATCATGGCAGAAGAACGTGGCAGAGGGAAGCAAGCTTGCATTATCAGGAAGCACAGAGAGATTCCACAAAATACATACCCCATAGCCGTGCCCCCAGCGAACTACTCCCTCACCACACCTGCCTCCAGTTACCACTCAGTTAATCCCATCAGGGATTAATTCACTGATAAGGTTAATACTCTCACAGCCCAATCATTTCTCCTCTAAAACTTCTTGCATTGTCTCATACGTGAGCTTTTGGGGGACACCTCACATCCAAGCCATAACGATAGTTTTCTTGATGAAGAATAGCTACTTTTCTTCTAAATTCTCAAATTCCATACCATTTAACCAGTAGTAATTTCAGTAACATCCTTGCTTTGACACCCAACTAATAGGTAGATTTCAGAGGAGTTTGCATTTATCAGTATGTTCATTGTTTTGTAAACTAGCAAGCAAAAACAGAAATTCAGTGTAATGTAATTATTTGTTTTTTTTGTTTGTTTGTTTTTTTTTGTTTTTTAGTTTTTCTGGCTGCAAGCATCTTGATGGGCTTGTTGTCCTTTGCCACTAAGAACTTTTATTTTCAAACACTACGTTTCAGTCATTGGGCAGGTGTAGGATCTAGAAGCAGTGTGAAAGTAACATCATGTGTTTTTGCAGACTTTGTAATTTTCTTCTGGAAAATCCAGATTATCCAAAGAGAGAAGATAGAATCATTATCAACCCCAGCAGCAGCCTGCTTGCCAGCCAAGATGATACAAAGGCAAGTGTCCTATGTGAGTTTTGCCATCTCTACTTGAAAATGCTCTGCCTTTTTCATTATCTTTATGGGAAGAAAGTTTTTTGTGAGGATACATTTTTAAAGGCTGAGCTATTTTCTCTAAGATAGGATTTCAGATTGTACGAGTACTTTGGTGGAATCTCCCACACTAAGCCATTTTGAATTTCTCTCTTTACTACTTTTATCTTTCCTTTCCCACTAAGAATTAAGCAAATCCTTCCTATCTTTAATTCTACCGAGGAAGTTCCTAAGGTGGAACGAGCATTGGCCAGGATTTTGTATTGTTTTAGTAGTGTGTTTTTTTTTGTTTTTGTTTTTGTTTTTAAGCATTTATTATGAACATTTCAAACACACAGAAAAGTTGAAATATTTTTCCATTAGTCACCTGTGCCAACACTGGTGCTACTTAAAAGTTAACATTTTTAAAAAATTTTTTTTAGTTGTTGATGGATCTTTATTATTTATTATATGTGGTGCTGAGAATCAAACCTAGTGCCTCAGACATGTTAACCAAACGCTCTACCTCTGTGCTATAGCCTCAGCCCCCAAAAGTGAACATTTTATTATATCCACTTTTGCATCGTTCTCTGTCCATCAGCACATCTCTATATTTTATTTCAATAATGCACCAGTACATTTCCCTGTAAATACTTCAGCATGTAAAACATTACCTAAAGTTTAATGTCTTTTTATAGTTTTTCCTATTGTTACAAGATTTGTGTTCAGTACATACACCTGTTTAACCAAATCCCATGTCAAGATGTAAACAGTTTGATTTTTAAAACCTTTAATCATTGTCTTCATTTGTGATCTAAACCAGCATTCACTGTGTTGAATGATGGAGGAAAGTATAGTTCAGAACGAACTGCATCAAGGTCTAGTGCTTGGTCCTCCTGTTCCCCACAGTTTCGTTTAACTCTTTTACATGTTCTGAAGCAGGAAAAAATGTTTATGATATATATATATTTTTTTTTTCTCTCTCTCTTAACTAGTGTCTGGACTAGTTTAAGATCTCTGATTCACTATTCCTTCATCTCTGTTATAGAGCTAGTAACCCCTCATAGAGTAATTATGAGAACGAATGAGATTATTCTTTTCTGTAACAGGTAATTCTTAAAATGATTTCTTTCATGAAGAACTGCACTGTCTGGCCTCTAATTTTGTACTACTCTCTCATTTCAGTTGCCTAAGATAGACTTTTTTGACTATTCCAAATTGACTCCTCTTGACCAGCGCTGCTTCATCCAAGCTGCGGACCTCCTGATGGCCGACTTCAAAATGCTCAGCAGTCAGGACATCAAATGGGCCCTGCATGAGCTCAAAGGACACTATGCAATCACCCGAAAGGTGTGCTATTTGGTCTTCCTATTGGAGTCATAACCCCTTGGCTACATTTCCTATGATAACACAATGAAGAGCTCAGCTTGGCAGAAATTGGGATGGTTTATGATGCAGAGAGAGCTAAGGATGGTTTATGATGTCAGGGGTGAAAATAAGTAGACAAAAGTATTTACTGATCAGGAAGAATTGAATGAAAAGAAATATTAGAGTAAAAGCAGGAAGATTTCTGTTTGACCATAAAGACTAGAGATTGATATGCTTATTGTAGACTGTAGGATAACTGAAGTGTGAAAGGCGTATTGACCCTGCTTCTCCCTGATTTGCTTTGACTCGGCACAGGTCACACAATCATTCCCCAAGTGGCTCAGTTTTTAGTTACATATGGTTAGGCCTGGGGGGAGCCGGGAACACAGTGGTGTCCAGTGACAGTGGTTACCTCAGGAGAGAGTAGGCAGCTCCTAACAACTCCCAGTGCTTCCCTGAAGACTCCAAAGAAATACCAAGTGAAGACCTCTGCCTCAGGACTTAGACAATGCTGGTGTCTGGTAGGTAGCACAGACACTCATTTAGAGAGGCATACTGCATAATGCCCATTCCATTGCATTGATCAACTGGGACAGCACGAGCACCAACAGCACCAAACTTACTCCTTTTGTTGCCCGTCCTCATTAGATCTTGTTTCTCCTGCTGGAGTGCTTGTAATTCCCTGCAAACCCTGACCTCCCAGGAGCCAAATGTGGAGTTATTTTAATGGTTAAGATATACACTGGGAGGTGGGCTCCATAGTGTACACCTGTACTCCCAGCTACTGTTTAGGCTAAGGCAGGAGGATTGCAAATTCCAGGCCAGCCTGGATAACATAGTGAGACCCTGTCTCAAATTTTTAAAAATAAACAAAAAGGGTAAGTACCCCTGTGTTAATCCCTGGTGCTGGGGAATGCTGGGGAGCGGGGAGTGGGGATAGGAGGGATGTAGGAGGGATGAGAGTTTAGGGCTTCTTGCTGTTTTAGAGTGGTGCGTGAGAGTTCTTCCCTGAAGACAGTGACTACTGTGTGGGTAGGAGAATAGAAGGCAGACCCAAAGACGTTGTTAATTATACCAATAATTAATAATACACAGAGAAGCCACCCCTAGATGTGATCACTCAGGGGAATTTATGTTCACTGTTGAGAGTGGGTCACATTCCCAGGGCTTGTTTTTAATTCTTTTTTTGTTTTGTTTTAGTTGTGATGGACCTTTATTTTTATGTAGTGCTGAGGTTCAAACCCAGTGCTTACATGTGGTAGGCAAGTGCCCTATCACTGAGCTACAACCCAGCCCTTTAATTCTTTATTATACACATCATACACATAAAAAATAAAGGTTGTTTAAGGACAAGCCCCCATTTACCTTTCACTTGGCTTTGGTAATGCTCCGTTCACACTCAGTTTTTGTCTTATCTCTACCTCTGCCTGTTTTTCTCCTCAGACAATTTTGAAGCAAATTTCAAACGTTTCTCTCTCTTTTTTTTTTCTTCCACACGTTTCAGTGTTTTAAAAGGCTAAAGATTCTTTTTTAAAACAAAATCAAAATACCATTATATACCTTCAGAATGAAATCATCAGTATCTAGTTAGTGTTCAGATTTCTCTGAATATGACAGAAGCCATTTCACAGCTTGTTGTATCACATCAGGTTTCAAGTAAAATCTGTTTATTGCCACTTGTAAATATAATGCTTAATTTTCTTACAATCTATAGTTCTCACACTTCCCACTGTATTTTTTCTTGTAGTTTTTTATTAGAAAAAATGGATTGTTTATCCTAGAGGTTTTAATAGTCTGAATTTTGCTGACTATACCCCATGTTGTTGTTACCTGGTTCCTTTGTATTTCCTACAAAGTGCTGATTATCTAGAATCTTGATCAAACAGGTTTTGGTTTTGGGGTTTTTTTGTCTGTTTTGCTTTATTTACCTTGTATTTTAATTCCCATTTTGCTTATTCATAGTCTCTGATTTGAGTGAGGGTCTAAAACTTGCTGAGCTTCTGTTTTCTAACTGTGTAGAGTGGATCACTTATTTGGCTCTTAGAAGAATTAGATAACAAGTGGCAGGGGAACTCTAAACTTCAGCATTATTTTCAGAACCAGTCCTTAGGATGATGTTACAAGAGCTTTCTGATGACTTATACCCTTCTTAGGTTTGTAGCACTGAATTCAAACCAGAGAGGACTGTCACCAAAGAGTGCCTACCCTGGTCTGCTTCTGGTCTATGGTGTGGAAGCTCAGCGTGCAGGAGATTCTGTCCCCTGTGTGTGTGCAATTGTATTTTAACTCAACTCTTTTTATGGAAGACTTCTGTAGATAGGATCCTTAGGGACCCTAGAGTAGCTATAACATTCTATGCATTTTCTTTTTTTTTCTGGTTTGTAAAGCTCTCTAGGGACAAAGATGCTATCTCAGTGCCAAGTGTTTTCAATGAATAACTTCTAGCGAGGAAACTGGTAAAACCTTAAAATTCATAGCAGCAAATACTTCTTTTTAAAGATAATAATACAAACTTCTCCCAGCAGGAAGAAGGGGGCCATGGCTGATGTTCTGAAGTCCCTGCAAATACTTCTTAAAATGAATATTTATCAATTCATTTCCCTTGTTGAAATGTCAAATATTACTAAAATACTTATTTATAATTTACAGGGGAGGGAGAGTTGTGCTGGATTGAGCTCAGGGCCTTGGCCTTGTGCATGCTAGGCAAGCACTCTGTCACTCTTAACAATTTTTCAAATGGCAGGCTGAAGGCCTCTTCAGCCTTTTCTTCTGCTCTCCAGAGGCAGCACTCAACTTTATCCCTTTTTTTTTCTATTTGTTTCAAAATTTATCTCCATATTTGTTAATATGTTGTGCTTAATCAGCTTTGAAAAATATTTGTAGCTTTCTCTGTGATAGATAAGGATCCTAGCTCTTACTTACATATAAATACTCATCTTTTTGATATACATATTTTTGTTAAATCTATTTTCAAAGTTTCAAAGTTTTCTTTATTATGATTATGGGAATGCTCACTGCTGGGTACATATGATAATGTTTCCTTTGTTAAATTTCCTGTTTTCCTTGGAGTTAAGATTAATTGTCACCATTTTTCATTTGCTTTGGTTTATGTTGTTTTGTTTTTGTTCAGCTAAGTCTCCATATCCAACAGCTCAAACACAGTTTTGCATATTGTCCCAGCTGTTAGTTTAGCCCTCTGTTCGTTATCCCAGTCTTCCTTCCCTCTCCAGGCTTTTCTGTCTATTCTCTGCACTTTGTGTACAGCCATCATCCTGAGACTTACCTTCACCTTCATTCTCAGGAAATACCTTCACTTTTCTCCTGGCTCTTCCATGCATTCTAGATCCCATGAGTGTCTGTCTTGGTTCATATACTCACTCTTTATCGAGAACTCCACTGGGTTTAAAAATACTTCCCCTCCACTTTTTTCTAGATAGGTCTTGCCCAGATGTGAATACCTCTTTTTTTCAGTTTGTTGAATGCCTGCCTCAGTCCATGCAACCAGGAACATCATAAGAACAGTACAGGGCCCCTTCCCTTCTGGGGCTTAATACTACGGAGCCTTCTTGGGGTTTTATATTGTTGTTTGTTTTGCAGTGCTGGCAATAGAACCCAGGGCTTGCACATGGTAGGCAAGGACTCTACTACTGAACTACATCCCCAGCCCTAAGCCATCTTTTTAACCCACTCTTAACTTTTGTTTTTTTTAAGGTAGTTGTTCTCAGCATCTACATCCCTTAGACTTCCTCTATTTCTCCTGCCATGTGGCTTTAATGGTCATCCTGATCTGTGCACATCCCCAGCTCTGGACCCAACTTCTTTACAAAGATAGAGTCTCTGTCCACCCCTCTTACCCACTGTAGTGTTTCCGGGTTCTTTCTTTACAGAAGCTTCAGCCATTGTATCTGATGTCCTAAAAATCTTACTAGACTATATCCTTAACTCTCAACATTAGTACTTGAGTGGCTGCTTGATTTATGAATGTGAACAGACTGGGAGGAGGCAGTCTAGACAATAGCCCAAGGAATACTGTTCTTGAACACCTGTTGTTTCTAGGGTCCTTTCCTGGGCTTTTTGTGTCCTTGCTTCATGGTGGGTACCAGGCAAACCCTGAGAATACTAGGATCAGTAGAATACAAAGTAGGAGCTAGAAGTGTAGCTTAGTGGGAGAGAACACATGCCTGGCATGCACAAGGCCCTGAGTCAGATCCCAGCACCATCCACAAAAAGTGTCTGATTAGGGATATAGGGTTGAGAGCACTAGGAAAGAAAAGAAGATGCCATTTGAGCAGAATATTTGGAAAAATGATTTCACCTAAGAAATGAAATGTACAAAGATCAGAAAAAGTAGCCAGGGTGCCTTAGGGGTGCATAAATAAGCATTTCACAAAAAGAATTCTCATCCTATAATCTGATTTTGTTCGATCTATTTAGGCTTTTAGTCAATAATAGAAGTGATGATTACTAATATAACCATTAAGGTAAGGTTTTAGAACCTCCTTTAATTTATATACCACATTATTATTGATAGTTTCCTGACAAGTACCAGTTGATGTTTATATCTTGAGGCTTTTCCCCCACAATTTAGAAACAGTATTTAAATGGGATAATGATGCATTAGGCTTTCCTGTCTGGATGCTCTCCTTGTGACTTGGTTACAAAACCAGCATACCACCATTCAGGAGTTCTGAATTCACATTTCCAGTCTCATTGCATACTGAAAAATAGTGCCTACACTTCAGTTACTTCATTTGTGAAATACAAATTATGATACTTGTCCACCTTTCTTCCTGGACTTTTGCAAAAATTCTAGTTAAAGGATGGGGTGTTCACCTTTAGATTAAACTTGGTAAATATTAGTAGTCTTGCAGCTGATGACAAAAATGTTGACTTGAAGATCAGTGAGTGCTTAAAGGCCTGGAAATTCCAGAAAGGACTAGAAAGCAAGATTCCTCAGCCATGGAAGGCCTCATTTGGACAGGCAGAAAGGTAACACCATGGATGTTGGGGTTTGACTTGACCAAGTCCCTTCTCTCTAAGCCTTGATTTCTTCTCCTATAATGTAAATCATTGCCTGCCTCCAGAGGACTTCTGTGAGAACTAAGAGAGTGAGTAGAAAGGCCATAAAGGCAGGTATGGGAGTAGATTAAGATAAAAGTTTATCCATCCTTCTTCTATAGCTAAGGTGCTTGTTTTCTTTTATTACTTCACCATAGTGATACAAATGTAGCTGTTTCTCCAAGATGAAGATTCAGAATGTAACACACATGTATCCCCTATAACTATCCATTATCCCCTAAAAGGTGCTCCTTGCAATCTGTAACAAGTTGCTAAGGATGCACCATGAATTGTAGTAACATTCCTGTCCTCCCAGAGATGCACAGTCTGTTGAAGGAGATGAAGTGAAACTGAGAAGCAAACAAATAACTAATAAAACCATGACAAATACTTTGAAAGAAAAGGATGTGACAGAGTACTAAGGGAGACCTACGAGACCTCTCCCAAAAAGGGCCTCCGGGGTATGACATAAGAGCTACAAACCTAAGTAAGAATTAGGCAAAGCGGGAGGAGAGCATGGAAAACAATAGTGTCATTTACTGGAGTTAGGGACATGGTAAAAGAAATGGTTTTCACAAGGTGCAGTGGCACATCCCTACAATCCCAGCAGCTTTGGAGGCTGAGACAGGAGGATCACAAGTTCAAGGCTGGTCTCATCCTTAGTGAGACCCTGTCTTAAAATAAAAAGATCTGGGATGATATGACTCAGTGGTAAAGCACCTCTGGGTTCAATCCCCAGTACCAAAAAGGAAAAGAAAGAACTGTTTTCAGGGAAAGAATCATGAATTTAGTCTGGGAAACATTGAATTGCCAATATGCTGAGTGTACCCCCATAAAACAGCAAAGGAAAAAACATTCTCTGGATGACCAAAAAGGTTGGAAATTTGGGCTGGATATAGAAATTTGAGAGAAACAACCTCACTATCCTGGACAAGGTACCTAGAGAGACTGGCTTAGGTAGCCAGGCATGGTGGTACATACTTGGAATTTCAGCTGCTCGGGAGGCTGAGGCAGGAGAATTGCAAGTTTGTGGAGTCTCCTCATCTTAGACCCTGTCTCAAAATTTAAAAAATTTTTAAAGCTCAGTGGTAAAGAGCCCCTGTGTTCAATCCCCAGAACCAGAGGCAAAAAGAACGAACTGAGACTAAAGTGAAGAGAGGAGTCCAACATGGCAGAGAAGGAGGAGGAAGTAGAGTAGTCAACATGATTAAATACTGCTAGCAGATCAAGGGAGAGGAGGACTCAAATGTAGGTAGTAGACTTTAGCCCCTTGTGGGTTCATTTGTTTATTTTTGTCTGTAGTACAGGGATGTAACCCAGGGTACTCTACTGCTGAACTACATTCAACCTTTTTTATTTTTTGAGTCACGTTTCTAAGTTACCCAGGCTGACCTTGAACTTGGATCCTCCTGTCTCAGACTTTTGGAGTAGCTGGGATTTAAGGTGTATGCCACCATACTTGACATTAGCTTCTTGTTAGTAAGTGCAGACCCTCAAATGGAAAGTTGGGTTAGATGCCAAGTTGCAGCAGTTTAGAAAGCTCATACTCACAAAAGGAGGGGAAATGGTGAAACAGCATCCAGACAGCTCTTCAGAGAAGTTTAGCTATAAAGGGTCAGAAGAGAGAAGGACTTTTAGCCTAAAGGGGAATGAGATCAAAAGGGGAAGGAATTTTTTTTTTTTTTTTAATGGCAAAGACTTGAGCGTATTTAAGTGCTGATTGGAAAGATTTAAGAAATCAGAAAGAGGAAAAATTTGAAGGTATGGAAGAAAAGAGGTAAAAATGATTTAAAAATTTCGAACTCTAGCATGCAGTACAAAAGGGAAGTTGTAGGTACAAGGAAAAAAGCATGAGAAGAGAGTGCTAAACAGACAGCATGTGAAAGAGCCTACAAAGTACAGCTAATCCTAATCAGCTGGTTGTCACATGATTTGACCAGCACTAATGCAGAAACAGCTTGGATAGCTTATATTTTCTTATGTTGTCCTTTAATCTGTCAATAAGCATTTTTATTCTGCCTCTATAGCATTTTATGAAAAAAGAAAATGAAAATAATGAAATGCTAACCTACTTGTTTCACCACTACCTAGTATTGTTGAGCAATGCAGGGAAGGTAGCTCACTGAGTGAAGTAAGATTTGGGTATTGCCTTTGTTTTACTTATTCTTGTTTTCCATTTACAGTGGTAACCTTCCCCTTTCTCAATTTTTAGGCCTTTTCTGATGCCATTAAAAAGTGGCAGGAACTATCACCAGAAACCAGTGGAAAAAGGAAAAAAAGAAAAGAAATGAATCAGTATTCTTACATAGATTTCAAATTTGAACAAGGTAATGGCAAACTGAATGTTATAGCTGACAGCATGTGAAACTGCAGTGCCAAGCCTTCTCTTTCTGCGTGGTCACTAAAGGAAGTGGTGTTACCTGCTGCTTACAGAGTGCCCTGGTGGGCCGAGGAGTGACTGATAAGGAATGTTTTGACATCACATCATAATTTATAGGAAGTAGCTACAGTGTTGTCTTCCTTCTTCCTGCTTAGGTTACATTATGACATAAAAATTTTGAATAGTGTTAGAGAATTCACATGTAGGCAAGTGAGGACACACTTAAGCTTGGAAAAAAATGTCCGTATATTTAGTATCCTTCAGTACTAGTCACCTTGACAAAGGATTGCTTACTACAGGGGGTCCACTTACTTACCTGAGTGAGTCTAAGAGCCACGTGCTTTTCAAATTCTGTTACAAATTGATGGAATAATTGCTGAAAGCCCTTTCTGAGAGATTATTTCAGTTCTGATGCCCCTAAAAGGTTTCCTGCTTAATTTTAAAACAGATTTTAGCTGAGTTGTTTGTGTCCAACAAAAGAGTTTACTACTTTTTTTGTAGATTATGTCACAAATAGGAATATTTCTCTCAGGTATGGTAGTGCATACCTGTAATCCCAGTGACTTGGGAGGCTGACACAAGAGGATCACAAGTTTGAGGCCAGCCTCAGCAACTTAGGCCCTAACCAACTTAATGAGACCTTATCTCCAAATTAAAAATAAAAAGAGCTGGTGGTGATGTAGCTCTGTGGCAAAGCATCCCTGGGTTCAATTCCTAGTATCAAAAAAAAAAACAAAAAAAAACTTAATTTCAAGTATGACTAAGTAGAGATTCCATAAGGTAAAGTATTTGGAAAATATTTGAGTTTCTGAACTAACTCCTCAAGGTCTAGATTTTTATCCCCGAGGCTATGACTCCTGAGGTCCCTCTGAAAGTCTGTGGAGCTATACCCTCTGACATAACATTCTCACTGGTCTCTTACAGAATGAGAAAGTGGGGACAATTGTAGGTAGTTTTCTTTTTTAATATATTTTTTAGTTGTCAATGGATCATTTATTTATTTATTGTTTGTTTGTTTGTTTGTTTATGGTACTAAGGATCATACCCGAGGCCTCACACATGCTAGGCAAGTGCTCTACCACTGAGCTACAGCCCTAGAGCTACCCCCCACCCCCGCCGCACCAACACACACACACACACACACACACACACACAGTTTCTGACTTTCAGTGGTGGAGAAAAGAGTCTGCTTTGCAAGATGGTCTGCCCTTTGATAGTCAGGTCAGCTCTGTCCTTTATAAATTTCAAAAAAAAATGTGAACAGAATAGTTACATGTCTGATATTTATTGTTTTTCTTTCTTTTGTTCCAAATGTTATTTATTATCAATCTACATAGTACTATTTGTGGTTTCCCATATATTTGAAGCTTTTTTTAAATTGATCATTTAAGAAAAATAAAAATTTTGGAGCTGGGGTCTAGCTCAGTGGTAGAACACTTGCCTAACATGCATATGTGCAAGGCCCAGGATTCGTCCCAAGTACTAGAAGAAAAAGAAAGGGAGGGAGGGAAGGAATTTTTACCTACTAGAATGGCTGAAATTAAATAGATGTTGATAATGAGGTATTGCCAGAGATGGAGAACAGCTGTCATTCATACAAATAAATTATTTTCTAAACCTTAAAACTAAGCATAACCCCCCCAAAAGAAGAGAAAAAAAAAGTAAAAAGTAAGTTTATCCTGTGATTCAACAATTCTACTCCTTCATGTAAACTCAACTGAACTATAGACAGTCATCAATAGCTACAAGCAGATGTGTTCATAATAAACTGTAAACCAGTGCCCTAATTAGAATAGATAATAAGCTGTATGTTTACACAGAATAATATTGACAGGGTAGGAGAAGCTTTCAATTGGAGCACACAGTGGGGAAGGGAGGAGGCTGAAAGATTCATGGTAGATAAGGAATGGGGAGGAGTGCAGTCTCCTTCAGTGGTAGAATATTATAGGATCAGTCTTGAAATGAAATGACTGCCCAGGGGCTCAGTGGTGGACTAAGCCACAGAAGACTGGGAGTGGCTGGCCTGGATACTGCAAACAATTGACTTCATAATTGTGCATTCTTATATCTTCCAGGTGACATAAAAATAGAAAAGAGAATGTTCTTTCTGGAAAATAAGCGGCGACATTGTAGGTCTTATGATCGGCGTGCCCTCCTTCCAGCTGTGCAGCAAGAGCAAGAGTTCTATGAGCAGAAAATCAAAGAGATGGCAGAGGTAGGACGATGTTTTCTGGTCTTGGGATATGGGTCTGCTTTGCTTCCTGTTGGGGCTTAGTACAAAACTGTCCTTTAAGATTCACCACCACCCCTGGCTCTTTTTTTTTTTTTTTTTTTGCAGTGCTAGGGATCAAACCCAGGGTTAGGCAAGTGCTCTACCACTGAGCTACACCCTCAGCCCAGAATTCCCCTTTCTCTAGAGTAATTAATTATACAACAACATTTAAAAAAAAAAAAAAAATAGGTGTTTTGTAATGATACTAGCCCAAGTTTCATAAATTGGATTGATGTTAGAGAACTTTAATTGAAGCTAAGTATCATATATTTCACCTTCAGCTTTAAAGAGTAGAGGAAAAACAGAGGTTCCATTTAGCTCTATATTTTTTCTAAATATATCATCATATGTGCAAGTTAACCAGAATATGCATATATTGGTTGTTTAATAAATATCTTCTGAATCAGTGACTCTAGTGTGGGCCCAGATACCTGGGTTCCCCAATGCTCTTTCAGGGATCTGTGAAGTCACATCTCTCATAGTGATGCGCAGATGTCATTTGCTTTCTTTTACCATGTTGAATTTTCATCAATAGAACTAAAGCCAGTAGCACAAAACTGTACTTATTGTCTTTACCACCCTGCACTCACTTTCTAAAATTTCAGTATCAACTACTGGTGTCTTTGATAAAGCAGTAAAAGGTATTTATTTTATCAGATTTTTGCCCATGAAGACATCTTTCAATATTCTGTGTGAAAAATGAGAAGTGTGCATAAAGTGTCCCTGCTTGGGAATGAATGCTTGTCTTAACAGGAGGTGTTGTGCATCTGAGTTACAAGTAACAGCATTAGTCTTTTTTTCTTTGCAGAATACCATTTTTACTTGAAAAAATGATTGATAGAAAAATTATGATTAATCAAAATTGGGTATTTGGCAGACATTTTCTTAAAAATGAATGAAGGGATTATTTGTGACCAGTGATAAAAATTCTAATTCACAAACAGACATTAGAACTTTAGGAAAGTTGTTGTTTTCATCTGTCCATCACAGAATTGCTGTGATTGTTAATCTCATCACTGACTGCATTAGAAATGCATTTTAGGAAAAACTGGTGGATTGATAGATGTAGCTGCTTATTTAATTGTAGTCATTGTTCTTCTTGTTATCTAGATTGTCCCATCTCTGGCCAATGGCAGCTCCTTTAGCTTAGGAGCTCTGTCATGACCTTTGGTAGTCTGAATACTCACTTGCTTTCTGACACAGTGAAGTGACCCAGACTCAACTTGTGCTTTCTGTGATTTGACTGGACCTGAAATCAACAATTTCTCTAAAGAGTTTTAGTTTGTTTACTAGGAATTTCATGCTGAGATTCAATTTAAAAAACTTGATTTACAGGGTGTTTTTTTTTTGTTTGTTTGTTTATGTTTCTTCTATATTAAAGATCTTGGTTCTTAATAACATAATTCTTATGAGATTATATCAAATTAAGAATATAAAATCAGCCAGGCACATAGCACACACCTGTAGTCCTAGGTACTACTAGGCAGGTGGATTGCTTGAGCCCAGAAGTTCCAGGCCAAGATCAAGACCAAATCTGGTCTTGCCATTGACTTGATGAACAGTTAAGTTTGTTTATGCTTATTTTCAACTTTCAGTGAATTGTCTTTTTTTAATATAATTTTATTCTTTAATTTTATAAAATATTTTTGTCCCAAAGTCAGAAGTATAAAAAGGAATGTCCAGAGATGTACATTTTATCCTGATTCTTACTGCATGTGCTCTCACTCCCTTTATATCTAACCATTCTTATTAGGTTTTTGCTGTGGTGGTTTTGAAACAGGGTCTTGGCATGTTGCCTGAGCTGGGCTCAAACTTGTAATCCTCCAGCCTCAACTTCCCAAGTTGAGGTGGGTGTGCCACCATACCCAGCTTTCTTATTCATCTTGCCTTATTTTATATAAAAGAAAATATGTGTATGTATTTATAATGTATTTATTCACTTTTTTTTTTCTTCTTCTTTTGCTATGCTGGGGATTAGACTGAGGGCCTCATACATGCTAGGCAAGTGCTCTACCTCTGAGCTATATCCCCAGCTGCCGTTCTTATCCAAAAGGAAGCATACTCTTCTGCCCGTTTTTTTCACTTAACAGTGTATCCTGGCAATCACATTATAGCAATACACAGATTTTCTTCTTTTTAAAACTGCCTTGGGGCTGGGGTTGTGGCTTAGTGGTTGAGCGCTTGCCTAGCATGCATGAGGCCCTGGGTTCAAACCTCAGCACCACATAAAAATTAAAAAAATGCAATGTGTCCACCTGCAACTAAAACAAAATTAAAAAAAAAAAAAAAAAAACTGCCTAGTACCCCATTGTCTGCAGTACCAGAGTTTATTCAATTTCCTGTTGTATGTTTAGAATTTTTTTAGCTTTTTGCTATTAAAATGTTACCACGGTAAATAAGTTTGTGCATACACCATTTCATATTTCTACCCGAGGGTATCTTTGGGCCAGATCCCTAAAAGTGGCATTGATGAATCTGTGCCAGGTTCCCTTCCATCATGGTTGTACTATTTTTCATTCTTATCAGACTTTCAGGGTTATTATTGAGATATGATTTGTATTCCCAGTCATTTGGGCTTATTTTTGGTTTTTAAGTTGGCTTGGTTTCTCCTTTGAGTGGTTTTTCTCTAAGGTAGTTCCTCCCTTTGCTGACCTCCATTGTTGTTTTTCATTTCCTCCTCATGGAATATTTTGTTGAGAACATTCTGTAGCTCAGGCTTTCTATTTGTAAATTCTTTTAACTTTTGTTTATCATGGAAGGATTTTATTTCATCTCCAAATCTGAAGGTTAGTTTTGCTGGGTATAGGATTCTTGGTTGGCAACCATGTTCTTTCAGAGCTTGAAATATGTCGTTCCAGGCCCTTCTAACTTTCAGAGTCTGGGTTGAGAAGTCTGCTGCTATCCGTATTGGTTTCCCCCATATATAATCTGATACTTTTCTCCCACAGCATTCAAAATCCTATCTTTATTTTGAATGTTAGGCATTTTCATTAAAATGTGCCTTGGTGTGGATCTGTTGTGATTTTGTGCATTTGGTGTTCTGTAAGCCTCTTGTATTTGATTTTCCATTTCATTCTTCAGGCTTGGGAAATTTTCTGACATTATTTCATTGAATAGGTTGTTCATTCCTTTGGTTTGTATCTCTGTGCCTTCCTCAATCCCAATGATTCTTACATTTGGTCTTTTCATGATGTCCCATAGTTCTTGGAGATTCTGTTCATGATTTCTTACCATCTTCTCTTTTTGGGCAACTTTATTTTCAAGATTAAATTTTTGTTTTCATTGTCTGAGGTTCTGTCTTCCAAGTGGTCTAGTCTGTTGGTGATGCTTTCCATTGAGTTTTTTATTTGGTTTATTGTTTCCTTCATTTCAAGGATTTCCATGTTTTTTGTTTTGTTTTTTTTTTTTTTTTTTTGAGAATCTCTCTTTGTTGAAATGATCTTTTGCTTCTTGCAGTTGCTCTTTCAACTGCTTATAGGTATGATCATTTATTGCCTGCATTTGCTCTCTTATCTCATCCTTTGCTTCATGAATCTTTTTTTTTTTTTTTTTTTTTTTTTTTTTTTTGGTGCTGGGAATTGAACCCAGGGCCCTTTGCTTGTAAGGCAAGCACTTTACCAACTGAACTACATCCCCAGCCCCACGAATCATCTTAATCATGTATAATCTGATGTCCTTTTCTGACATTTCTTCTAACATACTGTCATTGGATTCTGTTAATATAGAATCTAGATTTGTTTGGATCATTTTCTTCCCTTGTTTTTTCATGTTGTTCATGTATCTTCTGTTCTAGCAGTGCAGATCTGGGGTATTGCAGATTTCCCCTTATAAGCTTACAGTAGCCCTATAGGTTTCCAAAACCCTTTCTTTAAGGGGAGATCAATATTAGCAGTGCCCAATTCAGACACTATGCAATCCTAGACCAAATAGCCCCTATGAGGACAATAACAAAATTGTCATAATAAACAGAATGAGTTCAAATATTATCTTCAGTAAAACGAACAGATTTGCCACAATAAGGTCTGCAGTTTCTAATGGAGGACAAAGAGGATGCAGAGGGATATAGAATGTAGCTGTTGATGGGATAAGAAAAGAATATACAGAAGTTCTAGATAATAGAAAGGGTGAGAGTGTAATCAAAAGAAATTGGATGTTAACATGCAAAAGGGAGAAAGGGACTCTGAGGGAACAGGTAAACAAAAGGAAAAGAGAGCAAGAAAAGTAAAGAAATAAAAACTTAAAATTTTCAATAAGGTGAAAAAGGAAAATCTGCAGTATAACAGGCATATAGTATTCAAACCTCCCAGTGTTCAGTAGCCTGATGCATGAGAGGTACCTGACGATGAGCTTCAAGTCTCCAGCAGGCGTCTCAGGGGGATTTGCCCCACGCAAAGATCGGAGCTCCGGCTTCCAGGATTATCCAAGATGGCCGCTCTGGCTTCCAAATGTGTCAAATGGGGAGCTGCAGCTCCGGGTGTGGATGTGGTTGACTGGAGGTCCTGGAGGCCGGGTGCGGTTGGTCAGGCAGGGGTCCTGGAGGTTGGGTGTGTTTGGTGTGGTTGCAGGATCCTGGAGGCTTGGTGTAATCAGTTGGTCTGGGGTCCCAGTGATAGGACAGTCAGTTGGTCTGGGGGTCCTCGGGGCAGGGAGGACCCCAGAGGCAGGGAGTGATCGGTCGGGCTGAGGGATCCTGGAGGTGGGGCTCAGTCAGTCTGGCCAGGGGTCCTACGGGGCCTGGCTGTTGTCTCATAATGGCGGCAGCCACTTGTAACCAAACCTGCAGGTACTGTGACAGAGAACTTCCAGTCAACAGCAGGCAGCTGGCACTCCACTGGTGGTCTGTGGTCAGTCTGCTGGCAGCTGTCAGATGATCGGGAGGTGAACCTCGGGTGGTGGGTGATGGGTAGGTGAAAGGCAGGCGATGGACTGGCAAGAGGCAGGCAAATGGCGGATGATAGGCACCTGACAGTGAGCAATCTGCGCTCAAAAAAGGCGTCGATATACTGGCAGACTGCAGGTGATCACAGTAGACAAATGGGGTAGATAGCAGGGGATCGATAAGCAGCAAAAACTGCCTCACCAAGAAACAGATATCCTCTGCTTGAAATCAGAGTTACAGAGTGACAAGGAACGCAGCCTCCTTCTAGTCCGCCATCTTGGATCCTCCTCATTGCCCATTTTAACTTTTAGCATTCCCATGGAACCAGACAGGAAAAAATACAAGTATTTTTATGCAGTAATTCATATAAAACATGATCTGCCTTTAGACAGATAAAAGGCAGTAGCAACCTTGAACAGAATTACCACATCTAGATGGTTAGTTTAACTGTAGGTCTATTTAAAAGGAACTAGCAAAATTAAATTGCTTATTGTTAGAGGTGTTAAATGGATAATTAACTAAAACATAGAAATGTTTGCTTGAATAATCTTTGAGGTCTGTTTTATAATTAACTAGATATATAATGTATTTTACTGCTTATGGCTATAGTAAATAAATTTTAATATTTTAAATATTAAGTGAAAACTTTACTGGTTTCGAGTAACAACTTTTTCAGACTTAACAGTTTAAATAAACAAGTCTTTATTCCTGAGAGGAATAGAGATGTGTGAAAGGGCATGGTTTCACTCTAAAGAAATTGGCAGCTAAGATTTTTGGCCACAAATTTCTCTAACCTAATTTAAGAAAATGTTGATATCTCAATTCCCAAAATACATTATTGAAAAAAAAAATCAGCATGGAAACATGACTCTTACTGCTTGGGTGCATGTGCTGCTTTGAGGAGGTAAGTTAATGTACTAGTAGCCATGAACTTGGCTTAAAGCTCTTCAGGTCAAAGTAGAATTAAAGGACTGAATATGTTTGTGCCAGCCTCCCAGTGACAGTGTTTTGTGTCTTCCCATAGACTGGATCAGTCTCAGAGATGGGCCCATCACCATATCTGATTCCTCTGATGAGGAAGGGATTCCAATGCTGGTCACCCCAGCTCCTCAGCAACATGAGGAAGAAGACCTAGATGATGATGTCATCCTGACAGAAGTGAGTGTTTTAAAACTTACCATGATGAGCCATTATTGCAAGTTAGGGTCTGATTCTTCTGCCATTCTCTGGGTCTTGTAGAACAGCACTTTCCTACATTTTCAAGAGCAGCCCACTTTCCAAACTCTGCTTCATATCCCTTACTTTGGGAAGCTGTATGTTTTTGGTCTGTTTCTGGAGTTAACTTCTGCATCATTACTCCCTCTGACGATTGAAGCACTAGTCTGTACTGTTTTGTGATTATACATTATGTAATGTTTCTTACTGTCAGAGCTTATCCCCCCTTATTACCATGGTTTCAGAATCATTCTGGATATTTTTATATATATATATAATATATTATAAGTTGTTGATGGACCTTTAAATGAAATAAAGGCCCATCAACAACTATATTATTTATTTATTTATTATTATTTATTATTATGATGTTGAGAATTGAACCCAGTGCCTCAGACATGCTCGGCAAGCACTCTGCCACTGAGCCTCAACCCCAGCCCTCATTCTGGGTATTCTTATGCTTATGTTTTTAGAATCAGTTTTTCTAGTTAAATAGGCAAAAGATAGTCTGTCTAAATGAAACAAATCTTGCTGGGTATGTAGCTCAGTAGTACAGAGCACTTGCCTAGTATGCACGAAGCATTGGGTTCAATCCCTAGACCTACCAAAAAAAAGTTTTATCTTCCATATAGTGTAGCCACCTTTTATATTCTTCAACCAGAGCATTTGAGTTTTCTTAATACAGATCTCAAACATTCTTTATTGTTTATTCTTAGTTATTTTCTCTTTCCTGTTGCTTTTGTGAATGTCATCTTCCATTGTAACTTTTTCGACTTGTTAAAATTTTTCAAATTTTTTGCTTTTTATATTAATTTCATACTTTTATTGTCCATAGTCAACTTAATTTGAATCTGCACTCATCTGTCTGCAAATAATGATACTTAAAGAGTTTCTGACTTTTTCATTTTTATACTTCTTTCTTTTCTAATAGTATTATAATACTTTCTCAAATTTTTTAGTAGTAGTGGTGATAAGAATAGCCACTGATAAGACTGGGGTTGTGACTCGCTTGTAGAGCACTTGCCTAGCATGTGTGAGGCACTGGGTTCAATCCTTAGCACCACATATAAGTAAATTAAAGGTATTGTGTCCACCTACAACTAAAAATACTTAAAAAAAAAAAAAAGAATAACTACTGATAAAAATGCCTTTTAATACTTTCAGTATTTCCTCATTGACTGTGATAGTGTCTTTTGGCTTGAGATACTTTTAATTATGTCAAGGAAGTAGCCATTTACTTCCACTTTTTTTCAAGTATTTCCTATAAATGAATGTAAAATTCTGTTATATTGAATTTCAGTATTTATGAAGATTATCATCTGACTTTTCTTTTTGATCTGTTGATGTGGAAAATTATTCTATCTCTAGAGAACATCCCTTGGTTATGGTATTGAAATATGATGGTAATGTACTAAATTGATTCCATTTGCTGATGATTGAGGTTTTCTCATAAGTGAGATTGTGCTGTAGGTTTGAGTACATGTACCTGTGTAATCCTTTACAACTTTTTTGGGGGAGATGAGGTGGGGCATACTGGTGATCATACCCAGGGCCTCACATATGATCGGAAAGATCTCTACCACTGAACTACAGCCCCAGCTTTTTTTTTAAGAGGGTATATACATACATATATATAATATATATTTTATATATCTATATTTATATATATATATATTTATATATAATTTTTTATATATATAGTACATATATATATTTTATTCTCTTTTTTTTTTGCTTTACATCAGAGTTAATTTTTTATTTTTCTATCACACGTGCTATAGGTAATGTCTGTCATTCTACTGTCCTTCCACATCCCCACCACCCTACCTCTCCCTCACTCCCCTCTGTACAATTCAAAAATGTCCGTTCATTTTTCCCTACCCACCCGCCCCTATGGATCAGCATCTGCTTATCAGAGAAAACATGTGGCCTTGGGGATTGACTTATTTCACTTAGCTTAATATTCTCCAGTTCCATTTATTTACCTGCAGATACCATAATTTCATTCTTCTTTAAGGCTGAATAATATTCCTTTATGTATATGTACCACATTTTCTTTGGTAGGTTCTAGGTTGGTTCCATAGTTTAGCTATTGTGAATTGAGCTGCTATGAACATTGATGTGGCTGCATCACTGTAGTATGCTGATTTTAACTCTTTGGGTGTAAACCAGGAGTGGGATAGCTGGGTCAAATGGTGGTTCCATTCCAAGTTTTCTTAGGGATCTCCATATTGCTTTCCATAGTAGGTTGCAGAGGGGAATGAGTGGGAAGGGGTGGGGCAGTGGGAATGGGAAGGAGGTAAGAATGACCCAGACATTATTACCCTATATGCAGGTATGAACACATAAAATTTAACTCTTAGTACATAAGCAGTCCCACCCAGCATGGTACGAGTATGGCCGTTTTCCCCCAGCTCCTCGCCAATATTTATTATTGCTTGTATTCTTGATAATTGCATTCAGACTGGAATAAGATGAAATCTTAGAGTAGTTTTGATTTGCATTTTGCATTTCTCTAATTGCTAGAGATTAGAACATTTTTTCATATGTTTGTGGATCAGTTGTATTTCTTCTGTGAAGTGTCTGTTCAGTTCCTTAGCCCATTTATTGATGGGGTTATTGTTGTTGTGGTAGGGGTTTTTTTGAGTTCTTTATATATCCTGGTGATTACTGCTTGACCTGAGGTGCATGTGGTAAAGATTTTTTTCCATTCTGCAGACTCTTTATTCCAAATGTTCATTGTTTCCTTGCTGAGAAGCAGCTTTTTAGTTTGAATCCCGTCCCATTTATGTGATTCTTAATTTTATTCTTGCACCTATAGGAAGTCTTGTTGAGGAAGTCAGGTCCTAAGCTGACATGATGAAGATTTGGGCCTACTTTTTATTCATTAGGTGTAGGGTCTCTGTTCGTAGTGCTTAAGTCTTTGATCTACTTGAGTTGATTTTTGTGGCAGGGTGAGAAATAGAGTTTAATTTCCTTTTGTTACATATGGATTTCCAAGTTTTCCCAGCACCATCTGTGGATAGACTATCTTTTAGCCAGTGTATATTTTTGGTGCCTTTGTCTCGTATTAGAAACATAACCCTATTTACATGGGTTTGTCTTTGTGTCTTCATTTTGTACCATTGGTCTACATGTCTGTTTTGGTGCCAATCCATGCCATTTTTGTTTACTATTGCTCTGTAAAGCTGATCCTGGTTATGAAAAGAATAAGAATGCTGTTTAAATTTGTTCGGGTTTAGAACTATTTAATGGAATTAAACACTTTCTATTGAGTATATTGTTTGGTTTTTCCCCTCCTTTCGGTTTCTTGATTTCATCTACCTTTTTACCATTCCTCCTTTACCAGAGAAACGGCTGAGGGATTTACCTTGATAGTGTTGCTGTTTGTTTTCTTACGTGTTAATTCTGCTTTGTTTTTGTAGTAATTATTTTCGTCTATTTACAGCAAGTTTAACATTCTTAATATATATATATATGGTAGGTGGACACATACCTTTATTTATATTTATTTTTATGTGGGCTGAGGCTTCGCAACCCAGAGTCTTCTACACATGCTCAGGTGATGTCTGCTCTATCACTGAGCCCAAACACATGCCCCTTATTTAAACATTCTTTTGAGCATTATTTTATGGTCCTTTTACTAGCTTCTTGGGTATTCATTCTTTATTCTGGTTCCTTATTGCCAAGTACATATCAACTCAAAACTTAATGATTTATGTCGACTATAGTCCTTTTATTATCTCTCATAGCTTTTGGTGGAACAGGAATATGAGAAGAAGTCCGCTGGATAATTCTGGCTACGAGGGCTCTTTGTTTGCTATTGGTCCAGATGGTGCTGAAGATGAACCAGTCAGGGACTGGGGCAGATGAACATGCACAGGCATCACTCTCTTTAGGCCTCTCCATCGTGATCTCTCTTTTAACTTCATTGAGCTATAATACCAGACCATAGTCATTTAAATTGTATAATTTAGTGGTTTTAGCTTATGTATGTTCAATTGTATAACCATCACATAATTTTTAGAAATTTACATCACCCTAAGAAGACATTTCTATTAGCAGTAACTCCCATTTTCTCCCAGACTCTGCCCATCAACTCCCCACCCTGTGCAAACCTCTGCAGTCTACTTTCTATCTCTATAGATTTGACTATCATGGAAATTGCATATAAATGGAATCATGCAGTATGTAGTCTTTTATGACTTGCTGTTACACAGCATATTTTCTAACTTCATATCGCAGTGTATGTCATACTAAATTACTTTTTTAAAAGCAGCTTTATTGAGGTACATTTCATATACTATGCAGTTTGTCTGTTTAAAGCATGAATTCAATGACTTTTTGTATATTCAAACAGTTTTGCATTTATCACCATAGGCACTCTTAGAACACATTCATTACCCCATGAAAAAATCCTGTACCCTGTTAAGCCATCACCTCCCAGTCCCCTGTTCTATCCTGTTACAGTCAATCATTAATGCACCTTCTGCATTCACTGCCTATTTTATTATTATGTGGTGCTTTGTGACTATAGTCTTTCACTTAGTATGTTTTCAGGGGTTAGCTGTGTATAACATGAATCAGTATTTAATTTTTTTTATTGTTGAATAATATTCCATTGCTTAGCTTTACCTCCTTTTGTTTATCCTCTCATTGACTGATGGACAGTTTTGGGCTATTATGAGTATGAATCATGTTGTTATAAACATTCACATTACAAGTTGTATGTGGACATATATTTTCATTTCTGTTGGCATATTCCAAGGAATGGAATTGCTGGATCATATGCTAACTATATATTTAACCCCTACCAGACTGTGGCCAGTGATCTTAAGCAGCATCCTTTGGCTTAGATTTAGATTTACTGGCCATTTTTTTTTTCTTTGTATCTTCTTCAGTGACATATCTATGAAGACGCTTTGACTTTTTTTTTATTTCCCTTTTTTTTTTAAATCAGGAATTGAATACAGGGGTGCTTAACGACTGAGCCACATCCCCAACCCTTTCTTATTTTGAGAGAAGGTCTCACTAAGTAGAGTCTGGCAATCAAACTTGGCAATCCTTTTCTGCTTACTGAACTTGGAATCCTGTCTCAGCCTAGTGAATCATTGGGATACAAGTGTGCGCCACCATACCAGCTTAAACTTTGTCTTATATCATGAACATTCATCACCTTATCCAGATAATTACCCTCTTTTTGTTGCTCTTCATTCCTGTTTTCAATCTCTGACCTTGAAAAGGATTATTGGCCTGGGGATGTAGCCCGTATTTAGAGTGTTTGCCCTAGCATGAATGTGAGAACCTGAGTTTCATCCCCAGCATCACAAAACAAAACAAAAAAAAAAGCAGATTATTTTTCTTCTACCGAAAGACCCACCTTTGGGATTTCCTTTTATAGAAAGAGTGCTGATTTTTTCATTAGGTATAAATTCTATGTGGCAGTTATTTTCTTTCAACACTTGAGATACTATTCTAGAGTTTCCTGGCTTTCCATCTTTCTGTTGAAAAATCAGCCTATGGTCTTATTTTGTTCTTCAGAAGTCAGTGTACTGTTGCTGTTAGGAATTTCTCTTTGTATTTATTTTCTACAAATTTACTTTGCTATACCTAGGTTTCTGTTGTTTGGGATTTTTAATTTCAAGTTTGGATCTTCAAAACTGAAATCAAAGCATGCTGTCCTCCTTGAATATTTGTATATTTTCTTCAAATATTGTGGCCGTCTTTATCCTCTTCTAGAACTCCATTTGTGAAGACTCCTTTTCACTGTATTTTTTACATTTATTCATTTATCTAATGTTCAGTTTTCTCTCTATAGCTTTATTCTAGCTATTTCTTCTGACCTGTATTTTAATTGACTGATTCTCTCTTCAGCTGTTTTTATTTAAAATACTCTTCTTCATACATTGATTCCTAATCTTAGCTGTTGTATTTTTCTCCATTCTGTAATTTGCATTTGATTCTTCATTTTCTCTGCTGATATTCCGATCTATTATTTATGTTCCTGCATATGTTAAAACATTGTTTAGAATCCATGTCTGCTAACTTTACTGTCTGAAATTTCTGTAGGTTTGGTTCTGGGTCTGTTCCTTTTTATTTTTTTTTTTTTTTTAATATTTTAATATTGTTTAGTTGTCAGTGGATCTTTATTTATTTGGTATGTGGTGCTGAGAATCAAACCCAGTGCCTCACATATGCCGGGCAAGCACTCTACAACCTGAGCTACAACTCCAGCCCCTCTTATTTCTTTCATTACAGGTTTTCATTGATCACATTAAGTTCTTAAGACTAGTTTTGTTTTTTGTTTTGTTTTGTTTTATTTGTTTGTGCTCTGCTGTGATGTGCTGGAGATGGAACCCAGGGCCTGATACATGCCAGGCAAACACTCTGCCACTAAGCCACATCCCCAACCCATGCCTACATTTTTTTTCTTTTTTGTTACAGAAACTCAGGAGCACTTAACCACTGAGCCACGTCATAGCCCTATTTGTATTTATTTAGAGGCAGAGTCTCACGAGTTGCTTTAGTGCCTCACTTTTACTGAGGCTGGCTTTGAATTTGCAATCCTTCTGCCTCACCCTTCCCAGTTGCTGGGATTATAGGCATGTGCCCCGCGCCTCTGCCCATGCCTATTTATTTTTGATTGTGAGTCATTGTATATGAAAATTTTGAGATTCTAGATTATGTTCTCTTTCTCCACAGAGGACCTACACTTATTCTCAAAGAAGATTAAGGGCACAGGAAATCTCACATTGAGGGAGGTTTTTTGTTTGTTTTGTTTTTTAACTTTATTTTATTCATTTATTTTCTCACATGGTGCTAAGGTACCTCACATGTATTAGGCAGCACTCTACCACTGTCCCACAACTCCAGCCCCTATTGAGGGAGTTTTAAACGTCCAATCTAGGATTCAGTTTCTGGGAGGTCTGATGTATTTCTCGTCTATCCTTACTCAGTGGTATTCATCTTCAAGGATTTACCAGACCTTTCCTTGGCAGGTTCGAATTCTGATTTTTATACAATTAGCTCCTCATAAGTGTATCAAAAGTTTTTGTTCTTCTGTTGATAATCACCAAGTTCTGGGATTGATAGGTGCAGTTTTGGGAACAAGTACCCCACATGTAGGGGCCCCTTTTTGCTGGATTTCCTCCTCCTGGATCTTGATTCCCTGTATCTCTGAAGTCTTCAAGCAGATGTTTTTGTTTTGCTTTGCTTTGTTTCAATATTCTGACAAGGTTTTCTGCTTCCCGTCCTAGTAGAAGGGTTTAGTCCTGGTAATGCATCTGCTTTACTGGAGGCAGAAATTTCCTCTTAGATCTTTATCAAACTTTCTGAGTCACTGTGCTGTCAGTAGCTCTTGATTATATAGTGATAAGTATTCAATTTTTTTTCTTGTAGTTCTGTTTTTTTTTTGTTTGTTTTAAGTTTTGTTCTGACTACTAATGAGATTTATATTCTTTTCATATTTATTGAACAATTTTTGTGCCTCTGCTGTGTTAGCATTCGTTCATTAAACTGAAGCTTCACATCTGTGAATGGCTACTTTGATTTTTACAAACTGTATAGTGTTATATTGCAGTGTTAATAATAGATTTTGTTAAGGGGGAGGACTTCTTGATTTTCTTTCTTTCCTGTTCTATCTCAGAAGCTCAGTATAAGCACATACAGAGGCATAGATATAGGAAAGAAATTGAATTATTATTATTAAAATTTCATTTTTTCTTAGACAAATAAACCTCAGACATCACGACCCAATCTCATCAAACCAGCTGCCCAGTGGCAAGATCTGAAAAGATTGGGAGAAGAAAGACCTAAAAAGTCTAGAGCAGCATTTGAATCAGATAAGCACAGCTATTTTTCAATGTGTAACAACTCGTTGTTTGATTCTGGGGCACAGGATGATTCTGAGGATGACTACGGTGAATTTCTGGATCTTGGGCCTCCTGGTATCTCTGAATTCACTAAGCAGAGTGGCCAAACAGTAAGAGAACCCCAAACCTGGACCAAGTCATAACCAAGGAGCAAATAACCTTGTCAACCCTAGATCTGAACCAAAAAATCATTATCTTGGGAAAAAGTGGCCTTCTTTTCCCAGAAAGTGATCCTTTGGAAGCTCAGAACCAATCATCTGAAGACTCAGAGACAGAGCTTTAGTCAAATCTTGGAGAATCAGCTGCTTTATAGATGATCAGGCCATTGAAGAAGACTGCTGGCTAGACCATCCTTACTTCCAGTCTCTAAACCAACAGCCCCGTGAGAGAACAAACCAGGTGGTTCCTCAGGAAAGGCAGCCTGAAGCAGAACTGGGGCCCTTGTTGTTTCAACATGAACTCCCCGGGCCAGCTTTTCCAAGACCAGAAGGCCAACAGGATGGGATTCCAGGCTCTGCTTCTCCTCAGCCTGCCCATCCTCTAGGGGAGCTTGAAGACCAACAATTAGCAACCGATGATGAAGAGCCAGGGCCAGCCTTTCCCCTGCCAGGATCTCAGGAGGCCAATTTGGAAAACCTCTGGGGGCAAGAAGCTGCTGAGGTAGATCAAGAACTTGTTGCACTATTAGTGAAAGAAACAGTAAGTTTTTTCATTATTATTATTATTATTAAAATAACTGTAGGCATTAAATATACTGAGTTTTCTTTCATTTCAAAAAGAAAAAAAAATGTATGTGGACATTATTTTCCTAAGAAGTATATGTCTAGATGTATAGGAAAATAAAAGAAAGAAACTAAAGAACGAAAATGGAATCAGGATTCCTTAAATCTGTACTTAACCTTCAGGAAGCCCTCTGGGGCGGTAGCTACATACCATGGTATTATCATATGGCAAATCCCTGTTTTTTTCAAAGGCCTTGAGTTTACTCCAGATTCAAATCCTTACAGCAAATTTATTGAATTACCTAGATCCAGTATGACAGCAAGTACTGCAGTTAATTGTAAACTCCCAGATGTTTATATTTAAATGTCTTACTGTTAAATAAAATTATGAATTAGGTTACAGTGGCTCGGTCACATTTAGTGTTAGTGGCTATGTGGGGCTCACAGGCAAACAGTATGTTTCCATCATCGCAAAGTTCTGTTGGACAGAACCACTATGAAGAGTAATGTAGGCCTTTATTTGTAGAGTCCTCTGCTGTTTGCCTTTGACGAAGTCCCCAACTCTTTTCACCTAGGGTTTTTCTGCTGTCCAGTAGGTTGTGAGCCTCTTGAGAGCAGGCATGGGATTGTGTATCTCATTTGTTTTTAGGCCTCCCCATGCCTGGGTAGAGGTGCTTAGTATGTTTTATATAATGGTGTGCAAAATGAGACAGTGGGCCAGATGACCTGTAGGACCTATCTAGATTTCATCTTTTGTGCAGACTGATTAATCTGGATACCCAGTGCTTAATTGTAAGCCACATGAGACTGCTTTACAGCTCCTTTCTTAGTCTTTAGTCACTTATACACTTTTTGCCACTGGGTTTTAATTGCCATTCATTTCTAGTGAATAAAATATAATATTCTTATTTCTTTCCCAGGAAGCAAGATTTCCAGATGTAGCAAATGGATATATTGAGGAAATAATTCACTTGAAGAATTATTATGATTTGCAATGTGTAAGTATACCACCATGTCTTTTTTTCTTTTTCTTTGGTGGTAAAATATATGTACAGCAGGGCGTGGTGGCGCACGCCTGTAATCCCAGTGGCTCTGGAAGCTGAGGCAGGAGAATTGAGAGTTCAAATCCATCTCAGCAAAAGCAATGGCACTAAGAAACTCAGACTCTGTCTCTTAATAAAAATACAAAAGTTGGGCTAGGAATGTGGCTCAGTGGTTGAGTGCCCCTGAGTTCAATCCTGGTAGCCCCCCCCCCAACAAAAAATTATATAATAATATATATATATATTATATATATATTATATATATATAACTGAATTTAAGTGTACAGTCAGTGCATAAGTACATAATCATTATTATGCAGCCATCACTACCAGCCATCTCTAGAACTCTTTTTTTATCTTTCCAAATTGAGTCCTGTACCCATTAAATATTGACTCCATATCCTCTCCTCTCCCAGTTCTTGGCATCTACCACTCTTTCTGTCTTAAGGAATTTAACTATTCTAAACCTGTAGTATAAGTGGACTCATATAGGATTTGTCCTTTTCCAGAAGGGCTTATTTCACTTAGCACTATGTCTTTTTTAGTGATCTTAATTATAAACTCTATTAGTCATATACAGACTGTTTTCTGGGTCTTGGGGAATCCTGCACAGTTCTGTAATTATGATGCCTGATTATTTCTGAGTATTCACTGTTGGTGTTTTGGTCATGATGTGAAGTTATTTTCTTCCTTAAAATAGTAACAAAAAAATGTTATACAACCTCTCCAGCCTATACATACTTGGAAAGTGTCCTGAAGAAAACAAGATTGAAAAATAAGTCTATTTTCTCTTATACTCTTTGCATTCCTTCTAGTGAACAGAGGGGAAATAGTCACAAATTTATTTTTTTATTTTGGTACTACTGGGAATTGAATCCAGAGACTCTTAACAATGAACTATATCCCTAACCCTTTTTTTTTTTAATTAAAAAATTTTTGTTATTATTTTTATTATTTGATTGATAGATTTGAGACGGATCTCACTAAGTTGCTTGGCTATGCGAGTTGCTGTGGCTGACCTCAAATTTGGGATCCTCCTGCCTCAGCCTCCCAAGTTGCTGGGATTATAGCTGTGCACCACCACATCCAGTCAGTAGTTGTAAATTTAGAGGTAGTGTGCTAAACCCTGTCCTCAAAGGCCTGTATCTTATTCTGTGATTCTTTTGTGATGCTGGGGGATTGAACCCCTGACCTTAAGCTTGACAGGCAAGCTCTCTACAAACTGAGCTATATCCCCAGCACTATTCTGTGGTTCTTAGTCAAGGGTACAAGTAGGTCTGTTCTCCACCTCAGCCCAACAAAGATTCTTTTTTCTAATTTGTACAGTGACACGTTGATGCCAGTAGTAGGCCTTGTATAATCCTACCTTTGTCTCTCCAGAGGCAGCCAGTTACTAGGTTTTAAACCCAAACTGGATTAAAATTTAATACATTTCTTTATCTTCTTTTATTTTCTTAATCAGTAGGAGTCCCCCATTCTTATGTTGTGTTTTTTTGTTTTTAGTATTACTGATTGCCTCCCCCCCATCATTTTTTAACATACAAAAGTTGATGAACTCCCATATATTACCACTTATATCTAGATTCTGCTGTAATGCAGTTTTTTTTTTTTTTCATTTTACTTCTTACTCTTTTTTTCTAAACTATGAAACTTAAGGGTTTTTTTTTTAAGAGGTGTTTTAGAAACAGTTACAGTCATTTTCTTTAATGCTGAAATTGTTTCATTTTTAACCAGAGGAAGTCTCTTAAGATGCAGCTATGTCTTTTTGGTTGTGACCCCATTAGACACTGAGCACTTCCTTGGTTCCTCAAATACCATACTGCCTCAGACTTGCCTTGAACTTCCTCTTCCTCAAACCTGAAATCTGTCAGTCTCTTAGAAACCCCAGGTTTGAGGAAGAGGATTGATATTTATAAACTCACATCTTAGGGCTTAATGTACTCAGCATTGCTGCAAAGGTGTCATTCTGTGTAGTCCTTTGACTCGCACCTGAATAAGAGAAGGAACTAGAGATTGGCATTTATTCTGTCTTATTTTTCCTGTTTAGACCTATCTTTAAATATTAGAGGCCCCACAACTGACATTGGACAAGAGAGAACTGGGAACAAGGCCATTGGAAAAGAATTAGGGGTGGGGCACCCAGGTGAGGATGGGTTACCTACACATCAGCAGGAGTGAGGAGAAGAAGAGGAGGGGAGGCCCAGTTGCCCTACGAGCAAAGATACTTTCTTGCTTCTGAACCCATCTAGTCTGTCCTCCACCACTGTGGGCTCCATCCCCAGTGCAGTAGTCTGGTTCTGCTGTTGTATGAAGAACCTGGATAGTTTAATCTTGGTTAAGGTCTGGGTGGCAATACATCTGTGTGATCTTACTCTTCACATCTTTACTTGATATGTTTCCAGTAGTATCAGAGAAGAGGTTAACTCAGTCTTTCAATGAGGTAAATAGATAGCATAATTTTCATGGCTCATAGAGATTTGTATACCTCAGGATTACAAAAAGTATTAATGAATTAACAGAAGGTCTTTTTGTATTTCATTTATTTACTGACTCTAATAAATTTAATTTGCTGTAATTGTAAATGTGAATTATATACCTTTTTCCCACTTACTGTTCATAGTTGTTTTAGTCAGCTTTTTCGCTGCTGTGACCAGAACAATTTTAAAGGAGGAGAAGTTTATTTGAGGGCTCAGGATTTCAGAGGTTTTAGTCCAAAGAAGGCTGGCTCCATTTCTCAGGGCCCAAGGTGAGCAGAAACATCATGGCAGAAGAACGTGGCAGAGGGAAGCAAGCTTGCATTATCAGGAAGCACAGAGGAGATTCCACAAAATACATTACCCCATAGCCGTGCCCCCAGCGAAACTACTCCCTCACCACACCTGCCTCCAGTTACCACTCAGTTAATCCCATCAGGGATTAATTCACTGATAAGGTTAATACTCTCACAGCCCAATCATTTCTCCTCTAAAACTTCTTGCATTGTCTCATACGTGAGCTTTTGGGGGACACCTCACATCCAAGCCATAACGATAGTTTTCTTGATGAAGAATAGTACTTTTCTTCTAAATTCTCAAATTCCATACCATTTAACCAGTAGTAATTTCAGTAACATCCTTGCTTTGACACCCAACTAATAGGTAGATTTCAGAGGAGTTTGCATTTATCAGTATGTTCATTGTTTTGTAAACTAGCAAGCAAAAACAGAAATTCAGTGTAATGTAATATTTGTTTTTTTTGTTTGTTTGTTTTTTTTTTGTTTTTTAGTTTTTCTGGCTGCAAGCATCTTGATGGGCTGTTGTCCTTTGCCACTAAGAACTTTTATTTTCAAACACTACGTTTCAGTCATTGGGCAGGTGTAGGATCTAGAAGCAGTGTGAAAGTAACATCATGTGTTTTTGCAGACTTTGTAATTTTCTTCTGGAAAATCCAGATTATCCAAAGAGAGAAGATAGAATCATTATCAACCCCAGCAGCAGCCTGCTTGCCAGCCAAGATGATACAAAGGCAAGTGTCCTATGTGAGTTTTGCCATCTCTACTTGAAAATGCTCTGCCTTTTTTCATTATCTTTATGGGAAGAAAGTTTTTTGTGAGGATACATTTTTAAAGGCTGAGCTATTTTCTCTAAGATAGGATTTCAGATTGTACGAGTACTTTGGTGGAATCTCCCACACTAAGCCATTTTGAATTTCTCTCTTTACTACTTTTATCTTTCCTTTCCCACTAAGAATTAAGCAAATCCTTCCTATCTTTAATTCTACCGAGGAAGTTCCTAAGGTGGAACGAGCATTGGCCAGGATTTTGTATTGTTTTAGTAGTGTGTTTTTTTTTGTTTTTGTTTTTGTTTTTTAAGCATTTTATTATGAACATTTCAAACACACAGAAAAGTTGAAATATTTTTCCATTAGTCACCTGTGCCAACACTGGTGCTACTTAAAAGTTAACATTTTTAAAAAATTTTTTTTAGTTGTTGATGGATCTTTATTTATTTATTATATGTGGTGCTGAGAATCAAACCTAGTGCCTCAGACATGTTAACCAAACGCTCTACCTCTGTGCTATAGCCTCAGCCCCCAAAAGTGAACATTTTATTATATCCACTTTTGCATCGTTCTCTGTCCATCAGCACATCTCTATATTTTATTTCAATAATGCACCAGTACATTTCCCTGTAAATACTTCAGCATGTAAAACATTACCTAAAGTTAATGTCTTTTTATAGTTTTTCCTATTGTTACAAGATTTGTGTTCAGTACATACACCTGTTTAACCAAATCCCATGTCAAGATGTAAACAGTTTGATTTTTAAAACCTTTAATCATTGTCTTCATTTGTGATCTAAACCAGCATTCACTGTGTGAATGATGGAGGAAAGTATAGTTCAGAACGAACTGCATCAAGGTCTAGTGCTTGGTCCTCCTGTTCCCCACAGTTTCGTTTAACTCTTTTACATGTTCTGAAGCAGGAAAAAAATGTTTATGATATATATATATTTTTTTTTCTCTCTCTCTTAACTAGTGTCTGGACTAGTTTAAGATCTCTGATTCACTATTCCTTCATCTCTGTTATAGAGCTAGTAACCCCTCATAGAGTAATTATGAGAACGAATGAGATTATTCTTTTCTGTAACAGGTAATTCTTAAAATGATTTCTTTCATGAAGAACTGCACTGTCTGGCCTCTAATTTTGTACTACTCTCTCATTTCAGTTGCCTAAGATAGACTTTTTTGACTATTCCAAATTGACTCCTCTTGACCAGCGCTGCTTCATCCAAGCTGCGGACCTCCTGATGGCCGACTTCAAAATGCTCAGCAGTCAGGACATCAAATGGGCCCTGCATGAGCTCAAAGGACACTATGCAATCACCCGAAAGGTGTGCTATTTGGTCTTCCTATTGGAGTCATAACCCCTTGGCTACATTTCCTATGATAACACAATGAAGAGCTCAGCTTGGCAGAAATTGGGATGGTTTATGATGCAGAGAGAGCTAAGGATGGTTTATGATGTCAGGGTGAAAATAAGTAGACAAAAGTATTTACTGATCAGGAAGAATTGAATGAAAAGAAATATTAGAGTAAAAGCAGGAAGATTTCTGTTTGACCATAAAGACTAGAGATTGATATGCTTTATTGTAGACTGTAGGATAACTGAAGTGTGAAAGGCGTATTGACCCTGCTTCTCCCTGATTTGCTTTGACTCGGCACAGGTCACACAATCATTCCCCAAGTGGCTCAGTTTTTAGTTACATATGGTTAGGCCTGGGGGGAGCCGGGAACACAGTGGTGTCCAGTGACAGTGGTTTACCTCAGGAGAGAGTAGGCAGCTCCTAACAACTCCCAGTGCTTCCCTGAAGACTCCAAAGAAAATACCAAGTGAAGACCTCTGCCTCAGGACTTAGACAATGCTGGTGTCTGGTAGGTAGCACAGACACTCATTTAGAGAGGCATACTGCATAATGCCCATTCCATTGCATTGATCAACTGGGACAGCACGAGCACCAACAGCACCAAACTTACTCCTTTTGTTGCCCGTCCTCATTAGATCTTGTTCTCCTGCTGGAGTGCTTGTAATTCCCTGCAAACCCTGACCTCCCAGGAGCCAAATGTGGAGTTATTTTAATGGTTAAGATATACACTGGGAGGTGGGCTCCATAGTGTACACCTGTACTCCCAGCTACTGTTTAGGCTAAGGCAGGAGGATTGCAAATTCCAGGCCAGCCTGGATAACATAGTGAGACCCTGTCTCAAATTTTTAAAAATAAACAAAAAGGGTAAGTACCCTGTGTTAATCCCTGGTGCTGGGGAATGCTGGGGAGCGGGGAGTGGGGATAGGAGGGATGTAGGAGGGATGAGAGTTTAGGGCTTCTTGCTGTTTTAGAGTGGTGCGTGAGAGTTCTTCCCTGAAGACAGTGACTACTGTGTGGGTAGGAGAATAGAAGGCAGACCCAAAGACGTTGTTAATTATACCAATAATTAATAATACACAGAGAAGCCACCCCTAGATGTGATCACTCAGGGGAATTTATGTTCACTGTTGAGAGTGGGTCACATTCCCAGGGCTTGTTTTTAATTCTTTTTTTTGTTTTGTTTTAGTTGTTGATGGACCTTTATTTTTATGTAGTGCTGAGGTTCAAACCCAGTGCTTTACATGTGGTAGGCAAGTGCCCTATCACTGAGCTACAACCCAGCCCTTTAATTCTTTATTATACACATCATACACATAAAAAATAAAGGTTGTTTAAGGACAAGCCCCCATTTACCTTTCACTTGGCTTTGGTAATGCTCCGTTCACACTCAGTTTTGTCTTATCTCTACCTCTGCCTGTTTTTCTCCTCAGACAATTTTGAAGCAAATTTCAAACGTTTCTCTCTCTTTTTTTTTTTCTTCCACACGTTTCAGTGTTTTAAAAGGCTAAAGATTCTTTTTAAAAACAAAATCAAAATACCATTATATACCTTCAGAATGAAATCATCAGTATCTAGTTAGTGTTCAGATTTCTCTGAATATGACAGAAGCCATTTCACAGCTTGTTGTATCACATCAGGTTTCAAGTAAAATCTGTTTATTGCCACTTGTAAATATAATGCTTAATTTTCTTACAATCTATAGTTCTCACACTTCCCACTGTATTTTTTCTTGTAGTTTTTTATTAGAAAAATGGATTGTTTATCCTAGAGGTTTTAATAGTCTGAATTTTGCTGACTATACCCCATGTTGTTGTTACCTGGTTCCTTTGTATTTCCTACAAAGTGCTGATTATCTAGAATCTTGATCAAACAGGTTTTGGTTTTGGGGTTTTTTTGTTTTTGTCTGTTTTGCTTTATTTACCTTGTATTTTAATTCCCATTTTGCTATTCATAGTCTCTGATTTGAGTGAGGGTCTAAAACTTGCTGAGCTTCTGTTTTCTAAACTGTGTAGAGTGGATCACTTATTGGCTCTTAGAAGAATTAGATAACAAGTGGCAGGGGAACTCTAAACTTCAGCATTATTTTCAGAACCAGTCCTTAGGATGATGTTACAAGAGCTTTCTGATGACTTATACCCTTCTTAGGTTTGTAGCACTGAATTCAAACCAGAGAGGACTGTCACCAAAGAGTGCCTACCCTGGTCTGCTTCTGGTCTATGGTGTGGAAGCTCAGCGTGCAGGAGATTCTGTCCCCTGTGTGTGTGCAATTGTATTTTAACTCAACTCTTTTTATGGAAGACTTCTGTAGATAGGATCCTTAGGGACCCTAGAGTAGCTATAACATTTCTATGCATTTTCTTTTTTTTCTGGTTTGTAAAGCTCTCTAGGGACAAAGATGCTATCTCAGTGCCAAGTGTTTTCAATGAATAACTTCTAGCGAGGAAACTGGTAAAACCTTAAAATTCATAGCAGCAAATACTTCTTTTTAAAGATAATAATACAAACTTCTCCCAGCAGGAAGAAGGGGGCCATGGCTGATGTTCTGAAGTCCCTGCAAATACTTCTTAAAATGAATATTTATCAATTCATTTCCCTTGTTGAAATGTCAAATATTACTAAAATACTTATTTATAATTTACAGGGGAGGGAGAGTTTGTGCTGGATTGAGCTCAGGGCCTTGGCCTTGTGCATGCTAGGCAAGCACTCTGTCACTCTTAACAATTTTTCAAATGGCAGGCTGAAGGCCTCTTCAGCCTTTTCTTCTGCTCTCCAGAGGCAGCACTCAACTTTATCCCTTTTTTTTCTATTTGTTTCAAAATTTATCTCCATATTTGTTAATATGTTGTGCTTAATCAGCTTTGAAAAATATTTGTAGCTTTCTCTGTGATAGATAAGGATCCTAGCTCTTACTTACATATAAATACTCATCTTTTTGATATACATATTTTTTGTTAAATCTATTTTCAAAGTTTCAAAGTTTTCTTTATTATGATTATGGGAATGCTCACTGCTGGGTACATATGATAATGTTTCCTTTGTTAAATTTCCTGTTTTCCTTGGAGTTAAGATTAATTGTCACCATTTTTCATTTGCTTTGGTTTTATGTTGTTTTGTTTTGTTCAGCTAAGTCTCCATATCCAACAGCTCAAACACAGTTTTGCATATTGTCCCAGCTGTTAGTTTAGCCCTCTGTTCGTTATCCCAGTCTTCCTTCCCTCTCCAGGCTTTTCTGTCTATTCTCTGCACTTTGTGTACAGCCATCATCCTGAGACTTACCTTCACCTTCATTCTCAGGAAATACCTTCACTTTTCTCCTGGCTCTTCCATGCATTCTAGATCCCATGAGTGTCTGTCTTGGTTCATATACTCACTCTTTATCGAGAACTCCACTGGGTTAAAAATACTTCCCCTCCAATTTTTTCTAGATAGTCTTGCCCAGATGTGAATACCTCTTTTTTTCAGTTTGTTGAATGCCTGCCTCAGTCCATGCACCAGGAACATCATAAGAACAGTACAGGGCCCCTTCCCTTCTGGGGCTTAATACTACGGAGCCTTCTTGGGGTTTTATATTGTTGTTTGTTTTGCAGTGCTGGCAATAGAACCCAGGGCTTGCACATGGTAGGCAAGGACTCTACTACTGAACTACATCCCCAGCCCTAAGCCATCTTTTTTAACCCACTCTTAACTTTTGTTTTTTTTTAAGGTAGTTGTTCTCAGCATCTACATCCCTTAGACTTCCTCTATTTCTCCTGCCATGTGGCTTTAATGGTCATCCTGATCTGTGCACATCCCCAGCTCTGGACCCAACTTCTTTACAAAGATAGAGTCTCTGTCCACCCCTCTTACCCACTGTAGTGTTTCCGGGTTCTTTCTTACAGAAGCTTCAGCCATTGTATCTGATGTCCTAAAAATCTTACTAGACTATATCCTTAACTCTCAACATTAGTACTTGAGTGGCTGCTTGATTTATGAATGTGAACAGACTGGGAGGAGGCAGTCTAGACAATAGCCCAAGGAATACTGTTCTTGAACACCTGTTGTTTCTAGGGTCCTTTCCTGGGCTTTTTGTGTCCTTGCTTCATGGTGGGTACCAGGCAAACCCTGAGAATACTAGGATCAGTAGAATACAAAGTAGGAGCTAGAAGTGTAGCTTAGTGGGAGAGAACACATGCCTGGCATGCACAAGGCCCTGAGTCAGATCCCAGCACCATCCACAAAAAGTGTCTGATTAGGGATATAGGGTTGAGAGCACTAGGAAAGAAAAGAAGATGCCATTTGAGCAGAATATTTGGAAAAATGATTTCACCTAAGAAATGAAATGTACAAAGATCAGAAAAAGTAGCCAGGGTGCCTTAGGGGTGCATAAATAAGCATTTCACAAAAAGAATTCTCATCCTATAATCTGATTTTGTTCGATCTATTTAGGCTTTTAGTCAATAATAGAAGTGATGATTACTAATATAACCATTAAGGTAAGGTTTTAGAACCTCCTTTAATTTATATACCACATTATTATTGATAGTTTCCTGACAAGTACCAGTTGATGTTTATATCTTGAGGCTTTTCCCCCACAATTTAGAAACAGTATTTAAATGGGATAATGATGCCATTAGGCTTCCTGTCTGGATGCTCTCCTTGTGACTTGGTTACAAAACCAGCATACCACCATTCAGGAGTTCTGAATTCACATTTCCAGTCTCATTGCATACTGAAAAATAGTGCCTACACTTCAGTTACTTCATTTGTGAAATACAAATTATGATACTTGTCCACCTTTCTTTCCTGGACTTTTGCAAAAATTCTAGTTAAAGGATGGGGTGTTCACCTTTAGATTAAACTTGGTAAATATTAGTAGTCTTGCAGCTGATGACAAAAATGTGACTTGAAGATCAGTGAGTGCTTAAAGGCCTGGAAATTCCAGAAAGGACTAGAAAGCAAGATTCCTCAGCCATGGAAGGCCTCATTTGGACAGGCAGAAAGGTAACACCATGGATGTTGGGGTTTGACTTGACCAAGTCCCTTCTCTCTAAGCCTTGATTTCTTCTCCTATAATGTAATCATTGCCTGCCTCCAGAGGACTTCTGTGAGAACTAAGAGAGTGAGTAGAAAGGCCATAAAGGCAGGTATGGGAGTAGATTAAGATAAAAGTTTATCCATCCTTCTTCTATAGCTAAGGTGCTTGTTTTCTTTTATTACTTCACCATAGTGATACAAATGTAGCTGTTTCTCCAAGATGAAGATTCAGAATGTAACACACATGTATCCCCTATAACTATCCATTTATCCCCTAAAAGGTGCTCCTTGCAATCTGTACAAGTTGCTAAGGATGCACCATGAATTGTAGTAACATTCCTGTCCTCCAGAGATGCACAGTCTGTTGAAGGAGATGAAGTGAAACTGAGAAGCAAACAAATAACTAATTAAAACCATGACAAATACTTTGAAAGAAAAGGATGTGACAGAGTACTAAGGGAGACCTACGAGACCTCTCCCAAAAAGGGCCTCCCTGGGTATGACATAAGAGCTACAAACCTAAGTAAGAATTAGGCAAAGCGGGAGGAAAGCATGGAAAACAATAGTGTCATTTACTGGAGTTAGGGACATGGTAAAAGAAATGGTTTTCACAAGGTGCAGTGGCACATCCCTACAATCCCAGCAGCTTTGGAGGCTGAGACAGGAGGATCACAAGTTCAAGGCTGGTCTCATCCTTAGTGAGACCCTGTCTTAAAATAAAAAGATCTGGGATGATATGACTCAGTGGTAAAGCACCTCTGGGTTCAATCCCCAGTACCAAAAAGGAAAAGAAAGAACTGTTTTCAGGGAAAGAATCATGAATTTAGTCTGGGAAACATTGAATTGCCAATATGCTGAGTGTACCCCCATAAAACAGCAAAGGAAAAAACAATTCTCTGGATGACCAAAAAGGTTGGAAATTTGGGCTGGATATAGAAATTTGAGAGAAACAACCTCACTATCCTGGACAAGGTACCTAGAGAGACTGGCTTAGGTAGCCAGGCATGGTGGTACATACTTGGAATTTCAGCTGCTCGGGAGGCTGAGGCAGGAGAATTGCAAGTTTGTGGAGTCTCCTCATCTTAGACCCTGTCTCAAAATTTAAAAAATTTTTAAAGCTCAGTGGTAAAGAGCCCCTGTGTTCAATCCCCAGAACCAGAGGCAAAAAGAACGAACTGAGACTAAAGTGAAGAGAGGAGTCCAACATGGCAGAGAAGGAGGAGGAAGTAGAGTAGTCAACATGATTAAATACTGCTAGCAGATCAAGGGAGAGGAGGACTCAAATGTAGGTAGTAGACTTTAGCCCCTTGTGGGTTCATTTGTTTATTTTTTGTCTGTAGTACAGGGATGTAACCCAGGGTACTCTACTGCTGAACTACATTCAACCTTTTTTATTTTTTGAGTCACGTTTCTAAGTTACCCAGGCTGACCTTGAACTTGGATCCTCCTGTCTCAGACTTTTGGAGTAGCTGGGATTTAAGGTGTATGCCACCATACTTGACATTAGCTTCTTGTTAGTAAGTGCAGACCCTCAAATGGAAAGTTGGGTTAGATGCCAAGTTGCAGTTTAGAAAGCTCATACTCACAAAAGGAGGGGAAATGGTGAAACAGCATCCAGACAGCTCTTCAGAGAAGTTTAGCTATAAAGGGTCAGAAGAGAGAAGGACTTTTAGCCTAAAGGGGAATGAGATCAAAAGGGGAAGGAATTTTTTTTTTTTTTTTTAATGGCAAAGACTTGAGCGTATTTAAGTGCTGATCGGAAAGATTTAAGAAATCAGAAAGAGGAAAAATTTGAAGGTATGGAAGAAAAGAGGTAAAAATGATTTAAAAATTTCGAACTCTAGCATGCAGTACAAAAGGGAAGTTGTAGGTACAAGGAAAAAAGCATGAGAAGAGAGTGCTAAACAGACAGCATGTGAAAGAGCCTACAAAGTACAGCTAATCCTAATCAGCTGGTTGTCACATGATTTGACCAGCACTAATGCAGAAACAGCTTGGATAGCTTATATTTTCTTATGTTGTCCTTTAATCTGTCAATAAGCATTTTTATTCTGCCTCTATAGCATTTTATGAAAAAAGAAAATGAAAATAATGAAATGCTAACCTACTTGTTTCACCACTACCTAGTATTGTTGAGCAATGCAGGGAAGGTAGCTCACTGAGTGAAGTAAGATTTGGGTATTGCCTTTGTTTTACTTATTCTTGTTTTCCATTTACAGTGGTAACCTTCCCCTTTCTCAATTTTTTAGGCCTTTTCTGATGCCATTAAAAAGTGGCAGGAACTATCACCAGAAACCAGTGGAAAAAGGAAAAAAAGAAAAGAAATGAATCAGTATTCTTACATAGATTTCAAATTTGAACAAGGTAATGGCAAACTGAATGTTATAGCTGACAGCATGTGAAACTGCAGTGCCAAGCCTTCTCTTTCTGCGTGGTCACTAAAGGAAGTGGTGTTACCTGCTGCTTACAGAGTGCCCTGGTTGGCCGAGGAGTGACTGATAAGGAATGTTTTGACATCACATCATAATTTATAGGAAGTAGCTACAGTGTTGTCTTCCTTCTTCCTGCTTAGGTTACATTATGACATAAAAATTTTGAATAGTGTTAGAGAATTCACATGTAGGCAAGTGAGGACACACTTAAGCTTGGAAAAAAAATGTCCGTATATTTAGTATCCTTCAGTACTAGTCACCTTGACAAAGGATTGCTTACTACAGGGGGTCCACTTACTTACCTGAGTGAGTCTAAGAGCCACATGCTTTTCAAATTCTGTTACAAATTGATGGAATAATTGCTGAAAGCCCTTTCTGAGAGATTATTTCAGTTCTGATGCCCCTAAAAGGTTTCCTGCTTAATTTTAAAACAGATTTTAGCTGAGTTGTTTGTGTCCAACAAAAGAGTTTACTACTTTTTTTGTAGATTATGTCACAAATAGGAATATTTCTCTCAGGTATGGTAGTGCATACCTGTAATCCCAGTGACTTGGGAGGCTGACACAAGAGGATCACAAGTTTGAGGCCAGCCTCAGCAACTTAGGCCCTAACCAACTTAATGAGACCTTATCTCCAAATTAAAAATAAAAAGAGCTGGTGGTGATGTAGCTCTGTGGCAAAGCATCCCTGGGTTCAATTCCTAGTATCAAAAAAAAAAACAAAAAAAAACTTAATTTCAAGTATGACTAAGTAGAGATTCCATAAGGTAAAGTATTTGGAAAATATTTGAGTTTCTGAACTAACTCCTCAAGGTCTAGATTTTTATCCCCGAGGCTATGACTCCTGAGGTCCCTCTGAAAGTCTGTGGAGCTATACCCTCTGACATAACATTCTCACTGGTCTCTTACAGAATGAGAAAGTGGGGACAATTGTAGGTAGTTTTTCTTTTTTAATATATTTTTTAGTTGTCAATGGATCATTTATTTATTTATTTGTTTGTTTGTTTGTTTGTTTATGGTACTAAGGATCATACCCGAGGCCTCACACATGCTAGGCAAGTGCTCTACCACTGAGCTACAGCCCTAGAGCTACCCCCCACCCCTGCCGCACCAACACACACACACACACACACACACACGTTTCTGACTTTCAGTGGTGGAGAAAAGAGTCTGCTTTGCAAGATGGTCTGCCCTTTGATAGTCAGGTCAGCTCTGTCCTTTATAAATTTCAAAAAAAAATGTGAACAGAATAGTTACATGTCTGATATTTATTGTTTTTCTTTCTTTTGTTCCAAATGTTATTTATTATCAATCTACATAGTACTATTTGTGGTTTCCCATATATTTGAAGCTTTTTTTAAATTGATCATTTAAGAAAAATAAAAATTTTGGAGCTGGGGGTCTAGCTCAGTGGTAGAACACTTGCCTAACATGCATATGTGCAAGGCCCAGGATTCGTCCCAAGTACTAGAAGAAAAAGAAAGGGAGGGAAGGAATTTTTACCTACTAGAATGGCTGAAATTAAATAGATGTTGATAATGAGGTATTGCCAGAGATGGAGAACAGCTGTCATTCATACAAATAAATTATTTTCTAAACCTTAAAACTAAGCATAACCCCCCCAAAAGAAGAGAAAAAAAAAAAGTAAAAAGTAAGTTTATCCTGTGATTCAACAATTCTACTCCTTCATGTAAACTCAACTGAACTATAGACAGTCATCAATAGCTACAAGCAGATGTGTTCATAATAAACTGTAAACCAGTGCCCTAATTAGAATAGATAATAAGCTGTATGTTTACACAGAATAATATTGACAGGGTAGGAGAAGCTTTCAATTGGAGCACACAGTGGGGAAGGGAGGAGGCTGAAAGATTCATGGTAGATAAGGAATGGGGAGGAGTGCAGTCTCCTTCAGTGGTAGAATATTATAGGATCAGTCTTGAAATGAAATGACTGCCCAGGGGCTCAGTGGTGGACTAAGCCACAGAAGACTGGGAGTGGCTGGCCTGGATACTTGCAAACAATTGACTTCATAATTGTGCATTCTTATATATCTTCCAGGTGACATAAAAATAGAAAAGAGAATGTTCTTTCTGGAAAATAAGCGGCGACATTGTAGGTCTTATGATCGGCGTGCCCTCCTTCCAGCTGTGCAGCAAGAGCAAGAGTTCTATGAGCAGAAAATCAAAGAGATGGCAGAGGTAGGACGATGTTTTCTGGTCTTGGGATATGGGTCTGCTTTGCTTCCTGTTGGGGCTTAGTACAAAACTGTCCTTTAAGATTCACCACCACCCCTGGCTCTTTTTTTTTTTTTTTTTTTTTTGCAGTGCTAGGGATCAAACCCAGGGTTAGGCAAGTGCTCTACCACTGAGCTACACCCTCAGCCCAGAATTCCCCTTTCTCTAGAGTAATTAATTATACAACAACATTTAATAAAAAAAAAAAATAGGTGTTTTGTAATGATACTAGCCCAAGTTTCATAAATTGGATTGATGTTAGAGAACTTTAATTGAAGCTAAGTATCATATATTTCACCTTCAGCTTTAAAGAGTAGAGGAAAAACAGAGGTTCCATTTAGCTCTATATTTTTTCTAAATATATCATCATATGTGCAAGTTAACCAGAATATGCATATATTGGTTGTTTAATAAATATCTTCTGAATCAGTGACTCTAGTGTGGGCCCAGATACCTGGGTTCCCCAATGCTCTTTCAGGGATCTGTGAAGTCACATCTCTCATAGTGATGCGCAGATGTCATTTGCTTTCTTTTACCATGTTGAATTTTCATCAATAGAACTAAAGCCAGTAGCACAAAACTGTACTTATTGTCTTTACCACCCTGCACTCACTTTCTAAAATTTCAGTATCAACTACTGGTGTCTTTGATAAAGCAGTAAAAGGTATTTATTTTATCAGATTTTTGCCCATGAAGACATCTTTCAATATTCTGTGTGAAAAATGAGAAGTGTGCATAAAGTGTCCCTGCTTGGGAATGAATGCTTGTCTTAACAGGAGGTGTTGTGCATCTGAGTTACAAGTAACAGCATTAGTCTTTTTTTCTTTGCAGAATACCATTTTTACTTGAAAAAATGATTGATAGAAAAATTATGATTAATCAAAATTGGGTATTTGGCAGACATTTTCTTAAAAATGAATGAAGGGATTATTTGTGACCAGTGATAAAAATTCTAATTCACAAACAGACATTAGAACTTTAGGAAAGTTGTTGTTTTCATCTGTCCATCACAGAATTGCTGTGATTGTTAATCTCATCACTGACTGCATTAGAAATGCATTTTAGGAAAAACTGGTGGATTGATAGATGTAGCTGCTTATTTAATTGTAGTCATTGTTCTTCTTGTTATCTAGATTGTCCCATCTCTGGCCAATGGCAGCTCCTTTAGCTTAGGAGCTCTGTCATGACCTTTGGTAGTCTGAATACTCACTTGCTTTCTGACACAGTGAAGTGACCCAGACTCAACTTGTGCTTTCTGTGATTTGACTGGACCTGAAATCAACAATTTCTCTAAAGAGTTTTAGTTTGTTTACTAGGAATTTCATGCTGAGATTCAATTTAAAAAACTTGATTTACAGGGTGTTTTTTTGTTTGTTTGTTTGTTTATGTTTCTTCTATATTAAAGATCTTGGTTCTTAATAACATAATTCTTATGAGATTATATCAAATTAAGAATATAAAATCAGCCAGGCACATAGCACACACCTACTACAGGTTCTACTAGGCACTACTAGGTACTACTAGGCAGGTGGATTGCTTGAGCCCAGAAGTTCCAGGCCAAGATCAAGACCAAATCTGGTCTTGCCATTGACTTGATGAACAGTTAAGTTTGTTTATGCTTATTTTCAATTTTCAGTGAATTGTCTTTTTTTAATATAATTTTATTCTTTAATTTTATAAAATATTTTTGTCCCAAAGTCAGAAGTATAAAATAAGGAATGTCCAGAGATGTACATTTTATCCTGATTCTTACTGCATGTGCTCTCACTCCCTTTATATCTAACCATTCTTATTAGGTTTTTGCTGTGGTGGTTTTGAAACAGGGTCTTGGCATGTTGCCTGAGCTGGGCTCAAACTTGTAATCCTCCAGCCTCAACTTCCCAAGTTGAGGTGGGTGTGCCACCATACCCAGCTTTCTTATTCATCTTGCCTTATTTTATATAAAAGAAAATATGTGTATGTATTTATATATGTATTTATTCACTTTTTTTTTTTCTTCTTCTTTTGCTATGCTGGGGATTAGACTGAGGGCCTCATACATGCTAGGCAAGTGCTCTACCTCTGAGCTATATCCCCAGCTGCCGTTCTTATCCAAAAGGAAGCATACTCTTCTGCCCGTTTTTTTCACTTAACAGTGTATCCTGGCAATCACATTATAGCAATACACAGATTTTCTTCTTTTTAAAACTGCCTTGGGGCTGGGGTTGTGGCTTAGTGGTTGAGCGCTTGCCTAGCATGCATGAGGCCCTGGGTTCAAACCTCAGCACCACATAAAAATAAAAAAAATGCAATGTGTCCACCTGCAACTAAAACAAAATTAAAAAAAAAAAAAAAAACTGCCTAGTACCCCATTGTCTGCAGTACCAGAGTTTATTCAATTTCCTGTTGTATGTTTAGAATTTTTTTAGCTTTTTGCTATTAAAATGTTACCACGGTAAATAAGTTTGTGCATACACCATTTCATATTTCTACCCGAGGGTATCTTTGGGCCAGATCCCTAAAAGTGGCATTGATGAATCTGTGCCAGGTTCCCTTCCATCATGGTTGTACTATTTTTCATTCTTATCAGTAATGTGCCAGAGTGCTTATTACCTTGTGGAATCACCAACAAAGTATGTCATACTTGGTTTTGCTTATGCTGTTCTTTGCTATTCACAAGTATTTTGTTTATCAATCTTTTCCATTAGTCACTCTGTGAATTTATTTTCAGGTAACTTTTAAACTATGTAACTGAAGAGATATCTATTAACATTAGATGTATTTTTTTGGAAGTAAATATTAAATGATTTGTCATCTGTACTAAATTTGTACCTGAACATATAAATTTTGTTTTGTTGTTGTTCCTTAGCATGAAGACTTTTTGCTTGCCCTACAGATGAATGAAGAACAATATCAGAAGGTATTTTGAAATCTCACCTAATTTATTCTGGGTATTCTTGTGTACTTTCTTTTTAATCATATTTCTTCAGCATGTTGAAGACAGGATTGTCCTGTATAACCTTCTGTTGATCTGCCAAGGTTGCAGTTTACCCACGTTACTTTCAGGTACATGAGCTAGTAATGTAGACATTTTACCAGCCTGAATCAGAATCAAAGGGAAGATAGTGATGGAGAAGTTCATATTATAGAGCATAACCAGGAATCCTCTACACAGACTCTTAAAGAAAAATGTAGACCTCAGATAACACTTAGAGTTGATAGTAAGGCCTTGGACCATGGATATGGACCGGTGATATCTGCCGCTTTACATAGTGGCCTTTTCTAGCAGAGCTAAGAATGGGCTGGTGGCTGGATCCTTCCTTGTAGTGAATAGAGAATTAGATCCTGGTATGTTACTTGACGTTGGTGCTTTAGTTAGCTTGTATTTTTAATTTTGAGAAAGTGTCTCACTAAGTTGCTTAGGGCCTCACTAAGTTGTTGAGGCTGGTCTCAAACTTGGGATCCTCCTGCCTCAGTCTCACCTGCTGAAAAACTCACCATCTTATCATGGCATCCTGACCTGGTTTTAGATGGCAGAAAACAACTCGTTGTGTCATGGCTCCGAGGAGTTGTTTTAAACCTCAGAATGTATGCTGAGGGTAGGGAGGCTTAAGGAGATAGGAAACAAATCCTCCCCTAGACTCAAGTGTGTGTGAGATGTGGGGCATTCACATGTGTCTCTGTGGCTATAGGACGGCCAACTAATTGAGTGCCGCTGCTGCTATGGGGAGTTTCCATTTGAGGAGCTGACACAGTGTGCTGATGCTCACTTGTTCTGCAAAGAATGTCTCATCAGATACGCCCAAGAAGCTGTCTTTGGATCTGGAAAGGTAAGAAATGCAGAACTGTGTGATACCCATACATAGGAAACAGTCACAGACTCAGACAACCATGCTAATAGACCAGGACCTTTTCTGGGGTGAGGTAGAATTCTGTCAGTGTGCTGATGTGTGCATAATTTGATTTGTGTGATTATACTGGTTCAAGACACAGCAGTCTTCAGCGAATTATAGGACTCTTTCATGCCCCATCACTCACCTTCCTCTTCACAGTCAGTGGGATGAACCAGAGGAAGACTGACCTATTTGAACATAAGAGAGAACATTAGTGGTTTTTATGCATGTTTTAAAGAATTTTATAGTTGGATTAAAATACATAGTTCTAATAACTTTTATACAATGTCATATTTCTGATTTTAGTTTCTCTTAACACCAGCATAAGGCAATATGGAAAGGAGTTTTATATTTTTTATACTACTGTGTTTATGGTGTCTTGTTCCAGTAGCAACAGAAAAACTAACACAGCCATTTAAAACATGGCCTTTTTACCATTCTGAGTCATAAAAGACACACCAGCATCATATGCTTCCTGATGCTACACTGAGAAATTGCCTTATGTGCCTAATATTATTCTACTCTTGAGACAAATTGAAATTGAGAAACATTCTACAAGATTATTGACCAGTAATTACTTTTCTTCAGAAGTACCAAGGTCATGAAAGACCAAGACATACTGAGACACTATGTCTGAAGATGTACAGGAAAAACAGACTGAACCTCAGGTTCTTCCACTGTACGCTTGCAGATCACTTTTGTGATCCTAAAATGGGTGGGAATTTCTCCTCACCAGCTGGCAAGCAAGCAGTCAGTTTGGTGGACACCAACTGGGTATTCTCTTAGGTCATTTGAATTCTCTCTACCTAGAGATAGTGTCAAGTCCCACAGTTTGAAGGTCTCAATTCCCAGTATCAAACACCAATTAAAAGTCCAGAACTTCTGACCAATGGGTGCAAATTGGGGTTCCCATCAACCATTCCTTAGGCTCAATTAATTCACTCAAGCCAGCTTGTAGAACTCAGGGAAGCATTTACTTACATTGACCAGTGTATTATTATAAAGGATCATTGTAAACAATACCAATGACCAGCCAGATAGAGGGATAGGATACATAGACAAGGTCCCAAGTATAGGACCTTCTGTCCCTGTGGAATTGGAATGTACCAACTTCCAGCATATAGTTGAGTTCTTGTTCACCTGCCTATGAGCCTCTATGTATCCAGCTGTTGAGAAGCCCTCCAAATCCTTTTCTTTGGGTTTTTATAAGACTTCATTTCTTCATTGCATAGACAGGAGTGAAGCATAGACAACCTTGTAGAAATGTGATGGGTAGAAAAATCATGCTCTAATATTAATAAACTAAGTAGGGAGACCCAGCAAGCCCTGGCTGCACAGGTTATTCCTGGCCTGTATGCAGTGTTCCTTCATTCCAAAAAAGGAGCAGGACTTATGATCTGAAATGGGGGTTTTATGATCTGCTATCAGAGGTCAGAGAATTTCTTTACAGCCATCTTTTCAAAGAAAGGTCCAGAAGGATTAAGAGTATATTTTTAGATTCTATGACCTGCCTTGAGAAAGAGAAATTATGGTTTCTCTGACCTGCCTTGGAGGTGAGGGGGATCAGGTGAACGGAGGGCAGATCAGGGAGAGAGGCTGCTTTCTAAAGGCTAACGTGCTCCAACATTGTAACAGAAGACTCTCTTTCACTTTTATTGCTCTGAAATTATTTCAAAGATGCTTCAGGAACCAAGGACAGAAGGCCAAATACCATATAGTTCTCGTCATTTAGAAAATAAAAGGGGTCATGAGAACCATGGATAAAAACCAGAATGTTATAGATCATAATATCACACTAACAGGTTGAAAGAGACAACACATGGCAACTAACTGCCATGTGGGATCCTAGACCAGAAAAGACATCAGTGGAAAACCTGATGAAGTGTAAATAAAGACTGTTGCTTAATTAGTAAGATCTTAACTGCTGTTAAATTCTGGTTGGTTGGTTGGTTGGTTTTTAATTTAATTTTTTTTTTTTTTTTATTTTTACAGACTGCATTTTGATTCATTGTACACAAATGGGATACAATTTTTCATTTCTATGATTGTACACAATGTAGAGTCCCACCATTCATGTAATCATACGTATACATAGAGTAACTTCTGGTTTTAACTATAATGTGTTTGTATACAACTTTAACTCAGGAAGTGGCTGAAGAGGATTCAGGAACTTTGTACTATTTTTGCAGCTTTTTTTTTTTTAAGTTTAACATTTGAAAACAAAAAAATTGTTTTTCAAAAAGCATGACTTTTGGAGTCTAGCAGAGAACATTGGACCTTGGGCCTCCCACTTATGGCTGCATAATCTTGAGCAAATTAGTTAAATTCTAAGCCTCATCTTTCTCTGTAGAACGGAGATAATGCAAAGGATTGCTGTGGACATAAGTGAGATCATGTTTTTAAAGAATGTATTTTCTGGGGCTGGGGTTGTGGCTCAGTGGTAGGAGTGCTTGCCTAGCATGTGTGAGGCACTGGGTTCAATTCTCAGCACCATATGTAAATAAATGAGTAAAATAAAGGTCTGTCAATATCTAAAAAAATATTCCAAAAAATGAAAACCATGGATTATCTGAACTAATGAATAAAAGGCATTTAGTGAAGTTCAATACTTTAAAAAAGAATATATTTTCTGACACATGGCAAATGCTTCATAGATTTTAGCTTTTTTAAAATTATTTATTTGTTTATTTATTTGGCACTGGGGATTAAACTCAAGGGCACATGACCACTGATCTACAACCCAAACACTTTTTCCTTTTTATTTTGAGACAAGGTACTTACTAAGTTGCTTAGGGCCTCACTAATTTGCTGAGACTAGCCTGAAATTTGTGATCCTCCTGCCTCAGACTTCTGTCACTGGGATTACAGGTGTGCACTGCCACAACTGGGAGCTGTATTTATTTTTATATGTCTGCTTTGGTGTCTCTCTTTCCTATTGGAAATACTTTTCAGATGGCTAGGCTTTTCTTTTATATTAAAGAGTTGTTTGGAAGCTGTTTGAGTAGTGAGGCTTATAGGCTGATGAATTTGACTCTAGGTGCCTGAATAGCCTGTTAGCATTTTGTGTTGTGAACCCCAAATAACACCCTTTTAGTTCTTTTTACTGGATTTGGGTGTGAATTCTGCCCAGCAGGTGCAATACCACCTTCCAGCATTCCAGAGCCGAATGGGAGGCAGGAGCTAGAGAATTCCCTGTTCAATATAAAGGCTTCACAAGTCCTGAGTTTAGGACACACCTCAGCTATGCCATCTTCTGTGACTAGTTTCTTTCTGTTGCATCTCTTCCTAAACCTTATTTCTCTGGGAGTTTCCTGGTTCCATCTAAAGGGGGTTGGCCAAAACATTTCCCCCAATTCTTATTTATTCCCGTCAGCTCCCACCCTTTCCCCACTGTTCTGCTCTGTCTTCCCAGTGGGGTTCTCCTGCTTTCCAGGATTCATAGAGGAAAACAGCTTACTTCTTTCCAGCATCTCCTCTTGAAATACTGATCTGAGACCTTCCTCCTTCTATCCACTAAGCCATACATCCTTCCTCCATCCACTTTCCATCTTCTTGGATTGTGATTTACACTGCTAGATGTACTTTGGTTTTTTTGTTTGTTTGTTTGTTTCATAGTATCTTTTTGGAAGGTGATTTCTCAGAGGAAAGGAGGCAGAGAGATCTTCATTCTGCCACTTCAGAATCTGTTCTTAACTACTGTTTGCCTCCCACTGAAAGATGTATTTAAATATTTTTCTGTTTTCTTTTTTCTTTTCTATTTACCTTGTAGTCAGAGCTCAGCTGCATGGAAGGCAGCTGCACATGTTCATTCCCAACCAGTGAACTAGAGAAGGTGCTTCCCCAGACCATCCTGTATAAATATTATGAGCGAAAAGCGGAAGAGGAAGTTGCTGCAGCCTATGCTGATGAGCTTGTCAGGTGAGATTTTAGTCAGCTCTTTCCCACATGTGCAGGCTGCCCTGAGCACTTCCATCAGGTAAAGAAAATTCTGTAACAAAGCTTTATCTTCCAGGTTTTCTGGCATTTCTTACACATAAGATAATTCAGTTTTATTAATGGAAAAAAGTCAATAGATCACTTTTCTAATCTACTTTCCTTGCTCTTTCATAATCTTCTGACCTGTAAGTATAGTCATTATGTCCTGGGTTGGAGAAAAAGGGCATATGCAAGGAATTCCTATAAAGGTTGGGATAGGTTTATTGAGTGACTGACATTGAGTTGGGACCTAGAAAGCCATTCTTTGTAATGGTTCTTATACCTTCCTGCTAAGAGCCATTATAAAGAGAGGTTCAATCCATGTTTTACTGAAAACTAAAGAATAAAAAAACAGTAGGGCCCTTCAGCTCAAAACTCCATCTTAGGGGAACAGTCACATGAAACCTAATCAGGTATTAATATTCCGAGTACTACTTTTGATTCCAGGTGCCCCTCCTGTAGCTTTCCTGCTTTGTTGGACAGTGATGTGAAGAGGTTCAGCTGTCCTAATCCTCGCTGCCGAAAGGTAGGGAAACAAATTTTTTTCCTACCCATATATTTGAATTTTGGTATTATGGACTACCCTAATGACCTGTATGTTATGCTGTATATATCTGCATGCTGATGCATGAGAGAAATTTGAGTGCTCACCTTTTCATAAAAGCAAGTAAAGATCAGTACTTTTTGAATGATGGTTGGTATGTTTACAAAGAAGGGGTCACTTGTGGAATTCTAGTTACATAGCTCTGGATCCTTGTTTTATGTCATCAGATGCTGTGATATAAACTGTGAAGATCTGGATTTTTTTCTTCTGTGTCATGATTTTTCTTGCCCTTTTCCCTGCTTCTGCTCAACTTGCCACCCCCATCCCCACCCCCATGTCACCCAAACACACATACCTTCTGCCATTTTCAAAGTCCAGGAGACTCTTTGATGAAAGAAGTAGTCATGATGGTGACATCTCTGTCATGTCTGGTAGGTTTTTCACGTGACTGTTCTCCTCATACAAATTAACTATATCATGTAAGACCAGAGCTATCTAGTCACCTTACTGCTATAAATCTTTTTTTCTCTAACTCAGCTCCTATTCTTTGAACTAAGAATGTCTTGAAACTTATAAACTATTTGTAAGCCACTTAAAAGTTTTTAGTGAATATTAGTCATCCACATAGACAAATGTATTCTAACCATTTTTTATCTAAAACCACATGATTAGAGTTAAACATTGCATTATCTTGACGAGAGTAAAGAAATTGAAGTAGAGATTGGAGAAGGAAGAAGAAATGAAACTAATGGACTACTTTTATTCCTTTTGTTTTCAACATTAATATTTCTATGTAAAACCTGTTTTTGTTCTTACAGCTGATGTGATCATTTCATAATTTGTTCCCACCCCAGTTTGTTGTATAATAATTGTACTAATAGTCTCTGGAATCCTGGAACTAAGAAAGCATGGTAACTGACTGCCCTTTTGTGAATCTAGTGTGCCAGGCACTGGAAGCTTCCCCTGAGCAGGGGAAACATAGCCAAAGGAAGGAAAGGGTAAGAGGTGGAGTGAAAATGGAGGAATGTTCTAGGCCCCAAGAAGCAGCAACAGTTTGGACATTGATTAATATCAGAAATATAAAGGAAGCTCAGGAGTTGGGTGGGAGCAAGGCCATGCAGGACCTTGAGCATCATTCTAAGACTGGGGTGGTTCTCAAATATCAGGAGGATCTGTTTGATTGTTGAGAAGTCCAGGTAAGAAGTATCAATCTCTGCCATCTCCTCCTGAGATGAATTGCTTAAAAGAGCTAGGAACTGGGAGCTATGTTCCTTTGTGTTATTCCATAAAGTAAAATGGACCAATGAAAGTACTAATATACAATTTGGAAGACTAAAGAGGAGGAGGCCATTATTCTCCAAAGATATTTAGAAACAGCCTGAAAGCACACATGAATCTGAAACAGCAGCCAGTATGTTTGGACCATCAACTTGAGATGTTAGTGGGAGCTTCCAAACAGCTCTTAAGATCTCAGACAGGAACACCAAATATTCTGCTTTTGTGCTTTCTTTCTCTCTCTGCATTGCACTTCCACTGCAAAATGAACAGTAGGAAATTTCTTACTCCCTGCTTCTCCCTGGAGAGGGGAAGAATTAAAGCATAAGTTCAGTGTGCTGATTTTCCAGGAGTCTGCCCAAGACAGTTTTTTTGTCTCACCAAAGTCAGTGCTAATGGGATTTGGCATAGGCTCAGTGACCTGGAGGCCATCGAGAGCAGAGAATGCTGAGCAGCTTGTGCTGCTCCAGAGGACCTGTGAAATAGTAGACAGAGCCCAGTGTACTGTGGAGATTTCTCTCCCTGGGTGATAGAAAAAGAAAAGAGAAGAATAGATCATGTGTCTGGAGTGCTGGTTTTTCCAGTGACTGCTTAAGAGAATGGTTTCTGGCTTGCCCAACTCAAAGTGCCAACAGAACTCAACATACTCTAGATGCCTGGGAGCTGCTGAGACCCAAAAAAGAGCTGGGTGACTTAAAAGAGCTCCTTCAGTACCTCAAACCAAACATTAGATAGAGCAAGAGTTTACATATTCCTGGTTAGGGGGAGAGTGAGAAAACAAACCTAGAACCTCATTAATTAGCTATTTATATGTACTAATTCAAGATAGTGCATCCACAGAAAAAGGTTTGAGAGACCCCCAGAATCAACCATGGTCTTAAGTGTATGTCTTTCCTTTTATAAAGTCAGTTTATAAAGACTGGGAGAGGTGGCTGTTTTTCCAAATGTGCAGATCGAAAAACAAAAGTAGTAAGACTGACCCACAAAAAAAGAGAAACATGGCCCAAAGAAACAAAATAAAATTTCAGAAACTGGCCTCAAAGAAAATGATGTGTATGAATTACCTGACCAAAAAAACTTTCAAAATTACATAAAGATAGCAAGGTCAAGAAAAGTGTTGTATGAACAAAATGAGAATATCAACAAAGAGACAAAATATGAAAAAGAAGCAGACTTTGAAGAAGCAGAATAAGAAACCCAAATTGAAGAACCCACTAGAAGAATTCAGCAACAGATTTGATTAAGTAAAAGGAAGAATCAACAAACTTGAAGACAGGTCATTAGAAATTACCCAGGACAAGGAACAAAAAGAAAAAGAATGAAGAGTAAAGAAGACCTAAGGGACTTATGGGTTATCATCAGGCAGACCTTTACATACATATCTCAGGAATATCAGAAGGAAAAGGGGGTGTAGAAAGCTTATTTGAAGAAATACTGGTCATAACCTCCCTTCCCAAATCTGGGAAAGGAAATGGACATTCAGATTTAAGAAGCCAAACAGGCCCCAACTAAGATGACCCCAAAGAAAACCACACCAAGAAACATAATCAAATTGTCAAAAGCCAGAATCCAGAGTTTTGAAAACAGGAAGAGAAAAACAATTTGTCACTTACAAAGGAGTTTCTATAAAATTATCTGAATTTCTTACAGACCAAAAGGAAGTCAGATGTTTTTTTCAAAGTGCTGACAGAAAAAAATTGCAAGTCAAGAATATTACATTTGACAAAATTTCAAAAATGAAGGAGAGGAACTGGAGTTGTAACTTAGTGGTAGAGCGCTTGCCTAGCACATGTGGGGCCCTGGATTCAGTGCTCAGTACCACATAAAAATAAATAAGGGCATTGTGTCCATATATAACTAAAAAAAAATTTTTTTAAAAGAGAGAAAAATTAATACAATCCCAGATAAACTGAGAGAATTCATCATCATAGACCTGCCTTAATAAGAAATGCTAGAATTCTTTAGTTTGAAAAGATAAAAAATAGTGATATGAAAGCATATTAAATTATAAAGTTCATTGACAAATAAAGTCCTTGATAGGATTTTTAAAAATTTTTTTAGTTTTATATGGACACAATGCCTTTACTTTATTTATCTTTATGTGGTGCTGAGGATTGTACCCAGTGCCTCACACATTGTAGGTAAGTGCTGTACCACTGAGCTACAACTTCAGAACCAGGATTTTTTGACATTATAGTAGTGTGAAAATAACTCTTTCAGTAGAAACCATACTTTGAATTTTGAATTTTTTCCAAGCTAGCAATATGTGGTATAATACTCTTAAGTCTTCTTCTACAATGCTGGGAATTGAACCCAGGGCCTTGTGCATGTTAGACAAGCGCTTCACCACTTAGTTACACTCCCAGCCCCTGGTTACAATACTCTTGTGATATGAGCAATAGTACCAGTGAGCTACAGCTCCCAGTCAACCACACCCAGCAAGGGTAAACATTCTACCATGTTCTGTGTTGTTAGCTTTGATGCTCAGTAGGTATATTAAATACATTTTCAACTTACAATGAGAGCATTAGGCTATAATCCCATCGTAAGTTGAGGAACATCTGTATAGACATACAGAATTCTGCAATATGTATAATCATACATAAATCACTAACTCTGGTATAGAGTTTAAAATACATAAAATAGTATTTAGATCTACAACACAAAAAAATTGTCAATTGTGATAAATAATAATGTGGAGAGATTTTTTAAAATGGAGTGTATACAATTAAAGTTGTTGACTAGCTTAAAAGATTATTATAAATCCAAGATGTTTTACATAAGCTCCATGGTAACCACAAAGAAAACATCAATCGAGAATATACACAAAAGAAAATGAGAGGAAGCAAAGCATATCACTACCAAAAAAAAAATCAACAAGACATTAAAAAAAAGAGAGAAAAGAAAAGAAAAGAGGGACAAAGCTGCAAGACTGAAAACAACAAAATAACTTGCCTGTCAGTAATGCTTTTAGTATAAATGGACTAAACTCTCCAATCAAATGACAGAGTGGTGGAATAGATTTTTTAAAAAAAGATAAAACTGTATGCTTTCTGCAGAAGACTTCTGTTAGATATGTGGACACATATAGACCAAAAGTGAAAAAAATAGAAAAAGGTATTTCAACCAAAAAAGATCAGGGGTAGCCATAATTATGCAAAACCAGACAGAAGTCAAAAATTGTCACAAGAGACAAAGAAGGACATTGTAGCCTGACATAAAGGGTTGGTTAACCAGGAAGACGATTATAAATATACAGTTAGCAATTCATATCAATGGATTCCACATCCATGTATTTAACCAACCACAGATGGGAAATACTTGGGAATACAGTTGCTTCTCTACTCCCCTAGTGCTGGGGGTCAAACCCAGGGTCTTGCACATGGAGGGCAAGTACTCTACCACTGAGCTACATCCCATCTCCATCCCTGACCTGACCTTATATGTAGAAAACTTTAAAATTTCCATAAAATTACTATTAGAACTAATGAATTCAACAAAGGAACAGTATATAAAACCAACATAATAGAAATCTATTGTGTTTCTGTATACTAACAGTAAACAAGAAAGGAATTTAAGAAAACAGTCCCATTTATAGCAGCATTAAAAAAAATAAAAAAATAAAAAAATAAATTTAACCAAGAGGGGGAAAAAGACTTATACACTGAAAACTACAAGATATTGCTGAAAGTAATCCTGTGTTCTTGAATTGGTAGGCTTAATATTAAGATGTTCAAACTACCCAAACCATATACAGAGTCAGTGTAGTCCTTATCAGAACCCCCTGGCATTTGTGTAGAAAATGGGGGGGTGGGGACCCTAAAATTCATTTGGAATTACAAGCAAAACAATCTTGAGAAAGAACAGGTGGAGACTTTGCACTTCTGATTTCAAAGCTTGCTACAAAGCTTCAGTGATTGAAATAGTATGGTATTTGCCTAAAGAAAGATGTATAGACAAATGAAACATAATAGAAAACTCAGAAAATCAATCCACACATTAATATGGTCAGCTAATCTTTGACAAGAGTGCCCATACATACAATATGGAAAAGGTAGTCTCATCAATTAGTGGTGCTGGGAAAACAGGATATCCACTTGCAAAAGAATGAAATTGGACCTTATCACTCACTATTCACAAAAGTCAACTCAAAATGGACTAAAGATTTAAATGCAAGACCTAAAACGACAAAATTAGAAAAAAATGGGGAAACTTTTATCACATTGGTCTTGGCACTGATTTCTTAGTTATGACACTAAAAAGAAGCAAATGCAAAAACAGACAAATGAGACTATATCAAACTAAATGACTTCTGTGTGCAGCAAAGGGAACAGAGGGCAAACACACCATCCCTAGGGAACAATTAAAATCCTTTGAGATCAGTAGATATGCTCTATTCATTGCAGCATCATTCGTAATTGCCATAAGACAGAAATAAATGTCTGTTGACAGATGAATGGTTAAAAATGTGGCATATATGCATAATACGATATTATTCAGTCTCAATAAAGGAAATCCTGTCATATCGTACAACGCAAGTGAGTCTTGAGTATGTTGTGCTAAAGGAAATTAGCCAGTCGCAAAAGGGCAAATATTGCCTGGTTCCATTCTGTACAGTATCTAAAGCAGAAAGCAGAATAGTGACCGCCAACCGCTGGAAGTAAGGGAAATGAAGAGTTCCCATGCTTTGGACAGTTTCATTCAGACACGATGAAAAAGCCCTAGACATCTTCTGTACGAGCCTTTTGTTTCTAGTTAAGAGTACTTTACTCTTAAAAGTTTGTTCATAGGGTAGGGTATGTGGTATGTTTTTTATCATAATCTTTTGAAAAAAGGTAACATATGGTCCACTGTTCCCCCTGCTAAGGTGGATGTGCACCATGAGCAAGAATTGTTTCTATTTAGTATTACTGAGGTTTGACTTTGTCCCAGCAGCATAATCTAGCACATCCCAAAAGATACAGATCCTGAGGACCAGAACTGGCTATGGGGTTTAAGAAGAGGAGCAGACTTGGTGGGATCACAAACATAGGTTGTGAGGTGGTGACAGGCTGAATGAGGTTGGGATAAGATCCAGGTGACTAATTCCTCTGCTTTGGGCCGCCACATAGATGACGGTACTGTTCACAAAACTGCATTTAGATTCAAAAGAATTTCAGGAGCAAAGAAATTTTAGTTTTGTTTTGGACATGTTCGAGATTTCAGAGTGGAGCTCTCCAGTCTGTTTTTTCCCCCCAATACCTGGCACAAAATAGGTGCTCAGTGAATATTTGCCAAGTGATTAGACAACCATGGTCTGGAGACACCTAGGCTGGAGGGAGAGCTTGGAGTCTGTAGGCAGAAATAGCGAAAGGAGGAAAGAGCAGATTACAAGAGTCCAGAAGGAGGAAAAAAAAAAAAAAAGATTTTAAATAATAATAATAAGGCTGATTTTTTTTTTTTTTTGGACCGTCCAAAATTCTACTGTTGTCACTTTTACCTTTGGGGATTTTTTGTTTGTTCTGTTTTTGGCAGGGTGATACCAGGATTGAAGTCAGGCACTCAACAACCACTGAGCCACATCCCCAGCCCTATTTTGTATTTTATTTAGAGACAGGATCTCAATGAGTTGCTTAGCACCTCATTTTTGCTGAGGCTGGCTTTGAACTTGAGATCCTCCTGCCTCAGCCTCCTGAGTTGCTGGGATTACAGGCATGCACCACCGCACCTGGCTTATCTTTAGTGATAATTATTATTATTTTTTTTTTTTGTGGTGCTGGGGATTTGAACCCAAGGCCTTGTGCTTGCAAGGTGAGCACTCTACCACTGAGCTATATCCCCAGCCCCAATGATTTTTTTTTTTAATATAATTATAACAAAGGAGGAGAACTATTAAAAAAAAAAAATAGCACAGACTGGTGATTGCTGCCTTGGGAATGTTGGGTCATGGTGCCTAAGTTCACTCAGTGTGTCCTTCATTTCCTTTATTCTGGACTTTTTCCTGGGGATGAACCCAGGAGTGCTTTACCACTGAACTGCATCCTCACTCAGTCCTTTTTACTTTTTATCTTGAGACAGAGTTGCTAAGTTGCTGAGACTGGCCTCAAACTTACAATCCTCCTACCTTAACCTCCTGAGTTGCTGGGTTTACAGGTGTGCAGCATCAACTATGCACAATATCTTATGCCTATTTTAGCAGTGTTTGCAGTGAAGAGAGTGCATCACAAGGCATTATAGATTATAGGACTTGGTGTTTAAAAACTTGACTTGGACCTGTGAGTAGCATTTACTTTCTAGGCTCCCTTTCTCCTGTTAGTGTGAGGCTGTGTGGAAAATAGAAACTAGGGTCCGGAGAAGTAACCAACCCACACTCTCCTCCTCTGTGAACTGTGGAGTGAGTTGCCACTAGGTGGCACTGATGCTCCACGAGGAAAGGGGTCTCTCCCCTCTGGGTGTTTCAGAAGTAGTGTGTCAGCACAACTGTCCAAGCAGAATTGACAGAATTCTTTTGGGCTTAGTGTTAAAGCAAACCACTACATGCTTTCAGAATTTAACATCAAAGATGGTAGTGTCACTAGGGTGTCTGTTTTTTCCTTTTTACTTGTATAGATTCTTGGTATGACACTCCTTTTTTAGCAAGATGGCTAAACAAACTGTTAATTCTTGAGGATTCTGCATGTTTAAGAATTGGACTACTAGCTAATTTTGGCCCATTTAAGACTGATGGCATCTGCTTTCTCATTGTAGTGTCTTTGCCAGTAATTTAAACTCCAGTTGAATTTCCAGGATCTTGTCCCTCTGAGATGAAGTGTTTATATTAATGCATTATCTGGAGGAGAGCTCGATGCCTGGAATCCCTGAAGAATCAGACACTTTATATCTGATGAAATGGAAAGGCTGTATTTCTTTGATACAGTGGAATGCTTTCTAAGCCCTCTGCTCCCTTGGGTGTTCTCAGATAAAGCATTCATCAGTTTGTTTTCGGCATGCCGCCTTTAGGAATGAATTGGATATATTGGATATGGGAAGAAGAATGGTAGATTTGAGAGATTTTGAAGAGGAGATTTGAAAGTGATGCTTCTGGAATATTTATTCTTAGGGTGAGACATTTCCCTGTTGAATCTCTTTCTACCTTCATAGAGCAATAACTTTGCTCTGTAAACTCAGCAGTAAGTAGAACTTTCTGGAAAGATAGTCGTGAATTAGAAGTTTAGGAATACTCAGGAAGTAAGTGCTAAGGGAGAAAGACCATAAGATGATGAGAGTTTAATCAGGATAACTGAGGAACATCTGGTTTAGAATCTTTTAGTGGAAACTGAGGATGTGAATGTGGTTGTGTGGTCACCCATCTTTTCTCAAGATCACTTGTGTTTGTTTTATTTGTCCTTTCCACCTACTTACTCTCCTACTTGCTCATTTTTTTCTAACCTTTCTAGGTCCAGTCTGTCCTCTAGCATTCAGTGTTAATAACTTTACCAAAATTCACATCTGTAACTAGACAGTTTGTTGCTTAAAAAAAAAAAAAAAAAAAAATAGGCATCTGCAGCCGCCTGCAGTAGCTGAGTGACTGTGTGAAGAGAATGTAAATGAGTCTGGACCAGCTGGCAGTGCCAGGGCAGCTCCAGCTGTGATGGTGGACGGTTGGCACTTATTAGCCTCACCCTAATGGGGTCCCAGTCTGTCAGCTGATTCCTGGGCTGAGCCAGACCTTCACATTAGAGATGAATGAAGCTTGGTCCTCTTGTTCCTACTATCAGAGAGGACCTTTATCCAGGAAGTAACGTTGACAAGAACAAGAACTAAACGTCTGGATGACACGAAGAGTGCTAAGCCTGCAGATGAGGGCTCATTTACTGGAGTGGAAGTCCATGCTGCAAGATTCAAGTTAGAAAAGGAGGGTGGGGTGGGAATCTCTCATCATGGAGTGTGGCCCGCCCTAGTCCTCAAAAGGTGGCCCCTTCCTTGGTTCCCAGAGAGACCCACTGGAAAGCTACAGATTCAGAACTCAGTGATGTACCAACAGCAGGACCCTTATGGAGGATCCCTGAGCCTTGACTCACACTCATTCCCACAGAGACCATTGAAAATCCTTGAGCTTGATAGATGATACAGATGGTGGAACCAAGAACCCAAATGGAAGCCTCCTTACCCCCGATAGCCCCAGAATGGATCGATCCCAGGCCACCATCCGTTGAGCCATCCTCCCATCATACAACTGAGCAGAGCCAGCATCCATGGCAAGGAGTTGTCAGAATTTCATTCTGTTTTCATCCAGTGTTTTTATTATAAGTTTTGTAAAGCCCCTATAATTAACAGCACTGTGCATCTGTTCCTTATGGGCTTCTTGGTCCTGAAACAGTTTTGGTTGATGATTACACACGAGCACATCCACTTCTACTCACATAACATCTTAGCCCTTAAACACAGATTGGAGAACATGGTTACCTCAGCAGGTATGTTTGTTTCTAAGAAGAAAAAAAGCAACAAAAGACAAATACGGCTTACTTCTCTTCCTATCCTGCCTTCCCAGTAGAAGTTGGATAAATAACCATATTTGCTGCTGTTTGCATTGACTATTTAAAAGGGAAATAGGTAACTACCCAAAATTTTTGTTTCTCCTTGGCCCTGAAGAAATAGGGGTTTGTTTGGGGGGTGGGGGGGTGTTCGTTGATAATTCATCAACTTTACCCCTTGATAGGAAGCCCTCAGTGATAAAAGCACTGCCTCCCCCTATTGGCCTACCCCTGGGGAGACTAGGGCTGATCAGTGGGTGTGAGTGGTGTCACTGTTCCTACTCCCTCTGCAGAGGTGCTGCAGCCCTTCAGATTTCTCCCTTGGAGAAACCACAAGCCAGCTGCTGACTTTACAACACATGGTAGATTGTGCATTGACCTGACTGTCTAGACAGTCTCAGCAGTCAGTGGGGACTCTGAAGAGCCCAGGAACCTGGCAGCAACTGCCCTGGGGTGTTTGTTGACTTCCCTGATCCCCAGGAACTGGGCATTACTCTGCTTTATGCCCTGGAGAGTATCCTGATGCTTCCTTTTCATTCCTGTGAAACTTTCTGAAATGGTTAAAGTGTTACCACCTTCCTGGGAGACAGACCACTGAATCTTCTGTTACTCAGATGAAGAAGCATTGTGTTCCTTCTTTGTCAGCATTGCTTGGTATAGCAGTGTTTGTTGAGCTTTCCTAGTAAGTTATCTGTTTTGAAAACTGCTAGTGAGACTATTCATTGATGGGCTGTTCTTTGTCCAACACTGTGGTGGGTGTGGTGAAGCTGTGAACATCAGTGAAGTACATGGTGTCACCATCTGCAGCTACAGACACAGGGACAGCACAGTGATTAGGATGAGGGGCTTTGACATTAAATCTGCTTCTGCTTTAATTCCAACTCCTCCACTTCTTACCATTGTGACCTAGACTGAATACCCCCACCGCCACATTTCCTTTTTTTTGTGAAATGAGAACTGTGGTACCTACCTTGGAGAGTTTTTGTGAAAAGTATTGACGACACACAATGTAGGTAAAGCACTGAGTCCAGTGTCAGGTGCTTTGTTTCACTAAATAACCTCCTGTCTGAGGAAGGTAGCGACTGATGGCAATGGCATGTGCAGGTATGCAAGCACAGGTGTTGAAAGGAATTCCTAGAAACTGTTCCCACAATATGGAATTCCCCTAAAGTGGGCAGATGTAAAATCCCACCAGGGGAGCAAAAGATGACTCATCACTTAACCTTAGTTTTTCAAATCATGTACTCAGACTCACTTCTTACTAGTTTCCCAGTATGTCACCATACAAAGAAGAGGTAGGTTTTTTTTAAGTTGTTTTTTTTTTTTTTTTTTTTTTTTGTAGTTTCAATGGACCTTTATTTTATTTATTTATATGTGTTGCTGAGAATCAAACCCAGTGCCTCACACATGCTAAGCAAGTGCTCTACCACTGAGGCTACAACCCCAGCCCAGGAGGTAGGTTTTTGAAGCTGATTTTTTTCACTAACCATATATTCCTTGAAAAAACGAAAGCTCCTACTTAGCCCACATTCAGGTGCAGAGAAAAGCCCCATGTTGCCCTGGGAGACAGCTGCATCCTAGAGAAGCTGCCCATGGGTTACTTTGTGCATCTGTCTCCAGAATTCACAGGCTTTTCCCAGCTCAGCTATGCCCCCTCGATTTCCCCTTAATTTCTCATTCCTACCCAAAAGAATTGGAATCTCAGGGAACAATATTCAGAGGTGAGTATAAGGAGGACCTACAAACAAAGTTGACAGCACATTTTGCTGGAGAACTGAGTTAGTAACAAAATAGAGACAAAAATGCGTGGGTTTCTCCATGATTCGTTGATCATAGTTGGTGACTTACTGGAAGGCACTGACCTTTACCCAGGTCCTGGCCACCCCATCCACCCCAGCAACTGGCAGGCCCAAGGTTGGGGCTGCTCACTTCTCACTGTCCTTTAAGTGGAAGAACATACCTGCTTGTTTCTTTTTTTGTTCTTTTTGTTCTCCACTAAAATACATTGTCTTTCATACTAACAGAAAGACTGGGTTTTTAACAGGTTTTCATTTTATTAAAATAGAAACTCTGTGACCCTCTTTTATGGTTTTTGTGGCTACCAGTTAGCATTATTTATCAGACTCATCACAGCCTCACCTTCTTTGCAAATTCTGTGGAGATCATGCACTTCAGTGACTTTTTCTAGAAACCACACACTATTTGTTCAGTCCCTTTACTATTTGTTAAAATAATTTAATGACATTTTTCAATGCCTATGGACTCACCAAAAGAAAGATTTTGATTCATTCTTTAAAATCTCATTAAAAAATCTCTCAAGAATTGTTATCTACAAAAAGCTTTTTAAAAAGAGTGATTTAATTCCTCTTTTTTCTTTACACTGATCTTGTGTTGCCAGGTGTCAGTGTCTTAATTTGTCTTGGTGATCTCATTGTGATGTCCTTGAGAAAGGACTGTGAATGAGTGCTCATGCGCAGATCAGGCATCTTGTGCTTGTGTATTGAAGTGCAGGGTGATTGTGTCCCTTCTTTGCATTCTCAGCACAGAGCACTGCAGGGTTTCCAGCCTTGCAGGTAGAAGAGAAATTGTTGCTATGGCAATACCACAAGCATGAAAACACCCATGTCCCTGTGGGTGTCTCTGTCAAGGCGAAGGAATGCAGGGAGGGAAGCAATAGCAAAGGGAAAGTTCAGAGCATTGAGCAAGATGTGAGCAAAACCTGGACCAAAGCTGCCCTTGGCTGGAATTTCTTGTGTTCACCATTGAATTCAAGGTCCTTTCCCAATTGCGATGTGGTAGACAAGAAATGAAGTTGACGTTTTACTCCATTGTGTTACTCGACTTCAAGACAAGGAAACAGTGAAAAAAAAAAAAAAAAAAAATGAAGGCTCTGTCATCTCTCTAGCCCTGAGGTTACATGGCCTCTTACAGCCCACAGTTTGAAACATGGGTGTGTGTCTGTGGCCACTACACAATTACACAATTCCAAGCAGGATTCTCACACACACACACACACAACAAACCCCGAAAACCCTACTGTCTTGCTGCCCATTACCTCCCATGCAACAGGCCAGGGCACCAGTCCCTGCCATCTCTCTAGAAACCGCATTATACTTGTGTGCTCAGTGTCTGCATTGCATGCTAATATCCCCTAAGAAGATGGACTCTGAGTAACCTTGGAAACTCAAGAGCAGAGATGAGAAACAGAATCCATTCTACTGAGATCAGGGCTGAGAAGCACACTGAAATTTAGCTAATAGGCAACGCCTCAGACAGTAAATACAGTCAGGATTCCCTGGACTGTGAGTTTGGAATCTTAGTTACGATAGGCTGAAGTCCAGGAACCTGATAATTGAACTTTCATTGTGTTAGGGGCTTTATATTTCTTATCTTCTCAAAGTCACATGGTAGCAGGTGACAGATCTAGGACTTCACATTGTTATTTGTATATTTTTAGATGTGGTTTTGGTACGCTCCATAGTTTTTAAGAGTCCTTATCGTTTGGAGATACAGACTGGAATGTTTATAAAATGAAACAATGAGCTAGTCATAATGGCATGCCTGTAATCCCAGAGACTGGGGAGGCTGAGGCAGGAAGATTACAAGTTTAAGGCCAGCCTGGGCAACTTAACAAGACCCTAGCTCAAAATAAAATCCACCCAAAAGAAAAGATTTTAGGGAGGAGACAGTACAGATAAGCTAGAATTGGCCTTGAGTTGATTGTTATTAAATATGAATGGTGGGTATGTGGAATCTTAACATTATTTGGTTTTATGTATTCTTTAAATTTTCCATAATAAGAAAATAATTTTAAAAAACACCAAAGAAAACCAGTTTTTCCGACATTAGCTATATCTGTATTCTTATCTGCTTTGCTTTGCTGATTTGAGGATGTGTCTGTCACTTGTGGGAATTGAAAGACCCTTGTTCAGATATTCTATTCTGGAGCTTGGTCACTTTTTTAAGTGATGAGAACCTGTAACAACAGAAAAATAGCAGTAGCTGTTTGTATGAAGGTAAAGGGCTCTTGATCCTGGAGAAGGGAAGATTCAGTCTGAGCAGTTTCTGTTTGCAAAAGACTCTTATGTATGAATGGGGAACCTGGTGTACTCTCACTCCCCCAGGGAAGCAGACTTACACTACCTGTATGGAATCCACACTGGCTCACTAGGCCTTATTGTAGCCAGCGAATGGGTGACTGGAAAGCCAGACACCCTGAATGAATGACAGGGTCCTTCCCCTCCCACCTCCTCCTCCTCCTCAGGAGGCTCTGGTACAGCCTACAAGACTCCCCTGTCTCCTGGACAACTTGACAACTTGCATCCTACCTCAAGGCCAGAAGAGAGACCACATAACCCTTTTTTTTTTTGTACCAGGGATTGAACCCAATGGTGCTTAACCACTGAACCATATCTCCACACCACATCCCCAGCCTTCTGAGATACACCTCACTAAGTTGCTGATGCTGGTCAAACCTCAGTCTTCCTGCCTTAGCCTTCTAAAACCACTAGGATTACAGTCATATAACCTTTTGAGTGTCCTTCCAGCCTAAAGTCTGCTTTATAGAAAACTGAAGATTTTCAAACTGAGATTGGCATTTGCTTTTCAAAAAGAAGTAGAGTTTCTCAGATAAAATCCCTATAGCCTCATAAAAGTACTTTTTTTTTTTTTATTTCCCATCAGAGGCTCAAATGAAAGGCATTTTAAGTTTCAAAAGCTCCCTATGTCTGAGAAGCTGATCCAGGTTCTGCCCAGAGCAAGTGAAATAGATCACATTTTTTTTCTCGTCTTTGACTCAGCTTATCCTTTGCTGCCTCTCCTCTTCTCAGTTAGACTTCAAGGCTAAGAATACGTCTTGTTGCCACAACCTTCTCTCCTCCATAGAAAATCTCTTTTTTGTCCCCAAGCTAGTGTCCACTCTTAAGCCCCTCTCTCTGCCTGGCTTATACCTCTACTCAGGTAGCATCTTTCTTCTTCCTAACCTCTGGTCCTGGCCCTGACCACCCAGCACCTGATGCCCTTCCTGCCCCTGAGACTTTCACTGGTCTTTTTTTTTTTTTTTTTTTTTTTTTTTTAAGAACTTTTGCCCAGCCTTAGAAGCCAGTGAGGGTCCTGCATTTCCACTCCGGGACCTTCTTCCTTCTAAACACACTATAACCATCACTTCCACAGTATCAGCTTGTGCAGGGACAGTGGGACATCCTGCTCTAGTTGAAATCTGATCATTGATTCACCAGTTGTTTGTTCAGTGTGGCTATGCCAAGAGGAATACGCAAAGGACAGCCACAACCCTAACTTACAGTCCAGGGCAAGCAGACCCATCCAAAGAGTTACATGGTGAGAGAGATGGTGACTGCTCTGGAAAATCTGAAGAAAAGGTCACTTGAATTTGACGTAATGAGGAAATCACTTTGTGCTCGAGATGGGCCGTGGCCTGACTATGCCCTAGTGGAATCTAACGGGTGAAAATGGAAATTTTCACTTTGGGCACTGACATGAGCCAAGCTGTGTGCAAGGTCAGCCAGTGAAAAGTGTGACCAGAGCAAAAGTAGTAGGACTGGGATGATAAATGCACCTTGGATTGTAGAGGGCTTTGCAGTGCAAAACAAGGAAAGTGAATTTGGTTCCTGAGACTCCAAGGAGCTGTTGTAGGCTTGATGTAGGGATGATGGGCCCACGTGCTCTTTTAGAGGGTGAGTCTTGTAGAGCCATGAAAGGGAGTGGGTGGTAAGCCGGGAAAGAATGGTGGGGAGCTAGAACGCCTTGTCAGTGTACTCGTCAAAGCAAATCGCTGCTGCTTCTCCTGCAGTGCTCAGTTAACCAAATTAACTCTAGTCCAAAGCCCATTCCTGCACGACTGCAAGTGTTTGTGGTGATGTTTTTTTTCCCATTTCCTAGAAGGCCGACATGGGATTAGTGACCTGAAGAAGCACGCATCTTCTAAGGGCTAGACTTGGGGGTAGCAGTCAAGAGCAATACTGGAGGCAACAGGAAGGAGGCTTTGGGTGTGGGCAGGGTCCAGCCCAAGGCCATTAGGGACATGTGACTAGGTGGGCCTTCAGGTGTCATTCCTCATGGTAGCACCTCCTCAGGAGGGGATCATTTGGTATTTACTGCCTTGCTACAATTCCACAGGCCAGCTTTTTTTGTTTTGTTTTTAAATCTTTGAGTGCTTTAAATGTAGGAGAAACTATGTAACCAGCACAGATTTTTTTCCCCACTCATTTAAAAAGCCTTGTTTTCCAGCCGAAAGCCTGTTGGATAAGCTTAATTTCTCTCGCTCAGATAAACTTAATTTCCCTAACTCTGATGTGCCTACAGAGAATTGCTTAATTCTCCTTTTGCAACATGTTTCCCAGCTGCTCAAAAGCTTGCTTTTTTTCCCTGAGACTCCTGACAGAAATGCAAACAATTTAAGGTCTGTGATAACAAACTGCTGTTTTATTAGTACAAGGGCAGTGGGCACTAGTATCTTTTCTCAGGATGGATTTGTCTGGATTGGTGACTGTTTTTCTGAACCTTCATGCATCTCAGGAGACAGCAAGGCCACACTGGTCCCCCCACCCTGTGGTATTGCCTTTCTACCCAGCCACAGCCCCACACCCTCATGAAAGGATCTGAAGTCTGTTCATTGTATGTGATCTGACTGGAAATGATTCCTGGGAGTACCTCTGCTTAGACTCTTCAAGCAAAATAGACCTTTTGATAACCTTGTTTTATAAAAAGGGAATTTCTACAACACCTTGTCACTCCTCCTAAATAACACATTCATTTACAGGCTAGGCAAGGGAGGGCTCATCTGGGAGCTGTTGGTCGTGGTTTGTCTTTTCCCTTGGCGGATGCCTGGCATGCACCGTCCATCCAAGGGTGGCTGAGGGAAGAACTCTCTGCTGTGGCTGCCAAAACCACAACAAATGACAACTTTCCGTTCTGTCATCTCTCTTAACTTCACTGCTGGGCAAGCAATTCATTTTTCTACCATAAAAGGGCAACAAGACTTGTCTATGGCTGCTGTGCCTTCTTTACCACAGGGAGAAAACAGAAGAAGATCAGGAAAAGACTCTTATAGTAGTAATGGCCTCACTTAGTCCAGGCTTCCAAGTGACAGTGGCAGCAGTAAGAGGAGGGCAAGGGCACCCCTGCTGGACTGCATCCTCAGGCTGGGGCTTGTGAGCTCAGACCAGGTGGGGGTGTCTGTCATCTCCATTTACCTAGCAATGTGCAACTGTGAGGAGCCTGCCCAGATGGTTCTATATAGTTGGCATTTGGTTTGTAAAGATATTAGATTTATAAGGGAGACCCAGGAAATTATAAAACCCAGACACCAGAAGTGTCAGCTTCATGCAGCTTTTTATTATTATTATTATTATTATTATTATTCATTTTTATTATAAACAAATGGATACATCGTGTTTCTCTTTCATTCAGCTTTAAGAAATTGTTGAGCTTCAGGTTTTGGATTGTGTATGGACTTTCAGTTCAGGGACCCATACATGTCGCTGATGGTTCATTAGTGTACAGTTTGATTCAATTTAATGTGAGCCACAGGAACCTTGGCCAATAGTAATATCTCTTGGTGGGTTATATACTTTTGGAAAGTATATAATCTTTGTAGTATAATTTATAAAACTCATGGGTCTTTTAGGTGATTGTAAAAGTATTATTCAAAATGGATGTTTGTTTGTTTGTTGTTGTTGTTTTTGGTATCAGGGATTGAACCCAGGGGAGCTTTATCACTGAGCCACATCCTCAGCCTTTTTTTGAGTTGCCTAGGGCCTCCTTAAGTTGCTAGGGCTGGATTTGAACTCACAATTCTCCTGCCTCGGCCTCTGAACCATTGGGATTACAGGTGTGTACCACCATGCCCAGCCTACTTTGCTGTTTTGACAATATAAAAATACTTTGAGACAGTGTCTGCAAAATTCCTGCTCCGTGCACTTTGGCAGAGGGATTAGGATGCCAGCCTGACACAAGCTGGCAGGTGTTGGAAGGGGAAAACTATTTGAGCAGGCTGCATGAGCTTGCTAGAGTCACACATCCAAAGCATGACCACTGCACAGATCTCAGACTGAGGTCCCAGTTGCCCCCTCCTTGTGCCTGCCACTGGTGAAAGTTTTCCTCTAAAGAACTGAAGTTTGCTTTGTCATTTAAACTCACCTTCTTTCTGACTACACATCTGATTTCATAGCAGTTGCTGGAACTGAACTGAGCACATTCCTAAGGGAATAAAAATTGTGTACAAGAATCTTGCTGATCTGGAAATTTTAGGAGAAAAGCAAGGCCTTTCAAAGTTGAATGTTATTACCCTGGTAGTACTGGGGTCAGAATAGGTTCTAAGTTCACTGGCTCAAAATCAGAAGTCATTCCTAAAAGAGAAAATCATTGAATAGAAATGGCTAGAGCAATCTCAGCATGAGTAATGCAAGCATCACATGCCCAGATCCTGTTCTGAAGCTTTAAGACTACTTTAAAACCTTACGTGTTCTGGCCAGTAAAGCCACCGGATAGGCAGCCTTAACATGGAAAGTTTACAAGGGGTGTTTTTTGTTGTTGTTGTTATTGTTGTTCATTTGTTTATTGTAAAACCTTCCTAGATTACTTTTTTCTCACTAGCATAAAACTAAATCTCTCAATCTATGGAAAAGCTGATTGGTGTCATCTCTGTGGCCCTTCACTGCCCTGGGAATGCACAGGTGATGCCCAGAAGTAGCCATCTCACTGTGCTTCTCACATGTTCTTTGTTTTCAGAAGCTTCCAAAGCCCTTGTTTTTTGCCAGTGACAAGTGAATTTCATCTTGTAAGACTGTTATTGATTCTCATTAAGTATAATTTTTAAGACTAATTTTTAAGCAGTTAGCACTATTCCAAATAGCAAGTATTTCCACTCTTTGCAAATAGCAAATTCCTTCTTTGAATGAGTCTCTTCTTCCCCATCCTTTACTGTCTCTGCATGCCTAGGCATCCTGGCCATGTGGTGACCAGTTCAGAGACATCAGCCAGCTTACTTCCTAATTTGGTCACAGTATGCTTCAGGCAATCTTGCCTAACTTTAGAAAAACACAAACACAGGGAGTAGCTCTGATATAGCAAAGGGGAATTTCCTTTTAGTAAAAGACCTACAGTTCCCTTCTTACTTCCTCTAAAAAGAGGAAGTGACACTTCAGGAGGTTGTAGCTTGCCCTGAAGTTCCCTCTTTAAGCCTGGCTTCTTCATGTTGGTTTCTTCCTAACTAGTTCCTGCTCTTCCCTTTCTCATCTTCCTTAATGCCTCCCAGCAATAAAGAGTTTAATCTTATTCTCAAGGATATCCATTCTCCACTGGATAATGGATGCTCACTAACAGGGAGCAGTTAAATACATTTAGGCACATTGATACCATGGCATATACCAGGGGTGAGTAAACTTATTTTATAAAAAGCAAGAGAGTAAATATTTTATGCTTTGTAGACAATATAGTCTCCATTTAGCTATTGTGTCCTGCCTTTAATATGAAAGTAACCATAAACAACACATAAACAAGTGAATGTGACTGTTTCCATATAATTATGTTTACAGAAATAAGCAGCAGGCCGGATAATGGCAGTATGGAGCTGGCTCCAAGATATATTAGGTGAAAAAAGCAATGTGTACAATGGTGTGAGTATACTGTGCTCACATACGAGTATTAAGTGGAACAAGGAGGCTATGTTTGCTGATATACATAAAAGTGATTTGGGAGGATAAGTAAGGAATTGGTGGCAATGCCTTGCTTTGGAGGAGGTTCACTGAGTGCCATGGGAGGGGTCTGTGTACATACTACTTTTTCAGTATAAAGAATTGCACCTATCAACCAGTTATATCTGAACCTTTAGAGCAAAAGAATTTTGTTTAGTTTCAAGTGAACCCAAAAGGTAGAAGTGCAGTTATTAAGATATGCTTTGTGTGTTTCCACTGAGGCCTTCTTTTACCTCATGAAAAGAAGCAGCACTGTGCCCTAGTCATAGGTGAGGTGATAGGCTTTGTGTCAAGTGGGAACTGGAACTGGTCAGCGCTGCCTTTCTTGCTGATCTTTATGACTAAACCACCTTTATAACACCCACTCAGGAGCAGGACAGGATGCAGCCAGTAAGAAACCATAAACCAGAAGTCATATCCCCATGGGAAGAGATGCAGCTTTTGGTAATTAGGATTGGAGATCAGTTCTAGCAATTTATTTTTCCTAGAGACTCTTTTGACTAACAAAGGAGGGTTCTGATTCATTGAGCTTTGCTGGGACCAGTTCTTAACATGTATGGTGTGGGTTGTAAGTCCTGTGACTGAAGTTGTTACATAAAGCAGTTCACTTTAGGTATGTAAGGAACCAGTAGAAGGTTTAGTAGCAAATCCTTCTACTTAGAAGGCAGTGTGGGCCTCAACAGCTGAAGAACTTACATCTGGTGGCCAGCCTCAGCCATAGTTCCAATCCTCAGTCTTCTGGGCAAGCACTCTTTAAACAACCAAACTAAGCCTTTTCCAGGCATAATGTGTAGCCTTATTTGCCATCTTCCAGTTTTTCTACAAAGTTCTATATAGGAATGTTAGAAATAGTAGCTTTTGAAATCCCTTCTTGAAAACATGGAGATTTGTGGAAAAGCAGAGGCAGTTACAACAATATGAAGTCTCCTCCTTCTGTAGAGGAGAGGCCTGGCCACCAGCCCAGGCCTGCTCTGCATCACTTGTCTTGGCTTGGGCTGTAAAAGCGTTCATTGGACAAGTTCTGCTGAACCAGCAGGCCTTGCTTTTTATGAGAGAAGTCGTTTGAAACCTTGGAAATATGTTTGAAAGATGCCTGTGTAGTTTCCTCTGACCTCAATTTCATACACTGGCACATCTCCAGTGTTGTGGAGTTAGGGCTGATGTACTCCCTGCAGGTGGTCAGGGACCTGCATCAACTCCAGAGAGAAAAGAACAGTGCCTTACTTAATTGAGGACACCAAGAAGTGCTTTGCCATACATGTTTACCCCTAAAGGAAAGCTGGACCTTTTAAAAAATAAAGTTAACACTTTGCCTTTCTCTCATATACACACACACTTACGCTCGCTACTGTCACCAGCACCACATCTCCCCGCCCCTGCCAGGGTTCAGTCCTTTGCTGCTTTTAACCTTGAAACCTCTGTTGTACGCTTTTGTGTTCACCTCGCTTCTGCTTTTGCATTACTAATGGACTCAAAGCAATCCAGCCAGAACCCTGACACTACTAATTGCTACTTATAACTGAAAAGTGAGGAGCAGAGAACACAAAAGGTCACGAGATGGTGTCCTCACAATAAAATCCTGATGTTGGACTGAATGGCAAGATGTCTGTCTTCTGTGTATTGAGGGTGCAGCGGGGTTGTCCCACTTAGTACAGGCAGACTACCCTGCAGGCACACGTGGAGATGCTCTTCATATTGGTCATCCCATGCTTGCTGTCTCTGTTACACAGAAAAAGAGATTCATTTCTTTCAGAACTTCCATCATCACAGAACAGTCCTCGTGAGGACAGAGCTCTTTGCATGGCAGCAGAGCCAAGAGAAGACTGCAGGAATGCAGCAGGCAAATCGCCGCAGGCAGTGTCGGCCCTCGCTGACTGTGTGCTTGGATTAGCCTGAAACCTCCAGGTCTGAGTAGACTCATCATAAGTCAGGTCTCCACCAGCCCCCAGATCACAATTCATGGTTTATACATATATTGTACGTGTGTGATTAGAAGATGTGAAGTTGCTGGGGCAGAGCTGTGCTGGCCCTGACGTGAGGATAGCAGGTGGTCTGAGTGGTCTCTGACTGTATTCAGGAGCATGGTCAAAGGGGGTCTGCTTACTAGCCCTGGGCACTCCCACTACCTGTGTGAAGTGCACTTCCTTTTCTGTGGATGTGGTAGTGTACCCATCCTGCTCTACTTAGTAAGGTTGTCTGATGTGTACAGGTATGGAAGAAGGGCACCTGATGATGATGGGAGCTGGCTGAGGGTGCCTAGGCAGCTCCTGCCCCAGCACGGGACAAACTGTGCTTTAGGGAAAGGAGCACTTGCACTTCCTTCTGCCACAGCCAATGAGACATCCCAGGTTTTAATGCTACCTGAGAAAACTTAAAATGGTGGACTACCAAAATCCATTCAGTTCCTTAGGAATGCTGTCCTTGTCATTCCAGAGGAACAGGAAGTAAAGAGGGGTGTAAGCCATGGGCAGAGGTGCATGCCAGTAATCCCAGCCACTCAGTAGGAGGATCACAAGTTCAAGGCCAGGCTCAGCAACTCAGTGAGGCCTTATCTAAAAAAATAAAGCATCCCACGTTCAGTGCCCCCAGTGCCACAAAAAATTAAAGAGGCACTTTTATTTAGTTAGTTGTAGATGGACATAATATCTTTATTTATTTTTATGTGGTGCCGAGGATCAAACCCAGTGCCTCACACGTTTGAGGCATACCTTCTACCACTGAGCTACAGCCCCAACCCCAAGAGGCACTTTTGAAATATCGGTAAAATGCAGTGTCAAATTGCAAATCACACACTACCTGTGACTTGCCTACTCTGATACCATTTTGTTATTTCACTAAAGTTTACTATCATGGAATTACATCCCAGAGGCCAGATTACTTATGCATTAAAAACTTCTTAGAAGTCAGTAGGAAAGGGAAAACTACTTCTAAGTAATATTTTGAATTATTAAAAATCAGGAAAGGCCATATTTAAGAGAGCTTAGATTTTTCTTGAAAACAACTGTGTGAAAGTAAGGAGTTGCAGATTGCAGACAGCAGAAAGCCAGTGCTTCTGCTCCTTAGATGTGCTGCCTTTTTTTTTTTTTTCTTTTTTTTTTCTTTTATTGCTTTTTTGAGTACCAGGGTTTGAACTCAGGGACATTCGACCACTGAGCCACATCCCCAGCCCTTTTTTGTATTTTATTTAGAGACACGGTCTCACCAAGTTGCTTAGTGCCTTGCTGTTGCTGAGGCTGGCTTTGAACTTGCGATCCTCCTGCCTGAGCCGCTGGAATTACAGGTGTGCACCACTGTTCCCAGCTCTTTTTTGTTTTGTTTTGTTATTTTTTTACCTTAAGTACTCAAATATGCCATACTCGAAAGAGTCATGGTGAATCATGGTTCCTAAACAAAGTAAATTCCATCATTTTCCCCATGTTTCACATACCAGGAGAATGCAGCCACAGGTTGTAGCAGAGGAAAGGAGCATCAGCCCTAAAACAGCCCTTGGGGCCAGTGCCCCCTTTCCACCAGCAGGCCCCTCCAGTTTGGCACTTGGGTCCTGACAGTGGTGCTACGTTGTGGGGCTTCTTTCTGTTTTATTGCACTAGTAGCCTCTTCAGTGGGGGTGAGGAGCACAGCAGAAGCAGATCTAGCCTCTCGAATCCACTTGAAGACAAAGGAGTATTTCCTTTGTTCAATTCTTTGAGTGATTTTTTTTTAAACAATACCTTTATTTTATTAATTTGTTTTTATGTGGTGCTAAGGATCAAACCCTGTGCCTCACACATGCTAGGCAAGCACCCTACCACTGAGCTACAATCCCAGCCCCTGTTTTTATTTTCTGTTCCTTTGTTTAATCTTTGATTTCAGGGTACTAAATTTGATGAGCACAGTGCTTTGGATAGTAATGTTAGCTGTTATCATTGATCATGATATTATAAAGCTATATCATTTTATCAGAAGCAGCCCTTTTATTGATAAGAAAGTGAATCATCATCCTGGCCACAGTGGCTCACACCTGTTATCCCAACAACTTGGAAGGCTAAAATAAGAAGATTGCAAGTTTGAGGCAGCCTCAGCAATTTAGCAAGACCCAGTTTCAAAATAAAAAGGGCTGGGGGTGTAACTCAGTAATAAAGACCCTGGGTTCAATCCCCAGGACCACAAAGAAAAAAGAATGTGAGTCACCCAACAAAATTTTGCATATCCCATTTCAAAAAACCGAATTAGGCCTATAAATACTGACAAGAGAGGCTGCCCAAAAAACACACTGCCAGGGACAAAGAAGGACAGGCTGTGTACAGTGAGAAACTGCTCCTTGGGTGTAAGTGTAAAGGATATATCTGCTAAGTACATGCTAAGCTTTTTCTGGAAGGAAACAAACTGCTGCAGGAAGGCTTTGAGACAAGAGGAGCCTTCTCTTTGTTTATACCTTTCTCAAATTTCTAGCATATGTGAATGTGCAGTGTGTGTGTGCGTGTGTGTTTTCAGCAGTGTAAACAGACTTGGGGGGAAAATGGGATAGAAACCCAAGTATAGCCAAATTAACCCCCTCCCTCCCACCCCCCCAGCATTTGGTCTGTCTGGTCCAAATCAGCCATTAGCTCCTGCCTCTCTTTCTTTTTGTTTTCCGGATATGTGAGTGTGTCTATTATGTACAATTGTCACCTTGGTACTTATACTCTTAATGACTTCATATTCTACCTTCCTCTCAATATAAAAATAACTGAAAAGAGGACTCATTGCTGTAAATGCTTTCAGCTTGATACAGTTCTGCACTTTTAACAGCAAAGTGAAAGTGTGGTATCCCACTGACCACCTATAGGATTCCAGGACTGTAATAGGAATGTCCCTCTAGTCATGCTGTGCAGTTCCATTTCCACAAGCCAGGACCTCCCATTAAGAACAGCTGTTCTGCTAGTAAACATAACAGACCATGGTAGGGCACTGCTTGTGGCATGGCAACAGGAACTCTTGAGCACATCCACATGAGCTAGGCAAGACCTCTTTCTCTGTCTTGGGAACTTGGTTTCCTCGTTTGAAGAGTAGAGGTGATGATGACACCCTGCCTGCCTCCTGGGGCTGTCTGAGGTGGTGGGAAGGAATGTCTGCGGGATTCTCAGCACTTTAACTTCAGGTCCTTGAAAATACGAATGGATTCATTTTTCTTTTCTCTCCCCTGAGGCTCAGAAAGCAGACAGATGACTACCATTTTTATTGTTCTTGGTTTTCTCTTCCTTTGGGGCCTTTAATTTCTTGGTATGATTTTTCTCTTCTGGAATGGGACCTGCTTACCTCAGAATCTTGCCAAGGAGGAGAAGACTTGGGCCCAAAAGAAACCACATGTCACATAGGTCTACAGTGAGACCTTTCTGCTATCTTTGTGTAAGAGTTGGATGGGAGCAGACTCTGGTTTCTAAAAATTTCCACATGTCCCTGTATTTCTGGGCTTTGATTTTGAACGAGGTATTCCTGACAGGTATATTCAATTGACTGTCGTAACAAATCCAGTTAGAATAGTCAGCACTTCTGCTTTTATCTTTTAAATTTCTGTAGTTAATACTCCATTGCTGCAAATACCACTTCCTTTGAAAACTTCCTTTACAAGTCTCTGAAACCCCATTCACATATTTTTTTTTTTTTTTTTTTTTTTTTTTTTTTTTTTTTTTTTTTTTGCGGTGCTGGGGATTGAACCCCAGGGCCTTGTGCTTGCAAGGCAAGCACTCTACCAACTGAGCTATATCCCCAGCCCTCACATATTTTTTTAAAGAATCGTTGATAACTATAGTTCTAAACAAGCCAGACAACTTAAACAAATCGCGGGCGGGGGGTGGGGGGGGCCTGATAGGTGATTTGGCCCACACTATGGTTTTTATGGTTTAGACCAGCAGCACTTGATCACATTCAGACTCAGACTGCTTGTTGCATGACGTCAACAGAACATTATTCTGACTTTCCTCATCAGAAGAATGGGGTGCCCATTCCTTCCTGTTCCAGCTCTCCTTCAGTGTAATTTTGAGAAGCAAATGAGCTGAGGCTCTTCGGCAGAGATGTCAGGACTCCTGGAGACCATGTGGCAGCTCAGGTATTCTTGATAGTCCAGAGAGGCACAGTGTGTAGTTCTAGTTCAAAAAGGAAAGATTGTTACACTCCTTCCAGGATGCACAGTATGTTGGATTGACCATCTCTTTAATAGTTGATTATCAAAGAGAAAGTTATCCATGAAAGACTGATGCAAAGCTGTGTATTTTCCCTGGGAATAAAGTAGGATAGAGGATCCTAAAAGGCTGCAAGTCAGGAGTGAAAATGAAGTGGAGGTTATCCTTGTGGGTTAAATTATGTAGTGCCTTAAAGGTGAATCTGCTAGGGCTAGGGCTGTGGTAAAGGACTTGCCTATGTGCATGAGACCTTATGTTCTATCCTCAGCCCTGAGGGGGAAAAAAGTGAAACTGTTTATTCAGACACATTTGTAAAGATCAGTATGGATGGAGATTTTATCTGTATTCTTTCTCCCATGTTTTTACAGTGTGTGCCTTGTGGAATTTTTAATATAGTTTTCTACAAGGTCAGTACTGAAAAATGCATGATAATGCTACAAATGTAAAGAATTCACATTTTGGAAATGTTTCCCTTTTGTCTAAGCCTCCTTAGCATACATATTTAATTACAAGGCATGAGGATTAATGGGGCTTTGAATATTTAAAGCTTTTCTCCTGAGATTAATTTGATTTAATTACTCCTGAGATAGGCATTTGCAACCTTGGTGACTTGCCATTTGGATATGAGTGTGAGAGGAGTGGGAGCAAAACTGTGACTTCTGTCAGGTTCAGCTTTGGGCTTTTAACTTCATTCCCTGAAATACCCCCTCACTTCTCACTTTAGCTCATCCCTTTATCTTTGTAATTTTGGAGAAGAGAGGGGAAAAAATGGTAGAATTTGCCTTTATAGGTTTCATCTTTTTAATTCATTGTTTTCAGAGTAATGTTTAGTGTGTATCTCAGCATCCAGGAAAATAAGATAACAAAAAATTTCTGTTCTCCCAAAAACTCAGTCCTCTTATTTCCTGACTTTGTTGCCAGGGTCCTGTACAGAGAGAAAGGCAGGAACAAACACATCCAAGTAGGAATGCCTTGGTCCAGAAGGGGCTCCTAACATTATTTCCATTCACCTACCTAATTCTGAAGACAGAGATGGGATCCCCTGGAGCAAAGAAGTGGACATGGTTTTGTCCACGCTTACTGTGTTCTTTTCCATTTGGGGCTGCATCCACCCATTTCCAGTGGTTAGTGACCACAGGCCGCCTTGTACTGAAGGCTCACAACTAATTCCATGGTCTGGCTCCTATAAGAGGCACAATGTGGAATGAACAGCCAATAGCAAAGATGGTGGGAGTAAGGAAAAGCAGAGGTTTGGCCTGTGGAAGTGGACTCCATCTAGAATGTAACTCACCACCAAGAACCCTGGGTACCCTTGTCACCCCTGGGCCAGAGCTCTGTAAAAACAGCGCCCTGGTTTGTCGAATGATTGCCATGCTCCAATCCCATGCCCTTCCAGGCTGCCTGAAGCCTGTGGATTGAAGAATCCACAATTCACCCCACCAAGAGCTGGGAACCTTTTTCTCTTGGGGAAATAAAGTATTCTACTGACCTCTCCTTTGTCCACCTTAGAAATAATGAGGAATATCATTCGATTTGCTAGAGGAGAGAACCCACAAAGGCCAAAGGATGTTTTATTTTCCTCCAATTTTTGAGCTGCCTTGAGCAGACCTGGGAGCAGCACTCATTTAGAGAGCTGTTAAGTAGCTGTCAAGATAGCAGTAAAGTTCCTTTCCCTCTACAGCACGGAGGAGCCATGTAGCTTGAAGAAACTGGGAGAGCACCAGGAGCACATGGGTGGTTTCTGCTGCTGTTCCATCAGGCAGACTTGGTCTATACACCCAGGGACCTAAAAATGTGCTGATCAGGCCCACAGGAGTGGCACCTGGTACCTCCAGGAGTCAGCAGGAGCCTGAATCTCAGGTGTCCCTCTTCCCTTCAAGCAGAAGGTCAGCTCAGGAAGCCCAGCCATGGGATACTGTAGCATGTGAAAGCCAGAGCCCAGGACTAGCTGGACAGAATTGCCATGCTGCTGCCGTGTTCGTCACATGCCACCATCTCCTTTGACCTGGTGCATTCTAACTCAGCCTACTCTACCTTCTCCGCTTACCCAGCTGGTGAGAATGGCACCATGCTCTGTAAACAGAAGCATGCCCATCCCCATCCAGTACACAAAATGGAAAGGCCACTCTTCTGTTTGTTTCTTCTCTGTGATGCTCAGAGCACTAGGCTTTGTACTACTTAGCTTATCTAGATGCTGGTTGTCTACCACCACCCCACATCCCCATGATTGATGGTCATCTACTGTTGTGCTGCCCTTGTTATCCTCATGCTACCTAACAGGGACACTGAGGCTTGATGTTAAGTGCATACTCCTGGCAGAGTGTGGTTTGAGGGTGGTAACTGTCTCCAATAACCAGACTTAAAGGTTTCTGTATATGTTCAGAAAGTTTCAGTGAAGGAGATAGACCAGGATGCTCTGGGCTGTGGCTTCAGTCTCTTCACAGAGGGTGGGAATGACACAGGCCACTTCAATATTAGGAGCCATCTAACAGTGCCATTGGTACCATTTGGAGTTATGTACTTTGGGTTCTTGTTCCATTGAAATAGCCACTATCTTGATTGAGCACATGTGTTTTCTCTCTTTTTTTTTTTTTTTTTTTTTTTTGTACAAGGAATTGAATCCAGAGTACTGAACCACTAAGCCACGTCACCAGCTCTTTTTATTTTTTATTTAGAGTCAGGGTCTCACTAAGTTGCTGAGGCTGACTTTGAACTCACGATTCTCCTGCCTTAGCCTCCCAAGCCTCTAGGGTTACAGGCATGCGCCACTACGCTCAGCAGTTCTCATTTAATATTTGTAAGACTCATACCAGATCCTTGTATGGTATGAAGCAGAAGCCAGGACCTTCTCAGGGTCACACAGACTTCTGGGAAAGACCACAGTTCAAGCTCCTCACATGGTCCAGGCCAAAATTGATGCTGTGTTCTGGACACAGAACAGAAGTCGAAGATCTGAAGCATATTTAAGAGTAGAATGGAAAGGACTGTCTACTGGAATATGGTTGTGTGATCCAGGGGAGATAAAGAAGAGTTACTTTGTGGGGAGGACAGAAAGTGCATTTCAGACTTGGGCCCTGGCTACCTTGGTCATTCAGATGGAAATGAGCTCTGAATGCTACTGTGTAGCTCCAGGAGAGGCCAGCATACTCCCTGCCTTGGCCAGGGAGTTGAGAGCCATGAGTCTGTGGGCCTCATTCTGCACAGGAGGGGCAGGGATCCTTACTGAACCTGACAGAGTCGGGAGCCGCCATAGCATTTACTTTGGTGTTGAGCCTTGAGGGTGAGGAGAGAACACCATGTGTTAAGAGTAGAGAAGAGGATGAGTTTCCAAGGCAGGGCAGGAGGATAGAAACTGCAGAGCCAGCTTATGAATGGGATGGTCCCTTCTATAAAGAGTGTGGACCACTTTAAGTAGCAGGAAATGCACCCAAGGCTATAAGCAGGAGAGTGGCATGAGCAATTTTATTAGGGTTTGTTTGTTTTGGAAGATTGTTGCAGCATTTTGAAAAAAGGACTACTGAATGTGAGAACAGATTGGAAACGGGCCAACCTACTGATCTCAGCAAGAGACTTCTGGGACCTGCACAGGGCCTCAGCTCCATGTAGACAAGTGTCCTTACTGTCATTCTTAGAGGGGACCATGGAGCCACAGTACTCTCTTGCCCTGGGACTCTGGCCACTGAGCAGAAAGGCAGATTGGAGGAACTGAGCTACCGGAGCAATAAAGTTGGCTCTGCCAATCCTAGAGTGAGTCTTACTGGCAACTCAGTCTTACTGCCCCCCCTCCCCCCCCCATTCTAAAGGTGCTTATTCCCAAGCCTTCTCTCTGTCTCTCTCCCTCCTTTCCTCCCTCCCTCCCTCTCGCCCAACACATTCCACAGGCAGATTCCATGACAGGGATGTTCTTATGCTTGTTTGCTTGATTTCAGCAGTTTGGTTTTGTGGTCTGTTGACATAGCTCCTGGAGCTGAGACCTTATCAAATAATTGCACATTCGGTGAATACTTAAGTCTCCCAGAAACAGGAGGCAAGGACTCCAAAAGGGCTCTGGTGAGCTTTCCTGCCGCTGAAAGGTTTCACCCAAATTTTCCTGGCTCATCAACAGCTTGTTACACTTAATGTATCTCTTTACATTTTTCAGCTGCTCACCTCATGGGAGTGATCAGGCAACAGTGTTCCCTGTTGGGCACCATTCTGGAGCTGACAGATTTGTCCAAACTCATGTCAACAGATAGGGACTGAACAGGTTATTCATCCTGCACCCTTTGGCAAGGACTGGCTGAGGCCCCACTGCCCCTGTGTGTGTGCCCCCTGCCCCTGTCAACTGTGCCATCTCCCCAAGTACCTGACCCCTTTTTCAGTTCCTCCCTGTGACCACAGGAAGGCATGGCAGAAGGATATGCATGAGAATCAGGTGTCTTGGTGGTAGTGTGGTCCCTAAGCAGGCACTGGGTATAACAGCAGTAGCTGTTCCTGTTCATCCCAGTGCGCCTCATCTCTCATACTCTGAGAAATTTACAACCTTTAAAATATTCCATTCCCATGGCTCTAATAAATGTACTGTTGTTCTGCTGAGGCCATATCTGTTCTCTGCATGGTCTGGGTTATTGGAAAGACACTAAGTTAGCCCTGCTCCTGCCATTTCAGGACTCTGTCTTCAGACCTCTGAAGCAGAGATCTGAGATCTGGCTTCAGTTATCAACACACTCATTATGCCTACCTTCTCCAAGTTTTCTTTTGCCTTGTAAGTTGCAAATCCAGCTTTCATTTTCTTCCCTGATGAACTGGTGTCCAGAAATATGTACTGTCACCTTCATTGTGAAGGGCTGCTTCTCTAGCTCTTCCCATGGAGCAAGGTTTCCAGTCACTGCTCATGGAGAACGGGATGCCCAGGAGCCCAAGCCAGGAGCAACTGTGGTGACAACAGTGATCATGGAGCAGGAGCTAACGTATAGTAATCATTACTGTGTGCTAACCTCCTCACTGAGTGCTGGAGCATATTCTCTCATTCATCCCTGTTCAGTTCCTTGTACAGAAGAGGAAACCCAGGGAAAAAATAAACAAAAACAAAATAAATAATTTTTTTAAAATACAGGTGAGGAAACTACAGCTGGCAGAGGTGAAGCCACTCACTCAGAGACACTTCTTAGTCAGTGACCCAGGACAATTCCCCAGATGTGCCCAGAGTCAGCCTCCTGACTACTAGGCTTTGTGGGAACTCCAGGCCATGTGAGTCTTGGAATCTTCTGTAGGATGAGGTTGTGATGGGTGTCGGTCCTTAAAAATTGTTAGTTTTCCTCCTAAGCCTGTCACAGCCTTTAATGTGCAGATCCTATCTGTAAATTATGGATTAACTATTTATGTTGTAAAGTTTCAGATAACATAAAGCTCTCTTAGGTACTTCTGTCCACCTGAACATTTTAAATCAATTGAAAGCCTTATAGATGACAGTAATAGGAAGATTTTCTTGTTGGGTCTAGTGAGGAACTGACAGTTACAGCAGGCAACCAGCAGAGGGCCCTAGAGCCATACAAATCAACCTGTATTCTGGCCAGAGTCTGAGTGCTTGCAAATTCTTGCACTTGGTGACACTTTGGCTCCACAGGGGTTGCTCAGACAGATGAGTGCTTCTCCCTGAACTGGAAGGAAATGCCAGCACTGCCACCGAGTATAAGATAGATGCTGGAGAAGGTAGAAATCACAGAGAACAGATTCCAGATCTGTTCTTAGTAACTTCTTTGTGATCAGTGAATGCTAACTGTAAGTGTAAACGAGAAATTAATTACATGAAAAGAGCTTAGAACAGTGTTTTTGTATGTGCTTGCTTGCTGTTAGGCTATTATTATAATCTACCAAAAGCTATCTATGAAACCTTTAAATCACAGCCTGCAACTTCCATGTTATTTCTTTACCTTTTTTTCCTCCAAAGGCAAGAAAGCCAAAAGCATGTGGTTCTCTGGTTAGTAATCACACCCTGCAGTGGGTGAAACCTGGCTCTTGCCCACCTTTGATGAGCTTTGGTGGTATTGCCCAGGCCTTCAGAAGCAAAGGTGACAGAAGAGGGGAGCCCTTTACTGAAGCCAGTCTCTTGAGTCATGTGCATTTGTTCTTAGATGAACATCTTGACCAATTAAAAATAATGCCAATAGAAAATGGAATTGTTTCTGCATTCCACACCATGTAAGCCATACATCAGAGTGCTTTAAAATAGTTACAAGGTATGTATGGTCCACAGAGGTATTTTTCTTGGATTGGGCCTTTAGTTAGGTTTTTTAAGTTCCTTTCATGCAGTTACTTTGTTTGGTTTGGTTTTGTTATTAGGGAACAATAACTCCTACCCACGGAAATAATGGACCTTGTATGAGGTTATATCTGCCTCCTCTGGTCCGAGCTGGATTCACACCTGGTCATAGATCCAAGGTCAGCCTGGAATTAGCATTGCGTGGCAATGGCTGAAGGGGAAGCGCTTGCACCTGGCTAAGGCCAGAGGAGTTTTTATATGTTATGGCTTATAGCATACTATGTGTTTGTGACTCTTTTCTTTCTCTCCCACATGTTGGCCAGACATGCCATTCTTTTATAAGAGGGACTCAGGTGGAACCTGCCTTTTCAAGCTTAACTGTTCTTCACAGTAGTGCCTCTATTCTCTTCCTATGCCCTCTCTGGGTGTTCAGGTGTCCTTTGTGTTCCCAGAACTCATTTTGTGCATTCCAATAGCCCCATGGAAGCTACAGTGGCCACGTAGCTGAGCAGACTGGACAGGAAACTGTGGGGAAACAGAGACCACTGACTTAGCCTTGAAAACACACTGCAAGAGCTACTGGGAGGTTCCCTGGCATCTGTTTTGACAGGTAGGGCTTATATTGGTTCTGAATCAGATTTAACTTTTTGGACTCACTCTCAGCATTTTAACTACGTTTGAATAAAATTTGAAGGTGTGTGATTGGAGAAAGTATCTCTGGAATGCAAAGACCTCATACAGGGGGCTCTAGAGTTTTGTGATTTGCGTGGTCCTGCCTGCTCTGTTCATTGTAGATGCAGCCCAGGAGTGCCTCTTCTCCTGCGGGAACTGGCGATTTGTATTTGCCTGTGTTGTCTGCAAAGCAAAGAACTGAGTTAGGCAACAAATGCTTGAAAGTACCATACATGCCATCCAGCCTCCCACAGAAGTTTAGTAGACAGTACCTTCATTAAGTGTTCCAAAATCACTACTACTTTCCACACCATTATTTTAAAATAAAAAATCAGTGTTTTAATTAATCATGGGAGTTTTGCTGTAGTTATATACAACAGCTTTTTTCAGCATAACTGTTCCCCATCTACAGTTGTTTTAAAGATCTCCCCACTTCACACTCCTACAAATGAGCTAGTGCCACCTCCTCTTTGAACAGTCCTTATGGACTCCCCACCAAGAGGATATTTCTTGTAGTGGGTTTTCCTGACTTTAGCCAAATGGAGAATTTCCTTCCCTATCCTCACCCTGGACCTCCTACACTCAATCCTCTGACTCTCCTCCCTCCAGTTCCCTGTAGTGAAAAGTCCATTGCTATTCTCTCATATCACCCACAGTTAGAGCTGCTGTGACTTCTAGGGCCCTCCCTGGCAGTCTGTTATGAGGCTCTACACATCCATCTTCCATCCTGCACTGCTCACCTGTACTCCAGCTGCTGTAGAACACGCTCACCTGGCTTCTCCCCCATTGTGCCCCTCCAGGAACTCCTCATTGCTCCTCAGTGCTCCTCGAGATGCCATCCCACATCTAGTTGGCACCAGGCACCTTGCCAGTTTTCTCTTCCCAGCAGCTTCCAGCCATATACCTCCAGCTCTGCACTGACCCTCTCTGGGTGACTCATTTTCTTCCTCGTACTGCCTTCTCTGGTCCCACCCTTACCCCTCTACCAGCACCTAGAAGCCCATGGGGTTCTTCCTTGTCTCCCCCACTGTTATAGTTTGTCACTAGACAGAGACCATGTAGGGTTTAGCCCTGTTAACTAGTACCTGCACAGGACCTGGGCTGCATATTTGTTTGAACACATGTGAGTCACGCAGAGTCACCTCTGCTACTCCCTAGTAAAACCCTTTTCAGAGGGCCCTTGTCCAGCACCAGTAGCCAGGGAATCTTGTACTTGCCTTTTGCAGTGCAAAAAGTGGGGGAATAAGGAAGGGAAACACTCTCTTGATATTGAAGGAAAAATACAGTGGGGGGTAGGGGGTGAGAACCACAGCAGGGCCCATCTGGTGGCAGGTCAGTGGGTGCATGCACACACTTAACTTCAATTAAGCTTATAAACTTTACTTCATGCCAGGGCTTTTTCCCAGCTGTGCCCAGCCATAGACCTGATCTATAAAGCATACACCTGGAAGTTGTAAACTGGTCCCACCGACACATGCAAGCACACCAGGCATATCCAGGTATGTTTGATACTCACTGACAGTGTAAATGGTATTTACACATAAAATCATATTCATTATGAAATTCTCAATTTAAGACTTCTCTTAAGTTAAAAAACTGGCAAACTGACTCTTCTCTGTCTGGCAACTGTTGACCTTTGTGCTTGGCTGTCAACAGTTAGTAAGCTTGTTACCTGCCTCCCATATGGGCATTTTGCATTCACAGTCTAGACTGTTCTACTGAAAAGCAGACAGTCTTGTCTATGGCTTCATTTCTACTTCTCAACAGTGTCTGGTTTGCTTAGTAAATACTTATTAAAATGTTTAATCAATCAAACCTAAGTGTTGTAGCTATTTGCTTATGGGTACCAGCAAGAGAGTATAGGAAAGTGGATGCAGATTTAACTCAGCATATATTCTATGAACTCTGGAAACCTCTCTTTGTTCTCAGAACTTCATCAGAGTCCAACTCCTGTTGAAAGTCATCAGTAGACTATGTCTTCATACTTCATACTCCAAGTCCTTTATCATATATGTGTGGTTTTATTCTAAAAAGTAGTTGCTTTGCTTATTTTTATTAAATTTAACAGACATAACCCTCCACCTTGGCATTTTTGTAGATTGGGTTCATTTTATATAAACATTAGTAGAAACCAGAGTAACTGATAAAACTACAGGATTTTTGTTCCCTTAGAGTAAACCTATATTTTAGGGGCAGCTGCATCCTAGAAGTGATTGCTCTTCTAGATGGAAAATAAATTGTTTTTCTGGGACTTAGTCATAGCCTCTATAGCCTATTTTCCATCTGTCCCCAAGAATCATGACTTAGCATCCCCAAGTGAAGTTAGGGTGTAGCATGTGCAGAAAAGCCCAGCCTCTCTGTGCTCCTCATCCTTTGCTGCTGCATTATCATCAAAAGTACTATCAGAGCCTGCTTGGGCTGCCCTGACAAAATACCAACTGCAGGCTATAGACAGAAACATTTCTTTTCTCACAACTTTGGAGGCTTGAAGTCCCAGGTCAAGGTGTGGGTTGGTTTCTCCTGAGACCTCTCTCTTTGGCTGGCACATCTTCTTGCTATGTTCTCACATGGTCTTTTCTCTTGTGTGTACCTCCTTGGTCCAAATTTCCTCTTTTCATAAAGATACGAGTCCTCCCTCTGGCTTTATTTTAACTTAATCACTTCATATGGGCACACAGAGAAGTGCCACTGAGCCAAAGTAGAGTGCAGTTTAGGAAGCCTGGCAAGAGGCATATTGCTTCTTGTGACATTTTATCCTGTTGCCCATCTGTGTTGCTGTGAGGAAAAAATTAAGAATGAAAACAAAGATACTAGCAAACACCAGAGCAGGCTGCCACTCTAATAGCTGCCCACATGGCCACATATTTTGCAGGAGTCACTTTTAGGCCTTTTCAGGGAAGACCATGATGATTCCCATTTGGTAAACCTCAGTCCTACCTCCCAGTCAGAACCCTCACCCCTAAGAATGGGGACATACAGAGTCCTTATATGATCAGCACTCATACTCCTCAGGTCAGCCACAGAACTGGAAGTGAGAATCTAGGCTATAAATTAAGACTAGAAATACAGCATTTGAAAGAAGAGAGGAAAGTCACATTTGCCACATCCTGTTAGTATATCCACTTAGACCATCTCAGTTGAGCACTTTGACTTCCAGAGGTCACTGTTGGGTGTTGGACATGAAGACACTAAGGAACAAATGGTGTGGGGTCATAGTAGTGGGAGTGTGCCACTGATATAGTTTCCCTCTAATAAATAATGCCGTGAGATGGTGGAATGTCCTAAGGTTTGTCTTATACTTGACTGACTGTAAAGAAAAGAAAGGACAATTTCTCTTCATCAGTTAGTTCAGTACTCTCCCTTGCTTCTGGATGTCTCTTCTTAGCAGCTTCTCAGCATGGCCTTGGAAGAGTCTGCCTCCTGCATAACTGAGTCATCCTCTGCAGGTGAGGAGCAGAGCAGTCACTATGGCCGGACATGTGTATCTTAGTTGCAGACAGGCTATATACAACCTTAACAGTTCTTGTCGGGCAGGGGTCGGACATGAGAGTGCATCTCAAGATAAACTGTCTTCAGTCTCATGTGCAGTGAGTGTGTAGTAGATTCGATATAAGGTTTAGAGGGATTTTGTTTTGTTTTGCTTTGGTACTGGAAATTGAACCCAGGGGTACTCAAACCACTGAGCCACATCCCCAGCCCTCTTCATATTTTATGTAGAGGCAAGGTTTCAATAAGTTGCTTAGGGCCTTGCTAAATTGCTAAGGCTGCCTTTGAATTTGTGACCCTCCTGCCTCAGCCTCCCAAGCTGCTGGGAGCCACTGTGCCCAGGTAAGTTTAGGTCTTGATATACAAATAAGCATTCCTTCTCACCTCACTGTCCAGAACCTTTCTGATCTCTTGTTGTTAAACCTGTTAGATCTGTCACTTGAAGCATAAAGGAGTGATGATCTTAACTGGCTATATGGGCCTATGAGTAGAGGCATAAGAGCTGTAGTGTCTGCAGACATCAGATAGGATGCCAACTGACCAAATAGTATTTTACTATTTTCCATAGCAAAAATTTGAGGAATACACTGACACCATAACTGGAATTGCCCAAGCATGAATACCGGGAGAATGAAGGGGAAAAGGCATTGGAAGGGTTTTTTCCATGTCCTCAGCTATTTACTGCCATATTCACTGTCAGGACCAGTGTCCATTCTTCCATGGCAAGAAACCTCCACTTGGATTTCTTAACATTCCCTATGTCAGATTGCCACTTTTCTTCCCTTCTGTGACTCTCATCCCCAGTTCATAACTCCTGCCCCAACAGCAGCTTCACTTTTGCTCACATTTCACTAGCAAGAATGGCAGGTAGAGAGCCCACCTTTGTGTTCACACCAAGGAATATGGATTTTCTATAAGGAAATGATGAACTCTGTGTGCAGGCCTACCTTGAAGTGTCAGCTCTGCATCTGGCAAAGGTCTTGAGAAAGGAACTGTCTAAACATCCATCAGCCATGCTACTTGCTAAAAAGTTCATGGCCTGTTTGTGTACTTCCTCTTGATACTAGCACAGAATCATTGAATTTCCAAGTGAATCAGAGGTGGCTACAGCCTTGCATTTGCTTTACCTTTGTTCTTTTTCTTCTCCTGGCAAATGATGTAGACTCCATATTCTCATTATGTGAAGAAGTGGGAAGAACTTGAAACTCTTTGGAGAAAAGGCATTCTGCAAAGTTTTGCAAGTGTGTGGTCTTCTGCACTCTTCCCTTTCCTGAGCTGACTGTGGCCCTCACTGCAGAGAAAGTGGGGTTCTACCCTGGGGCAAGGGAATAGGCCAGGTGCCAAAAAAAGAACTTTGTGGTCGAGTGAAGGTTATGCATGGTCAGGAAGTAGGTCTTTCTATGCTTCCAACATTTCAGCACATGATTTTGGCAACTTGAAGCATTGATGACCAACACCTAGAACTCTACTCAGTCCCCAGTGGGAGCTTAGTAAATATTTTAAGTAGATGATTTTGGCATAGAATTTGCCCTGTAAACCTTATGGAGAAGGGGAGACGGGCATATACCCAAATGAGCACTACACAAATGTGCTGAAAATAAGCCACAAGGAACAGCAAACAATTAGATCCAGTTGTCAGGGAGTGAAAAACAATGGCAACAGGTACAGAGGTAAGGTCAGTGTTCAGAGGGACAGCCCACTGAGTCCAGGTGTCAGAACAGAGTATGGTCTTCACAATGCTCCACTGGAGTCTAAAGCCTGAGAAAAGGCCAGGGAACCTGCCCAGTAAGTAGTGAAGCTGAGGCATTGAAATCCAGCTTGTCTCCTTCTCCAAAACCTGAGCTCTTTCTTCCACATTTTGTTGTCTTTTCCTCTCAGAAGGAGTTGGGGCAGAAGCTGGGGAGACAGGGTAAACTTTAAAAATAAAAGTGGAAGGAAATCCAGTGGGACTTCCCAGTTAGCAGCCCAGAAGTACACCTGAAACCAAGACCCAGAAACCATGACGGTGTAAAAAGAGGGTTTCCAAAAACTGACGTCCTTCCTATGTCATTTTTATTTCCAATCTGTTCACCCAGAGTGATGAACAGTAAATTTTGTCCTGCAAAATATGTCTCAGGGAACTATATGAAAAGGGAAACTATAGAGAGTCTCCATTTTTCTGGAGGGTTCCCAAAAAAGAGTGGGGGAGTCACATTCAGGAAAAAGGATAGCAGACAGCCAGGGCAAAGCCCATGTGGTCTCTTCCAACTACTAAAGCCCAGTTTTAAAGGAGAAAAGATGTCACTAGAGAGAGTGGGATGGGGCCAGTGTCATCAGGAAATGGGGAAAGGCAGAGTATGTGCAGGACTGTCACAGAGGGACGGGCAGAGAGCAGCCACTTAAAAGAAAAAGGAGGTGAAGAGCACGTCTCCTGGCAGTTGGTTCTCATGCTCTCACTGGCTGTTCCTGCCCACCTTCAACGAACTTTTTCTCTTGCTCTAGGTTTTCCAAACATTGCTATTCAGTCTCAGAATGGTCATATGAACTGTAACTACTGATTTTACAACTATACAGAAGCAATGTCTCTAAAGACATTATCAGAAATAAATATGTACCGAAGTCCAAGCATGCTGGAAGGATAGCATTGATACATAACCAGTCAGGTGTATACCTAGGAGTTCCTTTTTATATGTTAGAGCTGAAGTTTGTGGTTCCAGGAAAGTGCTTCTTACAGTTTTGTCTTCCGTGAATGTTGCAATTCTAACTTGTCAGTGATCGTAGAATTTAAGCCAAGAAGCACCAGAGTGTTTTCTTGTGGTCGAACGGGGTTCATAGTTCAGCCAGCTCTGTCTCCCTCTCCCTCTCTGTTGGTTCCAGGAAGCCTAGCATTAAAAGAGCTTTAGATTCATTTCACTGTAGGACTACAAAAATGACTATAATTCTGTATCAAATTTTACAAGACATTACCAAAGAGAATTGCATGTAGGACTTATCTCATTGTTCGGGGAGGGAGATGGCATGATGTTACTGACTGGCCAGTCCTTTGCCATCTCTTTTAGAAACATACTCTGGAACCTTAAAGGACCCTATTCACATACTTGAAAATTCCCACATTCTTCCTCTCTACCCTAGATACCACTCCTGAAGCACAGAGGGGCCCTGTCCTGTACCCCTTTGCATCTGTCCCCACCACCCTAAGTGATCTCATCCATGCCTGTGCTTTAACTGTTTCCTACCTGCTCAAGACTAGCCCTAGCTTTATCTGCCCAGTACATAAGCAGAAAAAGCTCAACCTACACCTCCCCAGACCCACCACATAAAATATAAGTACAGACACTGTCATGGTTTCAAGAATAATCATGACATGATTTGGGGTGTGGGCCATTTTGAAAAGCTGAGATATTCAAATCATTTGAATAGAATTGCCATTAGGCTGCGGTTGGCAATGATCGTGGGTTGCTTTGTGGGCCCTTCTGGTTTCCTGGTAAGTGAGCAAATGTCTAAGCCTGTGTTCTGTTTCATCAAATGAATGAATACTGACAGCATTGGCTGCTGCAGCCTGGATACTACACATCTCTGATGTCTTCTGTTTAGGTCTTAGTGTTTGGGGTTGTGGTATGGTTTGATTTTGACAATAAGGTACTTCTCTTTTTTTTAATATTTTCTGTTGTTGTTTTTTAGATGGACCTAATACCTTTATTTTATTTACTTATTTTTTGTACAATGCTGAGGATCAAACCCCATGCCTCACATGTGCTAGGCAAGTGCTCTACCACTGAGCTACAACCCCAACCCATGAGGTGGTACTTAAAATCACAGTGATAACTACTCACCAACCATGAACCCCAAGAAATTATGAGCCTGACAACAGCAGAACACCAAGTCCAAGAACATGTTGACATGTATACTTTTCTTGCACTGCATGACTACATGGGTTGGGTGTTGTGAAAAGGGCTGTTGATGAGTTAGGCACACCCTCATCACAGAGAGGCTTGTGCCCTGGGACAGTGAGAAGGTATTGACATTTTATCCCTCCTCTTCCCCAGCTAGAGACTGGTATTAGTCTGCATAGTGCTCTCTCTTGGCTGAAAGATGGACCCTAAGAAAATCTATGCAGAAAGTGGGAGGACTGACCCAATGTCCTTGCAGCCCCTGGCAATGAGCACCCCTCCCCTCAACAGATTGGGCCAGGTGGAGACAGGTAGACTGGGAAAGGGCCCACAAGGTCAAGTCAGAACCATTTTTTGCAGACATCATCATTTTTTCCTGTTTTTTGTTTGTTTGTTTGTTTTTTGACAAGGTTACTGGGGATTGAACTCAGGGGCACTCCACCACTGAACCACATCCCCAGCCCTGTTTTGTGTTATATTTAGGGACAGGGTCTCACTGAGTTGTTTAGCACCTCACTGTTGCTAAGGCTAGCTTTGAATTCGCAATTCATCTGCCTCAGCCTCCTGAGCCACTGGGATTACAGGCATGCGCCATTGTACCCAGTGACATCATCATTTTTTAGAGGAATTCCTCACTGCTGCCTTTGTCACTCTCCACATTGGACAGGAGCGAAACTGAACAACCTTTGAAGCCTCTGAAATAGTTAACCTCACAGCCCATGGTGTGAGCCTGCAGCTTTCCTTCCAGTTGGTTTGTTCTCATTTTAGACTAGTTCTGAAATACTCAGCTCTCTGGGTTTCAAGTTCTTGGCACATAGATGGGGAGAAAGCAGGAGTGCAGAGGACAGGCATAAACACAGCAGCACAAAGACCACTTAAAGCAGGAGAAGATAGTCAGGCCTGAAAGCACTCCAAAGGCCCAGCAGCCTGGAGACATTCAGGGTAGGGACAGTCTGCCCCACACATCTTCAGCTTCTCTGGGTCAGGTCAGAGGATGCATTGGTACACACTGAGACCACAGCCATGAGTCATTGGGAAAAGATCGAATCATAGGAATTGTATCCCAAATGAACAGTACTGACCTATAATATCAATCCAGCCATCCAAGAAATACAGAACCATATGTAACCCGGGAACATAATTCCAAAAGATCCTCTTAAAACTAGTTAGCATGACCCATCTTCCTTAGTATGTGCTCTTTCTTATTATTTTGATTTTTGACTAACCAGTCTTTTTTTTTTTTTCCAAGTATATTCTAAAATTGAGTCACTTTTAGATAGACAGTGAAACTAATCCCCAAACCTAACCAGATTAGAAGTGTTAGTGAAAGCTTTACCCTGGAATCCACCCACATCGATGTGCTCATGACCTGTTGGCCAGTATTTTGCCTTCTGACTTAACCACATATGGAGTCTAATCCAAGAGTTATCCACCTGCTTTTAAACTCTTGAGAGGGTGAGGGCGATGATAGAAGTTTGAGCCCAGGAATCCGAGCAGTGTTGTTTAGTCTTGGGATGGATGCTGGAATCCTAGGCCCACAAATCAAAGTTAATCATGCTATTCTTCCCAGCACATGCCATCAGCAGTGTCCCTGCCAGACTCCTATTGTTTCTCCTCTTCATTTCTAACCCCACTTCTGTGCCCTCCCCTTAATGCACCACTTTAAATATTCCATGTGTCCTTGGAAGTATGTGTCTTAAGAAAACAGCATTTTGCATGGATTTCTCCTACATAAATGTCATCTATTATACATCCCATTCTGTTCCCATTGCTGTTACATTTTTTTTATCTGTTTCCTTATGCTGTTCCTAGAGTGCACAGAAATATTTAGTATACACATCACCTATTTGTCTTTTCTTCTGTGCATGCACCCTGCACTTCCTTTTCACTCACAGACCAAGCTTCATATCGCCCCTAAGTATCTCCTTGTGCACCTATGCTCAGGAACTGACCCAGGGCTGGGGTAGCCAGGCAGTTGACACTTTTTCAACCTCTGCACAATGGTTACCTTAACATACAGCCTCACCAGCACCTGATGTAGACTGGCTTTCTCATTTCCAACAGGTTGCTCATGGTAAATCTTATCATGTAATCTGACAACTGCTAAGGGTGCGCATCTCCCCCTACAACTTGCCTTCACATCTTATGCCCAATATTCTATTAGATTTTTTTGTACTTACTGATTTTTACCAGTTGCCTGTATATTCTAGATTGTTATTAATCCTGTTGCTGTTTCAGATGTTCCAGATATCTTCTAGGATACCTCTGTGGTGGTCATTTTAGAATAAAACTACTCAGTTCAATTGTTTTGCCATTATGGTTTATTCTTTTGAGGAGCTTGTGTGAGATGTCCTTTTTTGACCCTTAAGTGTGAAGGTGCCCACCTCCTTTTCTTCTGTCAGCTTTGAGAGAGCTCAGTTTCTAGGAATGCCCTCCCAGCCCCCGCACCTCACTGACCTATGCTATGCACCACACTCTATGTGCTTCGGAACAGATTCTCATCTCATTCTAATTGTTTGCTTTTGGGGCTTCTTTCCTGGGTGGAAGGCATCTGTGGGTGTTTTGAGTTCATTCAATGCCTGGCTGCAGGCTGCCTGAGGCAGCCTGAGGCAGCTGACTGCTGCAGCAGCCCCACAGGGGTGTGCCTCCTGGGAAACTTCCACTTAGGAGGGAAAAGGCCTGGGTCATAAATTTTTTGAAGTGTTCTAGCTGATGTCCCTCAAGGGGTGACATCAGCCCTAAGGTTTTCATACTACCTCTTATCTTTCTGACCCTGAGTACGTGAATTACCACTGCCATCTTCACAGAATACCCTGAAGTACTAGAATCAAATAACCTGCCAAGGTTGAAATTGCACTTGCATCCTAGAACCAGCACTTCTGCTGAAGGACCCTTAATGAAGTCTGTACTTCCTGCTTTCTATCCTATACTCAGACTCCCATGATTCCTCACCTACCTAGTCCAGGCCATTTTAAGGCCAGCCATTGTCCACTGGGCCTGGAGAGGAATGCTGAGATGACCTTCGCCTCTGTCAGCTTTTCAGAATCTGCATCCCCTCTTCTGGGGCATGATGAGAGTGGAGTTTCAAGCAGGCCCAAGCTGGGTTTGCTGGCTGCTCCCACTAGGACAGGGTTCCCAGATGCTCACATCTCATTCCTCCCCAGCAGTGGCACCTCCAGGGTAGTAGAGAGGAGCTTTTTCTCAAACAAGCCCACAAGTAGTCTAGGGTGTGAGTAAAGACAAGATCTGCCTGGGCTTGTCTCTGCCCAAGTGATAGCAATGTTTATTTTGAGTTAAACAATACCTATTATTAGACCCACCACCTCCCACTCTGTTACTGCTACTGGACTGTTTTGCCTGATGCTCAACACCTCATTTCTCCCCAGCAGCGGCACCTCCAGGGTAGCCAGAGATGAGCTTTTTTTCAGTTCCTCACAGAAATCCCTGGGAGTTCCCAGTACAAGAAAGAGCCTCTGGGTTTTGAATGATTGAATGAATCCTAAGTTAGTGGCTTTTTAACTTTTTTTGTCTTTGACCTACAGTGTGATATTGAAATTGCCATAAAATCAATCCCATATGTAAATGTATGTCCAGCTGAAGCATTGATTTTTTAAAATTTTTTGTTGTTGTTGATGGACCTTTATTTTTACTTATTTGTATGCAGTGCTGAGACTCAAACCCAGTGCCTCACACATGCTAGGTAAGTGCTCTACCACTGAGCCACAACTCCAACAGGAAGCATTGAGATTATAGAGCAAATATTTGACATGTAGAATGCAGAATGCACTCTAGTATTTTCTATTTTTCTATTTAAAAAAAAAAAAAAAAAACAGTAGTCATAATCTGTGAAAATGATTTTGCACAGCACTCTATAGGGTTGTCGTTCATAGTTTAGAAGTCCTGGCTCTGGTGACTTTGATCCCACAAACTCATGTTGTTGTATGGAGTGTCAGTGATGAGCAGATTTCTTTGGAAGGGACTGAGTCACAGCCTCTGCCCTCCTGCCCTTTCAAGGCTGTGAGATCTGAACCTCTGAGTGTGACGTGGAGACAGGCAAGGCCCCACCCAGCCTGTTAGGGCAAGTCTCAGAGGCCTGAGAGTGCCCTTTGAAAGGGGAGCCAGCAGATCTGAGATCTTTATATTAGCTCATGCAGAACCATTGTGGGGAGACTTTTCTTTACCCTCTGTCTACTCCATGTACCATCTGGGCCCTTTGTCTCCTGCCAGACTCAGGCAGCCTTGTACCCATACAAGCCCCTTGTTTGTACCTCTGATAGTCTCCCACTTCCCTCCTTGCCTGGAATTATTTTCTCCAAACATCACAGGACTCATCTCCTCACCATTCTTAAGTCTTTTTACTTAAATACACCTCAGCAAGGCCTTCCCTGACCTCCCCACCCTTGTGAACTCAACTTCTCCCCAGCCCTGACCTTCCTTCCTGCGTTTCTCCCTTTAGCACTCATTATTTTTTTTTTCTGTATATTTTACTGATTTAACACATTGTCATCACCCCATCCCCTCCAGTTAACTTTCTGGCATCAGAGGTTTGATTGTGTTCACTTTATTCCCCAGAGCAGGACTTAAGCTTCTTAGTAAGGAACTCAGATGTTTGTCTTTGAATTTCCCTGTCAATGTCTACTTGCTGCATTGCCCAAGATATGACCCAGTGATCTGTCTTGGAGAGAAATGGTCTTTTTTTGTTTGTTTGTTTCTTTCTTTCTTTTCTTAATTTATTTTTATTGTAAACAAATGGGACACATGTTATTTCTGTTTGTACATGAAGAAAAGGCTTACTATTTGTGTAATCATACATTTGCATAGGGTAATGGTGTTTGGTTCATTCTGTTATTCCCCTCCCCCACCCCTCCCACGCCTCTTTTCCCTTTATACAGTCCCTCCTTCCTCCATTCTTGCCCTGCTCCCATCTCCCATTATGTGTCATCCGCTTATCAGTGAAACCATTCCTCCTTTGGTTTTTTGAGATTGGCTTATCTTACTTAGCATGATATTCTCCAATTTCATCCATCTGCCTGCGAATGCCATAATTTTATTGTTCTTTATGGCTGAGTAATATTCCGTTGTGTATATATACCACAGTTTCTTTATCCATTCATCAATTGAAGGACATCTAGGTTGGTTCCACAATCTGCCTATTGTGAATTGAGCAGCTATGAACATTGATGTGGCTGCATCTCTGTAGTATGCTGATTTTAAGTCCTTTGGGTGTAAACCAAGGAGTGGGATAGCTGGGTCAAATGGTGGTTCCATTCCAAGCTTTCTGAGGAACCTCCACACTGCTTTCCAGAGTGGCTGCACTAATTTGCAACCCCACCAGCAATGTATGACTGTACCTTTTTCCCCATATCCTCACCAACACCTAGTGTTGCCTGTATTCTTGATAATTGCCATTCTAATTGGGGTGAGATGGAATCTTAGGGTAGTTTTTATTTATTTTTTTGTTGTTGTTGTTGTTGTTTGTTTGTTTTTTGGGCGTGCTGGAGATCGAACCCAGGGCCTTGTGCTTACAAGACAAGCACTCTACCGACTGAGCTATCTCCCCAGCCTCCTTAGGGTAGTTTTGATTTGCATTTCTCTTATTACTAAAGATGGTGAACATTTTTTCATGTTTGTTGATTGCTTGTAGATCTTCTATGAAGTGTGTTCATTTCCTTAGCCCATTTGTTGATTGGATTATTTGTATTCTTGGGTGTAGAGTTTTTTGAGTTCCTTATATATTCTGGAAATTAGTGCCCTATCTGAAGTATGAGTGGCAAAGATTTTCTCCCACTCTGTGAGAAATGGTCTTCAGTGTTTGAATGACTACTGTGAGGGAATTAGTGCTTTTGTTGTTAGCTAATCTGACAAAAGTAAAACTGAACTTGCATTTATTCCAAGAAGACTTCACCTCCCATTTTATATTAGAAGTCCTAGTTCCTACTATACAGTAAAAAGCAGGCAGCTGTGGCCATGATGTGGCTAGAGCGTTTCCCGCTCCAAGCACAGGGAAGTCAAGATCACAGTGCTTTTATAACTTCTGTCCCTAGAGGGCAGTGTTAACACAGAAACCAGATTAGAAACCACCTATTAACCTAAATCCATTGGGGTCTATGGGAAAAAAGTGCTTGACTCTCTAATCTGCAGGAGTAAGGCTTAGAGATATCTTTTGTCAAAGCCTGCTTCTGTGTGTAGAAATGGTGGGTGTGCACACATTTTTAAAATTTAGTGTATGAAAATCAAAGAATATTTGAGAATATGAAATCATCCCCCAAAGAAATTTTCCTCAGGACTAGGGTCTTTGTTAATGATTCACTGTGCTCTAGCCTCACCACACCCAGACTGAAGTTTCTGCATTTGTAAATAAGGTGTTCTCCTGTCTCTGAAAGGAGAATCACTTTGGGGAAAGAGTGAAATACCTTATGTGAAGAACTTGGTTTCTCAGAAAGATGTGAGGACCTCAGATGGTTGCCAGACAGCATTTAAAAAAAAAAAAAATCATGCTAGAATGTTTGTCTTTTAAGAACTGGACCCCGGAAGGCTACACTCTTTTTTGTCCTCTGGGGTGTAGAGATGAGCTCCTATGGGGAACCCAGGTACTGGAGTAGAGAGGGCAACAGCCAGATTCAATGTGCTTTTCCAGTCCTGACCCCTCTACACTAGCAGCTATCCGGCATTTACCCAAGGGACTGCCATATGTAAAGCTCCTTTCATGAGGGGGCAGAGATTAGTCTACCCGCCTTGCAGCTATGGTAGAAATCACAAAGAACTTTTTTTTTTCCAAGATGGAGTCTTGCTGTGTTGCCCAGGCTGGCCTCCAACTCCTGGACTCAAATGATCCTCCCTTAGGCTCCTGAAAATCTGGGACTACAGGTGCACAAGAACATCTTAATTGAAGTAATATGCAGTACTTTCTTTCGCTGACTGCAAGCATTTACTCAGCAGCCACTTGGCAATAACTTCTTCCAGTTTAACACTTTTGACAGGGGGAGTGAGGGAGCAAAGAAAGGAACAGAAAAGAGAGAACCCAAGTTCCAAAGGCTTGAATTCAGTTGAGTTATTAACCTGAGAGCATCATATATAACTTCATTTTCTTGCAAACTGTATTTTGTATAATTTTTAAGTGTGAAGGCCTTAGAGAGAAGAAGTAATGTTCTTTAGGGGAAGGATGGAAATGCTAGGTTTCCTCTGCTCTTTTCCCTGTGTGAAATAAGAAATTCCTATGTTTGTAACTCTTCACATAGAGAGGTTTTGTTTTGTCTTGCCAGCCTTTGTTTTGCTGTCACTTTTTAGACATCTAGCCCCTTTGTGAGTCATACCTAGTGCTAGGCCCTGGAAATTCCAAGATAACATAGTGTGGTGGGGTTTGAACTCCCCAAGGTCAGGAGTTCTGCCATCTCTGTGGCACAAAACAAGCACTTGGGTAAACTGTTTTTTGGGGTTTTTTTTTTTATTTTTTTAATAGAAGAACCCTCCATGCCACTAATGACAGGGGTTATCCCATGGGTAAAGCTTGGCTATTTGGAGAGATGTAATATAACAGATGATTGCAAGATATCAATAAGAGTACTGGAATAGAGTATGAGCCAAATGCTGTAGATTCAGGAGACTGCCAACTTTTGCCTGGGTCATTTGGGTTTCCCAGAGCCCCTGGTATATGAAACAAGAACTGGCGAGTAGGCATTGCTGGAGGAAAAAAGCCATTCTAGGCCAATCACTGGACCTGTGAGGGTGTCAGGGGTGTGGACACTGGCAAGAGGTAGACAATGTTGGCCCTGCATGCTGACTAACAAACTGATTGTCTGAGCAATTCTTTCTCCTGACTGGTACCACACCACTACCCTACTTGCCTTCCCTCTGCCTAGAACACACTTCTACCAGATACCCTTCAGGATTGAGCTGGAATGCACAAAAACCCCCTTGACAAACCAGTGGAAAGAGGTACTCCCTGTCCATATTCCCACCCCTCACCTGACTTTAGTTTCCTCCACACTGCTCACTGTCCTCCTCAGAGTGTACCATTGCTTGTTTGTGGTTCTATTATTCTGGAGGGAAACTCTTGAGAAGGCAGGTCCTTTGTATACACTTACCACCACCCCCATTTTTTTTTTTTTTTTTAAATTTTGTTTTAGTTGTAGGTGGACACGATGCCTTTATATTTTATGTGGTGCTGAGGATTGAACCCAGGGCCTTACCCATGCTAGAGGAGTGCTATACCACTGAGCCACAGCTCCAGCCCCATGCACTCACTCACCCTTTTGCTGAAAGCAGTACCTCCCAGATGAACGGGCAAGGACAAGAGAGTGAGAACATTTTTGTTCCTTTCGATGCCAAAATTGTCGCCATCATCAGTATCACTCTGTAAAGAACTTTGACCCAGTTTGGTGATAGTAATAATCTCAAGCATAGTAATTTGCACATCTTAACAGATCAGAGTCCTGGCCACATTTGCAGAAGTGAGTGGCAAGTATTTACCCACAAGGAAGGGCCCAGGGCCTGGCTGGCTTTGAACGAGTGTGATTTGGTTGTGGTGTGGAAAGCTCATATCGAGCCCGTCTCTGTTTATACATGTAATGAAATCTAAAAATACGCTTCCTTCTGCTACTCTGCCAGGCGTGCAACTGGCCGAAGGTGGCAGGAACAGCTACTTCCTCACATTTGTCCAGTCCGAGATCACTGTGTGATTAGCAGGCTCCTGTCATTATGTGAAAAAAAGGGTGTCCTCAGGTTTAATACCATTCCATCCTGCTGCTCACTGGGTCAATCCCAGATCTCCAGGGAAGCACGGGAAGCAGGTGTCCCACACAGCTGCAGCTGGGCATCCAGGCCTTTGATACCCCGATGCTTGCTTAAACATAGCCTTGCCAATTGTTGATCTGTGATCTCCTCACACAAGATACCATTGTAACCTCAGGGCTTGTCTCATACCCTCGTGCCCTCGGGTTTTTCAGTGAACAATGACCTGTTCTTGTTAGCAAACACCGTGAAGGCATGCAATAGGAATAGAGGGAAACAGCGAGCAGAATTAGAGTCAGACAGACTTGAGTCCATAGCTTTGTGGCCTTAGCCAGGTTAATTTGACTCTAAACTTTCATTTTCATTTACTTTAAACTATAGAGCTGGACATGGTGGTGCATGCCTGTAATCCCAGCAACTGGGGAGGCTGAGGCATGAGGATTGTGAGTTCAAAACCAGCTTCAACAACTTAGCAAGGCCCAAGCAATTTAGCAAGACCCTGTCTCAAAATTAAAAAAAAAAAAAATTTAGAAGGACTGGGACCAGAAGAAGAATGAGAAGTTATTCTCCATTTATGTATGATGTGTCAAAGTGCATTCTACTGTCATAACTAATGAGAACAAAAAAATTTGTAGCAACCATATTTTCATGTCAACCTGTAATGAACATGTTTGCCATAAGTATATTAATAGAGTCTGGAATATTATAAAAGGTGCCCCCTCCTCGCTGCTGGGAATACAGTTCAGTGATTAAGTGTCCCTGGGTTCAATTCCCAGCACCCAAAAAAAAAAAAAGGAACAACAGAATGGGCACAGTGGCACACACCTGTAATCTCGGCAACAAAGGAATGCTAAGCAAGGAAAATCACAAGTTTGAGGCCAATCTTGGCAATTTAACAAGACCCTGTCTCAAAAAATAAAAAGGTCTGGGGATGTAGCTCAGTGGTAAAAGCCCCTCTGGGTTCAATCCCCAGACCAAACACACATACATACATATATGTATATGTATGTGTATGCACATATACACTCTGTGTGTGTGTGTGTACACATGCACACAATAGTGGTCTTGTATTCCCCTCAGAATTGCTGTGAAGATTGAATGAGATGTGTATATGAAGGCCCTTTGGGAAGATGTGTAGATTTTCGATATTTGGCAGCTCTCATTTTTATCAGAAAAACTGGAACCAGCACTGCAGGAAAGCAAAAAGGGATGGGATGTGTGAGTTTACAATTTATAGGTGTTCCTACCACAGAGCCTTTATCTCAGTTGGAGACTCATCTAAAAAGGCAAAACTAACAATGTACTTTACAATTAAAAATATTAGTAAAGTCCCTTTCTGAAGTCATATGGGAAATTATGGTACACTTTACCAAGAAAAGAGGAATATATTGACATTTCAGTATCATGTTGGTCTTGCCCAGCCCTGCCATGCTCAGTATTAACAAAACTGGGTTCTAGAAGTAGATTATGGTCTTATTTATAGAGAACTATTGAGGAATTCTAACTGGAATCTAATGCAGAGTCCCTAAGAAGTTACTTAGTTGACCTTGGTTTAGAGAGGGGTTTACTACAAAATCCTGTAGCCAGCAAGCCATCCCTCTGACAGCAGCATCCAAAATGGCCTTTTGAAATGTAAATCAGATCATTGCATTTCCCTTCTTCTTGGCCTGACTTTCAAGCTCCTCCTTACAGTGGGAGGCACCTGCTTAGTGCCTACTACCTGCTAAACTGTGGTCCCCTCTGAGCACCTTCACCTTGGGCTCCAGTACTCTGACTTCTGATTTTCTTTTGCCCCAAAGCCTTAATTTTGCCCATGCTTTTCCCTCTTCCCCATTACTGGCTGACTTCTGCTTCCCTTAGGAGCTCAGCTTAAATGTCTTCCACAGGCCTCTCCACACCCCAGATTCGGTGAACCTGCTGCTGCTTCCCACTCATAAGACCATACTCCTGTGAAATGTTCTGTCATAGTTGCAGCTCTAGACTCTATTTAATATCTGTGTTCTTCACTAGAATAGAAGCTAGTTTCTATTCTAGAAACTAAGTTTAACTTTTTTATTGCTGTTGACCCCAACATCTGCAAATAACAAATGTCTTATGATAAAAATATCATCAGACATTGGGAGTGCAATGAGTGCATAAGAAAGTCAGTCTAGGGCTGGGGTTGTGGTAGGGCACTTGCCTAGCACATGTGAGGCACTGGGTTCAATCCTCAGCACCACATAAAAATAAATAAATAAAATTAAAAAAAAAAAAAAAAAAAAAAAAAAGAACACCAGCCTAGGACCAAACTTCCTCTGCCTCCCACCCCCAGTCAGATCTGTTCCTCATCTTGTGATCCAAGTTCATGTTTCCCCCAGCTAGCTCATGTCCCAAATCAGAAATGTGGAAATCCTTTTAGGCTTCTGTCTCACCTTCATCTCTCTCAAAAACACTTTCCAATTGCTTTGTAACCATCTTCCTGCTTCTGGGTTTAGCCTCTTCAGTCCGTCAGAGTATTCTGAAACCCAGCCTAACATATTACCCTGTCTATACCCATTCCTCAGTGTTTCAGTATTGACCGCAGCAGATGCACAACTGATTACTTACCATTTCAGAGAAATTGTGTAGAACACAAGAGCCCCCATTATGTGTGGTTATTTACAAATTATATATATGTTCTACTGTTGTAACGTGTTGCAGACTTACATAAATACAGAAAATATGAAGGAGTGGGGTAAAACAAATCATACTTTTAAATAATTTTATTTAATGCTATGAAAACCTTTCCTGCTCACTAAAATATTAATCTGTGAAGTATGTTTCACAGTTAATGCTAGATTTGAGAGTCTGTTGTGTTAGATACTTGGCTGTAAAAGCTGTTAGAGCTAGAAAATATACCTCACAAAAAGATGTAGAACAGGGAAAGAATGTTCCTATGGTATGGGTGTGCTTATACACATGATTCTTACTTTATTCCACCCTGTCAAGATGTTGACTCCTGAGAGAACCCTTTTCTTTGTCACCCCCTGCTATGTGCATGTACTTAACTCTATTGTGCTACACTTGATTTGCTGGACTATCCAGCCTACACCTCCATAAATGTACCCCTTCTGAGGACAAGGATGGAATCCTCTTGCTGGTGTGTGTGCCCTTGGCCTAGGAGAAGGAACTGCTTGGAGTCCTTCAGTTAAGGAAGGAAAGCCTGCTGAACCTGCCTGGGTTTGATTTTGCTGAGGTTTTTTTGTTTGTTTGTTTTTGTTTTTTTAATCTCAAGGGTCCTGGCATATGTTTGTGTATTAGAGTTATTGTCTTTCTGGTCCTTCTGGCAGGTATGCCATTTGTGTCTCAGAAAAACAAATGGTTTTTGTTGTTGTTCTTGTTGTTTTGGTGATGTTGAGGATCGATTGCATGCCAGAAAAGTGCTCTCCCACTAAGTATATCCCCAGTCCTGGGCAAGTGACTTTGACAGCCAGAAGATAGGTGACCTGTAAAAACATAGCCCTGTGGCTCCTGAAGTGTGCTGAGTATTTGTGCAGTCAGATGCCTCATCTTACCTCAAGGCCTCTGGGGATTGGCCATCTTACCAATCTCCTGAGGTGACAAAGCAGAAAGCTGAAATTCCTGGGTTTAGATTTGGATCGAGCACAGCCCTACATCCAGTAGCTAGGTGGGTAACTTCTTTACCCTGGTGTGGGGTGAAGGTTTCACTGGAGGTCAGCCAAGTAAGATCCGAGTGCCCGGGGAATGAGCAACACAGAGTGGGCTGGGAGGAGGCAAGCAAATCTGCAGCTTCAGGCCTTCCATCTGCTTTGCCCGTTAAACATTATTTAGGCAAGAAAATGGATGGAGGGAGAGTATGTTTTCTTTTTGCTGCAAAGTAAAGACCTATTGAACATGTAGTCAGGCATCTTGATGAATTTTGAGGACTAAAGAGCATCATAAACTGAAAAAGCAGCCTCTCTGGTGGCAGGAAGTACACAGATGGGTAGCTGCCCACATTGTTAGCGGTATGTGTGCTTCCTCCTCACAGTTCCTCCTGTGCTAAGGTGCACAAAGGGATGGAAAGTGCAAGCCTCGACTGGATTGGGTAGTCAGGGTGCGCTGTACTTTGTTATTTGTCAACATGTGCTCCTACCTTACCTTCAGGGCTTTCTCATTAACTTCAGTTTGAAGAGAATATGGTTATCTTCATGCTACAGAAGCATTTCTTCTGCCTAATATTGAGTTTAGGAACAAAGTTTAGCCGCTCTTGAGAGGAGAGAATTGCACTTTAGTAAAATATATACTGTTTAGAAGAGAGAAGAGAGAATATATTCTAAAGAAAATAGAGTACCAAATATTAACTTTCCCAGCCCTCTGTTTTCTACCACCTTATTTTAATTGTGGGTTTCTATAGCTAGCTACATGATCTCTTTAAAAGGTGGTTCAGATCTTTTTCTGTTATTAGAGTTTTCCATTGTATACCATAATCAGTTAATTTTGCATTCAGTTCTTTAAAAATTAAGATATAAATGTTCCATTTTGAAAATAAAGTTCTGCTGAAATAATTTAAATATTAGTTCTGGGCTGGGGTTGTAGCTCAGTGGTAGAGCACTAGCCTCACATGTGTGAGGCACTGAGTTCAGTTCTCAGCACCGCATATAAATAAATGAATAAAATAAAGGTACATCAACAACTAAAAATTTTTTTTAAATATTACTTCTGAGGGAAGTTGACTTTTAAGATTCAAATCTTATTGGACTTTCAGCCTTGTTTTTAATCAGTTGATGTTAATGATAATATATTACTTGTATCTTATTGCTGAAAATATTTTTTGCATTTCAGTTAAAATAAAGTTGTTACTACTTATTCAGGAACAAAAAATGGTTTAGAGCTGGGTGTGGTGGTACATGCCTATAATCCCAGCTGGCTGGGGAGGATGAGCAGGAGGATTGCAAGTTCAAGACCAGCCTGGCCAACTTAGCAAGACCTTGTCTCAAAATAAAAATGTTGGGGATATAGCTCAGTGATAAAGCACCCCTGAGTTCAAACCCCAGTACAAGTACAAAAAAAGAAGAAAGATAGTTTGGGCTTTTTCTCTGGAATCCCTGGATCCTTCAGTAGGAAAAAAGTATAGTGGCTGAAAACCAACACGCTAACCCACAGGAGAACCCCTGTAGTGTTGAGTGTGAGCAGAGGACTTCCCATGATCCTCACATCACAAATTTCAGCATGGCCAAGTAGTTTTGCCACAGTGTTCATTTTGTCATAGTGCCTCATCTTGGGAATTGGACTCCTTTTTTAGAAAGATAACTGAACGACCGTGAATGCTAAGAGGCACTACCTCAACACCATGTATTGTTTTCAAGCTGTTATTTCTTGTGGGTGGTTAGTCTAGTATTGTTTGGAGAATCAGAATCCAAATACCAGCTCATCTATTCTCCAGCTGTTGTTTTTCAGCCAGTTTCCTGAAATAGTCGGGCACAAGTTCTTTTAAAAACAATTTTGTGCTGCTATACATTTTGGTAGGTAATAATTAAGTACACTGCTGATTTAACGTATTCACTGAACAGGATGCGAGTAATGGACCAAAGAGCATCCGTGTCCCTCGGAAACAGTGGCATTCAAGTGCAGACTCCTATGAGCTCATCTCTACCCCCAATTCACCCCAACCCATTGATTGGAGAATTTGTATCTTCCCACTAGAGGGTGTGAGGGCTCTCATCTTCCTGAGCCATCCATTTCATATTTCTTTCTCTTTAAATTTTATTTATTTTTTAGATAGGATGGATAGGTAGGTGAGTGGGTGGATGAATAGATAGATAATAAAATTCAAAGGGTACAATAGATCTACAGTAAAGTCTTGCCCCTGCTTTGCAGCCCCTCAAGAGCCGTCAGGATTGCCAGTTCTGTAGGTGTCCTCACAGGCAGATTGTGTGCATCACAATCTTCTCTGCTGCCACCACTACCACCTTTCTGTTATGGAACTGGAATCATCTATACCATGTGTGCTGTCCTTTGCCTCATTGGTCTCCTTAACCACACATTATGTAATAGGTAGAAAGTTCAGCTGTAGAATGTTTTTAGAATTGATGTGAAACTCTAACCTAGTGTATTTCTAGTGGCCTCTGGCATATCTCTACTGCCCGCTCCTAAATGCTAAATATTTGTACAGACGCCCTGGGCCTCACATCCCCATGGTGTGTCCCACTGGTTCCCTGTGTCATTACCATCCAGGTCAGACTCAGGATCTTCACACCTCTCTCTCCATTCAAAGCTCGGTGTTGCCGTTATCTTTGGTTGCACAAACTAGGAGATAAGTCCTTACCCTTGGTACCCACTCCCCATACTCAAGTCTGCCATCTTGCTTCCTCAATTTCTCCCCAGTTGATCACCTTCTCTTCACTTTCTCACCCACCTCCTTAGTCTGGGCCTCCTTTGTCCCTTTCTTGGATGACCATGCTAGCTCCAGATTGTCTCTTGCACTTCCATTATTTCCTCCTTTCAATCTGTTTTCCACCCAGAATTATCTTTAAGATCACCAACCTGCTGGACATAGTGACACATGTCTGAAATTCCAGCAACTCCTGAGACTGGGAGGAGGATCACAAGTTCAAGGCCAGCCTGGATAACTTAACCCTGTCTCAAAAATAAGAAGGAGCTGGGGTTGTGGCTCAGTAGTAGAGCACTTGCCTAGCATGTGTGGAGCACCACATATAAAAAATAAATTTAAAAAGGTCTACCAACATCTAAAAAAGTTTTTAAAAATAAAAAAATAAGAAGAGCTCAGATGTAGCTCAGTGGTAGAGTGCTTGCCTAGCATGTGCAAAGCCTTGGTTTGATTTTTCATTGCCATACATACAAAAAGGGGGGGAAATCACAAACCTGATCATGTCACTTCCATGCTTTTGGTGGCTTTCTAGTACCCTAGATCAAAGATCAAACTGTTAATTGCACCCAAAGATCCTGTATGGACAAGCCTTAAGGCCTCACCAGGACTGTGTGCACAGCCTGCTTAGCTACAGGAACCCACTTGCCTAGCTTTGCCTGCCAACATCGACTGCTGCTGTCCTCTTCCTGGCAGACTCTTCTCTTCTCGCCAACCCATTTAGGTATCACTGACTCATCTTTCAAATCTCAGACTTCACTTCCTTAATCTTTCCCTGTCTCCCAGACTAGGTCAGGTCCCCAGTCAAAGCCAATCTTTTCCTCCACTGTACTTATTAGGATTAGAATTTCCATTTATGTCCATGCTCATTGGATTAACATTCTTGGGGTTCTGCTGTTGTTTGGTGGGTTTGTTTTGCTTTTGTTTTTATTTTGCAATATAGGGAATCTAACCCAGGACCTTTTTGTATGTTAGCCTAGCACTTTACCACTGTGCTACATCTCTAGCCCTTTTTATGTTACTTTGAGACAGGGTCTCAGTTGCCCAGGCTGGCCTTGAATTCCATCCCTCTGCCTCAGATTCCCAAGAGACTGCGATTATAGACATACACCACCACACCAGCAAGTTCTTATTATTGGTGTGTGTTTTAGGCAGCTCTTTTGTCACTGTGACCAAAATACCTGGCAAGAACAATGTGGAGGAAAAGTTTATTTGGGGCTCACCATTTTAGAGCTTTCAGTCCACACTTGGCTGACTCCATAGTTCTGGGCCTGAGGTGAGGCAGAACATCATGACAGAGGAAAAGAGCTCAGGACTTGGCAACAAGGAAACAGAGAGCTCTGCCCACCAGGGACAAAATATAAACTTCAAAGGCACACCCCCAGGGACCTGCCTCCTCTAGCTACTCTCTACCTGCCTACAGTTCCCATCCAGTTAATCCATATTAATGGATTAATGCATTGATTAGGTTAAGGCTATCAATACTCAAATACCTCTTAACTTTCTTGCATTGTCTTACATGTGAGCTTTTGGGGGACGCCTCATATTAATCCATAACATTTTACTCCATTCCCCAAAAGCCATCTGTGAACTGAAACCTCTGAAATTGTGAGCCTCAAATAAACTTTCCATCCTCTACATTGTTCTAGTCAGATCTTTTGGTCATAGCAATGAAAAAGCTAAGTAAAATGGTATGGAACAATTTCTGCTACTTACAAAAATGTTTTATAAAATATGAAGGATCCTATATTGAAGTGTGGTGATTGTTTTAAATTTTTATTTGTAAATGAAGTTAAACTGTGAGGTATGACATTAATGGTTTATGAGTTAAACTAATCTAGACTTTTCCTCAATCCCATGCCAGAGGACTAGACATAGGGATTGGGGAGACTAAGGTCCAGACAGACCCTACCTTCAAGAAGCTTGCAGCATTTCATTTTTAAGGACCCAAGAATCTGTCTCTTGTGCTGTTTCCAGGTGTCCTGCAGCATTTCAGAAAACTTGTAGACTGGGTGGTGGGAGCACACTTTCTTTAGACTTAGGAGGAAAATATCCTTTTGGCTTCTTCTGATGCTTTTTACCCCTCCCTGTTGAGTGATGACTTTAGAAATAGCCCTGCCAAAGGGGAGGGAGAGCTGCTGGGAAATTCCAAGCCCCATGAAACTCCATTTGTTGAAGGGGGGTTTATATGGCCTACACTCACCAGAAGCTGTCTTTATCTCTGTCCTTTGTCCCCCAGGAGACCTGTAGGAAGTGTCAGGGACTCTGGAAAGAACACAATGGCCTCACCTGTGAAGAGCTGGCTGAAAAGGATGACATCAAGTACCGAACATCTATGTGAGTAATATGACTCAGAGGACTTGTCACTGACTTTTCTCTCCAGCTAACCTGCGTTTAGCCAAGGGGGAAGAGTGTTCTGTGGGGGGAACAAGCCCAAGTCATCTTGGTCTAGGGTAACCTTAAGGAAGGCACTATGCTGAGCCTGTTTCCTTGTCTCTATAGCTTCGTGGAGCTACTTCAAAAGTCATATAGCACATATGCATTCAAGAAATGTTCCCCCTCTCCTTATTGTTTAGATAAATAAGTATAGCACATCTTGATTAGATTAGATTAGATTGTACTAATGCTGCTTATATCTGTGTTCTAGGATACTGATGTTAAGATATTAAGTAGAATTGCCAACCGCCAGAATGCAAAGTGATACATCAGTAATAATAACCATTACTTGTGGGGTGCCCCATGTGTGACTGAGCACTTTGCAAATATTGACTTACTAAAATATAACAGCATAAGTTCTACAGGAGTGTGTTTCTCCTTTAACAGTTCAGTCCTACCAGACTGATGGGGTTGTCCCATGAGGTCACTCAGAGATCCAGGTTCCTTTATGTCACTGCCTCACCATTCCCTAAGCATGGTGTTCTCACTTGCATAATTGTGCCAGGGTTGTGGCTACATTTATACTCCAGCATTGGAAAGAAGGAAAAAAGACAAGTTACCAGGCTGTCAGCTTTTCTTTAAGTTGTAAGTGCTGCAGAAATTATGTATATCACCTCTGCTCGTACCCCATCAGTCAAGATTGAGTCACATGAGCAAAACCAGGCTCTAAAGACCCTCCAGCTGGGAAACTTTATGTCCAGCTTTAAGAAGTTTTGGTACAGAGAGGGGTTTGTTATTCAGAAATGAAGTGGGGAATGACATTTGGGGCAGAGTCTCTAAGTCTCCAACACAGGTATGTACTGCGATCCTCATTTTATAAGTAGGCTTCTGAGGTGCAGAGATCCCAGGTAACTTGCCCCTGGTCATACAAGTAGTAAGTGACATAGCAGGGATTTGAACCCAGGCATGTGACTTCCTGCTATGTTCAATACCACAGCTTTTGGAGGGCAGAACAATGACCCCCAGTGATGTCATCCTCACATGACAAAAGGGATTTTACAGATATGTTTAAGGTGTGGAAATTATCAGAGTGAACCTAATCTAGTCATGAGTCCTTAAAAGGAGAGAGCATTTCCCAGCTGTGGTCAGAGAGCAAGTGATGCAGAAGGAACATTGAGTCAGAGAAACATGAGAAGGACTTGACCTCACATGTCAAGTACTGGCTTTGAATATAGAGGAAGGAAGCCATAAGGTAGCCTCTGTGTCAGTTGTCCACTCAGCATCTGAGTCAGCCTAGGCACTTGGAGCAATGTGTAGCCCTCTCAGCTTGGCATCCTTCTAGATCAGCAGTAAGAGAATCAGACCAGAACATACAGATGTAAAGTGTGTCCATTCAGAATCCAAAACTCACTCAGATATGCTTCTTCCATAGTAGAAGGGGATGCAGGACACATCACAAGCTTAACTTAGGAAAGGATATCCTAGTGCATACCCCTGACCTTCACACCACCAGAGCTTCGTAGAATTACATGCTTCGTATTTCCAAGGGGTTATCTCCACTTACTGACATTCGTGTACTATAGGAATATACCCTCAGGTACCTGGTGCTTCAGGTTCATCAGGTTCTATCTGTGTCATTGAAGTAGTAGACCAGTGTATAGTCCTGGTGGAAAACAGATGATAATTTTGTTGTCAGCTGCTGGTGTTCTCTGCCATTGGACAGAAAATAAAGTGTTTTCCAGATTAGTACCTATGTACCGGTTGCCAGGAGCTATGTTTATTTGCTCAGAGTAAGAAGAGTCATCTGCAGCAGCAGCTGCAATTAGTTAGCACCTGATGACACTCACATAAAACACTGTTCTACAAGTCCAAGGACCAAAAAGAGGTCTGTAGAGAATCATCAACACTGCCTCAACACTGCCTTTTTTTTTTTTTTTTTTTTTTTTTTTTAAGAGATGGGGTGCTTTGGGGTCTTCAGCTTGCCTTCCCTTACCATATAGCCCTTCCTTGATTGATCAGAGAAGCAAAGAATCCTCCCAGTTACCAAGCATCAAAAATAAGAAATAGGGTATACACAAAGAGTTATAGGTTCAGTAACTGCTATGAAACGAAGCTCAATTTTGGTACCTTGAGTAACGTGTTAAGAAACTGCTGTGGATATAGTGATCGGGCATATGCCCAGCACATGCAAGACCCTGAATTCCATTCCTAGTACCCAGAAAATTTAAAAAATAAACAAGTCTGACTTCCTATCTCATCATGTGCTCTTTTCTGCAAATGCTCCTGTCATTTGTGACATCATCCACCACAAAGCCTTCACCATAACTGAACAAATGCCACCATCAATGCTCTTGAACCTCTAGAACCGTGTGCTAAATAAACTTTTTTTTTTTTCTAATTAAGCGCCAGGCCTCAGGAATCAAACTAAGAACTTCAAACCTGTCAGTAGTATAAAACATAACAGGGCCTGCATTTTGCTTCTCTGTCAGTTTTGGGTTTTTTTTGTTTGGTTGGTTGGTTTTTTGGTTGGTTTTTTCATATTATTTTTCTTATGAAAATTGTCAAGCATCCATGACAGAAATAATAGTACAATGAACTCCCAACAGTTATCTTTTGTGTGTGTGTGTGTATGGTGCTGGGGATTGAACCCAAGGCCTTGTGCATGCAAGGCAAGCACTCCACCAACCGAGCTATATCCCCAGCCCCTATCCTTTTTTTCTTGTTTTTAAACTGCTAAACTGCTGTAGTAATTTCAAGCAAATCCAGTTCCCTGGCAATATGTCATTTTACCATTAATTGCTTACTTTTTTCCCCTTACACAGAAAGTTATATTAATGATTTGTTATAATCATTAACAAAATTGACAGTAAGTCTTTGCTAATATCTCAGCCCAGTTTATAGCTCTCCCGGTTGTCTCAAAATAGCTTTACATGTGTTCACAATTGGTTTAGTCAATAAGGGTATCCTCCCTCCTCAACACGCTGCTTATCATTGCCATTGATTTATGGAAAACAAGGACAGACTTTTAAAGTATCTTCTAATGTTGACTGCTTTTTCATGATGTCATTTAACCTGTTCTTCTGTCTTTTCTCTAAATTAGAGTTTACATTAAAGGCTTGATTAGGTTCATATTCAAATTATTTTGGTGAGAATCTTTTATAAGAGGTACTGTGCATCTCACATTGCATCACAGCCAAAGCCACAGAGTGTCTGGTTGGCCCATTATTAATTGAATGCTTTCAGGCAAGCAAACAACATGGCCAGAGTCACTGGTTTGATGGCTATGTGGCAAGTAGCTTTAAGGAAAACAAGACTAGGGTTAAGGAGAACATTTAGAAACTACTACAATAGTCCAACTCACTCTATTATAGAGCCCCAGATTAGGATGGCGGTATTGTGGAGAAGAGAGGATGGGTTTAAGAAAGCTGATAGATATGGGTGATAAGAGCAGAAGGAATCAAGATTCTCAAACTATCAAACTAGCGGGGGCTGGGGCAATAGCTCAGTAGGTAGAGTGCTTGCCTTCTAAGCACAAGGCCCTAGGTTCGATCCCCAGCACCACCAAAAAAAAAAAAAAAAAAAAAAAAAAAGGATTCTCAAACTAGAGGCTGGGGATATAGCTCAGTAGTAGAGCAGCCCTTGGTTTTGTCCCCAGTATGGCAAAAAGAAAAGTTACCAAATTGCAAACTCTGCAGGAAGCAATCTTATTTCTAGAATTTCTACGTTATAATATTCAGACGAGATCAGGTGCATTCAGGGTGGTATGGCCATGGGCACACATTATAATATTCAAAATGCCCAGTTTCAACAGTAATGTAACAGGCATACAAAGAAACAGGAAAGTGTCACCTATTCACAGGAAAGAGCAGTAGACAGAAGCCTCCCCATAGGATACACAGACATTGGATTTACTAGACAAAAAAAAATATTGTTAGCTGTAGATGGACAAGTACCTTTATTTTATTTATTTAGTTTTATGCAGTGATAAAGCTCAAACCCAGTGCCTCACACATGCTAGAAGTGCTCTAGCACTGCTACAACCCCAGCCCTTACTAGACAAAGATTTAAAATCTACTGTCTTAAATGTGCTCAAAGAGTGAAAGGATACCATGAACAGAGAACTAAAAGAAGCTTAGCACAGTGATATATGTATGCCTATAGTCCCACCTACTTTGGAGGTTAGGCAAAAGGATTACTTAAGCCCAAGAGTTTGTGGCCGACCTACTTACATAGCAAGACCCCATCTCAAAAATAAAAAAAGGAATTTAGAGGTTATTAGTAGCAGTGTATGAACAGGTAGTGAACAAGAAGAGAATAGAGAAATAATGAAAAGAAACCCATAAAAATACTTACTGTACCTGAAGATTTCAGCAGCAGATTTGTGCAGGCATGAGAAGGAATCAGAACTGTTGAAGATAGGTCAATTGAAATTATCCAGTTGGAGAAACAGAAAGAAAAAAGAATGAAGAGAAGTGAAGAGAGAGAGGAACAGAAGGAATTTTTGAAGAAACAGTGACTGAAAACTTCCAAATTTGATGTAAGGACATGTGGAACATGTCATTTTATAGTTACAAACATTGCACCATGGAAGCACCTAGTGCAGCAGGCAGCTCCTGACAGATGGCAGTTTGTCATTTTTGACTTGTGCACCCTACACATCAGTTCAGATGATTCTGGAGATAGGTAGGTAGCCTCCCTGTGAGCTTCCCCTCAACCAGGATTGAGTCATGTGTCTTGCCCTTGCTTCAAGGGAGTCTGGGAGTGTAGGACTGTGATGTGGGAGGACAACTCTTCCAACACAGAAGTCAGACTGGCAGTGGATCTTTCCCTCCGCCATCCCCAAGGCAAGTTTTTAAAATTTCAGGGTGTGCAACTAAGGTTTGGACTCACTAACTCTAAGTTGTCAGTTTTATTTATATATATATACATTTATTTATATATTTTTATATATAAATAAAACACATAATTTAGGAAGACCTTGAGGTTTTTGTCCCCATTTTAAGTCTTTGGGATTCTTGGTAACAAACAGAAGTTATTTTTCTAAATGCTATGTGCTGGAGGCTTTATATCTTCTCTGTAATCCTCAAAACACCATGAGAAAGTTATGTTTTCCCAATTTAAAGGTGAGGAAACTGCCAGGCATGGTGTCACGTGCCTATAATCTCAGTGACTTGGAAGACTAAGGATCACAAGTTCAAAGCCTGTTTCAGCAATTTAGCAAGGCCCTAAGCTACTTAAGGAACCTGTCACAAAATAAAAAGGACTGGGGATATGACTCAGTGGTTAAGTGTCTCTGAGTTTAATCCCAAGTACCAAAAAAAAATAAAGGAAACTTAGTCTCCAGGCAGGTGGGAAATTTACCCAGGGTCAGACAGTTATCTTTGAACTTAGTTCTCAGATTTCAGAACATTAGGTTCTTTTTACTCTTTGAATGTCACCAAACGCCACAAGCAGTCATTACACCGAGAAAGAAAGACAGACTTAATGGCCATAATGTTTTTCTTTTCTCTTCATCTTCCCAGCCAACTCCAATCATGTTTTATTTTTTCAGTGAAGAAAAAATGACTGCCGCCCGCATTAGAAAATGCCACAAGTGTGGAACTGGCCTTATAAAATCAGAAGGCTGCAACCGCATGTCTTGCCGCTGTGGCGCCCAAATGTGCTACCTCTGTCGAGTGTCTATCAATGGATATGACCATTTCTGCCAGCATCCTCGTTCACCAGGAGCCCCTTGCCAGGAATGTTCAAGATGCTCCCTCTGGACCGACCCCACTGTGAGTAGATGCACAGCTGCCTATTTCCACATGAGGGAATAGAACCACACATCCTATAATGAAAACTATTTTGTATATACATGACAAATTCTTACTCATGAGAAGATACAGGAAGTTACATAGACCAGTAACCACAGGAAAAAACAAATGAGAAAGTAATCAAGAGCTGCTCATCAGAAAGTAAGCCAAGAGTGGTCACACAGGCCTGTGGTCACAACTACTCAGGAGATGAGGCAGCAGGATCACTTGAACTCACAAGTTCAAGATCAGTGTGGGCAACACAGCAATAACCCCATCTCAAAAAAAATGAATAAATAAAAGAGTAAGTAGCATGTCCAAACAGTTTTGTGGGGGCAAATTCTTTGAATCCTTTCGGGAATAAACTTTTTCCTGTGCTCTCTGAAATATTCCAGAGCTTGGCACGGTGACACACGCCTGTAATGGTAGTGACTTAGGAGGCTTGAGGCAGGAACATCTCAAGTTTGAGGCCAGCCTCAGCAACTTAATGAGACCCTGTCAAAAAATAAAAGGCTTTTAATACCTTAATATTTTTCTCCTTCCTAAGGCCAAAGTAGTAGGCCAGTTTGAGGTAGATTCTTTTGGTACCTTTCATTCCAGTGTCTCAACTGATTTGATTTATTACCTTGAAAATAAAGTATATAGAAACAGTTAATAAATAAGTAAGTAAATAAAAGACTGGGGTGTAGCTCAGTTAAACCCAGCACCCCTGGGTTCAGTCACCAGCACTGCAAAAAAAAGAGAGAGAATGATCAAGTGTGTTCCAGAAATACAAGGATGTTTTACTATTAATAACCCTTAGATGGCAGAAAGACATCTAATAAAATCAAACATCCATTCTTGATTTAAGCTTTTAAAACTGTACTTAATATTATTCTTCAAACCCCCATATTTCAAATCAGTTGTAAGCATGTATTTAGCAGTGAAGTATATGAAAGCATTCCAAATAAAGTCAAGTATAAAATGATCACTGTTTTGTTCTGAAACTGCTAGTCAGTACACTTGACTAACAGAATAAAATAGATGGTGTATATGCTGGAGAAAGTCATGGCTAACCGGATGTAGTGGCACACGCCTGTAATCCCAGTAGCTTGAGAGGCTGGAGCAGGAGGATTTCGGGTTCAAAATCCTCAGCAACTTAGCAACACACTAAGCAACTCAGAACCTGTTTCTAAATAAAATACAAACTAGGACTGGGAATGTGGCTTAGTGGCTGAGTGCCCCTGAGTTCAATCCCTGGTACCTGCCCCATAAAAAAGTCATGGCTAATGCTGATTAGCACCCACTAATGTGTATCAGACACTGTTTTAGGTCCTCATGTAAAGAAAGGCAAATTCATCATTTTAAATTTGGAGAAGACAAAATAATCAATTAGAAAGCTAATATAAGCAGTAGAAAGATGACTAAATATAAAATATCAAATACTCTTTGCAGTAGAATTACAAATCATAAAATATCCTAGAAATGAATGTGAACAAGAAGTGTAAAGAAAACTATGAAACTATGTTGACGGACATGAAGAGAGCTGAACATATGCAGGAAGTATGATTTGTTCTTAAAATTTTTTTAATATTAAACAATTGGTTTTAGAATCACATTAAATTAAAAACAAGCACAATTTGTTCTAAGCTGATCCTAAGGACAATAACATGATAATATGCAAAGATTTGTTCTATCAAAAGGTGATTCAGGGGCTGGGGATATAGCTCAGTTGGTATAGTGCTTGCCTCGCAAGCACAAGGCCCTGGGTTCGATCCCCAGTACCCAAAAAAAAAAGGTGATTCATATCAGAGTTCCCCCACTGACTTGGAGCAAGTGCATTAAGACCCACAGAAAGCAGGCCTGGTGACAGATGGGTCCTCTCAGCTTTCCCTGGGGAAAGTGAAGGTGGCCTGGGTGTCATAGTCCTCAGAGGGGCATGCGGTATTATAGAGAGATCATCTCTCACCAGAGTCACTTAGAAATCTAATGGAATTCACTTCTCAAGTAGGATTCTTTTCTTTTTTTTTTTTTTCCAAAAAATGACTGGTTTTGCAAATTAGACTAATTTTTACTAAAAGCTGATCTAACCAAAACCATGTAGACTAGGACAAGCATAGATAAATATATCAAAAGAACTGGAGAAATGACAGATTGAGTCATTTGTTCATTCTTAACTGGACAGTGGTTTCAGAACTGGTCTGAACAGAATGCCCCTATCCTCATTGAATGTATATTCAAATGCATTATAAAACAAGAACCTTCCATGAAGTTAGTACTAAATCAAATTTAGTACTGTTCATTCAGAAGAATCAGAATGAGGGTAGTGAGGAAAGACAGGGGCTGGAGGAGGCGGCCATTTCAAATGAGGAATGCGGGCAGCTGTTTCTGAGGGCAGCATTTGCAGTAAAACCTGTAAGAGCAAGGCCACTGGGGAAATCAAACAAACTGAGCATGTTTGGGGACCAGAAAGAAGGCAGGTATGGCTTATAGATGCTGAGCTGTGGGAGGTGAGAGGAACCATCCTGAACCCCTGCTGCAGGGCATTACAGGGGATTGTGTTTTCAAGATCATACTGGCTACTATTATATAGTGAGGGCACATTTGAGAGTTTTTGTGGGAGACTTGGCTAACCACTGGGAAATACCTCAGGAAAACCAAGAAGATGACTTTTGTAACCTTGGAGCAGAGAAGGTCCTTCTTAGCATTATATCAAGGCCACTAAGAAAATATAAATTCTCACTGGGCATGGTGGCAGCCCAGGAGGCTGAGGCAGGAGGATTGTGAGTTCATAGCCAATATCAGCAAAAGTGAGGTGCTTAGCAACTCAGTGAGACCCTGTCTCTAGATAAAATACAGGGTGTGGCTCAGTGGTCAAGTACCCCTAAATTTAATCCCTGGTATCCAAAAAATAAAAAAAATAGCATTCTAATTGGCAAGACACAATAAGCAATGATAAAGATAAATGGAAAACTAGGGGAAATACTGGTAACACATATATGATACAGATAAATATTCTCAATATGTAGAGAATAAAATGACTCGATAAGAAGTCAGTAAGTGTTCCCTATATTAATAGGGATTGATTTGACTCAAAAGAACATGAAGCCTAAAAATGGCAACAGGGCCTGAGGGTGTAGATAGCTCAGTGGTAGAGCTCTTCCCTGGCACAAGCAAGGCCCTAGGTTCAATCCCCACCTCTGGCATGAGGCTGTGGGTTCAGTTCCCAGTACTGCAAAAGAACAAAATAAATAAAAATGTCTTACTCCCTCATGTGTGCATGCAACAGTGGATCCTAGAGAAGAAATAGCAGCTCTACCAGGCACCTCAAGCTCCACCATTCCTTTAGGGCCCATCCCTGTGTGGTCATGGTCTAGAGAGAGCCCTGGTTGATTAAAGCAGGAGTCAAAAGGAATGTTTTGCTTCCAAAAAGCTGCCTCAGGTCATTTCTACTTTGATTCCATTAGCCACAACTTAATCCTATGGCCTTCTGAACCTGAAAGAGACTGGGAAAGTCTTCTCTTTATTAGGTCAGGATGGCACCAACTAAATTTCATTATTGTAGGAGAGGCAGATGTTCTCCTGGGGAATCAGCTCAGTCTGTTCTCTGTAGCTGAAAGAGATGGACAAGGAAGTGAAAAAGGAATTACAAGTAGGCAGTAAAGTTAGAACAAACTGCTTTTCTATCTACCATAATCCGTTTTAGAGTTGTAAAACTGATGCCTCCTAATAATCAAATAAGTAGAAATTAAAATATAACACATTGGTGGAAGATATTTTTCAGATTGACAGTAAAAGTCCTATTGGGGAAGACATGGGGAGATGGTGCCTCAGACATTAGTTAGGAGTATAACTGATATATGGGACAGGAGAGTGTACAAATCAGAAGGGTTTTTTGCAGTTTTTGTTTGTTTGTTTGTTTTAATTTTTGTTCTCGTTTTTGTTTTTTGTGAGAGTCTCCCTGTGTTGTCCATGTGGCATGGGAACTTGCAACCTTCCTGTCTCAGCCTCCAAAGTATCTGGTACTATAGGCATGTGCTGCTGCACCTAACCAGATCGAAAATGTTAGTCAGCCAGGCTCAGTGGTGCATGTCTATAGTCCCAGCAGCTCAGGAGGCTGAAACAGGAAGATCAAAAGTTCAGGGCCAGACTCAGCAACTTAGCAAGGCCCTGTCTCAAAATAAAACATAAAAGGGCTGGGGAGGACGGGGGTTATGGCTCAGTGGTAGAGCGCTTGCCTAGCATGTGTGAGGCACTGGGTTCAATCTCAGCACCACATATAAATAAATAAAGGTCCATCAAAAACTAAATATATATATATATATATATAAAAAGGATTGGGGATATGGCTCAGTGGTTGAGTACCCTGGAATTCAATTCCAAAAAAAGAAAAGAAAAGAAAGAAATGTTAATGTCCATTCCTTGACCTATAGCTATTCCACTTATTAGAGAAAATTATGCTAAGGAGTCATTGGACAAGTTCACAAAGATCTTCTACAAAACTGTTCATTAGTTGAAGTGGTGTAAATTAAAAACCACATTTAAACATACCAAAAAATAGGTGATACATTTAATTTTATATGTGTTCATATTAGAATAATACCAAAAATATCATGCTACATGTATATTTTAAAACATGGAGGAGAAAAACATGGGAAGATTGACACATAGAGAATGAACAGCATGGACAGACCAAGCTGCCATGGGGCAGGTGTCAACAACAAGGACTGAAGACTGTGGAACCCCTCTCAGTATGAGCAGGACAGTTGGGCCCATCACAGGACTGCTGCTTAGCTTCAGCTTGTTATCAGGTGAGACTGCTCAGAGTTGTCATGGCTTCCAGTTCTCCTGAGGCTGGAAATCTGTGTTTTAAGGTGAAATCTCCTGGTTTAAAAAAAAAAAAAAAAATGACCATTTATCCACATATCTTGAAAACACTGTTCAGGCCAACACCTACTAAGCCAGAGAAAAGATCTGTACCTCTAGTGTGTACCTCTCTAACATTCTTACAAGAGAAGGTGCCAGGTTCAAAGGCTGGCCACTGGGTGAAATTCACAGCAGACCTTTCTGGTATCCAAGGGCAGGGTAGCCTAGAGGCTGATCTCTTCCCATGTTAAATAATACATCATCCTCAGAGCACCACAGTGTGAAAAGCAGTCAGTCCTCCTAGAAACCATGTGGGGAATGTCCTACCTCAGGAATCACTGATCTTGATGAACCAGTGATACCCTCCACATCCTGCCCTTCTGTCATCAAGGAAGTATATGGAAGAAAGCGAGGCCTCTGCACAGGAAGAACAGTCATCTTCTGTTGCTGATTTTGGGGGAAGGCACAGCCCCCAGTAGGAAGTGCTCATCAGGTAGTGCACAGGGCCCTCTGAGACAGGCCTTTCTGCCAACTCCCTTTACCGTCTCTCCAGCTAGCATCTGTAGAACTTCATGAGGAAATAGGGTCCTTTTTCTTCAGCTGAAGCTTCCAGACCCTAACCTTAATTTTATTTCCAAAAATAAAGAACAGAGTGGATGTCGCCACATGAGGGCAGGTGTTTATCAGTGTGGCCTATTCTCAACACTGTTTCTCTCTGCTCTGTTCACTCTTGTTCTGGTTCTTCACCTGCAACTCTCTCCCCCCATACCCAGGTATGGAAGTGATTATAAAGTTTTCTTGTGCACTGCCACTTTGTCTGACTGCCGCAACATGCACCTCTCCTGTTTTCTTGTCGAATCGTCATCTAGCCTGAAGAAAGTTCTGTCATTGTTCAAATGAAGTTTGAGAGGAAGGTCAAGCAAATACAAATTCCTCCAATTTCCTCTGCTTGCCATACCCAGAGATTTTGTTCAATTTGTCCTGTTCCCATCAAAACAGGGATCAGCCTGGTTTCCTTGATTCTCACCAGGAGACCGATTAAATTCCACCCCAGCATCTGTTGGGGCTTCTGAGAACACAAAGCCATTCAGAAGAGCAGTGAAACAAAGCTTGCCCTGTCCTGCATGCCTGTTCTCTGGCCTCATTAGTCGATGGGGCCAGAAAGGATCTCTCATCAGCAGCAAGGGAGTTGTCCCTTCATGATTCGGAAAGAAGTGAAATTCTCATCCTAAATGATGGGAGATTTCTCAGGAACCTGAACTAATACCATACAAAGAGCTCATATGGTAAATAATAGCTTTGTATGTTTGTTACCAAACATGAGCCAAAAACAAGAGTCTTATAAAAAGAAGCTATTTTCTTTAGGAATGAGGAAAAACTAAAGCAAATGCAGCCATAACAGGCCACAGCTTTCTGTATCAAAGATAGAATGCAACACCAAGCCTCAGCATGTAGAGGAACAAGTGGGAGAATTATCCTGGACATTACTATTACTCTACCCAACATCTTGACTCTTGTCCACATGTGGCCACAGCAGTGGCAACTAAAGGAACTATATCCCTGTGTCACTGTTAGGAGCCATGTTCAGAAGAACATCACCTAGCAATCTGGATTCTGGAAGTATAGCATAATTCATGATAGCATGCTCTCTAAATAAAAAAAAAAAGTCCGTGTTTGTCTTGAGTTTGGGCTGCAACAAATCGCAGAGAATTGTCTTCAACAACTTTTTTCTTTTAACATGACAGTTTGAAGCCTGGTCTAATAAAACCCAAAGACTTTTACAGCCAACTCACAAATTCGTGGCATTACTTCCGAGCCATTTGGTTCGTAGAAGGTAGACTCATTTTTCCCAGACCAGCAGTAGGTTGACCCTCACACTCGCATGCGTTCATATATTCTATTTTGTAATGGTGCTCTAAGGCAGATGAGTCCTCCTAGGCTCACAAATGAGGAAACCTACTAGGGATTGAAGCCAGTAACTGGCAGCTCAGTTTCCATCCCAGGGCCTCTGTCCCCCAGACTGCCTGCTTCTTGCGTGAAGAGCATGACATCCTCCTGCAGGTCAGGCATGGGGACAGCACCAGCATTTTTGAAGCCCTGGCTTGAGCAGTCAGGGAAAAAAATGTAATTGCACAGGATCAATGGAGGAAGAAGAGTAGTTAAGAGCATTGATGAAGAAAAGGTAGAAACCCAACAAGGCTTCAACATTTTTTCTTAGCATCTTCCTTCCTCCCTCCCTCCCTCCCTCCCTCCCTCCCTCCCTCCCTCCCTCCCTCCCTCCCTCCCTCCTTCCTTCCCTCCCTCCCTCCCTTCCTTCCTTCCTTCCTTCCTTCCTTCCTTCCTTCCTTCCTTCCTTCCTCTCTCTTTTTTTTTTTCCTCCAAAAGAAAGAAGAGTAGGGAAATGAGCCCACGTTATTGCACATCACCCAACTTTCACAGCTGGCCTTGGCTTTTTATTTCTAGTCACTGTTCTAAATATTGTTTCCATTAAAAAAAAAAAGGAGTGTGTGTCATCTCTGAACTTGCATGGAATCTGGCCTTGGTTTCTTCAGCCTTCCCTTAGAGCCACATACACAGCATTGTGCAGCTATTGTATAAGACTTGGCATGGAGTTGGGGGTACCAGTTTCCCATTTTGCAGTTGAGGAAAATGATGTTCAGGTCCTGAACCTAAGTAGCTCCTTCCACAAATACAGGAGATGCCTGAGAGGTGCCCATGGGGTCTCTAAGCTTTGCGGAGCACTCTCGCTGGACAGCAACTCCACTGAGCAGGTTGCAGATGGTGGAAGGGGCCTGTAGGTCCTCCACCTTTGACCACATCCCAGACTGGATTTTAATATTACCAAAGGACTTTACAAAGGCAGAACAGTGTGTTGAACATGTGTGTTGGTGCAGTTTGTCTTCAGCAAATCCCAGCAGGCCCCAGCCTGAGCACTTGACCCTGACAGGAGTCAAAACATGGCCACATTCCACCCCGCCTCCGGGTCCTTTTGGAGGAGGTGCTCAGGACAGAAAGGCATTTGAATGCTAGGCCTCTTTGACCCAAGGAGACTGCTGTAGAAGCCAGAGGCCAGCCTGGAGCCTGTGAAATCCAGCATGTTGTCCAGTTCCTGCTGGCCAGTCCAGCCCAGCTGCACAGCATGGGCCTCTCAGAGCCAGTCTTCCCAGACCTGATACTCGCCCTCCCCCACCATTTCCTGTTGCAGGGAGACAGCTGGGGGTGGGGGTTAGGGTCTGCTGTTGCTGAGGGATCTACAGCCAGATCTGGGAATAATTTGAAACTAAATCTTGGCTCTTTGGAAGTCTTTCATGAAGTCATTGCAAGTTTATTAACAACAGCTGTGGCCACACCTGACCTGGATCCCAGCCCCAACCCACTCCCAGAATCACAGGAGGGGAGGTAGCAATTTGCAATTCTGGGTCACCTTTAGGGAAGAGTAAGTTAATGAAGTGTCCCATACTTCCCTGTGGTCACAGGAGGCTGGTGAGCAGGCAGGCAGATGGTCAGCCCTGGTGACCAGAAGTGTTGGAAAAGAGAGGCTCAAAGGACTTTTGAAAGGTTTTGGCAAGAACAGCTCTGTGCCAGTGCTCACATGTCAGCCTTGGGAGCCATCAGCTGTGGCTGGTGGTTGCTGTTAACATCTGACCTGTAAAAATATTCTTTGTCCCCTTCAACCACTTGCAGTTTCTCTTCCTGCATTTTCTCCTGTCCAGACCTTCCAGTGTGAACAGAGCTATGGGGCTTTGTTGTTTAGGGACAAGGGAAGGGTGTTTTTTTCATTTTCTATTCTTAATTAAAACCTCTCTGTGACTTCTACCTCACTTCCTGCGAATTTCTGGAGCAGCTGGGCCCCTGCCTTCTCCCCTCCCCACTCACCCCACATGCACGTGAAGCAAGCCTGCCAGAGCCTTGTGTGTCAGGCCCAGCACTTTTCTGTATCCTGCTGAGCTCAGAGGAATTCAAGGGAAGGAAATAAACCTCTCCCTGTTAAAATGCAAAAATGCAGCCCTCATTTCTTCCTGTAAAGCACTCTTCCAGATCTGTAGTAGACAAGGCTTCACTCCACTTTCTGCTTTGTCCTTGACACTGCACAGGGATGCTTTGCCCACCATGGGACAGTTCAGACACTTCTTTCCCAGTCCTCATTGGGATTCGTTGGGATCCAAGAGTTCTTCTAAGACAACCATGGGCGTATATTAATAGGGGCACTAGGTGGTTTCACTGCCACCCAAGCCTGATGTGTTGTCATACCCAGTCTTTTAGAGACCCTGTCAGTCTTGGAACATCTTAATCACTTACCACTGTCTGCTCCCTCCCATTTGGTGGATCCGAAATTTTTTGACCAAAAACCAGGCACAGTGATATGTATCTTTAATCCTAGCAACTTGTTTGGCTGAGGCAGGAAAATCTCAAGCTCGAGGTCAGCTTCAAGAATTCAGCAAAATGCTATCTCAAAAAATAAAAGAAAAAGGGCTGGGAATGTAACTTAGCAGTAGAGCGTCCCCTGAGTTCAGTCCCTAAGACCGCAAAAGAAAAGCAGGGAGAGAGTTTTCCCCAAGATTGGAGGGAGCCAGAAATAGGGCATAGAAGGGAACTCATTCAGGCCTGCTGGATCCTTTTCAGTCCAAAGGCCAGGGAAGATGCTGGAAGCAGGCCACCCTTGGACCTGTGTACCGTGGCCTGGGGGGACGGGGGCACTCTGTAAGGGCAAGGACATACGCAGCAGGCTGGTCCTCCTGCAGTCCTCCTCTGCCAAGGCAGACCAGCCATGAAGGGAGCCCAGGTCTCAGGCAGGCCTAGTGAGCCTAACAGCCCGGTCTGGAGCATGTAAGCCCAGACCTCCTGCCCAGTCCCCACTGATTTTAATAGGTCTCTGCACCTCCGAACCTTAGTGTCCTCTTGTGAAATCCCTTCTAGACCCTTGTGCATGGATTTTTGCTTTTATGCAGGCTAGCAGGCGCAGAGCATGGTCTTCCAGGATGAAATTGCAGTGGATTTTGTTTTGTTTTGCATTTGGTTTTGGTTTTTTGTTGGCGGTTTGATTTGGACTTGGGTTTTTGGTTTGGTTTGGTTTGGTTTGGTACTGGGACTGAACTCAGGGGCACTCTACCACTGAGCCACATCCCTAGCCCTTTCTACATTTTATTTTAAGACAGCCTCTCCGAGTTGTTGAAGCTGGCTTTAAACTCGCATACATCTTTTTTTTTTTTTTTTTTTTGGTCATTGTTACCTAAATAATACAGTATAGCAACTATTTACATGGCTTTTACATCTTATTAAGTATTATACATGACCTAGATATTATTTAAAGTATACAGGAAGGTATACTATCATATATAACCAAAAAGAATCAGTAAATTAAAAAGTAAATATACTAGAAGGGGCTAGGATGTAGCTTAGTGGTAGATCCCTTCCCTGGCACACACATGCTCTGGTTTAATCACCAGCACCACAAAAGATAAAGTATACCAGAGGGTATACATAGATCATGTGCTAATACATCATTTTTTATAACAGACTGAAGCATCTGCAGACTTTGTTATCTTCTGGAGTTCCTAAATCAACCCCTTGCAGATAGCAAAGGACAATTGTAATGACCTTTTTTTAGTGAATAAATTCCACCCCTGGTTTTTTTTAATGACAGAAAGAGAAAATTCCCTGGGACCCCCTGGCCTTCAGGTAACTTGGTGGCCTCATAAGAAATGCCTCAGGCAAGGACACCTTCAAGTATGAATTACCATCCTGGGGATAGGCTGACATCAAAGGGTGTGAACATTACCCCTGGTCAGAGGTGAGAGCGGTAGACCCTTGTCTACAATGCAGGTTTCTGGCTCAACTCAGGTGAGGTTTGTGCTCTCCCGTTGCCTGCTCTACTGGGCAAGAGGGCTCTGCTGGCTATTACCAAAGGCCACACACCAAGGAAATCTGTCAGAGCCATTGACTAGGGCATCTTAAGGGGCAGCATATGCACTGTGGGCGGCTTAACCCAAGAACATCAGAATTATTTGTGAGGATGCCCAAGAGCACAGCCCCTTTTTTTCCTTTCCCTGCTGCTGAGCTTCTGGAGCTGCATCTTGCTTTGTTTGGTTCTGCTACTTCTTGTGTTTTAGTGGAAGAGACCTCAGAACTGCGCCCACCCTGAGGAGAAAGAACCTGCGGTGTTTTGGCAAAGAGGTTGAGCCTGAAAATAACCACTTCTAACTTGGGCCATCATGGACTGGGCCTGGGGTCTCCCTCACCAGAGTCTTCAACTCAGAAACCAGCAATTCCAGTGGTCAAGAGCTCTGAGTCTGGGCTGCCTAGGTAGATCCTCAGAGCCCTCATCTGTAAGGTGGGGTAGTGCGTGATGCCTCTCTAACGGAGGGCTGCACAGAGCACTCTGTGTCACCACTACTGTGCTTGGCACTCTCAAGAGGCCCTTCACCACTCACAACAAGCCTATATTAGAATGTACAGCTTGCACATTAGGCAGTGGGAGTGGGGCTGGTCCCTGAACCCAGACCTGGAACTCCAAAGTCATAGGTGTTTCCATCCATCACGCACACCATGGCCTTACTGTGTAGAAGCCAGTGATGCTTTAAGTGTCAGGTCATGAGCCCCCACCGCTAACTCTGTGGTTGAGTGGCTTCAGCCCTAATTTCCTATATATAACAGTCCGGGGGAAGGAGAAGGTTAGGCCTCTCTGTCATCTTCTTTCCTCCTATTGTTCCACATTTCCAGCTTCCCAGGGGTGTCCTAGATTTGTACCAGGGCAAACCCTTTCCCACTGTTTCCCCCGACCCCCACCGTGACTAGAATGTCTCCTGAGGGAACTGTCTTCCAGAAGGGACTCAGTTGCCATCTGTCAACCAGTCCAAACCCAAGAAGGACTGTAATGAGTGGCCAGAATCTACCTTAACCTAGTCTTCCGTGCCTCTTTTTTTAAACAGTATTAACGTAGCAGTAAATATATATAAGATAAAAATTGCCATTTGTATGTGTGCAGTTCAGTCTGTCTTTGCTCTTGACATGAGGACCTTGGAATGCTGAAGGTGGAAACTGCTTGTGAAAGAGTCTTCCACACCAAGTAAAACAAAGTCTTCCCTTAAGTCTAGCACTGGCTAGAAGTGTCCCATTTTTTTCCTAAAAAAAATTTTTTTTTTTTTTTTTTTCCAATTCAAATTGCTAAACAGCATCCTATGACTTCAGCCATTTGGAGAAAGTTAAAATCTGAGACATCTAATCCACTGACAGTTGACTCACAAATTATGGTAAAATCATGTTGAACACCAGAATTTTTTAGTGAAATACAGACTGTTTTTAGATGCTGCAGGTGCTGCCAGACTCCCAAGGCAAGGATTGAGGGAAGTGGCCTCCAGGCCCCTTGCCAAATCAGAATGCTTGCTCAGAACTCTGGGAGGAGTGGAGTTCTGGAGCCCCATTCCTGTGGGCTCTGAGACCATGCCTCAGGAAGAACTCAGGAGGGCAAGCAAGGACCCTGCCCCTGGGTAACTTCTGCACTGTCCTACTGAAGCTGGCAGATCTGTCACAAACTTGGCTCATACCAGCCTGTGCCAGAACCTCAGCCCTCCCAAGGTAGCTCTCAGCTGGGATTTATCCAGGAGGCTGGGAACCTGCCACAGGAAGCCTCATGATGGAAATCAGTACGCAGCCACATGCTCACACCCTAAGCACTGCCACCAGCAGCCTGCCAAAGGGGAATTCTCTCCAGTACCTCATACTTTATTCCTACCGACTGGTGTGTCATGACAGTCTTGAGTGGGTGAGTGGCCAGTCTTCACTGCTCTGAAGTTTCCCAGCACTGACCAGACCCATGCAGGATGCCAGCTAGAACTGGTCGCAGCACAGACCTTGGCTCCATGAGGGAGGGAGCACAGCTGCCTCTCTGTGTCCTCCGTATCTAACACGGTTCCTGGGGCAGAGGGCTCAGCATACGGGTTTGGTGAAGGAATGAACATTCCCCTGGCTTTCAAGTCACATAAGCAATGGGGACAAAGGAACCTCAAGATAACTGCAGCTTATCTCCAGGAAAACTATTTGAATGACATTGTGGATAGAAGAGATAAAACTTTGTCCCAGTTCAGCACCTAATGTTCACCCTAACTTTGAACAAGTCTTTTTCTCTGGGACCTCATCTCTGTGCCCTAAGGAAGTTGGAATGGATGATTTCTAAGGTGCCTTCTTGTGCCGTCAGAGGCCTTAGGTGTCCCAGGACTGATGGGCTCAACTACAATTAGGTGTGGAGTAGAGGTGGGGTTGAGGTGGAACAGTGGGGTACTGATATTAACATATGGCCAGAGTCGGGAAACCTTTCTTACTTGAACAGTAAAGAAGCCACTGAGATTTTGAGACTCTATAAGGAGTATGAAGTGATAGGAATATGTGAATTATAAAAGGATCAGTGTTTCTAACATTCTGTTAGTAAAAGCAATGATAGTGACCCCACCCCCCCAAAAAAAAGCAACTAAGAGACAAATATTGGAGGCATCTCCCAATCCTGTCTCGCATTTGTTTTTCTTGGGACATCTCAAGTTTCTAAAATCTCTATCCCTCCCATTTTGTTAGTTCTTCTGCCCCTTGGTAATGAAGCTTGCTTTGTGCTGAGGCCTGTACATCTGTGCATGCCCTAGCCCACTTAGTCCATACGACAGCCCACTTTGTAGAGGAGGCCCTGACACTTAAGATATTGGAATTTCCCTTGGCCACAGCTGCTTCCCAGTTTTCTTAATCACTTTCCTTTGTTTCTTTGCTTATTTCTTTTTCCCAAGGCCAATCACTGACTCAAAAGAGGTTTTTAGCTCCTAATCCAGAAATCTCATAGAATGTATCTCAATTTTCACAAAGGGACCTTCAAACTGTATCCACCAAACCCTGTTGAGCTACTGGACCCCTGTGGGTTAACTCTTGATCTGTCTGGGATGAGGCATTCCCCCTTGTATGATGTCCTCAGAGGCTCAATGACCATGTCTTAGGAATTTTGTAGAGAATTTGTATTACCTGGGAGGTGGACATGGTGACTCCTCTCAGACATCTGTGATGGGCATGGGCATTTTGCAGCTCCTAAGTACACAATGGGAAATTCCCTTTGCCTTGTCAAAGCACCTGCACATAGGTGAGCTTCCTCCTGCTGGAAAGACTTGGTTATACGGCAGGAATTTGCAAGTGTCAGGGTTGGAAGAAGCTTATGAGACCATTTAGGCCAAACTTAACCATGTGGCAGCTGAGGCCTAGAGAATGTACTAGCTTTTTGGGGTCTCCCACTATTGCCTTAGAGCCCACATCATGAGGGACCCTCATAAAGTCCTTTATCTCCGAAGCCAAGGGGATATGTTGTATCACAGCATTTTCATTCCATTTGGATGATTTCCTGTCTCATTGTTAGTTCAGAATGTAACCAGTGAACCTAGAGCAGCATCTCACAGAGAAGTACCTCAGTACATCTGTTGAACAAAATTCCTGACTTCAGAATTATTAAGGGTCATAATAACCTTGTGGTGAAATCACTAATTACTATCTTGTCTGTGACATGACTCACCTGCTGTGAAAAAGTGCAGTCTACCCACTGCTTGGTGCTCTGATGAGGGACCCGGGGCTACATTCTTTGCAGCTCATGTGTGTCACTCTGATCCTCCTTTTGCATCTCGGAAGATTTGTGGATGTCATCAGACCAGCAGGAGAAGTCCGGAGTTCTCATAGGTGTTCCAGCCCAAAACAAAGGCACAGGCTGGTTAGGCCTGGATGCTTTCTCTGGGAAATACATGTTTCCCATAGACCTCTTACCTTACTGAAACTTGCTCTGCCCACCTCCCTCTGTATTGAGGTTCTGAGCCCCTCCCTCTCCTTCTTCTCACCTTGACTACTTTTAACTCCTGGAGAAGCTACAGGAAGACCCCAGGAGACAGGACCCCTTCCTGTGGTCAACCCTCTCTTTCTCTTAGTCTGCAACGGTGCCCTAACTCTGCTCCTGGTTGGCCCTCTGCCCTGTCAAAGATCCCTTGAGACCTGCTGCCCTCTGTGGCCACTCTGGCCTTCAGTTCTGACTGGGGCCAGGAAAGATAGCCCCATCTCCATGGAATTTTTCAACCCAATGAATTTTTTTTTTTTTTTTTTTTTTTTTTTTTTTTTTTTTTTTTTACATATACATTGGTTTATTTCTAATATTGGACTAATGAAGGATATAGATGAATACCAGTTGGGAGAAATACATAGGGCAAGAGATGTGGAAAGGATGTGAAGCTTCAGTGCCTTCTGTAGGGCACGATCTTTCAGAAACCTCCACATGCTCAGCAATCTGGAATCTTGTTAAATCCTATTGTTTTAGATTTTTTTTTAATTAAAATATTTTTTTTTACAGACATATTTTGATTCATTGTACACAAATGGGGTACAACTTTTCTTTTCTATGGTTGTACACAATGTAGATTCACACCATTCATGTAATCATACATATATATAGGGTAACACCGTCTGTTTCTTTCTGCTGTTTTTCCATCCCCACCCCCTCCCACCCATTTTTCCTCTACACCTTCCAAAGTTCTTTCATTCTTCTCGTCCTACCATCACCCCCCCCTCCTTATATATTGCCATGCACTTATCAGAGAAAACATTCGGCCCTTGGATTTTGGGGCTTGACCTGTTTCACTTAGCATGATATTTTCCAACTTCATCCATTTACCAGCAAATGCCGTAATTTTATTGTTCTTTATGGCTGAGTAATATTCCATTGTGTATATATACCACAGTTTCTTTATCCATTCATCAGTTGAAGAACATCTAGGTTGGTTCCACAATCTGCCTATTGTGAATTGAGCAGCTATGAACATTGATGTGGCTGCATCTTTGTAGTATGCTGATTTTAAGTCCTTTGGGTGTAAACCAAGGAGTGGGATAGCTGGGTCAAATGGTGGGTCCATTTCAAGTTTTTTGAGGAATCTCCATACTGCTTTCCAGAGTGGCTGCACCAATTTGCAACTCCACCAGCCATGTATGAGTGTGCCTTTTTCCCCACATCCAACACTTATTATTGCTTGTGTTCTTGATAATAGCCATTCTAATTGGAGTTAGATGAAATCTTAGGGTGGTTTTAATTCGCATTTCTCTAATTACTAGAGATGAGTACTTTTTCATATATTTGTTTGATTCCCTGTATATCTTCTTCTATGAAGTGTCTGCCCATTTCCTTAGCCCATTTATTGATTGGGTTCTTTGTATTTTGGGTGTAAAGTTTTTTAAGTTCTTTATAAACTTTGGAGGTGAGTGCTCTGTCTGACGTGTGTGTGGAAAAGATTTCTCCCACTCTGTAGGCTCTTTTTACATTATCTATCATTTCCTGTGCTGAGAAAAAACTTGTTAGTTTGAATCTATCCCATTTATTGATTCTTGCTTTTATTTCATGCACTATGGGGGGTCTTGTTAAGGAAGTCTGATCCTAAGCCAATGTGATAGAGATTCGGGCCTACTTTTTCTTCTATTTGGTGAAGGGTCTCAGGTCTAATTCCTCAATCCTTAATCCATTTTGAGTTGAGTTTTGTACAGGGTGAGAGATAGGGGTTTAATTTCATTTTACTGCATATGGATTTCCAGTTTTCCCAGCACCATTTGTTGAAGAGGCTGTCTCTTCTTCATTGTAAGTTTTTGGCACCTTTGTCTAGGATGAGGTTACTTTACTTATGTGGGTATGTCTCTGTGTCTTCTATCCTGTACCATTGATCTACCTGTCTATTTTGGTGCCAGTACCATGTCATTTTTTGTTACTATTGCTCTATAGTAGAGTTTAAGGTCTAGTATTGTGATACCTCCTGCATCACTCTTCCTGCCCAGGATTGCTTTGGCAATTCTGGGTCTTCCAGATGAATTTCATGATTGCTTTTTCTGTTTCTATGAGAAATGTCATAGGGATTTTAACTAGAATTGCATTAAATCTGTATAGCGCCTTTGGAAGTATGGCCATTTTGATAATATTAATTCTGCCTATCCAAGAGCATGGGAGATCTTTTTCCATCTTCTAAGTTCTTCCTCAATTTCTTTCTTCAGTGTTTTGTAGTTTTCATTGTAGAGATCTTTCACCTCTTTGGTTAGATTGATTCCCAAGTTTGTTTTTTGTTGTTGTTTTGTTTTGGGCTTTTGTTTTTGTTTTTGAGGCTATTGCGAATGCAGTTGTTTTCCTCATTTCCCTTTCAGATGTTTCATCACTTATGTATAAAAATGCTTTAGATTTATGTGTGTTGATTTTTTTATCCTGCTATTTTGCTGAATTCATTTATGAGGTCTAGAAGTTTTCTGGAGGAGTTTTTTGGATCCTCTAAATAGAGAATCATGTCAGTAGCAATAGTGACAGCTTGACATCTTTTCCTATCCGTATCCCTTTAATTTCTTTAGTCTGTCTAATAGCTCTGGCTAGCATTTCAAGGACGATGTTGAATAGAAGTGGTGAAAGAGGGCATCCCTGTCTTGTTCCAGTTTTTAAAGGGAATGCTTTCAGTTTTTCTTCATTAAGAATGATGTTGGGCTTAGCATAAATAGCCTTTACAATGTTCAGGTATGTTCCTACTATCCCTATTTTTTCTAGTGTTTTGAGCATGAAGGGGTGTTGTATTTTGTCGAACGCTTTTTCTGCATCAATTGGAACAACCATATGATTCTTATCTTTAAGTCTGTTGACATGATGGATTACATTTATTGATTTACGGATGTTGAACCAACCTTGCATTCCCGGAATGAACCCACTTGATTGTGGTGCACTATGTTAATATGTTTTTGGATATGGTTTGCCAGTATTTTGTTAAGGATATTTGCATCTATATTTATCAAGAATATTGGTCTAAAATTTTCTGTCCTTGATGTGTCTTTGCCTGGTTTGAGTATGAGGGTGATATTAGCTTCATAGAATGAGAAGGGTTTCCTCTTTTTCTATTTCCTGGAATACTTTGAGAAGTATTTGAATGAGTTCTTTGAAGGTCTTGTAGAACTCAGCTGAGAATCCATCTGGTCCTGGGCTTTTCTTGGTTGGTAACCTTTTGATGGCTTCTTCTATTTCATTGCTTGATATTGATCTGTTTAAATTGTGTATGTCCTCCTGGTTCAGTTTGGGAGGATCTTATGTCTCTAGAAATTTGTCGATGTCTTTGGCATTTTCTATTTTGTTGGAATATAGATTTTCAAAGTAGCTTCTCATTGTTATGTATCTCAGTGGTGTCTGTTCTGATATTTCCTTTTTCATCACAAATTTTAGTAATTTTTCTCCTTTTCTTTGTTAGTGTGACTAAGGGTTTGTCTATTTTGTTTACTTTTTCAAAGAATCAACCTTTTGTTTTGTCAATTTTTTGAATTGTTTCTTTTCAATTTCATTGATTTCAGCTCTGATTTTAATTATTTTCTGTCTTCTACTTTTGGTGTTCTGTTCTTCTTTTTGTAGGGCTTTGAGCTGTAATGTTAGGTCATTTAGTTGTTGACATTTTATTCTTTTCTTTAATGTGCTCCATGCAATGAATTTTCCTCTTAGTACTACTTTCATAGTGTCCCAGAGATTTTGATATGTTATATGGTCGTTCTAATTTACCTCTAAGAACTTTTTTATCTCCTCCCTGATGTTTCCTGTTATCCATGCTTCATTCAATAGCATATTATTTAGTCTCCAGGTGTTGGAGCGGTTTCTGTTTTTTATTTTGTCAGTGATTTCTAATTTCATTCCATTATGATATGATAGACCACAAGGCAGTATCTCTGTTGTTTTATATTTACTAGGGGCTGCTTTGTGGCATAACATATGGTCTATTTTCAAGAAGGTTCCATGTGCTGCTGAGAAGAAAGTGAACCCGCTCGTTGATGGATGGAATATTCTATATATGTCTGTTAAGTCTAAGTTATTGATTGTGTTACTGAGTTCTATGGTTTCTTTGTTTAGTTTTTGTTTGGAAGATCTATCCAGTGGTAACAACAGTGTGTTAAAGTCACCCAGAATTATTGTTGTGGTCTATTTGATTCCTGGAATCGAGAAGGATTTGTTTAATGTACATGGATTCACCGTTGTTTGGGGCATAAATATTTACGATCATTATGTCTTCCTGATTTATGGTTCCATTAAGCAGTATGAAATTTCCTTCTTTATCCCTTCTGACTAACTTTGGCTTGAAGTCCACTTTATCTGAAATAAGGATGAAAACCCCCACTTTTTTACTGAGTCAGTGTGTGTGGTAGGTTTTCTCCCACCCTTTCACCTTTAGTCTGTGGATGTCTTTTTCTATGAGATGAGTCTCTTGAAGGCAGCATGTTGTTGGTTCTTTCTTTTTAATCCATTCTGCTAGTCTATGTCTTTTGATTGATGAGTTTAGGCCATTAACATTCAGGGTTATTATTGAGAAATGATTTGTATTCCCAGTCATTTGGCTTATTTTTGGTTTTTAAGTTGGCTTGGTTTCTCCTTTGAGTGGTTTTCCTCTAAGGTAGTTCCTCCCTTTGCTGACCTCCATTGTTGTTTTTCATTTCCTCCTCATGGAATATTTTGTTGAAAATATTCTATAGCGCGGGCTTTCTATTTGTAAATTTCTTTTAACTTTTGTTTATCATGGAAGGATTTTACTTCATCTTCAAATCTGAAGGTTAGTTTTTCTGGGTATAGGATTCTTGGTTGGCAATCATGTTCTTTCAGAGCTTGAAATATGTCGTTCCAGGCCCTTCTAGCTTTTCATCAGGGCTGAGAAATCTGCTGATATCCATATTGGTTTCCCCCTATATGTAATCTGATGCTTGTCTCTCACAGTCTTCAAAGTTTTTATTTTGTATGTTAGGCATTCTCATTATAATGTGCCTTGGTGTGGATCTGTTGTGATTTTGTGCATTTGGTGTTCTGTAAGCCTCTTGTATTTGGTTTTCCATTTCATTCTTCAGGCTTGGGAAATTTTCTGATATTTCATTGAATAGGTTGTTCATTCCTTTGGTTTGTATCTCTGTGCCTTCCTCAATCCCAGTAATTCTTAAATTTGGTCTTTTCATGATGTTCCATAGTTCTTGGAGATTCTGTTCATGATTTCTTACCATCTTCTCTGTTTGGGCAACTTTATTTTCAAGATTAAATATTTTGTCTTCTTTGTCTGAGGTTCTGTCTTCCAAGTGGTCTAGTCTGTTGGTGATGCTTTCCATTGAGTTTTTTATTTGGTTTATTGTTTCCTTCATTTCAAGGATTTCCGTTTTGTTTGTTTGTTTGTTTGTTTTTGAGACTCTATCTCTTTGTTGAAATGATCTTTTGCTTCCTGCAGTTGCTCTTTCAACTGCTTATTGGTATGATCATTCATTGCCTGCATTTACTCTCTTATCTCATCCTTTCCTTCATGAATTATTTTAATTACGTATAATCTGAAGTCCTTTTCTGACATTTCTTCTACCATACCGTCACTGGATTCTATTAATACAGAATCTAGGTTTGTTTGGATCATTTTCTTCCCTTGTTTTTTTCATGTTGTTCACGTATCTTCCCCTCTGGCAGTGCAGATCTGGGGTATTGCAGTTTCCCCCCTATAGGCTTATAGTGACCCGATAGGTTTTCAAAACCTTTTCTTTAAGGGGGAGATCAATATTAACAGTGCCCAGTTCAGACAGTATGCAACCCTAGACCAAATAGCCCCATGAGGACATTAACAACATTGTTATAATAAACAGAATGAGTTCAATTATTATCTTCAGTATAAGAAATAGATTTGCAATAAGGTCTGCAGTTTCTAATGGAGGACAAAGAGGATAGGGAGGGGTGTAGGATGTAGCTGTTAATGGGATAAGAAAAGAATATATAGAAGTTCTAGATCATAGAGTGAGAGTGTAATCAAAAGAAGCTGGTTGTTAGCATGGGAAAAGGGGGAAAGAGACTCTGAGGGAACAGGTAAACAAAAGGAAAAGAATGAGAAAAGTAAAGAAATAAAAACTTAAGATTTTTCAATAAGGAGAAAAAAGAAAATCTACACTATAACAGTCATATAGTATTCAGACCTCTCAGTCTTCTGTAGCCTAAAGCATGAGAGGTACATGACAATGGCTTCAAGTCTCCAGCAGGCGTCTCAAGATGGGATTTGCCTCACCTAAAGATCAGAGCTATGGCTTCCAGGATTATCCAAGATGGCCGCTCTGGCTTCCAAATGTGTTGTCAAATGGGGAGCTGCAGCTCGGAGTGTGGGCATGGTTGGCTGGAGGTCCTGGAGGCGGGGTGCAATCAGTCGGTCAGGGGTCCTGATGGCAGGGAGCAGTCAGTTGAGGTGAGGGCCCCAGAGGCAGGGAATGATCAGTCAGGCTGAGGGATCCTGGAGACGGCGCTCAGTCAGTCCAGCCAGGGGTCCTGCAAGTCCTGGCAGTTGTCTCAAAACCTGCAGGTACTGTGACAGTGAACTTCCTGGCAACAGCAGGCGCTGGTGCTCCACTGGCGGTCTGTGGTCAGTCTGCTGATTGCTGTGGGACGATGGGGAGGTGAATCTTGGGAGGTGGGTGATAGGTAGGTGAAAGGCGGGTGATGGACAGGCAAGAGGCAGGCAAATGGTGGATGGTAGTCGCCAGACAGTGAACAATCTGCACTCAAAAAGTGGTCGATATGCTGGCTGACTGCAGGTGATCGCAGTAGACAAATGGGGTAAACAGCAGGGGGTCAATAAGCCGCAAAAACTACCTCACCAAGAAACAGATAGCCTCTGCTTGAAACCCGAGTTACGAGTTACGCAGGGACAAGGAACGCAGCCTCCCTCTCCCAGGGAATGTTCTTTTGGACCCACCATGAATTCAAAAGCCTCTCTGACCCCTGGGGAGCAGGTTGGCCAGCACCACCACGTGAAGCAGGCATTGAGAGGTGGGGAGGTCTGTCCTGGGGCAGCAGCCCAGTTCTTCCTCCATGGCACCTGCCTGCAAGTGGAGATGTGGGAATTACACATGGCACAAACCCAGCCACCAGCTTGCCCAGTGTGGCCCAAGCTTCCCTAGGAGTCCTCACATCTGCCTGTACCCAATATACCTCTTTGGAGCCTGTCCAAAGCTAGTATGAGTCAAACTTGAATTGCGTTATTTTCAACCTACTAAGTATTGAGATTGAGAAAGGGAAAACAAAGTCTGTGACAGAATTATCCTCACACTGCTGGGTCCTCCCCCTGTCTCTGCCAGTCAGCCTGCATCAAAGTTCTGCCAAGGGAAGCTGGGAGTAAAAGGCTGGGGTGGACTCAGCAGGGCCTACCCAACGCTTGTCCAGCTTAGTTCAGGGAAAGGGCAGGATTATCTAGGCTCTGCACAAAGGCTTGCTGTACCCAGTTCAGACTAAGGACCTGAAATTTCTTGGGCCCACTCCCAGGCAACTACCTACTGGGACAGACCCTCACCCAGCTTTCCCATAGACTTTGCTGTAGGGACACCTGGTTGATGAAGGACAAAGATGCTTGGGATTGGGAAGGAGTGGTGTGAAGGCCAAAATCCTGCTGGTCACTGGTGGATTCTGGAATCATCCAGTACTGACCAACAAGTCAGCCTACCTCTGTCCCATGGACTCACACTTCAGGGGCCAGCAAGCTCATGCTGCCTTTTGCTTTTACTCCAGGAAGATGATGAGAAGCTAATCGAGGAAATCCAGAAGGAGGCTGAGGAGGAGCAGAAAAGAAAGAATGGAGGCAAGTGCTTTCCCCAGCCACAGCCCCACACCAGGCACACTCCGGATGGTGGAGCAGAGGACCCAGGGCCACTGGAGGGTGGGGGTAACTCCGACTGTGAGGGGACCACCACCCAGGCTGTGGAAAGGTAATGGAAGCCTTAGATCGTTTGGATATCTCTTAATGGTGAGGAAATCCCACAGCTGGATTTCAACTCCTGTTACAAGTAGAAACCAGACCTCACTGAGATCATGGCTCCTCAAGGCTCTGGCTGTAACAGAGAGTCCCACATGGGCACTGCCCCAGCCTGTACTGAGCTGGGTGAACGTGCCACCCTCTGGGGCCCTGACAGAAGTGACAGTTGAGGTTCATGTTTGACACTTCAGCCAGCCGTCTTATAGAGCAGCCCTTCCTGGGCCCAGGAAGGAGCGAGCCGAGGGGCAGAGGCTGACCCTCCAAGCACTTCAGCTATCCAGCTGCCCTTAGCTGCCCAGCTCCTGGGGCCCAGGGTCAGCACACACAGCCCTGAGCCCCAGCTAGATTCCAGCAGAGTTGGTCCAGCCTAATTTCCTCAACTAAACCCTACCTTCCTTTCAGAGAACACCTTCAAACGCATCGGGCCCCCACTGGAGAAGCCCCCCGAGAAGGTACAGAGAATGGAAGCCCTGCCACGGCCCGTCCCACAGAACCTGCACCCACACCCACCACAGATGCCACCCTATGCTTTTGTGCACCCCCCCTTCCCCCTGCCACCTGTCCGGCCTGTGTTTAACAACTTCCCCCTCAACATGGGCCCTGTCCCAGCACCCTATGTGCCCCCTTTGCCTAATGTGCGGGTCAACTACGACTTCGGCCCTGTGCATGTGCCCCTGGAGCACAACCTGCCCATGCACTTTGGCCCCCAACCCCGGCATCGCTTCTGACAGCTAGAGCCCTGGCCAGCCCCACTGAACCTGTGCCAGTGGGGGTATAGGGCAGAGAACCCCCTGCCCCAGGCCGGGCTCCACCTTCACCCTCTGTGTAGGGGTGGCGATTCAGCTTTCGAGAGTGGGCTGGTTTACCTCCTACTCCTTCCTTGGGAAGAGTCACTGCTTCTCAAAAGTCTGGTGCCCTCCGGGTGCCTGTAAGGGAACTGACCTGGGTCCTCCTGGTCAGTCTCCCTAGTTCTGCCATTTTGGCAGCCAGCACAGTGGCCCTGGCTCTGCTCTGTCACTGAAGCCCCTGCAGGAGGAGGCAGAGGGGAGCTCATTAGTCCTGTTCCTTCCCCAACACACAGAATCCCACACAGTTAAGAGCCTTGCAGGCCTGCTGGCCACAGTGTAGTCAGGGCCATAATAAAAATGAAGCAGCAAAGAGTGGCATTTGAAGAGAACTGAGACATCTGCATGGCCACCCCCACTAAAGCCCTCCAAGAGTGGTCCTTGTGCCCATGCCATGGCACATCCACAGTTCAGGGATATGGGTCCCCTGCTGTCTTGTGCACTTGTGCTTCACCTAGGAGCCAAGTCCTAGGGCACAAGGCAACTGTGAACATCTCCCTTGAGGCTCAGAGTCCTGTGTCTGGGGCTCCTGCCCCTCACAGAGTTCACAGTTGGCCCCAGTGAAGAGCTCGTGGGGGCTATGGATCACACCCCTTTGCAGCGCCCCAAGGGGCACAACCTTTTCCCTCCCAATCCAGAACCTAGTGCTCTCACGGTGCCCCTTCAGGGTCTCTCCCCACCTCTAAGGCCCACTCAGGTCAGGCAACCACAGAGAACTGTCCCGTGCTGGGGTTTGGTTTTGTTTATCTGAGCGTTTATTCCTGTTCACATACTTTGAACTGAAGAATTTTCCTTGACCTGCTAGAGTTTTTTTTCCTCAGTCTCTGGAAAGTCAGGCTGAATTGGTCACCCTGCACCAGGTGGCTACTGAGTCTGAACAGTCCTGACACTAACCAAACAAAATCCTTTTCCCTTAGCCACCCAGGCAGCCCAGTTGCTGGGAGACATCACCAACACCAACCAGTGATGAACAGCTCTCTCTAAGGTGTTTTGGGGGCTTCCCCAGGGCGTAGACGGCCCTGAGTCATGATACTGTTGCAGTGGGCCTCCCTCCCTCCTGCCTCTTATCTCTGTAGTTAATGATGGAGGCTGGTAGAGGGTGAGATGCTGGCACCAGGCACAAGGACAGTTGTCCTTCCCTGGGGTTGATTCAGCTCTGAGCCTGTGTCGGGTCCTGCCAAGGCTCCAGCCCAGTTGCCAAGCACAGGCCCACTTCTAACTGTGAAGCTGGGGGGAGCCCTTCTGGCAGCAGACATCACTTTCTCGTCCTGTATTGCCCATCCTTGTCCTTGTCACGTGGCTGTGGGGTTCCAGGAGGTTCAAAGCACACAGACCTTGGAGGTGGAAAGCCCCAGGGGCAAGCAGTGCCGGCACTCACTGCCATCAACTTCTCAGAGGTCTTTCAAGGATTCAGGTCTACTTGACACATTATTTCTGCCTTTGCTCAGGATGAAGGCTTTGATGACAGGTGGTCACCTGGACATGGGGTGGGGCACATAGGGAGGTGGCTCGGGAGCCTCCCAGTGAGCTGCCCGAACTTACTTCTATCCTGAATGACAGTGCCTTGGAAAGGTGGGCTGCTCACCACAGTGACAGGATCCTCTCAGTACCTTAGACACAAACTCATTCTCTGCACTTCCCCTGGGAACAGAGAAGGCAGCGCGCAGCCCACAGCTGGGGAGGAAGCCCTGGCACTGCCCCTCTGAGGCCTCTCAAGCTGCTCCTGTGGCTGGGAGCCTGGTTCCGGCTGTGTGCCCCCACCACACAGCTCCATGGGGGGGCTGAGGCTGAGACAGGATGAGGAAATGGGCCATTTCTGGGGCAGCTGCAGGGATAGTCCAGGGCAAGTGGCGCCCAGACTGTAGGGAGCGTGGGGAGACAGAGTAATGTTCTGCCTGAGGCCAAACCCAGGAGTGTGCCCTTGGAGGGAGCGCTAGCCCTCCGGCCACTTTGCCTCAGGAGAGGGAACTGCTGCATCCCCATCAAGGGCATCTGGTTCCACATCCTCCTTCCTGAGCCGGCTGCAGACTAGCAGCAGAACCACACGTCCAAGCGTGACCACCTCGGCTCTCCAGGCACCTCAGTGTTCCAGGCCGGCAGGGAAGGTGAGGAGCTGCGCCAGCACCAGGGCCAAGGCCCAAGAGTCCACCCCTGTTGCATCAAGCAGGCATTCTCAATGTAGCTGGCACCTTAACCTCTGGGACACAGGGCTGCTTCCTGGGGGCAAGAGATGCCTAGCCACTGTCCCAGTCTATTTGCCTTAAAACTGGAGAGAGGAATCTAGTATTTGCACTTAGCAAAAGATTTAAAACTGAAGGAAAAAATGTGCATGATCTGTTACTTTGTACAAGAATAGCAAAAAAAAAAAAAAGATTAAGTAGTTCAATGTTTTTATTTACCTTCTGGTAGTAAAAATAGATAATTCTGTTTAAACTACTGTGTGTAAAAAAACTGTATCATATGTAACTTGGACTTTTTGTAAATAAACGTTTGTGCACTCTGCTCTCTGGTGGCATTTCTCCATGTGCACAGAATCACAGATGCCTCTGGAGTGGTTCCACAGGGGGAAGGCAGGACGTTCCAGCAGGTGCAGCCAGAGGGTAGGGTTGCTGTCAGGAGACAGCCTCATCTTCCAGGAAGAAAGATCAAGGTGCCAGTCCCACTTGGGTGGTGGCCAAGACCCAGATGGGGCACAGAGGGTTGGTAGGTTGGTTGGTTGGCGCAGAATCACCTGCAAGAAAGTAGTCAGATCCTCTTTAGGGCCTTTTCCCTGCTGAGGAACTTGAGGCCACTCAGTCCTGGATAACAACCTACAAAACCTCATCTGGCCTGAAGGCCAAGTGCAAAGGGGAGAGAAGCCCAAAGGGACAAAGGTTGCAAAAGCAGCAAGTACAAGGGTTGGCTGGAGGGGCTGCAGCACCAGTCTGCACCCATCATTGGTGGCGCAGCTTCCCCACAGTTCCTTGGGCTCCACCTGCCCCTCAGCACCCCTTGCCACAGTCAAGCCAGGCAGGCATTGGCCATAAGACCTGGAAGGGGGCCCTGGACAGGGGAGATGATCCCCAGATACAGGTGGATTGCACACAGGACTCAAAATCACAAAGACACACCCTTTGCCCTTTTTTTTTTTTTTTTTTTATACCAGGGATGTTTATCCACTGAGCCACATCCCCAACCCTTTTTTTAATATATATTTTATTTAGAGACAAGGTCTTATTGAGTTGGTAAATGCCTCGATAAATTGCTGAGGCTGACTTTGAACTTGATCCTCCTGCCTCAGCCTCCTGAGCTGCTGGGATCACAGGCATGCACCACTGTGCCTGGCTGGCAATTTTTTATTGAGCTTTTCGACACTTTAGAAAACTTTTGAAGTTAAAGTTTCAATACAAAAAAGTTAGGTTTCCAGCTTCTCAACAGGTCAGGTATATTTTAATGGGCCCAGGCTGTCTCATCCTTGTTCACCACGGTGTTCCACACTGTACATGTTCGCAGGTATCACAGGCTCTACAGCTGCGCTGCACGGGTGAGGCTGTTCTCCCGTTCCTCCTGGTCCGTCACCTGCTGGCCCTGCCAGGTATGGCACCCCCTCTGCCAGACACGAAGCCTGTCCACAAGTGGGCTTTGGGCCTCAGCTTCACAGAAATGTCTCCGTGCTGTTTGTACACACCATCTGCATCTGATGTGCTTTTGCTCTCTCCCATGTGTTCCCCTGGAAAGCAAAGTCCAGTGCCTCCCATGTTTTTGTCACCACACAAAACCTCAGTGAGTTCCCGTATCTAAATGGAACACTGGTACTTGAGTGCTTCAGAAGATACATTCCCAAAAGTGTAGTGACTGAATGAAAGGGGGGACCCAGGCCTGTCTGCATGTGTCAGTGGTTTTGTGGCCTTTGCAAAGCCCTGTCCATACCCCAGTCACTGGCAAGAGCCTGACCCTGGGCAGTGGCCTCAACTCTGAACAGGACAGTCTCAGTCCCTTGGATCAGTTCTAGAATCTGACTTGATGTGGCCATCGCTTGTATCCATTTAGTTTCCTTAAATATTTCTCATGAAATCTGCTTTTAGCTTGCTTTCCATCCATCTTTATTTTTAATATTTTTTAGTTGTAGATGGACACAGTACCCTTATTTTATTTATTTATTTTTATGTGGTGCTGAGGAGAGAACCCAGTGCCTCACAGGTGTTAGGCAAGCGCTCTACCAGACCCACAACCCCAGCGCCTTCCCTTCCATCCTGAGGCTGAGATAGGAACAAGACTGACATAGGCAGGACGTCTGAGCTCCACCCTCTGACCTCCTCTGGCTAGGGCTCTCACCTCTCTGAACTTGGTGCCATCATTCTGAGGCAGGTGTGCGGCCTCTAGACCTCTGCTCTCATGACCCTTAGGGAAATGGTCACTGCTGCATCCCAAGTCCACCCACACTTCCCTCTGGGTCAGGATTCAGTCAGACAACCAGTTCCTCTCTGCGCTTCCTCTGCCTGAGCTGATGGCTTGCTTTGCCTCACTGCAGAGTGAACACCCACCATAGGGTTGGGTTCCTCTCACCCCATCCTGCCCAGCCAGTCCCTTAGTGGCAACAATAGCTCAGCCCAGGCAGCCCTGGGTGTGGTGGTGTCAGACTCCTCCTGTGAGCCCTCCAGGCAATGGAGTCCCAGGTCAGCCACCTTGGAGCTGTGCAGCCCTGGGCAAGGTGCTCTGGCCTGGTTCTTGGCAGTAAAGTGGGAATGGAGGCAGCATCCCGTGACCTTCTGGTGCCTGAGACAGGACAAGTGGTGATGAGCAGAGTGACTGTGCTGCTGGTCATGGCACCAGGACAGTCGTCTGGTCCCTCCCCGGATGTCCCTAGACTCCTCACCCAGGTGGGCCAAGACCCCAGCAGGCCCATAGAGCCATGCCATCCCTCTTCAGGTGGCTCCTTGGGGATAAAGTGGTAGTCCCTGCCTGGACCAGCCCCACCTGCCTCTCAGGCATCTGAGACCATAGTTCCACCTCAGACCCTCTGGACACTTGGTTCACCCACCCCATACAAGAGCAGGCCAACTGTCCACCTGAGACCTGGGCCCAGGCAGCTCAGTTGGGCAGTTAGAGGGCGGCCAGCCCCCAGCAGCAGGTGACAGAGAAACAGGCACCCCAAACACCAAGCAAGTGGGAATGGGTACGAGGCAACAGAGGGAGCCCAGCTGGGAAAGCTTTGATAAGAGGGTCCCTGGAGCGGAGGGTGGCTGAGCAGAGAGGTGGGAGGAGGCCCTGGCTGGCTCCCTGTCGACCCAGAGCTGTCCCTGGCAGACTCCAGTCGGATTTCCATTCCATACATCTGATGGTTCCTGGAAATCGGGTTCTAAATCACTTCCTCGAGCTGAAATCACACTTGAACCTGGGTGGACACTACGGTGCGCCACCTCACCAGGGCCAAGCCCAGCTCCCTTTCCCAGGTCCCAAGAGCCACATGACCCGCTGCTCCCTGATGACTGGGGCTCTGCCTCTCAGCGGTCAGGTCTCAGCTTCTCCGCAGCATGGACACAGCCTGGCCTTCCAGGGGCTGGCGGGCACTTTCCCAGTGATCACAGCAGACCAGGCAGGCCCAGGAGCAATGAGCCACCACACCCCACCTGCTCCACCAGCCACGTCCTGTCCTGACCCGTGTGTGCAGTAAGAGTCACAGCCCCGCAGACCACGGGGCCTGGACGCAGCCCCAGGTGGTCTGTCTCCCATCTGCCTTTTGCCTACTTCCACCCTCCCTCCCATCCTCCACCCCTTATTTCTGAAGTTAGGGTAAGAAAATGAACACAGTCTGAAACCAGTTGTAGCAACAGGCAGCCTTGCCTGTCATTCCTTACAGTCATTAGGATATGACCTCACACCTTCCCAACAGATCTAAGGAAGGTCAGAAAGTGTCCACAAGCCCCGGGGCATAGCTCAGCATATGCCGGCAAGTGCCCATGGAGGAGAAGTTGCCCCTTGCCCACAGGAAGGGCCCCAAGGGACCCAGGCTAAAGGCCAGGTAACTGCCCGGTCCCCTGCACCCCAGAACCTGCATCCAGGCTGACTTCAGTCACCATCCTGGTGGCCTCAGGCCCCAGACAAGGTTTGGTCACCTCCCTCAGGAGCTCTGGCAGACCCTGGAACTGATCATGGAGTCCAGGGGCCCAAAGGCTCTGAGTGGGTCCCCACAGAGTGTGTGGGTCTCCCTGGCCTGCACGCCTGCCCCAGCCTGCTCAGCCTCATGACACACGTCCACAGATGGAGCAGTGCCAATCAGGAAGCCAGGACTTCCTCAGCCATCAGAGGGGCAGGAAGCACGAGGCGCCCAGCTCCTGTCCCAGCACTGCGGGTGGTGTGACCTGGCCCCAGACATGGCCCCGCCCTGACCTCTCTTCCCCAACTGAGGCCCAACTATACTCCATTCTCCTCTTCCTTGTGGGGTGTGACCTGGACCTGCCTCCTGAGAGACCATGGACACCCCCGGGGTCAGCCCTGCATCTTCAGCACCAGCTTGGGGACTGGGGGACTCAGGAAATATTAGTTAGAAGAACAATCTGTGAAATAAAGATAAAAGCTGGGTGCTGTGGCACGTGCCGATAATCCCAGTGACCCAGGAGGCTGAGGCAGGAGGATGGCGAGTTCAAAGCCAGCCTCAGCAACTCAGTGAGGTCCTAAGCAACTTAGCCAGATCATGTGTCTAAATAAAATATAAAAAGGGCTGAGGATGCAGCTCAGTGGTAGAGCACTCGCCTAGCACATGTGAGCCACTGGGTTCTATCCTTAGCACCACATAAAAAACAAATAAATAGATCAAAAAAAATAAAGCCATTCTGTTCACCTACAATTACAAAAAAAAAAAAAATTTCTGAAAAGCGGGGAGCTGGGGATGTGGCGCAGTGGTTAAGCACCCCTGGGTTCAATCCCTGGTACAAAAAAAAAAAAAAAAAGAGAGAGAGAGAGAAAGAAAGGAAGAAAGGAAAAAATGCCTACCTCAGAGGACAGTTTGGTGCATTAAATAAGATATTGGGAGTGAAGACACAGTCTGACCCACAGGAAGCCACACAAATGTTTGCTTAATTGTTTTTGAATCAGAAAATGTTGGGCAAGTTTCTTTCCACCAGGGTCGTGGTGGACTATTCACCTGGCCAGCTGGAGCCTCTCTTCCCTGCTCTGTAAAATGGAGTGTTGGCTGGGTGACCCGAGGAGCCCTCCCCGCTATCCTGATGCAGAAGCATGGGGAGCGGGAGTCTGAAGTCTACAGATGCCTCCCTGGAAGGTTGTCTTGTTGTTTGGGGTCGGGGTAGGGGTCGTTCTCTGGGTTTGGGTTTGTGCTTTCGTTTGGTATTGGGGACGGAACCCAGAGGCCAACACCTACCACTAGGTCATTCTCCAGCCCTTTTAATTTTATTTTGCGATTAGGTCTCGCTAAATGGCTGAGACCAGCTTCGAACTTGTAATCCTCCTGCCTCGCTCTCTGGAGCGGCTGGGACTACAGATATGGGCCACTTACCCGGTCCTACAATGTCTTTGAATGCAATTTGACATTATTCATAACAGTCCCAAAGTTAGGAAGCAACCCAAATGTCCATCTGCTAGAAGGATCAATAAAATGTGGTCTCTCCATACAGAGGGATGTTCTTTGCCCATAATAAAGGAAAGAAGCAGACACACATCAACAGCCACGAACCTCAAACTGATGCTCAGAGATAGAGCCAGACGCAAAAGGCCACGCAGTACGATTCCATTTAGGCGAAATGTCCAGAGTCGGCAAATCCTAGAGACAGAAAGCAGATGGGTGGATGCTTAGGGCTGCAGGGGGGATGGCAGGCTGGGGCTGGGAGCTAAAAGGATTTCTTTTCGATATGATGAAAATGTTCCAAGTGGATTCTGATAAGGGTTGCAAATATCTGTGAGTGTACGAAAGCCCTGGAATTGCACGTTCTAAATGGGTGGCTTGAGGGCCATATCAACTGTATCTCAGTAAAGTTGTTTTGAAAAGAGAGAGGGAGCCAGGCACACGCGTGTAATCCCAGTGACTCAGGAGGCTGAGCTGGGAGGATGGTTTGAGTTCAACCTGGACCATGTTATGAGACCCTGTCTCAAATTAAAAAAAAAAAAAATGGGGACTGGGATCGTAGCTCAGTACTGAGCCAGCACGTATGAGGCACTGGGTTCGAGTCTCAGCACCACATAAGAGTAAATAAATAAAAGCAAGGTATTGCATCCTTCTACAACTACAAAAAGAAAAAAAGAAAAGGACTGGGCATGTGGTAAAGTGCCCCTGGGTTCAACCCCTGGTACCAAAAAAAGAGAGACGGAGACAGAAGGGAGATATTTCCAGCTCTAGGAGTAGCAAAAATGATTCGATTTTCCCTCCCCGATTAAGCAACTAAAATGTCAGACCAGACGCTCGAACCCATGGTCTTCTGACGTTGACAGCAAAGACAGTGAGCCCTGGAGGGGGAAGAGATGAAACTGATTCCCCAGCTCACTGCCGGCTGGGCTTCCAGGCTGCACCTCAGAAATGGGAAACCCCGGCAGAGACCACGGAAAATAGAGCTCCCAGGTGCAGGAGACAGTTTGCAAGAATGGAGGGATGAAGATCAGGAAGAAGACTGGGTGTGGTGTGCACGCCTGTAATCCCTGTGGGTCGGGAGGCTGAGGCAGGAGGATTGCGAACTCAAAGCCAGCCTCAGCAACTTAGCGAGACCCTGTCTCTAAATAAACAAATTTAGGGCCTGGGGAGATAGCTCAGTCGGTAGAGTGCTTGCCTTGTAAGCACAAGGCCCTGGGTTCGATCCTCAGCACCCAAAAAAAAAAAAAAAAAAAATTTAAAAGTACTGGAATGCGGCTCAGCGGCTAAGTGCTCCTGGGTTTAATCCCTCACGAAGAAGGGGACTATTAGGAAGGAAAAGGAGCTGCCCAGACAGGCTGCCCTCCACCAATTCAGATGAGTGAATACAGGTGAGTAAATGACCTCAGGTCAGGGAAAGAACCACCACAAAGGAGCAGATTAAACAATCTGCAGCTGGGCATGGTGGTGCTGGCCTGTAATCCCAGCAAAGCAGGAGGATCGGAGGGTCAAGGGCAACCTTAGGAATTTAACGAGACCCTGTCTCAAAATTAAAAAATCAGGGCTGGGGTATAGCTCAGTTCATAGATTGCCTGCCTGTCAAGCACAAGGCCCTGGGTTCAATCCCCAGCACTGCATAAATAAATAAATAAATAAATAATAGGGCTGGGGATGTGGCTCAGTAGTAAAGCACCCCTGGGGTCAATCTCTAATAGAAAAAAAAAAAAAAAAGTGGGATTAATAGCAGATTAGACACCGCCAAAGAAAAGTCACTGAATTTGAAGACCTAGAAATAGGAGCTACCCAAAACACAAAGATAGACAAGAGAAGAGAGATCAAAAAAACCAGAAAAGGACAATGTATGTCTGCATTTTCAGGGACAGCAGCCTCAGAGCCTGCCCAACTCGAGGACCAGCCCCTGTGGAACCCCACCAAGGAGCGGCAGAGAAGCATGGCCCTCCCAGGCGAATGGCTCCTTGAAGAGACCTTTCCTGGAGCCCTGGAGACTGTGGAAGTCATCCAGTTAGCCACCACCCCAAATCTGCCAATCATGCTTCGGGGAGGAAGAGAGACAAGTGGGCAGGAGGAAGAGGCTACTGGCCAAGTCCCTCGGCTCCCCTCGGTGCAACTTTCTTAGGTTCTCTGACTCATGGATCCTGGCTTTCTGGCTGGCTCCAAGCTAGTCCTCTGCCACAGGCCTGTTTCCTCTGGGTTCAAGGGGGAACTGGAATAAGGAGATTCTGTGGGCCCCTCCAAGTCCGAAGCTCTGCGCTGCCCCGGAGAACAGCTCCCAAGCGCTGGAGGCCTAGGATTGGGCTTAGGGCTTCCACGGGGGTCACTTGGCCTCCAGCAGCCACCAAAGAGGACCACAAACTGAGGTCCAGAGAGAAGGGTCTTCCCAAAGCAGCCATCTCCCCCTGGGGCCCCAGGCCTTTCATCTTCCACCTGCCCCTTCTCCATACCCAGCTCTCCCTGCCCTGAGCTTCCCTCCTCTGAAAGCCTTCTAGAGAGGCCCAGGGACTTACAGGCGAGGCAACCTTCTCCCTATTTTTGGCCTCCATGGCAGGAGACACCTTGACATTGCTTCTTCCTTCTTTCAGCGACAGACTTTCTAAGCCGCAGCTGATCTCCCAGCCTGACCTGGGACCCCTCGCCCTAGGTGTGAACCACGTCCCATCAATTCCTAGAAAGCCTTCCACAGCAGCCGCCTGGGGCCCTCCCCACCTGCCCCTCTACCTTGGCCTTCTTGGGTCATAAGGACCAGGGGGAGGGGACCTTCTCCCTATCTTTGGCCTCCATGGCCTACTGCTCCAGCAGGGATAGCCTGGGACCCATAGAATGTGCTGGACAGCAGCCCCCAAGCCCACCCCAGACCCACCCCTAGGTCCTATGGTACTGTTCCTGTGGGTCCCTGTCACCCTCAGCGGCCCCGACCTCACTGGGGCGGAGGTTTGGCTACCCCTATCTCTTCCCTCTGGCTCCTCCTGCCCCGGCCTCCCAAGCAGAGGCATCTCCTCGGGCCTGAGGCCTGTGTCCTTGCCCTCCTGCCCTGCCCGCCTGCAGGGATGCTCCACATGCTGACTCTGCTCTGAAGCCACTGCCACACCCCACCTGGCTCCAGGCTCATTGCTTCAGACACCCGCTGACTCAGCCAGCCCCACCTGGTCCGCCCTAACCCGACTCAGATACAAAACCTTTGCCCGAGTGTGAGACATCCGCTCCGTCACCAGGTCCTGCCCAATCTGCATCTTCTACCGCTGCCTGGGTCCTCTGCCCTAGTGGCACCGCAGCCTCGGGGTTGAACCCCTGACCTCCTGGCCCCGGTGGCCCCCTTCCCCCCTCCCGCTCTCCTTACAGCCAGAGGGGACTGCAGGTGTCTGTGATGAACGACAGTGACCCAGCTCTGGCAGTATTTTGCCCAAGCTCCTCGCCTGGCATACAAGGCCCCCAGAGTCCAGCCCCAGCAGGACACTTGACCTTTGTCTCCCAGAATCCAACACCCTTCTTTTTAGGAGGGCTGGCAGGCAACTTTCTCCAAAGATGGCAGCAACAGTAGCTCCTGTTCCACATTTTCTGGGGTACTGGAGGTTGAGCCCAGGGGCACTCTATCACTGAGCTACATCCCCAGCCCATTTTTGTTTTTTTAACGTTTGAGTCAGAGTCTCCCTAAGTTACTGAGGCTGGCCTCAAAACATGTGATCCTCCTACCTCAGCCTCCCAGATCACCAGGATTACAGTTGTGCATCACTGTGCCCAGTGCACACGCTGTCTTACAACACAACCTTGAATGGCCCCATGGAGTGGTGGGCATCTGCAAAGTCTCCCTGGGAACCTGGGCAGAACTTAATGCCTGCCTTGGCCAAAAGGAAGCAGCAGAAGCGACACCAAGTCTTCCAGGGGCCAAGTCATAACAACACCTCTTGCTTGCTCCTGGTTTTCTCAGGACACTGATATCTGGAACCAGCTGTTGGGAGGAAGCTCAACCTGTCCATTTGAAGAGACCCCACAGAGAGGCCAGAAGTAGGCATCTCAGTAGCCAGCATCCACCAGTGGCCACATATGTGAATGACACTCCAGACAGTTCCAGAAGGTTCCAGCCTCCAGTTTTTGCATCTTCTCAGCAGAGTCGTTGGACAGACAGCTTCCCCATTGTGCCCTGTCTGGGTCCTCCTGACTGCCATCCTGGCTTGTCTGCAGTCAAGCCTCTGTGCTGTTCAGAAGTATCAGGAGCTCCTCATAGCTGGTATTAGATACCCGTCCCCCCAGCATCTTCTGTTTCTTTTCAAACAAAATGTACTGGGAACGGCCATGCGGAGGGCAGACCAGAGAACCAGGGCTTGAATGCAGCCTGAGTCCAGGAGGCAAGTGAATGGCGAGCCTGCGCGGGGCCCAGCCCCGCTCCATGGCCACCCCTGCCTGCAGGTGCCTGAGCAGAGGGAGCGCCGAGCCCCTCCGGGTCCATGTCACCACCCAAGACCCCGGACATCCGCTGAAGGTTGTGTCCCAACCCGCAGCTCCCCAGAAAAGAATGTTGCCATGGGCTGTTTCTCGGGGGTGGGTAGCAGCTCCTCGGGGTGCGGGGTCCGCAGGGGACACTGGCCGCCCTGAGCTGGTCTTGCTCCAGACAAGAGCTGAGGCCTGGGCATTTTCGCTAACGGGGCGCATCTGAACAACAAAGCGATCGCAGTGTCCTTGAGAACCTGCTCAACCACGCTCGCCGGGACCGTGGCTTCACGTCACGGCTCCATTTTACAGGTGAGCGCATGGTCACACCTCCTGAGTGGAGGGACCCGGGGACCGCAGCTCTGAAAGGGGGACCTCCTGCCACATAACTGTCAGGGGCTTCCTGCACGAGGCGACGGCGGCAGGCACTTGCCCTGCAGGAGTTTCATGTTCTCGACTTGAAGCATAAAGCTCCGGGTGCCACTCCAGGCAGGGCTGGGGAGAGCACAGAGAAGGCGCATGCGCAGCTGGGGGAGGGGCCGCACGACCCCGGAATTGTTCTCCAGCAATTCACCCCAGAGGCTTCTAAAAGGGTCCTTGCACACAGTCGTTCCATGCAGTGTCTGCATTCATGATGGACGAGAAACGATGTGAATGATAAGACCAGACGTCCACAGAGCCCAGTGCAGAAGACAGAGTGAGGTCTGCGGGTGCAGATAAGGAAAATGCACATTTGTTAGGTGACAAATCAAGAGCCCGCCGTGAGGAGGGAGCAGCTTTTCCGGGTGCAAACAAATAAAACAGAATCGTTGCACCCATGGTGAGAGCATAAGTTGCTGCTACCACCATTGCAAACTATTTGGAGGCGCCTCAAAAAATTAAATATGAGCCTGGTGAAATGGTGCATACCTTTAATTAATCCCAGTGACTCAGGAGGCTGAGGCAGGAGGATCACAAAGTTAGAGGCCAGCCTCAGCAACTTAGTGAGGTCCAAAGCAATTTAGAGAGACCCTGTCTCAAAATGAAAAATAAAAAGAGCGGGGAATGTGGCTCAAAGGTCAAGTGTCCCTGGGTTTAATCCCCAATACCAAAAACTGAATAAATAAACAAACAAATACATACATACACACAGAATTTCAGTCTGGTCCAGAAATTTCACTTCCAGGTGCAAACCCAAAAGAATTGAAAGCAGGGTCTCAAACAGATCCCAGCCCTCCTAGACACAGCAGCTTTTTCTTTTCTTTTTTTGGCACCAGAGATTGAACCCTGGGGATGGGGGTGCTTAGCCACTGAGCCACATCCCCAGCCCTTTCATAGTTTTTATTTAGAGACAGGGTCTCGCTAAGTTGCTTAGGGCCTTGCTAAATTGCTGAGGCTGGCCTCAAACTTGCGATCCTCCTGCCTCAGCCTCCTGAGTAGCTGGGATTACAGGCGTGCACCACAGTAGCATTATTCACAATAGCCAAAAGACAGAGGTAGCCGTATCCCTTGATGGATGAACAAATGGACCATCCACACAATGGGATACTCCTGTGCCTTAAAAAGAACGGACATTAGCGGGGCGAGGTGGTGCACACCTGTAATCCCAGCAGCTCAGGAGACTAAGCAGGAGGATCACAAATTCAAAATCAGTCCTAGCAATTTAGCAAGGCCCCGTCCCAAAATAAAATTGAAAAAGGGCTGGGGATGTGGCTCAGTGGTTGAGCACCCCTGTGGGTTCACCCTGGGACCAAAAAACATAATTAAATATATAAATAAAAAGGAAGGGGGCTGGGGTTGTAGCTCAGTGGCAGAGTGCTTGCTTGTCTAGCATGTGGGAGGCACTGGGTTTAAACAAATAAAGTAAAGGCCACGTGTCGGGTCGCACACTTGTAATCCCAGCGACTGGGGAGGCTGAGGCAGGAGGATCATGAGTTCAAAGCCAGCCTCAGCAAAAGCAAGGCGCTAAGCAACTCAGTGAGACTCTGTCTCCAAATAAAATACAAACTAGGGCTGGGGCATGGCTCAGTGGCTGAGGGCCTGGGTTCAGTCCCCGGAACCCCCGCAGAAAAGGACATTCTGGTTCATGCTGCCATAGGGGCGGACCTCAAGGGCATTGTGCTGAATGACTTGAGCCAGTCACAGAAGAATAAAGACAGTGTTCAGTGCCACCTGCACGAGTTCCCTAGAGTCACGATCAGAGAGACGAAAAGTAGAATGACGGGCAGCCAGGTGTGTTTAAGGAGTGCAGTTTCAGTTTTCAAGATGGAAAGTTCTGGAAGTGGGTGGGAGTGATGGGCGCACGAGAACATGGATGTGCTTCAGGCCACGGGAGTGTCCCTTACACGTGGTTAAGTTGGTAAAGTGCAGCACGCATCTCACCGCCCGTGCAATTAATTAATTAGTTAATTAGTTGAAACACTCGCCCTGGGTCATGGTAACAGCATCATGGTGTCCACAGTAGCAGATGCCCCCCACCCCCGTGCCCCCTCCTACTCCCTCAGCTCTGGCCTTCCTGAGCAGGAGCGGCCTCCTGGAGGCCCTGGGCCTGTGTCTGCCTGTGCCTGACCAGCCCACCTGCAGGGCCCACACTCCAGGAAGCAGTGGGCCACCAGGGGTGGAAGGAAGCTCGGCGGGTGGACGCCCAGCCTCCCTGCTCCGGGGGGTGATCCCGGCCTGTTCTACTCTGTCCCCAAATTGTTCAGCAGGATCCAGTTCCAGTTGTCCACGCGGCCTCCTTCTCGTCCCTGCCTGGAGTCCTCCTCTACCTGTTTCCTAAGACCATCTGTCAGATAAACCAGTTGGCCTTCAATAATGATCTGTTCCAGGCTGAGGCTGTGGCTCAGTGGCAGAGCGCTTGCCTAGCATGTGTGAGGCACTGGGTTTGATTCATAGCACCACACATAAATAAGTAAATAAAATAAAGGTTCATCAACAATTAATAAAAATATTTTAAAACTGTAAAAAAAATAATAAGTTGTCTGTTTCTGAGGGAACCCTGCCATGTGTCTAACCTTGAATATGTTTTATGTTTTTATGTACAGAACCCCAACTGCACACTAACTGGTTGTGTGACCTTGAGTAAGTTGCTTAACCTCTCTGAGTCTCCATTTCTCCAGGGAATGAAATGCTACCCGCCACCCGGGCTGTATAAAGACTCTTAGTTTCCTAGACATGCCATAACAAAGTGAGGCAGGATGAAAGGAATAAGAAATAAGTAGAAAGGGTGGGCTCAGAGACGTGGGCCTGTCATCCCAGCAGCTCGGGAGGCTGAGGCAGGAGGATCTCAAGTTCAAAGCCAGCCTCAGCAACTTAGCAAGACCGTGTCTCTAAATAAAATATAAAAAAGGGCTGGGGATGTGGCTCAGTGGTTAAGCACCTCTGAGTTCAATCCCTGGTTTAAAAGAAAAAGTAATAATAGGTAGGAAGGACGAAGAAAATATTTTATTTCAGGAGTTCTGAGTACATTTTCAGATACATTCCCAGACCTGTTACTAAGTCAGTCTCTTTCCCAGACCCGTCACTCCCAAATTTCTAGAAAAACTGTAAACCTACCTGTGCACTGTCAATCAACCCCAAATAAATCAATTAAGACAGGTCTGGGATTTCAATAAGCCTATAGGTTTAGGGGACTTTCCAGCGCTATCTGCTGATCAGATAGTGAAGACCATGTCAGACTGAGGATCAGGAGGTTGACCAGACCACCAGAAGCCATCCGGAGAGCTCAGGCAGATGCCATTCCTGCCTGCATACCTTTGCCTGCCCACCCCCACCAGTGTCCGCCATCTCTTACCTGCTAAGGCCCACGTTCCCCTTGACTTCGTATCTCCTTCCTAAATGAACCCCGGTCTGCGCCTCCCCGGCGGTGCTGAAGTTCTTTTCTGTTCCGTCTGGTCCTGAGCCGAGTTCCCGCTTCTCCCTGGGAGCTCCTGGGACCCTTCAGGGACACTCTCTTCCGTGACAGAAGGACCATGGACTGCGTGACTTAACGGCTGACATTTATTCCTTCTCAGTCCTGGAGGCTGGGAGTCTGGGATCAAGGCAGTTGGCAGACCTCTCTCCGTGGCTCACAGACGCCACCCCAGTGTCCTCACGTGGTCCTGCCTCCGTGTGCATCTGTGTCCCATCCCCCGACACTTTTTTTTTTTTTTTTAGTGCCATTGAACCCAGGGGACTTTACCACTGAGCCACATCCCCAGCCCTATGTTGTGTTTTACTTAAGAGACAGAGTCTCACTGAGTTGCTTAGGGCCTCTCTAAGTTGCTGAGGCTGGCTTTGAACTCATGATCCTCCTGCTTCAGCCTCCTGGAGCCGCAGAGATGACAGGCGTGGGCCACCCTGCCCGGCACTGGCAGTAATGTTGATATTACCATCATTAACCAGAGCCCAGGCCTTGGCTCCAGTTAGGGGTCCCTGGAAGGCAGAGCTTCCTCTGCAGGGCACCCACCAGGGGGGCCAGGCCTCCTCCAAGGAGTGGGCGGGGACTGTGGACCATCCCCCTTAGTCTCCCAGCAGGGAAGGCTCTGTCCCCACTGCTCCTGCTTCTTGGAGGATCCCCTTCATCTGGGTTAAGCCAGGGCCTCCCTCTGGGAGAGCCCACCTGTTCCCTTCTGCTTTCACTGCCAGCCAGGGTCTCCGAGCTCCCCCATGGCCCAGGGAGGCCGGGATCCCAACAGCCCATTGCTCAGAAACACTTCGGCCCCAGCAGGGTCCCTTCCCAGCCTCCCCCACCTCATGCGCCCCCCAAAAGTCATTTGAGGGAAAAGCACTAGACTTTAACAAGAGTGCGGTCGGCTCTCCTCTTTCAAGCGGGAAAGGCCTCACGGGGTCGGAGGGGCTGAGGGGTTCTCCCTAGAGGCCCCGTAGGACTGGGCAGGAGGCCTGGAGGGGTGTCCCATGGAGACACGCCTGGAAGCTCAGTTCCCGCCCTCCAGAGACTGCGGAGTCCTCGGGGCTGAGTCCCATCCCAGCGAGGCACCCTGAGGGCCTGGCCGTTGGACCGAAGTGGGGGCCCAGGGAGACCGTGTGCTGCCCACAGCTGCCCCACCCTGCTCAGCATCTGCGCTGCTGGGAGGACCTGAGCAGCAGGGGCGCCTCTCCTTTGGCTGCTCTTTCCTGAAAGGGTCACTGACTATTTCCCGAGTGATCCCTTGTGGTCACGGTTAACCCCAAGTCTCCCCGAGTCCTGGCCGCAGTTGTCTCGGCTCCCTGGGGACTCTCCCATCCCTGCCACTGCAGGCTGAGTGACACCACCCTCAGAGCTGTGGGGGTCCCTGGCAGCCCCTAACTTGGCTGGGAGAATTGAAGAGGTGCATTGGGGTGCAGAGGAGGTTGGTATTCTGAGTGCCAATGCAGAGGCCGAGGACTTGGTGTGTGTGTGACTGTGCGCGCCGTGAGTTGAACCCAGGGATGCTCCGCCCGAGCTACATTCCCAGCCCTTTTTTTTTTAAAGGAAGTATGGTTATTATTTTTTATTTTTTCATTTTTACGGAATGCATTTTGATTCATCATACACAAACGGAGTACAGCTTTTCATTTCTCTGGTTGTACACGCTGTAGAGTCACACCATTTGTGTAATCATACATGTCCACAGGGTAATGATGTCTCATTCCACCATCTTTCCTCCCTCTCCCCTCATTTTCCTCTACATGATCCATCCTTCCTCCATTCTTCCCTTACCCCCACCCCCATTATGTATCATCATTCACTTATCAGAGAAAACATTCAGCCTTTGGTTTTTGGGGCTTGGCCTATTTCACTTAGCATATTCTCCAACCTCATCCATTTACCTGCAAATACCACAATATTATTCTTTATGGCTGAATAATATTCCATTGTGTATATATACCAGTTTCTTTATCCATTCATCTGTTGAAGGGCAATTAGGTTGGTTCCACAATCTAGTTATTGTGAATTGAGCTACTATAAACATTGATGTGGCTGCATCACTGTAGTATGCTAAATTGAAGTCCTTTGGGTATAAACTGAGGAATGGGATAACTGGATCAAATGGTGGTTCCATTCCAAGTTTTCTGAGGAATCTCCATACTGCTTTCCAGAGTGGTTTCACTAATCCACAATCCCACCAGCAATGTATGAGTGCCTTTTCCCCCACGTCCTCGCCCAGTCCTTTATATTTCTTATTTTGAGACAGAGTCTCCCTAAATTGTTGAGGTTGGCCTCAAACTTGCAATCCTCCTGCCTCAGCCTCTGGAGCTGCTGGAATTACCGGCATGTCTGTAGTTGTGTGTATATAGATCTTGTGTCTGTGTGTCTATGCACACAACGTGCTCTGTACACTCTCTGCACCTATTGCACGTGTGTGCATCTGACTACACACATCTGTACGTGCACTCATTTGTGCATGCTCACAAGTCTGTGCGTGTGCAAGCTCACAAGCACGTGTTTGTGTGCAGAACCCCTGGGAAGGCAACGGAGACTCCTGCCTGAGCTGGACTGCACCCGCCGCCCTGGGAAACCTCAGAACTTGTCCCTGGGGAAGAGACTCCCAAGAGGGAAAAGGCCAGGGAGCAGGGAGCAGGTGCCCAGGCGAGTCTGCATCCCTGTGGGCCTTCAGAGTGCCTTCCAGTCGGCCTCCACGTGGGTCTGGAGGGTCCGCTGGACCCCAAGCCCAGACCTTACCTGGAACCACACTGCCTTCCCCCACCCTGGGACATCCGTGCTTATACAGGTCCCTCTGCCCGAGGGCTCTTGTCCTTTCCCCTGGGCGAGGCACTGCCACTGTTCCCTGAGAACGAGGAATGACCCTTCTTCATCCCCATCAGACCCTGGCCTCCCCGTCAGCCCCTGCGCCACGTGGAATCCTGGAATCCGTCCACTTCTGCAGAACGAATTCAGAAACAGCTGGTGGCTTCCTGACTCCCGGGACCAGACCCAAGGCCATTCCAGGGTTGGGCCCGGCCCCCAGCACAGCCCCCACTGTGGTCCGCCGCTGGCTCTAAGCTTTCATCTGTCCCTCCATGTCACTGACACTTCTGAGTTTGGCTTCAATGGGGCGGAGCTGCAGAGACCCCTGAGGGCCAACATTCCTGTGGCCGCCACCTGTCCCTGTCAATCTCCCGCTCCTAGGGAAGGCCAGTCATGGTGCGGGCCTCCCTGTTCTGTCATCAGTGGTCAGTAAGCGCCTACCCTGCTGGCCAGTGCTGGGCTGAGCCAGGTGGGGCCCAGGTCATGGTCTGGTCTGGCTGGTGAGCACCGACTGGTAGAGGGCTCCACCATGCAAGATGGTAATGCTGCCCTTCGCCTCAGTTTCCCCTTCTGTAAAATGGAACCTTTGGGATGCCCCAGCACGAAATGGTAACACACAAGGGCCCAGTCCAAGGCCTGCCCCTCTGGGGGTCAGCCAGACAAGGGCATGGGCTCAGCATCCTGGTCCACTGGCTGCTTGGAGACAGGCCTCCAAGCTTAGCCCAACCCGCGTGTCGTGTGGAGCCTCAGTCAGAGCCCTCTGCAGTCAGGGAAGCGGGGTCCCTGGCGAGCAGCGGTGGTCTGCGGGGGTTACCCTGACCTGCACTTGGACGTTCAGCGTCGGAGCAGGAGTGGGGCTCCCACCCCAGCCCGTCCTCAGGGGCTCCCACTGGCTGTGCTGTGGGGTCTGGGTAGAGGGGGCTGCACAAGAGACGCCCCCTGGGAGCCCCGGTTCCGAGCTCACGGGCCACCCACCAGCCAGGGCCCGCCTTCCTTCCCAGTCACAGGCGCCGCCTCCTCTCCCAAGACACAGGCTGTCCCCGAGGTGCAGACTTGCAGTATTTTATTTTGCTTTTTTCCAGTTCGAAGCTACTATCATGGACATTTGGAGTTATACAAATGACACTTACAAAAAAATAAAAGACCAAGACACCCAGGGTGAGATGCACGGTGGAGGGGAGGCGGCGGGGCGGGGTGGCCGGGAACCTGGAGGCGCGGCTCGCCCCAGAGCTGGAGGGACACCCGGCCTCGTCCTGCCCAGGAGACCCGAGGTGTCAGACACGGAGCACCAGACACGGCAGGGCTCTGGCTGAGGCCCGGGCCCGGCTGGGGTGGGCAGGAGGGAGGGAGGCACCAGCTGGGAGACCCTGCCAAGACCACTGGCGGCTACACCCAGGCTTGCCGGGGCGCCTCCAGCAGTAACATTTCATTAAAAAGAAAAAAAATACTGATTTGGTCATTTTCTGCTTCCAGTCAGGCCAGAGTGAAGGGAAAGAGACAGGAGCAGGACACCCCACCCCACCCCACCCCAGAACGCACAGGGGCAGCGCCCGCGCCTGCGTAAAGTCAGGGAGCAGGCTGGGACCCAGCCAGGACCCAAAAAAGCACACGGGGCAGGTTCCGCCCCACGGGCAGGCTGCATTCTCTGCCCTCCTGTGCCCGCGGGCAGGACTGGGCTCCGGGGAGGAGCCACCACAAGCTGGGGGCAAGCGCCCCTGGGGCCCGGGAGAGGCTGTCAGGAGGGGACAGGAAATTCCAGTTACAAGTCCCGCTGGCCCAGGGGCCCCCGAGCCCCCCACTTCTCAGCCACCTCCCGGGAAATAAGGCTCAGAGTCGTCTGAGGTCAGAAGAAAGAGGTGGCAGCCTCGTCCCACGGCAGAAGAGGGCAGAGGGACCTGAAGTCCCCCCAAGGAATGGGCTGCGCGGCTGACCCCTGGGGAGGAGGGGAGGGGGTCAGTAGGGGCAACAGGTGCGGCACCGTTTTCTCTGGGGTTTCCAGTTTCAAAGGCAAGGGGCTCGCCACCTGCCACAGGGCCACCTGAAGAAGCGGGTTAGCAAGAGGGACCGGAGGACCCCCGGGCAGGCCAGGGTGGGGCCTAGTACTCCCACAGCGAGGCGGGGTCGATGGTCTCTGCACAGGCCTTCAGGACCCCGGCGTGGTCCCCCTTCAGATAGCGCCCGCCCACCTTGATGGCCACCTTGTTGTAGTCACAGAACTCGAAGGAGAAGTCCACGGGGACGTCACTGCTGCTGGTGACAGAGGAGTCGCTGCCTACCATCCAGTACTTGCCAGTGGAATCTGGGGAGGGAGGGCCCGTCATGCCGTGTCCCACATGCTCCCCACCGGCCTGCCCTCCGACTCACCCAGCGTCCCCCAGCCCCCATCAGCTTCTAGAACCGAGCAGGGTCCACGTGCCCCCAAACCCCTCCTGCCCATGCTGGACACATGAAAGGGGTTCTGATTCTGGTTCATCTGCTCTGGAGTCGGGGGTCCCCCACCCTGGGCTTCTGTCCTGCAGCTGAGGCGTGTCTAGCTGGTGTCCCCCCCCTGCCGCTCTGTCCAGGGCAAATATACTGACAAGGGGGGAGGGTTTCCCAGTGCAGAGCCCTGGCGGCCACAGGACACCCATCCCCAGGGGCCAGGCAGGGCCAGGGCGCTCCCTGGCTGGCACCTTCCAGGAGAACCTGCCTTTGATGTTGTAGGCGCCATCATTGAACTCCAGCTGAAAGACGTCATAGTTGGAGCGATTGGCATCCAGGGTGCCGGTGACCTTACGGCAGCCGATGAAGCCGTGTTCCCCACGAAACACGATTATGGGGCGGTTGATGAGCTTCATGAGGAATAGCTCCGAGTCCCCTGTCCCAGGAGGAGAGGGGCAGTGAGCCTCATGACCGGGCAAGGTGAAGCTGGGACAACTGGGCTCAGAGAAGGAGAACCAGAAGCTGGGGGTCACACAGCAGTCAGCCCTGGGGGAGCCAGCTTGAGGGAATGCCCAGCACCGTGTGGGCTTCAGGTGTACCTGACCCTCCAGGCTACAAGGCAGCACCAGGGAACCAGAGACACTGGTTCCCTGGCTGCACCCAAAGGCAGCTACCTGCTGTCTCCACCGAGGCGGCCAGCTGCCCGTTCTTCTTGGCGGTCACGAACTTGCCATTGGACGCCCGCAGGGTAATGCGCCGATCTCGCCACTCAATGTCAAAGAAGCAGCTGGCGTTCCTGGGGGTGGTGGGAGAGGGTCAGGGGCCATCTGGGCGGCACCGGAAGGGCCAGCGTGAGTGCGCGAGGCGGGGGCGGGGGCGGGCACTCACTTGGTGGAGGCGGTGGACTGCACACCCCCGGTGGACGTCAGCGTCCAGTACTTGCCCGTGTGCGTGCGGAAGGCACACTTTCTGGTGTCGCGGTCGATCTCCAGCTGGAAGGTCTCCTGGTCGGTCTCTTCGTCCTGATTGGCCGACAGATCCATACCTGCGGAGAGGGACCCTTGGCTGGTACAGGGCACCCCGCGTCCCCTGGTTCCGGCTGACCAAGGCCCCGCCCTCAAACATGAACACGCTGCGACCCCGTGGAGAAGGGGCCGCAGAGACCCCTGGCCCACACATCAGGGGCAGCAGACAGGACCCAGGCACAAAGGCAGAGCTGACAGCCCAGGGCCCAGGCGAGCCACGTCGTCCACCTTCCTGTCTCTGACCCAGAATCCCCTAGGGGCTGGCGGTGGGGTGGCCCAGTGGGAGAGCACCGCTCAGCCCGCAGCGGGGCCTGCTCCATCCCCGGCACCAAAACCCCAAACCAAAAAGCTGTTCTCTGGAGCCAGGTGAGCCAACCTGATCGGCCGCCATGGGAGGTTGAGGACTGCCGTGGTGAATGTATGCTGTGGTTACATAAGAAATGGCCTGCTTTTTTTTTTAGGTACAGATGGAAGTATTTCAGGATAAAACGCCCTGGTGTCAGGGATTTGCTTTAAATACAGCCAAAAACATCACATAAAGGCGCAGATGGAGAGATTTTGGCAGAACATGGCTGTTGGGGCAGGCGGGGCGCAGGCGGTCTATGGGGGTTCCTTCGTCTTCCTGCTTCCGCGAACGTGTGAAATTTAAAAGAGTAAAGTATAAGAGTGCATGTTCCTTCCAGAACATTTAGAAAACTCATAAAAATGAAGGCAGGCCCCCTCGCAGAAGGCCCAGCGGGAACACCCCCACCCTCACGCAGCCTCTCTCCGCCCGGGTGCGGTGTCCCGGCCGAGGGCTGCCTGCTGCCTAACCTCCCTGCACATCAGGACTACTGTGGTGGCCACTCTGATCCTTGGTAAGGCTCTGCCCACCCCCCTGAAGTGGGGCCTTGACATTTTGGCAGCTGAAACCCCGAAGAGGGGCCTCTGGAGGCCTTGAAGCAGCAGAGCCCCCAGAGGGCGTGGCAGGTGCCACCCCATAGATGACAGGTCCTGGAGCCTGCAGGGAGGGATTCACCTTTAGTTCACATCTCGTGAGGTGTGGGCGTGCCACTGCCATATGAACCCAACACGGTCCCTACGCGCCAGGCAGAGGAGACCCTCAGCCCTGCTTGACAAAGAGGGAGACAGCCTGACGTGCATGTCCTTGGTCCAAGGTCACATGATGAAAAAGTGAGGGCTCTGTGGCTCTAAGAGGGGAGGGGAGCAGGCCCCTAGTCACGCCCTCCTTCCTCCCACCCAGTCTTCTGTCTACATGGGTGGGTGTGGCTGCTGCATGAGGTCCTGAAGGCCTGCCCCTGCCCCTCTTAGAACCTTAGGCCTCTGCCTGTCTCCTGGGACCCTGTTGGCCAATGGATCCCCCACTGTGCCCCAGAGAAGCGTGGAAGAGAACGCTGAGTCAGCAGGGCAGCCACACCCAGGGGCACACTCGAGCTGGGGTCTCTCCTTGCTCAGACCACACCCAGGGAGAGGACCCAAAGCCAGCAGAGCTGCCCTTCCCTGCCTCAGAGGCCAAGGGCTGCTGGAACCGAAAGGCCACAGCTACACAGGGTGCCTCCCGCCATCCCCCCAGTCTGCCTGGAAACGGGGTGCGCATCTGCCAGCAGGCAAGCGCCCAGCCAGCCAGGGTTCACTCCCCTCTAGGAGGCCGCATGGCAGGACCCGCCCACCCTGGCAACATGGTACCACTGCCCAACCAGTGATCAGAGAGAAGGAAAGGGACAGACAGGAGGGAATGCCCCTTGGGACCATGCCCCCAGTGGCACCCAGGAGGCCCAGGTTCCCCACGAAGGACAGGAGGGGCAGGAAAGAGGCACAGTGGAACTGGATCTGGGGCTGAGGGCCCGACCTAACAGCCTTGCAGATGACCAGGGGCTACCAACCCATCAGAGCAGAGAGGACCCCCGTCACCCCAGAACCTCCCAGCAACCCTGTGAAACTGCCACCAACATCATCCTCCCAGACAGGGGAAGACCGGGAGGCCCCGCCAAGGCCACCACTGGCCCAGGGCCACGGGACTGCCACCACCTGCTCAGGTCCTTGCACCCTACCCTCGGGTTGCATCCCGTCCTCAGAAGGTGGGAGGAAAGGTCTCCGCCAGCCAGAGAGGCACCCACGGTGGCCAACACCTCCCTGAACGCTGCCTCAGCTTCCCTACGGCCTAAAGGGTCCATTCTCTCCATTCTGCAGGCGCAGGACCCATTCAGGGGCCTGGTGCCAGGTGCACCCCAGATCCTCCCGCCCGAGCAGGAAGGGGTGGGGAGGGGAGCTGCCCTCTGCACCCACCCACCAGCAGGGTCCTCCAAGGACCCACCCAGCCCCACTTGGCCTTGTTGCCTCTAATTGGGCGCTGTTACTATGGGAACGGGTTTTCTGTGGGATTTTTCTCTTCATCAACAGCAGAACAGAAAACCTGAGTCACGGGCTCACGGGAGTCCTGAGGAGCCAGGAGCCTCTTCAGAAGAGCCCAGGACACATCTCTTGCCCCCTTCAGGAAGCCCTGGGCTCCCACCTGCCCTCCAGCAGGACTCCCTGCTCCTACACCCTCTGCCACTCTCTGGGGGCTCAACAGAGGCATTCCCTCCCTGAGGTCACCGTCCTTAACCCCGGAGGGCTTAGTTCCCAAATTCCCCTCGCTTGTCCTAAATAGGCACTCCCCCTGAACCCATCCTGACTAGGGAGCAGCCTGGAATCATCCACCACCTCTTCCCAGGCAGCTTCGAGCCCTTTCCTCCTTCCTTACACAGGCCATTCTGCAAAGCCCAGGCTGACCAGGTCCTTGGAACAGCTGGGACAGGACCCTTCCAGAGCCAGGCTGGGTGTGGAGTTCAACTGCAAAGGGAAGACTCAAGGGGCAAAACCAAAGGTCACGTGACCAGATGGAGTTCGTGGTCTGGGCTCTAACTAGAGTCTGGCAGGTGAGGATCCTGAGCAGAAAGGGGCTGCCACCTGGATAAGGGCGTGTTCACGGGCAACCTGGCATCCCAGGCGATGGCTCCTCCCGGGAGCACGGCCTGTCCCAAGGAGCCTGTGCACTTCCCAGACAGGGAAACTGAGGCCAGGAAGCAGGAGGCAGCTTCTGTGAGCAGCACCCGCCCCCGCAGACCCGGCCGTGCACATCCTGCAGGGATGATTCACATCCCCAGCCCGCTGAGCCCCAGGATCCTCCTCCTTCCTGGCTGGCGCTTCCCAGCATGTGCAAAGCCCAGCCGCCTTCCTGCCACGAAGGCCTGTCCAAGATGGCCTCCAAAGACACACCCCCACCCCATGCTGGTTCAGGGTCCTGGGTCACCTCCAGCCCACCCTGGAAGACCTTTGTAGCGAGGGGCACTGGCTGACAGAGTGGAGGCTCAAGCCTCCCCATCCCCCATTCACATCCCTTTAAACTCCAAGATGAGCCAGGAGGGCTTGACTCCAAATTTCAGGCTCCTCCTGAAACCATAACTGAATCAGCCTGAATCATAACTGCGGGGCCCCAAGTGAGCTTTACGAAAGAGGGGGAAATCTGCCCGGGCTCGCCAAAAACACCCTCAGGCTCTCTGTTCCTCCTTGGCCCCCAAGGACCAAGGCCACCTGCTCTAGTCCCATCCTCCCCAGGGTAGCAGGCTCTGGACACAGCCCAGTAGTCACAGAGAACATCTGTGTTAACTATCCTAGTCCTGTGGCCCTGCAAGTCCCTCCAGCCCCACCTCCCAACTTCACAAGCTTCATCCCAGCCACAGGCGGCTTTCTCTGTGCCTTCCCACCACAGGGCCTTTGCACAGGCTATACCCACCACTGTTCCACACACTTACTACAGCTACTTCACTCCCAAGGTCAGCTCAAGTGTCCCCCTCAGAAAGAACCAGCTCCCCCCAATACAATCTGAGACCCTGATCCTGTACCCTGAGTCTTTTTCCTTGATAATCATGTCCCCAAGAGCATGTAAGTTCCACTCCTTCTCCACTCACATCTCGGCACATCCTAGATATTTGCTAAACAGGTAGAAATTGTGATCCACCCAGAAGTGTGATAGGAAACAGGAAGCTGACAAGCACAGGGGTGTCCAGATCAGAGCACTTTCTGGAGTCTAATATACCCAGTTCTGCAGACTACTTACTTGCTGCAGGACCTAGGGCCAGTGGCCTCACCTCTCTGGGCCTTAAGCAGGCCAACTTCACTCCCACTGTCAAAGGGGTCTAACGCCCTCCAGTCCAATGAGAAGGATGGCTATTGGGGGGCTCCCTCCACTGGGAGGGAAGTGGGGCCACTGACTGGGTTCTCATCCAATTATCTCCAAGGCTGCGGTCCAATTTCCCATCCAGGAGCAAGACCCTCACAGGCCCCTCCAGGGGGCCCCTGGCTGCAAACAGCTTCTTGGCAAAGGAGGAGAACGCCAGAAGGCAGAGCCGCGCCGAGGGGGAGGATCTGAGAAAGCAGGCAGAGGGGGGCTCACTTCTGGCGCCCAGGCCCATCGGAAATGGCCTGACTGCGGGAGGCCCTGGAAGGGACAGATCGAGTTGCTGCCAGTCGTTGCCTGTAGGGTCCTTGGGCACGAATCCACTCCGGGGTAGGGGCTTCCCGGGGGACTCGGGCTGGGGTCGCCCACCGCGCGCGTCAAGGCCACTCTTGGACGCCCGCTGAGCGGAGCGCCCGAGCCCGGAGGCGCGCAGCGGACACAGGGCGGGGTGTCTGGCGCGCCGCCATCCGAGCCACGCTGCTGGCCGGCTGCGGCGCGAGGAGTGAGGCCGCCTCCCTGGGCGCCTCGGACGGGACACTGCGCCTGGACAGCGCCTAGGGGCCGCCTGAAAGCTTCCTCTGCTAGAGGACCCTCCAGAGCCCATCCCCTCCCCCTCCCCGCCGCATCTGGTTTTCCCATCTGCAGAGACCTAGCAGGACAAAGGGGGAGAGGGAGGGCCCAGCGAGGCGACCCGCCCCCTGCTCACAAAGGCCGCGGCCTCGAGCGCGGGGCAGGCGAGGGAGGAGGGGCTGGGGGGAGGGGCAGGCACTCTGGGAGCCCCCCACCCCCTACAGGGTCCGACCCCGCCCCGCATTGGGAGGAGGTGCAGAAGGCCAGGCGCGCGGAGAGGTGGAAGCACACCCGTCGGGATCAAAAGCCCGGCTAACCTCCCCCGCCTCGCCAGCCAAAGGCGAAGGGGGCTGGGGGGGGCCTGTGCCAGTTGTGATCGTCGCCTCCGCCCTCTATCTAAAGGCCTGCGGAAAGGCGGACCCACACGAGGAAATGGGCGAGGGCGCCCACTCCCCAAGAGCTGGGACCGCGGATTCGAGGCATCAGCGCGCGTGGAGAGAGCCCAGGTTGGGTGGGGGTGGCACGAAGGGCGGCTCCTAGGCTGGGCCTAGGGGGCCGCACGACTCCAGCCCCGGGTGGGAGGTGTGCAGCGGCGCCGGAGGATGGGCAAAACCCCACCCCTCGCCCCCTCCTCGGGGCGGAAACAAGTCCCGTGGAGGGGTGAAGTGGCCTGTGCACCTAGCACAAGGCACACAAGGTTCTTGGGATTACAGCGGCGCCGCGGGCTGGAAAGGGCGGGAGACTGTAAGGACGCGGATGGGGTGTGCTTTGTGCACCGACCGGGAGACGCGGGGCGGCGTCCCCACTCACCCTGGCGCGTGGACACGTTTCTCTCGTTGGCCGCCTGCAGAACGACCTGGGCGCAGCTCTGCTCCAGGGCGAAGAGCTCGTCCTTGCCCACCTTGGTGGCCTTGCCCGCCTTGAGCGTGCCACTGGGCCCAGACGGCGCCAGGTAGCGGCCTTCGCAGTCGCGGAAGGCCACCTTGCCGGAGCGGAACTCCAGCGTGTAGCCGGTGGCGGGCTCGGGGCGCGCTACCAGGCGTCCGTCGTGGCGCAGGAAGCGGTGGTCGGCGGTCTGAACGCTGTAGCGCTGGTCCTGGAAGGCGAGCGTGATCAGCGAGTCGACGCCCCAGGGCACGTCGCGGTCCACCGCGATCTCGTCGGCCGGCCGTGCGCTCAGGTGCGCGTAGCGCTTTCGGGTCAGGCTGTAAATGTTGACCTGCGGGTGCATGGCGATGTGCACGCTCCACTTCTCGGCCGGCGACACGGTCTGGGCGAAGCACGACAGGCGGTCCTCCGTGCCGCCGAAGTAGCGGCGGTGCGCCTCGGACTGCAGCGACCAGCGGCCGTCGTCGTGCGCCACGATGAGAAAGCGGCAGTCGGCGCTGGGCGCCTCGCACTCGCAGGTCACGTTGCCGTCCTTGTCCGCTGCCAGGTAGCGGCCTAGGTGGCTGCGCAGGCACACGGCCGCGCTGCCCGCCTCGTCGGGCGGCTGCTCCAGCGTCCAGATCTGCTTCTTCTTCAGACTGCTGGCCGACGCGTTCACCTTGAACCCGAACGCCTCGGCGGTCAGGTACTTGTTGCCACAGTTGATGAGGCCGAACTGGATCTGCACGGCCTCGGCCGTGCCGTTGGCGGTCATGGTGGCGGCGGGCGGAGGCCCCGGCGCGGCCCGGGAGGTGGGTGGCAGTCCCCGCAGCGGCTCCCCTGCTCCTTTGTTTGGCGGCCGCGGCCCGCGCGCACCCTCCGCAGCGCTCCACAAAGCCGGCCCGCCGCTCCCGCCCGCTTTATAGGCGGGGTGACGTCAGCGCCGCGAGGCCCCGCCCCGCCCCCGAGCTTGGCAGGGGGGGCCGGGAGCAGACTCTGTGGAGGGCTGCCCGGGGGGCGCGGGGCGCGGCTTGCCCTCAGCGCCTGCTCCTTCTGCGCTGCCAGCCTCTGCCGCCGCCGCCGGCTTCCCCCATGCCATCGCTCCATCCCTTGCTCCCAGTGCCCACTATGGAACCCTTCAGAAGGCCCCTCCCCAAAGCTGGGAAGGAGCATGGACAGGCCAGGTGGGAGGTGACCGCAGAGGCCGCAGGGACCACAGCTCGGATCCATGATGGATGGAGGCAGATCCGGGGCGCCCTAGAAGGTGGACTTAGAGCAGGGTCTCGAAGGATCCAGAGACAGGGTAGAAGCAGGTTGGGAGATGAGAAGACCTGGTGGGGACCAGGTCAGGCCGGAACTGGGGAGGAGCGTGGGGACCCCAACCGCCCCGTCCAGGGTGCACGCAGGCCTTGCAGAATGACCATCTCAAGCAGAGGTTGTGGTTCCCTGAGGCTTCTGTCCCAGTGTCACGCAGCCTGGCTGGCCCAAATAGGTCTCAGTGATAGTGGGGGAGCCCATGCCAGTGTCCCCATTCTGGTGATGCACAGTCACCTGCTTCTGGTCTACCAGGCGGTGGGGCGGGCAGGGCAGGAATGACTTGCCGTTCCCCATTTTTTATGAGGGCATCAGAGAGGTCAGACCACCCTAGGCCAGCACAGCCCAGAAGGACACGGCCAGGTCCCTGTGCCTTCCACGCCCCCACCCAAAGCCCCAACTTTGTGTTGATGTCGTGTGGAGGGTGTGACTCTGGTCTATCTCTCCCATCCTTTAGGACCCAGTTCTCCGTCTTCCTCCCTCAGAAGGGACATTCCCTACAAACACCACCTCCCACCCCCCATTTAGGAACACTTCCCCTTTCTGAGCCTCTCAGAAGGCCGAGACTTTTCCTGGGACATTCCCCACATGCCAAGCAGGCCCCTGGAATGCCAGCATGACCACAGGCTGCCCACAGATCCCAGGCCAGGCGCTTCAGTGCCCTTGCGGCTGTGGTGCTGAGTTAGCCAGTCCTCAGCTTGCTCTGAGTGCCCCAGCCTGCCCCTGCCCCTGCCCCCTGACAATCCCCTCCAGGGATTTTCCAGGTGGAAGAGAGAACATGGTGTCATTCCTCACAGTCCTGACTCAGTTGGGCTCACTGGCAGGGCCTGAAGCTCCAGTCTGGAATGGACTGCAGCATCCCCTCCCATGGAGCCACCCTGCTGGGAAATGACAAGTTTCTTCCATGACAGACCTAGGCTTTAAATCCCGCACCTCTCTGGCTGTGTGACTTGGACAAGTTATTTAGTCTCTCTGAGCCTGTTTCTTCATGTCAGGGGGCAGAGCAGGTACTGAGTATTGAACCCAAGTTCTCTCTACCATCGAGCTACATCCCCAGACCTTTTTATTCTTTGAGCAGAGTCTCGCTAAATTGCTGAGATTGGCCTCCAGCTTGCATTCCTCCTGCCTCAGCCTCCCAAGTCTCCAGGATTACAGTCATGCACCACCTGTTCCTTTTGTAAAAAAGGTACCAATCACTGGTAGCAGTGGCACATGCCTGTAGTCCCAGCGCCTCAGGAGGCTGAGGCAGGAGAACAGTAAATTCGAGGCCAGCCTCAGCAATTTAGTGAGGTCCTAAGCAACTTAGCGAGAACTTGTCTGAAAATAAAAGATTGAAAAAGGGCTAGGGAGCTGAGCATGGCGGCTCGCACCTGTAATCTCGGCAGTTTAGGAGGCTGAGGGAGGAGGATCCCAAATTCAGAACCAGCCTCAACAATTTAGTGAGGCCATAAGCAACTTAGTCAGAACCTGTCTCAAAATTAAAATTTTTAAAAAGGGCTGGGGATGTGGCTTAGTGGGTAAGCAACTCAGAGTTCAGTCCTTAGTACCAAAAAAAAAAAGGTGCGGGGGATACCAATCCCTTTTCTCAGGATGATCCAAGAATCCCCGAGGCATAGAACTCATTTAGACACTGCCCCAGCCACCCTCAGAACTCATTCCAGTACCCAGGAGCCCTCTGCCTAGTGAAGGAGACCCCAAACCACCGGTCAGCTGCCAAGGCTCAGAGGAGGCAAGCTGGAGAAACTTCCAGAAGGCTGGCAGCAGGGCAAGGTATGCTGAGACCTGCCCACTGGGGTCCAGGCTGGAGATCCCTCCCAGGATGGCAGCATCCTGGAGGCCAGGACAGGGACTGGGGCAGCGGGGCTCAGGATCTGCTCTCTGTCTGGCCAAGTGCAGGATCAGGGCCCAGCCTACCCAGGACGGAAAGCCTGGGGAGTCAAATGGGTAGCAGAGGCAGCCTGGACTCTCGCATTGGGCTTCCTGGCTTCCAACTCACATCTCTGGGAATTTTAGAGATTTTCTTATCTTAAAAAGGGGCATAATAATGGAACCTGCTTTGGGGGAGCCATTGAGAAGATTAAAGGCTCTGACACACATGAACTCGGACCACGGGACTCGGTATTCAAACCAAGAACACCTTGGGCAAACCTGGACAAGTTGTAACTACTCATCAAACAATTAAGCCAGTGCCTGACAAGTGGCAGAGCTCAATAAATGCCAGCTGTTTGATTATTCACTTAACAACATGAGCCCAGGGTGCTGGGGCTTTAGGATCAGCCCAGGTGGAGGAAGCACAGAGGTTTGTGCTTTGTGACTGTTTTTTTTTTTTTTTTTCTTTTTTTTTTTTTTTTTTTTGCGGTGCTGGGGATTGAACCCGGGGCCTTGTGCTTGTGAGGCAAACACTCTACCAACTGAGCTATCTCCCCAGCCCTGTGACTGTTCTTTATCATTTTTCTATTTTTCTTTTTCAATGCTGGGGATTGAATCCAGGGGTGCTTAACCACTGAGCCACATCCCCAGCCCTTTTTAAAATTTTTTATTTTGAGACAGGTTCTCCCTCAGTTGCTGAGGCTGGCCTCGAACTTCCTATCCTCCTGCCTTAGCCTCCTGAATCACTGAGATTACAGCCGTGTTCGACTTGCTATTTGTTGAATACATGAAAACTGAATAGAGGGGGAGACACAGGGAATCTTGGATTTCCCCACAGGACAAGTCCAGGTCAAGTGAACGAAACAGAGCTGTAGATGGGGAAAATCCATTCTGGGACAGTGGGTGAGGTCATCTGTGGTCAGTGCATGAAGAATTGAGGTTAATTTCAACAGATGTGAAACCAAAGCCCTTATTATTCTTATTTTCAATTGTTTTCTTCCAAATAGACAATACATTCACATAGTTCAAACATCAGAAACCATAAAAAGACCTTCATCTACCCAGTTCCCACCCTACCCCCTCAATAATTGAGGTCAGAGTTGTTTCTTGGGCTTCCTCTCCTTTCTTTAAATGAAGACAAGCAAACCTGGATATATATTCTACTCTTTTTTTTTTGGCGGGGAGGTACCAGGGATTAAACCCTGGTACCATGAACCCTGGTACTCCTGAACGCCTGGAGGCGTTTAACCACTGAGCCACATCCCCAGCTCTTTCTTATTTTTTATTTCAAGAGAAGATCTTGCTAAATTGCTTGGGTCCTCACTAAGTTGCTGAGGCTGGCTTTGAACTTGCGATCTTCCTGCCTCGGCCTCCCTCTGGAGATGGTGGGATCTCAGGTGTGCACCACCATGCCCTGCCACTCTTCCCTTTTCACCTGGTATGTCTTAGCACTATTTCTGCCTTAGGACTTACTCGGCTTCTTCCTTCCTTATCACTGCAGCATGACAGTCCTTTCTATGAATGTCCCATTATAACCTGATGAGTCTATATTGGTGGACATTTAGGTTGTGGCTAATGAGCTCTGCTTGGGCAGACCCCCGCCCCAACAGTTAAGACTTCAACCACATGCCGATATGTTTTCGTGTGTTTCATTGCTTGGACCTGAGTCACAGACCATGCAAAAAAATCAAGGCTGTCTAGCCTCGGTTTGAATGCCTTTGGCGACGGGGAAATTACCTCTGTCCTCTGTTCTGTGTTGATCCAGGTGATAGGTATTTGGGTGAAGACTTGGGGGTGAGAGAACCCTGGCCCATGGCTATGACAGGAAAGCAGTGTCCTTGTGGACAGGGCGACCTGCAGGTGGCCGTGTCTCATGGCCATAGAGCTTCCGGTGGGGGCGGGGTATCATCATTGTTATTAGTTATTGTTGGAAAGCCAACACAGGAACAAATCTCAGGCAAGTTTAGCAAAGGAGCATTACAGACATCCTTCCTGCTCTGCACCCACGCCTTCCCCGGGCCCCGGTTACTCTGGGCACCTCTGTGTCCAGTGCAGGATAAGCCGCTCCTGAGCCAGTCACACGGTCCTCTCTGCAAGCCCAGCCTCGGGCCCTCTGGGAAAGATGAGGACATGGATGCTGTGTCCCTGGGCCCCAGAGGAACCCAGGTGCGGCCATCGGAGCCACCCTGGAATGAGAGCAGGGCACAGTGAAACAGGTGCTTGGCCAAGGCCTGGCCTGGGCCACTTCTGGCTGGCCACTGCTCCCTGCAGCTCTCCCTGGAGGGGAAACAAGGCCACCAGGAGGGGCTGGCGCAGCAGGGCCTGCCCCCAGGGAGGGCCCAGACCCCTTTGTTCCTCTCTGGGCAGCCTTGGAGCGTGTCCCAGGACGGCTGCTGCCCAGCAGGCACGGACGCCCCAGGGCTCGGTGGTGGCTCTTCCGGGCTGCACAGCTGGCCCTCAGGTCTCTCCGGGGCTTCCCACCACACCCCGCTGCACGCTGACTTTGGAGTCTCTCGCCTCCCCTGTGAGGCGCAGCCTGGCTTCCCTGGACGTTCCACATGCACTGTCCCCGGCCTCTCCGGGCCTGGTCCCTGCCCTCGGTGTTGGTTACGGCTAAGATTTAGGGCCTTTGAGCAAAGCCAGTTCCTCTTACCTGGGGTCACCTGTGGAAGGACAGGGTGGGGCGGCCACCCCTGCCCAAGTCGTGTGACCTGGGTCTGGATGAGACTCCCTCCTCCTCCTCTCGGAGACAGAGGGACGCGACAGGCCCAGGCCCCTGTGAGGGCTCAGAAATGCCATCCCTGAGGACCGCCAGATGTCCAAGGCTCAGCCCTCCACACATGAGAGGCTTCGTGGCCCCCAACCTCTGAATGATGTCTTTGTCACCCTGTGGCCGCTGCCTCTGTGGCCGGCTCCAGGCAGCCTGGTACCACCAGCACCGATGGTGGGGCCTGGGGAGCGGGCGGGAGTCCCGCCTGGCCGGGCTCCAAGGCGATCCCAGGGCCCCCGCACAGGTGTGCCACCAAACCAAACCACAGCCCAGCCCTGTCGGCCAGAGCACAGGAGGGCGGGACGAGTCTGTGGCCTGTCCTCTTTGCCCCATACCCACAAATAGCCCTGCCAATCTCTGCCTATAGGATCTTTGGGTAACAAAGAAGGAAAATGAGGCCGGAAATAGCAGGGTCTAGCCCTGGTGTAAGGAGGGACATGCAGTTTTGGGGGGCCTCAGGCCCTAGCTCTTAGTGGATTTGCAGAGAGATCTGTGATCTTCCCCCAGGGGCAAACCTGTAACCCTTCAGGTGCCTGAACCAAACCTATGGATCCCTAGGTGAGCTGTCTCGGGTGGGGGCTCCCAGAGTTACCACTGAGGTCCCAGAGGGCCCGCGGGAGGAAGTGAAGCTTCTACTGGGTGAATAGAAATGCCAAGAGGGCTGGCTATGGTGGCTCACACCTGTAATCCCAGCCACTTGGGAGGCTGAGACAGGAGGATCGCAAGTTCGAGGTCAGCCTCAGCAATTTAGCCAGACCTGTCTCACATTAAAAAGGGCAGCTCAGTGGCAGAGCGCTTGCCTAGCACACACAAGACCCTGGATTCACCCGCTACCATACAATACAGCGTCCAAGAGGGCAGAGCCACGCACTGCTGGAGCAAAGGAAAGAGCCCAGTTGGTTCGAAGGCTATTACCAAAATGATTTCTTTCTCTCATTCTCCCGATGGATGATGAGACTCTGCAGATCAGGCCTGGATTGGCCTCAGTGGGCAACTCAGAGGCCGTCCCTCCACCGCCCCTCCACCCCAGGACCAGGATGCCACACCTGGCTGTCCTCCTCACCGTGTGGCAGATCTGGTCCAACTCCAAGGCCTGAGCATGCTTGCAAAGCGAGGCCACGGTGGCCAGTGCCTGGCAAGTGCCCAGCTAATTAAGAGGACATTAGTGTCCTGGGCAGCACCGGGCTCCTGCCAAGATGTCCCTGCCAGGAGAGGGGCTGCCAGCCAGAGCCGGGCTTGGCCTCCCCCACCTGGCCACCACCCCAGCCTGCTCCCCCAGAGACCTTCCAGGTTTTCCCTCCACCAGTGTTGGAGAAAACCGCAGCCTCACACTGCCCTCCTGCACCTGGCCCAGGCCCCGTCTGCCACTCCATGCCCTGCCCAAGCCCAGGGAAGTCTCTCTACCATAAATGCCTGGAAGTCTGGGGGGATTACTGTCGCCCTGGAGGACCGAGTCACTGGCTCTTCCCCAACAGCAGGGCACGGTGCCGCACCCCTGTAACCCCAGCGGCTCAGGAGGCTGAGGCAGGAGGATCAAAGCCAGCCTCAGCAAAATCAAGGCTGCTAAGCAACTCAGTGAGACCCTGTCTCTAAATAAAATACAAAATATGGCTGGGGGTGTGGTTCAGTGGTCGAGTGCCCCTGAGTCCAATTCTCAGTGCTGCCCCGCCCCAAAAATCACCACCACGACCTCCACCCACATGGCCTCCACCCATGCAGGAGGCAGGGCCCTTCCCAGCTTACCCCTCTCCCATGGCTCCCCCGTGCCACCAGAGAAAACCCTAAGCCCAGGTGCTCAGGGCCTCGGGTGGGCCAGCCCTGTTCATCTCACCTGCCTGCTTCCTTCTCTCTTCAAGGTCTGTGCACACGGGGCTGCTGCTCCCCAGCCCAGTGCCTTTGCACATGCTGTGGTTCCTGTCTTGTGTCCCCACCTGCCAGGCTCCTGCCAGTCCCAAAGATGCAGTTCAAACTTCACCAGCTCCCCTGGGGCGACCGTCTCTGCCCTTGTATCCCAGATGTTGTATCCCCCACCCAACACCATGAATGGGAACACCAGTACCTCTCCCGGTGGTCTCCGTGTCCTGGGAGAACACTGCCATGTGTTCTAGATTCCGCTGCATCTAGTACAGGAGCCACCGTCACACCTGTGGCCCTCGAGTGTTTCTAATATGGAAGTTTCACTGTGACGAACACAAATGTAAGAGGCTGGGCCTGAGGCTGGGCTCAGTGGCAGAGCACTTGCCTGGCAAGTGTGGGCACTGGGTTCGAGTCTCAGCACCACATCTACATAAAGAAAAATAAAGGTCCATTGACAATTAAAACATTCTTTAAAAAAATGTAAAAGGCCAGAGGTGGCCAGTGGCTACACATTGGACATCACTGGCCTGGGCATCTCTGGAATTCCCTCCGCGGTCTGGACAGCCCACGGGAGAGCAGGCAGTTTGGGGACTGGAGGGACATCCTGAGCCAAGAGCTCACTGCAGTGTCAGTACCCAGCCACCAGCTGGAGACTTTGCCTGTGTGTGTGTGTGTGTGTGTGTGTGTGTGTGTGTGTGTGTGTTCGTAGGATCCGAACCCAGGGCCTTGGGTATGCGAGGCAAGTGCGCCACCAACTGAGCTACGTCCCCAGGCCTGAGACTTTGCCTTCTCGTCCTGCTGGTGGGAGGCCTGCGTCTGTCCCCTCACACCTGGTAGGCAGGGGGTCCTGCACCAGCTCCTGCCAGGTGTCCCTGTGGCCACCCTGAAGCCAGGAAGCCCCAGGCGAGACAGCAAGGGACCCAGAGAGGCAGGAAGGGGCACAGAGACAGGAGTGAGGGCCTTGAGTGGGACCACCCAGCCCCTGCGGCTCCCCCACCCGCTCTGGATGCACCCCCAGGGGTCAGCTTGGGGAGAGGTCTCCCCACAATACCCGGCGTTTCAACATGTGCCTGCCGTTGGGGACAGCTAGCCAGGACGTTTGACATGTTCGCTGTGGGGGAAGGAGCAGGGGGTCATCTTTCACCGCCTGTCCCACTCGGGGGTCCCTGGGCATGGATGGGGGTTCTTGGATGGTGAGAGGGGAGGTGAAAAGGAGTCTCATCTCCGGGGGGGATACCTGAGGGAAGGAAGGGACCCTAACTGGCAGGCAAACAGGCGACGTGGACTCTTAAGGGTCCCCACGGTACCTGCGTGAAGACCGACTCCCTCAGGCCCTGCCCTCACCCGCGCCCCTACGAAAGCCCACTGCCCTCCTCAACCAGGTGGGCCCCCCAGGGGGTCCAGGGGCAGGGTACAGGTGGCTGCATGGGGGTTGAGAGCCGGCTCCTGCTCCCCTTGACAAGCCTGCACCTGGCTTGGGAGCAGGGCTCCCCTGGAGGAAGGGGGCTTTTATCTTTGCTGGAAATCAGAGCCCCTAACCAGGGCACCTGTCCTCCCAGGGGAGCCCTTCTTCTGATTCATGCAGGGTCTGAACAGGGCAGCAGGATTCGGCCCTCACCCCTCTTTCTCTGGGCTGTTCTACGAAAGAAATAGAAAACTCTGCTTCCAGTCGGGTGCGATGGCGCGCACCTGTAATCCCAGCGACTTGGGAGGCTGAGGCGGGAGGATCCCAAGTTGAAGGCCAGCCTCAGCAATTTAGCGAGGCCCTAAGCAACTTAGTGAGACACTGTCTCAAAATAAAAAATAAAAAGGGCTGGGGATGTGGCTCAGTGGTGAAGTGACCCTGGGTTCAACCCCTGGTACAACAACAACAAAAAAAAGAAAGACTAGGGTGTAGGTCAGTGGTAAAGCGTGTATGGGTTAAATCCCTAGAAGGAGAAGAAAAGAGAGGAAAGGAGAGGGGAGGGGAGGAGAGGAGGAGGAGGAGAAGGGAGGGAAGGGGAGGGGAGGGGAGAAGGAAACAAGCAAGATCTGGTTCAACTGGTCAACCAACAAGACCTTGAATGATAAGAAGAAACAAGAAATCCCAAAGTGGGAGTTCTCAGGTTGGTTAACTGTCTTGTCTTTGGGAAAGAACCCTGGAACATCCTCACTCTCTGTCCTTGTCAAATTGGCTTTATCCTGCTGGGTCCAGTGGCACACCCCTGTAAACCCAGCAACTCGGGAGGCTAAGGCAGGAGGATTGCAAATTTGAGGCCAGCCTCAGCAACTCAGTGAGACTGTCTCAAAAGAAAAAATGAATCGGGCATGGTGATGCATGCCTATAATTCTAGAAGCTCAGGAGGTCAAGGCAGGTGGATTGAAAGTTCAAGGCCAGCCTTGACGACTTATTGAGACCCTAAACAACTTAGTGAGATCCTGTCTCAAAAAAAGGCTGGGGATGCAGTTCATTGGTCAAGCACCCCTGGGTTCAAACCCCAGTACCAAATGGAAGGGAAAAAAACTCACCCTTATCCTTAGGCTGAGCTCTTCAGAGCCAAAAGATGGCTGCCAGCCTCCGGACATGGAATCTCCCCAAGATGAACAAAACTGGGTTTTTGAAAATTTTTGAACCCCTTCTCAGTATCATGTGGTTTGGATTTTGTTTGTTCAGTTCTTGCAATACTAGGAATTGAACCCAGAGATGCTCTACCACTGAGTTATATTCCCAACCCTTTCTATTTTTATCTTGAGACAGGTCTCACTAAGTTGCCGAGGCTAGCCTCAATCTTGCGATCCTCCTCCCTCAGCGCCCTGAGTTTCTGGGATCACAAGCAGGTGCCCACTGTGCCTGGCTCATGTTTTTAAACATACTGGATAAACATGTAGGGAATTGTCGAAATACTGTTTGATTGGAACAATTTTTTGATTGGAACAATTGCAACGCTCATTACATTGGAAAAAACTACTTTTTCTCTGCACTCACAGCATAGAGCAATCAACACAGAGGACATCTGTGACCTCAAAAGGGGTGGGGACCTCTCCCCACACCTACACTGATACCAAACTGTGGATACAGTTGAAGAAACCAACTCCATCAGGCACCAAGGCACACGCCTGTCATCCAAGCTACCAGGGAAGCTGAGGCAGGAGGAGCCCAATTTCAAGGCGCCTAGGCAACTCAGCAAGACCCCACCACGCGGTCTCAGTGGCAGAGACTCTCTAGTACAAAAAAAACAGCTCGAAGTCCGTTTCCCTACTAAACTTTTACAGCACATGTCAATTACAACACCAGATGAGGGTGGAGGGTGGTTTCTCCCCACCAGCGAGCAAGCAGGGGACACCAGCTGGGTGTCCTCTAACCCCACCCGGCTCTGACCCCGTCTACCTGGAGGTAGCGTCAGATCCCACAGGTGGAGGTCTCGGTCCCCATACGGCCCTCACCTCAGATGCCAATCACAAGTCCCAGGTGGTCTCGCTGACTGTGCTTCTGACCCGCCTGCTATAAAGAGGGGTCCCCACCACCCCCTAATGAGCTTGATTGGCTTGTTCATGAAACCCAGGGGACACGGGGACTGGCTGAAGAGGAAGGGTGTGGATGAAGAGAGGCCCGGGGGAGGCTGGGAGGGAGCAGGGCTCCCCTGCCTCCCTGGGGTGCCACCCTCCAGGAGCCTCATGGGTGCCTGGCCAGAAGGTCCCTCACCCTGAGCTTTCGGGTGTGTGGGGGATGTCACTGCACGATCACAGGGTGGACCACCACATCCAAATGTGGCTGGACACAGGGATTTGCCGTACTCATGGCAGACTGGGCGGGGAGACCCAGCAGGCCTGCGCAGTCAGACTCCTGGTCTCTCTGCAGCACTCTGCCCTCCAGGGTTGGGGCAGGACCCCTCTGGAACGGGGTCTTGTCATCTCGATGCAGCAGGTCAGGGGACTTCCTTAGGCAGCTTCTACACAGCAGGACAGCAGGTTAGAGTTTCTGTGATCGACTTGGGGAAGAGGAATCCTGGTTTCTACTCCCTGCCTTGGGGAGGGAGTTATGAGCCAGGAGCAGCAAACAGCAACCAAAACATGGATCTCATAATATCCCATGAATGTACGTGCTTCTTTCTCGCAGGGGCAGAGGTACCAGGGATTAAACCGAGGTGCGCTTCACCACTGAGCCACATCCCCAGCCCTTTGAATTCTTTTTTTTTTTTTTTTTTATTTTGAGACAGGATCTCATGGAGTTGCTTATGGCCTCGCTAAATTGCTGAGGCTGGTTTTGAGCTTGAGATCCTCCTGCCTCAGCCTCTGGAGTCGCTGGGATGACAGGCGTGCACCACCGTGCCCAGGTTTTTGTACTTCTTAGAAAAGCATTAAATAATCACATCTAGTGGCCAATCACTGTGATGTGAGCCTGCGTGACATCCTGACACACCTGCAGTAAGCGTAATGAAACCACGTGGAAGAGGGTTGGGGGCAGAGCTGCAGAGCCCTCTACCACCCTTAGTGAGTTCTCACCTCCACACAGGAAGGGAATGGCCAACTCCTCCAGATTTTCAAGAAACCATCATTTTTCACAGGGCGCGGTCATCCCAGCGGCTCGGGAGTTCAAAACCAGCCTCAGCAATTTAGAAAAGCCCTAAGCAATTCTGTGAGACCCTGTCTCTAAATAAAATATAAAAAGGTGGCTGGGAAAAAGAATTAAAATTTAAAAAGTGGCTGGGAATGTGGCCCAGTGGGTAAGCGCCTCTGAATTCAATCCCCTGTACACCACACACGCGCACAGATGCACGCACACACACACGCACACACACACAGAGGCACACACACACACGCACATCATTTTCTTATCTAAGTTCATAGACTCCCTGATTTCTGCCCACTAACTCCTGGGTGAAGCGGGGACCCCAGGTTAAGATTTTCCAGTTCCAGCAGCCCTTTGTGAAAGTCATCCGCTAGCTCGTTTTGGAGCTGGGGATGGAACCCGGGCCTCCTGCATGCCAGGCAAGCCGTGGCCCAGCCCTGGGGCAGGGCTGTAAAGGGGGAAAGTTTTCCCCAAGCCCTGGGAGGCTTCGCACTTCCTCAGGCCAGGTAACCAGTGAGGCCCGCCCCGCCCACGCCCCGCTGCACGCCCAATGGAAGCAGGGATTCAGAGAGAGGCGCCTCTCTGTGGCGCTCTTCCTGGCAGAATTCACGGGAAAATGAAGGTGAAGCAACCGGAGCGTCCACAGGCAGGTGAATGTATACACAGAACGTGCTCCGTCCTCGCAATGAAGTAGCACTCAGCCTTAAACACCAAGGAAATCCGGCCCGATGCGGTGGACACGCCTGGAATGCCAGCAGCTCAGGAGGCTGAGCGGGAGGATCGCAAAGGAGGCCAGCCTCAGCAATGTAGCAGAATCTGTTGAAAAATAAAAAGGTCCGGGCATGTTGCTCAGTGGTAGAGCACCCGGGGTGCGATCCCTAGTACCAAAGAGGAGAGAGAGACGCTGGCGGTGGCGCAGGCCTGTAATCCCAGGGGCTCGGGAGGCTGAGGCAGGAGGATCATGAGTTCAAAGCCAGCCTCAGCAACTGCAAGGCCCTAAGCAATTCAGTGAGACCCTATCTCTAAATAAAATACAAAATAGGGCTGGGGATGTGGCTCAGTGGTTGAGTGCCCCTGAGTTCAATCCCTGGTACCACGCCCCGCCCAAATAAATAAATAACCAGAGCGCAGTTCCTTTCTCTCCCGGGAGCAGGGCTTCACTTCCAGACCTGGGACGTGAGAGCCCTCGGCATCCTCCTGCCAGAGTGGCCAAGAAAAAACAATTCTGTTTCCATAAAGCGGCCAGAGCTGACCTGCCCAACGCTGCCTGGAGTCTGTGGGATTCGACCTGCACGCACTGGAAACCACCTGGGCCCACATGTGAGGCCTGGGTGTGACCCCACTCATGGCTTTGGCTTGCTGGCTGCCTCTGGCAGAGTCTCTTGCCCTCTCTGGGCTGGGGGTCAGTGCAGAGGTGGGATGTGAGATGTCTCCTAGCACAAGTGTCCAATAGATGGGGTCAAATACTGGGTATAAATTCAGCAGCCACCTGATTCTTAATTTCTTAAGAAAAATTAATGGGGGCTGGGGAGATAGCTCAGCTGGTAGAGTGCTTGCCTCGCAAGCACAAGGCCCTGAGTTCGATCCCCAGTACCGCAAAAAAAAAAAAAAAAAAAAAAAAAAAAAAAAAAAAAAAAAATTAATGGTTCAGCAAAAACCATCTCCTTCAGGGCCCCTGGCCATCTATCAGGAGTCACTCCTTACTCCCCACCCAGGGTAGAAAATGTGATGTGGGCCAGGTGTGGTGGTACACACCTACAATGCCAGGGACCAGGGAGGCTGAGGCAGGAGGATTGCAAGTTGGAGGCCAGCCTCAGTACCTTCACCAGGACCTAAGCAACTTACCAAGACCCTGTCTCTATTATGCAAAAGAGGAACAGCTAGGTGCAGCTAGGAGATGGGGACATAGGACAAAGAAGGGAAGGCGGCGCATGTCTAGCCAGTTACCACAGGGGATACGACTGACAGTGATCCCACCAGGAATCCCCAAGGATCCGCGGAACCCATGCCTCAGAGTTAGCCCTCCCTGGGAGCAAAGGAGCTGGAATACTTGTACCCAAATCTAAGAGCCATTAGTCGATAGCGGCTGCTGGCACAGAGACACAGACACAGTCAGCAAGAGGTCCTAAGGGATGGGGGCCCGGTGAGCAGCCGCTGCACCATGTGTCCACACTTCCGGCTGTGGGGCCTGGTGGCCCGCACCGCCCTGCCCAGCACTAGCTCCTCAGCTGGAAAATTGGCACAGAAAGTTTCTTTCAGGCTGGATCTCACCAAATGAACACTTTTTTATAACCTCTGTTGTGGTTTTATTTTTTGCTTTATTTATTTACTTATGCGGTGCTAGAGATGGAACCCAGTTCTGCCCTGGTGCTGCACCCCAGCCCCAGGGTGCTTTAAACGTGCACAAATTCCTTGTGGCCTTTGCTAACTAGAGACAGTGTGTCCCCTCCCCGTAAGCCTGATTGCCTGGAGGACAGAATGCCGGAGCCCGGGGCGGGTTGGGGGGGTTTTGTACCTGCAGGGACCAGGGACCGTAACGTTGCTGTTGCTGTGATGGACTGAACTGTGTCGCTTCCCCCAAAAAAGATGTGTTGGAATCCTAACACCTCGGTACTTCCAGAGAGGCCCTCTTTGGAGGCAGAATCTTTACAGAGGCAACCAAGTTAAAGCGAACTCACTGGATGGGGACTTAATCCAATCTAACCAGTGTCTTTATAAAATGGGGAATTTTACTTTTTCAGTGCTGGGGACCAAACTCAGAGCCAGGCGTATCCACGCTACCACTCCCACTGAGCTACACCCCAGCCCCAAGAAGGGAAAATCTGGAGATAGAGAGGCACGAAGGGAAGACTCGAAGGCAGAGAGATCCCCTGTGGACAGGGAGGATGGGAAGGACACGTGAGGCCAGCAGAAGCCAGGAGACAGGCCTGGAAGAGATTTCCCTGCAGCTGCCAGAAGAAAGCGATCCTGCCAACACCAGCTCAGACTTGGAGCTTCCAAATGTGAGACAGTGAATCCCGTTGGTTAATCCATTCAGATTGTGGTACTTTGTTACCGCAGCTCCAGAAAATGAATACAATGATAAAAATGGATATTTTTTTTTCCCTTTTTCACTGCTGCGGGTAGAATCCAGGGTCTTGCCCATGCTAGACAAGTGCTCTAGCCACTAAGCTACATCCCCAGTCCTAAAGGTAGACCCTTGGTTTCCAGTTTTCAGAAAGGAATTATCAACTAAACCCACACAAAGTTTAAGCAAATTTACCCAGCAAAATGAAATTGAGGGAACTGTCAAGTCCTCCATTTATTTAATTCTTTACTTATTTTTATGTGGTGGTACTGGAGATTGAAACCGGGGGTGCCCTAGCACTGAGCTATATCCCCAGCCCTTTTTATTTTGAGACAGGGTCCCACTGCATCGTTGAAGGTCTCGTCACATTGCTAAGGCCAGCCTGGAACGTGGGGTCCGCCTGCCTCAGCCTCCAGGTTGCCAGGATCACAGGCATGTGCCACCACGCCTGGCTCAGACTCTCCTTCTGTTAAAGGTACAAGTAAACCTGGTGGCGGCTTGTGCCTGTAATCCCAGCAGCTTGGGAAGACAAGGTAGGAGGGTTCAAGTTTAAGGCGGGCCTGGGCAATTTAGAGACCCCTTCTCAAAATAAAATTAAAAGGGCTGCAGATGTCACTCAGTGGTCAATCCACGGCACCAGGAAAAAAAGAGAACAACTGTCTGGGAGAAACCACATCCTGGAGCCAGGGGAGCTGACTTGGCCAGGGTAGAAGCCTCCCCAGCCCCGAGACTCAGCTGGCATCCAGTCCAGGGGACAGCTGGTGGCTCTCGCCCTCGTTTCACGAAGCTCTACAGGAGGCTCTGCAGATCTGCGGAGGCAGTAGCGCCAGGGCATGAGGACGCCATTCTCCCCAACAAGGAGCAGAGCGAGGGATGACTCCAGCCCTGGCCAGCCCCTTATCTCCCGCAGCAGTGGTCAGCCCATTGTCCGCCCAGACCAGGAAGACAAGGGGAGGCCCCTGCAAGGTCACCTTCCCCAGGCATCCCCACCCCACCCAGCCCTTCCAGCCCTGCAGGAGCCCAGGCCCTACCCCCTCTCTGGCTGAGCAGGCCCAGGGTAACCCAGCCACCCTGCAGGGCTGGGATTTTTGCCTCTGGGGAAATGCTGTTTTATGTTCACATGAAAGAAAGAATGATCCAGACAGAACTGCTCAGGAGTCATGGGTTCTTTCCTTTCTATCCTCTGAGACAGGAAGCCACTGTGCTGCCCAGACTGGTCTCCAACTCCTGGGCTCAGCTGATTGATCTCACCTCATTAGCTCCCCAGTAGCTGGGACCATAGGAGCCACCACACCGGTCAATGCATGGAGTATCAAGATAAAGCAATAAGCAGGGAAGACCTTTTCTTCTGCACCCCTTTCCCCCTTCCCCATTGTCTGCCAGAATAATCCAGTCCTGGGTCAGACCAAGGTGGGTGTCCAGGCATGGGGTTGGAGCCCCAGCAAGGAGCAGAAGGCCCAGGAGTGGGGTGTAGCTGCAAGGGAGAAAGAGATCTCATTCGGGGTGGGGACCCCATCTAGGCAGAGGAGGTGACCCAGTGATGGGTGTCCAAGGCCATTTGGGGCTGGGGAGGGAGCCGATGGAGCAGGAGAAGAGGGCATCTGCATGGATCAGGGTACCAATACCATGGGACATTGGGTACACTCAGCAGGTGGAGGAAATAAGCAAGTTTGTTAAGTGCTTGGGTAATGGTAGCCAGGTTCCCTCAAGCAGAAGAAGAGCCGTAGATCAGAGTGAACCCCGTGATCCATCAGCATGAGCTCAAGTCTTTCAATACACAGATACAGGAATTAACAAAATACACAGATACAGGAATTAACACACATGTATGTAAATACATTTTCCTAGCTCTGTCCCCTGAGAGGGCTCAGAGGTAGGAACACCCCAATAGCATCTTGGTCTCCACTAAAGAGATCAAAAATAACTGATTCGAGGGCTGAGGACGTCTCGTGCTGAGAGGTGAGGCAGCACTCAGAGAACCACAGAGACACAGAAAAGGGATACAGGATCCTCCAAAGATCTGCAAAGTGTCAAGGAGCACATGAAATGACGTTCAGCATCATTAGTCATCAGGGTAACATAAAAACCATGAGTGGGGCTGGGGAGATAGCTCAGTGGGTTAGAGTGCTTGCCTCGTAAGCAAAGTCCCAGCCCTGCAGGGGGAAAAAAAAAAAAAACCCTAGAGGGTGAGAATGTAAAAAGGTTCCCAGCTCAGGAGGCTGAGGCAGGAGCATCGCCAATTCAAAGCCAGTCTCAGCAACATAGTGAGCCCCTGAGCAACTCAGCAAGATCCTGACTCTAAATAAAATATTTTAAAAAATGGCTGAGGATGTGGCTCAGTGCTTAAGCTTCCCTGGGTTCAATCCTCAGTACCAGGAGGGAAAAATAAAAAAGAGTTAAAATGGTTCAGATGCTGTGGGGAAGTTGGGCGGCACCTCACCAAGTTAAACACAGAATTATCATGACCCAGGAATTCCACTCCTAGGCATGGACCCAAAGAACTGCCAGGCACAGTGGCGCACGCCTGCAATCCCAGCCACTCAAGAGACCTGAGGCAGGAGGATCACAAGTTCAAGGCCAGCCTCAGCAACTTAGCGAGACCCTCAGCAATTTAGTGGGATCCTGTCTCTAAATAAAAAATAAAAAGTCTGGGCATGTAGCTTTTTTTTTTTTTTTTTTTTTTTGGTATGGTTTTTTTGGCACTGGGGATTGAACTCAGGGGCACTCAACCACTGAGCCACACCCCCAGCCCTGTTTTATATTTTATTTAGAGACAGGGTCTCACTGAGTTGTTTAACACCTCGCTTTCACTGAGGCTGGCTTTGAACTTGAGATCCTCCTGCCTCAGCCCCCCAAACAGTTGGAATTACAGGCATATGCCACCGTGCCTGGCTGGGCATGTAGCTTTAGTGGTAAAGCACCCTTGAGTTCAATCTCCAGTACCAAAAAAATAAAAAATAAAATAAAAAATATATATAAAATAAAAGAATTGAAAGTATTTGTTCAAATTAAAATGTTCATAGCAGCATTACTCACAAAAGACAGAAACAATTCAAATGTCCACCCACTAATGAATGGATAAATAAAGGGATAAACAAATTGTGGTACATTTATACAATAGGATAGTATTCAGTGTTAAAACCAGGATGAAGGTCAGGCGCGGTGGTGCACACCTGTAATCCCAGTGGCTTAGGAGGCTGAGGCGGAAGGATTGCGAGTTCAAAGCCAGCTTCAGCAAAAGCAAGGCCCTAAGCAACTCAGTGAGACCCTGTCTCTAAATAAAATACAAAAGAGGACTGGGGATGTGGCTCAGTGGTCAAGTGCCCCTGAGTTCAATCCCTGGTACCCAAAATAAATAAATAAAAAGATGAAGTATTGGTACATAATACAATAGTAATGGACCTTGAAAACGTTTTGCTAAGTGAAAGAATCCAGACATAAAAGGCCATATATTGTGTGATTTCATTCATAGGAAATGACTAGAATATATGAATCCACAGAGACAGAGAGCCGATTGGTACTTACTAGGGAGGGTATCGTAGGGAATGGGGAGTGACTGCATGCCAGGTACAGTGTTCCTTCTGGGGTGATGGAAATGTTTTGGAACCAGGTGGACCAGGTTACTTCACAACATTGTGAGTACACTGGATATCACCAAATTGGCTGGGCAAGGTGGCACACACCTGTAATCCCAGCAAGTCAGGAGGCCGAGGCAGGAGGACCGAGAGTTTGAGGCCAGCCTCAGAAACCTAGTGAGGCTCTATCTCAAAAAATAAAAAGGGCTGGGGATGTAGCTTGTGGTAGAGCCCCTGCCCGGGTTCACTCTCCAGTGACAAAGTGAAGGGGCGGGAAGAATTAAGGTTAGTGATGGAGCATCTGTCTAGAATGCAAGGGGCACTGGCTTTGATCCCCAATGCTGCCCCCACGGAAGAAGAAGGAGAAGGAGGCACATAGTTTATCTTGTGTATCAAAGGACGAAATTATAAAATTACAATTTTCAGTTTAAGGATCTATTTGTTTGTTCTTGCTTTGCTTTACATGGTCCTGGGGACTGGATCAAGGCCCTGCACCATAACACTAAGCTACACCCCCACTCCTAAAGACTTCTTTCTTTCTTTCTTTCTTTTTTTTTTTTTTGGTACGAGGGATTGAACTCAGGGAAGCTTAACCACTCAGCCACATCCCCAACCCCAAATATCTTAATTGGCTTTATTTGTGATTCTAGAATCAAGGGACACTTCATTCCATAAAACTGCCAGGCACAAAGGCACATGCCTGTAATCCCAGCACCCTGGAGGCTGAGGCAGAAGGATCGCAAGTTCAAGGCCAGCCTCAGGAATTTAGCGAGGCCCTAAGGAATTTAGATCTTGTCTCAAAAATAAAAAATAGAGGACTGGGACTGTAGCTCAGTGGTAGAAAACTTGCCTCCCACGGGCAAGGCCCTGGGTCCGATCCTCAGCACCTCATAAAGATGATAAACAAATGTATTCTCTCCATCTACAACTAAAAAATATTTTTAAAAAATAAAAATAAAAAACAGAAAGGGCTGGAGATGTGGCTGGGTGGTAGAGCACCCCTGGGTTCAATCCCTGGTACCGAAACAATAAATAAATAAATAAATAAACAAACAAACAAACAAACAAACAAATAAATAAAAATTGTTAAAAAAAAGAAAAAGAAAAAGAAAAAAACCTCACCCAGAATAAATGTCAGTATGTTCAATTCCCAGAACAACAACAACAAAAAGAATGTGTCAAAGGACGGTAAGGAAGGAAGTCTACAACAGAAAGGAGCTGAAGAAAGCAGCTTTGTAAGCAAGAGACAGGGGAACAAGAAAAATCACTGCTTGGTTAACATCAGGTTACTTCAGGTAATCTTTTTTTTTTTTTTTCCTGTAAGCATTAAAGCAGAGGAACTTCACTATCTTGCAGATTTAATCTGGCCTGTTTGGGAATGCGGCTGTTTATCTGTCTCCTGATTTTTCGGAAGGTCAGATAACAATTCAGTTTCCACTGGGTGATGTGGAGCTTCAGCAAAACATGACAGACTCTGTCTTTATTTTTAGCCTGGTTGGATGGGGACCAGTGCTGTTTAGGCCAAAACAATGGGCTCTTATAACTTTTAATTAATAATTACTAATGACAATTCAATTAGACCGTAAAGAGAAAGAATGAGCTGTGTGCAGTGGCCTTTGCCTATGGCCCCAGTGTCTTGGGAGGCTGAGGCAGGAGGATAGAGAGTTCAAAGCCAGCCTCAACAATGGCGAGGCGCTAAGCAACTTGGTGAGACCCTGTCTCTAAATAAAATACAAAATAGGGCTGCGGATGTGGCTCAGTGGTGCCCTTGGGTTAAAAAACAAAAAACGAAAAACAACGAACTGAAACCAAACAAGAAGAAAACTGCAAGATACGTGTAGTTTTAAGAGTGTGATTGTTTTAAATTTTAAAAACAAATCAAAGGGCTGGGAGTGTAGCCCAGGGCCGGAGCCCTCGCCTAGCACATTTAATCGCTAGCACTGCAAAATAATATTAATAATGATAATATTGAAAGAAAGCAGTTGGAAACATTCCAGGTGGCGGAGCACACTAGGGAACAGAGTGGGGAGCAGGCGATGGAGGAACCCCAACTTGGGCCATGTGGTCAGGGGCTTCTAGCACAGGACACTGGCCCTGCCGTGGAAGGCAGGTGTGAACCCTGGTGCCAGAGGGCAGTGGCCACACCCAGACATCCACCCTGGAGGGGGACCCAGCATATGGATTCCTGAGTGCAGGAGGGAGCATGGATGGCCCCAGGGAGGAGCAGGGGAAGTGCAGTCAGTAGGCTTCTCCCAGGGGAAGAGGGTCACCAACTGGCTGAGGGCTGGGCTGGGGGACAGCCCTGCTCCCTCAGAACACAAGTGAAAGATCTGCCCAGACGAACATCCCTGCCTGCCTGGGAAACCCAGGGGCCGCTCACCACTCCCCCACTGGAGATGCAGAACACTCAGAACAGTTTGCGTGCTTCTGAGAATTTTAGGGTCCTCACGGCTGCCCACGTCCCTCCCTCACGTAGGTCCTTGCTGAGGAGTGGCCAGCTCTGTCACACTGCTCCTCCCCTCTAACCTCTGCCTGGCAAGGCTTGAATGCCACCCCCAACCCCAAGCTGCCTGAACAGCCCGGACAATCCCTGCTCTCCTGGCCTGGGGTCACCCTACAACCCAAGATCATGGACAGGTCACCCTTGAAGGGAATCTGGAGCTTGATACAAATGCTGCCTCCAGATGCACCAGGAGGCCACACTGCCCGTGATCGCCGGGCAAGGTGGACTCTTCTCTGCACCACGACCTGACGTGCCTGTAACTATCCCTTACACACAGATCACCTGTGTTACAGGTAAGTCCAGGGAGGCACGACATGCGGGAGGTACAGGCATCAAGCGCCTGAATGTGCTCTCTAAACACCACTGAGACCTGTTCTAATTAAAATCCACCTTCTTCCAGCCTCCAGGCTTCAGGTCTGTCTAGGGATCCTCCCTGGTGTAGCTGATGGGTCTCAGAAGGGGCAGGAATGAGGGGGAGATCACAGGAGCCACAGACTTCGTCCCTCTTCCTAGCCCTCATTATTATTTCTCAGCTACTCAGAGCTGCTGTGTGTCCATTCACAAAAGCCTCAAAATAAAACAAAATAAAATACTTGGGAATCAATCTAACCAAAGAGGTGAAAGATCTCTACAATGAAAACTACAAAACACTGAAGAAGAAATTGAGGAAAAACTTAGAAGATGGAAAGATCTCCCATGTTCTTGGATAGGCAGAATTAATATTGTCAAAATGGCCATACTTCCAAAGGCGTTATACAGATTTAATGCAATTCCAGTTAAAATCCCTATGACATTTCTCATAGAAACAGAAAAAGCAATCATGAAATTCATCTGGAAGAACAAAAGACCCAGAATTGCCAAAGCAATCCTGGGCAGGAAGAGTGATGCAGGAGGTATCACAATACCAGACCTTAAACTCTACTATAGAGCAATAGTAACAAAACAGCATGGTACTGGCACCAAAATAGACAGGTAGATCAATGGTACAGGACAGAAGACACAGAGACATACCCACATAAGTAAAGTAACCTCATCCTAGACAAAAGTGCCAAAAACTTAAAATGGAGAAGGGATAACCTCTTCAACAAATGGGAAAATTGGAAATCCATATGCAGCAAAGTGAAATTAAACCTCAATCTCTCACCCTGTACAAAACTCAACTCAAAATGGATCAAGGATCTAGGAATTAGACCTGAGACCCTTCACAAAATAGAAGAAAAAGTAGGCCCAAATCTCCATCACTTGGCTTAGGACCAGACTTCCTTAACAAGACCCCCATAGCACAAGAAATAAAAGCAAGAATCAATAAATGGGATAGATTCAAACTAACAAGTTTTTTTCTCAGCACAGGAAACGATCAATAATGTAAAAAGAAAGCCTACAGAGTGGGAGAAAATCTTTTCCACATACACTTCAGACAGAGCACTCACCTCCAAAGTTTATAAAGAACTTAAAAAACTTTACACCCAAAATACAAAGAACCCAATCAATAAATGGGCTAAGGAAATGGGCAGACACTTCACGGAAGAAGATATACAGGGGATCAAACAAATATATGAAAAAGTGCTCATCATCTCTAGTAATTAGAGAAATGCAAATTAAAACCACCCTAAGATTTCATCTAACTCCAATTAGAATAGCTATTATCAAGATCAAGAACACAAGCAATAATAAGTGTTGGATGTGGGGAAAAAGGCACAGTCATACATGGCTGGTGGAGTTGCAAATTGGTGCAGCCACTCTGGAAAGCACTATGGAGATTCCTCAGAAAACTTGGAATAGACCCACCATTTGACCCACCTATCCCACTCCTTGGTTTACACCCAAAGGACTTAAAATCAGCATACTACAGTGATGCAGCCACATCAATGTTCATAGCAGCTCAATTCATAATAGCTAGATGTCCTTCAACTGATGAATGGATAAAGAAACTGTGGTGTATACACACAATGGAATATTACTCAGCCATAAATAAGAATAAAATTATGGCATTTGCTGGTAAATGAAGTTGGAAAATATCATGCCAAGTGAAACAGGCCAAGTCCAAAAAACCAAAGGCGGTATGTTTTCTCTGAGTGCATGGCAATATATAACGAGGGGGAGATGATGGGGGAAGAGAAGAATTAAGGAACTTTGGATGGTGTAGAGGAAAAAGGGGTGGGAGAGGGTGGGGATTGAAAAACAGTAGAATGAAACGGACAGTATTACCCTACATATAGGTATGATGACATGAATGGTGTGAATCTACATTGTGTGCAACCATAGAAATGAAAAATTGTACTCCATTTGTGTACAATGAATCAAATGTGTCTGTAAAAATAAAAAATATTTAAAAAAAAAAAGAACTGCTGTGTGATTTTGGACAGCTTATGGACCCTCTCTGAACAACAGTTTTCCCATGAGTAATAATTTTACAATAAAATAAATCATAATCAAGAATTCATTGCAAGCACAAGGCCCTGGGTTCGATTCCCAGCACCGCAAAAAAAAAAAAAAAAAAAAAAAAAAAAAAAAGAGTTCACCCCCGCAGCCCCACAGCACAGCACTACCAGCACTAGGCGAGCGATGGAAGCCCGGGGGAAACCCAGGGGCCGGGCCTGGGTAGGGAGACTCCGGGGGTTTCTCCTAGGCGGGACCCGAGACCTTAGCAGCCAGAGAGGTCCAAGCCGGCGCCTTCCGGGAGCCGCCGAGCGGGGGACTCCTAACCACAGTGGCCGCAGTCACTATTACAGCCCCAAGAACTGGCTGCGGCTGCCACGCCGCGGAGCGCGAGTTACTCAGGCCCCACCCATTAGCCTCAGGGGGCGGAGCTCGCCGAGCGAGCGCGTAGAGCAGTCCGTCTCTTTGTGCAGGCCGGAGGCGTGGCCTCTCGGAGACGGACCAATCCGCAGAGCTCTTAGCTCTGGGGAGCCAATGGTGGGACGATGGGCGGGGCGTGGACGGAGCCGGGGAGCGGGAGCTGGGCCCCCGCTGGCTGCGGTGGTGCCCCGCCCGTGGGGATCTTCTCTCCATGCGTGGGACACCCGGAAGGAGCGGACCGGGGTGCAGCCGTGCAGGTCACGGCAAGCAAGGGCCCCGCCTCAGCGGGAAGACCCCCAGCTGCTGGGGAGGTAGCGCCCGCAGGTTCTGCGCCCCCAGGTCCCTTCTCCCTCTGCTACCCTCACCGACCCCCGGTGCACCCCCCACCCTCGGTGCGGGAATCACCACCCGCACCGACCCTTACTCCTCGCAGCCTGCTGGCGGAGGAAGGAGGGAGCTCGGCAGGAGATTTGGGGCGGAGATTGGGGGCCCGGATGGAGATTTCTGTTCCGGACCCTGATAGCTTCCGCAGGGTGTGGTTTCCGAAAACCAGTGGAATCAGGAGAAAAGATTTACCAAATTCTCAAGTCAGCTGGGCGTAGTGGCCATTTGGGAGGCTCCGACAGGAGGATCACAAATTCAAGGCCAGCCTCAGTAACTCAGCAAGGCTCTGTCGTTCTCAAAATAATTTTTAAAAGGGCTGAGGATGTAGCTCGATGTCTAAGCCCCTGGGTTCAATTCCCAGTACCCAGCCCCCCCCCCCCCAAAATTCTGAAATCTGGGGGCCTCTGCCCAGCTGCAGGCAGGGCAGCAGCAGCCACTGTCCCACATCCACCCGACTCTGCATCCAGCCGGAAACGTGGAGGCCCAGAGAGGGGTCCTGCTTTCTTGTGCCTCACATGTGCGAGGCAAGCACTCCACACAGCCACAGCCCCAGGACCATATTTTCCCCCTCCCCCGTCTCTCTTCCTCCTCTCCCCCTCCCCCCTCCCTCCTTTCCTTCCTTCCCCCCCCTTCCTTCCTTCCCCTTTATTTTTTATTTATTTGTTTTTATGTGGTGCTGAGGATCGAACCCAGGGCCTCACCAGTGCTAGGCAAGCGCTCTACTACTGAGCTACAACACCGGCCCCCATATTTTCTTTCTTAATGATAAAAAGAGTATATAAAAACTATATAATTTGAGCCGGACGTGGTAGTGCACGCCTGTAATCCCAGCGACTCTGGAGGCTGAGGCAGGAGGATAGCGAGTTCAAAGCCAGCCTCAGAAAAAGCGAGGCTGCTACCAAAAAAAAAAAACTCTAGAATTTGATTCCCAGTCTATTTTAATGCACTCATGTCAATTTTGTTGAAATATTTGAAAAACTGAAAACTTGAGATTTAATGGGGTAAGCCAGAGTGGGATAGCAGTGTGGGGGGGAGGATGAAATTGGTATATATTTTGGAAGTAAAATCAATCTCCTCTATTGAACCAGCTCAGCTGGAAGATCCAATCTGGCCCAAGCCCTTTGGCTAAGGAGACTGAGGCAAGGGGAGGACCATCCCTCTTTCTTTCTTTCCCTCCCTCCCTCCCTTCCTTCCTTCCTTCCTTCCTTCCTTCCTTCCTTCCTACCTTCCTTCCTTCCTTCCTTCCTTCCTTCCTCCCTCCCTCCCTCTCTCTCTTTCTCTCTCTTCTTTCTTTCTACCTGGGAGTTGATACCCAGGTGCACTTAACCACTGAGCCACATCCCAGCCCTTTTTTATATTTTATTTACAGACAGGGTCTCACTGAGTTGCTTAGGGCCTCACTAGGTTGCTGAGGCTGGCTTTCAACTTGAGATCCTCCTGCCTCAGCCTCTGGAGTTGCTGAGATTACAGATGCCTGCCATCACACCTGGGAGACTATCCATTCTTAGCATGATTCAGTGGCAGGGCCCAAATGAGCACCCCTATTTCCTGTGTAAAGAAGAATCATCCCAGCTGGTAGTGGCAGTGCACACCTGTGATTCCAGTGATTCACTCCAGAGGCTGAGACAGGAGGCTCGCAAATTTGAGGCCAGTCTCAGCAATTTAGTGAGACCCTCCACAATTTAGTAAGACCCTGTCTCGAAATAAAAAATAAAAATAAAAAGGGTAGTGATACCGCTCAGTGGTAAAGCACTAGCCTAGCATGTGGGAGCTCTGGGTTCAATCTCCAGTACTGCAAAAAAGAAAAGAAAAACCACCAAAAACCTGGGCTTGGGGACAAGAGGAGGGCTGCACCACAAAAGGAGCCTCCCAAGGATTTTTAACTCTCTAGGAAATGTCTCTTTGGTGTGCTATTTACCTCTTCCCCTCTCCCCTGTACTGAGGATTGACACAGGGACACTACCACTGAACTACATTCTCAGTCTTTTTATTAAAAAAAAAAAAAAAAAAAATTAAATATTGTAGTTGTAGGTGGACCCAATACCTTTATTTTATTTATTTATTTTTATGTGATGCTGAGGATCGTTTAGAGACAAGGTCTCACTAAATTGCCCAAGCTGGCCTTCAACTTGTGATCCTCTTGCCTCAGCCTCCTCAGTTGCTGGGATTACAGGCATGTGCCACCACAATTTACTGCTATTTATTTATTTTTTTAAATTTGTTACTGAGGATTGGACCCAGGTGTGCTTAACCACTGAGCCATAACCCCAGCCCTTTTAAAAAATACATTTTATTTAGAGACAGGGTCTCACTAAGTTGCTTAGGGCCTTGTTAACTTGCTGTGGCTGGCTTTGAACTTTTGAAACACCTGCCTCAGCCTCCTCAGCCGCTGGGATTTCAGGAGTGCACCACTGTGTCTGGCTGCTATTTACTTTCAAGAGCCCAGGCTTGATAAATTACAGGTTAACTCATGGATTTGTGTCTGATACAAAAGATAACACAAGGTCATGCAGAGGTTACTTTTTTGTTTGTTTTATTTTTATTTTTACCAACTGCATTTTGATTCACTGTATACAAATGGGGTACAACTTTTCATTTCTCTGGTCCTGCATGATGTAGAGTTACACCCTTCAGTGTAATCATACATGTAGGCAGGGCAATGAGGTCTGTCTCATTCAATCATCTTTCCTCTCCCCTCCCCCTCCCCCTCCCCCTCTCATTTCCCTGTACACAATCCAAAGTTCCTCCATTCTTCCCTTATCCCCTGCACCCCAGTTTTGTACCATCATCCATTTATCAGAGAAAACAGGTTACTCTTGATTGCTGCAAAGGGCATTGCTCAGATTTTTGGAGGTTGTTTTTCTGAATTGAATTTATTAATTTTATTCCAGCTTTTTAAAAAGGGCCATATAAACTTCAGTTCCTCCAATGCTTCTTGAATCAGTTTTACCATCTTATGGTTCCATAAGAGTTGAATTAAATTTTCAATAAGTGTCGAATTATGTAAGAGTTATGATTTTAACTTTTCGGATTTATTCTTTTTTTTTTTTTTTTTGGTATTGGAGATATTGGAGATTGAACCCAGGGGCACTTAACCACTAAGCCACATCCCCAGTCTTTTTTTTATTTAGAGACCGGGTCTCACTAAATTGCTTAGGTTCTTGCTAAGCTGCTGAGGCTGGCTTCGAACTCTCGATCATTCTGCCTCAGCCTCCTGAGCTGCTGGGATTACAGGAGCGTGTCACTGCCCCCGGCCAGAAATTATTCTTTGACACTGGCCTCCCAGCACGATGCCCTTCCACCTCACTCCTTCTGCATCAAGTCTGGGCTGGGAATGGGGGCCAGGCCAGGATACCTCAGCCCTTCCCCAAGTTGTTCCAGGACAATCACGACCCAGCCCACGCCAGCATCTGGCCAGAGGTTTCCTTATCAGTCTGTACCTTTTTGACTCAAGGAGCCTGGAGGTCACTGGAGGTCCAGATCTCCAGCAACACAGATTCTTGACCTCGAACTGGTGGACGTGTCACTGCCAGACTGTCCACTGAGCCCGTCAATGGCACGTGGGCTCAGGCTGAGACCTGGGGGCTATGGATGAGGTTAGGTTGGGAGAAGACAGGAAACCCTCCTATATCCCAGGGCCTGGCGCAGCCACAGTGGCCCTGGTTCCCAGGGGCGTTCTACTAGTGAACCACTGAGCTACACCCCCGGTTCTTTTTCTTTTATTTTTTAGATCTGGAGACAGGGCCTTGTTAAATTGCTGAAAGTTGGCCTCAAACTTGCGATCCTCCTGCCTCAGCCTCCTGAGTCGCTGGGATTATAAACCTTACCCCCTCATGTCCTGCTCTCCCCCCACTCACTATTTGATTTGTCAGTGTCAGGATGTGGAAGCAGAAGAAGCAGGACATCAGCCACAGTGATGGAACACCTGAGTCCATTCTCAGTCAATGGTGGCCAGTTCCCGCTTGAGGAACACAGAGGCCACCCTCTGTATTCACCACGTGCCATACTGTTTCCTGCCAGGTGCAATGAACTCCTAGGGATGCAAGGGCCCTGCAAGCCTCAGCCTAGGAGAAAGGAGTCACTTCAGTTGTCCTTTAATGTTAACATATAATTCCTGGGCTGCTGATATTCTTAGTAGTACAGCACTTGCCTAGCATGTGGGAGGCCCTGGGTTTAATCCCACTGCAAGAGAAATAAAAATTTAAACACACACACACACTTGGTGATCATTAAACTTGGATTGATTCATGTATTTTTGTTTTGGTGCTGGGAATCAAACCCAGGGCCTCACCGGGTGGGCGTGGTCGCACATGCCTGTAATCCCTGCGACTTGGAGGTTGAAGCAGGAGGATCGCAAATTCAAGACAGGCCTCAACAACTAAGGAAGGCCCTAAGCAATTTAGTGAGACCCTATCTCAAAATTTAAAAAATTAAAAAGGGCTAGGGATGTGGCTCAATGGTAAAGTACTCCTGGGTTTAATCCCAGAATCAAAAATAAATAAAGCCCCGGTCATCACCCATGCTAAAGAGGTGCTCAACCATTGAGCCACCCACCCCCCCCCCTTTTTTTTTTTTTTTTTTTTTTTTTTTCTTATATTTGAACCCTGCACTTCCCAAGGGTTTCTAAATGCGTCTGGAGGAGGGTCCCCACCACCAAGGCGAGTTCAGCCCCGCCCCATTTGCCGGGCGGGCGCGTCTCTATCGCCACCTGGCGGTCTCCAGGAAAACCGCAGTCCAACCAAGTGGTGGGAAAAGGCTGTGTCTCGGAGACTGCGGGGTCCTGGGTGGGGCCCTCCCTGGGTGGGGCCCTCCCTTCTTCCGCCTTTAGGAATAGGCCCAGCGCGGCTCCGCAGGATCTTCAGTCCCGGCAGTAGTAAGGAGGGCAGGTTCAAGCTGGGCCCTGGGCAGTGTGCATGAGTTCGTATTCTGGTTGCAGGGAGCTCGGACGGGCAGCTCGAAAGGGCAGTTAGATTGGCAAAGACTTCCAGGTACAAACCGCTAACTCCAGCACGCCTCGATCTAGGATCATTTGTGCCCACTGTATGCATGGGAACACTGAGGCTCAGCTCTTAAGACTCGGATACCGTGCCCTGGTCCAGTGCTGACCTTGACACGAACCCGCCACAGCCAGGGGTTACCTGTGCCCCCACCACTCCGCCCAGTGCCCCATCATTTACTAAAGAATTAAAGATCGTCCTTGATGTCCTGTTTTATCTGTGAACTCCCCCCCTCCTGATTGTCGAATGATTCCTTTATTTGGAGGAAGGGAGCTGGTCCACCTGAGGGTCAAGTCTGCGCTAGGCTTGGAAATTGAAAGCAGCAGACCCCACTCCACCCCATCTCACCCCAAGGCAGGCTTAGAATGGGTGTTCCCCGAGGATGGGGTGAAATTCCCCGGTGGGAGGTCCCCCACCCCGAGCTTTCCCCCCCCCGCCGCTGGTGTCTGCAGACTCCCGGGGGGAGGGGGAGAGCGGAAGGCTGGGCGTGCCCCGAGGTCCGCCACAGTGGGGGAGGGGTCTGGGCGCAGGCAACGCCCCCTCCCCTGCTCGGCGGGAGCATCCCTCCACCCCAGCGCCCAGGAATTCTGCTGACTCACTTCCGAGGCCGCAACTGCAACCGCAGTGAGAACAATAAGTCATTCCATTCCCTGGACAGCAAAGCCAGCGTCCACCTGGGAGACCAGGCCGCTGTCTTGTCAAATACTTCTTCACGGCCCACGAGGCCGACCCTACCTTGTCCGACCTTTTCGTTCCTGACCACGTGGATCCCACCTGGGTCCCACACAGTGGGTCCCAGCTGTGTCCTCTGACTAGCATACTCTTGCCTTTGGGCACCTGTAGCCAGGACATCCTCTCCACCATCACCGCCAAGGCTCCCGCTCCAGTAAGGGTGGCCCCCCTAAAAATGAGGGGGGATCAGGCAGCTCGGATGGGCTGTTACATTGGCCAAGATGTACGGGTGCCGGCTGCAACCCGGAGTACCCGTGCATGGACGAGCGTGCGCTCCGGCCCCGGTGACCATTTGCAAGGCTGTCCTTGGGCTGGTGGGGACAGGCGCGACCGGCATTCACCCCGCGCATTCTCCCTGCAGACCCGACCAACACGATGTCATTCGATCGAGGAGCTATGGCCTCCCAGGTCCACGCCCACCGGCCTCAGCTGGCCGACAGAATCTGGTTTGAGGAACTGCAAACTGCATTTCCCAGAACTCTGGCAGTTTCCTGCTGGGCTTCGCCAGTTGGAGGCACCGGGGCTCAATCTGGCCTAGGGCCCAGAGGGACAGTTTAGCATCTGACCACACAGGGATCCCTTCTCAGAATCATGCTTTTTTAAAGAAGTTGTTGTAGAAAACAAAATTGAATATTTATTGTTTTAGTCCCTTTAAGTGTATAGTTCAGAATTAAGTACATGCACATTGTAAAGCAGATCTCCAGATCTGACATCTCTGACACCTTTTACTCATTAAATAAATTCCCCCTCCCCCGCCTCCCAGGCCCTGGTAATCACCATCCTAACATCTGTCTCCCTGAAGTGGAGTCACGAAGCACTGGTCCTTTGTGACTGGTTTATTTCACTCAGTATAATGTCCTCAAAGTTCATCCATGTGTGTCAGAATTTCCTTCCTTTTTAACACTGAAAAAAACATTCCATTGTATGGATGTTTTTTGTTTATCCATTCGTCTATCCATGGCATGGACACCTGGACAGTCATGTCTTTTTTTTTTTTTTTTTTTTTTTTTTTTTTGAGACGGGGTCTAGCTAGCTATGTTGCCCAGGCTGGTCTCAAATTATTCCTGGGATCCAGCTATCCTTGTGCTTCATCCTTCAACGCAGCTGGGTTGGGGTTAAGGGTGCAGGGATCCTTCCCCTCTCTCTCTCTCTCTCTCTCTCTCTCTCTCTCTCTCTCTCTCTCTCTCTCTCTCGGTACCAGAGATTGAATCTGAGGCTGCTTTACCACTCAACTACATCCCCAGCCCATTTTATTTTTTATTTTATTTTGAATTGGAGTCTCACAAAGTTGCTGAGGCTGACCAGAAATTTGTGATCCCCTGGCCTCAGCCTCCCAGGTTGCTGGAATTACAGGCTGTCACCAAGCCTGGCCCTTGGATCTTATTTTTTGGTGGGTGGGGGGTACCAGGGATTGAACTCAGAGGCACTTGACCACTGAGCCACATTCCCAGCCCTATTTTGTATTTTATTTAGAGACCGGGTCTCACTGAGTTGCTTAGTGCCTCGCTTTTGCTGAGGCTGACTTTGAACTGGAGATCCTCCTGTCTCAGCCTCCTGAGCCACTGGGATAAGTGGTGCCAGGCAAAGGTTCCTACTTTTAAAAGCACAGAGGATAAAGCACAGAGGACTGGCAGTGTGGCTGAGTGGGAGAGCACTTGCCTAGCCTGAGATTTAATCCCCAGCACCAAATTGATAAAAAAAAAAAAAAAAGGAAGGAAATGTAAATTTTAAATTAGAATTCAGCGAAAGTCGGGCTCAGTGGCACACAGCCAGTGATGCCAGCAACTCTGGAAAGTTGAGGCAGGAGGATTGCAAGTTCAAAGTCAGCCTCAGCAAATTACCGAGGCCCTATCTCAAAATAAAACATTAAAAAGAAGGGCTGGAGATGTAGTTCAGTGGTTAAATGCTGCAATCCCCATTACCCTTCCCCCAAAATTTAGCAAAAATAAATGATGGCACCTTATTGTGTCCAAGTTCCTAGACTCCCTGAACTCTAGGCCCAAGATTGAGAGACAGGAAGTGAGGAAAAGGAACTAGTATTTTTTTTTTTTTCCTTTACTACATTCTCATACATTTTATGCTAGCTTCATTGCCTTTTTTTGGGGGGGTCCTGGGGATCTAATCCAGGAGCGTTTTACTACTGAACTAAATTCCTACCCCCTTTTTATTAAAAAAATATATTTTTTAGTTGTCAATGGACCTTTATTTTATTTATTTATAAGTAGTGCTGAGGATCGAACCTGGTGCCTCACACATGTTAGGCAAGCGCTCTACCACAGAGCCACAACTCCAGCCCCCTCTTTATTTTTTATTTCTGGAGACAGGGTCTCCCTAAATGGCTGAGGCTGTCCTCAAACTTGCAATCCTCCTGTCTCGGACTCCTAAGTAGCTGAAATTACAGACATGTGCCACTGTGCCTGGCCATTGCCTAACTTTTATTTTACTTCATAGATTTCTTCTGGCTGGAGAACAACACCCTTCCTTTTATTTTATGTTTTGGTGAGGATTATCTCAGTGTGGCTGGAGGAACTCAGGCACACATTGATGTGGGTCCAATTCTCTACTCATTTCCATCTCAGGGATTTGGTTCATACCCCTGAATGAAATGACTGGAGTCTCCACTTGAACACTAATATTAGCACGCTCTTGGCTTTTTTTTTTTTTTTTTTTTTTTTGGTACTGGGGATTGAACCCAGAGGCGCTTAACCACTGAGCCACGTCCCCATCCCTTTTTATATTTTATTCACAGATGGGTTTTGTTGAGTTGCTTAGTGCCTCACTATTGATAAGGCTGGCTTTGATCTCCTGATCCTTCTGCCTCAGCCTCCCCAGCTGCTGGGATCACTGGCATGCATCATCTCGCCTGCCTTACTCTTGGCATTTTTAAGCATAGGTAGTATGAATAGCATTTTCTTTTGGGGCCACCAATGCTGCATCCAGCCCCTGGCACATGGATGTCTTTCAGGTGGTAGTGACTTTAAAAAAAAAAACAAAAAAACAACAACAAAAAAAAACAATTTTAGTTGTAGGTGGACACGGTAACTTTATTTTTATGTGGTGCTAAGGATCAAACCCAGCACCTCACACATGCTAGGCAAGCGCTCTACCGCTGAGCCACAACCCCAGCCCTGGATGGTTCCCTTGAAGACTGACAATACAGCTGGTGTGCTGGTGTTCTGGGGTGCTTCCTGGAAGGCCCACCTGCCCCGTAGACAAGGACCCTAGGCTGGGTGTAGCTCAGCGGTAGAGTGCTTGCCTACTATGACACCTCGTCTGATCTGCCAGTGCCCCGACATTGGCATGGGTGGGACACTGGGCTTGATCCCCAGCACTGAAAAAATAAGTAAAATAAATATTTGTTAACAAGTCACTCAATTTATGTTTTGTCATAAAGGAAAAAGATAGAGCTTATAGCCCCTGAATCTCGCCGTCATGGGTTTAACACCCCTCCAGTGTGTCTCCACAAGGTGCCCCAGGTCCCTACTGATGGAAATTACAAAATTTTCCACACTTTTGAAGGGCAGTCGGCCCTCCATGTCCCCAGGTTAAGTGTCTATACATTAAACCAACCTCAAATCAGGCACCTCTAAGAAATATTAAAAAAAAAACAAAAAACTGGGGGTGGGGTTGTGGCTCAGTGGTAGCACGCTTGCCTAGCAAGTGTGAGGCACTGGGTTTGATTCTCAGCACCACCTAAAAATAAAATAAAGGTATTGTGTCTACAACTAAAAAGATTAAAAAAAAAAAAGTCTGGCTGGGTGCAGTTGCGCATGCCTATAATCCCAGCAGCTTGGAGGCTGAGGCAGGAGGATGTTGAGTTCAAAGCCAGCCTCAACAATAGCAAGGTGCTAAGCAACTCAGTGAGACCCTGTCTAAATAAAATACAAAAAAGTGTTGGGGATGTGGCTCAGTGGTTAAGTGCCCTGAGTTCAATCCCCAGTACAAAAAAAAAAAAAACCTCTCTGGGCTGGGCGCTGTGGCACACTCTCGTAATCTCAGCAGTTTGGGAGGTTAAGGCACGAGGATCTCAAGTTTGAGACTGCCCTCAGCAACTTAGTGAGGCCCTATCTCAAAATAAAAAATAAAAAGGGCTGGGGATGTAGCTCAGTGGTAAATGTCCATGGGCTCAATTCCCAGTACCAAAAAAAGTGTCCAATATTGAACATGAACATGAACAGATATTTTTTTCCTCATAATATTTCCATCAAATAATAGTATAGCAGTTATTTACATAACATTAACATTTTACTGGATATTATAAGTAATCTAGAGATGATTTAAAGTAAGTCAGGAGGGCTGGGGTTGTAGCTCAGTGGTAGAGCGCTTTCCTCGCACATGTGAGACCCTGGGTTCCATCCTCAGCACCTCAGTCCAGATAGGTTTTTTTTTTTTTTTTTATTGTACTGGGGATTGAACTCAGGGCACTCAACCACTGAGCCACATCCCCAGCACTTTTTTGTATTTTAAAATAAATAATTAAAATAAAGGTATTGTGTCCATCTAAAACTATTTTTTTTTTTTTTTTTTTTTTTTTTTTTGCGGTGCTGGGGATTGAACCCAGGGCCTTGTGCTTGCAAGCAAAGCACTCTACCCACTGAGCTATATCCCCAGCTCTAAAAAATTTTTTTTTTTTTTATTGTAAACAAATGGGATACATGTTGTTTCTCTGTACATGGCATAAAGGCATACCATTTGTGTAATCATAAATTTACATAGAGTAATGTTGTTTGATTCATTCTGTTATTTTTTCCCTTCCCCCCACCCCTCCCACCCCTTCTAAAAATTTTTTAAAAATTAAAAATAAAAAAAAGTAAAACAGGAATGTGTTGGGGGTATTGGGTACATAGCTCAGTGACAGAATGTGGAGCACTTGTGTAGCATGCACGGGCCCTGGGTTCCATCTCCAGCACTCTGAAGAAAAAAAAAGAAAGTGTCTAGGAGGATGCACGTAGGTTATGTGCAAATAGTGTGCCATTTTATAGACTCGAGCACCTTCCAATTTGGGCATCCAAGGACAGCCAGATAATAAGCTCTTTCCTTTGGAGTGAACCTGGACCTGTGAGCCCCAGGGCAGGCTGAAATATGACTCTGGTTAAAAGTGGAGGCCACAGGGCTGGGGAGGTAGCTCAGCTGGTAGAGCGCTTGCCTCGCAAGCACAAGGCCCTGAGTTCGATCCCCAGTATCGAGAGAAAAAAAAAAAAAAAAAAAGTGGAGCCCACAGGCGGACCCTACAAGACAGAATCAGAACCGGAATGTTGCCCGTTCTTCCAGCTGGAGAGGTCCCTCTGACCCTGCGGCCGGGGGTGTCTCCATCCAGAGCCACCCAGGGGTTTCCAGTTCTGCAGGCTGAGGGCACAAGTGTACCGGTGACCACGTGCATGGGTGGCATGTGTGCACACCCCGAGGCCCACCAGCCCCTGAGCTTCCGGGGCCAGTTTGCCCGTTGGTTGGCCACAACCCTGGGCAAGTGCTCTCAGGCCCCCAGATCTCATCTTCTTCATCTGAAAACGAGGTAGAGCAACCAAACATAGTGGCTTGGAGGCTGCAGCTGGTAGGTGACCACTGATCCCCGGGGCAGAGGATGTGCCTCTTACCCAGTGCTTTCCCACGGCCACTTCTTGTCCAGTGAGGCCTTGGGTGTAGCAGACCCCTGCCCCGCAAGCCTGTGGGGGATAAGGGAGAATGGGGAAGGGGTCAAATTCATTGGAATTCTGGTCGACCTTGCCAGGGATGATGGCAGAAAAGGTCCCCACTAGAGGGCACTGGAGAGCAGTGTGCATCCAGCAGGTCCTGCCCTCCCACCTGCCTGCAGACATTTGCTTGGTGCCCCAGGACCTTCCACCTGCCTTCCTACCCTGTGGTCTCCCCTTCACTTGGGTCCCACAAAGGGCTCAGCTGTCCCCCTAGACATCTCTCTTTGATTTACAGCTCCCCCTGACCCTGCCCTTCTCAGCTGAATCACCTTGACTAACTGCTTAACCTTGGGGTCTTGGGGGATGGAGTGGTGTTAACTCTCCTGTCAGGATCCTGGGGGGCTCTCCTTAGTGGGTACAGTGCTCAACACACTCAGGAACTCAAAAATAGTAAAAGAAAATGTAGATCCTTCTCTCTTTGCTTTCTCTTTCCTTTCCTCTCCCTTCCCGGACGCCCTGTCCTGACCCCAAACACTCCTCCCTTCCTCCCTGGCTGCCCCAAGCCCTTTGGGGCTCTCTAGACTGTGCACCTGCTATCCCAGCGTGTCCTCACTGCCCAGACAGGCTGCTGAGGATCCGGCTGCCTGGAATCCAAGGCCAAATGACCTGCCTGGCTGTGTCCTGCTGGGCCTGCTGGCCCTGAGCCTCACCCAGAGTGACCCCAGCCCCGGGGACAGAACAGGACAGCACAGAACAGACAGGGCCTGGGGTTGGCTGGCCCCATTTGTCAGAAACACAAGCCTTCTGAGCCAGGCCAGGCCAAGAGCTAGCCACAGGGAGCTGTGGGCCAAAGACGCCCCCAGGAAGTCGCCTTCTTTAAAAAGGGTAAGGCAAAGGGAGCCCCACCCCAGAGCACTTTGTTGAACACCTACTGTGTGCCTGGGGCTCATGCTTAATTTTTTTTTTTTTTTGTACTGGGTATTGAATCCAGGGGTACTTAACCACTGAGCCACATCCCCAGCCCTTTTTATATTTTATTTTAAAACAGGGTCTCACCAAGTTGCTTAGGGCCTTGCTAAATTGCTGAGCCTAGTTTTGAACTCTTGATCCTCCTGCCTCAGCCTCCCGGAGCCACTGGGGTTACAGGCAAGCGCCACTGCGCCGGGGCTATATGCTTAGCTTGCTGTATATCATCATCTCATAAAATTTTCATAATAAATCAGCCCTAGAGGGATCACTGCCATATGGAACAGAAGAAGAAACTCAGAGTCAAAGAGGTGAGCCACCATGTCCAGGTCTGAGCCCTGTACCTTCTTTTTCTTCTTTGGGAAGGGTGAAATAGACAGAAAAGTACATAGAGGGCGGTAACTAAAGCAGCCGCGGGCAGACCAGGAATTCTCACATTTTATTCAGCTGTTTTCTCAAAGAAATGGAGGATTTCTGAATCTCCCCTTGCCTCTCCCTAGCCCAGCCTCTCTGGGTTCCCACTCAATACTGCCCCCCACAGCTACCCCCACGCATTACTCCTGCTCGCCCTTGAACTTCCTTCAACTGGAACCCAACAGCACGGGGAGGCCTTTCGTGTCTGGGTGCAGGGAGAGTCCCCGCCCTCCCCGCAGCCCGGTTCCCCCTCTGCTCCGTAGTCGGTCCGTGGTGAGTTTTCCGGGCCCATCCTCCACCCCATCGCCGGCTGCATCCTGGGCGTTTTGACCGTGGACAGACTGGACGTCGCGGCGGGACGCTTTCCTCCCAGGGGGACCTTGCGGGGCGTTCTCGGGACGGACGCTGGGGCCTCGCTGGCCCGTCCCCTCCCCGCCGCGCGGGCGCCCGCGGGCCCCCACCCGCCCCAGGCGCCCGGCGCGTGGCCCGCCGCCCCGCCGGCTCTGCAGGGAAGCGCCGGGCGTTTCGCAAACCCGGGCCACGCCTCGGACCCCTCCCGGGCTCGTTCGCAAAACGGGAAGTTGGCGGAGGAAGTCGGTGCGGGGCGCGCGGCCGCGGCCCGCGGGCCGGATGACTAAGTTTGGCCGCGCGACCTGCGCCGTTGCCTTTTATGGCGGACTCGGGGGCGGCCGGCCGGGGAGGGGGCGCCCTGGGCCGCAGCGCGCAGGCGCAGCCCTCCCTGAAGTGCAGAGGGAAACTGAGGCCCGGAGCACCGTCCCGCCCTCGCCAGGCGCCTGGAGCCCGATGACACCCAAGGGCCCAGCTTCCCAGCCCAGGCCAGGACAGAGATGAATCACACTCACTCCCGAGGAGTGGAGGAAGAGGGGCGGGGCTGCACTTATTGAGCACCCAGTGTTTGCGTCTTGGCCTCCATCCTCACGGTCGCCCAGGCGATGGCTCGGCTAGGCCACCTCACCCTTAAGGGTCTTCGGAGCAGAGCAGCGTAGAGGGGGGAGCCCAGCAGCAAGCAATCGGCTCCTCCCATCCCTTGCCCCCCGCCAGGCCCTGCTGGGTGTGCGCGAACCCCAGATGAGACACTGCTTTTAACAGATGGGGAAACTGAGGCTGCGAGAAAAGTCACCTGTGCCCAATGCCACGTCCGCGCTAAGTGGAGGTGCTGCAGCTTGACCTGTGAGGAGGGGTTACTCCATCCCCTCGAGGGTTCAAAGTACAGGACACCCCAGTACTGAGCACCGGGCTAAGATGCTGTTCCCTGTTCCCGGTCACTCCAGGGCCTCGGTATCTTCAAACGCGAAATGGGCACAGCATGAGCTTTTCTGGAGCAGGGAGAAGGGTCAGGGTCGTGGGATGGGGGCTGGGACAGGGGCCTACGCAGAGATTTCCAGACCCACGTGCTGGGCTGCGCCCCCTCCCCCAGGCCCGGCCGCGGGGGGCGGGGGACGTGGGGGGGGGGCAAGCCCGAGGGCCCAACGCCCCCTCCCCGGGCGCTTCCAAACCTCGCCTTTTAAGGAGAGGAAGTTGGGCCAAGTGGGCCGGGCCGGCCCGAGGGGCGGGGTGGGGGCCGGCCCGGGCCTGCGGGGAGCTCGGGCCTGGCCCAGCCCGCGCTGGTCACACTGGGGGCTGCCAGGCTTATCTCCGGGACAGCGACTGCCCAGGGACATGGGAGCCTCTGAGCTGTGCTCCACGTGAGCCTCATGGGCCTGCGCGTTCCCGATAAGAACCATCCACCCACCCCTGAGGCCTGAGCCCCCTGGCTGGACCATTTGTCTAGGGAATGGGTCTGATCCTCACCTGGGGCGGTGGAGAGGGGCTGGCGGCTGATTAGCTCAGATCGAGACCCACAGGCACGTCCGGGAAAGTTGGGCTTCAGCCCTGCAGCCTCTGGACCCCGGCAGGGCCCTCCTTGCCTGGGATGCTGCCCAGACCCTCAGCAGAAGACTTCACTGGGTGGGGATGTCCAGCATCACTCGAGGGCTCTAAGGCCAATATGAGGCCATAGGGCCTTGTTATCTCGTGGGGCCCATCAGGACCAGGAACAGCAGGGCATGCCTGGCGTGGTCTGTCGTGCGGCCATGTGAACTCTGAGGAGTGGCCTGCTGTCCGTATTCCCAGAGAAAGTCCCTATGAGTGGCTTGTAAAAGTCTGTGATTTCTTTTTCTTTTGTCTTGCTGAGGCCCAAACCACCCAGGGCCCTTTCTTCTTTCGTTTATTTTTTGTGGTGTTTTTTTTGTTTTGTTTTTTTCTTTTTTGGTACCAGGGATTGAACCCTGGGGCGCTCAACCACTTAGCTACATCCCCAGCCCTTTTTTGCTTTTTATTTTGAGATAGGGCCTCACTCAGTTGCTGAGGCTGGCCTTGAACTTATGACCTTGGACTGGAGTAGCTGAGATTACACACGAGGTGGCGCATGCCTGGCCCAAGCTCCAATTTCTTTGTTTGTTTGTTTGTTTCCTCTTTCCACGTTTTTTGATGGGTGCATGATCAGGCTGAAATTTTTTTACATGTCCCCCAGAAGTTCTCAGTGTCAGGGTCTGTGACAGGATCTGGGCCAGCTCTGCTGGGTATACAGGACGCCCCTGTCCTGTGGGGTCCGGGAGGCCTGGTCCCATCTCCGCTCAGCCTGAGTGCTGCTGAAGTTCTGCGCTTCATTTTCTCCTTATCTCTGGAAGCTGGAGTGACTCTTAGTGGGAGGGACTGGAGAGGGCCTTGCCTGTAGGGCACCGAGCTGAAGGGCTGGCACCACACCAGATGTGAAGGGGCAGTGGGTCCCAGGTGGGGCTCAGCACCTCACCTCATCCAGGTGAGCACAGCCCTGCTACACACACCCCAGTCTCAACTGCTGGTACCCCACAGCCATGATCCAACACAGTGATAGCTGCCCTAGCTACCTCTTGGGGATGCCATGGCAACTAGAACAAATTATAGAGCGTCCAAAAAGTGAAAGATGAGACACACAAGTTATTATAATCATTACTATAACTCTATTGTGTGTGTGTATGTGTGTGTGCGTGTGCGGGTGGTATGAGGGATTGAACCCAGGGGTGCCCTACCACAGAGCTACCCTCCAGCCCTTTTTAAATTTTTATTTTGAGACATGGTCTCACTAAGTTGCCCAGGCTGGCTTTAAACTTGAGAGCTTCCTGCCTCAGCCTTCTGAGTCACTAGACTTACAGGCCTGCACCACTGTACCCAGCTAACTCTTATACTTCTAATACAAACTTACACTTGGGTTGAGGCAGAAAGAAGTCTGAAATCCAAGGTTACAGTTTGTTTGCAAAACCTCTTGAGCCCTTTTAAAATGTAGAATCATCTCCTAGAACGTCAGACTTGGCCTTGCCCTCTCCTGCTCACACACCCTCTGTGGCTCCCCATCACCTTTACAGAACAAAGTCCCAGTTCCTGAGCCTGTGCCCAGCCCTGGGCAGACCTCTTAGGCAAACATCCTTGCCCCAGGCATTTGGGGACACCAGCTAGTCTCTACTTTTCCAGCTCCTGGCTGAGTTCCAATACCACTTTCTTTTTATGTTTTTATGGTACTGGGGATTGGACCCAGGACCTTACTCACACAAGGAAAGCACTCTCCCAGGGAGCTGTGTCCACGCCCCAATGGCACAATGCTGTGTGACCCTGCAGTTCCCTTTCCTTCTCTGGGCTAGGGCTGAGGCTGACAAGGAGGAGAAGGAACAGCTGCCCAGCTTTGGGGGAAAGACACATGGAGGTGTCGGTTGTTGGCTGGGAGACCTAGTTCAAAGTTCTTTTTTTTTTTTGTACGAGAGATGGAACCCAGGGGTATTTGCACGGAGCTACACCCCTAGCCCTTTTTATTTTTTATTTTGAGACAGGATCTCACTAAGTTGCTGAGGCTGGCCTTGAACTTGCAATCCTCCTACCTCAGCCTCCTGAGTTGCTGAGATTACAGGTGTGACCCATTGTACCAGACTCTGCCAAGTTCTTTGTCAGGTCTCCTGGTACCCCCAGCATTGGGCCCGGGTGCTGGCCCAGTTGCCACAGACTTGTGTCTGTGGGTGCCTAACCCCAGGAGGGCCTTTCCCCTGTCCTTACGTGTTCCCGAGCCAGGTCTTAGCCCCGTCATGCCAACCTCAGCTCTGTCCATGTCCACCTTGGCCTTTCTGTCTGTACAATGGAATCTGACCTGGAGGCCCAGGAAGTTCATGGAAGGCATCCTCTGACTTCCTTCCCTCAAGCCATGTCCTAGGAGGGATGAGGGCTAAGAGGGATCCCCAAGCCCCGCTGTCGACCCCAATCCCTTCACCAGTTGGGTTTTTTTTTTTTTTTGGTGGGGCTTCCATGTAAATGTACAGCAAATTACATGCTAATGTAAATGTTGGCCAGGACAGAAAGGGTGTTTAGTCTAGTCTTTCCAATCCAGGCCCCATGCAGCCACAGAAGATGCTGGCAGTTCCACCAGCATATCCTGTTGTCAAGCCCCCTCTAAATTGTCTCTTTGGTGAACTCATATTCAGACTTCAAAACCTAACCCAAAAGACTCTGTGCAAAACCTCCTGAGTTCCCCAGACTGGGTTGGCCTTTTCTACAGGCCAGTCCCTTATAAATTCAGGATTTCAGACAGTCGTCCTTTCCCCTGGGGGTCTGGAGAGTGAGACTGGAGTCTGACCTGTGAGCATTCCCAGAGACTGGGTGAGTCAGCTGCAGCTCAGAGACCTGAGGACTTCCTGTGACACACCCCCGGCCCTCCTGCCAACATCCGCTGGGAGGTGTGAGCCCGGCTGACCCAGCCCTTTCCTCCCTAGTCCTGTTCATCACCCCTGTGACAGTCCCAGCACACATTCCTGCCAGGGCCGTGCCCACACCCTCCTGGGACACCCTCCTGGAACAGGGCGCTCACTCCCCGCACACCCACTGCTGGGCCTCTGGCCTGGTGGAACTGGGTCTGCTCTTCCCCTCCTTCCCCGCCCCTCCCTCCTGCCTCCGTCTCCCTCCTTCTTCCCTTCCCCCTGCCTTCCTTCCTTCCTTCCTTCCTTCCTTCCTCCTTCCCTTTTCCCATTCATACTTCCTTCCTCCCCCAGATCAGCATTGAGTTTACTGAGCACAAACTACAGTTCATGAGCTGGGATCTCAAAGTGATCAAAACAGATGCGATTTCACCTGTGCAGCAGTGAGGACAGAGTGCACCTGTATTACCACAGATGCTTCTAATTATCAGTCGTAATGAATGTGACAAAGAAGTATAAGCTGGGCAGGCACAGGCCTATATATAATCCCAACTCAGGAGGCCGAGGCAGGAGGATCGCAAGTTCGAGGCCAGCCTCAGCAACTTAGGGAGGCCCTGTCTCAAAATAAAAAAGTAGAAAGAATTAGGGTTGTGGTTCAGTGGTTAAGCGCCCCTGGGTTCAGTCCCAGGTATCAGAACAAACAAAAAGACAAAAGAGTACAGAAACTATAAGAGTACTGTCCTAGTTTGGGGATCAGAGAGAACTTCCTGGAGGAGGTGACATTTATACACGGATCCCTAAAGGGTAAGCAGGATGTGAACAGGCAAAAAAGGTAGGTGAGGGAGAGCAGAAGAGCAGTGCAAAGGCCCTGTGGCAGGCAAGAGTTTGATGTTCAAAGGACTAGTTTGATGGTGCATGGAGTTTGAGGTAAAGCTGGCGGTGGGGGCCACACTCCCCATCTAGCTGCCATCTCAGGAAAGTGCACGTGTCATTTGCATGCAGCTCTGTGACAGGCCACATGCTGCCATTCATATTCCTATCCAACACCCACATTTACCATCACAGAATGGTTCCCCTGTCCTTAAACTCAATAAAACAGAATCATCCAGGACTCACTTATACCTGACTTCTTCTGCCCAACATCACCGTTTCTTCCATTGCATGAGGACATTGTCCTTTAACCATTCATTCCACAGTGGATGTGCACTCAGGATGGGGTTTTGGGGGTTTGTTTGTTTCTTTTCCTTTCTTGTCTTTTTTTTTTTTTTTTTTTTTTTTTTTTTTTGGTACTAGGGTTTGAACCCAGGGACACTCTACCACTGAGCTACATCCCCAGCCCTTTTTATTTTTTTATTTTGAGACAGGGTCTCACTAAGTTGCTGAGGCTGGTCTCAAACTTACAATCCTCCTGTCTCAGCCTCCGCAGATACTGGGATTACAGGTATGAGTCACGGTGCCCAGCACCTGGGTCATTGTGAGTTAAGTAACTCTTATGAATATATGAGAACTTTCTTTTTTATTGTTCGTATTGGTGCATTATGATTGTACATAACAGGGGGATTCGTTGTGACATATTTGTACATGCACAAAACATAATTTGGTCAAATTTAATGCCGTGATACCTCCCCTTTCCCTTCTTCCTCCTGGTCCCCATGAGAGCCGTCTTTCCTGAACATGTCCCTTGGCAGCTTCATGGATTCATTTGCCTTGGAATGGAATTCAGTAGCTTGGAATGGAATTGCTGGGTCATATTTTAAGAACACCATAAAGCGCCTTCCAAAGTGGTCCTGGGCCATCTCCCACCGGCTGCCCTGGTGGCTCGCATTCCCACTGACACTCTTATCGTCTTTTTCACTTTGTCCCTTCTGGTGGGCGTGGACTGGTGTCCCTGTGTGGTTTCAACATGCGTTTCCCTGATGACTCATGACTTGGAGTATCTTTTTACGTTTACTGGAGATTTGGAAATCCTCTCCTTTCAAGTGCCTGTTGGGGCTGGGGTGTGTCTCAGCGCCGGGCTCTTGCCCCGCCTGCATGAGGCCCTGGGCTGGAGCCCCAGCACCACAAAAATAAACAAATGCAATGAAGTGCCTACCCGCCTTTTGCTCCTTCCCGCTGCCATTATGTCCTGACCAGAGGCTGCAATGATCTTTTCCTGTGGATACACAATCCAGGAGAACCTGAACAGGAAGGTGGCAGTCTGGTCCCCTCCTGGACACCCAGCCTTCCCCTGTTCCATGTGGGATAGGAGCACCGTGGCTTTGTTTTGGGAGGGGTCACTGGCTGCTGTCTGACTTCTGGGGAGGCAGACCTAAGGTGGAGCTTGGGGACAGGCTGGTACTCAGAAGTACCCTGGGGTCGCAGAGACTGGGTTGCCCAGTGTGGGGCGGAGCTGGCTGGGGCTCTGTGCTCCTGTGTCCAGCAGCTGATAGATGTGGCAGACTGGCAAAGGCGTGAGCTTGGGCCAGGTGGCGGCTAAGAGCTGTCAGCCATCAGTTCAGGAGATGGGCCCACAGGTCCTGTACTGACGGGAAGGCAGGTGGCACATCTCACTACCCACCATGCCCCCTAAGGGCTTCGTGGCAACCAGCTGTCCCCCCAAGGACCATGAGCCCCACAGCGGGTATCCAGCACCATGGAGGGCCCCTGGGGGAAATGTCACTGCATATGATGAGTCCCCTCCCAATGGACATTTAGCAGGGTTTTTCCCCTTTGGGGTGCAGACAGAGGACTCGGAGGGAGTGCAGACCTTGGAAACTCAGCCCCAAAGTGTGGTGCCCTGCGTAGATGCCATCGTCAGGCGTCCAGGCCACATATCTGCATCATGATACCAGTTCCCCCGGCTCAGCGGGGCCCTGGCTCTGGAGAGAAGCCGGGGAGAGGGGGCCGTGCTCCACACCCCTCCTCCACCTCGCCAGGATGGCCCAGGGCGAAGGGGACCAGCAGCCGGCTCCAGGGCACCACCTGTCCCCTGTCGAAGCCCTCGGCAGGGTCCTTTCCTCTTCTCCAAAACCCTGGGACAGCAAGCAGGGAGGTGTCACCACTTCCATGTCACAGAGACACAGTGTGCCCAGCCCAAGGTCACCAGCATGTGGCCACTTGTACCGGCTCCGAGTGGTGCCAGCTTGAGCTTTGCTATCTGTGGGGCCCTCCCTGCGGCTCTGCTGGGCAAGGAGACCTCATGCCAAGAGGCTCAGGGGCTGTAGGGGGCCAGCCCTCCAGCCTGCACTTCCTTGTCCTGGACCACATGTCTGTGTGACCCCATCACCACCAACGCTATGTGTCCGAGCAGCCCAGGTGAGCCCAGGGTGAGCCCATGGGGCCCAAGACTAGGCCCTATCACCCCTGGCCTCAGTGCCTATGGCTAGCGGAGAGCCTGGGTGACTTCACTAGACAGTCACTGTTATTGCCTGGAGACCTGGGACATGATTGAGCAAGGCCCTTCATGGGGAAGCTCTGGCCACTGCCCGTGGCCACCAACGAAAGCCAACACGCCACGGGAAAGCCCCTCCCCTGGTCAGACCAGCAAAACCCAAGCCCCTGAGGCCTGTGGGACTCTTCCCTAACTTGAGACAGGGTTTGAGGTCTTATCTGGGCTGGCAAAGGACCAATCTGAGGGAGTCAGGACAGTATGGCTCTATGTCCCCAGTGGACAGTGCACTTGGGGGTGGGGGAAAGTCCTCTAGTGTTCCCAGCAGCTGGCATGGAGCCAGGCATTGGGGACATGGGGAGGCCCAGGCAACTGGGCCATGCCCTGTCCCCCTCGGCCAGCTCAGGTTCCTGGCGAGCCTGGCTGGCAGCAGAGATTTCTGGCTGAGGATTGCCTGGTTATGCGGCTGCGTGGCCGAGGTTGATCAGGTTTCCACTTGGGCCAGCCCAGGCCCCACGGCTGGGGGAGCTGGCGCTAGCAGAGCAGCACCCCATGTGGGTCCCTGGTGCTCCCGCGGCCAGGCAGGCTGGGTCAGGCCAGCCATGGAGCCAGACTGTGCCACTGCCCACTGTCCATCCTGGACTTGGATTTGCTAAAAACAGTGGCTCACAGAGACAGGAGGATTCGGTGAGCCTCTTGGAGAGGGCCTAGGCCTTGGGTCCATGCCAGGCAGGACACCTGGTTCTGGTATATTCTGGTCATAGCCAGACCACGTCACCACGGGCAGGGTGAAGTCTCTTACTTTCACTACCCTTGGTTTGCTTATCTTAGAAATGGGGACATTCCCTGCTTACCAGATAGGGGTGTGGCCAGCTCTCCTGTGGCAACTTGCCAGGCTCTGACCCAGGCCCGACACACAGTAGGCCCTCAGGGCCCTGCCTTCCCCTCTGTGGGCATGGGGCAGTCCAGGAAGGGCTGGCTGAGCCCCAGGCCCTGAGCCAGTGAGTCAGCAGCTGCCCCGCCCACCCACACCTTCCCGGCACCTCCCTTCCCCTGCCCTCTTCCACTTCCTCCAGGGCGGGCTTCCCTCCCATCGCCTCCCCTCCACCTCCAAGGGGCATTTCTGAGCCCTGGGGCCAGGTGGGAAGGTGGGCTAAGCCCACCCAGCCAAGAAGAGGGTGATGTCCTTAGACAGATCACACTGCCCAGTCCCTGCCCACCAGCCCTGGCCTGCACTTCAGACCCCACCTGGCTGACTGTTCCTGGAGGGCTGGGTGTCCCTGCCCCTTTACAGCTTGGGACACAGAGCTGGTTACTCCAGTGCGGGCAGCCTCCTCTCTAGGGGGCTCCCTGATCCTGTGTGTTCGCTTGCATCCTCCTTGGTCTGAACTTGAAGCTACTGCTGACCCCAGCTTGGTCCACCTGTCACTTAACTGCCCAGGTTCCTGTCTGGACAATTAAAAAAGTCTAGGGTCTCCAGGGCTGCTGTTGTCTACAGGTGACCTTGGGCAGTTGCCCACCTACTACGGGCTGTTATTGTGGGCCCAGGGGACAAGGGGACACTCCCAGGCTCCCTATATTCCCTCAGGCTGCCCTGGGAGGGTCTTCAGGTCCCAGGGGAGTTGCTCCCACTCAGTACTGGGACTCTCTGGGTTGACTCAGTTTGCATCTGGGGGAGGCAGCGCACCCGGCCAGCAGCAGGCTCCACAGGGTAAGCAGAGGGGCGCTGCTGGGTGTCTGTGGCTGGGGAAGCCCAGGGAAGCTTACTTTCTGTTTCTGAGTAATTCAGTTGAATAAGGAAGCCTGGAACTTCCCAGGCAGCTTCTCTTGGTGCCCTGGGGACCAGAGACAGAAGGTAGTTTTTAAGGATTTTTAAAAACTCTCCCGAAGTGTCAGAAGTTCCCCATCCCCCAGGGCAGGGATCCCCCTCTGCCAGGTAGTCCTCAGACAGCGAGGGAGATAGAGAGTGGCAGAGCCACAGGAGGCTACCTGGGGAGCCCCCTTGGAGAGGCTAGGTCTGGAGGTTGGACAGGTGGAGACCAGGGCTCCGCTTGGCAGGATGCTTAGCTCTTCAGCTGGGCCTAGTGGCACGTGCCTGTAATCCTAGTACCTCCAGAGGCTGAGGCAGGAGGATCACACTTTCCAGGACAGCCTCATCAACTCAGCGAGGCCCTAAGCAACTTAGTGACACCCCGTCTCAAAATAAAAAAAATAAAAAGGGCTGGGGATGTGGTTCAGCGGTAAAGTACCCCTGGGTTCAATCCCCAGAAACGAACAAACATTAAAACATAACGAAAAAATAAAATAAAATAAAAAATTTAAAAAATCATGCTTTATTCCCATTACTCAAAACAGTGCCTGGTATTCCTGGCTGATTGGTGCTATAGGGGGCATCCAGGAGCTGCTCCAGAAGATTGCTGGATGATCCTGACTGGGTCACTAGCCCTCTCTAGGCTGGAAAACTACTGCTGTTGTGGCAGAGGAGGAAGAAAATCATAGTAGACTTCCTGGAGAGGGCAGCCCGAAGCTGGCCCTGAAAACTGAGAAGTTTGGACAGGAGACAGAGGAACCCCATACACTCCTCACCCCGCTAGGAATCCTGAGGTTCAGAAACTCAGAGGGAACCAGGCACATCCCAAGAACAGGGGAGGAAGCCAGGAGGGCCAGCTTGTGTGGCCCAAGCTGGCAGCTGTCCTCTCTGCTAACAGAAGAGGTGGGGCTAGGAATTCAGACTCTGGAGCAGCCTTTGGACCTTGTCCCTGAGGACATTCCAGGGAACACTTCACCCTAGGAGAGGCCAGGCCCGGCCTCCCGCCTCAGGGGCTCTGAGCCTGACCTCTTTCACACTGGCCGCAGGCAGGTGCTTTATCAGTCCTGCCTCTGTCCTGTAAAAAGGGGATGAGTTTTCTGGAATGTTTCGGGCTCTCCCTCCCTCATTCATTCAGTCCCCCTCCCCCTGCACCTACTGTGTGCAGGGATTCTGTCTTCTAGGAGCCCACTCGAGTCTAGCAGGGACTTCTCCTTCAGTTTTTGCTCTGCCAGAGACTGGGCCCCTCCTGGTCAGGTAGCCTGGTCAGGGGCCTGAGTGCCCACGGCAAGGTGGCAGGATATTTTGTGGAGGAGAGCCAGGGAAGTAGGCCTTTGGTGTGAACTATTGAAGTCCCCCTGCGTGGAGGCCTTGGGGCAGATGGCTCTTGTTGGCTGAGCTGGGCCCACCCGAGTGACAGATCTGAAAGCCACATAAGGGCAAAAGTTCCCAAGCAAAGAAGAACTGGTCCACTTCCTCTCCCGCCCCCTCCCCCTTCTCCACTTCCTCTTTTCCTTGTCCCCAGACCTGCTTGCTTTCTCTCTCTAGTTCTTCCTGCCCCCACCCCAGGCTCTCTGCTTAGTGCCCCCTCCACCCACCATTTTCTCAGGGTCCTTTCTGAGGGCCCAGGACACCCAGGCATCCTTTATTCATTCAGCAGAGCAGAGCCCTGGGGTGGGTGCGGTGGGAGGAAGTGGAGACCTGATGGAGACCTGGAAGGGCTCACAGTCTGATGGGGGAAGCCTAGTAATAAACGCCAGCCTGGTGCCTTGGTACGGTCTGAAGCATGGAGGCAGGTGTATGCTGCCGCAGAGGGGTCTTCTGGGATGGGTCTTGAAGGATGCATAGGAGAGCGCCCGGAAATGATTGCTGCAGATAAGAGGGAATCACCAGGCAGTCGGAAGGGCGAGGACTGCCCCCGTCTGAGGGCGGGTGGGGTTGGAGCTCCTGACCCTGGTTGAGGAGAGATAGAGTGGCAGCGCAGGTCCTGCTTGGTGATCAGGTCTGCTCCTACCTCTGGTGGCTGCCTGGAGCCACCCGAGAGCCTCCTACCTCCTCCTGCAACCCTGGTGGCTGGAATCCTCCCTGGGACCCCACAAACTGCCCGAGGCATCCCTCACCAACAGGCAGCAAAGAGGGCCACCCCCACTCCACCCCACCCACGGGTGAATTGCAGGGTTCGCAGTCCTGGGGCAGCTGGCAAGGTGCCCGTGACTGAGAGATACAAGGCCAGGGACAGGGCAGTCCCGTCCCCTGAAGGCAGGGAGTGGATAGGCTGGGAAAGTTCACTCAGGCCCAGGGCTGCGACTGGGGGTGGGGAGAGCTTTGTCAAGTGTCTGGCAGCCCTATGGGAATGAGAGCTAGCAGCTCTGAGCTGTGGTCTCCACCGTGTGCTGGGTGGTGGTCGCCCTTCCCACCCACTGTGGCTGCTGCAACCTTCAAAGTGCCCGGCCACCAACCTCCTACCACGAACTGGCTCAAGTCTCCTCTTCCCCGACCCCAGGTTACTCATCCATATATGGACTTAGCCTTCACTGGATTCCACACACATACTCAATGAGCACCTACTACGTGCAGCAAGGCCCTAAACAGGCCTTCCCTGCTCCTCCCCGCACCACCCTTCCTAGATTTCTCTATGTGAGAATGTGGACTCCCCTCACCCCTCCCGGGAAGTCCAAGCTCCTCTAAGTTGAGTCAAATACCCCTCTGGGGTCCCAGGGCCCCTGATCACTGTGTGGGTTTGGCTTCCCCTGCCATGTGGGCGGCTTCTGGAATACTCCTATGCATCCACTTCTTGCCTGATGTTCAGTGAGCAGACGCAGCGTGAGAAAGGATGACAAGAAGCGGGTCTCCTCTGGCTGGTTTCAAGCTCCCGGCCCCACCCCCAACTCCTCTCTGGCACATCTTTGCTCCTGAGTCCCCACCGCCTCCAGATGGTCCAAGAGGACATTTCAGCTGTGGCTAAACATGAGACAACGGATGGTGGGCCCCTGCCCAGCAGTGCCTGGCGGCTGCCTGGGCCACCAGCTAACGGCCCAGACTTGGCCTTGAGGTGTGAGCTGACAGCCTCAGAAGCAGTGTGATTCCTTAAGTTCCTTACTCTATGGAGCACAATCTCCTCCTAGGCCTGTGGCAAGGGAGGTTTGGACAGGCCACCTCCAACTACCGGGAGCCTGGAGTCCATCCTGTCCCCTAGAGTGTGGCCCTCAGACTCCTCAGTTGCCAACCCCCGCCCCCGCCCCTCCAGGTCTGAGTAGGAATCCTACACACTTAGCAAACTGAGCTGGCTAGAGGCCCCAGCCTGAGCTTTCTGGATTACTGTGGTGCTGCTGGCAAGGCAGTGACTCCCTGACCTCTTCGTGCCCCACAAGCTCCTTATGCCAGAACCCATGGCAACCAAGCGCTCAGGCATCTATGCTGACCCTCGCCCTTTTGGGTGCACATTACCAATGTGACATCCACACCCAGAGGGTCGCGGGGTGGGTGGGGGAACAAGAGACGAGCAGGCTGGGTCCAGGCCTGATCCAGGCCTCGTGGGCTTGGACCCGGCACTATCCAGTGGGGCGTGAGGCGTGGGCTATGCGTGGTGCCAGGCCCAGGGGCCCAGCACCCAAAGCGGCCAACGCCAAAACTCTCCTCATCCTCTTCCTCAATCTAGCTCTCTCTCTCTCTCTTTTTTTTTTTTTTTTTTTTTTTGCAAAAGGAGGGGAGAGGGGGTGAAAAAATGCTGCACTGTGCGGCGAGGCCGGTGAGTGAGCGGCGCGCGGCCAATCAGCGCCCGCCGTTCCGAAAGTTGCCTTTTATGGCTCGAGCGGCCGCGGTGGCGCCCTATAAAACCCGGCGGCGCGACGCGCAGCCACTGCCGAGACCGCGTCCACCCTGCGAGTACAGTCCCCTCGCCGCTCCGCTGCTGCCGGTCCACACCCGCCACCCAGGTAAGGCCCAGGCGTCGCGCTGACCGGCCCCCGACGGGCCCTGAGGCCCCTACGGCCGGGCCCAAGTTGGCTGCGGCTACGTCGCCGGTGCAGAGCCGCGGGCCGCGGTGCAGATAGTTGGGGAGCCATTCGGGACGCGGTGTGGGCACTTAAGCCACTGGGTTACTGTGTGGATGCTTAGAGAGCCATTATGGCTGCGGTGTGGACACTTGGAAGAGCCGCGGCTGCGGTGTGGGCGCTTGGGGAGCCACTTGGCTCGTGGGTGCTGGGATGCGCCTTCTTCGCCCAAGGGGTGCAGGGCTGGGTTCCGGGACGCGCTGCACCATGCATCGGAGGTAGCGAGCACGTCTTTGTCTGTGCCCGGCGCTCGCTTGGCGGAGCCGGCCGGGCCGGGTGGGGGCTGGGGAGCTGCTGCGCGTGCGCGCCGGGATCCGGGACGCTTCTGCTGAGCGCGCTCGCTAGGGCATGGGGCGCTCTTGCGCGTGCGCGCCGAGGCCCAGGGTGCCGTGTCCAGGGCTTGGCTGGGGGCGGGGCCGCGAGCCGGAAGGGGTGGGGCTGTCAGGGCGCCTGCGCATGCTTCCTGCTGCGCCGTCGGGTGTGGCTGCAGTGCGCGCGCGCGCGCCCGCCCGCCCAGCGCTGTTTGAACGGGCGGAGGCGGGGCCGGCGCCGGGTGGGGAGGGGGCGGGGGCCTGGCTTCCTGCCGCGCGCCGCGGGGCCGCCTCCGACCAGCGTTTGCCTTTTATGGTAATAACGCGGCCGGCCCGGCTTCCTTTGTCCCCGGCGCTGGGCGCGCACGGGCGCCCCCTGGCGGCTTGAAGTTGCGCGCGCCGGAAGTGGACAGGGCGGGGCGCCCGCGACCCCTGGTCACCGTGCCGCTTTGCCAGCAGCTCGCCATGGATGACGATATCGCTGCGCTCGTCGTTGACAACGGCTCCGGCATGTGCAAGGCCGGCTTCGCGGGTGACGATGCTCCCCGGGCCGTCTTCCCCTCCATCGTGGGGCGCCCGCGGCACCAGGTAGGGCGGCCCGCTTTCATGGTTCCTGGTGGGAAATCCTCCCCTCCGAGGGTGGGGACCAAAGGCTTCTGGGTGGGGGTCCTGGGAGCTGCAACCACGCTGAGGATGCCTGCCGCTCCCTCCGCAGGGCGTGATGGTAGGCATGGGCCAGAAGGATTCTTATGTGGGTGATGAGGCCCAGAGCAAGAGAGGCATCCTGACCCTGAAGTACCCCATTGAGCACGGCATTGTCACCAACTGGGACGACATGGAGAAGATTTGGCACCACACCTTCTACAACGAGCTGCGTGTGGCCCCCGAGGAGCACCCTGTGCTGCTGACCGAGGCCCCCCTGAACCCCAAGGCCAACCGTGAGAAGATGACCCAGGTCAGTGTTTGGCTGCCTTCCCCACGGTCGCCTCCATGCATCTTCCTTGCCATTCTGTGCCACGCCTTTTCTCACTTGTTCTTTCTTCTGCCATTCCCCCATAGGACTTTTCTTCTCTGACCTGAGTCTCCTTTGGAACTTTGGCAGGTTCTATTTGCTTTTTTCCAGATGAGATCTTTTCTCGTGTTTGCCTTTCTGACTAGGTGTTCAAAAATAGTGTGGGTGTAGGTACTAACACTGGCTTGTGTGACAAAGCCAATGAGGCTGGTGTAAAGTGGCCTTGGAGTGTATACTCAGTAGGTGCACAGTAGGTCTGAAAAGAATCCCCTTCCTGAGACCCCCACCCAGCACACACATGTAGCTGTGTTCTTGCACTCTCTGCATGTCCCCAGTCTGGCCTAACTGCCCTAGATGGCTTCCTGAGTATGACGAGTTCTCTCTCCTTACAGATCATGTTTGAGACCTTCAACACCCCAGCCATGTATGTGGCCATCCAGGCTGTGCTGTCCCTGTATGCCTCTGGTCGTACCACCGGCATTGTGATGGACTCCGGTGATGGGGTCACCCACACAGTGCCCATCTACGAGGGGTATGCCCTCCCCCACGCCATCCTGCGTCTGGACCTGGCTGGCCGGGACCTGACAGACTACCTCATGAAGATCCTGACTGAGCGTGGCTACAGCTTCACCACCACAGCTGAGCGGGAAATCGTGCGTGACATCAAGGAGAAGCTGTGTTACGTTGCCCTGGACTTCGAGCAGGAGATGGCCACTGCAGCCTCTAGCTCCTCCCTGGAGAAGAGCTATGAGCTGCCTGACGGCCAGGTGATCACCATTGGCAATGAGCGGTTCCGCTGCCCTGAGGCGCTCTTCCAGCCTTCTTTCCTTGGTGAGTTGATGGTCTTGTGATCTCTCCCCCACCCAAGAATCACACTCGGGGCACTTGAAGTCTGATCTCTTATATTCACCCAGGCATGGAATCCTGTGGCATCCATGAAACTACTTTCAACTCCATCATGAAGTGTGACGTTGACATTCGCAAGGACCTCTATGCCAACACAGTGCTGTCTGGTGGCACCACCATGTACCCGGGCATTGCTGACAGGATGCAGAAGGAAATCACAGCCCTGGCACCCAGCACAATGAAGATCAAGGTGAGTGTCTGCCCAGCCTGAGCTTGGACCCCACAAGGTAGGGAGTGCTGTGACATCCAGGGTCCTCAAAATCACTGTCTTCCCTCTGCAGATCATTGCTCCCCCTGAGCGCAAGTATTCTGTGTGGATTGGCGGCTCCATCCTGGCCTCACTGTCCACCTTCCAGCAGATGTGGATCAGCAAGCAGGAGTACGACGAGTCTGGCCCCTCCATTGTCCACCGTAAATGCTTCTAGGCGGACTGTTACTTAGCTGCGTTACACCCTTTCTTGACAAAAACCTAACTTGCGCAGAAAACGAGATGAGATTGGCATGGCTTTATTTGTTTTTTTTCCTTTTTGTTTTTGTTTTTTGTTTTGGCGCTTTTGACTCAGGATTTAAAAACTGGAACGGTGAAGGTGACAGCAGTCGGTTGGAGCGAGCATCCCCAAAGTTCTACAATATGGCCGAGGACTTTGATTGTACATTGTTCTTTTTTTTTAATAGTCATTCCAAATATAGTGAGATGCATTGTTACAGGAAGTCCCTCGCCCTCCCAAAAGCCGCCCCACTCCTCCTCCTGGAGGATGGCCCAGTCCTCACCCGAGTCCATACAGGGGAGGTGACAGCATTGCTTTTGTGTAAATTATGTAATGCAAATTTTTTTAATCTTCGCCTTAATACTTTTTTATTTTGTTTTCTTTTTTTTGAATGGTCAGCCATTGTGGCCCCCCTTTTTGTCCCCCAACTCGAGATGTATGAAGGCTTTTGGTCTCCCTGAGAGTGGGCTGAGGTGTGGAGGCAGCCAGGGCTTACCTGTACACTGACTTGAGACCAGTTCAATAAAAGTGCACACCTTAAAGATGAAGTGTAATGTGGCTTTGTGGCATTGCTGGGTGTGGGCAGCTGAGGGTGTAGAGGAAGGTGGGTTTGGGTATTTGGGGCCAAACCAGCCATCCTTCCATGAGGTAGGGGGTGTTGAGGTCCTCATTCTTCCATTAATGGCCTGGTCCTTGCGCCTAGGTCAGGCTACTCTCTCAGTCTGGGATCTGAGATGCTTCTAAAAGGGTGGGGAACTTTTGTTGGGCTGGTGGAGTGATGGCCAAGCACCATATACCGAGTGGCTCTGAGTCTTAGATGTGGTGGCCACATCCTTTCCCCCTCATCAGTTTCTTGGAGTGACCCATCCAGGTGAGTTCCATCCAGTACTACACTAGCTGCCTACAGTATGGTGGTGCTTTGGTTTAAGATAGTAGTGCAGTGGGGGTGTGGGAACTGGGCTGAAGCCTGCCTCTGGCCTCAGTTCCTAAGTCCAAGGCCCAGGCCTCCTTGCTCTAGAGAATGGGGTTCACATGGAGCTGCGGGTCAGCCTCATGACTTGCTGCTGCTGCTGCTGTCTCCCTTCTGAAGCTGGTTTGACAGCAAGGAAAGGGAGTGGGGCTCATCTGAGGGATTCCTGGACTGCCTATCACTTGTGCAAGTGTTGCTTCAGCTGGCAAAAGTATCCTCACGCTGAGCCCACAGAGTTTAAGAGATAGCACCCTCCTGGGGCAGTTCGGCTGTTTGAGGTGGTGAGCTTGCAAGGAAGTTCCAACTTGGGCCACTTAAAATTGAGTGCCAACTGTATGGTGGACCTGAGGCTGTTAAGGTGATAGACCCTGGAGGAGCTGTCAATCAAAACGAGTACCTCATCCATCCAAATAGATGAATCTTTCAGTGTAGGTCTGGGGTATAGTAGAGAACAAAAATACACCCCCTTCCCTCATCAGGAACCCAGTATAATGGGGAAGACCATAAACGTGGGCAAAGAAATAATTTCACAATCATAAGTTGATAATGAGAAGAACAGGCTGTGATAATGTAGGATCAGGGGTGATAGGGATAGTCACTGTCAAATGTGACTTCAAGGCATTGACATAGATAGGAACAAGAAATTATACCTTAACAGCTGGGGAAAAAATTTTTTTTTTCTGCTACTGGAGATTAACCCAGGGGCACTTGACCACTGAGGTACATTCCCAGCATTTTTATTTTTTGAGACAGGGTCTCAAATTGCTTAGGGTTTAGATAAATTACTGAGGCTGACCTTGAACTTGTGATCCTCCTGTCTCAACCTCCCTAGCTCATCCCCTGGGAAAAACATTTTTTAAAAAATAATTTTTTGAGTGCTGACGATATAGCCTAGCCCATCTTGTAGGGCGCTTGCCTCGCATGCAGAAGGACCAGAGTTCGAATCCCCAGCACCATGGGATGGGAAAAAAATATGTATTTTTAGATGTTAATAGACTTATTTTACCCATATATTTATAAGTGGCCCTGAGAAACCCAGTGCCTCACACATGCTAGGCAAGCATTCTACCACTGAGCTATAACCCCAGCCCTGGGGAAAACATTTTTAAAATGCAATAATTTTGCCTTTTTTGGATAATAAGAAAGATAATAAACTGGGCCTCCTGAGATGGGGAGGCCCCTCCCAGGTTTCCTGGGAGAAGGATCCTTGAGGGCCAAAGAGGGACCTGGGTGGTAGCCTTTCAGACTTGATCTTGATAGGGGGCAGAGGTCAAGAGAAAAGACAGCCCCAGGGCAGAATGGGTCATGGGTTGGTCTTACCTGTGTGGCATTGAAAAGAACCATCACTATTAAAGGCCCCCTTTGAAAAATGGGCACATCATAACAGTAGGAGGGGCTCCAACAGTTTTTGCCTTTAAAGGCTCCGGAAGTGCAACCCAGACTCCAGACACATTTGGCTTTGAGAGTCCTCCAGCCCATCCCTTCCCTTTTGGAACCAGCAGCCAGGCTGGCTATCTGAGGCCTGGCTTGCTTTAAAAAACCCAGCATCACTGGCATGGTATTGCAAGCCTGTAATTCCAGCGGCTCGGGAGGCTGAGGCAGGAGGATCGCGAGTTCAAAGCCAGCCTCAGCAAAAAGGAGGGGCTAAGCAACTGGGTGAGACCCTGTCTTTAAATAAAATACAAAATAGGGTTGGGGGTGTGGCTCAGTGGTTGAGTGCCCCCGAGTTCAATCCCGGGCACCCCCCCCCCCACAAAAAAAAAAACCAAAACCAAACCAGTGTCATCAGGAACGTCACCCACGTCACTGAGAGAATGCCATATCACCTCCCACTTCCTCTCCGCACCCACTTTACAGGCTAAGCTCCTGAGGCTTTAAGAGCGGCTGACCCCAGGTCCTCCAGCTTAGAAGTGAAAAAGCTGGAGTCTCGAGGGTTTTGTCTTTGACCCTAATGCTTCAGAGGCCCCGTCAATGCCCTCTCTACTCCGCCTTCCTGGTCAGGTCAATGGGCCTGATATGCCAAGGTTCCTGCCCTTCAGTCTTTGTTTTCCAGAAACATGGAAGCTCCACCCACGTTGCAGCGGAGCTCTTCCTCGGTTGGCTCCACCCCCGGGAAGGGAGGCTTCCCGCTGATCTGGGTAGCGGGCTCCCCCTGGGAAGTTCACCTCTGATGAGCTGAATCTCACCTCACTAGAAGGTCCCTCCTCCGCGAGGCATCCTGCTTCCTCAGAGCTGCGCCTCCACAGACCATTCAGAGGAAGGGAGTCCCAGCACCGCAGGGCTCCGGAATTCCAGGTCATCCCCTTCGGGACACCTCTTAATGGAGCCCAATGGGGAGGATGAAAGGAGCCTGCTCCTGGTCATGCCCCTGTTGCAGGATCATTGTCTTCTCTCTGGGAAACTGAGGACTGGAGGGTAGGACAGCTCTGGGGTGGCAGTGGCAGGATCTGAACACACTCTGGTGTGGAGCGCAGGATGGGGAGTTTGCATCACACCAGGAGAGGGGCAGGCAATGGGGCAGCACTGAGGGTGGCCACCCTGGGGACCCTCTATGGTAAAGGCATATCTGTGTGGCCTGGAGTCACCAAGGAACATAAACTGTAATCATTCATTCAGAGCTCAGGCCACTGACTGCAGTCGTTTTTCATGCAATGTACTTATTATGCTACTGGTAAACTTTTTTTTTTTTTTTTGGTACTGGGGATTGAACCCAGGGTACTTTACCACTGAGATCCACCCTGAGTCCTTTAACCTTGCTAAGTTTCTGAGGCTGGCTTTGAACATGTGATACTCCTTCCTCATCATCTGGAGTTGCTGGAATTACAGGTACACACCCCCATGCCTGGGTGCTTTTTAATTTTTTAAATTTTGAGATAGGTTCTCACTACATTGCTGAGGGCCTTGCTAAATGGCTGAGACTGGCCTGAAATTTGTGATCTTCCTGTCTTAGCCTCACAAGCCACTGAGATTACAGGCATGTGCCACTGGGCCTGGCTTATAAATCAATATTTTTTAGAACAGTTTTGGGCTTGTAGCAAATTGAAGGGAAAGTACAGAGAGTTCCCCTGTACTCCCTGTCCCCACACACCCACGACCTCCTCTAGTGCCAACACCCAGAGGCAAAGGGTTACATTTGTTACAACTGATGAAGGTACATGGATACAATATTATCACCCAGAGTCCCAGATGTACATTAGAATCCCCTTTTGGTGGTACATCCAATAGGTTTGCACGCATGCATGCATGTATATATATATGTGTGTGTGTATTTACTTATTTATTTTCAGTACCAGAGATTGAACCCAGGGGTATTCAGCCTCTGAGCCACATCCCAAGCTCTTTTTATTTTTCACCTTGAGAGAGGTTCTCACTAAATTGCTTAGGATCTTACTAAGTTGTTGAGACTGCCTTTGAACTCGAGATCCTCCTGCCTTAGCCTCCCACACTGCTGGGATCACAGGTGTGCATCCCTGTGCTTGGCTTAATAACATGAGTTTACCATGATGGTATCACACGGAGTAGGAGAGGTTTCATTGTTCTAAAAATCCGCAGTGCTCCACCGATGCATTTTCGCTATCCTCTGGCAACTGCTGATTCTTTGGTACTGGGGATAACACCCAGGGCCAAATGCATGCTAGGTGCTTTGTAACTCAGCTATTCTCCTGGCCCATGGATTTGTGGGTGTTCACAATAGTTTTGCCTTTTCCAAAATGTTCTATAGTTGGAATCACAAAGCATGTAGCCTTCTCAAACTGGCTTCTTTCACTTAATAATGTGCATTTTAAAAAATAATATGCATTTCAAGGCTGGGGATGTAGCTCAGTTGGTAGAGTGCTTGTCTCTCCAGCACAAGGCCTTGGGTTCATCCCCAGCATCACAAAAAAAAAAAAAAAAAAAAAAAAAAAAAAGAAAGAAAAGAAAAAAAGAAAAACACCAAAATGGCTTCTGCAAGCCCAGTGATTTGGGAGGCTGAGGCAGGAGGATCCCAAGTGTCAGTTCAACCTCAGCCAGTTGGCTACCTGTCTCAACATAAAAAATAAAAAGGGCTGGGGATGTAGCTCAGAGGTAGAGTGCCCCAAGGTTCAATCCCCAGTATTGCAAAGGAAAAAAAAAAAAAGAAAGAAGGGCAAAAAAATTCCTCCTGTGGACACTCTCCAAAGATGGGGATGATGGGGGCTACTTTGGTGGCACCCTGTGTCTGGCACAGGAAGAGCCACTCATGGGGAGGTGCAGTGGCTCTTCCAGCAGGCCCTGACCCCAGACTCTATCCCTGGCCACAGACTCCCAACTCCTTGAGGTTCTCTCCTCCTGCAACAGCTGAGGTTGCTGAACTGGAGGGCTCAGATCCCAGCTTTGCTACCCATATCAGTCCACATTCTCCTCTGCAAGATGGGGGTGACGGGACTGGGGATTGGTGACATTTCCAGTGCCATTGCAACAGAAAATGCCAGTTACAAATAGCAGCTGGGAATGTGGGCTGCTGTCATTTGTATTTATTTATTTGTTTTTTGCAGGTGCTGGGGATGGAATCCAAGGCCTCATGCATGCCAGGCAAGTGCTGGGCCACTAAGCTACACCCCCCAAGCCATGCTGCTGTCATCTGTATTAGAAAAGTGATGCTTTTCTCCAGTCTCCACTTCTAAAGGAACGGAAAGGGGGTGCAGACTATCAGAGGCCTCCTGCTTCATTTCTAGCCTCTTCTTGGGTTCTCATTGAACTCCATGGCCCAGTGCTCAGCCCTGGGCTCTGAGTTCTATTTACACGGAGGCCAGCCAGACCCTGCTCTCCCATGATCTCTTGGGGATGCTATGAAGCAGTGTCCTCAAACCTGTCCCCACACCCTCGATGGACTTGCTCCTCTGCCATGGACACTTAGAAGCAGTATCTCATTTAATTAATCACAGGTTTGGCCAACATCCCTGAGGGCCAGCTACTGTCCCCCACTACTCTATTGAGGGACTATGGTGAAAAGCGTATGTAATTTCAGATGGAATGGGTCCAGGAGGCTGGGAAAGAAAATTCCATGGAAGACTACTAAGACTACATCTGAGTTATGACTGGAGAAGCACCATCCAGGAATAAGGCATCATTCCCAGAGGAGAACTCGGCATATGCAGTGGCTGGGCAAGAACTTCAAGCTTTCACCATCACAGGACCAGGAAAGTGAAAGGGTGGAGAGAGGAGAAGGACGATGGGTTCAGGAGGGCTGAGGGAAGGGTGGGCCAGAATTAGGCTCCAATAGTATACAATGGGAAGTCTCATTAACATGCTTTTTGGTACCAGGGATAGAACTCAGGGATGCTTAACCACTGAGTCACATCCCCAGTCCTTTTTATTTTTTATTTTGAGATAGGGTTTTGGTTAGTTAGGTCCTCGCTAAGTTGCTGAGGCTGAGGCTGGCCTCAAACTTGAGATCCTCCTGCCTCAGCTTCCTGAGTTACTGAGATTATAGGCATGTGCCACTGTACCCAGCCATTAACACACTTTTTAAGAGACCTAGTCTTCAATGTTCTTCGGCGGGCTTCAAGTAACCCTCCTGTCTTAACAACCATAGTAGCTGGGACTACAGGTGTGCACCACTGCACCTAACACCCATTTTTTCTTTTTAGTGTCTGAAGTTGTACTTAACTGTGGACTAAACTGGGTGTTTTTTTTTTTTTTCCGGGGGGCGGGGGGCAGCGGATAGTGAGGACTGAAACATGGGCCTTGTCCATGGTAGGCAGGTGCTTTAACACTAAACCACTAAGCTATATCCTTAGCCTTTTTTTTTTTTTTTTTTTTTTGTGACAAGGTCTGGATCAATTGCCAATGTTACCCTCAAACTTTCAATTCTTCTACCTCACTGTTCTTAGTCTCTGAGATTACATGCATGAGTGACCGCACCCAAACCCAACCCTTCTTAATTTTTTTTTTTTTTTTTTTTTTTTTTTTTTTAATTTTGAGACAGATTTCACTAAGTTGCACTGGCTGGCATGGAACTTGCTCTTCTCCTGTTCTGCCTCATCCTTTCAGATATCTGAGATTACGGCACTGACCAGTTCAAGGCGGGTTCTTGAATCCAATATGACCTCATGAGAGGACACACAGGAACACACGGTGGGGAGTTGGCCAGGTGAAGACGGCTGATGCTGATGTAAGGCAAGACTCCAAGGATTTAGCCAGGAAAAGCTAGGAAGATTTCTTTCCTAGAGCCCTCCGAGGGAGCACAACCCTGTACCAATGTCATTTCGAACATGTGGCTTCCAGAAATACAGTGGATAAATTAGGGCAGCCCTACAAAACCACTGTACTCATTCACACCCCGCCTGACTCCAAAGCATGAACTTATCCCCTGTAGTCTTAGTAATAAACTATTTTAAATGCAGACACTAAGGATAAAAGCATATGTCCACACATTCATTTACACAGCAAGTTTTACTCGGTGCCTACTACAAGCCAGGGTTAGTTCTAGGAATCCCATTCTTGCTTACCATTTATGGCGGGATGTGGGGGCAAAAAGAAAACAAAACCAAAAAAAAGATACAGTAGATCAGATGGTGCCAAGAGCTACAAAGAAACGTAACACTGGATGGGGCGAGTTTAGGCGTGCGCGTGTGAGGGTGGGGAGCAAACCATGCGATCTTTCAGATGGGAGACAGGTGCCTTATGAACAGGGCGGGCAGTGCGAACTGCCGATGCAAAGGCCTGGTGGTGGGGGGCGTGCTGGGTCGGTAGAAAGAGGCTGCGGTGGCTGGAAGAGAACGTGCGGAGGGCAGAGGGTTTGATAAACACGCTCAGAAAGTAGCGGAGGCAACTGGGTACCTCCCGGCACCTCCGCAAGCTGACTGTGCCTCCCGAGGCGCCACACCCAAAATGGCGGCGCGAGGGCCGCTGTAGGCGAGCGGAAGTGCGTGTTGCAGGCGCCGGAAGTGGCCGTCAGCCCCGCCCCTTGCCGGGGTCTCTTGAGCCGCGGACGCGCCGGCTTCCAGCATCCTTGGCCCGGCAGGCGGGAGGCCTCGGGGCTGCGGCTCCGGCGGCCGCGACACGGGCCCCCGGCGACATGGCCAGCCCCGGAGAGGTATGACCCGCGTATCTCTCTGCTCTACTTCTGCCTTGGCGGCCTCGGCCGCCCTTAGTCCTTCCCATCCCAACTGACCCCTCCCTCCGACCTTTCTCCCCGACCCTTCCCCCTGCTCCTGGGCCCCTCCTCGCCCCATCTCTCTCTCCTCTCAGGCCCCTGTCCTGCCTCCGAAGACACAGGTTGTCAATTCCCGCTTCTGTTTCCCATCCGGTTCCCAGTCCCACATTCCTGATCGGCAGAGTGGCTCCCCTCCATTCGCCCCCTTAGTTTCCAGGCCCTTGCCTCAGGCCCCTCCCTGTTCGACCCTCGCAGCTCTGGACGTTGCCCCTCCGTGCCCACTTCCTACCCTCTTTTCTGTTTCTATTCAGTTGCAGTCCAGCCCCCTTCTCCCTGGAGCCCCTTCTCTAGAGCGTATGACTTGGTGGAGGGTGACGGAGGAAAAGCCAGTTCACTGGGGATTTAGGTCTTATCCTGGAATTTCTTCTGCAAACGCTCCAAATCTGGGTCCGATGGGAGAGCCCAGCGCGTTCTGTGATGTGGTGCAGGGTGTTCTCTGCAGACAAGGGCAAAACAGGGCTCTGGAGCTGATTAGTAGCTGCTTTTTATCTACATGTGTACCTGGGTTTATATCTGTCGTCTTCGAAAACTCAGAGTGGTGGGTGCATTTCTAAGTCTTAGAAGCTTGTTTGAGTTCAAGCAATCAAAGGAGTGGAAGATAACTGTGCATGGGGGCTGGGTAGGTGGAAGATGTCTGGGGTTTGCTGATAGCGCCTGTTTATTTGAAGTGAATTTGGCCAGAAGTGCCCCTCTGCCTCCTTGATTGATGGGGAAGGGTGTGTGTGACCCAGTTGCAGACTGTCGATTGAAAGGCCAGGAAACTTCAGCTCCCTGAAGAGTTCTGGGGTATCCTGCTGTATTAGCAGATCGGAGTTAGCTGTTGTGTGCTTGGGGGATCTGATACCTTGGTCTTATGAAGTGCTGTCTCAAAGACCCCCACTGCTCTTGAAGCACGGGACTTACTGACCAATGAGGCTGCTTTGTGAGGTATCTTTGGTATTTCTTGGGAGGAGAGAGGAGGCTGGTTTTGCCCAGACTATAGAGATCAAGGTCCCTTTTTTGAGGGGACGGTCAAATTATTTATTGATATTTAATTCACATACACAAAATCCACTTCTTTAAAGTGTACAATTTGGTGAATTTGTGCAGGCCATATAGCCCATGTGGTAGAGTGCCTGACTCACACGCCTCAGGCCTGGGTTCGAGTCCTCAGCACTGTGGGATTGTGGAAATAACAAAGGAAACCAAATCTGAGCCTCCCAACCTTAAAATCTGTATTCACAAGGCTGTGTAACCACCCCCACTATATGATTCTAGAATGGAGTGTCTGACTTTGAAAGCCCTTTAAAATGCAGTTGCCTGCTAGGTGAGCATGTTTGTGATCCCAGTGACTTGGGAAGCTGAGGTACAAGTATTGCAAGTTTGAGGCCAGCACCAGCAATTAAGTGAGACTCTATTTCAAAATAAATAAAAAGGGCTGGGGGTGTAGCTGAGTTAAAGCACCCCAGGGTTCAATTCCTAGTACCTTTCTTTGTATGCATTGCCCAAAACTATTCCAGTTTCCAAGAAATAGAGCTCTGATGTTTTTTCTTTATGTTAATTTTAATTACTTTGAAACAACATAATTTTAGTACCCAAGAAGCACCCATTATAATTGCTAAACTGTAACACCAGCATTTTATGTTTCTGATCCAGCTGTACAATGCTCATCAATTTTCTTTTCCTTTTTTGAGATGGGGGTCTCCCTTTGTTGCCCAGTTTTTCTCAAACTCTTGGACTCAAGGGATCCTCCTACCTCAGCCTCCCAAGTAACTGGGACTACCAGTGAGCACCACCATACCTGGCTTCAATTTTTTTTTTTTTTCGATACAGTAGAAATTCTGAAGAATAAAAGAGAAACTACTAATTAAAGGTCATGTTACTAGCTAGCACCGTAATTCTAGCCTTAGAACCTCTCTAGCAACTGGAAGACGGATGTAGAAGAGTGAGGCTGTGGGGACCTAAAGGTGGTTCTTAACTCGTGGCCCCATTTTTGCCTCAAGGCAACACAGGGTCTAGCAAAGAAGACTCTATGGAACTAGAGATGAAAGCAAAAGCTCTGGAATCAGATGGTCAAGTACGCTCCTCTGGAGTTTAGAATCAGTGTGTCCAATGGGCACACTGGAGTTGCCTCCTCAGCTAGGAGATTTCTTCTTGGGTCCTCTTTTGGTTTTGTTTTTGGCACTGGGGATTGAATCCAGGGGCTCTTTAGCTCTGAGCCACATCCCCAGTCCTTTTTATGTTTTATTTTGAAACAGGGTCTCACTTAAGTTGCTTAGGGCTTTGCTAACTTGCTGAGGCTGGCCTGGAATTTGCAATTCTCCTGCCTCAGCCTCCTGAGCTGCCAGGATTACAGGCGTGTGCCACCATGCCCGGCCATGTGGGTCCTTTTTTTAACTTCTCCAAGTTTTAGCCAGGTTTGGTGTGTCATCATACTTCTGAGTCACATAGATTCCAACCTTGCTGCCAAAAGTAAATTTAAAGCCATTCGTGGTGGTGCACGCCTGCAATCTCAGCAGTTTGGGAGATTGAGGCAGGAGGATTCCAAATTTGAGGCCAGCCTCAGCAACTTAGTGAAACTGTCTCAAAAAAGTAAAAAGAACTGGGGTAAAGTGCCTCTAGATGCAATCCCTAGTACAAAAAATAAAAATAAATAAAAAATAAAAAAATGAGGCCAAGCAGGAAGTGGAGCATGATGTTGGTGGGGAATGTTAAGATGGTGAGGAGGGCAGACAGGAGTGACTCTGCCTTTAGTAGTACTTCAAATGATTCTGAAGCAGGTGGTCCTTTGCCCTATCTGGTTCTGTGCCTCTTTCTCCTGGGCATTAAAAAATTCCCATTCAGCGGGGCGTGATGGTGCACACCTGTAATCCCAGTGACTTGGGAGGCTAAGGCAGGAGAATCGCAAGTTTGAGGCTAGCCTCAGCAATTTAGTCATGCCCTAACAAGCTTATTGAGACCCTGTCTTAAAATAAAAAATAAAAAGGTCTGGGGATGTAGCTTAGTAGTAAAATGTGTCTGGTTCAACCCCCAGCACCAAAAAAGAAAGAAAGAAAGATCCCTGTTCAAGATGGACTGGTGTGGAGGTGCATGCCTGCAGTCCCAAGACTCAGGAGCCCAAGGTGGGAGGATCACTTGAGGCTGCCCTGGGCAACATAGCGAGACCCTGTCTAAACAACAAAATCCCTGTTCAGGAGTGGTTCCTGGTGTAGTGGAGAAGCCATTACAAATTGCAGGCCAGCCTCAGCAATTTAGTTAGACTTTCAGTAACTTAGTGAGACCCTGCTTCAAAATAAAAAATTAAAAGGGACTGGGTTGTAGCTTACTGGTGTAGTGCCCCAGGTTCCATCCCCAGGACCAAAATAAAGTTCAGTGAGTAGACTGTAAACCACTTTCAACTTGTGTTTGTCTGGTTCTACCTGATACAGAGCACCTGGACTTGATGAAGGCATGTTCCAAGACCAGCTTCTCACTCCTGGATTAAAGGTTCAGTAGACTCCAGAAATTAGTGCCTGGCTTGGCCTTTTTCTTTTTTCTTTCTTTCTTTTTTTTTTTTTTTTAATTTATTTTTTTATTTTGAGACAGGGTCTTGCTAAATTGCCTAGGCTGCCTTGAACTTGTGATCCTCCTGCCTCAATCTCCCAAGTGGCTAGAATTAAGAGTAGGAAGAATCCCAGGTTTGCAACACTTTGCCTAGTTCCCAAGACCTTTTATGCTGGTGGGGAAAGGGCAGTTCTGCTCTCAGAGGTATTTCCTGTCCTTTGACTTTGTCCTAGCTACCTGAGTGTTTCAAGGTGGAGGATGGATCTGCCTCAGTTTCCCGTAGCTCAGCACACTTATCCTGAGACACAGATGGAGGCAAGTGCAGGTTTATCTGGCTGTGTGTGGAGGTGGGCAGAGTATTCTGACCGTGTTTCATTTCACAGTTAAGAACCGTGGCAGCCCACCCCTCTACCCAGGTGCATAGCCTTGGTGTCTTGCCTCTCCTGAGCTTCCTTGCCTGAGTGCAGGGTGCTTAACTTACAGAAGTTATCTTTTTAAACCATGCTAGGGATCAGACCCCTAGGTGGTCTAGTACTCTGCTCTAAGCTACATCCTCAGTGCTGAGGATTTTGAGATTTGTTCTCACCTTCCCCATGAGAACTCACTGTGGCATTCTCTTGAATAAGTCTGTAAATTGGGTATCAGGTCAGGAGTCTTATGATCTCACAGCCCCTCCCTCTTCAGCTCTGGCCCTCTCAGGAGTTTTGTTTGCCTGGTAGGGATTGTCCTTGCTTCAGGGTGCTGATCTGGGAATCTGATCCTTTTTTTCCCCTTTTTGCTGTGCTGGGATAGAACCCAGAACTTGTATGTGCCAGGCAAACCCTCTACCACTTGAGTTACCCCCCCAGTAGGGAATCTGATTTTTAGGAGGTGCCTGTGTGATCCGTATGACTGGTCTCCAGGAAATACTGTGCTCAGGGAAAATCGCTTGTGGTGGGAAACAGCAGGCCCAGAACACAACCTGGTGCAGCAGTAGGCTTGAATTGATGGCCACCATCTCCCTTGTCACAGTGGAGACAGGAAGGTGGGGCCCAGGGGAGGGCATGTCAGTCTGCTGCTGCTTCCTAATGAGGGAAGGCAGAAGGCATGATGCTGCCTTGATGAGTCCTTGAACTCCTGACCTTTGTGGTCAGTGCCCTTCTGTACCAGTTGTGGCTTTTGGTACCCGTTGTGGCTTCCCTTTCCAGAGGATGGGGGACTCGTCTTTGGGAGACACTCTGGGGCACCTTTGGGACCTGGGGAGGGCCGGGTTGCAAGGGGAGGGATGGTGCAGTTACTTCGGAGGAAAGACCAGCTCCTCCTCCAGCGGGCTTCACAGTTGCCATGGCGGCAGCAGGTCTTTCACAAGCTCAAAGCTTCCCTCCATGTAGATGTGTACAGGAAGCAGACAAAGGTCTGTAGACACAATTCCTGGAAAAGGCAGAAGTGATGGCGGTGGGCGCTGTGCTGGGAGTGTCATCAGGGATAGGGGCCTTCAGTGTTGGAGGAGAAGGACTTCCTCCCACGTACTCCCCTTATGTAGCCAGGCACTCCTTTGTCCTTGGTTTGGGAATTTCCTGTCACAGTAGCAGAGGCTCAACCCCCTCTTAGTTGTACAAATCAGACAAGATTGGGCGTTTTCAGGGTGCCGTGGCCTTAGATGCTGGCTGGTTGTACAAGTCTAAAAGGCCTTGAGCATTTGGGTCACAGGCCCACATTAGGGAAGAACACCTTGTAGTTGGCCAGGTATTTATAGCAAAGCAAAATGAAATGTGTGGATGCTTTTTGGAGATACCAAGATGAGTTTCTAACCAGAAAGTTTGAAAAATGGAGATAAGTTGGGCCCTCTCTATTGTTTATTACTGACTAACATCTTAAGATGTTATTAGTTTAGCCAGGTTCAGGGATGTGCACCTGTTGTCCCGCCTACTTGGAAGGCTGAGGCAGGAGGATCTCTTCAGCCTAGGAGTTTGGTACCAGTCTGGACAACATAGTAAGACCTCATCTCAAAATTTAAAAATAAATAAAAATAAAAGCATGATTCATCTAGTAGGGCTCTTTCTTGGACTTGTGTGTTTCTTTTTCAGTGGTTCCTCTATGTTTGTGTACTAGTGATCATGCTCGTACAAGCCCTGCGTCAGATGTTCCGGGGATATGATATGCAGCGTCTCCTGTGGCCACCACGACCCCCTGTGAGATTTAGACACTTAGTGTTCTCTGCAATCTTTTCGACAGAGTTCTTATGGCCTAAGGTTTGTAAGGGCAGAGCCCGACATCAGAGACCAGGGATAGTAGCTTTCATCAGTGGATCTAGGCAACTGGTCACATCCGTGAGTATAAAACACTTGAGAGTTGACCAGAGGAAGCCATTAGTGGAAAAAATCTCTTAAACACAGTGAACTTCTTTCTAATCTTTTATCCTGGTTTGCAGATCCAAAAGAGGTTTTTAAAGAATATCATTACTTCTTTGCATAGGTATTTGGTTAAAGCACCTCCTTTCCCATGAACTGTGGTGGGCTTCTTTGGACCTCTCTCCCTACCTCAGAAGGCCAGGCTGACAGCCATCTTTGGGGATCCTGTGAAAATTTGGTGTCTTTATTTTTAGGATGTGTCCAATGATGATGATGCACCCCCAGCAGCGGCCGATGTGGCAGGTGGTGCCCACCTGCTGGGGTTTTCTGATGAGATCCTGCTGCACATCCTGAGCCACGTCCCCAGCACAGACCTGGTTCTGAATGTCCGTCGTACCTGCCGGAAGCTTGCAGCCCTGTGTCTTGATAAGAGCCTTGTCCACACCGTGTTGCTGCAGAAGGATTATCAGGTGAGGTGGGCATTGGGTAGGAGAATGGAAACAGGCGAGGTACTGGTCTTGGGGTGCTGGCAGGCCCTGTGTAGTTGGGAATTCCACATCTCAGATAGAGCAGTCTCCAGCATGCATTAAGTGACAGAATAAGGGCAGAAAAATGTGGGTGGTAGCTACAGGGGAGGAGGGTGCATGTATGTGTGGACATGGTTCTGGTAGGGAAGCTGCCCTCAGTGCAGGAGGAGGTATGAGACCTGCCTTCCCATAGGGACCTGGGGATGAGCCTGCGAGGTGCCAGGGTGGTGTTGGAAAGTCCCTTGCGAAGTTGAACATGCAGCTCTCTGGAGGTACAGGGTGGCTCTGTGACACCCTCAGCAGTGTAAGGGAGTTGCAGTTCCTGAGCTCCCCCGCTGAGTGTGGGTTCACCTGAGCCAGTCCAGGCCAGGTTGTGAAGCGGAGATGTGGAGCGAAGGAGGGGGAAGCGGGCTGCCTCTGTTGTTGTGCAGGGTCGCAGAGACCGCCACACCCAGGCGGTCCCACACTACGGCAGAGGGAGGCCGCCACAGCTGGGACACCTGCTTTTTTTTTTTTGGCAGGATGGAACCTCGAGTTTGTGCATGCCCAACAGTCGCTCTACTTTTTTTGGGGGGCACGTACTGAAAATTGAATCCAGGGGTGCTTTGCCACTGAGCTATATCCCCAACCCTTTTCTTTTTTATTTTGAGATAGGGTCTCACTAATTTGCTTAGGGCCTTGCAAAGTTACCGAAGCTGACTTTGAACTTGCAGTCCTTCTGCCTCAGCCTCCCAAGTTGCTGGGATTGTAGGTATATGCCACCATACCTGGCTCCCTGCTTTTTCTTTTTTTTTAAACAGTTTGAGATACAATTTTACCATATAATCCATTTATTTAAAGTCTGCAGTTTAATTTTTTTTTTTTTTTTTGTGTGTTGTTAGGTTGTGGCAAAATATATATAACATAGCTTTGTGCAGTGGCACATAGCTGTAGTCCCAGCTGTTTGGAAGGCTGAGTCAGGGGGATCACTTGAGCCCAGCCTGGGCAACATAGCAATTCATCTGCCTCTCAAAACAAAATGTAAAATTTGTCATTTTGATTATTTTAAAAGTTGTGATTTACTATCCATAAAATCTACCATTTTAATCCCTTCCCTTTTTATTTTGTCAATGGGGCCTTGCTTTGTGCCCAGACTGGTCTCAAACTCCTGGTCTCAAGTGATCCTCCCATCTTAGACTCCTGTGCAGGTTTATTTGAACTTATTTTATCTTATTTTTGTGGTGCTGGGGATTGAACCCAAGGCCTGGCATATGGCAGGCAAGTGCTCCACCACTGAGGTACACCCTTCTAGCCCATTTATTTTGAAGTGGTTTCACCAAGCTGCCTAGGCCTGGGATCCTCTTGCCCCTAGAGTGACTGAGATTCTAGATGTTTTGAATCTTTTTTTTTTTTTTTTTTTTTTTTTTTTGCAGTACTGGGAGTACTGGGGATTGAACCCAGGGCCTTGTGCTTGCAAGGCAAGCACTCTACCAACTGAGCCATATCCCCAGCCCTGTTTTGAATCATTTTTAAGAATACAGTCCAGTGGCATCAAGGACACTTACAGCCTGTACAACCCTCAGTATCACCACCTCCAGAATTTTTCATCAATGTGAACAGAAACTTTGAAACTATTACATAATAACATTCTGCCCTCCCCCCTTTCTTAGCCTGATAACCTTTAGTCTACTTTCTGTTTCTGAATTTGCCTATTCTAGTTATTTCACATAAATGGAATCATAGGAGTTGAGCTTTTGTGTCTGGCTTCTCAGCGTGTCCTTAAGGTTCATCCACATTGTAGCTTGTATGAGAACTTCGTTCCTTTTTATGGCTGAGTAATATTCCATTGTGTGGCTAGACCACACCTTGTGTATCATTCCTTTATTGGTAGACATTGGGATTTTTTCCTTGTGTCTGCTGTTGTGGTTCACAGTTCACTGTTGGTTTCCCTGCTGCTCGGGTGTATAGCTAGGAGTGCAGGTGCTCAGTCATGGTAATTCTATGTTCAGCTTTTAGCAAAGTGCTTTCTACAGTGGCTGTACCACTTTCCATTCCCATGAAGCTGGGGTCTCCTGACTGCTGGCTTGTGGCAGGTGAGTGGGAGGGGAGGGGCAGGCAACTTCCCTTCCAATCTGAAGCAGAGGGCTTCTACCAGACCCCATGGCTCCTTGACGGGGTGTGTGCACTGGGGGGCCAAGGAGGCACCTGGGTGCCTTCAGCCCCTTTCCTTCCTCTCCTGCCCATCTCTGTCCTGCAGGCCAGTGAGGACAAGGTGAAGCAGCTGGTGAAGGAGATTGGCCGGGAGATCCAGCAGCTGAACATGGCCGGCTGCTATTGGCTGTCGGGTTCCACCATCGAGCACGTGGCCCGCTGCCGTGGCCTGGTGAAAGTGAACCTCTCGGGCTGCCACCTGACCTCCCTGCGCCTCTCCAAGGTGCTCTCGGCTCTGCAGCACCTGCGCTCGCTGGCCATTGACGTGAGCCCGGGATTTGATGCCAGCCAGCTGAGCAGCGAGTGCAAGGCCACGCTGAGCCGCGTGCGGGAACTCAAGCAGACGCTGTTCACGCCCTCCTATGGCGTGGTTCCCTGTTGCGCCAGTCTCCAGAAGCTGCTTCTCTACTTTGAGATCCTGGACCGCACACGCGAGGGCGCTGTCCTCTCAGGCCAGCTCATGGTGGGCCAGAGCAACGTGCCCCACTACCAAAACCTGCGCGTCTTCTATGCGCGCCTGGCCCCGGGCTACATCAACCAGGAGGTGGTGCGGCTGTATCTGGCAGTGCTCAGCGACCGCACACCCGAGAACCTGCATGCCTTTCTCATCTCTGTCCCAGGCAGCTTCGCCGAGAGTGGGGCCACCAAGAACCTCCTGGACTCCATGGCCCGCAATGTGGCCCTGGATGCCCTGCAGCTGCCCAAGTCCTGGCTGAATGGCTCCTCACTCCTCCAGCACATGAAGTTCAACAATCCCTTTTACTTTAGCTTCAGCCGCTGCACACTGTCTGGTGGCCACTTGATCCAGCGGGTCATCAATGGCGGGAAGGACCTCCGCAGCCTGGCCAGCTTGAACCTCAGTGGCTGCGTGCACTGCCTGTCTCCTGATTCCCTGCTGCGCAAGGCAGAGGATGCTATCGACAGCAGTATCCTGGAGACGCTGGTGGCAGCCTGCTGCAACCTGAGGCACCTGAACCTCTCGGCCGCCCACCACCACAGCGCCGAGGGCCCAGGTGGGCACCTCTGTCAGCTCCTGGCCCGGCTGCGCCACCTGCGCTCCCTGTCCCTGCCTGTCTGCTCTGTTGCTGATGCGGCTGCCTGGGCTGACCGTGTGCCTGTCCAGCCTGTGATGCGTGCCGTGCCCCGTGGCTTTGGCAAGAAGGTGCGCATAGGTGTGCAGACCTGCCCCAGCCCCTTCTTGGGCCAGACGGCCCCCCAGCCTTCCTCCGTGTTCTGGTCTCTGCTGAAGAACCTGCCCTTCCTGGAGCACCTCGAGCTGATCGGGTCCAACTTTTCCTCGGCCATGCCACGCAATGAGCCTGCCATCCGCAACTCCCTCCCGCCCTGTAGCCGGGCGCAGAACGTCGGGGACTCAGAAGTGGCTGCCATCGGCCAATTGGCCTTCCTGCGGCATCTGACACTGGCCCAGCTGCCTGGCATCCTGACAGGCTCTGGGCTGGTCAGCATTGGCCTGCAGTGCCAGCAGCTCCAGTCCCTCTCACTGGCCAACCTGGGCATGATGGGGAAGGTGGTCTACATGCCTGCCTTGTCAGACATGCTGAAGCACTGCAGGCGGCTGAAGGACCTCAGGTGAGGGGCCCTTGGTGCCTCTGTGGCCTCTTCTGGGTTTTTGGAGGCCTTAGAGGCTGGTGAGAGGAAACTGGTGGCCCGATGGCAGGCCTGCAGCCAGCCTGCCCAGAGCAGCCTCAGAGGCTCCTATGCGGGCTGCGCCCTGGGCTCAGAGCTTGCTGGTGGACCTCGGTAGACATGGAGCAGGGTGCAGTGGCAGTCTGGCAGAGCCCCATGGGTGCTGGGGCAGAGGTACCTGAGCTTAGGGTCGCGGTTGTGATCCTTGTGGTAGTTTGGGTGGTGGCTCCACGTGGGCTGCCTCGTGTACCATCTTGTCCGATCCTCACGGCTGTCCTGCTGGGTGGCTGTGATTGTCCTCATCCACTTGAATCTCTAAGTTAGGGAACCAGGATTTATACCTGACGTTTTCTGCCCAACTTTGTGATGCTTGGAGGATGTACAGTGGTTAGCTAGGGCCTGTGGGGCCAGGGCTTCTGGCACGGTTGGCAGCACTTGTAGAAGCCCCAGAGACTTGAAATTCCCCAGAATTTAGAGCAGCCAGGACCCTGCAGAGAGGTGGGAGAAGCTGAGCAGGAGAGGGCGGCGTGCAGGGGAGGTGCTAAAGGACATCAGCCAGGGGAGAGGGGCCTGCTGGCAAGAAGGTGCGCATAGGTGTGCAGACCTGCCCCAGCCCCTTCTTAGACGAGAGGGGACAGGATGGAGACAGTAAAGGTCACCTCAGAAGCAGGACAGTCTCCTGGGCGTGGAGGCCTGGGGTAGAGTGGCAGGCCCAGTTCAGGAGCGTGGGAGGTAGAAGCCACAGGTCTCAAAGGCTCCCCCCGAGGCCCTTGTTGGGCCCACGGGTGCTTCTGGAGCCACACTGCAGGGGTCCACACTGAGCGATCTGTGGAGTGAAGGGCATCCTGGGACATCCTGGTATTTATTTATTTATTTATTTATTTTCTTGTTGCTTTTTTTTTCCTTCAATTTGTTGTTAGTTGTAGTTTGTGTTCTACATCCTGGTACCTAAAGGATAAGAATTTGTTAACTTAAGACATATTTGAAAATCTCAGCAGGTCCGATTTTTAAGAATCACCCAAAATGTAAAGGCAGTGAATCTAGCTGTTTGAGGGACTCAGGCCAGGGCAGGAGGGGAAGGGTGTAAGTAAATCAGAGGGTCCCTCTGCGAGTCTTTAGCTGCTGGGGTGGGCAGGTGTTGCAACATTGGGGCTGTAAAGCCATCTCAGCACGTGTGTCGCTGTCCCTAGAACAGTGTGCACTTACTATCTTTGCCGAGGACCAGGCACCACGCTGATTGTTACCACAGTAGTCCCTTGAGGTTGGTCCCGTCTCTGGTCCCCTAGCATAGCTCAGGCAGAGATACTGAGCTGAGTGTCTTACCCACCAGTCTAAAGCCAGAGCTTGACCTTATTCTTCAGAGGGGACACAAGTGTGTCCATCGTAAACCTCTGCTCTCCCCTCATGGCTTCTGTGTGACAATGAGTGGAAACCAGCAGGCGCCATCCTGCTCATGTCCTTAGCCTTCCAGAACCGCTCAGCCAGGCTGTACACCGCCCTTGCATTGTCCTCTGCATCCTTTTGAGTTGAGAACCCAGGTTCCGACCTGGGCCTTCCAAACAGCAGTGCAGGGTGCTCAGAAAGTCCATACAGCCTGCATTTCAGCTCAATCCTCAGCTTGGCATGCGCCTGGACCGGATCTGGGGAGTGGCTGGTATTCACGTTTGGGGACTGCAATTCCAGGTGTGCTGACTCCGGGAACTAGGTTGCCAGGTTTCAGGCTCCCATGGCTTAGAGACAACGTGAATGTAAGTGTGGGTACCCCCTTTTTCATTCAGGGAGAACGCATGTGTGACTGCCCCCACAGCAGTCGCCCCCTCCACCGCCTCCTGCCTGCAGGCCTTTTGGGCTTCCAAGAGGTGGATGCCCTCCTCCCCGGCCTCTGCTCCTGCAGCCACCAGGCCTCCTACCCTGTTTTCTTACTGCTTCATCTCTGTCCGTAGCCTACCCCCTTGTATCTCCGTGTCTGAACATCATGGCCTTGGCCTTCCTGAAGGAGCCCTGGCCCCCGTGGTCAGCGTGTGCCACGCGGGGATTGAAGCTGCAGATAGATGGCAGAATATGTCCAGCAGATGAAACCCCACAGAGCTGCTGCCCTGCTACCCTGAGTGCTGCTTGTGATTAGGTGTCGAGCAGTTCCTGAATTCAGGGTACCCTAGCGAGCTTTTGAGTTCCGACGTGGCAGCCTCGGAACTTCTGGGTCTTGTTTGCCATGAGTATTTGCCTTCTGCCGACCCATGAAGCCCTGTGCTCTTTCTACCTGGACTCAGCCACGCTGTTTGGTCATTATCAGGGAGTGTTTGAGACAAGCAGAAACCAGCAAAAGTAAAGTTGTTCAAGAGCCAGAGCCCTGAAAGGCAGAGAATGAGAAGTGGCAGGTTCTCCCCAGCCTGCTTCCAGAGCGCTTCCTGACAGTGGCCTCCAGGCCAGCCTGCCAGCCCAAGCCCGGGGTGCAGTCTGGTCCTAAGCAGTTGCTGTAGGGTCCTCAGCACAGAGGTCGCAGTGGCCATGGGGCTTGAACTCACAGACTCAACCAGGATGGGGGCCCCCTGGTGAGAACTGGTCAGAAGGGGAAGAAACAGCAAAGGCTACTGAGGAGGCACATGAGGGGGACACATTCCCCAGGGGGAGCAGCCGCTGTGCTGGGACTGTACCTGTGAGCTCATGTGACAGCTGCCGGTGCTTTTCACGTGCTTGCAGGTAACGACCCCTTCAGGATCCTCAGCAGCCTGAATATAGCTTGTTCCCACTTCACAGATGTGAAAAGTAAGGCCCAGAGAGTTAAGGAACCTGCCCGACTGCACAGCTGCTGTGTGTGTAGCCAGAGTGATTCCTGCCTCACGGGGCCACTGGGCCTCAGATGCAGCAATGCCACAGTGGTCACAAGAGCCTTTGGGGTCTGGGACTGGTCCATATGGCGGAATGTCCTTTCTAGGAACAGGGCCATTTGTGCATGTGGGAGGTGGGACGGGGATAAATGGCTTTTGTTTGCTTCTGAGGTACCAGGGGTTGAAACCAGGGCCTCCTCGCATATGCTGGGAGAGTACTGTGCCACTGAGCCCTTTTTGTTAGATTTCAGGACAGGGTCTTCCTGTGTTACTCAGCCTGGCCTTGAACTTGTGATCCTCTTGCCTCAGCCTCTTGAGTAGCTGAGATTACAGGTGTGTGCCACTGCATTCGGCATAAACGAGTTTTGTAGGCCACCCTGAGATCCTGACCATGGTTCATAATGGCATCTCTGTGCACAGACTCGAGCCTGTGCCCAGCAGCCACAGAACCACGTCTGCTCTGAGCTGGGTACTGTCTGTTCAGAACAAACACCGGTTTCTGGAATGCGGCCAAATGGCCCTGTTCCTCTGGATTCCTGCCTTCTGCGACAGGCAAGCCCAGGGATGATGCAGTGAGTGGAGCAGGTGGCACCTGCTGGCCGTGGGCAGGAGCTGCACAGAGGAAATGGTGTTCTGGGCCCATGGGAAGCTGGCACAGGCTCCTGGGGCTGCCTCCAGGGACCTGCATTTCCCAGGGAAATTGTTCCTGAGATGGCAACTCTTGGGATTCCAGACTGACCTGCTGGCTGCTGCCACCACTGTCCCCACTGTGTGAACCCATGTTGTTCCAGCCTGGGCTCCCATTGAAAAGGAGGTGATGTGGGAATATGTTCTGACTGCAGAATGTGGCACCCCTCTAAGGTGACAATTCGCAAGCAAGGCTCACGGAGCACCTTCTTTCCTAAGACGTCAGGCCTTGCTTTGTGTTGGAGCATGGGGTATGTTACCCCAAGTCACCTTGGGTTACCTGGCTTTGGACCCAGGACGGCATCTGGGCAGAGGCAGGAGAACAACACCAGTGGCCCCAGGAATACCTTTGTGGTCTAGTACTGCCCCCCACTTCTCTGGAGGGGAGGGGACTGTCTTTTTCTTTTTTGGGGGGGCGGTGTCATTACTGGGGATTGAACACAGGGCCACTGGACCTCTGAGCCCCCTCCCTAGCCCTATTTCATATTTTATTTAGAGACAGGGAGCAATTGAGTTGCTTAGCGCTTCGCAGTTGCTGAGGCTGGCTTTGAACTCTCGATCCTCCTGTCTCAGCCTCCTGAACCTCTGGTATTACAGGCTTGTGCCACCACGCCCAGCTGGAGGGGACTTCTTCTTGTGCCCTCAGAGCCACAGGGAGACTCACGTTACCCCTCGAGGTCGGATTTGGAGGTTAGAGTCTTTCTGTCTAGAAAGGACCAGGACCACAGGCCCCCTAAGATGAGGTCTGTCAGGATAGATAACTTTTTCTCACCCCCTGCCTGACTGTACGTGTGTCAGTTGTCCACCTCAGGTCAGTTTCCCAGCCATCCCAGGTGGCAGACAGGTACCACCTGCGGGCCCTGCCCACTATGCCGGGGAAGGTGGGAAGGCTAGGATGTGCTGGTCCCACTGTTAGGGGAGTGAGAGTGGACCGGACACCCCCACCGGGCATACTCTTCCTGAATGCCTGTGATGGTGACTTTCATAGTGAAGAATTTGAAGGAGGCCGCCCAGTTGAGAAGTTTCAAAAGTGCACACACAAATGCAGTGTGACAGTGTGTGCAGTGCACACACAAATTGACTGTGACCCTGGAGAGACCCCGGGCTGGCAGTGCAGACCCACATCACCACCTAGTGGTCAAAGTGACAACTGCTCCCAGCACCTGCTAACTTCAACCTCTGCGGTGTGGGAGGGAAAAGCCCAAGTTGACCGCAACTGGCAGTCACCATGCTTCCAGGGTCCCTGCACACCCCTTTCAGGTCTGCAGAGGGATGCTTATCTTAGGAGATTTATAGTTTTTTTTTTTTTTTTTTTTTTTTTTAAATACTGGCAATTGAACCCAGGGTCACTTAACCACTGAGCCACATCCTCATCCCTATTTTGAATTTTATTAAGAGACAGGGTCTCACTGAGTTGCTTAGTGCTTCACAGTTGCTGAGGCTGGCTTTGAACTTGAGATCCTCCTGTCTCAGCCTCCCAAGCCACTGGGATTACAGGTGTGTGCCACAGCACTCAGCTATTTTATTTTATTTTAATTTATTTTTTGAGACAGAAAAGGTCTTGCTAAATTGCTGAGGCTGTCATTGAACTTCCAATCCTGTCTCAGTCTCTTAAGTCTCTGTCCCTGGGATTATAGGTGTGTTTCATTTTTTTTTTTTTTAACCAATATGTACGGGCCTGGGGTCACTCCCCAGCATCCCCACCCTGCAGAACCAAATAGTATGTTCAGACATCTCTAGAAAAATTAGCTCAAAATTCAAATCAGGAATAAGAGTGCCACTTATTAGCTGTCTGAACTCCACTGACATAGTAGTGCCACTTATTAGCTGTCTGAACTCCACTGACATAGTTGATACTTGTGTCCTTGAGATGGGGAATGAAGCCACATGGCCACCTTCATGGACAGGACAGGCGTCTGCTCTGTTTCTGGCTGTTGGATTGATCTGTGTCTTTGAGGACAACCCTGGGAACATGGAGTAAGGCTTTGCATATGCTCATGTGAGTGACCAGAGGAGCCCTGTGGGGCTTCCTTCAGCTGCCCCCGGGCCATGGGTATGTAGTACATGTCGTCGCCTTTGCACATTACCCCCTGAACAACCTGCGTTTCCCTCCAAGCTTAGTGTCAGGAGTGGCTATTTCGGAATGACTGGTGGCTCCACGTGGTGAAGCTCAGAGCAACTTTTCCTCTCAGAGATGGCCCTGTTCTCAGTGGTTGGGTCTGCCTCTTATTTTGCAGACCCCTTTCCCCCTCTGTCCCTTAATCACATGACCCGCCGGTGTTTGCTGGATGGCAGGCCGTTGGAGGCTAGGTTCCTTGGCTTTGCACACAGGGAGGTGGAATGTCTGTTGGCTGCCTCTTAGCTGAGCCCTGGGTCAGCCTTGTTCATGGTGTGGCTGTGTTCGGTGCAGTCCACGCCACCTGAGTGAAGGGAGCGCCAAGGGGAGACCCCATCCCCAGTCTGGGCTCGCTGCTGTGTGGCGGCATGGGCATTTCTCACTCATCCTGGAAGCTTCTCTCCTTCTCTGATGAGAGGCCCTGGCTGTAGACTACCTTCTCAGGGATACCCTGTGAGGTCCCCAACTTGGTCTGTTCTGTACGCGGTGAGACACGGACCTCCTGGGGTTCCCTGTGGGTTACCTTGTAAATAAAGGATGATGGGGACTCTGTCTGCCTCATGGGCAGGCCTGAAGCTACAGAGGCCTGGGTTGTAGGTCTGAGCCTCGGCGTTCACAGGCAGATTTGTACAGACCTGGGCCTTGGGACCTTGCTGCTTTACTGCACCCTGGGGGCCTCAGAACAGATTTCCCATGACATACCTCGTGCCCCCGACAGGGCCAGGCTTCAGCCCGAGTGCTGTCCTGCGTCCTACCGTGCTGTGCATGGAGTCTGAGAGTGGTATTGGTGGCTCCTTTAGACATGACTGACACTGGGTGTGGTAGCACATGCTTGTAATTCCAGCAACTCAGGAAGCTGTGGCAGGAGGATTGCAAGTTTGAGGCGAGCCTGTTAAATTTAGTGAGACCCTGTCTCAAAATAAAAATAGGGCCTGGATGTAGCTCAGAGGGAAAGCACCCCTGTTCAGTGCTAGCACCACCAGGAAAGAGAAAAGAAATGAGCTGACTCCTGCCCAGTGGCCACCCTTTCAAAGCCTCTTCCTCTTCAGGTTTCACGTTCTCATGGTCAGACACAGGTGACCTCGATGGATGGAGCCCATTTTAGCAAAGGGAAACCACTTCCTCAGGCAGTGTCCTTTCTTGTTTCCTTCTGTCTCAACTGTCAGAAGGCCAGAGGTCTGGGTGGACCGTGGTTCTGGCTCAGCTCATGGTGGCTGGCCGCTTTCCACAGACATGCTAAAGCACTGCCTGGCCAGCCTCTCCCACTCCTGCCTGCCTTGGCCTGATGTCCCTTTCTCTTTGCCACCAGCCCTAAAGCTGCTCAGTTGACCAGTGACTTCCAGCATAGCAAGCACAAGCTTTTTTTTTTTCTTTTTCTTTTTTTGGTACTGGGGATTGAACCTAGGGGCACTTTACCACTGAGCTAAACTCCCAGCCCTTTTTATTTTACTTTGAGACCAGATCTCAATAAATTGCTAAGTCTGGCCTTGAACTTGTGGTCCCCCAGCTTCAGCCTCCTGAGTCACTGGGATTACAGACGCAGGCTACCTGAACATAAGCTTTTTAAAATGTGAGATGATGCACGCGTGTCTGCAGAGGATGGAGGTGCGGCACAGCCTGCAGAGTAAGGGTGATCACTGTCCCTGCTCTACAGGGACACATGTTTACCCTTCTGAGGCAAGAAGCTGAAATCCAGGTGCTGGCAGGCTGGTTCCTTCTGAGGACTGTGAGGACAGTCTGTCTTGTGCCTCTTGTTTTTGATGGTGGCTGGCAAAGCTTGGCGCTCTGTGACTTGTGGACAGATGTGATGCTCCAGGCTCTGCTGTCTTCCTGTTTGTATCTTTGGGCTTTACCTGCCCTATCCCCCTTTTTTTGGTGGGGGTAATGAGGATCTAACCCAGGGGTACTTTACCACTGAGCTATATCTCCAGCCTTTTTTATTTTTTATTTTGAGACAGGGTCTCACTAAAATACTGAGGGTCTGTTGAGACTGACCTCGAACTTGCAATTCTCCTGTCTCAGCGTGGGATTACAGGCGTGTGCTAGTGCAAATGACTGCCTGGCCTTTTTTATTTTTTATTTTTTTGTTTTTTTAGTTGTTGATGGACCTTTATTTTATTCATTTATATGTGGTGCTGAGAATTCAACCCAGTGCCTCACACATGCTAGGCAAGGGTTCCACCCCGAGCCACAACCCCAGCCCCTCACTGGGCCTTCTTATAAGGAACCAGTCGTTGGATTCGGAGCAGACCTCATCTTAATTCGCTCTGCAGAGACGCTGATTTCACTCCAGACCCCGGGCTGGGACTGCCCCACCTGTGCACCCCAGTTTTCCTCCCCGTCTTCCTGGCTCTCAGTCTTCCTCACCCTGTGCTCCTGGCTGCCCCTGAAGTCCCTTGGGTCATCAAGCTCCTCTCTCATGGCTGGAGCAACCTCTACCTGCTCAGGCACCCTGCCCTGCCACACCAGCCTTCTGGGTCCCCACCCTTTCCTGTGGTATTTGTTTTCTGTCATCAGATTGAGCTCCTGAGAGCAGGGGTCGCAAGTAAGTATGTGAGGAGGGGTGGGGTGTCGAGGAGGCCAGGGGTGCAGTGGACATGTCTGGCACTGAAGGCTGGTGACCTTGAGCCAGTGGCTTCTGGCCCAGGTCTGCATTGGGCACACCGGGTTCTTCTGAATCAGGATCTCCAGGGGAGTCCTCGGGGCTTTGAGTCCTCATCCAGCGTTCCAGGGACTGTGGCTAGCGGGGTGGGCACTGGGGAGACCAGCAGGCCCGTCCCGTGCGTGCAGGAGCCTCCGGTGGTGGAGCAGCTCCACGGGCCTGACGCCGGCTCTCTCCCCGCAGGCTGGAGCAGCCCTACTTCAGCGCCAACGCGCAGTTCTTCCAGGCCCTGAGCCAGTGTACCTCGCTGCAGCGTCTGTGCCTGGTGTCCCGCAGCGGCTCCCTCCAGCCCGATGCCGTGCTGGCCTTCATGGCTCGCTGCCCACACGTCGTCGTGTGCCACATGTTCACGGGCGAGTCCCTCGCCACCTGCAAGAACCTGCAGCAGTCGCTTCTTCGCAGGTGAGTGGCCAGGAGGCCTCAGACAGCGCCATCCTCCAGGGACCCTGAGTCCCCAGTGCCCAGCAGGGTTTGATGGAGATCGAGAGCACCAGGCCGTGGTGGATGGGCAGAGGGTCTGGCTTCCTCTGCAGAGAGGACTCTCCCTGGACATCCTCTTGGCCACAGGGTCAGTTTTCTAGTGGCTCAAGCCCTCTCTGTCCCCAGTCCACCGGTTTTGCACACATTTTGGTATGAACGTTTGTCTGGTGTATAAGACTCACATCCCCGAGTTCTTTCTCCCCTTGACTTTTCATTTTAAAGTAATTTTGGAAAAGTAGTAAAAATAGGGTTTCCAAAGAGCCTTAGTTCAGCTTTTCCTCACGTGACACCCTGTGTGCCCCCACAGTTGTCAAAACGAGAACACGAGCAGCGCAGTCACCATTCAAGCACCTTAGAATTCGGTCAGTTTCCTCCTAATGTCCTTTCTGTCTTCCAGAATCCAATTTAGGATCCAGTCCGGAGCCCCTGGCTGTGTTGAGTTGTCTGTCTCCTCAGGCTTCCTGATCTGTGGGGACTCCTCCGTTGTTCCTTGTTTTTTATGACCTTGACACTGAGAGCCCTGGTTGGCCATTTTGGAGCATATCCCTCAGTTCAGGTCTCTGATGTTTTCTCTTTTTTGGGGGGGATGTACTGGGGATTGAACCCAGGAGTACTCGACCACCAAGCCACCTCCCCAGCCCTGTTTTGTATTTTATTTAGAGACAGGGTCTCACTAAGTTGCTTAGCACCTCACTCTTGCTGAGGCCGACTTCGAACTTGCTGTTCTCCTGCCTCAGCCTCCAAAGTGGCTGCGATTACAGGTGCGCCACTGTGCCCGGCTCTCTGATGTTTTCTTACGATTCAATTGAGGGTCTGCATTTTTGGCAAGAAAACCATGGAGGAGATGCGGGCTTCTCTGTTTGCGACGCCAGGACTGCATGGCGTTCTGATACCTTACCTCAGGCACATTGACCTCGATCACCTGGAAGGTGGTGCCAGTGAGACTTCTCTGCTGCAAAGTCACTCTTCCCTTTCTGATGAACAAATATGTCGTGGAGAGAGACCTTGAGTGTACTTACCCTGTTTTTTACCCTGCTTTTGATCCACCAATTTTAGTATCTATGATGGATCTTGGCCTAAGTCAACCTGGGCTCCTATGATAGGAAATCACATGACAAGAAGGCTTGGGTGACTTAAAAAGGAAGTACTCAGTCTCATGGTCCCTGTAGGCTATAGTCCAAGATCAAGGTGTCTGGTGGGCCCAAGAAGGGGCTGCCTTCTTGAATCCTACGCTCATCCATGGCGAGGGCTCCACCCTCACGGCCTCATCTGGCCCTGACTACCTCCCAGCAGCTCCACCTCCTAATGCCATCCCACTGGGACTTCAGGTCTCACTTTGGGGAACACAGTCATGGCAGTCCATGATGTTTGCCTAACGATGATGTTCTGTTTTCTTCATTTTATGTTTAATTGGAACTCTACTGTGACAAAGACCTGTTCCCCACTTTATTTATTATATCAGATATCAGTGTCGACTCAGTGATTTTTAAATTTGTAGTTGTAGATGGACAATGTGCCTTTATTATTCTTTTTTATGTGGTGCTAAGGATTGAACCTGTGTGTCATGTGCCAGGCAAACACTCTGCCACTGAGCCCCAGGCCCAGCCCTGACTCAGTGATTCTTATTTATTCCTCTGCCTTCACCGTGGTACCGTCTGATTTCCATCTGTGCCCTCCTTGTCTGCCCTTGCCTGCATTGGAGCACTGGCAGCTCAGATGTTCCTCTGGGTCCTTGGTTCCTCTTCCCGGAGGGTGCCTTCAAAAGCCGAGCTCTGGCAGCGGGTTCGTCACCACTGTGGGGCCCTGCCTTGCGGGCTGCGTGGTCATGGCTGTGTACAAACCCCTGTGTTTACTTCTCTCTTTGCTTTTTCAGGTTCATTTTGCCTTCCACAAGCAGGTTTTCTGGACAGGCAATGGAATGCAGGCAGGGCCTGGGCATTCCAAGCAGATGCTCCACTACTGAACTGCACCGGCAACCTTCCTTAAGTAGTTTATTTTATTTTTTTTTAATTTATTTTTCTTTTTAGTTGTAGATGGATACAATACCTTTATTTTATTAATTTATTTTTTTGTGGTACTGAGACTTGAACCCAGTGCCTCACCTATGCTAGGCAAGCGCTCTACCACCGAGCCACAACCCCAGCCCAGTTTATTTGATCTTATTTATTTATTTTTGGCGGGTACTAGGGATTGAACCAGGGCCTCCCGCATGCAAGGCAGGCACTCTGTGCTCTGTCCCCAGCCTACCAGCAGTTTCATCTGAGCAGTAGCCTTGCCTCTTGGTCTTGTAAGTGGGTAAATAGAAAGTGTACACCACGTTAGTGTGTCGTCAGCTGCCCCTTGCTGCCTCTGTTTGGTTCTCGTCTGACTGTGCACATGAAAGGGAAAGACAAGAAGTTCACACTGACCCCTCTGACCCCAGCCCAGCGTCACAGGCTCGGCACCACCCTCCTTCTTCCTCTCTTCCAAAACGGAAAGGCCTGGCTCTTGTCACCCACGACGCATTTACCAATGAGTTCATTCCTGCTGTGTGTGGGAAGTACGTTCAGAATTGCTAACCCTGTCCCTGTGAAGAACTAGCACTGACTATGTACATATTTATGAAGTGTTTGTCACCAGCCACCCTGTGTCCAGTCAGGCTATGTTCCAGGTACTTAGTGTTGCTCTTCGGCACCTCCTTCAGAGTGGTCTGAACTTGCCATAGGTTCCTTTGTTTCTGTTCAGCATTCTGGTTGTTTTTTTTTTTTTTGGTGGGGGGTACTGGGGATTGAACTTGGGCACTCGACCACTGAGCCACATCCCCAGCCCTATTTTGCATTTTATTTAGAGACAGGGTCTCACTGAGTTGCTTAGTGCCTTGCCATTGCTGAGGCTGGCTTTGAACTCACGGTCCTCCTGCCTCAGCCTCCTGAGCTGCTGGGATGACAGGCGTGCACCACTGTGCCCAACCAACCTTCTGTTTTGTGTTAACTGCACATCCTGGTTGATTTTGTGTAGCGCTATTTTGGTCTGTGACCCTCCCTGCATCTTCCTGCCAGTCATTACTGTCCAAGATGCATGTGGCGTAGCGGGGCTCCATCCTCCTGCTTGCTACTCCCCCCACAAACACCCAGTTTTCGTCCTGTTGGTCTTGCACAGCTGAGTTGGCCGCAGTCTTTTCTCCTGCCCCCTTCCCTAGCTGCGCACTCCCTCCCACCCTCCCCGGTGCTGGAGATTGAGCAGGATGCTCTACCACCGAGCTCCATCCCGCCCGCGTTCACCACCGTCTTTTTCTTTCCTGTTCATTGTCTTCCTTTGCAGTGCTCAGGCCTGAACCCACGGCCTTGTGCGTGCTCAGCGAGTGCTCTGCTGCTGCGCTACATCCCCTCCCACCCCAACGTTCACCACCCTAGCCACTTGGTTTTTTTTTTTGTTTGTTTTTTTTTTTTGAGGCTTGGTCTCACTGTGTTGCCCAGGCTGGCCCCAAACTCCTGGGCTTAAATGGTCCTCCCACCAAAGTGTCTCAAGGGCTGGGATGTGACGGGTGTGTCACTGTGCCTGGCTCTGAGGTTTCTGCTGTTGGTGGACGTTCCGTTGTTTCCAGTCTTCCTCGGCTCCCAGGGATATGTGTGTGTGGATTTCTCATGTGCACGTGTGCATATTCCTGCGGGTATTTTTGAAAACCTGTCAGATTGGCCTCCAAGGCAGTTCTCCTAGTCTCCCCCCGCAGCTGAGCGTGAGCACGGTCCACACCTCTGTGTCCCACCCTGCTATGTCGTCAGACTTTCAGGTGTTCCCAGTCTCATGGGGCAGGGTGTCCTCCACTACCCGAGTTTGTTCCTCCCGAGCTGCCGAGTTTGTATGATTGTCCCTGCAGATCTCTCGGGGACATATCTGGTGGGCTTCTGTGGGAAAGAAGGAGGAGCAAGTCTAAGGTAGGCATGCTTGGCTGTTTGTGGCAGTGTAGGTGCACCTATCAGGTGTCCTAAGGGTTCTTGTCTCCTCCCGGTGGTTCCTGCCTGCTCTGTCTCCGCTGCTTCAGGTTGCTGTCCTGCAGTGGTATCCCCGTACACACAAGTCTGCCAGTCACTTATTCTGACACAGATGTAAAGCCTGCTGGTTCGTATACACAGTGCAATTAGATGGGCTTTGAACAGCTTGCTGGGTATCTCACCAGAGACTGCAGCTCACCCCTGTCTGGTCTGTAGGAGTTCAGAAGGTTCAGAAACTTCCCGCTTGTGTGTGGACCACAGGAGCCAGAGCGCCTTGGGTCACGCAGTGCCTGCCGTCCCTGCAGCAGGAAGCAGGGGCTGTCTTGCCTGTGATTGTAGGTGAGCAGTTGAGTGAGCAGGGTCCATGGGGCCCCATCAGCCAGCTGCTCCAGGTTCCAGGACTGCTGTCTCCTGGTGTGCCTCTGCAAGTCCTCCTGGTCGAAGGTGGGCTATTTGAAGACTGAATGTGCAGAAACAACTGGGGAAAGTCCCGCTCACTGCTGGAGAAGCAGTGGAATCTAAATGTCAGAATAATTGCCTGAGGAACTGGGGTGGGGCTCGGTGGTAGAGTGCTTCCTGCTTGAACCGAGGGTCCCGCCCCAGCACTGCAAAACAAACAAACACACAACAAAAACCCTTTTACATGGTTTTGTACCCATGGCTACCACCAGTCCCTAGACCTTCCACATCTTCCCAAACAAAAACTCAAAACATGTGAAATAAGAACTCGCCACTCCTCCTTCCTGACTCCTAGCAGCCGCCATTCTGCTGTTTGTGTGGATTGGGGCCGAGTCTCAGCTGGACCGTTGCACATTCCTGCGTTGTTCAGCCCTAGAGCCCGGTGTTGGCTGGGCTGTGTGACGCGGACCTAGCCACAGGTCTTCGTCCTGCAGCTGGCGTCTTCCTTTCCCACCTGGCTGTTGTCAGGCCCTGTCTGTGTCTTTTCACTGCCAGTCCCTGCAAAGCCTCCTCTTACCATCGTGGGGTCACATCTGGTGCTCTGCTGTGTGGAGGCAGGAGGACCCGGGTCGGCCCAGCAGGCTATTAAGGGGAGTGGAGCCTTTAAAGAGACCACCTGAGGGACCGCCGCTGGCCAGTGCAGTGAGCAGGGCTTGAGAGGGATTGAGTGTGACCAAGAGGTGCAGCTTCCCTTTCCATCCTGTTCTGTTGGAGAGTGACAGGAAGGAGGCCCCAGCTGTTCACAGAAAGACGAGCACTAGTGCTGGATGCGCTCGGCAGAGGGAGACCTGGGGTTCCATTCCTAGCATGATAAAAGAAAAGGAAAATGAAAGAGCCGTCAGCCAGGAGGCCTTGAGTCATAGCATAGGGCTGGAGCCCCCTGCGTCTGGACTTCATTTTAGTCTTTTTGGGGGAGGTACTGGGGATTGAACTCAGTGAACTCGACCACTGAGCCACATCCCCAGCCCTATTTGTATTTTATTAGAGACAGGGTGTCACTGAGTGCTTAGCGCCCTTGCTTTTTGCTGAGGCTGGCTTTGAACTCGCGATCCCTCTTGCCTCAGCCTCCTGAGCTGCTGGATTATGGGCATGGCCCACCCATGCCTGGCAGTCTCTGTTCTTTTGCAGTGCTGGTGGTATAACCCAGGGCCCCCACACATGCTGGATGAGTGCTCACCCCTGAACCACACTCCGCAACCAGTGGCATTTTGTTTTTGTTTCTGAGGTGGGGGTCTCACTGTGTTGCCCAGGCCGGGCTCCAGTCCTGGTTCAGGTGGTCCTCCCATGTTGCTAGGACTCTAGGCATGCCAAGCTGGGCTTCTGGCACTGTGTTTTTGTTGTTGTGCTGGGGATTTACTCCAGGGGCACTTTACCACTGAGCTATATCCCCAGTCCTTTTAAATTTTAAAAAAATTTTAGACAGGTCTTGCTAAGTTGCTGAGGACCTCATTAATTTGCTGAGGCTGGCCTCTAACTTGTGACCCTCCTGCCTCAGCTTCCCAGGCCACTGGGATTTCAGGTGTGCACTACCACACCTGGCAGCCTGAAGCTATCTTTAGTGTCCTTTTGGATCCATTCTGTGGGTGCCATGGCATGGTCCTGTGTGGCCATTAGGGATAACCCTGTCATCGTGTTACTGACCTTCCTTTGCTTTGGACCTTGATTCTCCAGCTGTGGAACCTGGGAGCAGGGCGCTCTCCAGACGTTATAGCTCTAGTCCCCATCCGTCGCCCTCTAACCTGGGCTTCCTCGGTTGGAGCTGGAGCCATGTCTATGGGTGTGCCTTTTGGGGAGTGCCAATGGGAGGGACCAGGCTCTGCCATGCTTCTCCAAGTGGGCCGAGGGTCCGTGGGTGGCTGAGGTGGGGTCAGCAGGTGGCACTGCTGGCTGCCCAGTGTACCAAGAGGCGGAAGCTGCGTTCAGTGATGGAAGAAGGGCTTCTGCCCCTCATCAGCTTGCAGCTGGTTTTCCGTGCTATGGTGCTGCAGTGGGAGGAGGCTGTGACCAGGGCCTCAGGCCTCCGCCTCCCTGCCTGAAGGGGCATAGGACCAGCCCCTTGGCTCTCTCCTGTTGCCCAGGAGTTGGGTCCCCTCAGACCCAGGCTGTGTTGGACATTGTCAGTTCTGAGGAGTGACTTCCTGTGGAGATAGGAGCCTGCTTTGGGAGTTGCTGACTTTCTTGGCTGTGTGTGCATGTGGAGCTTCCTCCATAGCAGAGAGTATCCGTGATCACCAGGCAGCTTGGAGCTCTGCTTGTAACAGGGACAGCAGTCACATCACAAGGGTCCAAACAGCTCCTGCTCCCCCGCAGAGAGGCTGCCTTGTCCTTGGGGTCCTCAAGTCCTTCTCAGCAGTGTGCTCGGCCAGTTGACTGCAGCTGGAGCAGCTGCCAGGCCTGCTCCGGGCTGCCTCCTCCCTCTTCTGCAGTCCTGCTTGATGCCCTGGCCTGCTCAGGAGCCGCCTCCCCAGAGCCTCTCCCGTGGCGCTCTTTCAGGGAGCGCAGCACCTTCCACCACCATCAGGGTCTCCGTGCCCCATTGGGTGATTGGCTTTCGGGGCTGCTGTCGTGGTATTCCTTCCTGAAGCGCCTTCACGCTCCATTCAAGCACAGGCCTCTGGTACTGGGCTTCCCATGGCCCTTGGGGTGCTGGTCACACCAGGGCTGGTACCTGGGAGGGCCGTGATTCCTACTGCTGTGGTGCTTAGTGTCTGAGCCCAGACTCAAGGCTGGCTCTGGCCAAGGGGACTAGCAGCTGAACTGGTTCTGTCAACCTCTCTGTCCCGTGTTCCTGTGCTGTACCTGGCACGGTGCCCAGGAACCCATGGCACACTTGCTGCTGACGAAGGACGAGGGCCCCCTCCAGCTGCCCGTGTTCCCAGGGTGACCCTGGGTTGTGCTCCTCTGATGGGCTCTGGGCCAGACCCTGCCTAGCCTGTCCTTAAAGCCTCACAGAGGCCTGAGAGGTGAGCACAGACGGGGAGCAGGCTCTGAGAGGTGGGACGTGGTGCAGCCAGGACTATGATGGACAGGTTTCACACCCACAGGGAGGGACTCCAGAGCCAAGTGTGTGGGACCAGGCCCAGGTCTGCCTTTCTCTCCCCGCTGGGCTGGCAGCCCCTGCTGCAGCCCCATTACCTACAGTGTGAGCCTGTGGTGGTCCCAGCTGCACCACAGGGTCTGCAGCAGCCTTTCCAGCTGGGCCGTGTGCTCTCCCTGTCTGGCACTAGGGTCAAGCCCTCCTGACCCGTATGCCCAGGGCTCCCCACCTTTTGACTGCTGCATCCTCCTTCAGGCGCCAAAGACCTGGAAGCTGCAACCCTGCCAGGTACTTTCTGCAGAGTCCCAGTAGGTGGCGTCCTGGTTCTCGGCAGCCACACCCAGCTGTCCTAGTGCCTGCCCAGACTCACTCCTGCCAGGGGCCCTTGTGAAAAGGAAGAAGCAGGGCTTCTTTCTGTGATCTTTTCTTTTTCTCACCCTTTTCTGCCTCAGGAGCTCAGAATTACTGAGCAAGAGGAAGCGCCAGCTGTTCCGCCCTTTCCCTGCCACTTGCCTTATCTGTGACTCCACCAGCAGAGCTGGTGTCCCTACCAAGCTGTCCCTCTTGTCAGGGTCATGCCGTCCCACCTGTCCCACTCCCTGGCTCCTTTCCCGCGCAGCTTGACTGAGGTGCTGGCAGTGGTTCCTGTGGTGCTTTTTACAGGTTTGGTGCCCAAACTGCAGCAAGGCACCCTGGTTTCTGGTTTGGATCCCACCCCCGCCCCTCTCAAGAGGCAACTGACTGCAGGTCACCGGTTGTGAGGTCAGTTTCAGACGTGCCCTGGGTGGTCACAGCAGGCTGATGTGACTGGTCTAACATTCATGTCACTCTCTCTGAGGCCAGGTGAAAATTCCTTCCCTCAAATGACCCCTGTGTCAAATGCTGAAACCACATTGATTGTCTTTGCTCTTCCAGGTTCGAAGCTTAACCCCTTGGGCTTCTTTCTGTCCTCTGTCATGCGGCCTGTGGTTTGGATTGCTTTGGTGGTTTTTGTCTGCGTGTTCCCTTCTGGGCTTTTTCGGTGGCCCCAGCAGTGTGTCTGGAGTTGGGTTTGGGCACGGGCCTCGGTCAGCAGGACTCCCAGTGGGCCCTGGAGGGTTGCATGTCCCCCCGGGGGAGGCACAGGAAGCCTTTCTGCTCCCACCATGGAAACGTCCCAAGCCTGATGGGGTGTTTACTCTACCTCTCTTTCAGCCTCAGGGACACCTGCCTGGTGGCCATGCCAGCCCTTGTCTGTTCTGGTCTGCGTCTGTCCTGCAGACTTGGTTGGTCCGTCCTGGCCCGCTGGCCTGGGCCTGCGCTGCGGCATGTGCGGCCCTGTGCTGGTGCTGCCCTGACTCTGCCTTCCACTGCCCAGACGCTGTGCTTCATGGACCCCACACAGGGAAGCTTCCGGCTGCCTTGGACTCTTTCGCTTGTAACTGTTTCCTGTCAGGCCTCCTGGTCCCTGTGTCACCATCCCTGGGTTTCTTAGTTCCTGGTGGAGAGTGGTGACACCTTTTGGGGTTTTGGTCTGCGAGGGCCACTGAGGCCTAGTAGACTCACACCCCAGAGGCCACCTGCCAGGGCATAGTCTGCACTGTCACGTGCTGACCTGGGGATCCTGAGCACGTCATCCCCCTTAGAGGGCTGGCGTGACTCAGTCTCTGTGAAACCTTCTGGTGGTAGAGAATCTCTGGCAGCTCGGTGATCATCCTCGGTGAACCGTGACATGAGTGGGACTGCCAGGTGGCCTGCGATGACCTTCTCCCTGCCAGGTTTTGGTCTGGTTTTCCTCTGCAAGCTCCCCTTTGGGCCTGTTCACAGCAACTCCCATGTGTTTCTGCGCAGGGCAGTGCAGATACTGGGGTAGCTGCTTCCTGTAGCTGGGGGGCCTTTGAGCAGGGGCCTGGGGTCTTGGAGAGTCATAGTATGCTTGTAGGATATTCTGCTTCTTGTCTCCAGGTCCTGCAGGAGGGGGCTGGTCCCAGGAGCGTGTTCCAGCTTTGGAACTACTCCAGCCCCATGACGAATCCAGTCACAGTGAAGACATGCTGTCTCTGAAGCTGGGCAGTGCTCCCAGGAGCATGTGGGGACCCTTACAGGTGTCCAGGTGCCTGTGCCTTTGCGGGGCCCTTGCCCGCTAGTCCCTGACCGCTGTGCGTTTGTGAGCCCTGGAGGCCTGTGTGAAGGCCTGCAGCCTTCTTTCTCCAGGATGCTCAGGAGTCCCGTTCTGCCTACAGGAGGAGGCAGGGTCCTCCAGGGCCCTCAGGCTGGTGTGACTCTGATCTAACATTCATGTCACTCTCTCTGAGGCCCAGGTGAAAATTCCTTCCCTCAAGTGGCCCTGGAGTGTGTTCTCAGCCTGTCTGTTGCCACTGAGGCCTGTGCAGACTCGAGGTGCTAACATTGCTAACATCACCGTGGCAAGTTTCTGGGTCATCAGAACTGAAGGCAGTGTCCGCTGCCTTCCTGGAAAGGCTGGGCTCGGGGCCTGTACTCAGGGCCGCCTGCTCTGATGTGCTGCTGCCTGATGCCGGGAAGACACCGAGGACTTGGTCTGGGTCTGGTCTGCAGATGTGTCAAGACGTGAGTTCACGGGGGAGCAGAGGATTGTGTGGCCAACACTGAGAGCTTTAGAATTGAAAGTGGTTTTGAAAAATGGAATTGGAGCTGTTCTCCAACTTTAACTCTCCCAAGGAGGCATTTGAAATCACAGTGAGCTTCCTGGAAGCCTGACTGCCCGTGCCTGGGGAAGGACGAGGCCAGCAGGGTTCCACGCCGCTGGGCTCAGCCAGGGCACTGCGGAGTTCTGGCTCCATGGAGCATCCCCAGGAGGCCAGGCAGTCAGGCTTCTATTGAGTGCCAGGGTGCCAGACCCCACTGCAGCAAAGGCAGCTGCGGGGCCAAGGAGCCATGGTAAGGGCCTGACCATGGCCCCTGGTCACTGCTGAGTCAAGGGAAGATGTTCATCCATGACCTCCCATGGTCAAGGTGTCCATCTCCCAGAGGGGCCCCCAGGCCAGCTGTGGCCACATCTGGCATATCTTCTCCTGCCAGTGAGGAGCCTGTCTTTGGCAATCTGAGTGTGGAGCCACAGATGGGTGGCCTGGAGCCCTGTTTTCCAACTAGGAGTCAGGGGCCGAGGAGTCCGGGGCCCACATTGTACGATGACTCAGGGGACAGCAGGCTGGGTTGGGTAGAAGGCAGGTCAAGGGTGGTGCCCTGGCTGCAGCAGCACCAAGTGTCACCAACGGGTGCACTTTGGAGGAGATGCAGGGGTCTTCCTTCAGCTGTCCTCCCTCTCCTGCATCGTGTCCCTCCTTGTCTGGGCGTCTTGTGGAGAAGTGATGCTGGGGATGGTCTGTGAACCCCCGGGTGTGGGTGGCACAGACTGCAGAGTTCCAGAGGCTGGTGACATGGGCTCAGTTGGCCAAGGTGAGGAGACCAGCAGCAGAGCCGGGTCAGGATCTGTCTCACCTGCCATCCAGCTTTATCTGTAGGTGGGCTCTCATCTCCATTTTTTGTTCTGCTCTCTTTATTATTTTTTTTTCTCCTTTTTTTCACACTGGAGATTGACCTGAGGGGCAGTTTACCGTTGAGCTGCATGCACGTCCTTTTTTGTTTTCCCCCCATGTTCCGCCTTTTCACTTTTTATTTAGAGATAGGGTCTCACTGAGTTGCCTAGGACCTCACTAAGTTGCTCAGGCTGATCTCATACTCTATCCTGCTTCAGTCTCCCAAGTTGCTGAGATTACAGGCATGCATGGCTACTCCTGGCTATTTCTCTTTTTATCATTGGTAAGATATCTGTAACATAATTGTTACCACTGTAACCAATTTTAAGTGTGTAATTTTATTTCCAATGTTGTGTATGCATCCCCGCTATTTACCCTGGGATCCTTTTTTTTTTCTTTCTTTCTTTCTTTCTTTCTTTTTTTTTTTTTTTTTTTTTTTTTTGAGATGGTCTTGCTAAATTGCATAGCTGGGATTATAGGCATGTGCCACGGTGCCTGATTGGGAAGTTGAATATCTTTGTATGATTTAACCTAGGGGCAGCCAACCACTGAGCTACATCCTCAGCCATTTTTATGTTTTATTTTTAGACAGGGTCTCACTTAAGTTACTGGCCTCAAACTTGTGATCTTCCTTCCTGTCTCCCAAGTTGCTGGCATATGCCTGGCTTAAATGTTTCTTATTAAAAACAAAATGATAAATGGCAAAATGACCTGCAGCTCATATTATAGGCAAAGATCTGATTTCATCAGTGCCCCAAAAATCATTAAGAACAGAAGCGGGCCAGGTGGTGGCACATGCCTGTAATTCCAGTGACTCAGGAGGCTGAGGCAGGAGGATAGCAAGTTCAAGGCCAGCCTCATCAACTTAGCAAGACTCTGTCTCAAAATAAAAAAAGGAGAAAAAGGGCTGGCACTGCAGCTTTGTGGTAGAGCATTTCTGGGTTCAACCACTAGTACGCCAAAACAAAACACAAAACGAAAAAATCTAGAGCCAGCTGCACCTTTCAGCATAGGCAGAAAGGTCTGTGCTAGTGAGGTGGGACTACAGGTGATTCTTCGGTGTATGAGGAGACACTGCGCTTCACCCAGAAGAGCAGCACAAAGTGCATGGGGAACAGTTCTGCTCTGAAAGTCCACACGCTGGCACCAGGGCCTGTGGTGTGGGCCAGGGCTGTATTGAGTGGTGTTTATTGATAAGAATAAAAACTAAGTTCCCATCCTATGTCCATTAAATGAATACATGACCCATGGAACTCCATGTCACATACAGCCACAAGAATGGGATCCTGCCGCGCATGGTGGCACACACCTGTAATCCCAGTAACTCAGGAGGCTGAGGCAGGAGAATTGTGAGTTCAAAGCCAGCCTCAGCAACTTAGTGAGACCCTGTCTCTAAATAAAATATAAAAAAAGGATTGGGTTGTGGCTCAGTGGTAGAACCTTACCTAGCATGGGTGGGGCCCTGGGTTCCATCCCCAGCACCACATAAAGATAAATAAAATAAAGGTATTGTGTCCATCTACAACTAAAAAAATAAATAATTTTTAAAAAGGGCTGGGTTCAATCCCTAGTACCCAAAAACAAAACAAAACAAAAAAAAAAAAAGAAAAGAAAGAATGGGATCCTAATTAGGATAAGTTATGCTCCGTGTGTGTACAATATGCCAAGATCCACTCTGCTGTCTTGTGTATCTAAAAAGAAAAATGAAGGAAGTCTTCAGACTGTGTCTAGATAGGGTTTTGGCTAAATAGGTGTGGCAGCCCAGCCAGCTGGAGCACTCGCCCCCAGGAATGGTGGTGTCGGGGCCCTGGCGGGTGCCTGGGTGTTACTTTCTGAGGCCATCGGGACTTTACTGCTGGTACAGTGCGTCTGCTTGAGCAGAATCCTAGAGGACCGCAGGGCAGATGAAGCAGCAGCAAATGATTCGTCCTTTGACATGTCACATAAACCCCATTCCTGCTCCAGGATAGAACAAGATGGAACCGGACGAGGGGACGCAGAGCTGGCTCCTCTGCGTCATGGGAGAGTGGCCTGAGCTGCGCCCTCGCCTATGTTTCTGGTGATATTTTCTCTCTAAACAAAACTGATTTTAAAGCAAACAAACCGTGTGTGGCACCTGGCATATTTTTAATGGCCTCAGGCTGAAACTTTTCTTCATCTGGTGCATCCTTTGCAGCTGTGATAAATGGGCGGAGAGCAAGTTTGATTGAGGCTTGCTTGGATTGTGTCTGCTTGCACTTTGCCACACGTGGGGAAGGCCCCAGACCTGCCCAGCTGCAGCTGTGGCCAAGGCTCCTGGAGGGCGACATTCCTTACCTGTGAGGAACAGGTTCTGTTCCCGCCCCAATGACTCACAAGTTTGGAAGGCGGTGCCTTTAAATGCAGGTCAAAGTTTGGGGGAGATTCTGTTTCAAATGGAATAAGTTGAATTGTAGGTTTGCATGCAGGGACATGGCTGTGTCACCTGCAAGGCCGGGGTCACACATCTGCCAGAGAGCAGGACTCTGCATAGCACTGGCAGGTTTCCACTGCAGCCAAAACGTGGGGTTTCCGAGTATCTTTCTGGTGGGGAGTTTACAGAGGTCGATCCTGTGGCGCCTCAGCAGGGCCGTGTGCGGAGGCCACAACTCCTGCCTTTAGGAAGGCACTGGGCTCAGAGCCTTGACTTTTTGGCAAATGCCAAGGTTCTCTATTGCATGCGTCCCTTGTGCCCTGAGACCTGGAGGGTCACCTGCCTCACTCCACGCACCCCACAGTGTCCCCACTAGCTTGAGAGCCATAGCCACACTTGGGTTGCTTTAGTTGCTTTCATGGGGGAGGTAAGTCGGGGGGCAGGTGGGGACCATGGGCTTGGCCTTGGCCTTGCTTTGACTCTGACTCCGTGGGGGCCCCCCTTTGCCTTTGGTCAGCTGAGGTATGCCGTAGGCCTTGGGGTCGTGGAGAGGGTCCCCTTTCTCAGACTCAGCACGGTGCCTGGCACACAGTGGACATTCTCTGACGCTCATACATGAGTTTCCCACAGTGGGCAGGGGAGCTGCTCCCCCAGGGTGGAGGGTGAACAGAGCTGCTGTTGTCTGTTGAACATCCTTGTCATTGGAATGGTGGCCTTGGTTTTGCTTGTCTCAGAGCCTGTCATTGCCTCTGACCTTGGCTGTGTGGATTGACCGTCTGTCCCTTCTTTCTATCTGGACAGTGAGTCCTCGCTTGGGATTTGCAGGCCTCCAGTCTACAGAGCAGGGCTGGCCTCCCTGGGCCTCCGATTCTCGTGGAGTCCTCTTCAGCAGCCCCTGGACCCCCTCCTACTGGCTGGCCTGTGTCCTCCCTCCCCTTCCCAGCTCTAGCTCTCCCACGAAGGGTCCTCATGGCTTGTGTCCTCATCAGCCACATCAGGGTGACTCCAGGGCTTCAGGCGCCTCCTCTTCTCCCCGCACCTGGCCTCTGATCTCCCGCGTGCTCCTGCTAACACTTGTCTCTGGTTCAGTTTTCAGGCTGAGAGACCCGCATTGAACGTCGTCATCTTCCCTCTGCTCCACGAGGGCCTGACAGATGTCATCCGAGATGTGCCCATGGTACACCTGGACGAGATCACCTTGTTTAAAAGCAGAGTGGCTGAGGAGCCCCCAAACCTGTGGTGGTGAGAGGCCAACCAGCACCGGTTAGCTTCCCTTGGTCTCAGTTGCCACAAGGACACCCTGCTGCCCCCTGCAGGCCGCCGAGGAGCCTGCGGACACTGGGACCCCGTGGTTTTTCAGAGGAAGAAAGTGTCTCTCTGGCCACCCCGCGGCACCCACCCTGGCTCCCCGTGTTTCCTCTTGCTTTCTCTGGTGAGGACTGGTCGCTAGTGAGGTTGTTTTCTGGGGGATGAAAAGGGATTGGGCGCCACTGATGTGGGCCACTGTGGGGCCTGGCTGGTGGCCTCCCACACAGGGCCTTATTTGCTGGATCGTCAACTCCCCAGGGGCTTCCCACATGCCAGGGTGCTAGGTGGGCTTCTGGCCCTGCCCCATGCTCTGTTTCAGCCTGAGGAGAGTCCCTGCTCCTGTGTCAGTGTCCCCAGCCATCAGGCCCCATGGACAGGTCACTGCCCATCTGTGGGGGGTGAGATGGGTCCTCCTTGGGGTGGAGGGATGTCCACAAGTTTGGTGGCTGCAGAATTGGGGTGCTCTCTCCCATGAAGATATTTTAGGGTGGGGTGGCTGAGTGGTAGAGCGCCTGCCAAGCGTGTGAGACCCTGGGTTCCAACCCCAGCACCATGAAGAAAAAGGCACCCAACTATGTCTGTGAGATGTTTCCTAGAGGATGCCTATGGCCCAGAGGGGACCCCTGGGCAGGATTGCTGGGCGGGGCCCTCCTGGGCTGTGCTTGAGGAGATGGGGCCACCATTCATGGCGGTGGGCTTTAGAAACTCCAGCTCCCCCTGAAGGTCTTGCACCGCTGAGGAGATACACAGGTACTGGGCTTTGTTAGAGTAACTGGACACGTTAAAACCCAGAATGGATGCTTAAGATTGGAAGTGGTCAGACTCCCTGCTGCAGATGACCTTAGTTAGTTCTTAGAAACAATCCTACCAAGCTGTTCCAGAAAAGAGGAAGGGCCTTCTGGTGTCTGGGCCTCATACTTGCCTGGTTGGCTGCTGTTGTCTGTTGCCTCTGCTTTTTGCTCCCTCGAGACTCCTAGTGCCATCGTTCCCTGGCGGGGGGTTTCTGAGGGGCTGAGAAACCCTGGTTGAGTCCTGTCTTCCTGGACTCCCGCCCTGGCCGTAATGACCGGCTTCCTGCAGCCGTGGGCATCCCGATGCTTGCAGCCTGACTGCCTCCCGATGCCCTGGGCTGGGGGTGCAGAGCCCACCAGGCTCACTCACTGCTGGGCCCCAGCCTGCTCTTTTCATCCTGGGTTTCCATGGCAACGGGTTCCTGCACTGTGCATGGTGTCTTGCACCCTCCTCTCTGGTGAAGAAGAGGGTAAACTGGTCCCTGAGTGGGCGCCTGCCATCCTCGGGCGCGCCAGGCAAACAGTGCTCAGAAGCTGTGCCCAGGGAACCCCAAGGCCCTCCCATGTGGTTGGGGCCCAGCCTGCCGCTTGATTGGTCATGGCCTCCACGAGGTGCGTGTCTGGCCTCATCCCGCTCTTCCTCGCTTCTGCACTCACTCTTGTTTGCACAGGTGGGCCTGTGTCACAAGGCTCCTTCCTCTGCCCTTGTTTTTCCTGTGTAGGGGAGTCCTCACCCCCTTCTCGATCACAGGTCTCCCCCATCCTGCCCCAGGCTACAGCCAGCGAAGGGACCCTTGCTGCTGGCTAGACCTGGAGCCTTCAGCATCGCAGAGCTACAAACCCAGCCTATCCCCTCCTGACATTGCAGGCCGTAGGACAGGCCACCTGGGGCCCTGGGGGCAGGACCAGGGTCTCACACAGCTGTAGACAAGGTGAAGAGTGGGGGAGGATTTCCACCCCACCCCATCACTGGACATTTCAGAACTTTAAACTGGAACCTGAAGACCACTAGTGAGGGTGCTCAGGCTGCATGTGGTGGGCCCCTGGGACTGATGGCTTCTCCTCAAAGTGAGCGTGTGGCTGGTCACAGCCTGACAGGCCCAGGAGAGAGGCATGTGACCCGGAGGTCCTGCACCCTCAGAGGCCCTGTGGCTCTGGGCTCTGAGCACCCTGGCCTGAGCCTGTCCTCTTTGCTCTGAGCTCGCGCGGAGCATTGTCTTGCCACTAGGAGTGTTTCGACCAGGCTGGAGCTGTGTTTCTCTCTCGTCTGGATGGCCTCTTCTCAGGAGCAAGCATTTTTACCCAGCAGCGTTAATTTATTCTCATAAAAAGGGCTGGGTGGGGCGGGAGCTGTTCAAGAGAAGCCGGGGGTACACGCTGCCTTGGAAAGCCACCCCCAGACAGTAGACCTTGTATTTTTAGTGTCCCCTGCAACAGTCCTTTGACTTAGAGTGAGAATTTCTGTTTCTTCTACAACCGAGACAGATGTTAATAACGTGCTTATTTTCGCTAAGTGCTATTTTGGCACCCGTGTTAATTGCAATTTATATTCTGCATCGTTTTACCCTGGAAAGAGAACCCACCCTAATGATCCCCAGTTGGCAGGACTGGGCCGTTCAGTGGCGGACCATATGCTGTCTCCCAAGGAGCATGGCCTGTGTGCCTGTGTGTGCACGCATGTGTGCCTGTGTGTCTGCACCTGCACACATGTGCCCAAGTGTACATCAGTGCTTGCGTGTGTGCATGTCTGCACCCACGGGTCTCATCTGCAGTGTGCATGTGTGCACACGTGAGTTTTCACTGGGGGGTAGGAAGGAGGGAGGAGATCAGTGCGTTTATTCCTTTGTTCTTAAAAAGAGAAACCCCCTGACCTCCTGTCACTGCGCCTCCGTCTCGGCCCACACCATCTCGCCTCTCGCCCCCACAGGCCCATGTCTGGAGGCCCTGCAGCCCACTCGGCCTCAGCAGCCATGCTGGCACTGGGCTTCTGAAGGGAAGGCATCTGAGCCTGAGGAAAGCCAGAGGAGAGCTGCACTTCTGCCCTCAGGTCCCTTCCTGCCCTGCGGTGGCTTTCCTTGTTTTTATGGCAAGTAGTCTTGTCCCGAGACAGGAGCATTTCCCTCCTCCCTACTCAGGACGGGTCCACTTCCGCCTATCAGTGCCCTGCAGAGGCCCTGCAAGGACCCAGCTGGGAGGCTCAAGCTCGGGACCACAGCCTGTCCCGCCGAGCTGCTCCGGCTGAAGGGGACCTGGGCTTGGCTTGAGGGCCATGCTCCCTGCACCAGCACCCAGTGCTGGAGGCCACTCACTGGGCGGACGTGGGCTGGCCTGGAGCTGTGGGAGCCGAGCCTGAGCCTCTGGGGCTCCAGGAGCATGTCCCTACCAGGTCCCATGTGAGTGGCGCGCCCTTAGGGAGCATGGGGCGGCCCTCACCCCGCTTCTGCCGCCCTCCGCTGTGGTCTGCTCCCTTTAGGGCTTGGAAGTCGCAGAGCTCTTGCAGGAAATAACCAGAGACTAGGGCGAGGCGGGAAGAGGAGGCCCAGACCCGAGGCGCCAGGGGCTCTTTGTAATTGTCATTGCACTTGGGGGCACAGGGTTCTAAGGGAGACGTTTCCAGGGTCTGTGGGCGCACAGTGGACAAGTACCCCACAGAAGCTTCCGCCTGCCTGCGGGTCCCACCCAGGTGGGACGCATCTCCGGCAGTCGCTCTACTCCAGAGAGCTTCCAAGCAACACTGAGGTCGGGCCTCGCGTCACTACCGCCCCTACCGCGGGGCCGGGTGCTGACTGGCTGCATCGGCCACAGAGTCATGGAAGCTGCTGCTGCGAAGCCCAGAGTGGAGCTGTGGCCACCGCCTGTGTACAAGGGATGGGCGTGTGTGAGCGAAGGTGCCCACGGCAGGCGGGAGCGTTGTTATGTGTGTGTGTGTGTGTGTACACATGTGCATGTGCTATGTGTGGGTGGCATGCGTCCCACAGTGGCACCCTCCCTTCAGCCTCTGCACTGCCACCTGTGACCAGGCCCCTGGACTGCCTTGTGTGCTTAGCCTGGAACCAGCTGAGCTCAGGGTGGTTTGGGGCAAGGGGAGAGGGGGACCGAGGCCTTTTCCTGGCCCAGGGGTCTCATAGTATCTTGTGGCCCGGTGCTAAATGACCATTCCTGCCTTCTGATGACCCACCTCCCCATCCCTGCCCAGCTGGTGGAACTGCCCGCGTGTGGCCTCTCACGGGGATGTCCACCCCTAAATTTGGTGTTCTAACAAACTACATTCTAAATGGGTATTTTCATGTAAATTTGTGGCATGTGAAAAATTTCAAATAAAGTGAACTTGATTTACAAAGCCAGGCAGCTGTATGTCCTTCCAGTAGGATGGTGACCTTTCCACCTGCAAACTCTCCATCCTGGGCCCAAGGAGCTGTTCACTTCTGGTGGAAGGTGGGTGTGCCTGGTGGCCAGTGTCCCCAAACGGATGCATGGATGGAGACCAGAGAGCCACAGGCCAGCAGGTGGGGGCATTGGGAGGTGGTAACTCAGTTGGCTTTGGCAGGCAGGGATGCCCAGAAGGCGGGGAGGGTACCGGGGTGCTGCGCAGGCTGTACACTGCACAGAGGCCCCTGGTGGACTGAAGGTAGGCAGCTGCCCCCAACTTAAGTACATGTATTTACATATGTTTTAAAAAACAAAGCCTACTTCACCATCTGAAGCATTTATTCAGTGGTATTAAGCACATTTGCACTGCTGTGCAGCCATCACCACCACCGCCTCCAGAACTTTCTCATCGTCCCACACTGAAGCCTGGCCGCATTTGACACCAGCTCTGCTCACTGCTACCCCAGCCTCTGGCACCCACCATCCGCTCCCCAGCGGTGCTGGGGTTGAACCCGGTGCTCACGCTTGCTGAGCAAACATTCTGCCACTCAGCTACGTCCCAGCCCTTCTGCTGCGTCTGTGAATCTCCTGCTCCAGGGCGTCATGTGAGAGGTGCCTACACTGTGTGTCCTCTAGAGATGGCCCACAGTTGTGAAGGATGGTAGTGTTGACATTGACCTGGGCTGGGGCCAGAGCACCCTCACGTGTGGCCTCCTCACATGTGGCCTCTTCACGTGGGCTGGTTGGCTTTCCTCAGAACATGGTGGCTGAGTCCAGGAGCAAGCATTCTACGGAAGCCAGGAGGACGTGTCCTAGCCTTGGACATCACTTAGCGTCACTTCCACACAGTCCATTGAGAGGCAGTCTCTGGGGTCTGCCAGACTCGAGGGTTAGGAAGCATGTCAGGGCCCCATGCAGTAGACCCTTTGGCGTGGGGGTCAGTGTGGGGCCATCTTTAGGAAGTGCCTCCTGGCAGGGCAAGTGTCTGCCTGCGCCCAGGGCTGTGGTCCAGCCTGAGGTGAGGCCTGGGCCTGGCCTGTGGCCTTGCGGCAGGGTGACTCCTGAGCTGGTGCCCTCTGAGAAGTCCTGTGCCAGGGAATCCACAAAGTGTGAAGTGTCCCCAAAAGGCCAAGGCCTGCCTTTGGAGCTCACTGGCAGTGTGGGGCTGCCTGGCATTTGTCCAAATTCTAAAAGATAAAAAGGAAAGAGAATCAAAATGGCCTCACGTCAAGTCATTGTTTTGTTTTCGACAAAGAGCCAAGGGCCTGCGTGTGTGGAGGGTTTGCACTGGAAGCCTCGAGAAGCAGGAAGCGAGGCCAGAGGAGGGAGGGACGGCAGGAATGAGAAGCTTCAGTGGCCCCCGGGACGCCCGGCTCCATGGAGTCATTGCTGGCTTTAGTGTTCTGGATGCTGGGGCGCCTGGCAGCAGCCTCGCCTCAGAGCAGGGAGTCCTGAGGAGCCCTTCGCTTAGCAAATGATGTGGGGAGACCTCAGGGGTCAGCACCCTGCTCAAAGCTGCTGGATCCAGTGCAGTGCCATGCAGTCTTGGGGTGATCCCTGGATCTGAATGTCACCTCTTTCCCCTGAGGCCGAGAGGCGGAGCCAGGCCTGGGTGAAGCCCAAACCGGCTCCCCCACCCCAGCATGATGGGGATAGAGGTCTTGTTCTAGGCTGTTGGCAAAGGACGCAGTGGCACAGTATGAATGGGGTGGCCTTGGAGCACATGGGTCTTTCCCTGCACCTCCGTCTCCAGACCTCTGTGAGGGAGCAGAGCGCCCGTGGCTGAGGATGGTGAGGGCATCGTGGCACCCTTCACAGGCACCGAGACCTGCTCTATGCCCGGTGTTTCCAGGCTCAGCAGGTGGACATGCCACCCAGGAGGGGGAAGTGGGTGGGGTGGGCACTCTGGCAAAGGGCCCTAGTCTGGATTGGGGGCTATGGGGACTTCTGTGGACAAGGCAAGGAGTCCCCTCCTCAGGCGGGGCCTTCCTCTCCTGTTACTGTCTTGTGCGTGTCTGACTTTGGCACCCAGGGACACTCATGCAGTCCTGGCAAGGGATTTGCCGTCCCCACCCTTCCCTGCTGTTTCCTCTGTGCAGCTCAGGACCACAGGCTTCCCAGGGCTGAGGCTTTCCTGCTTCCCCAAAGCTCAGGCTCCTGGCGTGGAAGGAGCTGGCGTCTTGCAGAGTTGGGAGTCGAGGGTCCCGGAGTGCAGAGGCCTGGCCTCCTGTGGGGCAGGGGACCTGGGTAAAGAGCGCCAGGCAGGCAGCACACATGCTTCAGGCACCATGCAGGGCTGTCATCAGTAGCTGTTGCACAGCCACAGGCCCCTTGAGGGTGATGGTGTTCCCAACTCTAGCCACCAGCCCCCAGCTCACCTGGGACTGAGCCACGGGATCCTGGGAGAGGCTGCGGCCTGCTTGGGAGGTAGTGTTTCACCACTGAGGCCCAGGCCTGGCCAGGGACCCTCTCTGGGTGGGACCTGGACTGTGGGACTGTGGGCCAATCCTGCCCGCAAAGCACATGCCCCTCCAGTCACACTGACAGACCCACACCAGCATTTACACACTCAGCCAGATACCACACACACTCACATTCACACTCACACTCACACTCCACACCCAGGTTCACAAACACCCTCACACGTTCATCCTGTGCACACTCGCACACTGTCACAAGCATACACGTGGAACCACACTGGCGCTCACAATCTGCTCACACACCCACACACACCCTGCCCACAGACACTGCACACACTCACACTCACATTGACACACACTTCACACTGCACGCACACAGATCACCTCGTGATTCACACCTGCAGACACACTTGTTCACACGTGCACATCTATCTTTGCCCACATGCACACCCTCACGTAACACACGTTACCGTTCACCCAGTCAGGTGTGTTCAAATGCACATCGGGCCCCGTGTGCCCAGCCCCCACCGCTCACGCTCAGTCTCACGCATGTAATCACACACCCCACGCTCACACTGAACATGCACACATACTTGCACACATGCACAGAGGAACTGGGCTGATTTTTCACACCTAGCAGTCACCACAACCAGTTCAAGTAAAGGTGAACTTTTCTATTAAGCTTTTTTCTGGAAATTTTGAAAAGTTCAAAGATATAGAACAAAGGGGGAAAATTCACACCCACACATTCACCAGCAGAGAGTGCCCATCAACATTTCCTTTTTTAATCTTTAAATTTTTTGATACCAGGTATTGAATCCAGGGGGGCTTAACCACTGAGCCACATCCCCAGCCCTTTTTTGTATTTTATTTAGAGAAAGGGTTTCAGGGAGTTGCTTAGGGCCTTGCTAAGTAGCTGAGGCTGGCTTTGAACTCTCGATCTTCCTACCACGGCCTCCTGAGCTGATGGGATTACAGGCATGCGCTACTGCATCCAGCTCTCAACTGTCTTTCTTGAATAGATGTTTGGCTTGATGCAATCGTCTGGTTAATTTCTAGAGTTCTGAAAAAGCTGGTTTTGATCATTTTTTGCAGTTTTTCTGTTGCTTTTATAGAGGAGTGAATTTTCAAAGGTTCTTAATCTGCCACTGCTGCTCACATCTCTGCCTCATTTAGATAGTATAGTCATAATATTCCTCTGGATAGATGTATTATAATTTATTTAACCCATCCCCTGTGGTTGAGCATCTTGATTATTTTCAGTTTTGCAATTATATAAAATGTGGCAAATTAATATCTTGTATCTATTTCATCTTGCACATGTGCAAGGATCTGTAAAATAAATTCCCAGCAGTGGAGTTGCTGGGTCAGAGGGTACACAAGTTTGTGATTTTGATAGCTGTTGCCCAAATGGTCTTCCACGGAAGCTGGTGGAACCAATTTACATTCCCATTAACAATGTAAGAGCATGTAGTCCCTCTATTTTCTCGCCAATAGAAACAGAAGGTATTTCTAACTTCTGCTTTTACAAATCTGGTGGGTGACAAATAATATCACAGTGTATTTTCCCCTAGCATTTCTTTTATGGGCCAAAGCAGGCATTCTTTAATATATATGTATTTTAACGGCCATTGGGATTTTTTGTTATCTGTTCTTATTGATTTGTAGGCATTCTTCATTTAAGGGAGGCAAAGGCCTGAATTTTTGTGTAAAGGAACCTACGTTTTCTGTGGCATGTGCGCTGACCCATGCCTGTAATCCCAGAGACTGGGGAGGCTGAGGCAGGAGGACCGCAGGTTCTAAGCCAGCCTCAGCAACTTAGTGAGACTCTGTCTCAAAATAAAAAATAAAAAGGGGCCCATTCACCTGGACGGAGCAGCAGCTGAGATGGAAGAGCTCAAGGGCCCTGAGCTGCCCTGTTAAGATCTCCAGCGAGCAGCGAGATGAGGAGCTCGAGAAGCAGTTCCTGAAGGATGTCTGTCTATCCCCCAATGCGGGGTGGCCCTGACCACTAGGCTTGCCTTGGAGAAGGGACATGTGACCAGGTGATTCGTGAACCGGTTGTGGTGACTGCCGCTGGGCACCATACCCTCACCGGAAGCAGCTGCGCGGACCACCTGGGCTTCACAGCCCACGAGCTCAGATGGGAGGAGCGCCTGCGCCTGCGCCAGCGCCAGCGGGCCCCCCTGGGGCAGACCCCGAGGCAGTGGATGGCATAGGTGCCAGTCCTTGGGATTTCCTCCCAGAGGACCAACCTGGCTTCTCCAGTCGGGACCGGGCTTGCGGGTACCCCGGAGGCAGCGCCCAGGAGGGCGTCCCTGCAGCCAAGACGAGCCTCGGGGCCCCATGCTCCAACCTCTCGAGGCCGAGACCCCCGCGAGGGACTCTCGGTCTCTGCCTCCACATCTGCGGCCCCGGGTAAGGCGACCTTGAGGACACGGACCCATCAGGTCCAGGAGATTACTGAATGTATGTGGGTTCTGCGCCTGCCCCATTCCGCAGGTCCCGCGGGTCCTCGTTCTCGCTACTTCCGCACTTCGTTGTTGTCCCCACCTGTCATTTGAGTCACCAGGTCGCCGTCTGGGTTTCCAGTCTAGGAGTGGAATGGGTGTTCCTGGGTGCCTTCCTTCCAGTTGATGCTGGAAGATCGCTAAGGGACTGTGCCCCGCGTCCTCGGGACACTCGGCATTGAGACTAACGTTTCTCCTGCAGGCTTGTGTCCTACTTGCAGTTTTCATCCGTTTCCCTGATGAACCTTAACACATTCTCACATGTTAATTGATTTCGGGGTGGTTTATGGAGATTGGACCCAGAGGTACTTTACCCCTGAGCCACGTGCCCAACCCTTTTTGTATTTTATTTTGAGACAGGGTCTCAATAAGTTGCTGAGGCTGGCCTCAAACTTGTGATCCTCCTACCTCAGCCTCTGGAGTCCCTAGGATCACAGGCTTGGCCCTGTGTGTTTTATAGATTTTCTTCACTCATTTCCGTTTATCCTGTTCTGGCAATTTACAGCACTTCCGGTTGTTTTTTTTTTTCCCCCATTTGTATTTGTTTTCATTAGTAGTATTTGTTTTTTTCATTGTCAATTTTAGTACTTTTCAAATTAGTTGTTAGGACCCTGTTTAATCTTTTCATTTCTATCAGTGAAAGACTGATATGTTGTAAAACACAATAAATCACTACAAATTTTAAAAATAAATAAATAAAAAGGGCTGGGGATGTGGCTCAGTGGCTAAGTGTTCCTGGGTTCAAGTCCCAGTACCAAAAAAAAGGGGGGGGGGGGGGCGTTCAGCCTGTTCCCTGTGCATCTTGAGGAGTCAGTCCTGAGAATGATTGCTTTAAAACTGCAGGTGCAGTGGTACAGGCCTGTCATCCCAGCGGCTCGGGAGGCTGAGAGAGGAAAATCATGAGTTCAAAGCCAGCCTCAGCAACTCAGTGAGACCCTGTCTTTAAATAAAATACAAAAAAGGGCTGGGGATGTGGCTCAGGGGTTAAGCTGGGTTTAATCCCTGGCACAAAAAAAAAAAAAAAAAAAAAAAAAGTATGGTTCTCTAAGCCAGGTCAGGGGCAGGGAAAGTTGGGGGGTCCCCAAGATCCTTTCAGAGGGTCTGTGAGGTTAAATCCATTTTCATTTTGCCATTGAGACATCATTTGCCTTTTTGACCCTCCGAAATTCTCTAGAGGCCACACACCACGTGGATGATGGCTCCGAGCTTATGGCAGACAGAGCCCTGTGTGCCTGGGCCTGGGTTTCTAGACTTTTCTTGACTTGACTCCAATTATGGTAAATATCAGCAATCACAACCACAAAACCAGAAGCTCTTTGGGAGCCTCCGTCTTGTCTAAGTGAGCAAATGCTTCCTACAACCAGGGGTCTGAGGTGGTGAAAACACTGTCCAACTCAGCTGGTGGGCTCAGGGAGACCTGGGACGCTGGCTCACACAGAACCCAAACAGAGGCCAGCACCTCCTCAGTTCCATTTCCTCTAGAATGAAAACGGGAGACTGGCGGTGGGTTATCTCCCAGCCTGCCAGTGAACCGTGACTTCAGAGTAGGTGACATCTGGCCTCTAACTGGGCCACCTGGTCCCGGGTCCCTGCAAGCCAGTGCTTTTGATTCTCTGTAAGCAGGGCAGAGGAGCAAAAATGCCCAGCACGCACCTGGCATACAGTAGTGCTCAATAAAGTGAGCTAGTGCCCTTGTTACCTGCCACGGGGCCACCGAACTGGGCTCCTCCATCTGAGGCCCCTCCTGGACCCCCGCCCTGCCAGGCCCTGCTGTCCATCTCCCTGCCTGGGCCACGCAGGGCTGAAGCCACTGCCCGCGGAGAGGTGGGCGGAGAGCACTGGCAGAATCCAGCAATTTACAGCGCAATCGCCGCGCTCGAGAGTGGAAGGAAAACATTTCTTTGAACAAACAAGACTCTCAGCCCTGCTTCCCAGAAGTGTGATTATCTCAGAGCAGCACTGCTTCCAAAAACAAAAAGGAAAGAAAAAAGACGGCGAGGGAGCGAGGGAGAAGGAAGCGCCGCGCAGCCGCAGTGCTGGGGCGGGTGGCCCCGCTCTGGGGACTTCACAGCCCTTGCTCCCGGGGCACAAATGGGCACCAGTGGGTCATCTGGCGTGGAACACTTTGGTGAAACAACCTGTCTGGAGGTACAGATGCCCCTCCCAGGAGATTTTTTTTTTAAATAATGCACAGACACCCATTTAAGGTCACATCCATGGGGGTGCTTCAGGAAGGTCTTGCACTTAGAATAAAATCCCACCTTCTCGGTCCTGCCCCTGGTCACTTCCTGACTCAGACCTCTGCGAGGTTCAAACACGCCCTCCTGCTGCCAGGCCACCCTGCCAGCCTCCCTACCAGCCCTTCTCAGGGACTGAAGCCTCTGCCTTTTCTCTGCGTCCCTCCTCCAGAGTGTGGGCAGGATCTGCACTGTCCCTGGTGCTGGGCACACTGCCTGGCACTGGAGGATCCCACCCATCAGCACTTGGGGGCCAGGGAGAGTGGTAACCGCAGGCTCAGAATTCGACCTGCTCTGTGTTCCAGGTTCCCAACAGTGACCCCCAAAGAGTCTGGACTCGGGACAGAGCCCTGGACAGCAGCTTCCCTCATCCGTCCCTAAGGGCCACAGGGTCCGAGGAATGGTGGAGGTCAGAGGAGCCTGGGTGGCAGACGCTCTCAGGGTCCTGGCCCTGCCCTGTCTGCTCAGGAGGCCCCCTGTCCACTGCAGGCTGGAGCCCCAGGGCTGCCAGGCAAACTCTGGGGACTGTGTGGCTGGGGACCAGCTGTTTGGCTCCTCAGCACCCTGGTCCTCACCCCGTTGGCTCCCACCTCCCTGTTCAGCTCGTGGGCCCAGCCCTGCCCAGGCAGTGGTCACCTGCTCTTGGCAGGCCATGGGGTCTCTGGGAGACTAAAGCCCGTGGGGGTAGAGCTCTGAGTGGGAACAGGCACCAGGGGACTGAGCAGCACGGAGCAGGGACAGACACCAGGCCCAGCCTCCCTAGGCTCACGACAGGCCTGCAGGGATACACATGGCCCCCACTTTTCAGATGCAGGGGGCTCCAGGCGGCAGGGCTGACTTCAGGGTCCTGGACTCACCCCTGGGGTCTGCAGGCCCTCCACCCTGGAGGCCGAGTCCGGGGAGCGAGGATGACTACCACGCCCACCCTGGGAACAGCTCGGGGACTGCGCTCTGGTGGAGAGGGCTGCTGGATCCTGACTGCTCACAGCCCAGGATCTCCCCCACGAGGGACGGTCTCCACAACCCTCGGGCTCCGCGTGGGCTGAAGATTCTGGGATGCACTCCCACGTGGGTGCCTGAGATGTCTGAGGCCTGACGGGCCATGGGCGGCTGGACCAGGTGTGCAGGACCCTTGGGGAGGCGAAGGGCCTGCAGGTCTCCTGCAGCCTCTGTGCCCCCACGGGAGCCAGGACAGCAGGGGCTGAGGCTGTGGATCCCAGCAGGACCGTCCCCTGTCTGTGGTCCCTGAGGCAGCCTCGCCTGCCAGGCCTCGCCCAAGGGCACAGACAGAAGGCAGGGAGGCTGTGGTGCTCAGGGCTCCAGGCTGTAGAGATGGAGCTCGAATCCGACACCAGCCCCGCACAGTGATCATTGCTGGTGGCAGCACCAGGGACCCTCTCCAGTCAAAGTGACACCTTTTGATGGACCAAGGAGTAAGAGAGGGGACAGTAGAACCTGTCCTCACACCCCAGCTCTGGAGGAAAGCACACATGTGTGTGAACCTGTGAGAGTGTGTGTGTGCCTGTGTGCACGTATGTGCACGAGCGAGCTCACCTGCATGCCTGGGAGCAGGAGGCGTGGCCTCTGAATATAAACAGGTGGACATCCCAACCCTCCCCACACCCACCTTACAGGGCTCACTCTGGCACCAGGCTGCAGGCTGGTGCCCTGGGAAGGCCATAAAGTAGTGAAGAGCCATGGTGGCCACAGTGGGTGGGTGGACTGGGCCAGGTGGCCAGTTCTGGTGAGCTAATGCTGGGAGTGGACACGACCTGCATCACTTCTGGACTGGACACTGCATTGCTAGTATGATATCCTCCAGGCCTCTCTTCCCCTCTGCTTTGGTGATTATGTCCAGACAGTGGCTACTACATAAGGCTGAGTCCCCAAAGCTCACAGGGACATGGGATGACCCTTCTAACTGGGTGCAGTGGTGCACACCTGTAATCCCAGCAACATGGGAGGCTGAGGTAGGAGGATCACAAGTTTGAGGCCAACCTCAGCAAATGAACAAGACCCTGTCTCAAAAATAAAAAGTAAAAAGGGCAGGGGATGCAGCTCAGGGGCAAAGCATCCCTGGGTTCAATCCCCAGCACGTGCGCGTGCGTGCACGCGCACACACACGTGCACACACACACACCGGTCAGCATGGCCTTTTCTGCTCTGTTAAGATGGTTTTAGCATTTTTGCACAGACAAGCTCCTCTCAGCACCCCGATACTTGTGAGAAGCCCCTCTAGAAGGAGAAAATCTTTGGGGGGCTTTCTTTGGAGAGCAACAGGGGCACCCCAGAAGCACTGAGCCCTTCTCCCTGCTGGGTTGCCCAGGCAACTGGCTGCTGCTTATCAGCTCCCAAACTCCAGCCAAATCCTGAACCGGCCCCACCTGTTTTCAGTTTGTGGTTTAGGGGTGTGTGTGTGTGTGTGTGTGTGTGTGTGTGTGTGTGTGTGTGTTTAATTTTAGGAAGTGCAATGAACGACACTCGCTCTGGAAGAGGAAGATAAGGCTCGAATCCGCCGGAGCGACAGCAACTGTTGGAAAGAAATCTCTTTTAACATGTGGGCGATTTTCCAGCGCGGCTTAGCGGCCAGAGCCAGCAGCAGGCTGGGGAGCGACTGGAGAGGCTCTGCAGGGGAGGGAGCACTTCTCCTCCACGGGCAGGCCAGGGCCAGCCAGGCGTGGAGCTGGGATGTCATTCCTCCAGGATGTGGCCTGGAGACTGAGCCAGCCCAAAGGCTTGGACCCTGACCCCGGGACAGCCACCTCCCCGCGGTGACCACGCCCAGCCCAGGGCAGTGTGACCAAACGCTGCATTTCTCAGACCATCTGTTGCTTTTTAAAATAACTTGAGTCTTCTGACACTGGGAAGTCATTCCCTGGCTTACTGCCACCTTGGGCACTGTTCTGTCTGGCTTCTGAGGTGGCCTCCTTGCTGCATGGAGTCTGCAGGTACCTGCTCTGCCTCCTGTGTCAGGATGTTTGGTAGTAGATACAGAAAAACTAGCTCAAGGCCAGGGCGGCCAATCACGCCTGCGATCCCAGCAGCTCAGGAGGCTGAGGCAGGAGGATCGTGAGTTCAAAGCCAGCCTCAGCAATTTAGTGAGGCCCTGAGCAACTTGCTGAGACCCTGTCTCTAAATAAAATCTAAAAAAGGGCTGGGGATGTGGCTCAGTGGTTAAGCACCCCTGGGTTCAATCCCTGGTACAAAAAAAAAAATTTTTTTTTCTGCTAGCTAGCTAGAATTGGACGCCTAGCTTGGGGCACATGAGACTCTGGCCTGGAGACCCTGCTCAAGATGTCCCTTTTCTCAGCCCTCAGCTTTCCCCTCAGTGAAGTGGGATGCAGCATCTCCACAGAGGGCTGGAAAGAGACATCAGCTGGGCCAGGAAGTACATGGAAACGGGCAGTAGGCCCTCAGCTGGAAGTAGGAGCTCAGCACACAGTAGGTGCTCTTGCTGTCCCACAGGAGAGGCCCCGTGAGGTGAGGTGCCGAGTGTGTGCATGCCCCGGAGCAGCGGCTAAGTGGATCTGCGGATTAACAGCACTAACCCCTGAGCAGGTGCCTGGCTTAAGAGGATCCCTGGCCCCCAAGTCCACCGCAGATTAGAGAGGAGCAGGGCGGCCACCCAGCCGGCCTGCCGCTGTGAGACCATCGTGATTGGCTGATGGCTGGACAGTGCCACCCCATTGGCCCTGACAGGAGGGTGCAGACTTCCAGAAGAGCCTTCTGCGCCTCCTGCTCTCACGGTCTCCAAGCTGGAGGAAATGTGGACACACGTCACCGCCCAGGGACGTACAGATACTGTTTATCTCCTCCTCGGTGGGGCCTTCTCATCCTGGGAAGTTGGCACCTCAACAGATGTGCGGCAGAGGCGTGAACAGCAGCAAAGTCCTTCGTGCAGGGCCTGCCTGGATGGGTCCACCTTCTAGAAGCCATGGGGCACCCAGAGGTGATTTCCTCGGCTCTCTCCTCCGTCATAAAAGGAGGAGAGTGGGTACCAGTTCCCCAAACCACACTCGGGGCCCAAAGCATGATGTTACAGGGGAACCCGCCTGGCCACGTTCACCTGTCCCGAGTCGCTGGTCAGGGAGCTCCTGAGGCTGCCCCAGGAAATCATGGGCACATGCTGTTGTGGTCAGACTGCCAGACCAGCCAGGGCTCTGTCGTCCCTTCCCCATAAATGGGGTTTTTATAGGAAGGACCTAGGGATTTTTATAGGGAAGGACCCTCCCTGTGCTAGGGTCTCATTCTGTGTCTTTTCTTCAGCCTCTTTCCCCAACCTCAGTCTCCAGGATTTTAATGTTTTTAAAAAAATTTTGGAAAAATTACACACCACGTGAATTTCATCAGTTTAAACTGGTTTGGGTGGACAGTTTGGTGGCATGAAGCACATTTACATTGTGCAAACATCTCCACTAGATCCACAAAACTCTTTCATTTTTCCAAACGAGAGCTCTGTCTTCATAGGACATGGACTCCTGTCTTCTCTCCCGCCCTCGGCTCCCACCATGCTCTGGGGATCTCATAAAATGAAATTCTGCAGTAATTGTCCTTTGGGACTGGTTCATTTCACTTAGCTCATGTTCCCAAGCCTCATCCTGTGGGAGCAAGTGTCAGGACTGAATAGTATTCCACTGTGTGGTTGGGCTGCCTCTCATTTATCCCATTCATCGACAGTGAAGAGGATTTTAGTCTTGTGTGAAGCAGAAGTAATTAATCATAAAGCATCTTCCATATATATTTCTTTTCTTTTTAAAAATATATTTTTAGTTGTAAATAGATACAATACCTTTATTTTATTTATTTTTATGTGGTGGGTGCTGAGGACCAAACCCAATGCCTCACATGTGCTAAGCAAGTGCTCTATCACTGAGCCACAACCCCAGCCCTTCCATATGTATCTCTGATGCTTCAAGATTTTGTTTTCAAGCTAAGCATGGTGGTGCATGCCTATAATCCCAGTGAGTCAGGAGGCTGAAGCAGGAGGATCACAAGTTTGAGCCAGTCTCAGCAATTTAGGAGACTCTAAGCAATTTAGTGAGATCTGGTCTCAAAATAAAATAATAAAAAGTGCTGGGGTTATGGGATGTGGTTCTGGGTAAAGTGCCTCTGGGTTTAATCCCCAGTACAAGAAGGAAGGGAAGGGAAGGGGGAAGGGAAGGGAAGGAAGAAGGAGGAAGGAAGGAAGGAAAGAAAAAGAAAAAAATGACTTTGTTTTCAATACTCAAAACCTCAAGCTTTTCTCTCAAGTGTGTCAAAAGCTGCATGTGGTCCTTCTCTGCAGTGTCTCCGTGGGAACTGCCCAGTTCATGGGGCCGTGCAGGCCCCTTGACAGGGGTGGATGTTCCAGAAGAGAAGCAGCACATGGCCTGTGGGGGCTGGGCTGCTGTGTCCAGTGCAGGGAAGCCGGAGGTCTGGGGCGATGGAGTGGGGAGGCCAGGGCTGGATCCCACCCCTCACAGGATGATGCCGGGAGGGCTCCTGTGTCCTGGGGCACAGGGCTGACCCCAGGCTGCTGGGTGGAGGGCTGGGGACGGGCACTGTTCCCTGATTGCTATGCAATCCAGGGAACTAAGGTCGACCTTGCCCATCCAGACTGGGCAGAGCCTGGAGGTCGCTTTGTGGCCTGGGGCAGGGACAGGGTCAGTTCCTCGATGGCCAAGGCAGAGCCCAGCTGCAGGACTGGCTTTGCGTTGGTCAGGGGCTTAGGACCCGCCAGGGCCTGTGGCCAGAGGGGCTCCCTGAGCAGGCACACAGCACCCCAGGCCAGGCGGGGGAGCCGCTGAGTCCCACCAGGCCCTGTGCTGGGCTGTCCCCGCAGGGAGCTGGGGCCTCTGCTGGGTGAGGCAGCCCCACCTTGCCAGAGGCCAGCTGCACGGGCTCTTGTCCCTCTTCTCAGCAGAGACCTGCAGTAGTGGAGAGACAGACAGACACACAGACAGAGGCAGAGACAAAAACAAAGAGAGAGGTAGGCGGGGACAGAGGGAGAAGTGCAGAGGGAAATAAGAGTACAAGAACCTGGGCTGTCGCCCCATGGCGGGGCCCGGCCTAGCAAGGCCTGGCAGGGCGGGCGGGCTGCTGTCCTGTCCCCAAGCCCCTCCCAGCCTGATGTGTGGCCACTGTTCACCTGGCTGTGCCTGCACTTGGTCAGACTCCCCTCTGTGGGTGGGTTGGGTGGGTGGACACAGCAATTCGTACCATGCCCGGCACGGGGAGCGCAGGGAGTGGCGGGCAGGCCCCACCCCATTGTCCTCTGTGGGGCCAGTCTCTTTGGTGGGCAACTGAGGTTTGGGGCTCTACTGGGGAGATTCCAGGCCCTGGCACAGGGCTGACCCCAGGCTGCTGGGTGGAGGGCCGGGGACAGGCACTGGACCAGCCCCCGGCAGCACTGAACCATGCCCAGGGCACGCGGATGTCAGAGGAAGGGCTGGTCACCCTGCTTTGCCACCACAGCTGGCTAGACATCGCCCAGCTGTCGGAGTGCAGTGAACCCAGGCAGTGCAGGGCAGTCGGGCAGGGTGAGGCCTGGGAGCAGGCGCTACCCGGGGTCCAGCCGGGCAGAACCAGGGCTCTGGCTCCTGAGCTCTACCCCTTCCCAAGAGATCAATGGAGGTGGTGGCCTGATGCCTGGGATCAGCCCCCTGCCACTGAGGATCCCCTCCCGCTCCCCTCCCTCACTCTGTCACAGGTTTGACTCAGAGCCCCGAGGACGGTGGGTCCTGGCTGCGCCGGGCAGGGCACCTGGGACCAGGAGTGACCAGGACAGACTTGAGGAGCCCGGGTCATCCAGCAGCATTTGCCTCTGCTGGGCCTGGGCAGGGAAAGAGTCCACCCTGCCTCTCCCTGGAGGCCCTGGGAGCAGCGGTGGGCTGGGGTCCCCCTGCTGGGAGGTCCTGAGGCCTGGAGAAGGGGCGGGAGGTGGCTCCCCATCATGACAGCGCTGGCAGCGGTGGGACAGTCCCCAGGCAATGGCAGCAGGGCTCAGGGCGGTCACAGCCAGCAGAATGTTCTGGAGGGTTTTGCTAAGTGGATGTTCGCAAGACAGTGGGAGCGGGAAGAGTGCTCCGGGTGGGCTGAGCGTGTGCAGATCCGTGGGGGTCTGGACCTCCCCTGGTGGGGCGCACACAGGGGTGGATGTGACGTGGCCCCGGGACAGCTGCCCAGGTGCGAGGCAGAGGCTGGGGTCAGTGGGTAGCTGAAGAGGTGGAGCCAAGCGGACACAGAGGTGCTTAGGAGGACGGGACCTGGGACCCTCCCTGGCTCTGGTCTGCAAGCCCAAAGGGTGGCGGGGTGGGGTCACTGTCACTGAGGCAGGGACCCGGGAGGCCTGGGGGTGGGAGGAACGGAGGGCCTGGGATGTGCACTGGGGGGAGGCCCCTGCCTGGTTCTGGGGTGACACAGGAGGAGGGAGAGGGCGGGCTTCTGGGAGAGGCCTGGACCGCTCTGGCTCCGAACCCCCGAACCCCCGTCAGTCCACCTGGGAGACCCCACCCCATTCAAACCTTGCTGGGAGACCTGGGAAGCCCAGGCACAGTTGCCATGGTGACGGGCTGTGTGGCCAGCAGGTGTCACCAGAGCCTAGAGAATCTGGGGGAATAAGCTTGGACGAGCAGGGCCACGCAGGGCCCCTCTCCTGGGACCTCCTCTGACTGTGCCTCCCCAGACCAGAGGGGCCCTTAGCGCTTGGGGACAGCAGCCCTGACACTGGCACACAGCCAGGGCAGCCAAGGGCCCACAGATTGGGGGAGAGCCCCTGGGGAGTGTCCCCTCAGGAGGCCAGTAGAGCCCTGCCCACCACTGTGGGGCTCTGGGCAAGGCCTGCTCTGGAGCCTCAGTGTCCCCAACTGCATAATGGTGCTGAGGCCATGCCCAGAGCAGGGCCATAGAAAGAGCTGCTGTGGTCTGCACTCGGCTCGGAAGCATCTCTGGCCGTCTGGCACTTGATCCAGGAAGCCAGACGCAGGGCACAGGCACGTGAGCCCTCTGCATCTCTCACCAGGTTCCCTGAACCCCTGACGCGGCTGCTCTTTCAGAGCCCTGGACCTGGAAAGGCAGTCGTGTTGTTCTGAACCATCACGCCCACCCGGGAGGCAGGAGGCCCCACCCGTCCCCGCTGAGAAGGAACCCGAAAGCCAGCCGGGCACAGTGGCACAGGCCTGTAATCTCAGCGGCTCTGGAGGCTGAGGCAGGAGGATGGTGAGTTCAAAGCCAGCCTCAGCAACTCAGCCAGACCCTGTGTCTACATATAAATAAAAAGGGCTGGGGGTGTGGCTCAGCGCTGAAGCACCCCTGGCTTCAATCCAATAAAACGAAAGAAGAAACTGGAAAGCACCCCATCCCCCGACCCTGCCCCTTGTCCTGTGTCCCTCTGTAAGCATCAGGTGGGTGCCTGGCCTGGGGGCTCAGCACAAGGCACCTTGGGCCCCCAGGAACACTGGACACCTCCCCCCAGATGGGCGACTAATAATGGGGAAGCCGAGCTGGGCCGGGTGGAGGGAAGAGCCAGGAACCAGGAACCTCCCCCTCCTCCCGGCTCAGCCTCTTCTTCCGCCTCTGCCTCCCGCCTCTCCTCCCTCCTCCCGGAAGGCTGCAAGGCCGGAATGCTCAGGCCTGCTCTTTTCCTAAATGAGGTCTCTGCTGCCTCCTTCAGCTTATTTTCCACAGAAAGCAAATTAAAGAGGCCGAGAGGGGATGTGAGATTGGGATGACCGGGGTGGGCGCATCTGGCCCAGTGGCCTACATGGCGCCTGGGGCCCTGTCTGGGCTCTTGCCTGGGGAAGGAGGTCCTGGCTTCTGACCTTGTGGACCAATCCCTGGATTCCAAGTGTCCCTGCCCCACCACGCGGAAGGGCTGACACCTAGAGGGGCCATAGGGGACTGGCGGGGGTCTCCGCCCGCCCAGCCTCCTATCCAGACGCCCCTCCTCACTCCTGCAGGTCCTGCTGTCCCAAAGCCCCGCTGGCCAAGGTGGGGGCCCTCAACAGGTAGCACTGCAGAGGCTTATACCTGTGGCTCTGTGGCTGTCCCTCTGGAAGGAACAGCAGTGCACTTGAGACCACTCCATTTCTTCTGGTCACAGTGTGACCACAAACATTACCCTGTAGAAATGCCGGGAAATACAGAAACACAGATAAGAAACTGGGAAGCACCTGCGCCCCACCCCTGCCTGCACCCCACCCCTGCCTCCGCCGCTCCGCCTGTCCCCTCCCCCAGGTTCTGCTCTACCCCCATGCCGGCTGGTGAGAGGCCCCTGCAGGCCCGGGGACGGAGCGGCACCTTCTCCCTGGGCCCAGCAACTTGAGGCCCTCAGCGCGTGGAGGGAGGTCCACCGTGAAGCGGCGTCCCAGGCAAGAGCCAGAGAAGACTCAGGCGGTGCTCATCTGTCTTCTGCAGTGAGAGGATTCCTGGGGTCCCAGAGTGTGTCCGGCTGGGGACCAGGCCAGGGGAAAGAAAGTACTGGTCCGCCCACCCACCGCCCACCACCTGACAGTGGCGGGCATCCACGGTCTTGGGTAGAGCCTGACAAGGATTCTTGTGCACAGCGGGTTTCTGGAGGGAGGGCCACTGGAGACAACCTGCAGCCCCAAGAGTGAAGCCACACAGGGTGGGGGAGAAGCAGCCAGATGTGACCTCAGCCACCCGCCTGGGCCCGTGGGGGCTCCTGGAGGGGCGTCACAGTGCTGTCTACCTTGAAGCTGGTGCTGGTTTTGTGAAATCTCGTTTAGCCCCTCATTGACGTATGAGTATGCTGTGGCTGCTGTAACACAGTGTCGCAAAGCTGGTGCTTTAAATGGCAGAAATTTACTCTCTCACTTTTCTGGGGCCAGAAATCTGAAATCTGGGTGAGGTGCCCCAGGGGGTCTCCCAGGGCAGCCCCTGGCCATCCCTAGTCAGCTGGGCCCCCCACCCTCCCTGAGCTGCTGCTTCTTTGGCACAGGGGAAGGGCCACAATGTCACCAGCCTCCTGGGCTCTGCAGAAGGGTGGTCCTGGGGTAGCTCCAGGTAAGGCCCCTTTCTCACTAGACCCTCGTGGACCTGGGAGGGGACAATGGGAGGGCCCAGGCTCAGGGCACCAAGTCCTGGCCACCAGACACCATCCCTTCTGTTCTCAGAGCCTTCCGGGCTCTGGTGGGGGCAGGAACCCACTTTTAGATTCCATTTCCTCCTTGTTTAGTAGAGGGAAATCCAAAAGGACCAAAAGTGCCAGGAAAGAAGGAAAAGCCACAGCAAGCTCCCTCTTCCCCCAGCGCTCCACCCGCCTGGGCGTCCTCTGCCAGACTCTCTTCTTGGGTGAGAAAAATAAAATTCAGTTCAAAAAAATGTTTATGGAAAACAGATTCTGCGTCCAGCGCTGGCAGAGCCTCAGAGGCCGCTCCCAGAGGCCGGGCCCCTGTCTACGCAGTGGGAAGGGAAGGCTCACGGTCATGCCAGCCCGGTCCTCTGAGGGCAGCCGACATCCTGGGAGATGGGCCTACCAGCGTCCCCGGCCTGCACAGGTGGGTGGCTGCAAGCTGTAGGAATCTACAGTCTCGCAGTCTGGGAGGCCAGAGGTGGGCTGATTCCTTAGAAGGCTCAGAGGGGGACTGCAGCCCGCGGTGTCTGTGCTGTTTGACTGTAACTGTGTCACCTGTCACTGCCTCCTTTGCCACCCAGCCTTCCTCGGAGTCTCTGTGTCCTTTCCTCCACCAGTCATGGAATTTAGGGCCTGTCCTAAGCTCAGGATGATCACATCTTGAGGTCCTTAGCCAATTACATCTGCAAAGACTGTTTCCAAATAAGGGCACATTCTCAGCCTGGGGATGTAGCTCAGTGGTAGAGCAATTGTCTAACATGTACAAGGGCCTGGGTTCCGTGCCCAGCACCACACCCGCACACACCCACCAAGTAATATTCAAAGAAGGTCACGTGCCAAGGTTCCAGTTGGACATGAAGTTTTTGGCGGGACACTGTACAACCCTCTACAGTGTAGAAGTTACAAGCACCTTTCTGAGTTTGGGTCAGTGCCTGTTGGGTGTAGCTATGTGCCTGCCAGTTCAGGAGCCCCTTCTGTTAGCAGTGCCCCTATTTTCAGTGCCTGAGGAGTCCTTTTCCCCTTCCTGAAACCAGGCAGACATGAATCTGCAGCAGTTTGGTCCAACTTGCCAATCCTACGAAACTGAGAATGAACCCAAACCAGAGACAAGCAGAAGATGGAGAGAAGCTAGATTTGGATGACATGTCGAAGGAGCTGGATCAGACTACGCCTGAAGCCCCCTCAGCCTTCCAGATATATAAGCTGATAAATTTCCCTTTTCAAGCTGTTTCCTGTGTGGCTGTCACCTGTATCTAAGAGAGTCCCAACTGGCTGGGTGCAGTACACGTGCCTGTAATCTCAGTTATACAGGAGGCTAAGGCAGGGGGATCTCAAGTTTGAGGTCAGGCTTGGCAACTTTGGGAGACTTTCTGTCTTGCAATAAAAATTAAAAATAGCTGGAGATTAACTCAGTGGGAGAGTGCCCTGGGTTCAATCCCTAAAACTGCAAAAAGAGAGAGAGTCCTTACCGATGCCATCGAGAGTCCCATTTTACAGATGGGAAAGCAGACTCGGGATGGTTAATTAAAGACTTGCCCTTTGTTAGAGGCAGAAGGTGATAGGATCCCTCTATGGTCTTCTTTCTCTTGCTTGTGCTCTGGGAAGCTGATTCCTGCAGTCGGTAGCACCGGGGTTTCCTTGCCTCTGGCTTCCAGGATTCCACCAATGGAAGCTTCTGGCAGGAGGTGAGAGGTCGGTGAGAGGTCCCTGGCTGCCTGCATCAGCGGCAGACTCTGCAGCTCCCCAGGCAGGGGGAGCTGGACCCTGCCCCGTGGCCCCGCAGGCTTGGCTGAGGTCACACCACAGTGAGGGTGATTCAGGGTGGGGGGAGGGATTTTAATGTCCGTCTTGAACAAAACAAGTGTCCTGCCTGCTTAAAAAAATAAATAAGGGCTGGGGAGATAGCTCAGTTCATGTAGTGTTTGCCTGTCGAGCACAAGGCCCTGGGTTCAATCCCCAGCTCTGAAAAATCAATCAATCAACCAATAAAACAAAACAAAAATAAATAAATAATAAATAAATAAATAACAAACAAGCCAGGCACAGCAGAGCCCACTTGTGATCACAGTGACCTGGGAGATCGAGGCAGGAGACTCACAAGTTCAACAACTTTCACCAGTTCAGCAACTCAGTGAGTCTGTCTCAAAATAAAATAAAACAAATAAATAAGTAAATAAATAAATAAATAGAAACGGCTGAGGATGTAGCTCAGGGGTAGAGAGCGTTGGGGTTCAATCTCTAATACTATAAATAAATAAATAAATAAATAAATAAATAAATAAACAAAGGGGTCCAGGGGTGACCCAGTGGTAGAGCGCTTACCTAGTGCATGTGAGGTCCTGGGTTCTACCCTCAGTACTACAAAATAAAATAAAATAACAAAATTACCATGTTTTTTCCAAAAATGTTTATTCTACTAAAACAACAATAGCCACGAAGACACCCTTTTGGGTCACAAAGGCTGCTCAGTTTAACCTGGAGAACCCCACCCCAGCTGTACTTCCAAATGCTTGAAGGGACAAGTGGGCAGCATTCCTCCAGCAACACCCTGCCCCATGCGCCCGACATGGCATCCCGACCTTCTCCCCCACTGATTTTTTAAAATTGAACTAGAACATATACTGAGTAGAATGCTACATTTTTGAGGTGCAGCTCAGTGCACTTTTCTATACATGTGAATGTTTTAATCCTTACAACCACCTATGGAGGAAGTGTTATTGTAAAACCAACTGATAGATAAGAAAACTGAAGAAGCACAGGGAAGAAAGACAAAGAGAAGTGCACTGGTCAGCTTTTCATCACTGTGACAAAATACCTGAGGTAGTGCATTTATAAAGAGAAAAAGTTTATTTAGGCTCACAGTTTTGGAGGTTTTTGTCCATGGTCTCTTGGTCCTGTTGGTTTGGGCCTGTGGCAGCTCGGCACATCATGGCAAGAGCCCATGGCAGACATGGCAGCTCACCTTACAGCAGTCAAGGAGCAAAGAGAAAGAGGGGCCCAGGGCCTGATACCCCCATTAAGGGGATGCCCCCCATGATTGCACTTCCTGCCACTTGGTTCCACCTCCTAAAGGTTCTGCCATCTCTCAATAGTGCCACAGGCTGGGGACCAAGTCTCTAGCACGTGGGCCTTTGGGCACACAGTCAAGACCAAGGCTCTGAGGATTTTTTTTTTTTTTTTTTTCTTTTTTTGCGGTGCTGGGGACCAAACCCAGGGCCTTGTGCTTGCAAGGCAAACACTCTACCAGCTGAGCTATCTCCCTATCTCCCCAGCCCAAGATCCAGGCTCTAACAAGGAGTTTAGGAGTTTGTAGATTCTCTTGTTTTCCCTTCTTCTTTCTATGCCCGGCCCATGAGAGGAGCTCTATGTGCTGTTGATTATTGCTACTAAGTCATGAATCGCCCAGCTGCCACTCTTCATTTATCCTCATCCATTCATTTCACAGAACTCTGTGTGCCTGCCCTGTCAGGGACAGGACAAAGGCAGGACCCCTTCCGCTGAGCACCCCAGGTGGTCAGGGACCTGAGCCCCTGGTCTCCTTCCACAGGCTCCCTGTGACCGACCCAGACCAGACTGTCAATAAGAGGAGAGGATCACTGAGGCCATCTAGTGAGCGCAAGCCCTCCTCCCTCAGGAAGGGCTCCGGGCTTTTTTTTTTTTTTTGGTACCGGGTATTGAACCCAGGGGCATTTAACCACTGAGCCACATCCCCAGCCCCCTGTTGTATTTTATTTAGAGACAGGATCTCACTGAGTTGCTTAGGGCCTCACTAAGTTGCTGAGGCTGGCTTTGAACTTGCCATCCTCCTGCCGCAGCCTCCTGAGCTGCTGGGATGATGGTGCCTGGCTAGGCCTCCAGTCCTGCCAGCTGGGTATAGAATTTGGGCAGCATGGAACAACCCTTCCCACAGTGCTCGGCTCAAATTCCTGACCTGCAGAACATGCCATCAGAGTTAATCGGTGGATGGACGTGCTGCCATTTGGGGTGGCTTGTTAGGCAGCAGTACACAGAACACTCACCCCACAGGAGGGCCCTAACCACAGGACTTAGGGGGGCCCTGAGCAGGCTCCAGAAGAGGCGGGAGTCTGGCACCACAGCCTCTCTGACCCTGGCGCCCCTCCTGCTGCCCATGGCCAGAGCCCTTTTTCCCTGGTCACTGTCTCCCTGTTTGCTAGGACTCTGGAACAAATGACCACAACCCGGGTGGCTTCATAACAGAAGTGCGAGGTTGTCTCCTAGTTCAGAAGGTCAAAGTGTGTACAGGGCTGGCTCCTTCCGGCTGGGCTGCACCGAGGGAACCGTCCCAGGAATCTTCTGAGGTGGCCGCGGGGCGGGTTGGCCTGAGAAGCAAGCTGGGCCCTGGCCTCGTGGTCACACCCTGTATGTGGAGCTGTTCTCTGTCTCACACAGGGACTTGGCCTGTGGACCTGGGGCCACCTCATCCAGACCTTTTTGTGATCCTTACCCTAGCGGTACCTGCAAAGACCCCCATTGCTGGGGCTGGGGTCATGGCTCAGGGGTGGAGTGTTCCTAGCATGTGTGAGGCCCTGGGTTCGATTCTCAGCACCACATATAAATAAATGAATAAAATAAGGGTCTATCAACATCTTTAAAAAAATAATTTAAAAAAAGGACCAATATTGCGAGCAAGGTCCCACCCTGAGTGGCCAGGCGGACCTATCTTTTAGGGGGACACCATTCGTCTCACTACACGCCCTCACTGTGGGAAGTGGGGTGACCAACAGGCCTGGCTGAGGGATTTCTGGACAGAAAGGGGTTCAGATAGAAAACGGGGGCAGTCCCCAGCAAACCGGGCCTGTGTGTGCCATTGGTACCGAGCGAGGCTGGGGGACACTCGAGGTGAGGACTGGGCTCCGTGCAGGCAGGGCTCTGTCCCTCACCAAGGCTCTGAGCCCAGGCCTGGCTCTGCCTCGTGGGCACCTGGGGCGACCGCCTTCCCTTCCCTGGCCCTGTCGAAGGGGGGCTCACAGAGGGGAGTAGGGTCCCCTTGGCACACGATGGGCACATGTCATTCCTGGGGACATCCTGGGAGATGCCAAGAGGGCCTTGGGAGCCTTCCGCTTGGGATTAAAACTGGTGGCAATTAAGCAGGAAGGTGGCCCAGAGCTTGCCTCTGCCTATCAAGTCCCTGGAAGGGAAGATGTCTCTAGGGACAAGCTGGTTCCAGGAGGAAAAGAACAAAATTAAAGTACCCCCGGTCCCCTTTCAAGGTAGACAGATGCCCGCAGGAGCAAGAGCTGGGGCCACTGCCCCCGCCTCAGGGTGAGGGCAAAGCGGCGGGAGGGGGCGCGCAGCAGAGACAGGGGAGGAGCTGCCTTGAGGGACATGGGCCAGCTTGGTGATGCTTGTCACCAGGTCCTCGCGGGATGCTGTGGGAGCCTGCAGGGGGCAGGGTTGGGGCCAGCTTTGGCCAAGGGACAAAGGGCCCACCCAGAACCCCAAGGTAAGCGGTAAGCCTTTTTTTTTTTACATTTGAAAAACTTGTGCTCCAGAGGTTGAGACTGGAGGATCTAAGTTCAAGGCCAGCCTGGGCAATGAAGGGAAATGCCATCTCCAAACAGAACAAAACAAAACACCCACGGCCGGGCACGAGGGTGCACGCCTATAATCCCGGCCCCTCCCTAGTAACGTAGGAAAATAATAATAATAAATACAAAAAAATAAAAGGCCTTTTGTTTTTGTTGGAGATGGGTCTCACTAAGTTGCTCAGACTGGTCTCAGACTCCTGGGCTCAAACCAATCCTTCTGCCTCAGCCTCCCAAGTTGCTGGGACCACAGGTGCTTACTACCACACCCGGCTTGAGACCCTGCTTTCCAAAAGAAGTGTCGAAGAACTTTAGGACGTGTCCTCATGCAGTTGTGCACCAGGATTGGCTGGGCTTTGCTCTGCCATGCTCGGGCTGACCCCTCTGATGGCTCAGCGTCCCCTGTTCCTCTTCCCTGGAGGGCACCCACATGCCCAGGCTCACCCATGCTCGGCTCATAGCTCCAGGTGACAGTGGATGCGTCTGCCTGTCACTCATGCCACCGCCCATTCTCCAGATGAGAAGACTGAGCCCAGAGATGACAGGTTACCTGAAAAGGTCACACAGGGGAGGGAACACAGGTGGGCCACTCTCCTTTCCCATCACGTAAGGCTGGGCACAGCCCCTAACTGACAGTGAGTTGAACTGACACATAATTTGTACTTTGAGTACGAAGATGCGGTCATTGCCAGAAGAGAACTGAAACCAGCCATGAATAATTCCTGCACTTTCAACAAAAACACCAATAAAACGAAAGTTTGAATAAATACCACTCAACCCAGCCAGCCGTGAACAGGAAAAGAGCCACCTAAAATCATTTGAGCCGGGCGGGGCTGGGGCTGAGGGGGAGCGTGTGCTCTGTTCCCAGTACTGGAAAAAAATACAGCAAGATCATCTGAGCCGGGCTCCTGGGGGGAGGGTCCTCCTCCCATGCAGTCTGGGGTCCCCAACTGTGTGTGTGGACAGAGGATGGCCTCTGCCCTCTGCAGGCCCACATCCCACCTGCAAGTCAGGGAAGTCCTGCCGGAGTCTTCTGGACCTCAGCCCAGCTGATGGGGTGCAGGTTGTTTTTTGGGGGGTGACCCTAGGAAGGAACATGGAAGGTGGATGGCCAGCTGCTGCTGTGAGGGGCTTAGTCCCTTGGAGACAGTGGACCAGAGCCCAGGAAATGGACTCTTCCACTCTGGTCTGTCTTTGGAGGAGGTTGCTTGGGTGCCGTGGCCTTAACTTCTCACAACGTCTCCTGCTCTTCAAGGGCAGGCCTGGAGTCACAGCAGCTTCTAAGTGGAGGCCCCTCATGGATGACAGGGAGGGATTTTTTATTTTATATTTTATATTTTATCTTATTTTTGGTACCAGGGATTGAGCTCAGGGACACTTAATCACTGAGCCACATCCCCAGTCCTTTTCACTTTTTATTTAGAGACATGGTTGTTCAGGGCCTTGCTAAGTCGCTGAGGCTGGCTTTGAACTTGCGATCCTCCTGCCTCAGCCTCCCGAGTTGCAGGGATTACAGGTGTGTGCCACTGCAACCGGGGGTAGCGATGAGAGTAGGCACCTGGGGGCAGGCATGATGCCTATCTACAAGGCTCAGTCTCCATTCTGTGTCATGAGACCCCAGTCTTTCTGAGGAAGGGCTTCCTGTTGTGACCTGGTGCAGAAGGGCAGGGCCAGAGGTAGGTGTTGTGGGTGGGTTGGGGGGCCCCCAAAAGATAAAGTCCTGACTTTTAGAAACTCAGAATGGGACCTTATTTTGCAAGAGGGTCATTGCAAATGTGTCTAGTTAGATGAGGTCACACAGGAGTTGACAAGGCCCTTTAATCCGAGGCAGCTGCCTGGTGTCCTTATAAGAAAAGACATGGACCCTGCATGCTTGGGAGGTTCAGGCAAGAGGATTGCAAATTCAAGGCCAATCTCAGCAACTTAGTGAGACCTGTCTCAAAACAAAAAATAAACAGGGCTGGGGAGGTAGCTCAGTGGTTGGATACTCCTGGGTTCAATCCCCAGGACCAAAAGAAAAACGAGAGACACAGAGAGACGGGCGTATGAAGCTGTGGCACGGAGGAAGACCGCCCTGTGGTGGTGGAAGCAAAACGGGAGCCCAGAAGCTTTGAGTCATAGGATGGTGGCGTCCACAGAGCCGGAGGGAGGCCTGGGACAGATGGCCCATCAGGGCTCTGAGAAGAAGCCCACCCTGCTGGCACCTTGACTTTGGACTTCAAGCTTCTAACCTGTGAGAAAAAAAAGTTTCTATTGCCTAAAGCTACTCAGTTTGCCGTCATTTGTTACAGTAGCCACAAGAAAGCAATAATCTGTCCTAGTTGAGAAATGTCCAGGCAGTGGTCTGGGGACAGGGCTGACTATGGCCCGTGCCGTGCAGGTTAGGACACCATCCTTTGCTTCTCCCAGTCCTGAACTGGTGGAGAGAGGGAGAGGGGTCACCTGGAGCCTCCAGGGCCCTATGCTACCTGGACGCTTGCTGGTGTCAGAAGACAGCCTCAGTCACTCTTGGCAGGGGCCATGCAGGCACAGTATCCCCTCTCTTGGTCCCTGGAGAGGAGGTTGGCTCCACCCCTTTTTATAGATAGGCAAATTGAACCTCAGAGAGGGGCAGTGGCTTTGCAGATCACATAGCAAGTAGGTGGCAGAACCAAGGCCTAGACACAGGCTGTGTGGCCCCACTACTTTGCTGGGCCCTTCCTGAATCATTTGATCGGCGCTGCTCAGTGAGCGCAACTGGCATGCGCAGAAACGAGTTCAGCCCCCGCTCGGCCACTCTGGGGGGCCCGGCATCCTGAGGCACCTGTGCTCTGCTTCACCGGGCTCTGCAAAGCCTCTTCCTGTCTCCTGCTTGCTCACATCTGATGCTGTTGTAGGCTGGGACCCACTGGGCACTGGCACGTGCCCCTCCGTGATCTGAGCTTTCTGGAGTAAGGTGGCCTCTTCCTGGTGGCTCCAGATCCCACGTGTGGAAGGATGAGGCCGACCTTGCTTTGGAAGTCACCCAGTGTTACCTAATAAGGTTTATTTTTTTGTTACTGGGAATTGAACCCAGGGGATCTTAACCATGAAGTCACATCTCCAGCCCTTTTTATTTCATTTTTTTTAACTAAAAATTTTTTTTTGGTGGGGGGGGTACCAGGGATTGAACTCAGGGGCACTTGACCACTGAGCCACATCCCCAGCCCTATTTTGTATTTTATTTAGAGACAGGGTCTCACTGAGTTGCTTAGCATCTTGCTTTTGCTGAGGCTGGCTTTGAACCCTCCATCCTCCTGCCTCAGCCTCCTGAGCCACTGGGATTACCGGCGTGTGTGCTGCTTACCCGGCTCCTAATAAGGTTTTAAGACATACAATTCCAGTTCCAGTTGGGGGAGCGTTGCCATCACATTGTCATGTTGTGGAAGGGGGCATTGCGTGACCATCGTTGGAAGATGCCACGTATATTAACAGCCACTGGGCAAACCCAGGCCCCACGTCCCAAGGGATATTTTATTAAATCTAGAGTGGAATTGGGTTGTAGGTGGCGTGTTGAACTGTTGAACAAGACAGAGAGGAAAAAAGAAGAGGGAAAAGAGGAGTGAGGAGTGTTGAGGGAGAGGAGGAGTGAGGAGCAGGGTTTAAGGTACCCCAGCTCCGTCCTAGCCGGCACAGTACTGAGGTGACGCTCTGCCTCCTGAGCAGGACCATGTGATAAATCTCATCAGCAGCAATTCTGCCACCTGCAGGTCAGAGCCCAACCCTGGGCCAGAGCTCGATGGGCAGAGAGGTCATCTGCAGTCTTTTTCTCCCCAGCATTACACTTTTTAGCACTCTCCCAAATATCCCTCTGGGAATTTCCCTTTCCTTGTTGTCAGACTGAGGCTCACCATGTCCCAACACACACAGGAAACCCAGATTTATAGGAGAGGATGGGGCCCACGGAAAGGGGAGTAAAATGGAGACCAAGAGCCAGAGTGGGACTGACTGGCATGTCCTTGATCCATCCATACCTGAAGGTGTTACATTTCTGGACTCCCAGCAACTCTTGCTTAAAACAGTTGGATACCAGCTAGGCACAGTGGCATGTGCCTATAGTGCCAGCTACTCGGGAGGCTGAGGCAGGAGGATTGCAATTGTGAGGCCAGCCTCAGCAAGTTAGTGAGATCCTGTCTCAAAATAAAAAAATAAATAAATAAAAGGGGCTGAGGGTGTAGCTCAATGGTTAAGAGCCCCTGAGTTCAATTCCAGCACCAAAAAACAACACAAAACAAAAACAGTTGGGTACCACCTACTGAAAACACTCCTTTGTTCCAGTAAGCTGCAGTCCTAGAGGGTCTGTCCCCAGGGCCCTATCCTCCTCCTCCTCTTTGGTGACATTCATTTTTTTTCCTTCTTTGTTTTTTTTTTTTTTTTTCTTTTCTTCTTTCTCTCTTTTAGTGGTACCAATAGAACTCAGGTTCTCACACATACTAGGCAAGTGCTCTACCACTGAGCTGCTCCCCAGGCATTTTAACTTTGTGACAGGGTCTTGCTAAGTTGCTCAGGTTGGCCTTTAACTTGAGATCCTCCTGCGTCAGTCTCTGGAGCCGTCAGGACACTTACAATTCTTTGTCGATCGACTGTCCCTCCGTTGGACGGCCAGCGCCATGAGGACAGGGCTGTGCTCACCTCAGGGCCTCGCATGGGGACTGCCCCAGGCAGTAACTGTCCAACGAATATGAACAATGAGGTGCAGGCAGGAGGATTGTAAGTTCAGGGCCGACTTTGGCAACTTAGCAAGACCCCATCTAAAAAAATAAAAAAATAAAAAAAATAGATGAGTAAAAATAAAAAGGGCTGGGATGTAGCTCAGTAGTTAAGGGGCCCCAGGATCCATCTGCAGTCCTGCAGAAATAAAATAGAAGGGCTTGGAACGGGGCTCAGGGAGAAGTTCTTGCTCTGGGTTCAATCTCTAGTGTCACACACACACACACACACACACACACACAGGAAAATAAACTTGAGGCTGGGACGCAGCCCCAGGGAACTGTTAGCCAGTAGGAATGGATGATCCGAGTGCCGGGCTGAGCAGCTTCTACAGGAGGGCTGCAAACTGGCGACAGCAGGTGGCCTGCTCCTGTGTTTTATTTTGGTCTGTAGGGTATTAAAAATAGTGCCAAGGGCCAGCGACGTAGCTCAGTAGTAGAGTGCTTGCTTGCCTACCATGTGCTCGGCTCTGGATTTGATCCCCAGCACCGAAACAGGTGGGGCAGGCAGGCAGGCAGAGAACTCGAATCAACGTTTCTGTTTTTGGTTCTGGAGGTTGAACCCCGCGGAGTGAGGTCCCCAACCCTGCCTCCTTGTCATTTTTTGAGACAGGGTCTTGGCAAGTGGCTGAGGATGCTTGCTAAGTTGCTGAGGGTCTTGTCAAGTTGATGAGGTTGGCCCAGAAATTGTGATCCTCCAGTCTCAGCCTCTCAAATTCCCAGGATGATAGGGGTGCACTACTCCACCTGGCTTGAATAGAAATTTCTCCTAAGCAGATACACAAATGTTCAATGAGCATATTAAAAGCTGCTCAACATCACCCATCATTAAGCAAAGACAAGTCAAGGATGGTTACTATCAAAAAGCCAGACAATAGCCGGATGTGTGGTGCACGCCTGTCATCTCGTTGCTCGGGAGGCTGAGGCAGGAGGATCGTGAGTTCAAAGCCAGTCTCAGCAAAAGTGAGGTGCTAAGCAATTCAGTGAGACCCTGTCTCTAAATAAAATACAAAATAGGGCTGAGAATGCGACTCAGTGGTTGAGTGCCCCTGAGTTCAATCCCTGGTAGCCCCCCACCAAAACCAAAACCAAAACAGAGAATAATAAATGCTGGTGGGAATGTAAGCTGTAGACAACTTGGTGGCATTAAGCACATCCACACTGCTGTGTGACCATCAGCATCAGAAAATAGGATGACGGTCCCTCAAATAATTAAGCAGAAATACCACATGACCCTGCTTAGGGTCTATACTCAAAGTAGAATTGCTACTTGTGGGTAGAGACCCCGAAGGATGAAAGCAGAGACTCAGAGGTAATTTGCACACTGTGCTCACAGCAAATCCATTGACGGTGTTTGGAGATGGGCCCTTTAGCGGGTGGCCCATGAGAGCTCTGCATGGATGAGCTAATGGGTTACTGAGGGCCACCTAAGGCAAGCTCACCTTGGCAGGTTGCTCCATCTCACCATGGGACGTCCTCCACCATCCCATGACCCCATGAGGCCTTGCCAGCTGCGGGGCAGATGCTGCCATCTGCTCTTAAACATCCCAGGCTCTCGACCCCTGAACTATCCAAGGCCATATTCTTTATAAGCCACCAGTCTCTGGGACTCTGATAACAAAGAAAATGGACTAAGACGCCAGTATCCTTGGACAGATAAATGGATAAAAAAAATGTAATATATGCATACAATGGACTATCACACAGCTTTCTGAAGGAAGGACAAGACAGGTGTGGTGGCGCACGGTGCTGTTATACCAGCTCTGGAAACTGGGGCAGGAGGATGGCCAGTTAAAAACTAGCCTCAGCAATTTAGCGAGGACCTGAGTAACTCAGTGAGATCCTGTCTCTAAACAAAATATAAAAAAGAGCTGAGGATGTGGCTCAGTGGTGAAGCACCCATGGGGTCAATCCCTGGCACACACACAAAAAAGGAAGGACATTTTGCCAGACACAGTGGTGCACGCCTGTAATCCCAGCAATTTGGGAGGCTGAGGCAGGAGGATGGCAAGTCTAAGGCCAGCCTCAGCAATTTAGTAAAACCCTGTCTCAAAAACAGAAATTAAAAAGGACCGGGGATGGAGCTCAGTGGCTGGGTTCAATACCCAGTACAAAGCAGAGGAGAGGAAGGTCATTTGATAAGTAGTCCAACATGGATGAACCTAGAGGTTTATTTTATAATAAAATAAATTTTATAATAAAATAAAACAGATACAAATGGACAAAAACTATAGGATTCCACTTATATGAGGTCTCTAGAGATGTCAAATTCCTAGAGACACAAAATTGAATTGTGGGTGCCAGGGCCTGGGGGTGGGGGAATTGGGAGTTAGTGTTTAAGGAGGATAATTTCAGACTGGGGAGATGAAAAAGTTTTGGAGGTGGGTGTACTGATGGTTTTGCAACAATGTGACTGTGTTTACCGCCCTTGAACTGCATTTCAAAATGATCATTTTTGTTCTATGTATTTCACCACAATTAAAAAAAAAAAAGTGTCAAGGTGAACAAATGAGATGTAAAACTGCAACTGTAGTAGACATGGCCCAGATAAACCAGTGTCTGCCTTTCCTCCCTTGGTCACAGTGAAGACTCTATTCCCTTTAGTTGAGTACCATCATATGGACTCTGGGCATTGGTGACATGTGACTCGGCACCGATCTGCCCTTGCCCTGTGATGGCTTTGCAATGAGGTGAACAACTTGTGAATTCTAATGACTTGGGTTTCACAAACCAGCTGTCCTGGAAAGTCAACCCAAGCTGCGCAGAAGACATGTAGGGGACAATGCATCTTTGTTTTACATGAAGCTGTTGAGATGTTGGGGATGTTTGTTACTGCAGCACAACCCATCCCACTGAATGGAAACAACAGCCTCCCAGGGGCAGGGGCAGATCTGGTACTCCTGGGGGCCCCAGGTTGGAGCTACAGGGAGCTATTACCTCTCCCTGTTCTCCTATGTTCCCGCCTGACTTCTGCAGGCACTTGAATCACTAATGGTGTATTAATCTGCTCCTGCTGCCATTAATAAAGTATCGCAGATTGGGTGGTGGAAACAATAGAAATTTGTCCTTTCAAGTTTTAGAGACTTGAAGTTTAAGATCAAGGTGTTTGGGTATGAGAGGAACTGGTTCCTCCTGAGGGCTGTAGGGGAGGAGCTGTCTTGCCCACTTTAGCTTGTAGATGGGGGTCTTTTGTCCATGTCTTTCCATATTATCTTCCCTCCGTATCTGCCTGTCTCCAAATGTCCCCATTTTTATAAAAAGACACCAATCATATTGGATTAGGGCTTACTCCACTACAGTATGACCTCATCTTAATTACAATGACCCTATTTCCAAAAAAGGTAACATTTTGAGGTACTGGGGGTTAGTAAGGTATGTAAGCATGAAGATTGGGGGGGCATCACTCAACCCATCAGACTGCCTACCAGAGGAAGGCGTTGGGACAAGTGGGCAGGTCTGGGCAGGGATGCCCAGGGACAGCTCAGACATTTCCAGCAGAAGGAATCAAGAGAGCAGGTCTCTCAGCAGGAGTGGCTCTTGAAGATTCTTCAGAGATTTCCTGTGGCCACAGAAGTTGGGTGTGCAAATGTGTGTGTGTGTGTGTGTGTGTGTGTTGGAGGGGGTGAGTTCTTGCCTCCTGCTCATCTCTAGGGCCAAGAGAGCAAGACATGAAGAGAAAGTGCCAGGACTCTGGACGGGGCTGTCGGTCTGACTTTGGGGTTTGTTTTTGACTTTGTGCTGACGGTGGAAATGCATTGATGTGGGTGGGGTGGGCAAGGAATGGAGGCAGGCAGGAAGCGGAGCTTTCAAAGCTGTAGCCATGGGAAATGTTTTTATTTTCTGCTTGAAAGAAAATGCCAAAGAAGGATAAAAGAAAAAAAAAAAAAAAGGAGGGAGGGAGGTAAAGAGAATGAACGTGTGTGTATGCTCACACAGGAGAGAAAGGGGGAGAGAGAGGAGGAATCTGGGAGCCCACTGGCCCAGCAGACCTGGGAAGGGCGAGACCCTGCCTTCCCCTCCTCTGACACGGAGCACCGGCCTGCAGGAGGGAGCTGGGCAGAGCCATGGCTGGCCTAATTGCTGCCACCCTTCCTGGGTGGCCTTAGGTTGCCCCAGTTCCCTGGGTCTCAGGGACCCCTTTGACAAGTGTGTCTAAGACAGGCACAGATGCTGGACCCAGAACGTGTGTGCAAGCGGCAGAGAGAGCAGCTAGACGAACACCCTGAGATTAGCGTGCTGGTGTGCAAAATCAGAAGGCCCCAAGGGAAGCGGGCACAGGTGTGCACACCTGTAATCCCAGTTACTTGGGAGGCTAAGGCAGGAGGATCCCAGGTTTGAGGTCAGCCTGGGCAACGTAGGTAGACCCTGTCGCAAGATAAACTTTAAAACGGCTGGGGTATAGTTCAGTGGTAGAGCACTTGCCTAACATGCAGACCATGGTCCTGCCGAACTCCAGAGGAATGTTGCCTGGGTTAGCCTGAGACCTCACCCCATCCCTACCTGCCCCAGGCCAAACCAGGGACTCCCTCTAATCTCTGACCTCTGTTCCTCCCCTCCCCCCACCAGGTTAGGGTAGGAGAAAATCCCCAGTCGCCAAGAGAGAGGACTGAAAGGAAGGACATTAATGGGTGGCAAGACAGGTTAGTACAGCTGGGTCCTTCACTTATTTAAGGTGCTGAGGGGCTGGGGCTGGGGCTGACTGGTAGAACTCAGCTTCAACACACATGAGCTGGGGGTTCCATGCCCAGCACCTCCGCTCACAGAAAAGGTGGGTGGGGAGATGCTGGGGTTTCACATGTCTCAGAAACCCTGCCTGGCTTGGTAGATGGTGTTTGCTGCCATTTTCCAGCTGTGACTGTCCCTTTTCCTTTTTGCCCCAAGAGTCCTTTCTGTTAAATGGATGGGGCAGTAACTAAATTACAGGGCAGGGGTGTGATGCCCCCGGGCATCCCAGGGAACTCTCAGAGACCGAGGAAACTGGGAGGGCTGGCTGGGGAAGGGGGGCAGGCAGTCCGGATTTGGAGGTACCACGTGGGTTAGGGAGGTGGGAGGCAAGGAGGGCCCCTGGGGGCCGGGCTGGCAGTGGAATTTGCTCCAGAACCCTTAGCATGCACGGGCCTGCTGGGGAGGTGCAGAAGCCCAAACAAAGCAGGGGCCAGGGGTGTGGGACTTCTGAGAGACCAGGCAGCCCCCTCCCGGGCACGGACTCCCCACCTAGGTGCAGTGTCTCTCCCCAAACACACGTGCTGCCAAGCCCTCCATTAGTCACCCTGGCACTGACATACATAAATCCCATTAGTCACACCCCACACAAACTCGCTGCGGAACACACCCAGTCACACCCAGACAAAGACCGAGGCCCCCTAAGACAGAGGCCCTGCATGTCCGTGGGGGCTCGTTCACCAGGGCCTGGTACAGTGCGGCGAAGCTCGGGCGCTGGACACATCCTTCCCAGAGAAGCCGATCCTGCCTTTCCGAACCCCCGCACACCGCCCCCAAATAATCACAGTGCCCCACCCCCACCCCAAACCGTCCCCATCCCCTCTGGGCACACATACCACAATAAACGCCCTTGGCCACCCCCTCTTCCGTCTCTGGGGTAGGGCTGACATTGGCCCCCTCCCCCATGCCTGTCCTCGGACGGGTCTGGCAGGAAACATTCCCCAAGGTCACCCGAGCTCTTCAGCAGGCGGCCCCAGGAGCTGATTTATTGGCGGTTTATTTGGAGAAACGCTATCGCTCTCAGATTCCGGGGGAAAAAACGCTCGCGGTGGACTTTAACCTTGGGCTGAAACCGCAGCGCTTTGTTTTCCGCGGCGCTTCCTGGGGCCTAGCAGGGGCGGCTCGGGCGGAATGTGGCTCGGCAGCCTCTCCGCTCCTAGGCTGCCGCCGGGGGCGAGGCTCAAATTCCTGTGCGCCCGGCCGGAAGCCCTCGGTCCCTCCGAAAGTGCTTCTAGAAATTCTAGGAAGAAGCCGAAGCTCCTTGGGTGAGGGCAATCTCGGAGCCAGGTTTCCAACCCCCGCCCCCCGGCCACCCCCCACTTGCCATCGCCTCTTGGGGACATGTCTCTGGCACCGTGAGGCTTTGGGGGGAGCACCAAGGAGGGGATGAATGCTTTTCCCTCCACGGTTGTCCCCGCCAAAAAGTCCCCAAAGCCTCTTCGGTGGTGGTCGGTCCCCATCGCGCAAGCGGCTTGCTCGGTTGATGTCGGGCACCAGTGGGAAGGCCTGTTCCTTGCCCCTAGGGCAGAAAAAAAAAAAAAAAAAAAAGATAAAACTCTGACGACATTAAACGTTATTGTTCGAAATGTACTCTCTGGGGCTGCCCCCCAGACTAGGATAGGAAGACCGTCGCCCCCGCCAGGCTGCCACCAGCGCAAACGACCGATTCCTGCTTTCTCCATGGTCTATTTGCACCAAGGTGGCGGGCCAAAAAAGGGGTATCCTCGGCAAGGAGCGGGTGGGATGGCGCGGGGTTGGGAACCCAAGGGTCTCCGGCACCGTGCCTGCAGTCATCCGGCTCAGCTCTTGCTCCCTCCAACCCCCAAAGGCCCCTCGAGCGCCCGCAGAGGGCTCCCGGGGCGCAAGACTAAGGCAGGGTTCGAGGAGGTGGGTAGTTGGCCGAGTAGAGAAGTCGGTCAGTCCTTGGCCCTGTCGTTGCTCAAGATGCAGGCGCGCGCACCCATCCTAGCGTAACCGAGCCTTCCTAGTAGGAAGTGTCGGGCCGGGGTGTCCCCACCCCAGCGATGATCGGCGAGGCCCGGGCCACGGGAACTCGTGGTGATGGATGGTGGCGGCACCGAGTGGGAAAGGCCGTTCCCTCTCTGGCGAATGGGGGAAATTCCTGGCTTGATTCCCTGCGCAGAGTTGGGGCCTCCAGGCCGTGACCAGGAGAGCAGGGCGCTTGGCTTGGCCCGGAATACCCGCGTATAACCAGCAGGAAGCAGGGCCGGCGCGGAGATTTATGGCAGCAGCCGGCCTGCGGCGCACCGAACGTGTTTCAGTCCTTTCTGAGCCAGACAGTGGAGTGGAAGACCCGACCCGGGCCATAGGAAGAGGCCAGGGTCGGAGGCGGGGCCGAGAGGAGTCTGAATCCGCTTCAGCCAGGCCTGGCGCAAAGGCCCCTGCTTTGCCCGCCGTACGCCCGGGTCTTGGCTGCAGCAGGATGCTAGTGTCGCGTCCCTGGTCTTCCGGGCGGTCCGAGCACCTCTCGGTCAGGCGCCGAGCCATGCTGGGCCAGTCTCAGCCATAGACCGCGAGCATGGCTGTCCCGGGTGCGGCCTCTCCGGGTTTTAGCGGCGCCCGGGCTGGGAGCTTCCCAGTTGCCGAATGTAGGACTTGTGGAAACTCCTGCCGAAGAGACCGTGCCTTGGCCTCCCGGGCCAGCAGCCGAAGCCGGCGATCATTGGGGCCCCTTTCGTTATAAGACCGATAGTCTGGGGGCTCAGACCTTCCCTACTCCCCGGGAAAGGCGGTTCAGGTCCAAGGGTGGGGCAGCTTGGGTGTCCGCGTTTTGGAAAGGATCCGGGCTTTTTTTGGAGGGAGTAGAGAGAACGTGTCCATGCGGTCTGCAACACCAAGGAGCTAGAAGAGCCATGTTCAACTTTGCATTGGGCAGAGTTGGGAGGCGCGGGCTCCCCGGAGTCGGACCTGCCCGCTGCTGGCCCCAGTGCGGGGCCGACTTGTGCCTACAAAGACCGCAGGGGAGACAGCGGGCTCAAGGTTGGCCTGTCCTTTGGCTTTACAACAAAGGGGGAGAGTTTTGTTAGTCGGAAAGCGTCCTGGGAACCGAAGCCGTAGTAGGCGACCTGGGAATACACAAAAGGCCTTGGTCTGGGCGGCCAGCCCGGGCCATGGATAACCGCGCTGGGCCAGGCAGAGGCTCTCCTGGGTGGGTTCTCCCGGAATTGCGGTTTGGGGCTGCGTGGAGTCCCCTCACCCCGACCGATTTTCCGCCCAGTCAGTACAAAACACACACACACACCCACTGCGTCAACACAGTTTTTGGCCACCGATCCCGCGGGTAAACAAGCGAGAGGGGTTGGGGGTGGGGCGTGGAAGATGGCGGCTGGACCTGTGGCCTGTGCTGTGGCCACCCGCTCCGCGCGCGCCCGTTTTTCACGCTTAAATGTGGTCCACCAGGGCGGGGAGTGTATTTTCCCAGACCCAGAGGTCCGGCTAGGGTTGCAACAGAGGCTCCCCTGTGATGGAGTGGGTCTCCGAAGGGGCTAAACCTGCAGCCTCCACTCCTCTTGGGATCGGTCCCACGCCCCAAGATGGCTCCCGGCAGCTGTTTACTCAGCGGCTCCAGGGCACCAGGGCACAGGGCCGAAGAGGGGGCAAAGACCAGGGCGCAAAGACCAAGGCGCGCTCTAGTTAGTTCCAGCGCGCCCCACTAGCCAGGCAGCCCCGGAGGAGCGGCGCGCGCAGAAGTCCTGTGCGTCCAGCCCGGCGGCCGGGACCCCGGAGCGGTCGCGACCCCAGGCCCCGCGCCTGGTGGCTAAAGGGCCGCGTGGCAGCTCGCGAGGGTGAAAGCGTGTATGGGGAGGGCGGCGCAAGGGGCTGGGGCGCACACATTCCAGCGGGGAGGGGGGCTCTTCTGTCCTGAATCGGGCCCTAATGAAATGCCGGCTCGGTTCGCCAAGCCGACGAGGCGCACACTTGAAAAATGCAAACGCCATTGGCAAATCCAGGGCAAACAGGCAGAATTTTTATTAGCAACTAAATGATTTATGGCACACATACCCCGCCGTCACAATTACGGCGTCTTGGAGCATCCAGGGGTGAAAACATTAAACATTTATAAAAATAGGCCTTTGTTTTTTTCCAGCCCGCAAGTCTTTTGTATTATTCCCCACCCCAACTCTCAAGATACATATTTTTTCTTGAGCTATATTAAAATAAAACCGTTCCAGATCCCGGGCGGGCTAAGGGGGTGGGGGATTCAGGGCCTGTACTCTAATATTGAAGGGCGATGGGGGCGGGGGAAGCGATGGGGACTCGGGCGTGGGAGGGCTTACTAGGAACCCACAAAGGCCTGTGGATAAGACTCAAGGGCGCTCGGCGCCCCCACACACGGCCCCTTCCCTTGCCCTGGCTTCCAGCAGTCCCGCGCAGCTCAGCAGCATTTATTTTATTTCTGCAGTCGCCCCCCTCCCCTAAGGCACACAGACACAATACCTCCTTTCTCTAACCCCCCTCTCCTTTCGGTCTTTGCTCCTGGCCGTCCTGGGGCTGCACCGGGCGTCTCCCGCCGCCCCGGCTGCCACTGAGACCCGCGCGCCCAGCTCCAAGCGCGGACACCGCCGCTCCTTCCCCTTGGCTCCGGCTATTTTCGTTCCTTTCTCTCTTCACTCCTCCCTCCTCCCCCGCGGAGCTCCAGCTTCCAAAAGAGGGCAGCCTAGAAACCAGCGCAGGAGGATCCAAGAAGGGCAACTTGAAACTGCCCTCCTGAGGCCGAACTTTTTTCCTCAAATTTATCCTGGAATTAAATTAGACACCCCCAGTTCGCTCTCGAACCCTTCCCCCTTTTTTCTAAAAGTGGAGAAAAGAAAATAGAACGAATGGGCGCTAACTAGCTCATTTCCCCCCCTGCAGAAAAGTTGCCTTAAAAATGGATTAAAAAAAAGTAGGAGCGATGCGAAAACGCTGAGTCCGCAGCGCGGGGCGAAAGAGCGGGCTTCTCTTGTTTTAATTAAAATCCTATCACCACGGTTGCTCTCCGAGGCAGGATCAGCAGGATTTCTGCCCCTTCAAGCTTCCTTTCGAGGGTACGTAATGCCTAGCTGGACTCGGGTGCCTGCCGGGGCTGCGGAGAGGGTGCGGGGCCCCTAGGACTCTCCCTCCCGCGGGGTCCGCATTCCCTGCGCCTCTAGCCAGGTAGGTCTGCTGCGGGCAGCTCCCGGCTACTCAACCCAGAAAGGATTTTGCTGAAAGCGCAAAATAAAGTACAAAGTCTGGGGGATTGGGGCTCCCCTCCCCCTCTGGCCGCCGTGGCCAGCCAAGCACTTTTGGGCTTGGCTGCTGCTTCCTCTGAGCTCAACAGATTTTTTTTTTCCCGGTCTCGCCCTCCCTGGAGGGGGCGCGGCGGATGGAAGGCGAGAGAGGCCCCCAGCCAAGAGGTTTTTAATATTACACTTTAATAGGTTTCAGAAGGCCCCGTGGAGAAATGCTAATAGGCTGAAATGTCAGAATCGAGAGGGATTCAGCTCGCGCTCAGCCGATCTAATCCTTTTTTCTGCTCTGATTTTTTTTTGCGGGGGGAAGGAGGAGGGGACCGCCCACGCCAAGAGGGGCTTTGGGGAGGGGCGCGCGGTGCAGAAGCGCCGCAGCCCCACCGGGGCCGAGAAGGGGGCGCGCCCCGACCCGCGCGCGTTTCTATAGGAACCCCTTTTAGGAGATTAGACTCACCCGCTGCCCGCCGCCGCGGCCTCTCCAAAATATTAATCAGTAACCATCTGACACTGCTTTTCAGGGAGGGACCCGCAGGCCGGGACAAGGAAAACGGCCTTCTCGCCTGCCCATCCCACCCGACCGCGCTCCTGGGGGAGAGGGAATGAATCGCTGCTTTGTTTTAAAAGGAAGGAGGAAAAAAAAAAAAAAAAAAGAAAAAAAGGAAAAAGCAGCCCTTGTCTGTTTTGGCGTCTCCACCGCGCGTTGTAGAGGCGCACCCAGGGGAGGTGGGGGGCCAGGGCGTGGGCACTGGGTGCAGTCCGCCGGGCCCCAGGCCCTTCCCGGCTCGCTCGGCTTGTCACCTCCTCCTGCGAGCAGGAAGCTGACAGCCGGCCCATTAAACCGCGCCTTGCAAAGCCCTGGATTGCGGCGACAACCATCTTCCTCTATTTTGATCACTCAGCCCAGACGCTGGAGGAGGGGGGAGGAAAAGGGAGGAGAAGAAGAAGGGGGGGGCCCGAGCTGGTGGAGGGGGAGGGCTGCCTAGAAACGGCCCGGAAAAATTCTCACCACCAGTTTTGATCATTCAGCCCCGCCGAGGGGAGCCTGGAAACTGCTGGAGCCCCGAGGTCCGTAATTGGTTTTATAGGAATGGCTGAGGGCCAAGGTGTTTACATGCGCGTGATGGGCGGCGCGCGCGGCCAATGCACGGCGGCCGGGGGCTGGCCCTGGGGGGGGGGCGGGCGCCGGGGAACAATGCGTGTTTCTTCGCCTGCGAGGGCTCCCCTCCCCCACCCCGCCACCCCCCCGCTTTTTTTTTTTTTTTTTTTTTTTTAGATCCAGCGAGAGGAACTTGAAAGGGGGGTTGTGTAATGTACCTTTTCCAATCCCGGGCTGTATATGGAGATTTGGGATTCTTTAAACCGGCGCTACCTGGATTTTATTAAAAAGCGGGGAGCTCGGCGGGAGGAAAGCTGGCTTTTCCGGGGGCTGCGGGAGCCGGGCCGCGGGAGGGCGGAGGAGTTGGCGCGCCGAGCGCTCGGCCCGGGGAGCGGTTTTCTACCAAAAAAAGGAAAGGCGGGCAAAAAGTGTGAGGCGGCTGCGGGTGGCGGAGGGGAGCGGCGGCCGCGGGATGGCGGGCAGCACCGGCGCCTAGCTGCGCCGAGAGTCGCGGCTGCTACCGGAGTCGCTGTCGCTGGAGCCCGGAGCCCGGAGCCCTGCCGCGCCAGGTACGCCGCTGGTCCTCCTGCTGCCCGGGCCGGGCGCGAGGGTCTCCAAACTTTGCAGTTCGCACCCCACCACCCCGTCCCGCCTGCCTCTTGGGGTGTGCGGGGGGTCCCCGAAACTATCCGGCTCTGGGGAACGAAATCGGGGGCCAGGGACTGAGGGAAAAGGGAGCCCTGGGAAGGAGGGGGCGGACTGCTGTTCCTTGGGCGCCCATCGGAGCCCCCAGTCCGCTACAGCCTGCACCACACGGCCGAGGGGCGTCGGTTCCCGGCAGGCGGCAGAGGCGGGGGAGCCGGGGACGCCGAGACGTTTTCGATTATAGGCTGTTTTTAATTAAAAGCCGGAATTCAGCCATTTTAACTGCATTTAAGAGGGGGAGACAAGTAGGGAAAGCGCAGCGGAGCCTGCGGTTGTCCACTCCAGCTTCTTTACCATTGCCTGGGTGTTCCGGGGGGCTTCACCCCGACTCCCTCAAGCCGGGGCGCCCTGGGCATGCTCCGAGAAGCTGGCTTCCCATATAACAATTTTTTAAAATCACGGGAAGCTCATCGCCTTCTTGAGACTTGAATCCTCGGATGTGACGATCTTAGATTTTTCCTAAGTAAACGCTGATCTGGTAACCAGAGCCTGATGCGAGGGAGCGAGGGGGTGTTTGTAACCCAAACCACGTTAAAATAGCCACCCTTAACAAAGTGGAGCAGGAGGCCGGGGGTCTGCTACGAAGGGGGTCTGCGGCTCGAGGGTCTGGGCGCGGAGTTGGGGCCCGGGGCTGGTACCCGCGAGCGGGCGGCTTTGGCGCGATCCGCGGCTCAAGAGAGCCCCGGCCTCCCGGAATCGGGAAGCTGAGCTGCCGCGGGCGGGCAGAGGGACAGCGAGGGAAGGGTGGGCTCCAAGATCCCCTCCCGCCCCCGCGGGAATCGGCAAACGACAAATCTTTTAAACAAACAGCTTGAAACTGGAACTGCAGGGGGATTTACCCAACGCTGGGGGAGGCGCCCCCCAGCCTGCCCGCGCTGCGAAGGTTTTCTTTTCTTTGTAGATTATTTTTGGGGGTAGGGAAAGCTGGGGTAGGAGCGAGGTCCTTGATCCCCTTCTTTCCCCTCTGACGCCCCCAATTCCCCTGTGCCAGGCCAAGTCCTCGGGCCACAGGATTCCCAGGCTGAGGCGTTGGAAAATGAAACCAAAGCTTGTTTTGAAGGATTCTTTCCAGTCCTTAGGCGAGAATGCCACGTCTCGGGTCCTCGTACTCAGACTCTGCGACTCACGGTGACTGGACGGGGGCGGCGGGCCTCCTTAGAAATAATAAACCCGCTTTGCACCCTCCCTCCCGAAACAACAACAACAAAAAGCTCCAAACCAAACACTCCTTTGGTGGCTCTCAGGGCGAGCTCAGGAAAATCAAACTCAGAAAAGGGAGGCGAGGGCCCCAAAAGGTTAAATATTAAACTTTCCGGATTAGATAGTGACTTAGTGTTCAGGGAGACATTTCGAGCCGCTCATGAAAAGGTTTCACAGTTTTAAACCTCGAAGCATGTGACGCCCGGGAATAAAACACTTCAGAGGTTTGTATTTACGCTGTCCGGGTGCGGCCGGCAGAGTGGCCTTTCCTAGTTTCGGGAGGACCGGGCGGCTGCCGTGGCAGAGTCGGGGCTGGGGCACAGTGCTCCACCGGTCACTTTTCTGAGCCAGATCCCCGGAGCCTGAAGTCGCCGGGGGACGGAGCATGGAGTTTTACTTTTCGTGGAAAAGGGGCTACTCCCGATTTTATTTTTGGCCACCATATCGGCAGCCCTAGACCCCGAAGGGCGAGGCGACTTTCTGAAACTTTTTCTTTTTCTTTTTCTTCCTCCTCCCCCTTGTCTTCCGCGGCCCGTCTCCTTTCCCTGCCAAGACGCCGTGTGTTTGGTCTCGCGCAGCTCTGCCTGGCTGTCCAGAGGGGCCTCGCCGCCGGTCGTCTGTGCGCCTCGGGCCGCGGGCCCGCCTCCGAGCGCAAGCCCCGCTGGCCGCCGCCATGCATGCCGCGGAGCCCCCGCCACCCGAGGACTCTGGGACTACATCGAGGCCGAACTTTTAGATCCCACTGAGCAAGGCCGGCGGGCCAGGTGGGAGACTGGCCGCGGCACTCCCGCGGAGGATGGATGGCCGAGACTTCGGGCCCCAGCGGTCCGTGCACGGCCCCCCGCCACCGCTACTGTCCGGCTTGGGCATGGACAGCCACCGCGTGGGTGCGGCCACTGCCGGACGCTTGCCCGCCTCTGGCTTGCCCGGCCCGCTGCCGCCCGGGAAATACATGGCCGGCCTCAACCTCCACCCGCACCCGGGTAAGTGTCCTGTGCAGCGCCTGCCCTTCCTGCCTGCCTGGGATCCTGGGGAGGGAGGCCTGGGAAGATCTACATGGCCTGTTGGGCGCCTCTCAGCCGGTCCATCGGTACTGGCGGGCTCGGGCTCAGCTCTCAATACCGGGAAATCCCTGGGCCTGGGGCAAGGCCAGTCCCGAGGCCCCGACCAAGAGCTGTTCGGCTGCGGTCTCCTGCGTGCCCGAGCCGCTCGAGATCCAGGCGTCTGCCGAAATTGGAGCCACCAGGGGCCATGCCAATCCCCGGGCCCCTGAGGCACTAGCCTGGGCTGGAGTTTGCGAAATCTGGGCGAGGAAAGAACAAGTCAGCCCCCACGCCCCATGAGACACCCGCTCCCCGAACTCGGATCTTTTTTCTTGGCAAACGAACGCCTTTCCCGGTGCCCGTGGGCCCAGAGTTCTGTCTGCAACTCCACCAGTGCGGAGCCGGGACCCGGGAGATGCACGGGGAAGTGGGTGACGGTGAACCCAGTTCTGGGATCCCTGTTTCCTGTGGGTTTCCGTGGGTCCCTCTTCTACCGGTGGGAGGGAGCGACCCTGCGCCCAAGGGCTCGCCGCGCGCGGTAGGGACGCCAAACCCTGCAGCTGCCTTTCCGAACCTTGGGGAAAGAGGTGGCGCGGGTAGTAGATCCGCGCGGGGCCTGGGCATCGGAGGGGGTACCAGGGATCCAAAAGGGAACCGTGGAGGAGTTATCCAAGAAGGCCCTGCTGGTTCCACCTTTTCCTGAGAGGGACTCTTGGGGCGCGGCGGAGACCGCACTGGGCGGGCGCCGGGCAGGGAGAAAGCAGCTTGCTGAGCCGGGCGTCGGTCGCGATGGGAAATGTGACGCGGGGCCGAAGACTGGCCCAGCCTCCGGGGGAGACAGGTCCAAACTGCCCCGCTGTTTTCTGTGCGTGATGTTAAGGAAAAAAAAGTCCACCTCTTCTTCTTCTTCTTCAAACTGAAGTTTAGAACTTTTACGATTTCCCAGGGAACTCCTGACGCTCCTCTAGTCTTTGGTTTCTTGGAGGAGACACCTCACCCCCCCGCCCCCGCCCGCCCACCCGTCTGCGCTCACCGATTTTGCCTCTCTCTTTGATTTTTCTCCTGGAACTTTTCTGGAGCCGGAGTAGCAGGGGCTCGGCGGGACAAAGGGCCTTTGTGAAGCCTCCTGCGGGGGAGGGGCGTGCGGAGATCCCCGCTGTCGGGGCGCAAGGACCGGGTCGCTGCTCCCCTCATCCCACCGCAGTGCGCCGTGTGCCCCTCCCGGGGCAGCGACAAGGGCCAGGGTTTTTTTTTGAGTAGTGAGCTATGGCAGAGCGAGGGGTGCTGGGCACCCCCGAGACAGGAATGGGGGTGGCCTTCGGTTATACAGGCCATCTGGACCTGTGTGCGCCGGGCAAAACCATGTTGCGTGTGTAAGTTTGCCTGTTTTTTCCACTCCTCGGATCACACAGTCGGTCCCGGGGTGCTGACACGCCCCACGAGCTGGGAATGAGATCTCGGGTCTCCCTGACTGGCCCGGCTTTTGCTGGCAGTGCGGGTCGCGGGAGATCTGGCTGGGACCTGGTGGAGGCAGTGTCCTCAAGAGAGTAGTGTAGTAGTCACTACTCCGGGAGCGCCTTCTGCTTGCACTGTTCTACTGCCGCGCCTGACCTGCCCACCGCAGTCCTACCACCAAACGCTCACTTGGTGGATGAGGAGGCCAAGGTGAGGACTAGCTGAGGAAGTCCAGCTGGAGGTGACCACAGAGTCCTTCGTCATGGCCTCCTGCCCTGGAAACTGCTTGACTTTTGCAGGCTTGGCAGCTGAGGTCGTGAGGAACCCGTGGGAAGGCCACCCCCATCATTGAGGCCTTGCTCATCTTGGAGGGAAAAGCAGGAGCTGGTGCCCCACATCCCCAAGGTTAGCAGTGGCAGGGACGTTTGAACCCCAGGCCAAAGCCCAGAGCTGAGCCCATACTAATCCCATTAGCCAAGAGGTGGGAGTGTATTGTACCCCCATTCACTGCTTGGGGTGGAGCCCGATTGGAAATTCCTCGGCCCAGTGCTCTCCCTCCCCTTTTCCCCTGTGGGGTGCAGGTGCTAAATTTTCTCCTCCCCAGCACACCACCTTCTCTTCTTTGGCTTTCAGCTCCTTAGGTTTTGCCAACCTTATCAGCCCCATCTTTATTTGTTTATTTTTGTACAAAAAGCCCGGAGAAGCTGAGTGATTTGCCCGGGTCACACAGCGAGGGAGAGACTCTGCTGGTTCCCATGGGGAGTTTGGTGGAGGGGCAGCGGCCTGCACCCAGGAGTGCCTTCTGGGTTACCAGGAACCTCTGGCTGCAGGAATTGCTTTAAGCAGTGTGGATCTGGCTAAGGGAATGGGTCCCTTCCTAAGAGGTAAAGGCAAGAATGAATGGGGTTTGGATCAAAGCAAGGTGGCATTTTCCTTTTCTATAACCTTGAGTATTGATACAGTTTGAGCAGTAAATATTCACAGCCTGGTCAGTGACATGGATAAGTAAGTGACAAGCACCTGGTGGGCTGGGCTCTTTGCTCTGGGGTTGGGAGGCAGGTCACTGAGTCCTCATGCATTGCAATTAAAGAGCCATTAGCAGGATTTTGTACTTCAGTTATTTATTCTCCCTGCCTCCACACCCTGGGCTGAATGGGGGGTGGAACTCAAGGATCAGGATGGGGAGGCCCTGCACTTTGGCCTGGTCAGTGGACAATAGGGGGCCATGGGCCTTCTGCAGGGTTCGTCAGCTCCATCTCTGGAATTCAACCTGTCAGCCTACTGGGATTGATTTGGAAAGATTAATCAGGACTGGCTGGTGGAGTGATGGCATCCTGAAGATAAGGGAGATTGGCTGAGCTCTTCCTTCTCTGGTCAGAGGCAGCAAGGGAGGCCTGGGGAAGGTTCTGGAAAATGGAAGGGCCTCTTGAGACCCCCGGCTCTTGCTGCCTCCTAGTTCTTTAGCTCCCAAACCCAGAGCTTTCTTCATTCCTCACTTGTTCATTTACTTAGCAAATAAATTCCAAGTGCTTCCTGTGTGCCAGGCTCTGCTTGGAACCTAGCACGCGGTAGTGAACCAAACAGAAGTCTTTGCCCTTCTTGGAGTGGACATTCTAGGGTGGGGGCCAGGCAATAAACACACAAATCATTGGAGGAAATAATTCTAAATAGGGACACAGGCCACAAAGAAAATAAAATGCCGCTGGTCTGCTCGGCCCAAGGGTGAGGGGCAGGGTCAGAGGGCCTGACCTGGGTGATGGAGGGAGCGATCCTTTTTGTGTGTGTGAAGAGCTGAAGAGTTCCATGAAGGGGACAGAATGCAGAAGCAGAAAGCTTGGCCCGCGAGCGTGGTTGGGAGCCGTCAGAAGACAAGATGGGGGAGGTGGATCCTGCCTGTCCCTGAAGGCCACTAATGAGGTCTTGGAATTTTAAACTGTAGGAATGAGGAGGGACTCAAATGGAGGGACATTTTACAGAACTGGCCTGTACTTTTAACAAATGTCAATGGTATGCAAGACAAAGGAAGGCTCCGAACTGCTCCTGATTAAAAGACTTAAAAAAAGAAAATTGTGAGAGCTAAAAGCAGTTTACCACCCTGAATTGGATCTTGGATCAGGGAAGTAATTGCTGTAAAGAAGATCATGGGGGCAATTGACGAAATTGGAGTATGGACTGTAGATTAACCGATAGCATCGAATCAATATGTTCCATGAAGTTGATAACTGCCCTGGTTGTGTAAGAGAGCGTCCTTGTTCTTAGGGAATAAGAATGCAGAATCATTTAGGGGCAAGGGACGCCATACCTACACCTTACTCATTAGTTCAAGAGCAAAAAATATCACTTAGATACATGTGTGCGGATATGGGGGAGGATACATCAAATAACAGAATGAGAAACAAGTTCACAGTTGTTGGATCTGGTGAAGGTCATATGGTAGTTCATTGTACTATCTCAAACTTTTCTCTGAATTTGAAATTATTCCAAAATAAGCATTTAAAAAAATTAAGCTGGCTGCCGGCCAGATACTGATAGACAAGGAGAGAAGTGGGGTGACTAGTTCGAGGCGAGGAGACTGCGGATGAGGGTAACCAGGGAGGGAAGCTGGAGATGGCGAGGGGTCTGGTGTTCTGTGGAGGTGGGGCTGCTTCTCAGACTCTGGAGGGCATGGAACAGGAAGGACAGCCCCTGGATTTTGGTCAGAGCAGCTCGTGGGAGGGATGGGAGGGACGGTTTGGGGAGGGGGTGGGGTGGGCCATTCCTTGGAATATGGCTGGTTCGGGATGCTTTTGTCTCTCTTAGATTAGTCTGCATTCGAACCTGATTTTACTCCCACCCTGTCACATAGCCCTCCACCCAGACTCTGTCCTTGTCATTGGGGGCACCCAGCCCAGCTATTAAGGGAACCCATAAGAGCTTCCCAGGGCCTGTTAGGGCCCTGGCCAATAGTCAGTCAGGATCAGGGTCCTTTTATTCTTTTTCTTTTTTTTTTTTTTTTTTTGCAAGTACTGGGGTTGGAACTCAGGCCTTGCCCCTGCTCTGCCATGGAACTACACCCCTAGCCCCAGGGCCAGGGTCCTTCATGACACCTGCTGCCTGCAGAGGTCTGGCATCTGACTTTGGAGGAAGAAAGGCCATCAGATTGGCAGCCACTAAACCTCCTGGCCACCTGTCCCAGTCCATGAATGTACCTACCATTAAACCTGAGGTTCCTCATGTGCTAATGAAAGTGACCAACCTCTTAGCTCAGGGGAAAAACCCAGAAAACAAAAACCCGACTCATACACCCTCACTAACAATTTTACATGTTTCTGAGCATGAGCCTGCTGATGCTCCTAACCTGCAATCCCTGATAATAAACTGCTTCATCAGAAGGCAGGCTGGCCTAGGGTCTGAGGTTTATGTCTTGCTCTTCTACTTAGTGGGCATCTGAGGACTCTTGTCAGCCTCAATTTTCTCATCTATAAAGTGGGTCCATCAGTTGTAATGAATTTGTTTGGTCGTTGTGAAGTTGGAATGAGCAAGCTCAGGCCAGGTACCTAGCCCAGGTATGGCCCTCTGCAAAAGTTACAGTAAAAGTGATGGCTGTAATTACAGTGATCATTAGCAGATGATTCACAAATCCCTCAGGCTAGTCCAGACCTCTCTGAGAGGCTCTGGAATTGCCCCGGAACCCTCTCTGGCTGGAGTTCAGACCTTGGACACAAAGATTCCAAACTGAACTCACCTTTTTTTTTTTTTTTTTTTTTTTTTACTTCTTTCTTTTCTGGTGCTGGGAATGGAACTCACAGCCTCACACAAACCAAGCATGGGCTTTATCACTGACCAACACCCCACTCCTCATCCTTTTTATTTTGTATGTCTCCCCTTTTTGTAAAATAACTGTACTCTCAAATGCTCCAATATTGAGTGTTTGGTTCACTAAAGTTTTACCAAATGGACACAACCCTGCAACCACCAGCCAGCGCAGGACATTTCCAGTCCTCCTAGCCGACTCCCCTGTGTTCCCTCTGGCTTACCACCTGTCCCCAACCCCAACATCATTCTTATTTCCATTACTGTAGATTAGTTTCGCCTATTCTGGAACTTTCTATAAATGGAATGATGCAGCTTGATCTCTTTTTTATTTCTGTTTTCCCTTGATATTTATATTTGTGGGGTTCATCCACATTGTGGTGTATAGCAGGAATTTGTAGTTGGCTCATTGCTGTTTAGTATTCCGCTCTATGAGCATAGCCCAATTTATCCAATCCCCTGTTGATGGACATTCAGGTTATTTCCAGTGTTTTCTATGAGTAATGCTGCTATTAACATGTCTTCGGGGGCGCATATGTACACATTTTTTTGGATATATACCTAGGAGCTGAGCTGCAGGGACACGGGCATACCCGGGCCCAGCTGTAGCGGCTATGGCTTTCCAGGGGTTGAACATTTGACATTCTTGGCAACTGTGTGTGAGTTTCAGTGGCTCTGTGTCTTTACCAATCCAAGATATTGTCACTTCCTTTAAGTCCTGTCCATACCAGTGTGCAGGTATTAGAATCTAATTTGTGCATTTAAAAAACTTGCATTTTTAAAAAAAAAAACTTCATCAAGGAATGTTTTGCATATAGGAAAATTCACTCAAGTCCTGCTTTGTGTTTAACATTACATTTTATTTTTTTAAAAGGAAAATGCCTTTATTGAATGTTAATTAATAGGAATCTATTTCTCAGAGTATACCTTTATCTATTTTTACATGGTGCTGAGGATGGAACCCAGTATCTCATGCATACTAGGCAGGCGTTCTAGCACTGAGCCACAACACCAGCCCCTGCACATTACACTTTAAAATAAAAGTTATACATCATTTAAAAAGTCAAATAGTGTTGGAAGGGTTATAAAGAAAATGAGCAGGCCCCGTCTCCTCTCTTCACTGGTCATTTCTTCTTTTAACTCGTTTTTTGCTGTCTCATCCATATTTCTGAGTAATTACGTCTACTATGAGTTATTTTTCATTTTTTGAGATTCTGTATTGTACTGGGGAAGAAGGAGGCTTTTGCATAGATTGCCAGACTGGATCCTGATTCTCCCGTATATTGTATGAGATCAGTTTCTTTGCCTCTGTGTCCCTTGGTTTTCTTGCTTGTAAAATGGGCAATAATAGCATAGTCCATGAGATTGTTCCGAGGGTTAAATAGTTACTGCACGTAAACCATTTAGAACTGTATTGGCATATGATTAATATTCATTTTTTTTTTGGTACTAGAGAAGAAACCTATGGGTGCTTAATCACTGAGCCACATCCCCAGCCTTTTTTGTTTTTATTTAGAGACAGGGTCTCACTAAGTTGCTGAGGCTGGCTTTGAACTCGCATTCCTCCTGCCTCAGCCTCCTGAGACATTGGGATTACAGATATGTGCCACCATACCTGGCCCATTATGATAATTATTTTTGTTACCCCTCTATCATTTCTACTGTACCATGCTCCCAATATTTGTGAAATATGGTTGTTTAAATCAGTTTTATTGTTATGGCTTTGTAAATATTGTTCACATGTGAGCCAAGTTGTGTAATAAGATTAATTTCCCTTTTCTTCTGGAGTTATTAATTGCTTCTTTTAAAAAAAATTGTTGGGGCTGGGGATGTGACTCAGTGGTAAAGTATTTGCCTGGCATGCGTGAGGCCCTGAGTTCCATTCTCACCATTGCAAGATAAATAAATAGAAATTTGCCAGATGTGAGCAATTCAGTCACAAGTCAACAACTTCGTGAGGCCCTAAGCAACTCAGTGAGACCCTGTCTCAAAATATAATATAAAAAGAGCTGGGGATGTAGTTCCTGGGTTCAATGCCTGGTATCCCCCCAAAAAAAAAAATTGTTGGGATTTTTTTTTTTTTTTTTTAGAGTCTCTGGCTTTTAATCTCTTGATATATTTTACGTTTGGTCATATTTATTGGATTACTGCCCCTTTCTTTTCTTGGAGATGTCCTTTCTGAATTTTCCATCTACATGTCTGGTTGCTTGGTTCTGGGCCTATGGTAGAAACCATCCTCTTTCAGACTCTGCTTTGCCACCATGTTGGATTCATTGTTTCCTGATTCCCACGCCTTCCACTTCCTGTTTTACTTCCTGGTTTCCATAGCGCACATTCTGCAGTAGCTTTTCTGTGAAAGAGAACATGGAAAGCCACTCTTCCATGGCTTCGCGTGCCTGAAAAATGCCTTGATTCCACCTCCACCCACGTCTTGGAAATAATTCCCCCTGAGGATTTTGAAGGAACATCCCAACAGGACGGACCTTCCACATTCCAGCGCTACTTTGAAGGACTGTCACCGTTTTCTTTGTTGTTGTTTTGGATGCTGGGGATGGAGCCTAGGGCCATTTCGATTCTTGATCTTTTTACGTGAACCACTTTTTCTTCTTTTCCAAATGCTTAACACCTTTCAGAATCACATAGTAGTGAAGAGCAAAGACTTTCTGAAATTCCTAATATGTGCTTCCTGGTATGTGGCTTGTACGTTTTACCTAACTGAGCCTTGGCTCTCTCTTGATGGTTGTGTGATGACTACATGAGTTTGTATCCCTGGAATTGCCGAGCACAAAGTAAGCCTCACCGTTACTATTACTGCTTTTCTTTGTCTCACTGTCGTTTTGAAGTTTCAGGTGGAGGTGCTGTGCTGGGGGTCCTTTTGCATTTGCTGTGTTGGGTGCTATAATGGCCACATCAATCGGGAATTTTTTTTTTTTTAATACTGAGGATTGACCCCCAGGGGTGCTCTACCACTGAGCTACATCCCCAGCCTTTTTTATTTTTATTTTGGGATGGGTCTCACTAAGTTGCTGAGGTTGGCCTCAAACTTAGAATTCTCCTATTTCAGCCTCCTGAGTCACAGGGATTACAGGTGAGTGCCACAGCACCCATCTTGAAATTTTGTGTGTGTGTGTGTGTGTGTGTGTGTGTGTGTGTGTACTAGGGATTGAACTCAGGGGCACTCGACCACCGAGCCACATCCGCAGTGCTATTTTGCATTTTATTTAGAGACTGGGTCTCAGTGAGTTGCTTAGTGCTTTGGCTTTTGCTGAGGCTGGCTTTGAACTTGCCATCCTCCTTCCTCAGCCTCCTGAGCCGCTGGGCTTACAGGCATGCGCCACTATGCCCGGCTTGAAATTTTTTTTGTATCATTATTTTTATTAGGAGTTTATAATTGTCACCTTTTTTTTTTGCCGTTCTCTAGTACTATGAGGTAGATATCCTGGATCACCTGGACCAATCATTGAATGTTCTGTTTCGTCTGCTTTTTAGATGTCTTCTACAATGTCTTCTAGCTCTTCAATTTAATTTTTTAATTTGGCGATCATATTTTTAATTTCTAAAAGCATTCATAATCTAGGTGTGCTTATTTTTCTTTCTTTCCTTCCCTTCCCCTCCCCTCCCTTCCTCTCTCCTCCTCTCTTCTTCCGTTCTGCTGGGGTTAGAATCCAGGGTCTCATGCATACGTATCATGCATTCTGCCACTTGTTAGAAATACCTCGGTGCCACAAGAAACCAAACATGTACTTGGACATGGGCTGGCAAGGCAAAAATTATTCTTCAGCAGAAGGATGTGCCCCAGAGGGAATCCAGGGGGCAAGCATACCTGGGCAGGCAGTCTGCCTATTCTTATCCCCAGTGCTGTGCTCCCCTTTGCCCTGATTGGAGGAGCTGGGGTACAATCTACCCAGTTAGCTAATTTTAAAATTGGGGTGGGCAAAGGGAAGGACGTAATTAAAATGGCTACAATTAGATCCAATTAAAGCCAAATACTATATTCTGAAAATGGACCACCAGACTTTAATTTTTCACACACTGAATTATATCACCAACCCTCTTTTTTTTTTAAATAATATCCTGTTCTTGTTTCATGGATACATTAATTCTCACCACTTGAATGGTATTAATTTTACTTTTTCCTGGAGTTTTCTCATGACTTGTGTTTCCTCCAAGTCTCTTCCCTTTTTTTTTTTAAAGAATATTTTTTTAAGTTGTCGATGAACCTTTATTTTATTTATTTGTATGTGGTGCTCAGAATCAAACTTAGTGCCTTACCCATGCTAGGAAGTGCTCTGGCCCTGAGCTACACCCCACTCCCTCTTTTCCCTCTTGTCTTCATGTTGGAGACCTCAGTGGGCATCTGCTGATTGACTCTCAGAGTTTCACTGTGCTTAAGAAAGAGGCATTACAGGGCTGGGATGTAGCTCATGGTAGAACACTTGCTTAACATGCACGTGGCCCTGGGTTCCATACCCGGTACCTTAAAAAAAAAAAAAAAAAAAAAAAAAAAATGACTGCAAAGTAGGCGGGGCTCCTCTGCAGGGGCGGGGCTGGTTGGCCATGAACTTCCCGAATATCTGTCTCTGTTAAAAAGATACTTTCTATTTGATTTTGTAAATTTCAAACAAGAATCCTTCAGGTTCCAGCATGCTTAGGTTTCAGTCTGGTGGCGCCTGTTCAGGAACCAAGTACGCCTGTGGGCTGAAGATGGGCTTGGCTCCCTGGCTGGCTATCTTTTGGTCCCCCCACCAGCCCTGAGAATTCAGCCCCCCGCCCCCACTTTATCTTTCCTAGTAAGCAGAGGGCTCACTGGGCGTGGGGGAGCCTCTAGATTCTTCTATGGGTGGAATCAGCTCCCTTGCTCTCAGCCACTTTCTGTGTCCTGATCTTTAGATCAGGTGCCAGCCTCTCTGTTTTGAAGTCTCAGGAATGGCTTCTTTTCTTCTTCTTTAAAATATTTTTAGTTGTAGATGGACACAATACCGTTATTTTGTTTGTTTAGGTTTCTGGTGGTGCTGGGCATCGAACCTAGTGCCTTGCATGTTCTAGGCGAGCGCTCTCCCACTGAACCCCAACCCCAACCCCTAGGAGTGACTTGGTTTCTAGATCTGACACTTCAAGCTTAGTTTCAGCTTTTTGTTGTATTTTTGTACTGGGGATTGAACCCAGGGATGCTTAGCCACTGAGCCACATCTCCAGCTGGTTTTTTATTTTCTTTATATTTTTTTAGATGTCGATGGACCTTTATTTTATTATTTTTCTGTGATGTTGAGAATTGAACTCAGTGTCTCACACATGCTAGGCAAGCGCTCTACACTGAGCCACAACCCCAACTCCCGCCAGCCAGTTTTGTATTTTATTTAGAGACAGGGTCTCACTGAGTTGCCCAGGGCTTTGCTAAGTTGCTGAGTTCTGGCCTTGAATTGGAGAGCCTCCTGCCTCAGCCTGCCTAGCTGCTGGGATTACAGGTGCCCACCGCCGCGCCCAGCTGATTTTCAGTTTTTCCCACTCTTTACCCCGCCTCTTGTCCATCAGATTTCCTGCTCCCAACTTGACGGAGTCTCCTTTCCATTTCTCTCTTGTTCTTCTTTCTCCCCTTTTTAAACCAGGTCACTGTCATTTTTGTGAGGGTCTCCACTTTGGAGAGGGATTTCTAAAGTGTAAAACTCTGCTCCATAGTTTCTAGGGTCCCGCCCACAATCTGCATGGGGCTGGTGCCCAGACACCCAGCTGTCTGCTTTCTGCCCTCCCTCAGGGGCCTCACCCCTTCCCCTCCCCTCTCCTTTCCCTTCAGTACTGGAGATTGAACCCAGTGGTGCTTAACCACTGAGCCATATCCCCAGTTCTTTTTTGTATTTATTGAGAGACAGGGTCTTGCTGAGTTGCTTAGGGCCTCTCCAAATTGCTGAAGCTGACTTTGAACTTGTGATCCTCCTGCCTCAGCCTCCCGAGTTGCTGGGAGTGATCATAGGCAGGAATGCACCACTGCCCTGGCTATAACTACCTCTTCCCTTCGCAGCGGAGTCCTTAGGGGAGAAGTTCAATCGGTGGGGACATCCTGCATAATTACTTTAGCACGGAGGATGTCTGGAGTCCTGGGGCCCGACTGGTGAGGTTTTTGCAGGTCATTGTCTGGGCCAGGCGTCGACTGCTCCCTGGCTGCCTATTTGTTGTCCTGTATTTAAATTCAAGCACAGATTTTGTGAGGCCTGGTGTCTGGTTGGAGCAGAACAAAATCCCTGCACAGAGCGGGCCCAGATTTGGTGATGGGAGAGGGACTGGAGCTGAGCTGAATTGCGGGGCTTGTGCCTGGGTCGCTTGGGGGAGGAGCTGGCCCATTGGGAATCTGCTTACGGGGGGAGAGGTTGGCAAGGGGACTGGACTGGGAAATGGCCCTTGGGCTGGGGGGCCTGGGGCTGGCTCCTGGGGGCCAGGCTGGCTATCCGGCCTGTGCAGTCAGCACAGTGCCCCCAGACAGCTGCCTCCTTGCAGTGGGAGCCGTGGATGGTGGCAGCAGCCGCAGGTCCCCAGCCACAGTGCCATGATGTACAGAGTAGCTGCCCCCCTTTCCTTAGAGGGGAGTGTCATGAACAGAGGCTACAGGTGAGGCACTGGGCCCAGGGTCTTGCCTTTTTTGCTACTTTTATTTCATTTTTTTATTCCTACAGTTTTTGGCACTGGGAATTTAACCCAGGGTTACTTTACCACTGAGTGATAGTCTCTCCAGCCCCCCTCCTCTTTTTTTTGTTTTTTAATTTTGAGACAGGGTCTCACTAAGTTGCCGAGTCTGGCCTCTATCTTGCAATCCTCTTGCCTTAGCCTCTGGAGTCACTGTGATTACAGGAGTGTGCCACCGTGCACGGCTGCTTTCCTTTTCCTCTAGTAGAAAGTAAGACACAGAGAAGTTGGGTCACTTTTCAAGGTCACACAGCCAGCAAGTAAGGCATTGAGAAACAAGGCCTGTTCTCTGCAGAAAGCTGGGGTGCTATCCGGGATGAGAGGCATTGGTGGGAATTTTTTCTTGCCTGCTTTCTTTATTGTCTCATTTTTGTTTATTGACTTGCTTTGGTTTTTGTAGATGTGTCAATGTCAGAGTGTGTGAAAATTACACAGAATGTAATATTTACCATCCTTGCGTGCAGATTAGCTATTGGCAGTCCTCCCCTTTATTTTGCAGAACCGGGGATCAAACCCAGGGCCTCCCACATGGTAGGCAAGCGCTCTACCCCTGAGCTACATCCCCAGTCCTTTGGAAACATTTATCTATTTATTTATTCATTGTGCTAAGAATTGAATCCAGGGGTGCTCTACCACTGAGCTATATAGTCCAGCCCTTTTTGTTTTTTATTTCAAGACAGGGTCTCACTAAGTTGTTTAGGATCTTGCTAGGTTTCTGAGGCTGGCCTCAAACCTGCAATCCTCTTGCCTCAGCCTCCCAGAGTCATTGGCATTACAGATGTGTAAGGCTGTAGCCAGCTACTCTGGCTTATTTTTAAGGAAATCTTTTATTGGTCTTTAAACTCCCAAACGTGCACAGAATTATTTTGCCAACTTAACTCACCTATGTGATTTGTCAGCCAGATGAAAAACCCCAGAAGCCACCTTGAATTCAAGACTTTATCCAGGGGATCCCCTACTGGGACAGGTTGCCTAGAGGTCAGCCTGTCCTTGAACTGAGGGTAAACGGAGCCGCAGGGTAGTTTCTCTCAAGTCTGGCGTCTTCCGCTCAGCATCACCCCGGGGAAGTCCACCCTCCGTGTTCTGTGTGGCCAAAGGTCATTCCCTTGGGGAGCAGTGTCCCATCCGATGATTGTGTCACCGTCTGTTTACCTGTCTGCTGTTTGCTGTGGTTGTTTCCTGCTTTGACTGTCCCTGGTAGGAAGATTCTTGAACCCTGTCTTCAGTGCGCGTTGTATGTGCCTCACTACCGGTCAGAGCGTGGCGGCGTGCGCCAGACTGTTCTCTGAGTGTTGTCCTGCGTTCCCCTCTTTCCAGGTGGGCATTAATATTTTTCATCATTTCCTTTGGCATTTTAACCATGTGGTGGATGGGTAGGAAGTTTTCTAGTTTCGTGGTACTGGGGATGGAACCCAGGGCCTCATACATGGTAGGGCCTCTACTCTGAGCCACATTCCAGCCCTAGAGTGATGAATTTACATTTCTCTGCTGGTTTAAGAAGGTGAATGCCTTGCCATAAATTTAGTAGCTGTTTGGGCTTCCTTATTTGTGATCATCCTTTTTCCCATTTTCATAACAAGTTGTATTTTTCTTTTCTTATTAAAAATATTTTTAGCTGTAGATGGACCCAATATCTTTATTTATTTATTTATGTATGTATGTATGTATGTATGTGGTGCTGAGAATCGAAACCAGTGCCTCACACATGCTGGTCAAGTGCTCCACCACCGAGTCACAACCCCAGCCCTCAAGTCGTATTTTTCTTATTGATTTGCAAGAACTCTTTCGATATTCTGGCATTGGTGATCTATATTGGTGTAGATCTTACGCACAGTGCCTTGCCTTTCCTTTTACCTAATGGTGTCATTTGATGTATAGAAGTTCCTAATTTTTATGTAATCCAGCATATCAGTCTTAACTTAATGGTTAATGCTTCTTCTGTGTCTTTAGGAAATCTTTGCCAGTGGGCTGAAGGTACAACTCAGTGATAGGGCACTTGTCTAGCATGAGTGAGTCCCTGGGTTTCATCTGTAGCAACAAGCATCATACAACAGCTATAGCAACATAAAAAATACACACACACACACACACACACATATAAATAAGTAAATAAAAATCAAAAAATAAAAAGAAATCTTTGCTGGCACTTACATCATGAAGCTATTTTCTACTGTGACAGTGTATTTAGGATTTATGTTTTATTAGCTTTTTGTGGGATAGTGCTGGGAATTGAACCCAGGGCCTTGTGCCTGCAAGGCAAGCACTCTACCAACTGAGCTATATCCCCAGCCCTTATTAGCTATTTTAAAATTTATTTTTTAAATCCACATATTTATGTGGACTTGATTTTCTGTGTATGTATGAGGCAGTGGTCAAGGTTGATAGCTTGTCCCATATGCAGAGGTCTGTCTCTGGGCTGCCCTGTTCCGTAGGTCTGACCACACGGCCATGTGCCAAGATCTGGCTGGCTGCACTATTGTAGGTGTATGTGTTGGTGTTTGTGTGCATCTGCGTGTGCATGTGCACGCTAAGGATTGAACCCAGGGCCTTGCACATTATGGGCAAGTGCTCTACCACTGAGCTACATTCCCAGCCCTTTAAAAAAAATTGCAACAGGGTCTCACTGAGCTGCCAGGCTGGCCTTGAACTTGTGATCCTCCTGCCTCAGCCTTCAGAGTTGCTAGGGTTACAAGTGTGTGCCATGGCGGCCGGCAGTTGCGTTGGCATTTGATGGCTTGAGTCCTTGAACTTTGCTCTTCATCTTCAAGATTGTTGTTGCTCTTCTCAACCCTTTGTGTTTCTGTGTTACATTTTTTAAACAATTGTGATAAAATAACAAATTTTACCACCATCACCATTTTTAATAATAGAGTAACCACCACCATCCATTTCCAGAACCTTCTCACTGTCTCTAACTGGAACTCTGCACCCATTACACACTAACTCCCACCCCCCTGTTCCCCTCCCTATTTTCTGTCTCTGTGAATCCCCCAAACCCTCATATAAGTGGAGTCATATCGTATCTGTCCTTTTGTGGTAGCGCGTGGCAGAATTCCTTCCTTGCTGAGGTGGGGTGACGTTCCGCTGTGGGGATGGATGGCATTGTGTTTCTCCGCTCATCCGTTGATGTGCACTTGGGTTGTTTCCAGCGTTGGGCTGTTGTGAATAGTGCCGCGGCGGACGTGGGTGTGCAGATATCTGCTCAAATCCCTGCTTTCGAGTTCTGAGTAATTTCTAGAGCTTTTCCTTTGGTGTGCGTGTGCACACACTTAGGCCCTGTGGGGTCTTGATCGGGACTGATTCCCTTTCCAGATCAGTTCGGCTGCCTTGAGCATCACAGGCAGTTGGTCTGGTTATTTCCTTGGGAGGGATCCTGCGTCAGGGTCTGAGCACCTTCAGGCCTGGATGAGACCTGTCCCTGGTCTGCTTCCCCACTTCACCTCCACAGTCAACTAAAATTTGCTGATTTGACAGGTGAAGGTGACATCACCGTGTTTTAGCACTTCTTTGTGAAGCTAACGTCATTGAACTTCTTCCTGAGTTTGACCCTGAGCAGGTCTTTCCCTGTGGATCGCTTGGGATTCTTAGGAAGGATGAGAACTTTTATCCAGTCAGGGTGTGGGGTCCATTCTCCGGTCAGGCCATATGGAACTTTCAGGGTCTGAACTTGAAGGGCGTGTGAAGGTCCTTTAGTCTGGACGACCCTCCTTCTGTTTCCAGTGGGTCATAGAAATGCCTAAGCCAAGTGTAGGTGCTTGGCCAGAATGGGCTCTTTGTTGAGTGGCAGCCCTGATCTGGTCATGCTGAGGAGTTCTCTTAGTCTTGGGTGACATCTTCAGGGATGTGGTTCCTTGGAGAGGCCAGACCATTTTTAAATGTGAGAGGCTGGGGCTGCGGGCAGGGCTCAGTGGTACAGTACTTGCCTACCTGGTTTGAGTCCCTGGGTTCCATCACCCCCATGGGGGGGAAAAAAAGGGAAAATATATTTGTTCTGTATTTGGTAACAAAAGGGCTTTTGGGATTGAAAACAGGCGGCCCCTGCCTAGTGGTTGGTGTCTGGGTGGTGTTGCTGAGTGGGAAAGGGTAGGTGTTGGAGTCAGAGCCTCTGTCTCCTTTTCCATGGAGGGGACGGGGAAGCGACGCCCTTGGCAAGCCTCACATGGCCTTGTGACCTTGCTGTTCCCCCCTCCATTCTTAGATACTAATTGAGCACTTACTGTGTGCATTGAGGCGGGAACTGGGGATGAAGTAAACCAAGACCCACATTGTAATGCATACTGTGGCCAAATGAGACTCACTTCCTGCTTCTGTCAATAAAGTTTTATTGGAATAAAGCTTATTGCAGACCCCTTTCCCTGCAACAGGCTCTTTGAAGAGAAAGGGGGTGGAGCCGATAAGTAGGGCACTGAGGTCTCTTCAGCAGCGGAAAGCACTGTTTCGAGAAACACGTTCTGGGACAGGCGTGTGGTGGGTTGCAACTTAAAATTAGGTGGCTAGGGAGGGCCTGGTTCCTCAGTATCACCTGAGCTGGAAGAGGGTGTGTATGGAAGGCCACATAGGGATGCTTCCCTGTGTCAGGGTCCTTACTGTTCACCAGACTCCATACCCACCACCTTATCCAGCTCCCACCAGCAAGGGCTGCAGGGACCAGTGTAGGTGTCCCACCTTACTATGGGGGTTCATTCCGAGACCCCCAGTGGATGCCTGAAACTGCAGATGGTAATGAACCCTACATAGACAATGTCGTTTCTTATATATTCCTACCTAGACCAAGTTCAGTTTATAAATTAGGTACAGTAAGAGATCAAGAATAGCTAAGCTGGGCGTGGTGGCACTCACCTGTAATCCTAGAGGCTTGGGAGGCTGAGGCAGGGGGATCTCAAGTTCAAAGCCAGCCTCAACAAAAGGGAGGCAGTAAGCGACTCAGGGAGACCCTGTCTCTAGATAAAACACAAAATAGGGCTGGGCATGTGGCTCAGGGATCAAGTGCCCCTGAGTTCAATCCCTGGTACCCCCCCCCCCCAAAAAAAAAAAAGTATAGCTAATAATAAGATAGAACAATTAAAGTAATATACTAGAATATATTGTGGTGTGATTGTGGTCTCTGAAAGTTCAGCATGGTGCTCACCTTTCTGGCGATGATGAGGTGATACGGTGTTTGCATGATGAGGCCAAGTGAGGGGGATGGCATGGGCCTTGTGACCTAGTATTCAGGCACAAGCACTGCCTGGCTACTAAGTGATTGACGGGGGGTGGTGTATACAGCCTGGATATGCCACACGGAGGATGATTAAGCTCCAGGTGGGAGCAGAGCGGGACAGCACAAGATTTCCTCACGTCGCTCAGAATGGCATGCAGTTTACAATTTACCAGCCAGGTTTGACTGCGCATGTCTGTAGTCCCAGCTGCTCGGGAGGCTGAGGCAGGAGGATCGCTTGAGCCTAGGAATTTGAGGCCAGCCTGGACAACATAGTGAGACCCGCCCCCCCATCTCCAACAAATAAACAGGCTTATTGTTTCTTTCTGGAGCTTTTCATATAATGTTTTTGGGCCACGGTTGAAACTGTGGATAGGGGAGGACTACTGGATACAGTCAGCTTCTGGAAGGGCCCCTAGTGGCCCCGCCATCACAGAGGCAGGATTCCATGGGTCTACTGCCCTGATGTCACGCCACCTCTCTGTTCAGGACCTGCCATTGAGCAGCCTGAGAAAGCCCCAGCTCTGGCACGCAGGAGCCCTTGCAGGAGGGAAGCACCTGGTCTGGACTCAACTTCCACTCTCTGATGACTCTGGCCAGCTTCGAGTCTGGGCCTCATGTTCCTCCTCTGGAAACGGCAGACACTGTGACTAACTCCTTCCTCAGTGGGTGTGAGGATTACATGGGCTGATGTATGTGTTTGGCGCATAGCCTGGCATGTCGTAAAAGGGCTCAAGAAGGTTCGTTATTATTTTTATTGTTCATGTTATTAAATATTTGCACAAGGAGCAGAGACACCCAAGTAGCTGCCCATTGTTCCTGGGAGTGGGGGCCCCTCGTTTGCCCCCTCCTGGCAGAGACCTTGGGTATTGATAGGCTCATTTGTTTGTGGTGCGGGGTGGAGTGTTTCACTCCTGGCTCGCGAACTCCGGGATGGGTTCTTGGTGCTTCCTTTCTGTTTTTTGGGCGTGGGTACCTGCGATTGAACTCAGGGGCACTCGACCACTGAGCCACACCCGCAGCCCTAGTGTGCATTTCAGTTAGAGACAGGGTCTCACTGCGTTGCTTAGCACTTTGCTTTTTGCTGAGGCTGGCTTTGAACTCATGATCCTCCTGCCTCAGCCTCCTGAACCGCTGGGATTATAGGCATGTGCCACTATGCCAGGCTTGGAGCTGAGCCTTTTGGGGAAGGAGAATGGTGACTTACTCTGCAGGCCTTGGCTCCTTGCTCACCTCCTAAAAAAGAACCCTCTGCTTCTCTTTCCTGCTACTAACCGAAGTGGCTCCTGCAGGGAGGTGGTCAGATCCCTCCGGGGGACCTTCACGGTTAGGTGTACCCTCCTTTCCCAGGGGCTACAGTAGGGGACTGGGGTAGAGAAGCAGCAGAAGCAGAGCCCAGGCATGGAAGGGGGTGTCGCCGGTGTGGGGTCCTGAGCCTGGTGCTTGTGACACTGCAGGTGCCAGCTCCGTGCTGACTTGGTTGTTGGCTCGGTCGTCCTGGGCAGCCTCCCTGACCCTCAGTTTCTTACATAAAATAGGGGAAACAAGAACTCGCAGGGCTGCAGAGGGGCGTGTGAGCCAGGTCCCGGAAGGGCCCGGGGCTCTTGGGCAGTGAGACCCGGCTCTGGACTAGGAAGCAGGGCAGGGGTTGCATTTTATGTTTGTTTGTTTTTTTAAAACGGGAAATTCACATAACACGAAATTAACTGTTTGAAAAGCGTCCAGTTCAGTGATATTTAGTGCTTTCATAATGAGCAAACTCCAACTCCCTCGTTTCACAATTCAGTTTTTATTCTACGCAAGGACAAATGGCACTCGGGTGGAGAAAGTGGCTCCCCTCGGACCCTGACCTTGGAGGAGTTGCTTATCTTCCCTGAGCCCCAGGTTTCGTGACCGTAAATAAGAAGAATAACAATAGTGGCTGACAGTACACAGCACTTGGTGCCAGATGATGTTCAGAGCGTTTTACAAATATGAACCTGTTTAATCTGTGTATCAGCCCTGGGGGGCAGATGTCACTACATCCATTCCACACAGCCTGGGGAAATTAAGAAAATTACCCCAAATCACAGATCCAGTGGTCCTGAGAGCCAGGATGTGCCTCTCTGCTCTCTGGTGGTGACCTCTGTCGGATGCTCCCCCTGGAGGTGTTGACTACTCCTGCCCGAGTCTGGTTCTTTACAGCTCCCTGGACTTTACCAGAATATTGCTAAATTAAACCGAAATTAATTAAAATACCATGAAATAAAAAAAAAAAATGCAGTTCCCCAGTCTCACTGGCCACATTTCAAGTGCTCAGTAACCACGTGTGGCTAGGGGTTCCCGCGTTGTGAGCGCAGACACAGCCGGTGTGGGGCCCTGTCACCTGGCACGGTTGGACATCATGACTTTACCCAGTCCCCACTTAATGGACACAAAGGTGGTTGGCAGTTTGTTGAGGGTGACTGGCAGGAGCACCGCGTGTGTGTTCGTGCACGCGTGTCGGGGACCCTCGTGTGACTCCGCAGAAGGAGGCGTTCAGATGTGAGTGGCTGGACTCGGGAGCTGGCCTGAGTTCCCATCCCAGCTCTGCCCCCAGCTGCATGCCTGTGTGACCTTGGGTTGTTGATTGTCCCCTCTCCCGGGAAGGCCAGTGTGAAGATTCGAGAAGATTCGGTGAGTTGCTTTTGGAGAGGCGGCTTAGCACATGCGCCGTGCGCCGGCGGATGCTGCTGCTGGTGGCGCCGCGGAGGCAGCTCTCTCCTGTCATTGTGAACGACAGTTTATTGTTGCTGTGTTTTAGGTTTTGACTGTCGTTGGTCTTGGCTCCTAAGGTGTCAAGTAAGATATTTATGGTAAGCAGCTGGCAGGAGGCCTTCAGTCACCAGGGGGCAGCGGGGGACCTCCAGTAGGAGGCCAGGCTGGAGGGAAGGAAACGCCACCTCAGGGATTCTTCGAGTGGCCACTGAGCTCTGGTCCTCTCACTGTCCCCTGGACCTCTGAAGCCTGCCCTCTTCCCAGTGACCTGGAGGTGGCCACCACTCGGTTCTATGACTGGGTGTGAGCAGCGGATGGTTGTGGTACCCCAGGCTCCTGTGGGGCTCCGTTGAAAGTCTGTAGACATGGCCACATGTGGCCAGGGTCGGCTGTCATCCTCACTCCAGCCCTGGGGAGGCCAGGCAGGACAGCCGAGGGTGTCGTGTGGCCTCCAGGGTTTGTTGAGCCCCTCCGTGTGTTGGGGTGCCTTGACCTTCCGTCAGAGCCTAATGTGTGTCCTGCTCTGGTCCTGTGAGCATTAGCAATGACGCTGAGGCGCTCGGACCACCTGGCTGCCGGGGGTCTTCTGAGGCCCAGGGAGGGCCCCGGGGCCGGGGCGGGTACCAGGGTGTGCGCGGCTGCAAGCCTCTCTGATTTACATCCGGCCGCTCTGGGGAGGCCGTGGGGGCCCCAGGTTGTGCCCGCAGTCACTGTCCTCGCCTCCTTCTGGCCATGGCAAGCAGGGTCGGCATGTCCCTCTTAGAGCTGCATGCCAGCACCGCGCGTGGCACTGATGTGCCCGGCCCCAGGTTCCCCAGCTGTCCCCGCCCAGCCCTGGGGGCGGGAGCCAGGGCACCGTTGAGCCCCTGTGGCAGGCAGGAGCCGTTGGTGGCATCCGGGCCCCAGTGCCTCTCCGGCCCGGGGCGCTGCTGGGCAGGTTTCACAAGCCGGGCAGGGCAGGCCTGGGCCGCTGGGCTTCCGTGGGGCCCAAGGCAGGAAGAGCTGGCGGCTGATGTAAGCCCTTGCGCAAACCTCTGGCTGCCGGCTTCCGGAGCCTTCCACCCGCCCGCTTGCCACGCCAAGGAGGAAGCCTAGGGCTTGGCTGGGCCGCATGGATGGACTGACTGGCCACCATGGCTCTGGGGCCCGAGGGTGTGGCGCTGGAGTCTGGTGAGGGGGCTGGGTCGGGGCGTGGGGGGCTGGATTCAGGCTGAGGTGATGGGCCTGCTGCCTGAGGGCATCCCCCACGGCTCTGCTGCCGCCCTCTGTACTCCAGGGGACCACGGCGGGACCCGGGGCCCTTGTGACCTGAGTTTTCACACGTGGACCCGAAGGGCCTGGGTTGGACTTTGGGATTCTGTGAGGTGGTCAGTGAGTGCCGGTCCGCAGGCCCTGCATCCGGGGACTGTGGTTGGACCAGGGCCCTCTGGGCACCTGAGCCATCCACGCCCCGTCTGAGAGCCCCTGCAAAGTCACGTAACTTTTCTGTGCTGCCAGCAGACAGCGCCTGACGCCCAGGGACGCAGAGAGGTTCCTTGGCGTGCTCACGGAAGCCCTCCTCTGCTGCCGGCTGAGGCTGGCACTCGCTGGCTGCTGTTGGTCCCTGTGTCTAGCTCTGTGTTCAGAGCTGGCCCTCTCCTCTGGAGGGCGTAGTTGGGAGAGTCTGAAATCACCTAGAGTCTGATAGTGAATGGGAGCTGCTGCTGTTTATTGTTACTATTTTGTAAGTGTTGTTGCTGGATGTGGTCTTCACTCCTCTTCTCAGAGGAAGGCATTTTGTTCCCATTTTGCTGATGAGCACACTGAGGCCGGGTAAGGGAAGCCCCTCACCTCAGATGTCACAGGCCTTTCTTTGACCTGTGGTTTGGAGTCCTGCCAGCTTCTTCCCTTGGAGGGCAGGATGTTGGGACTTGGGGCAGAGCCCCTGGGTGGCAGCAAGGAGGCATCCTGTCCAGTGTGGGCCAGGCAATGGTGTGGATGGGCTCAATTTCCTTCTGTGCAGCAGCAGTTCCCGTGGTGGGGGCCCTGGGTCTGGAGAGATGGCCCCTGGCAGGGCTGCCTTCCCCCTGCGTGAGCTGCCATGTCTGCTGTCCCCATTCATCCAGATTCATTCTCTAACCCACCGTGGCCCGTGGTGCCAGAGCAGGCTCTGGGATGCCCACTGGTTGTGCATGACTCACTGCTCCCTGGCTGTGTGGCCAGGCTCTTCCCGTCTCTGAGCCTTGGTCATGCGGGGGTGGCTGAGCACCTGGAGTGCCCCGGGCACATCCAGGGCTGCCGTGGGGTCCTCAGGGAAGCTGCTGTTCTTCTGGAGGGTGTCTTCCCTGACTCAGGAGCTTCGCTGAGCTCAGAATGTGGACCCCTCTACCTCTAAGCCCTCCACATCCTTGCTCTGTGACCTTGGGAGGTCTCTGTCTCCATTCCCCCTACCGGCTCAGGCTTCCCTCTGCAAACAGGGAGACGGGTTGGGTATGCAGCAGGGATGGTTGGTACAGCCCTCCCCCAGGTCCCGGGGGCCCTGGTGAAGCCTGCTGGGTGGGCTTTGTCCTCATTTTCTTCCTGGGGTCTGTGGCTTTCCCCAGCCCTGGGTCTGGTTTAGCTGACCTGGGGTGAGGGAACCAGGGTAGGGTGGGGAGGCCTCTTGGGCTTCCTTGCTGGTCCACAGCTGTGCACAGTGGGGAAAGATGGAGTCAGGGGGTGGTGAGCTGGGGTGGCAGCTGCCTGGTAGGCTGCTTGACAGCCCCCCTTCTCTCTGCAGGCGAGGCCTTCTTGGGCAGCTTTGTGGCCAGCGGGATGGGGCCCTCAGCCTCATCCCAGGGGAGCCCGGTGCCCCTGCCCTCTGACCTCTCCTTCCGCTCCCCCACTCCCAGCAACCTGCCCATGGTGCAGCTGTGGGCTGCCCACGCCCATGAAGGTAAGGAGCGTGCCAGGCGGGCGGGGCTGAGGGCTGCTGGGCTGCTGTCCCTACCACTCTGACAATTTTACATCCCTAGCATTTCTCAAATCTGCCCCCTCCTCTCCACAGTCACCTCTCCTTATCATGGCCAGTGGGCCCAGCTCTGGCCATTTGGCCTCCCTGTTGTTCCTCAAATGCTAGGCGCTTCCTCTAGTTGCTGTCACAGGGCCTTTGCACAAGCTGTTCCTTCTGCTTGCAGCCCCTCACCCCTGCCCCCTGGCTGTCTCCTGCCCTTGTCCTTCAGAGCCTGGCTCAGACACCTTCTCTCTCCATTCTTCCGTGGTAATGGCAAATTTACCTGTGTGATTATTCCCTAACCATTGGCTGACTTGGCTGCCAGAGTGAGCTCTGTGTGGGCAGGACCTGGTGTTCTGCTCATGCTGTTTCCCTGGTGCACAGGCTGGTGACTAACGTGGGAGTGGTGGGCCTGGGTCCACCGGCCTCTTCGGTTGCAGCTCTGCAGTGGTGCTTGACATGGGGTCTGCACGCCTGGCATGTGGCCTACCCTGAGCAAGTTCTGAACCTCCTGGGGCCTTCCTCCCTCCATCTGTGAAGGCAGGGGCTTCCCCACGTCCGGCTCAGGTGGATTCGGATGCTGGCACTAGGTGCTGCCTCCCTCCTCCTGGGGGGCCTGTGTGCTCTCGTGGATCCTAGAAGACTGTAGCCTTGGGAGTCCGCACTGCCTGTTGAGGGCTCTCTGGGCTTTTCCAGTTCCTTGCCTCCCACTTCCTCCTGGGGTCTCACATCTGGGTTATGAGTGCTCTCCAGCATCCTGAACCCACTGGGGTGAGGCTGGGGAGGCTACTTGTTGTCCTGGAGGCAGCAGCTGCAGCCAAGGTATCCCCAACCTCAGGACTCCTGCCAAGCCTTAAGCCACAGTCCTCATGGTACTGAGGAGGCCCCTAGGCCTCTTCTGCCAGCCCCTTGGGCAGGCCTCTGCATCCAGGAGCGGGGCGTATGTTCCGCACGGAGGGCCGTCCTGCCTCGCCGGGTGTTGGCTGTGGGCCTGGGATGCTGGATGGCTCTGCGGGCCAGCTTGTTCCTCAGACCTCCTGAGATTTTTTTCTCTTTTGTCAACAAATCCTGGTGAATAACAATAATACTAAGGGTGGCAAACACAGACAGTGCTTGCTTTGTCTCAGGTGCTGCGTACTCCGGGTCACTTTATCCTCAGAAGTGGTCTTGGGGTGAGGCTGTTTTGCCCGCTTTACAGATGGGTGGGCAGAGGGCTCTGGTGCTGTCTCAGCACTGTCTGATAATGACGTAATGTGTGTCAGATACTCCTTTTTGTTTTGTGATTGTTGTTAATGTCGTCATCAGATGAGGCCAGGAGAAGAGCCATCAGCCCATGGGCTAGTGACAGGTCCTGCCTCCCTGTCCTCAGAGGTAGCAACTAGGACATAGGGTGTCTGGGTTCCTCAGGAACCTCCAGTGGGGCCCCAGGCCCAGGAAGAGCATCAGGACCTTTGCCCAGTGCCCCACTGTCTGCCAGCCCAGCCTCTTTCCACGCCACCAAGGGGCCTCTCGGGCCCTCATTCCTTCGTGCCCCTTGAGCATCTTGATGCCCTTGTTGGCCCTTCCCTCTCTTTGTCCTGCGAGGCCCTGAGTCTGCGCACTGAGGTTGGGGAGTCCTTTTGAGAGACTGGGAGGACCCTTGAAGGATGGACCATCAGGCAGCCAGAGCTCCTGGGTCCGCTAAGGTTCCAAGAGGCGAGTGACCAGCCATGGGGTACAGAGCAGAGAAGGGGGTCCCCTGAAACTGCTCATCTGGGGTCCACACTAGGCTGAGGGGTCTGATGACCGCCGTTCAAAGCCTGGCTCCTCTGCTCTCTGACCTTGGGCAAGTGGTCCTCTCTGAGTCCTCTTTTTCCTCTCCGTAAATGAGATGTCACGAGATCGCTTTTGTGATTTAAAGGTGACACAGTGATGCAGGCTGTGCTTTGGTGGCTGTCAGCATTCCCTCCTGGTGGGATCCATTCTGACCCTCTTCCTGGGCTTTGAGGACCCAAACCCTGAGGGCTGCCTGGGACTGGGAGGCCCAAAGCCACATGGCTGGGAGTGGGACAGGTGTCGCTTGGGGAGCTGGCCTTAAACCTCGGAATCCCTGCACCAGGGGACTGATGACCAGAAGAAAACGCTGGGAGGCAGTGGGTGTGAGAGGCGCGAGTGGTGCAGCCTCTTCTTTCTCCTGCAGGCTTCTCCCACCTGCCCAGCGGGCTGTACCCATCCTACCTCCACCTGACCCACCTGGAACCCCCCAGCAGCGGCAGTCCCCTCCTCAGCCAGCTGGGCCAGCCCAGCATCTTCGATACCCAGAAAGGTCAGGGATCGGGAGTGGGTGGGACCGTGGGGGTGGGAGGGGTGGACCTCTCGGGGTCTCTGGGGCCCTCACCAGCATCCTGGCCAGCTCCGCAGCTGTTCTTCTTTTTCATGGTTCTGGGGAACCCAGGTCCTTGGGCATTCTAAGCACTCTGCCTCTGAGCTACACCCCTGCTGAAGAGGCCTTTCTGAGACCTCAGCCCCTTGGACTCTGGAGGTGTACTGGGATGCCCACAGCCTTCTGGCATCTTCCAGATGTGGTCTCCCTAGCCATTTTGGCCCCTCTGGGCAGCTTCTGTGATAACCTTTGGCCTCTCCCCATTTTACAGGAGAGGAAACTAAGGGTCAGGACGTTAGATGTCTTGGTTTCAGGAGTCCTCCCACAGACTGCACTGAGCATGCTCCTGCTCATCCTGGGGACACAGAGCACCCTCTCCAGCACATGGCATCCTGGTGGGGGGTGGGTGGGGCCCTTGCTCACTCTGTGCTCTTTTCCGCAGATGGCTTCTACCTGCCGGCGCCAGGGCCCCCAGGAGCCCTGCATTCTCACGCGCCCTCCTCCAGGACCCCTAGTGGCCACTCCTCAGGCACGCCGGGCAAGTCTTCGCGGGAAGGTGCAGCCAAGGAGCGCCGTGGCGGGGAGCCACCCCCGCTGTTCGGCAAGAAGGACCCACGGGCCCGCGAGGAGGCGGTTGGGCCACGCAGTGTGGTGGACCTGACCCAGGAGGCGCGGGCTGAGGGTCGCCAGGACCGTGGGCCCCCGCGCCTGGCCGAGCGCCTGTCGCCCTTCCTGGCTGAGGCCAAGGGCAAGAGCACGCTGCAGCCCTCGGCCCTGGGCATGTGCAACGGCGTGGCGGACACCGGGCTGCCTGCACTGGTGGTGGAGGCCGGCCGCAGTGGCACCAAGGAGGCGGCCCGGCAGGATGAGAGCTCGCGGCTGCTGCGGCGCGCCGAGGCCCTGCTGCCGGCGCCGCGCCCCTGCCCCTCGCCACTGCCCCCGCCGCCGCCCAAGGGGCCGCCGGCGCCCCCAGCCCCTGCGCCCGCCAGCGTCTACACCGTCTTTCGCGAGCCAGGCCGTGAGCACCGTGTGGTGGCGCCCACCTTCGTGCCTTCCGTGGAGGCCTTCGACGAGCGCGCGGGGCCCATCCAGATCGCGTCGCAGGCGCGCGACGCCCGGGGCCGCGAGCGCGAGGTGGGCAGGCCCGGGGTGCTGCAGGCGCCGCCCGGCTCCCCACGGCCCGACCGGCCTGAGGTCCTGCGTGAGAAGAGCTCGGTCATCCGCTCTCTCAAGCGCCCGACGCCCGCCGATGCTCCGCCCGCCCGCGCCTTGCGCGCTTCCCCGGACCCACGCGCCTACCTGCCGGCCAAGGAGCTGCCCAAGCCCGAAGCCGAGCCGAGACCCTGCGAGCGAGCGCCCCGTGGCCCCGGGGCCACGCAGCAGGCCGCCAAGCTCTTTGGCCTGGAGCCTGCAAGGCCACCCGCGCCCGCAGGCCCTGAGCACAAATGGAAGCCCTTTGAGCTGGGCAATTTCGCCACTACACAGATGGCCGTGCTGGCGGCCCAACACCACCATGCCAGCCGCTCTGAGGAGGATGCCGTGGCTGCCTCCAAGAAAGCCTACCTGGACCCTGGTGGCGCGCTGCCCCGAGCTTCGGCCACCTGTGGCCGGCCTGGTGCCGACCTGCACCCCTCGGCCCACGCACCAGGAGAGGCCTCTGCCATGCAGAGCCTCATCAAATACAGTGGCAGCTTTGCCCGCGAGCCGGTGACCGTGCGCCCAGGTGGCTGTGGCAAGAAGAGCCCTTTTGGAGGCCTGGGCACCATGAAGCCTGAGCCTGCCCCCACTTCTGCGGGTGCCTCTCGCTCCCAGGCTCGGCTTCCACACCCCGGTGGCCCAGCAGCGGGTGGTGCCCGGCAACTGAAGCGGGATCCTGAGAGACCCGAGAGTGCCAAGACCTTTGGTCGGGAGGGCTCTGGTGCCCAGGGGGAGGCTGAAGTGCGACACCCACCTGTGGGCATTGCTGTGGCTGTAGCCCGGCAGAAGGACAGTGGCGGCAGTGGCCGACTGGGGCCTGGGCTGGCAGACCAGGAGCGTTCCCTGTCTCTGAGCAATGTCAAAGGTAGGTCTGGGGTGGTACCCCGGCTCCTTCTCACTCTGTGCTGAACCCCTAGTCGGGGGTTGGCCTCCTGAACCCGCTTCTCTTGCACCCTCACCTGCCTGCCATCACCGTACCATTTGCCATGTATCCCACTTCTGAGCTGGGGCGCTTGAGAAAGTTTCATTGCTTTTTTTATTCTGCACTTGGAAAGGTGTATAAAGTGCAGAAAAGGGGAAACAAGAAAAAGGACCATTATATTTTCCCAGCACCTTGAACACTTTCATATCTTCCTCTGAACTCATTTTCCTGTGCAATTTGCTTCTGCCTGCAGAGTTCTAGTGCACACATGCTCTTGGGCCTGTGTGTTGTTCCCATATTACAGTGTGGGTTGTTTTCCCTGCTATTGCAAACGCTATATAACTATCATTTTTTATGGCCTTTAATATTCTGTGGAGAGCTCGCACCAGCAGGTAGTGCAGTTCAGGTCTCCATTCCCTGGTGGGCATTTTAGTTTTTCCCTGCTCTGATGTTTTGTGTTCTGAACGGTTGCATGGAATATTTTTGTGCATTGCACCTTAGTGATATTTTGAGTCCTTTTTCTAAGAATAGAGGTTCTTAGGAATAGACTAACCTTACTCTTTGGATTCTAAGTCCTTGAGAGAGGTAACTTGACCTTATGTGTTTCAGTGTCCCCCATACCCAGCCAGCATGGGCCTGGCACATAGTAGGTATTTAAATGAGTGAATGAGAGAATATGTGAGGGATAGACACTACTGTCCCAAATTTCCTATAGATCTTGACATTCAGTGTCTCAGGTAGTGTTCCTGCCCGGTAGTGGGGATTGAACCTAGGGTGCTCTTTCACCGAGCTGCATCTCCAGCCCTTTTTTTGGGGGGCGGGCAGGGATTGAACCCAGGGGCACTTGACCACTGAGCCACATCTCCAGCCCTACTTTGTATTTTATTAGAGACAAAGGCTGACTGAGTTGCTTAGTGCCTCGCTTTTGCTGAACCTGGCTTTGAACTTGTGATCCTCCTGCTTCAGCCTCCTGAGCTGCTGGAATTACAGGCGTGCACCACCCTGCTCAGTTCCCCAACTCTTTTTATTTTGAAACGGTTTGACTAAGTTGTCTAGACTGGCCTTAAACTTGTGATCTTCCTGGCCCAGCCTGGGTAGTTAGATTTTAAGTGTCCACGGATGGTATATAAGTCTTTTTTTTTTTTTTTTTCTTCCTGTGCTGCTGGGAATCCAACCTAGGGCCTCGCACATTCTAGGCAAGTACTACTCTACCACTCAGCTACACTGCCAGCCCTATCCGTTTTACTTGCAGTGTCTCAGCATTGTGTTTTAATATTAAAAAAAAAAAAAAAAAAAATGGCAGTTACCAGTTTCGTTGGGGAAGAAAGGTGCATTACTTTTAGCAAGTTTGAGTGTTTTCTGGAACTTGGCTGGTTGGGTTTCCTCGTGTCCCTTGCTTATTTTGCTGTTGGGCTTCTTCCTGGGATTGTGGTGATTTGATGTTGTGATAGTTGTTGAAACTCTGGACTTGGTCTGCCCAGAACAGAGCCTGTTGTTGAGCAGAAGGCTCAGCCTGTGACCTAGGGACCGAGGCCATGTTGGTGTGCTGTGGCGTGGGATCAGCAGGCTGGGCGAGGGCCGGGAAGGCCATGTCTAGCTGCTCCTTGCTCATGTGACTTCTCAAGTCAGCCTTTGTTCCCAGCCCTAGTCCAGCTAGTTACGTGTCCTCATCCTTGGCCCACAGTCTGGGACCCCTGTCGGCACCTGCAAAGCCCCTTCCTGCAGCGTCAGATGTGACCCCTGTGGCTGCAGATACCTTGTCACACATCTGCATTTCCTGGTCCCCACCCTCCTGTGGCCTGCTGTAGACTTGCTTGGGTCCTGGGTTCTCTGTCTCAGCTAACCCCTGTCTGCATGCTGTGGCCTTGTGGGTGTCCTAACTGCCCCTCTGCTGCCTGCCCAGAGCCCACCAGACCTTCCTGGGGAGGGGTCCAGGGCCTCTCCAGCTGCATTTTCCAGTAGTGTCGTTCTCATGCCATCCTGAGGCCCTAATGGGTCCCCATGGGTCTCCTGCTGTACCTTCCCCAGCCATGTCCCAGTCCTGTGTGGGCGTGTTCCCTTACCCTTGGTGCCAGATGTCACTCCCCTGGAGTTCCTTTGATGTGCCCTCTCCAGCTGCTCTTGGGTCTCCTCTGTTTTTCAGGACAGCCCCAGAGTCTTTGGACTTTGTGTCCAGAAGTGAGTTCTGTGTGCTCTTAGAGTGTTCTTTTCCCAGCGTAGGTGACTGAGAGAGGGTTGCTTATGGAATGTTTGTTGACTGACTGACTGAGCTGATTGCCCTGGGTGGACATCCCTGGGGCCAGGGAAACCCCAGTCTCTGACCTTGTGGGGGGCCTGTGGTAGCACCTGCCTTGTTTTGGGATTGAAGGAATGATCAAAAGCCTTCTCTTTGCAGGTAGCCAGCTGGGTGGTGGACAAACCTTCTTCTCAGAGGTTTTAGGGCTGTAGACCCCATGAGAGGCAGACAGTCGCTTGTGTCCTGTGATACAATGTGGTACCTCTGCTGGGGTTCATGGTCCCCAGAGCCCATCTTGGAGCCCAGGGACCTGCCTGTGCCCAGGAGGCCTGTGCCCATGGGGTCATGAGCATACATGTGCAAGAGAGAGGAAGAGTATGGCCAGGGTTTAAGGTGACACTCTGGGCGTTTGCCTGTCCCTTTTGGTTCTGATGGCTGAGAAGTAGGTGGCTTGATTCTTTCTGTTCCTATAAAGTCCAGTAAACAGTGCTGCTTTCCCTCCAGTCAGCCTGGCCACAGTGCTGAGCTGCCTTGCAGGGAGACTGGGTCCAGGGTGCTCGTGCACACGTGTGGGGTTGTGCCCCAGCCAGTCACCAGCCGGCTTCCTGGCGTCTTGGCCTGGCTACTCTGTCTCTTACTTTTTGGAAGGAGCCTTCTGCTTCTGTAGTGGGTTCAAATCTTGGCACTGCCCCTTGCAGCTATGTGGCCTTGAACAAGAGACTGAACTTCTTGGGCCCTCAGGTCATCTCTGTCCCTGTATGCCAAGTGCGAGCTGAAGGGCACACAGTAGGCACTTCATAAGCAGCCTTTCTTTGCTCAGTCACACGCTGGGGTCTTAGGTCATCTGACAGTGCATGCCAGCCCTAGCTCCTCCTGGAGGGACATGGACTCACAGGATATGGGCTACCTTCCAGGGCTCCTGAACCCTGAGATGGACTAAGGACAGCCAGTTACCTACCTCTCAGCCCAGTGTGGCCAGTTCCCACAATGCCCAAGAGGCCCAGCAAATGAGAACCTTTGCTTCTGCCACTTGCATATGCCAGCAGCCCCACGAGGTTGTCACATACCGCCCTGCCAAGGAGGAACTGTTACTGGCCCTGTGCACAGACGGGGAGGCTGAGGCCTGTGGGGATGAACCAGAACCTGCCTGCCCTCCTCTTGTGTGCCTGTCACCTCCTTGGTGGAGGCAGGGTGGGCCGGGTCTGGCGTGAGGGGCTGTGAGACTGTGCCCACCCCACCGTCACACCTGTAGAGTGGGGTTGTAGCAGGTGGAAGTGGTGTCCAGTTGGGAGGGTCATCCTGGGAGCTGCGTCTCACCCTGAGCCCTGGGCATGTAATGACCAGGAGGTGGAGCACAGGACACAGGAATGTGGGTTTACTGCCAGGGATGATGTGGTGGCCTTTGCCAAAGGACACCCAGCTCCTGTGGTCCCTGGGGTGGGACCGAGTTGCCAGGCAGTCCTGCAGCAAGCAGGCGCTGTGAGACTGCTAGCAAGGTCCCTTGTCACCCGTGCCCACCCTGAGCTGGCTCCATGTGTGCTTGACACGGCCTACTGAGCCCCTCGTCCCAGCTGACGTTAGTCATGGGTCCTGGGCGGGCAGATTTTTTTTTTTGTCTCCTCATCTGGGAGGTAGGGGTGAGGATGGAGACCTGGCATCTGGGTTGGTGACACTGGAATGGGCCTGGAGTCCTAGGAGGCAGCTGGTAAACGCCAGCTCTTCTGGTGCAGCCCTGGGGCAGGGGTGATGTCTTGCATCTCCTGCTCCTCAGGGCCATCTGACCTTCTGCCCGCACACCTGCCTCCAGCTCCCCGAGGGAGGGACCAGGGGCGCTTGCCTGGTCCCCACCTTCCCTTGGCGCCGAGGCAGATGTGCCCTTCTTGTCCCCTTGCCTAGGTGCGTGGGGGTGTGTTCACACGGTCAGATTGCACCGTAGCCCTGCCCAGACCCTCCCATCCCTGGATCAGACGCTTAACTGCTTTCCCTTTCGTGCCTGGCACCGCCTGCCCCCTGCACCCATTCTGTGGTCTCTTCTGCCACCGTGGCCACCCCGCTGTTCCTGCCTGGGTTCTTTGCTCTTGCTGTTTCCTCTGCACATCTTGCCCTCTGGATATCTGCACGGATCTCTCCTTCCTGCACTTACCACGAGTTCGTGAGCGCCTGTCCTGCTGGGCGTCGTGCTGGGGGGAGAGAGGACTGCTCAGACCAGAGCAGAGCACAGTCTGGTGGAGGACAGGTCGGTGAAGGGCAGTAAGCAGAATAGCTGTGCTGTGGTCAGCGCCTGCAGGGAGATGGCAAGGGAGCCGGAAGGAGGAGTGGGTTCAGGGAAGGCTTTCTGGAGGAGGTGGCGTTTGTAGCTGAGGTCGAGCTGTCCAGGGAAAAGGCACTCTGGGTGGAGGGAGCAGCATGTACGTGGCCCCCAGGCAGGGAAGAGGTGCAGAGATGCTGTGTGCACTTGAGCCAGGCCAGGCCAGGGCAAGGGGCTCGGTTCTTTGAGGGGTGACAGATGCGAGCTGGTTTAGAGGCTACAGGGAGGCATAGACTGATGAGGCTGGAGTTGGAGGCCAGTAAGGCTCAGCCTGTTTCTTTGGGACACCAAATAGATTTGAAGGCAGTGGTCTGAGGCTCTATCCTAGTGGTCCTGGGGTCGGTGGGTGCTCCTCCGTGGGACTGGTAGACAGGTTTCTGGTGGCAGGCGGTGCCTGGGATGGGAAACCCTGAGAACAGGGGTAGTTAAGCTGGGCAGTGAAGGCCAGGCGGGCAGAGGCTTGGGGCACCAGAGACACCGTATCCATAGCCTGTCCCAGACTCCAGAGACCCGCGGACACAAGGGCAGCCTCCTTGGGTGGCTGAGCCCCTGGGCACATGCCCTGATTTCTTGGTTCAGCTGTGGACTCTGGGATGGTCCTTCCCTGGAATGGACCCGGCCTTCCTGAAGCCCGTCACTGCCCTCAGGGCCACAGCTGCCCCGTGGAGCCTACAAGCAGGACCCTTCTGGTCCTGCCATTCCTCCATTTGGTCCTCTTGCTTGGGGTGTGGCTGGGCTCAGACCTGCTTTGACGTGGGACCCACATTGCCCTGCAGGAGAGGGTGCCCTGGCCAGGCCCCACCCCAGCTGCATGTGGCATCACCCTCCCACTGCCGCTGACCCTTGCTGCTTCCTGTAAATCTGTTTAGTGCCTCTGCTGACTGTGGCCTGGGGGAAATGATTTAGTGGAGACCAGAGGTGCACCTTGCCCTGGACATGCCTCCTGCGGCTTCTGACAGGGTGGGCAGAGAGGCAGGCAGGTTGGGGACTGATGGCTCCCTCGCCCGCCATCATACCATCATACCAGACACCCATTTGCTGCCTCAAAGTGCACAGCCGGCCTGGCGTAGTGGCGCACACGTGCAATCCCAGCAGGGGGACGGGGGTTGGGGTGGTGAGGGGCGGTGGTTTGAGGCAGGAGGATTGCAAGTTCTGGGCCAGCCTCAGCACCTTAGCGAGATTCTTTCTCAAAATAAAAAAGGGCTGGGGATGTAGCTCAGTGGTGAAGTGCCCCTGGGTTCAACAAAAAGGAATCTCAGGGGGCTGGGGAGATAGCTTAGTCGGTAGAGCGCTTGCCTTGTAAGCACAAGGCCCTGGGTTCGATCCCCAGCACCCAAAAAAAAAAAAAGGATGCACAGGGGCTCCCTGCTGACCCTGCTGCAGAGCTCTGCAGCCTCTGAGGCTCATGCCAGGTGAGCCCACCATGCCCTCCAGCTGCCTCTGTCAGGGGCCTCCTCCCCACCTGGGATGCCCCGTTCCCTGGAACGCTTGATCCTCAAGCATTGGGCTTTCGAGACTGTGGCCCTCTCTGGGCTCCTCCTCTGCTCTGGAACTGGTGCTCCCTTCCTTTCTGGAAGGAAAGGCAGGGCTTTGACGTCTCTGAGTCTCTCCTGAGGGCTCTGCTCTGCAGGAGCTCTTGGCTTTGGGGGAACAGAGGGAGGGAGGTGAAGGGGATGCTCGATGGCTGTGGCCCAGTGGGACTGTTGCCTGCCAGGGTTCTGGTGTGGGCTGCTGGGGACCCCAGCAAGAGTGCCTGGGTGGGGTCTGCGACTCCAGCAGAACCCCAGAGCCTCTGCTGGAGGCTGCCCGTGTGCTGGCCGGCAGCTGCGGTGTCCAGGTTGACGGTGTTTCCTTGGGACGTGTGAAGTTTCTTGATGCTTTATTGTGATCTCCATGGCCGTTGGTCTCGTTGTGGCCACAGTTGTCTCTCTGGGTGCCAGGACAGGCTTCTGTTGGGTGGCAGGGGATGGAGGGGGAGTTTCCAGGCCCAGGGGACCCTGAACGGGGTTTGAAGGGAACCCTGTGAGTCATAGGAATGGCATTCTGGGGAGAAGGAGCCACACCAGATGGTCACAGGGAGTCACTGAGGGATCTGAAGGGACGGGAAGGGCGAGACAGCCAGGTGGGAAGGGAGAGGCCAGTGGAGCAGGGCAGAGCCTGACTGCTCGGTGCTGCTGGGGGTCTCATGCTGCGGGGCCTCCCCAGGGCACAGCCGGGCCGACGACGACAGTGCGGAAGACCGAGCCCGGCATCGGGAGGAGCGACTGCTGGGGGGACGGCTGGACCGGGACCAGGAGAAGCTGCTTCGGTGAGGGGCCTGGGGGGCAGGCAACCGGATGGCCCTGGGTGGGCTTGGCCCTGGCTGCTCACTGTGGTCTCCAGCACCAGAGCTGGCCTGGGGCAGGACTCCGGTCCTCCCCGTTGGGCCTCCTTCCCTGAGTCTCACACGTGTCAAGGGACTGCCCTCTGGTGCTCCCCTTCTCAGCCTCCTGTTCCTGGCCGGCCTGGGCTGTCCCCAATGTCCGTGTTTCCCCTTCCAGAGAAAGTAAGGAGCTGGCCGACCTGGCCCGCCTGCACCCCACCAGCTGTGCTCCAAATGGCCTGAACCCCAACCTTATGGTGACCGGGGGCCCAGCACTGGCCGGCTCTGGGCGTTGGTCTGCTGATCCTGCTGCCCACCTGGCCACGCACCCCTGGCTGCCCCGCTCGGGCAGCACGTCCATGTGGCTCACCGGACACCCCTATGGTGAGTGAGGGGCAGGGTACTTTCATTGCCTCGGGGTGGGCAAATGGTGGGTGGGTAGGGGCTGGGTGCAGGGGCCAGGTGCTCCTCGCTGGCTCCTGACTTCCCTTGGTGGTGGCCTGGGCCAGGCTTCCTCCCCTCCCTCAAGGGGGGAATGAAGGCCCCTGCCCCCAGGGGTTTATCTGCCTGGCCACTGGGGAAGGTATCCAGTGCAGGTGGCTCTGTGGGCCTGTTTGCATTTGGCTGGCATTTCTGCCCCTTGGCTTCCTCTTAGAGATATCACACGGCTCAGAGACTGGGGAGCTGGCCAGGCTAGGGCTACCTGGACCCTGGGGACGGGGCGGGCCTAGGGTGGCCGTAAGATGGGGGCCTCCTGGCGCTCACGTGGGCCACACCTGGGTCTCTCCTAGGCTTGGGTCCCCCTTCTCTGCACCAGGGCATGGCACCTGCATTCCCACCCAGCCTGGGGGGTTCTCTGCCCTCAGCCTACCAGTTTGTCAGGGACCCCCAGTCAGGACAGCTGGTGGTCATCCCTAGTGATCACCTGCCTCACTTTGGTAAGTGACCCCCGTGTGGTGGGAGGGGCTTTGGTCACCCTTGCCCAACAAAACTGTCCCTTGGTGCCAAGGCTTGTGGGTGGGTGGCCCTGCAGAATGGGGTGGGGAGCAGACAGACCCAGAGACGAAGCTGCAGCCTGGGGGCTTTTCGTGGTTCAAAGCTGGAGGCTCTTGTTTTACTGAACTCATGCCCAGACACGTCCTAGCAGGCCCCCCAGCACCCCCATCCCTTGGGGGATCCGCTTTGGGGCACTGGTATAGGTCTGTGGGTTTGTGAGTCCAGCTGTGAGGCCAGGGACATCCCACCTGGGAGTGTGGCCTCTGCTCCCTGGGGCTGGGCGTGGCACCAGACCTGGGTGAAGGGGCAGGGCGTCCTGAGGGTTGTGGTCTGCCCCCACAGCGGAGCTGATGGAGCGGGCTGCCGTGCCGCCCCTCTGGCCAGCCCTGTACCCGCCGGGCCGCAGCCCCCTGCACCACGCACAGCAGCTGCAGCTCTTCTCACAGCAGCACTTCCTGCGGCAGCAAGAGCTTCTGTACCTGCAGCAGCAGGCCGCGCAGGCGCTGGAGCTGCAGAGGAGCGCCCAGCTGCTGGTGAGTCCAGGGCCAGTGGGAGGGGGCGGAACCAGGGGCAAGGCAGGGAGGCTTCCTGCAGGAGGCGGCCTCCAGCCAGAGGTGGGGCCTGCAGGCAGAGGGAGCAGCAGGCTCAGAGGCCCAGAGGAGGGCAGAGCCTGGCTGGGAGAGCACAGGCAGCGACCGGGAAGCCAAGGCAGAGGTGGCCTGTGGACCGAAAGTCCAGTGGGACCTCAGAGGGCCCGGCTCTTGACCAGGCAGACCTGGCCTGTTCTCTCTGGGTGGCCAGGAGCAGGGTTTAGTCACTGCCTGCCTGATGGCCCTGGTCTCCCATTTGGGGCCAGAGCAGGCCACTGCTGACGAGTTCCTGATCCCATAAGATAGGGCACAGGAAGGGTCCCCCTATGTGGCTGGACTCCCCAAGGACCATGGTCCTCTTGTCTCCCTGAGGAGTTCTGGGGTGTCTGTTCTCTGCTTGGCCTTGTTCCCGCCTCTCTTGGGCCGTGGCCACTCTTGAGAAGGAAGCCAGGTGGCACAAACAGTTCCTGGGGCCCCAGGTCTGGGTTTGAATCTGCTGGGCCTGGCTGAGTGTCCTTCCGCAAGTGACTTCATCTCCCTGATCTTCCAGAACCTGGAGATGCTAGGAATTGCTGGCCCCTGGCTTGTTGGTTGTGGTTTGGTAATTGTGGGAGTGGTCAGGCCGGGGTGCTCTGTGCTGCCAGGAACTGGCCGAGAGCTCTGGCTGCTGTCGGACCTGCTTCCTCCCTCTCATTCTGTGAGCAAATGCAGGAACAGGCGCTTCTGCCCTCTTCTGGGTGTTCTGGGACCCACAGGTGCAGGTGGTGAGCGCTCTGTGCAGGCTGACACCCTTAGCTTGCAGGGTAGCCCCTCCTCTTCAGGAGCCTGGGGCCTTCACCCAGCTCTCCTGTCTGGGTGGAGGTCCCCACCAGCCCTCGTGGGAAGGGGCTTTAGGCCCTCGGGGTCCCTCACCCAGCAGCCGCCTGCCCTGCACCTGCCCCCAGCCCTGTCTGGGAGTTCCACGTAGAACACTGTATTGTTACCCAGGTCCCAGGGCGGAACGTCCATCTCAGGCCTGGGAAGGGGTGGGTGGTCCAACTGAAGTTCTCTCCAGGCTGGGGACCTGGGGACCAGGCAGGTACTGGGTGATGGCTGCTGTGTGCTGACCCTGCCCACGGCCCCCTCCCCAGCAGGAGCGGCTGAAGGCCCAGGAGCATCGGGCGGAGATGGAGGAGAAGGTGGGCAAGCGGGGCCTGGAGGCTTCAGGCAAGGCCAGCCTGGCCACTGCGGGCCCAGGGCTGCTGCCTCGGAAGCCCCCCGGCCTGACTGCTGGCCCCACGGGCACCTATGGCAAGGCCATGAGTCCACCGCCGTCTCCCCGCGCCTCCCCTGTGGCTGCTCTGAAGGCCAAAGTCATCCAGAAGCTAGAGGACGTGTCCAAGCCGCCCACCTACGCCTACCCCGCCACGCCCAGCTCCCACCCCAGCAGCCCACCGCCCGCCTCCCCACCACCCACCCCTGCCCTCACCCGCAAGGAAGAGGCCCCTGAGAACGTGGTGGAGAAGAAGGACCTGGAGCTGGAGAAGGAAGCCCCCAGCCCCTTCCAGGCCCTGTTCTCAGGTAGGAGCTGGCCTGCCACTCTGGCTACCCAGCACCAACCTGCCTCTGTTCTTTTGTTTGCTCCTTCACTCGTTCTGTCTCTGTTGAGCACCTCCTGTGTATCAGGTCCACTGCTGAGACTCCGGGATGAGTTCACGTGCACATAGACAGACCCACCTCCCCAGCCCCTCCTCAGAGAGAGTGCCAGGCATAACGTTAGAACCTACTCCAGGAGTTGTTCTGAGGGTTAAGCACAAAGTCCATAGGCCTCTCAGCATACGTGGGCGCCCAGTTGTTGCACTGGTTCAGAGGCACCTGTTTTGGGCAGTAGTCTCCCTGTGCTGGGTGCACTCACATGCTCTTCCTGTGTCCACCAGGACCTGTAGCATGTGGCTTTAGGGGCTGAGACCGTGTCCCTGCCCAGAGTCCACTTAAAGCATGAGCTTATACTCGGGAGGACTTGGTTTCTAATTCGGATTCCAGAGCCAGTGCTGTGTGGGCTTGGGCAGGTGGCCGCCCCTCTCTGGGGTAATTTGGTGTGATGCTTGTTAATGCCCTGGGGTGTGCACGGATACTCCCTTCCCCTTCATCGGGTTGCTGGGTGTCCTTGGTCTGCTGCAGAGAGTCGCTGCTCTTTGAGGGAGCATCACGTGGGGGGTGGGGACAGAATGAAATTGCTGTTGTGCTCTGAACAACTGTGTCACTGGGGTGGGCCTCAGGGTCTGCCGGGCTGGAACACCAGGTGCCACTCAGGCTGGGCAAGAACTGGCCTGGGTCTTCCACAGCCTTGTGCAGGGTTTGTTTCTGGAGCAGCTTCCTCCATGTGGAGGGGAGGGCGGGAGGGCTGTGGTTTCTGCCTTCAAGATAGCCAGATCCCTGGGGACAAGGTGGTGACTGATTTTCCTCGGTGTGGCCCAGACCTGTGTTAGGGCCCTGGGGTTTTGCAGGGTCACCTGGAAATGTTCCCAGGCCTGTGGCTGGTCCAGCAGAGGGGTGCCCATCCTGAGTGGGTGTTGGTGGGGACATAAGAGCCGTCAGAGCCCTGGTGGCCCCCATGCTGACCCCTGGTGTCCTTGGCAGATATCCCACCCAGGTACCCGTTCCAAGCCCTGCCACCACACTATGGGAGGCCCTACCCGTTCCTGCTGCAGCCCACAGCCGCCGCCGATGCAGACGGCCTGGCCCCGGACGTGCCGCTCCCAGCTGATGGGCCTGAGCACCTGGCACTCTCGCCTGAAGACAAACCCATCCGCCTGTCACCCTCCAAGATCCCAGAGCCCTTGCGGGAGACCCCGCAGGAAGAAGCACTGGCTGACCGGGAGGTGAAGGCAGAGGTGGAGGATGTAGACGAGAGTCCTGCTGAGCTGCCCGCCCTGGAATCGCCGCTGGCCCTGCCCGTGCCAGAAACCATGGTGGCTGCAAGCCCTGCCGGTAGCTGTGGAGGTGGTCTCCTGGAGGCCCAGGCGCCGAGCGCAGCTGCACAGGGCTGCTCAGAGGCCTCTGAGGGCCCAGACTTTGCAGACAGGGCTGAAGTGCAGATGGAATTGCCAAGCCGGACAGAATCTGGTGCGGTCACCCTGGAGCTTGGGGGGCGACTGACACCGGAACCGCTGGTGGAGACTAAGGAGGAGCCAGTGGAGGTGCCCCTGGATGTGCCTATGGAGGTTCCTGTGGCGGAGACAGGGCCTGAGGAAGGCCTGGCCCAGCCAACCCTGAGCGAGCCCCAGCCCAGCCTGGAACTGCCGGATGGTGACCTGCCCACCAGGGAAGGACAGCGCCCAAGTCTAGAGGACCAGGAGGCTGCACCCGTGCCTGGTAGCACCTGCTACCTGGAAGAGGCAAGCTCTGACCAGTTCCTACCTGGCCTGGAGGACCCACTGGCTGGCATGAACGCCCTGGTGGCGGCTGCGGAGCTGCCCCAGGCCAGGCCTCTGCCCTCCCTGGGTGCTGGAGTTGAGGCCTCGGAGAAGCTGGAGGTGACCCGGAGCCTGGCCCTGGAGCAGAGCTTCCTGCAGGGCATCACGCTGCTGAGTGAGATCGCCGAGCTGGAGCTGGAGCGGAGGGGCCAGGAGGTGGCAGGTGAGCGCACTTGGCTGTCAGGGCTGTGGCTCTTCCAGAAAACGTTTTAGTGAGATGTTGTAACACCCCCCCAGGACATGGCTTATTCATTTTCATTTTTAAAAAATCCTGATAAGATACATGTAGCAAAATGTATCCTCTTGAATGTTCCTAAGTGTCCAGTTGCGTGGTGTTGAACACACTCACTCTGGTGTTGAACACACTCACTCACGTTGTGGCCCGTCTGGGTGGGTTTCCTGGGGGTGAAGTGTCTTCTCATTTCCTCAGTGGTGTGTTTTGTATTAGCAGGATTCTTTGGGTTGTGAGGGACAGAAAATCTCATTTAAGTTGGTTTAGGCCAGGTGTGGTGGCACACACCTATGACCCCAGCAACTTAGGAGGGATGTTAAGTTAAGGTCAGGCTCAGCCATTCAAAGGCCTCACTAACCTGGTGTGTGTGTGGCTGTGTTAAAATTCATCACGGTTTGTCTCTCACAAAAAGGGTACAGTGGAAAATTTTCTGGGAAAAAAATGAAAATTCCCTTCATCTCTGTCCCAAAATAATAAATTAAAAAAAGGGCTGGGGATGTGGTTCAGTGGTTAAGTGCCTCTGGGTTCAATTCCTTGTAACAACAACAAAAATGCTGGACGTAATGCTGTAATCACAGCTACTGGGTTACTGGGGAGGCTGAGGCAGAAGGATTGCAAGTTCAAGGCCAACCTCAGCTACTTAGACCTTGTCTTAAGATAAAATTTAGAAAGGCTTGGGAATGTGACTTTGTGATAGAGTGTTTGTCTGTGTTTGCCTAGCACGTGCTAGGCCCTGGGTTCATTCCCAGCACCACACACACACACACATGAAGACAAAACGAAAGAGGGCTGGGGTTGTGGCTCAGTGGTAGAGCACTTGCCTAGCATATGTGGGGCCCTGGGTTTGATCCTCAGGACCACATAAAAAAATAAATAAATGATATAAAGTTATTGTGTCCATCTACGACCAAAAAAAAAAAAAAAAAAATGAAAGAAAGACAAGAAGGAGAGAACTTATTGGCTTATGGAATCAAAGTTGAGCAGCATCATGGTAATTTCAGGTATGGCTGGATCCAGGTGCTCAAACCAAATCATAGCAGTTTCTCTTTTCCAGTGTCCCTCCTTCCCCCAGTCTCTCTCCTCCCTCCCTTTCCCTGTTCCACTTTCTTCTCTGTTGGCCTCATTCAAGGCAGGCTCACTGCCCTCGAGGGGGCTCCAACGATTCCTCCCAGGGTGGGAAGACTGCTCAGCTCAGCTCAGCAGCCTTTTGAAAGGGGCCACTTCTTTCCTGGCAGCTCTGGGGGAAGTGTGGAGACTCTCATGGGGTGATTGGGGTTCAGGTTTCTGCAGCAGCAGATCCTGTGGCTGGGGAGATGGGCCACACTGGTCATGCTTGGTCTCGGACTGGAAGGTGTTGCCTCCAGGATGTCGGGATGGGTGGTCCCCAGAAGAGTGCACAGTGCCTTCAGCAGGAGGGGCCATGAATTCTGGGCTGGGCACAAGACTGAAGCACAGAATAGGAAATGGAGACGTTCAGTGTGCATGGCTGGGGCCGTAGTGGCTGTGGCCTTGCTAGCCCCAGCGTGGGCCGGGATCCAGCAGGGAAGGGCCCCGCACCATCCTTGGAGAGAGTGTGATGTCCTTGCCAGAGTCCTGTGTATTTCCCCTCCAACTTTCCTGTACACCTGTACACGTTTGCTTCTAAAATTAAACAATACCCTGAAACCTGCCTTTTGCATTCAACATATTCTTCCCGAAATGCTTTCCAAAGCTGTGGTTTTTAAGAGAACTTTTTTATGGGCTGCCCAGTTTTCTGTATGGTGAAGGCCCTGTCCTTTGGTGGCCCAGTCCCTACACTGTAGCACCTGATGACCTCACCCTATGTTGTCGGGAATTTTCATTTGCTGTCTCCTTGTTTTTTTTTTTTTTTCCTCTCCTGGCACATATAGCATGATGATTATTCTTACAGGAGAGTTTTTGTCCCCATCCTGGATTTTCTTTGGGTTTGTCTTCCCAGAGGTAGAACTGTTGGTCATGACAGGCCACTTCTTTGTGTGTGGAGCTGGGGATGGAGCCCAGGGCCTTACGTGTGCTAGACAAGTGCTTTGCAGACAGCTACATCCTCATCCTAGGACAGGGCACATTTTCAAGATGGTTTGATTCTCATGGTCCCCAGGAAGCTCAGACAAGTGGCACCTCTCTCTTTGAGAGATGTCCCTTTCCCATAAATGCCTGCTGTGTGTGCACCTGCTGTGTGTGGCTGTTGTAGGGTTCATCACTGTTTCCGGGCACAGTGGCGCACGCCTGTAGTACCAGTGGCTTGGGAGGCTGAGGCAGGAGGATCTCAAGTTCAAAGCCAGCCTCAGCGACAGCAAGGTGCTCAGCAACTCAGCGAGACCCTGCCTCTAAATAAAATGCAAAAGAGGGCTGGGGATGTGGCTCAGTGGTTGAGTGCCCCTGGGTTCAGTCCCCAGTGCCCCATCCCTGCCCCAGGGGGGAAAAAAAGGTTCATCACCATTTTCCATTCACTAAAAATAGTTAAGTGGAATTTTTTTTTTTTTCTGGAAAAAAATGAAAATTCTCTTTATCTCAGTCACTGGGGGTGGTTTTCTTTTAGTAGGGCCTGAGGAGGGGCCAGAGGTCCAGGATGGGAAGGGGTAATCAAGGAGGTGGCCAGGCCAGGGGGTCCCCAGTTTGGGCCCCTCTTACCTGTGCACCTGACCTGGTCCTGCTGGCGTCTCTGCAGATCTGGCTCCTGGGTTGGCGTCATTGCGGGCTCCCTGGTCACCTCTGTAGGCCTGAGCCGTCCGCTGGTGTCCTGGTTTTCTGAGGGCTGCCATCACAGGCTACCAGAGACTAGGGTGGCTTCAACAGGAGAAATTTCTCCTGTCACATTTCTGGAGGCCAGAAATTCTGAGATCAGGCCAGGGCTGGCTCCTGCTGAGAACTTGCCAGAGAACTGTTGGCCTTTCTCCTGGTCTTGTCGTCAGTTGTCGTCTTGTGTCTGCTCCTTCTGCGCGCGTCTTTGCCTCCAGACTCTCTTCTTGTAAGGACACCAGCCGAATTGGATTAGGGTACCATCTGATGACCTCACGCTTTTATTTTGTGGCACTGGGGTTTGAACCCAACGATGCGCTCCTGCTCAGCTACATCCTCAGTCCTTTTTACTTTTGAGACAGGGTCTTGCTGAGTTGCCCAGGTTGACCTTAGACTTGAGATCCTCCTGCCTCAGCCTCCCCAGTCATGGGATTACAGATGTGCACCACTGCACCTAGCTAACTTTAACTTGATCACCTCTGTAAAGACCTTGTCTCCAAGGTCACATGCTGTGGTACTTAGGTTAGGACCCCACATTGAATTGGGTCAACAAAAACACCAAGAGGAAAAGGAAACGAAAAAGGAGAAAAAACAAATTGGGGAACACAACTGAACCCATCGTGGCTGGCCTGGCGTTCACTTGGGTGTCCCTTGAATGTCAGTTGAGAGCCTAAGAAGGGCTGGCTTGCTGGAGGGAGGAAGAGGAGGTGACAGTCGTAAAACAGCAGCCTGTTCCTTCCTTACAAAGGGCCTGTGGGCAGGGCAGAGGAGCGACATCAGTGGACCGGCCTGCTTCGCTCTGACTTCCCTGGAGCGGATGGAGTTTGCTGCCTTGTGGCCTCAATTTCCCTGAGGATTTATAAGAGCAAAACCAGTGATTCTAAACCAGGGGCCACTTTGGTCCCCAGAGGATGTTGGGGGAGCGCTGCTGACATCTAGTGGGGAAGGGGAGGGACACTGCTAAACATCCTGCAGTGACCCAGCCGCAGAGGCCTGTCCCACCAGCCGCCAAGGTGAACAGGGCGAGGGTTTGGAAAAGGCCTCACCTCAGCACAGTGGTCATTAATGTCTGTCTGTGGCGCTTTGAATGATGACAGAGAATGTGCCTTTTTTCCTCAAGCACATGTGGACCACGGAGCAAAAAAACTGATCATATTTGAGATGAAAGGAATATGTCAATTTAAAAACTATACTAAAGTCATTTTAACTTGATAGAGGCTAGAGCAAGCTCTCCTGTCCTGTGGGGGTGCTGGGTTGGAGTGGCCTCTCTCCAGGGGCTGGAGTGTTTTTTGGAGAAGGCTGCCGTCTATTCACGTGAATACCCTCGATCACATGAGTCACACTGGCTCGAGTTTCCTAATGCACAAGGTCTAAGCGGTGGGCCTCTGTCCCTACAAAGAGAACCGGAGACACCTCGATGCCATCAGTGGTGATTATTTAGATGAATGAAAACTCACGGCTGCAGGAGTGTTACACGGCTGCAGTTAGGATTATCTGTATTAAATCGCTATTTTAGGGTTTTTGGTCTTCAGAAATGGTGATTTTATAAGGGTCAAGGTAATAATAAGAATGAGGTGGGCCTGCTTGTTATGTGTTCATGTAAAAAGACATTGAGCAGAAAAAAGCAGAGTGTGGCGTGTCGTACGTATGGATGGATTCCATTTTTGTCTCTGTAGGATCGCATGTACATTAGGCATGTTTGAATATGCACAAACATTTCTGCAGAAACTGCATCAACAGTGGCCCCCCCAGGAGGGACCTGTGTGTCAGGGCGGGGGGCAGGGGGGCTTTTGTTCACTCCTAGGAAGAACCTCTTGGGCCTCCGGCCTCCCTCCTGAAGTTTTCTTTGCTCCTGTGCACACTGCGGGGACAGGACTGCCCTGTATGTGTTGTTCTCATCTCTTCTTTCCTCTTTATACCGTGTCCTGCATCTCAGTAAGGCCCTACTCCAGGTGCCCTGTGGCTTTGTGGCCTGGGATCCATGCTCTCTCTGGACCTCAGTCTCATCCCTGTTTGGGATCAGGAGGGGGTGGGTGGCAATGCCCACAAGCTGTCCGGGGCTCAGGAGTGCTGGGCAGGGTGGGTGCAGCAGCCTCTCTGGGGGGCCCAGCCCCTCCACCTGTGCAGGCTCACCTTCTGCTTGTCTGCAGGGGTAGAGCCAGGCCTGGCAGTGCGGCCCTCCCTGGAGAGCCTGCTGGCTGCCAGCAGCCACATGCTGAAGGAGGTCCTGGACAGCCCCTTCGTGGACCCGCTCAAGAACTTGCGGCTTCCGCGGGAGCTGAACCCCAACAAGAAGTATAGCTGGATGCAGAAGAAAGAGGAGCGGGTGAGCTGTGCAGGCCTTTCTTCCTGCCTGGTGGCCTGTGGGGTGGAGGGTGGGGTGGGAGTCCCACCCCAAGTTGGTGTCTTGCTGGGCCGTGGCCGACTTTGGAGCCAGCAGCAGGCCTCCTCTGGTGCCTTTCCGTGTGACCCTGAGAGGGCTTTTCCCATCTGGTATCACATCAGGCACATCACACAGGTGGCAGCTTGATGAAATGAAAATAGGACTGCCTGGGACCCAGGCCTGGTGCTGCCCTCTGCTACCCTCTGCCATCCGGTAACGTGCTCGGCCACGCTGACTGAGCCTGGTGACAGGCAGCACTGCGCTGCACCGACATCATCTAACTTAGTGTCGATAGCGCAGAGAGGAGGCTGAGGCCACAAGGAGTCGCAGTGATGGGATCTGAGCGAGGGTCTCGGCAGCCCCCAAGGGCCTGGCTCTCACGGTCCCCATCTGTGAGAGTGGCCGCCACGAGTGGGAGCAGCAGTATCCACCTCCTCATTCCTCTCCCTCCTCCCTGGCCCCCCTCCAGATGTACGCCATGAAGTCTTCCTTGGAGGATATGGATGCCCTGGAGCTGGACTTCCGGATGCGGCTGGCCGAGGTCCAGCGGCAGTACAAAGAGAAGCAGCGTGAGCTGGTGAAGCTCCAGCGACGCCGGGACTCCGGGTGAGTGTGGCCCCACCATGTGCGGTGGGGCTCGCCCTGCCAGGTGGTCAGCAGCAGCAGGCGGGTGCCCGTCTCCTACCTCGCCAGTGCTAGTGCTCGGTAGGTCGGCTATGGCAGCTGTCAGGTGTGCGTGGACCCACGTGATACGTGTGCAGCGTGTGCCCTTCTCTGTGCCCTGCCCACCCCCAGGTTCACAGCCAAGCCTGTGATTCTTTTTAAGGGACAGGCACGAGGATCCCCATAGAAGCTTGGCACGCAGAGGCCCTGGCAGGCCGCGGAAACGGACCCACGCCCCGAGCACCCTGTCGCCCCCCCGCAAGAGAGGGAAGAGCCACAACAGTAGCGGAAAGTAAGGCTGGCCCCTCGGTGGGTCGGGGACTGGCTCCGAGCTCAGAGGGGAGGAGCAGGGCCCCACCTGGTGCCTGCACCTGGGCACTGGGGACCTTGAGTCCCTGGGGCTCTGACCCCCTGGAATGGTGGCTCTAAGGGAGCACGGTGCGCTGCCCAGGCCAGGAGGGCAAGCAAGGCCAGGAGCACTGAGCTGGGAGGACCATCCCGGAGAGAGGTCTTCCTGTGACAGGACCCAAGTGCTCCGCTTGTCTTCCTGCTGTGCCTGCTTCCTCGTGGCTAGGGACTGATCCTGCTCCTCTCCCCTCCCCTCCTCCCTGCGGACGGACTGCCGGGCTGCCAGCCCTGCTGGACTGGCTCTGACTGGAGCTGCTGCTGGGTTCTCTCGGTGCCGGACATTTCCCCATTCTCCTGGCCAGACCTGAGGGCTGCGCGAGCCCAGGGCTGCTCTCTGCGACCCTGCCTCCACCTCCGCCGCGTGTTCTGGGGATGAGATCCTTCTGGGCAGTGGTGGCTGCTTCCTGTGGCCCCCTCTGGAGGTTGAACTGCGTGCTGGCTGGTTGAATCGAAGCTTTCCCTCTAGGGCCAGGCTTTGCGGTTCCCCCCATCTGTAGACAAACCAAAAAAGGCCCACCGAGGAAAGGACTGGAGTGTTCTTCAGCCTTGCTGCAGCCTGAGACAGGCGGGCTGGTGGGCACCGGGCAACCTAGCATGCGGAAGCTTCAGAGCACAAAGAAGAGGCAGTGGGGTCGCCACGGTCTTCTGGGGGAAAACAGCTCCGTGGGCCCCGACGTCTCACTTTTGACCTCCTTGGATATTCCTGGCTGAAGGAAGGGTGAAGAGAAGAGACTCCCTGCAAGGCCATGGGAGGGGAGGGAAGAGGCTCTGGAGAAGAGAGCAAGTGGCCCAGGCAACCTGCAGCAGGAGCCTAGCAGTCAGGAGTGTGGTCCCTGTGGGGGCGGGGCTGAACTTCCTGCTTTCAGCCCCATCTCCAGTCCCATCTCCATCCTTTACTGTGACCTTGGGTCAGGTGTTTAGTTTTTCTATGTCTCAGTTTCCTCATCTAAAAATAAACAGTACAGCCAGGCCTGGTGGCACACACTCATAATCCCAGTGACTGCGAAGGCTGAGGCAGGAGGATCACAAGTTCCAGGTTGGCTTTGGCAAGTCAGACCCGGTTTCAAAATAAAAAGGACTGGGGATGTAGCTCAGTGGAAGAATGCCTCTGGGTTCAGTCCTCAGTGCTGGGGGGATGGGGGGAGGGAATAAAAAATAGAACCATGTATTGCTTGTGGCTAATTATACAAGGCACTAACAGTGCAAGACGCACGGGCATCAAGCAAAAGTCAGCTCTTCTATCACTTGGGCAGCTTCAGCCCTAAAGCAGCAAGACAAGCCTTTGTCCCCGTCCAAGCTGCCTGTGCCCATAGGAAACCAGAGTCCAGCAAGTGCCTCCTCCTTCACATGAGCTCTTGATTTAATTCTTCCTCCCATCCTGGTGCATTTCCTTGGCATTTCTGGTCCTTGTTCTTGGCACATTGTGGTAAAGAGGTATCTTGCCATTCAAGATGTGTGTCTGTGTGTGTGTGAGTGGATGGGTCAAAGCACATAAGAGAAAGGCCGGCAGGGGATACTGACTTGAAGTGTTTTTTTTCTTCTTTTACATTAAAATCTCATTCTGCCTCATTCACAAATATCCCAGCATTTCAGCACTGTAGCTTTATCAGATCTGTCTCCCCAGACTGGTCACGCTGGCATTCACCACTGTCTGTGCTTCAGCATCCAGAGGCCAACCCTTCAGGGCCACAAGGGTGGACACCAGCCCTCCAGTGTGGCCTGGCGAGGGTGCTGACCAAGGGTGTATTTTGGTTTTAGGCTGAGCAACAAGTCCCTGCTGACATCAGACGACTATGATCTGGGAGCAGGGATCAGGAAGAGGCACAAGGGTCCTGAGGAGGAACATGAGGCCCTCATTGGAATGGGGAAAGCCAGGGGGAGGAACCAGAACTGGGATGAGCATGAAGCTTCATCTGACTTCATGAGTCAGGTCAGTAGCCCAGTCTTCCAAGTGTGCTGCCATCCTGGGGTGCGGGACCTGGAGGTTATGCCCAAGCGAGGGCATGTTCCCCTTGCAGGTCTGTCTGTATACAAACTGTAGGAATGATTGTCTTGGTGTATGAAGGGAGAAATTAAGGCCCAGAGGTCAGGACTTACAAAGTAACAGCTTTAGAGGTGGAGCCAGAACTAAAAGATACATCCATTTGAGTGCACCATGACCCTTTGTTGAAGCCAAGCAGGGAGATTGCAGTTCTTAACCAAATAATACAATTACTCTGTTGTTTAACAGTATAATTGTTTAATGAGCAGCTTCACCGTTCCATGGTTCTAAGAAATAAGGGCTGGATGCCACTGTAATTTCCTCTGTGAACTCTCCAGGGGTAATGGGGTGAGAGCCAACTCCTTGATTTTTCTTATTTCTGCAGAGCATGGAAATCATCCACTTAAAGGCCCTCATCTCTAAATGCTAATGTACTTTGTCATTCCTCCCCATAAAGCCCTGTGCAAAGGGGATGTTTTGGTTGATTTGGCCATCAGAAGGAAATACTCTCCTAGGGTCCAGGAAGAGAAAGATTGTCATTTCGTACATCAGAATTCTTTTTACTCTAAAATTGTGGTGAGGGATGCTTTTGTTGTTTAAATGACACTGTCCCAACTTCTTTCCTCCTTAGGAAATGCTACCTGATTAAAGAAAATAGAGATAACATGTTGAAATTCATGGCATTAATGGCTTTGAAACCGCACATTTCACTTCAACAAATGACTACAGTTGACGATAGATGTGCAAGCAGGAATTTGAATCTGTGAAATCTCTAATCATTCTTTCTGCTTCAGGCATCCAAGGCACACTCCAGGCATTTTCTTGGCAGCTTTGGCCCATTTAGTTGGACAGGCTGGTTTAGACTGTGCAGCAGTCTCTGTCAGCTGCTGTAGGTGGTTGAGATAAGCAGATCAGCCATGCTTTGATCTAGCTTTTCAATCTTGGTTCCCTTCCTCCTTTCTTAATCCGGCTACCTTCTCCAGGCCATTGGCAGCGCTCCATGCTGAAAGTGCTTCCCGAGGAGGTACCAGAGTGTGCCATGGAAAGCTGGAGTGGAAAAACCAGTGCCAATGACGACTGTGACCACAGTAGCAGCTATTTAATAAATGGTTACTTTGGGCCATTCTGATAAGTGCTTTATGCACCTTAAAACGCCATTCATCTTAAGAACAACCTGGTGCTATCCAGGCACAGTATCCCCATTTTACAGAGTGTAAGGATTGAGGTGAAGAGGAATTAAGCAACTTGCCAGAAGTCAGGCAACAGGCAGGATCGGAGCCCACATCTCCCGAGTTGTACACAGAAAACTACTCTCCTGTTTTGCCAAATGTCTTAACTTGGGACCCAACTTCTCTCTCCAGCTAAAGATCAAGAAGAAGAAGATGGCCAGCGACCAGGAGCAGCTGGCAAGCAAGCTAGACAAGGCCCTCTCCCTCACAAAGCAGGACAAGCTGAAGTCACCCTTCAAATTTTCGGACACTTCTGGGGGGAAATCCAAAACTAGTGGGGGCTGCAGCAGGTTCTTAACTCCTTATGATAGCCTGCTGGGCAAGGACAGGAAGGCACTGGCCAAAGGCCTGGGCCTGTCTCTGAAATCCTCCAAAGAAGGTAAACACAAAAGGGCTGCCAAAGCCAGGAAGATGGAGGTGGGGTTCAAGGCCAGAGGCCAGTCCAAGCCGGCCCATTCCCCGTTCGCCTCGGAAGTGAGCAGCTACTCCTACAGTAAGTAGCGGACGCCGCACCGCCTCTCGGCCACAGCTTCTCTCTTTTCCTGCCCTTCACTTTCTTCCTGCAGGGCGCTCCAAGACCTGCTTTTGGCTTTGCGCGGTGTCAAGCCCCGCGGCGGGCTCGCCTGGAGCGGAAACGCCTGTGATTGGCGGGTGTGGTGCGGGGCAGGCACCTGTAGTTGGTGGGCGTCGGTGATTGGCGGCTGGGAGCGGAAGTTCGCCTGCCCTCTTTCCGCTTGCGGTCCGGATGCCGCCAGCGTGGGGGCCTTTTCGCGCTGTAGAGTTTGCGCCCGGTCGGCCTAGAGAGGCCGGAGCGCGACTGCTTTTGTGAGTGCTAGAGATGACGGGCTCCCCTGCCCGCAGGCAGCTCGCGGTCCTCCGCGGACAACCAGGGACTGCGGCCAGGTGTCGGTGGAAACGGAGGTTGTGTTCACGGCGTGCTTTCGTGGTATCCGTGACTGCCTTGCGGGCGGTTTTCTTGCTGAGGATGCTGAGACCGAGGGGTCGAGGGAAGAGGATGCGCCTGGGTGGGGAGAAGCGAGCCGGGGTCAAACGGCTCTGTCGGCTGGAGCTCCTTGGCGCGACGGACGTTACCATTTCGGCCTCGTCCACTGCGTATGTAGCTCTCCAGCCCTTGACGCGGAGCAACCAGTGGGGCTGAGGGACGGAGTTTTGTTTCATTCATGTGCGGACTACCGCTCTGGAGCTGTTGTGGTTTTCTGGAGCGAGTCGGCTTTCCTGGTCTGCAGCCCGCCGCCTGGCATGTAAAAGGTGCTCACTCGGTACTTGTGGGCCTCATGCCTCCTGCCGCGCGCCTAGGTGGTCAGGGGCCAAGGACGTGGCTGCTGCAGGAGGGCTTCTTGAGTACGGAGTCCCTAGGCCCTGGCGAGACTGGAGGGCCTGGGTTGACCCCTACTAGGTTCTGTGTGTCCTGGGCTTTTGATGGGCTCAGTGTGGTTCCTGGTGTGTGTGTGTGTGTGTGTGTGTGTGAGAGAGTGAATGTGAAGGCCACGTGCAAAAAATGGACATGTTTAATGTCAAAGTATGTTTTCTTAAGAAAATAAAAGTGTTTGCAGACTTAGAGTTAAAGCATCATCACTTGCCACTGGCCCTAAGGCTTCTGGGAGCTTTAGGTGAGCTCTTGTGGGCAAAAGCCAGACTCCGTCTGGTTGAGGACAAAGCTGCTGTTTTTTTTTTTGCTGTGCTGGGGATCGAACCCAGGGCCTTGTGCTTGCAAGGCTACCAACTGAGCTACCTCCCCAGCCACCTCCCCAGCCCTGCTGTTTTTTTAAGGGTATTTTCTTGTATGTCCTGGACTAGTGGGTCTCCAGACCCCCATGGATGTGAGGCAGGCAGCCTGTTCATTGACACGAGTGCTATAGCTTTGGTGCTCCTCAGTCCTGGATGGGTGTGATCAGACAGCACTGCCCAGGTCCCTGACCATGTGTGGGCACGAAGACAGAGGGACACTGACAGACTTCCTTGAAGGGGAAGGGAAGGGCTTTCCTTTGCATCTTCCATCTCGTTTATTTTGGAAAAACAAAAAGGGGAGGGAGGGGGTTGATCCTCCTGGACTGGTTGTAGAAGAATCCCTGCCCTCCTTCACTTACAGGTGGACAAGGGTTTTGGAGAGGTGGAGGTCACAAATAATCTCAAATTCCCATGGTTTTTGGGGTGCTCTGAGGTGGTGAGTCCCTTGCAGCAGGAGTGTGTGCGCTCTTGCAAATATGAGGACATGTTGTAGTTTTCCCTCTGTGTTAAGCCTTGGCCCACAAGATGGGACAGCATTCTGGGGGAAGGAATCCAGCTAACGTTGGAATGGGGATGCCAGTGGGCCTGTCCTCACCTAGAGAGTGGCTGTGAGGGACACCTGGTTGTGGAGAGAGCTCTTCTCTTCACTTGGTTCGTGTGGTTTGCTTTTCTGCAGTTTTAGGGTGGTGAGAGATGGGTTCCACAGAGGTGGAGGTGTGTTCCAGCAGGGAGACAAGGCGGCAGAAGGCAGAGTGGTGCCTTCACTTTCCAGTTTGGATTTTAGGTTATGGGTGGCATGCCTGGGAGGGCAGGTTTGTTGTTGTCACCCACTGGCATTGCTGGCTTCGGAAGGGACAGATTGGCACACGCAAGCAGGAGAACTGTGTCCTCCAGATTTGCCAGACACTCCTGAAATTGGGGTCTTGGTTGGAATGGAAAGGGGAGATGGTGATAGAAGCAGCCTGGGGCACCCCACCCCCATTCATGTGGGGTTGTTTTTTTTTTTTTTTTTTTATTTGGAGGTGGCAGGTTTGGCCAGAATGATAGTTGCATGTGTTAATGTTCCTGCTTGGTGTGGGTTTTACCAGATCAAGGGATTATAGTCTTTGGCCACGGACCTGTTTCTTTCTGCTCTTGCTTAACAAGAGTGTGCAAAATGGAACAAAACGCTATACATTTGGGTTGAAGTTGGAAGGGACCAGAGCTGTGCACCTTCTCAAAACTGGTTGGTCCTCTCCCAGGAGGTTTTGAAAGTCCTGGCCCTGTATCTTGTAGTAAGGCCAGAGTTTGATAGGAAGCCATCGGTGGGGTGCTGGTAAGCCAGCTCTCAGATGGACCAGGGTGGGTGACCTCTAGTGAAATCATTCACCAGTTTCCGTGGTGTAACGCTGTCCCTGAGGTCCACTGCAAGCTACTGTTGCAGCTTTGCCGAGTAGGGAAGAGATGTGTACCACTGGCTGGCGGGAGCCCTTCCCTTGGGGGCTGTGGCCCACCCCAGAAGGAGCCTCTGCTGTGCGCAGTCCACGGGGTGGAAGGGAACCACATGGAGAGTTCTGTTCCTGAGAGTGGGGCTCCTCCATCCCCTCAGTGCCTGGAAGGCAGAGGTGACGGGAGGGTGCTTTCTGGCAAGCGGAAAGAGGGTCTGGATCTGGCGCTGGTAGGTGGCCCAGCTGTCTGAGGCTAGCCTCCTCAGGTGCGGGTGAGCCCAGGGCCAGGAGGAGAGCGGGGCACCCTGAGAGCTTTCCCAGGGCCAGGAGGCACTTGGCTTTCTGTTCTGCACCCCTGACGTGTTCTCGCCACCTCCCAGAACAGTGACTAGGGACACCAGCCGGCTCCTCCCGTGCCCCCTGACTTACTTTTATTAAAAACTACTTTGACTGCAGATACGGACTCGGAGGAGGACGAAGACTTCTTGAGAGATGAGTGGTCTGCCCAAGGCCCCTCCAGCTCCAAACTGACCTCCTCCCTCCTGTGTGGCATGGTGGCAAAGAACAGCAAGCCAGCCGCAGGCCCCAAGCTGACCAAGCGGGGTCTGGCGGCGCCCCGGACTCTGAAACCCAAGCCGGCCGCCAGCAGGAAGCAGCCGTTCTGCTTGCTGCTCCGAGAGGCCGAGGCCCGCTCCTCCTTCAGCGACTCTTCGGAGGACTCGTTTGACCAAGGTTACTAGCTCCAAACGCAAAATACCTTCCATGTTTTAGAGCGAGAGAGTGAGTGCGAGAGCGAGAGCGAGAGCGCGTGCGCACAGCAGAGATGGCGCCGCTCGGCCGTCCGCTGGATGGCCACGGAAGGGCAGCCGTCTTGTTCTTGGCAGCGTAGCCTGCCGTATCCGCCTACTTTTGTTTTTGTTTTTATTTGTACTGTATCATTGTGATAATAACATTGACTGGCTCTTTGCGAGCTCTTATACGGACTGGTTTTTAGTCTCTCCTTTTCTCCACTCTCCTCCCTCTGCGCCCTCTCCCCACCCCGAGGCCCTGCACCTTTCCTGTCCTCCCAGACCGCAGGCCTGGGCTGGGCGCTCTTTTGGCGTGGGCCCCGCAGAGGCTTCCTGAGGAGCATTTTGTAAATGGACTTCTGTCGTGTGGGCGTGTGACTTGATGTTTGTACTGCGATTTTGGTAATACCAAGCTTTATTAAACATACCGAGTTCATTTTTAACTAAACCGTGTGCCTTGTCTCTCTTGCTGTGTCCTTACTAGACATCAGGTTGATGCTTCCCTTCATTTTGTTCCTCCTCCCCCTCCTCCCTCCTGCTCCTCCTCCCCACCCCAGAAGGAGTAGACGGGTGGCACCCTTCTTCTCTATTATTCAAATATCCCCGGTGGCTTTGGCATCCATCCCACTGTTCAGGTTGAGTCAGCCGCTCTCACCTCCAGCATCATCTTTTTTTTTTTTTTTTTTTTAAGCTGCTTGTTTGTGTTTTATTTTCTTAAAGCTCTGCTCTTACTCACCAGTGGTTAAAAAATATTAACTTATAGACACTTGTCTTCTAACACATATTTCTGTTTTGAAGGGCATGTAGGCAGTGCAGGGTCAAGGCTTTTTGCTGTCCTGGGTTTTTGTTAAATTTTGAAGTGTCGGCTTCATCGCCACATCCAGGGACAAAAGGCAGGCTTAGACACTGGCCTGTGAGTCCCAGGCTTGGTTTGGCCTCAGCTCAGCCAGGGGTCCTCAGCCAGCTCTCCAAAAAGAAGTTCAGACTGCATGACCCCTGAGAATATTCTGGCTCTGACTTCTCTAACCTCAGAATGGTGCTCTGGGGTTAGAAATGTCTGAGTCCTTCAGGCCCTTCAATCAGAAATGTCCTGAGAAGGGGAAGCAAGTAAAAAACGTTTCCTAGCTCTGGTTTTAGGGTCTGCCTCAGGGTGGATTTCCTTTAGGGCCAGACCATGGGGATCCCCAGAGCCCTGAGTAGCAACACCAGATGTCAGCTGCTCCCTGAGGAAAGCCTGGAGTGGGGTGTGTCATAGCAAACCTGGACATGACCTGGCCCGGGCCCCTGGAACAGAATGCTGCCCCCACTTTCCGGTCTTACTCTCCAGTTCCCCTGCCTCTGCTACCTCCCTCCAGATTGGCAGAGATAAGAGTTTGGGTGACCAGGCAATGGCAGTTAAGGAGGCTGATGCCCTTTGGGCTCATGTTCTCCTGGGCTGCTGCCACGTCTGAGGAAATGTGCCCTGGGCTAAGAAGAGAGGCCACCAACCGGCTGGCCGGCCTAGTTTTCTGAACCCCTCCCCACAGCCCAGCTTCTGTGGAAGAGTCTGGTTAACTTGCCATCTCCTCTCCCTCTTTACCTCCTGCCTCTCCCTGACCTGGGTTGGACCCTCTGCCCCCTACCCACACACTCTTAGAGCCGAGGTTCTAGTTTCCAAGGTTTTGAGCCCTGCTGTCCCAGCTGAGACCCCACAGAGAAACAGGCAGTCCCCCTGGGCCTCTCAGGAGGGGCCATTTGCCCTGAGTGGGGACCTAAGACTGGACCCAGCAGTGCCAGTGGACAGAGTGCAGATAGGGGAATACAGAGGTAAGGGAGGGGCTCAGCTCTCTTCGCCTTGCCCACTGCCAGCAAAGCAGCCACTGAGGTCTGGAGAGGGACACCTGGGTAATAGGGCCTCACCGACCCTGGTACTAAACACTTACTGGCTTGGCTTTTCTAGTGTGTCTGCTTTCTCCTCCCCGCAGCTTGACCATACCTCCACCCTTGACCCCTACCCATGATGCTTTGAGTGTCTGTTTCGGTCTCTTGCATTTGCTCTCACGCTGCACTCTGGACGCAAAGCGAAGGCTGGGAGTAGGGCAGACGGCGCAGCGGGTCACTGAGCTTGGGTCCGAGCCTGGCTCGTTGCTCCGTAGGTAGGCAAAACCCTTTTCTTTCTGTCCTCTGTACACCTCCCCTCCTCGGGGTCTGCCCCCACCGGGTCTGGCAGCAGCAGATTCCTTGGCGTTTATTGGGTATTGGGAAACCAAACCAAGTTACAACAGCCAACCCCTTGCCCTGAGCCAAGATTTTTTTTATATATATATAATGTACGTATATAAAGTTCTCTGCATTTACTTATTTGGACTTTTCTCCTCTGCCCTTGGCAAGCTCTGTTACCTCAGGTGTGGACGATTCCAGAAAGGCTTTCTTGGCCCTCAGACCCCCATTGCTTCTCTGCCCCTGTGGACCTTGACCCAAGCAGACCTGCCTTCTTGGGAGGCTGCCAGCCAGACTCATCAGGCAGGTGGGGAAACGGAGGACCACAGGAATCGGCAGGACCACAAGATGACCCATGTCCCTTTTGCAGAGAGCACCTTTCCTGGGCTTCTGCTTTGTAGATGTTCCTCCACTTCAAAGTGCTGGGACTGGCCTGCTCCTGGCTTTCTGGGATCTGATAGGGCCTCTGTGGTCTCTCAGAAACCCAGAGCCAGCCCTCCTGTCGTCCTGCACCCATGCTGCCGGCCCCAGGATCCTTCTGGAAGGAAGTTTTCTGGGAGTTCCAGAGTCCACACCTGAGTGGCCAGGGTGGGGTATTTTTAGAAGGGAAAAATTCCTGGCCCCTTACCCAGCCCCATGTCCCCACCCCAGCCAGCCACCCTTGTGTCACCCTGCCCAAATTGACCAAACCCAAGGAGACCTGATGTGGGGGACCCAGGTGCTGTCGAAAGTCTGCCTACACTTAGCCTGCTTTGCCGCTGTGGCCCACTGGGGCGGAGACAGAACCATGTGACGTCGCAATGTGAATGATCGCAAGTGTGCACTGCCTGCCTGCCCCTGCCTGCCCCGCTGGCCTCCCCAGCCTGCTGCATCCATCGCTCCGGAGCCAGTCTCCCACCTCGCACCCTCTTAACAAACCTCCCCCTCTATGCCTCCTCCCTCCCTCCACCCCTGTCTGGACTCCTCCAGTTCCTCACCACCTCCCTCTCCCAGGCTGGCCCAGCAGAAATTCAGGTTCCTTCTGATAAATGGGTAGATGGGATCTGTGCCCCTGGGACTGCTGTTTTTGGCCATTAGTTGTACTTAGCCAAATGGTGGCTTGGGACGTTGGCAGGAGAACGTGCACTTGGCCATCTGTCTTCCCCCATCCATCCCCTGAGCCAATCCTGGCTGCATAGTGCTGCCTTCCATCCTGCCTGGGCCCTGCCCTTGGCCAGCAGCTCTCAGTGCTCTGGCCTTTTGAGCCAGACCAGGACCTGGCACACCTGCCCCTTTGCAGCTCCTTGGCTATGGCGAGTAAGGTGGCAGGTGCTGACCTTTTGGGTCAGCAGGGCCGTCTCCCTGGGAAGGTCAGAAGCAACTCTGTGCCTCAAGATAGCCTTTTTGGTGAAGAGTTTGGTTCATGTGCAGGTGGCATCATCATTCCCTGCCAGCTTTGCCACCCAGCGTGCCAGTGTCCTGATACCCAAGCTGGCCTTGAAGGACTGCTGGCTCTCAGGCTGGCAGAGCCAGCGGCTGGGGAGAATCCTGTCCTTATTTATCTACCAGAGAGAGAGACTGGGGTTTAGTCAGCCAGCCAGCCCGAGCGCTGCCTGAGCACCTGGCCCCTGGGAGCCTTGGTCTCCGGCTGCAGAATGGTCCACCTCACCTGCCCGAGTGCTTTCTGTGAGTCAAGAGCCATGGCCCACTGCAGCTTCTCCTGCAGCGAGGATGCATGGTTCCTCTGCAAGTCACAGCCGGAGGCCCTGTTTCTTTTGATCCTCTCCAAGCCTGTGAAACACTTTCTCCTCCTACAGGGGAGCCTGAATCTACATCTGTATCCTATCCTCCTACATGGGATCTTCCCTTTAGCTGGGCTGTTGGGCAGGAAGGTCATCCTGTGTCACAGATGAGAAAACGGACTCAGGGTGGAGACTTGGCACTAGGCTCCTCGGCATAGAGGTGTTACTGAGTCAACTTTGGACTAGAGCCCTGTTTGAGACTTGAACTACTGGGGCCCCAAGCCCCTTGAAAGAGACCATACTTCACCTTCTCCTGTCATCAGCCCTCAGGCCTCCAGCAGCTTGCCACAAGCCCCCTGCCTGGACCCCTCAGCCTGAACCTCATTCCCCCGCTCTTCCCTCCACCTCCTTTTTCTTCTTTCCTACCTCCTTCCTCAGCCTCCATGTCTATGTCGGGGCGTGTGTGTGTGTGTGTGTGTGTGTGTGTGTGTGTGAGGGAGATGTGGTGAGCGCTGTCTCCAGTCCTTGTCCGTGTGTCTGTCCCCTGCCCACAGCACAGGTGCATGTCCGTGCTCCCCTCTCAGAAGCCCGCCCTGACACCCAGAGCTGCTGGGATGCCCAGGATGCCCTTCTGCTGGGCTCTGATTGAGAGGGGCCTTGGGCCATGGGTGGGTCTGTGGGCTGGTTCTGATCCTCCCCCAGAGGTCCCGTGGTGAGGATGGAGGGGGAGGCTGGAGCTGAGTGGTGCCCGGCCTCGGGCTGGGGGTGGTGGGGGCGCACGTGCCTAGGTCCGGGCCCTGACTTGCCCCTGTTTTCTGCACGCCAGATGAAAGCTCCGCGGAGGAGGACGAGGAGGAGGAGCTGGAGGAGGAGGAGGCTGGCGGTGGCTATAGGCTGGGCACCCGAGAGCGGGCCCTGTCGCCAGGCCTGGAGGAGAGTGGGCTGGGCCTGCTGGCCCGTTTTGCGGCCAGCGCCCTCCCCAGCCCCACGGTGGGGCCGTCCCTGTCGGTGGTGCAGTTGGAGGCCAAACAGAAGGCCCGGAAGAAAGAGGAGCGGCAGGGCCTAATGGGTGAGTGCCTGGCCCGTCCCACAGACGTCTCAGAGCTGGGAGCGGGTGATCCTCTGTCCTCTGGGCCAGCCCCGTCCTGAGAGAGTGGTGTGCCAGTGTTGGGGCTGGCGTCAGGGACCCTGGCCTGCTGTTCTCTTGGCGGCGGGGTGGTGGCCACCCAAAGAGCAGCATCCTTTACTGTCATGCTCTCAACAAACAGGGCCTAAAGGAGGCCCTTGACTCTTCTTGGGCACAAGAGGCCACTCCAGACTGGAATACCAGCTGGCCTGTGAGGGAGAGGGGTGCTGGCTGAGGAGGAGGTGCAGGGAGAAGCAGCAGCCCACATATAGGGAGGAGGAAAAGGAAGCCACGCTTGGGCACTGGAGGGGTGTGGTCAGTGACCTCGGGCTGAGGGCTAGGCCCTCAGTGCTGGGGCTGGGCCCTGGAGAAGTCCAGGGGGCTTGCGGACTCAGTACTCTGTTGTCATTGGTCTCATGGCTTCTCTGTGAGGTCAGACTCTCCATCCCCCTGCCCCAGTGGGCTGAGGCCACGACTAATACTTGGGCAGGAGACTTGGGTTCTACCTGGCCCTGCCTCCTTCCTATCTGATTGATCATGGGCCCTGTGTCCCTGGTGACCTCCCAGTCTCATTTTTTCTCGGCCATAAGAGTAGGCATGGGATTTTGCTAGTAGGCACTGGGACAGAGAAATGGGCACCATAGTGCTACCCTGCTGCTCTCTGCAGGCCTCCTAACTGGTCCCCCACCCAGCTTAGGGACCAGAGCCTCACTCTCAGCCTGCACTGCCTCCTGGGGCCCCATTTCTGGCCATGCCAAGCTCCAGGTCCTGGCTCTGCCTTCCCCCTTCCTTCCTTACGCTTCCTTTCACCTCCTGCCCACTATTTTTCCCTGGGCTTCGGACCTGGCTTCCCCGCATGGTGGCATCAGCTCCCTCCAGCTTGCTCCCGTCAGGACGCAGCTTGCAGAAGCAGCTGAAGGACTTCTCCCCAGAGCTCAAACTTGACCAGGACTCTTCTCTCAGAATTGACTCCCCATTGCCTTTTGGTTAGATTCCACCTATTGGTACCTCCACCAGCATCCTGTCCACAGCCCCCACCCTAGGCCCTCAGTTTACCGCTGTCTCTAGTGTCTTCAGCTTTTTGTATTTGCTCTTCCTGAAGAATCACACATCCATTCCACCCAAATTGTCAAATGTATTGGCCTAGGGTTCGATTTATGCCCTTTTTATGCTTTCATGTTTGTAGGGTCTGTAGTGATTCCTTTTTCATTTCTGATATAAATAATTTCTGCTTCCTCTCTCTCTCTCCTTCTTCATCATTCTGGCTGGAAATTACCCAAAGAGAAATTCTGTTCTTTGTTATTTCCTTCCTTCTGTTTTCTTTGAATATCATTTGCAACCACTTTTCTTAGGGTAGAAGCTTAGGTTGCTGATTTGGGACCTTGTTCTTTTCCAATAGAGACGTTGAAAGCTCTAAACTTCTATAAATGCTGCTCAAGTTGCACCTCACATGTTTTGATGTGATTACTGTATTTTCATTATTATTCAGGATAGGATTCTAGTTTTTCGTTTGATTTCTACTTTGACTCAGGGATTATTTAGGAAGGTATTTGTTTTCCAAATATTTGAGAAAAGTTGCCTGGTTATCTTATTGTTGTTGATTTCTAGTAAAATTCTGTCATGAATTGAGAACAGAACTGTCACTTCAATCTTTTAATTTTTTATAAAATTCAAAAATATCTGGCATTTTCCCAGTAGGTATACACTTAATATGTATTCTGATGTTGTTAGGTATAGTATTCTACAAATATCAATCACATCGGTGTGATCAGTAGAGTTCAGATCTATGTCTTTGCTGTTTTTTTTTTTTTTTTTTTTTTTGTCTGTCTAGTTCTCTCAGTTGCTTAGAGATAGGTAAAACCGCCAGCTATGCTTGCACAGTTCTCTCTCTTTCTCCTTTTAATTCTGTCAATTTTTTGCTGCACATTTCTGCAGCTCTATTATTGAGTGCATGCATGTTTATGATTGTTACATTTTCCTCTTGACTTTGTTACTATGAAGTGTTCCTTTCTACCATTTACTCTCATTTTCGTTGTCTTTATATCTAACATGTGAATCTTGTGTAGATGGGATTTAATTCCTTTTTTAAAATTTAATTCCTTTAATTTCTGTTCTCTGTGTGTGTGTGTGTGTGTGTGTGTGTGTGTGTGTGTTACTGGGGATTGAACCCAGGGGTGCTGAGCTACACCCTCTGCCCTTTTTAGAGAAAGGGTCTCACTAAGTTGCCCAGACCAGCTTCCAACTTTGAATCTTTCTGCTTCAGTCTCCTGAGTAGTCGATAAGCATGTGCCACTGTTCCTGGCTTATTTTTGTCTAAGAAGACACACACACACACACACATACAAAAAGTGTTTAATCTATAATATTTAGTGTAATTGTTAATATGGTTGGGTTTGAATCTCCTTACAAAAAAAGGAAGAGCATTGTTGATGTAATTTATATACCACAAGGTGCACCTTTGAATGTACAATTCAGTGGTTTTTATCATAGTCACAGAATGGCGCAGCCATTGCCACTACTTCAGATCGTTCTCATCAGCCCCAAATGAAACGCAACGCCCATTTGTACTCACCTGCCGTATTCCCACCAAATTCCAGCCCTCAGCAACCACTTCTTTCTGTCTCTAGGGATTTACCTGTTCTCAACATGCCACACAAATGAAACCCCGTAGCATGTGGCTGTTGGTGTTCGGCTTCATTCCCTGTGCACAATGGTTCCAGGGTTCATCTGGGTTGTAACATGTATCAGGACTCCATTTCTTTCTGTGGATGGATTGTAGTCCGTTTTATGAAACTGTATCACGTCTTCCCTACTCACCAGTTGATGGACATTTGGGTAGTTTCCATTTTTTTACTTTTATGGATAATGGTGCTATGAATACGGGTGTTTGAGGACGTATATTTTCAGAATTGTTGGGTCATTTGGTAACTTCGTGTAACCTTTTGAGGGGCTGCCCAGCTCTTTTTCCAAAGTGGCATTCCACTAGAAGTGTACAGGTTTCAGTTTCTTTACATCCTCAGCAATGCTTGCTGTTATCGGTCTTTTTTATTATAACCATCTCAGTGGGTGTGAAGTGTGGTATCTCACTGTGGGTGTTTGTTTGTTTGTTTGTTTGTTTTGTGCTGGGAATGGAGCCCAGGGCTTCATCTGTGCAGGACAAGCATTCTACCACCGAGCTACAACCCCCACTCTTCAGTGTATTTTTGTATTGTTGAATAAGAATTTTAAAAAATATATATATTCTGGTTACAATTCTCCTACCAGATAAGTGATTTACAGGTATTTTCTTCCTTCCTGTTGAGTGGTTTATTTACTTTTTTGATAGTGTTATTTAAAACCAAAATTTTTAATTTTGATGGAACCCAGTTTACCTGTTTCTTTTCTTGCCACTTGGGTTTCTGGTGCCATACGTAAGAAAGTGTTACATAACCCAAGGTCTTGACGATGCACTCCTGGTTTCTCTTAAGGCTGATAGAGTTTGGGCCCTCTTTTTTAGGTCTATTACTTGTTTGTTTTTAGTTAATTTTCCTATGTGGAATGATGTAGGGGACTTCTGCATGTGGGTATTCCATTGTCTGGTATTATGTATTGAAAAGTCTGTTCTTTTATTGGTCTTACTGCTATTGTTGAATATCAACTGAACATAAGTGTAAGGGATTATTTCTGGACTTTAAGTTCTATTCCAGTGGTCCATTTATTCACTCTAATGCCAATACCACACTGTCTTGATGACCACAGCTTTGTATAATTGTTGGAACTGGGAAGTGAGGGTCCCCTGTCTTTGCCTCCATCCCATGCCTTATTTTATGTTGGTTTGGAGCCTCTGAGTCCCCTATACTTCTATATGGATTTTAGAATCAGATTAATAGTTTCTGCAAAAAAACCTGCTGGGATTTTGATAGGAATTGTGTCAAAGTAGTAGATCAGTTTGGGAAGTATTGCTATCTTCACAATATACATCTTATGGTCCATGAACATGGGATGTTTTTCCCTTTATTTGGATCTTCTTAAATTAATATCAACAATATGCCATAGTTTCCAGCATGAGTTTTTCATTTCTTTTGTTAAATGTGTTCATATTTACCCTTTCTGATGCTATTGTAAGTGGAATTTTTTTTTTCATTTATGGAGTGTTTGTTGCTAGTGCATAGAAATTATTTTATATTGATCTTGTATCCCTTGCAAACTTGATGAACTCATTTATTAATTCTAATGGATTGTAGACTTCTTAGGATATTTTGTATACTAGATCCTGTCTTTTGCTAATGAACATAGTTTTACCTCTCCCTTTATGTTTTGTATGCCTTCATTTACTTTTCTTGCCTGATTCGCCTGCCTAGAGCCTCTCCAGTATAAAATTGAATAGAAGCTATGAGAGAGGACATCTTTGTCTTATTTCTGATTGTAGGGAGAAAGCATTCAGTCTTTCACCATGAAGTATGGTGTTAGCTCTGAATTCTTCCATAGGAATTTGGGAAAAAATTCCTTTGTCAGTTTGAGGAATAAACTTCTATATTTAGTTTTCTGAGTGATTTCATAATGAAAGGATATTGGGCATTGGCAAATGTCTTTTGTGTGTCTATCAGGGTGTTCATATATTTTTGTTCTTTATTCCATTAACAATGGATATTGAATTACTTGATTTTTTTTTTTTTTTTTTTTTTTAGTATGTTGAACCAACCTTGCATTGCATTCCTGGGATAAATTCCCTTGGTCATGGTATATAGTCTTTTTTAGGGGTGATGTCCTTATAGATATACATGACAGTAGAGTGTTTTTTTGGCACCTGGGAGTGAATCCAGGGGCACTCAACCACTGAGTCACATCCCCACCCCTTTTTTGTATTTTATTTAAACATAGGGTCTCACTGAGTTGCTTAGGGCCTCACTAAGTTGCTAAGGCTGGCTTTGAACTCACAATCCTCTTGCCTCAGCCTCCCAAGCTGCGAGGATTACAGGTGTGCGCCTCCAGTAGGGTGTATTTTGACATATTATACATACATGGAGTTTAACTTATTCTAATTAGGATCCCTTTCTTGTGGTTGTACATGATGTGGAGTTTCATTGGTCGTGTAGTCTTCTTTATATGTTCTGAAATATACTCACGTTTATAAGTGTTCTAATAAATTGACTCTTTTGTCATTTTAAAATGTTTCTGTCTCTAGTAACAATTTTTATCTTCAAAAGTTTGTTTATATTAGTGTAGTCCCTCTAATTGTCCTTTTTTAAATTTTAATATATATTTTTTAAATTGCCAGTGGACCTTTATTTTATTTATTTATTTGTATGTGATGCTGAACCCAACCGTGGAGTGACATCCCCAGCCCTTCCTACTTCATCTCCAGGCAGGATATTGCTAAACTCCCAGGGTGGACTTGAACTTGGCATGGTCCTCCTTGGGCCTCCGCAGTAGCTGGGGTTACAGGCCAGTGCCACTGTGCCACTATGCCTTGCTTGCACCTCTGTTTTTTTGTTTGTTTAATATGCTTAGAATTCCATTTTAATTTTCCTATTAGCTTTCTCAGTATCATTTTGGATTTCTTTTTTTTTTTTTTTCCCTTCTTCTTTTTTTGTGCTACTGGGGTTTAAACCCACGAGTGCTCTACCAACTGAGTTATATCCCCAGACCTTTTTATTTTGAGATAGGGTCTCCCTAAGGTACCCAGGCTGGCCTTGAATTTGTGACTTTTCTGCCTCAGCTTCCTGAGTAGCAGGCATTATAGGTGTGTGCCATCAGTCCTGGCTGGAATTTTTAAAACAGAAAATAGAATATATATATATTCAAAATATATTCGGAATTATTCACAGTCCATTTATAGTTTATTATGTGTCCCTTCACATAAAACACAGAAATCTTAACCCCATAGATCCACATTACTCTCCATCTTTTAAATTATACGTGTTACATGTGGTACATCTATCTATGTGTTATCAACCCCAGAAAACAATATTATAAATTTAGTTTTACACACTTATATAGTTTATAAATTTAGAGGAGAAAAAACTTTAAAAAGTCATTCTTTTGCATTTATTCAGATATTTACCATTTCTGTGCTTTTCCTTCTTTTCTGAAGATTAGAGTTTCTGTGTAGTTTCAGCCTGAAGAAGTTCATTTGGCATTTTTGTACTGTAGGTTTGCTGGTGATGAATTTTCTTAGTATTCTTTTTTCTGAAAATATATTCCTATTTCATTTTCATTCTTGAATGATATTTACCCTGCAGGCAGAATTTTGTGTTTACAATTTTTCTTTTAGCACTTTAAGGATGATCTACTTAATTCTCCTCTGGCCTCTAGTTTCTGATGAAAAGTTATCCATCAATCTGATTGCTCTGGAAGGGATAGGTCATGTGTGAGTCAGCTTTCTGTTATTATAACAAATACTTGAGATAATCAACTTAAAAAGAGGAAAGGTTTATTTTGGTTCACAGTTTTGCAGTTTGAGTCCATGACCAATGGGTCCTGTTGTTTTGGGCTTGTGGCAGCACAGCATACACAGTACGTCATGGCGGGAGTACATTGAAGAGGAGGACGTTTATCTCCTGGCAGGAAAGGAGAGAGGGGAGTGGGGAAGAGACTGGTATTCTCCACTCCTCTTTGATGCCATGTCCCTAGTGACTTAAGACCTCTGACCAGGCCCCACCTCCTAAAGGTCCTACCACCTGGCAGTAGCCATGTTGGAGGCCTCTAAACTTTGGGGACATTCCAGATCCAGAGTGCTGCAGGGTATTTCTCTTGCCGCTCTCTGGGTTGTCTTTACTTTGACTCTCAGCCCTACTGTGATGTGCCTCAGTGGACTTCTGTGCATTGACTCTCTTTGATATTCATTTAATGTCTCGTGTCTGCAAATGTGTGTTTGCCACCAGCTATTAACACTTAAAATTTTTTTCTTGCCATTTTCTTGCCATCAAACGGAACTCAGATGCTATTGTTTTGTTTTTGAAACACCCTTTTCTTAATTATATTGTAGGTTCCTTCAGTGAATCTCTTTATTTTCAAAGTTATCAACTTGAGTTCTACAGTTTTCATGTAGTTCTCTTCAGTTGCACGGATGCTCACCCTGTCTGTGTCTCTGGTGAAATTCCCAGACGTTGAAAACAAGTTCTGTTTTACTCAGTTGAGATAGTTGTGGCATCCTTGAAAGAATCTTTGTCTGCTCCAGCATCCGCTTCATCTTGGGGTAATGCAGTTGGTTTTCTCTTCTTTCCTGAGTGTGCATCTTCTTGGTGCTTGTCTGTCAAGTGATTTGGGGTTGTGTGCTGCACATTGTGGAGGTGAGGTTGTGCAAGTTCAGAGTGCTTCTGTTTTTCTTCAGTGAGGGATACTTCCTTCCCGTGAGCAGGTGTTACCCTGGTGAGACTTGAGCTCCAGTCTCTGTTTCTTGGGTAGCCGTTCTGGTCTCTGCTAAGATAGGGCTGCACTGGGTCTGCTCTGTGTGTGTGTGACTTGGGGTTCCTTAGAAGTGTGAGTGGGCAGATGGAGTTCGGGATCCTTCTTTCTCCTCTCTTCTGTGTTGAGTTTCTAGGCTTCTCTTTCCTGCTTTCTGAGATCAGAAGGGCTCGCTTCTTCCCTATGCCTGCCACACCCTCCCTACTGTGTGTACCAAGAAGACTGCCACGACCAGGTTCGAAGGTGCAGGGATGCGGCCTCACTGCCATAGGTCCAGTCTCCCTGCTCCCAAGCAGGCCCCTCTGTCTGCTGCTCCATCCGCTCTCCAAACCCGCTTCTTACGCGGCACACCTGCAGCAGACCCATGCATCCAGGTGTTCCAGTGGTTTTCCACAGGGGCTGTCATTGGGTAGAGCCACTTTGTTATGCCCAGAAGCAGAACCCTCAAGCCTGAGTTGAGTATTACAGCCTGAATCCCATTAACCATGAAAATCCCTAGCGCTCTCCCCATTCAGTGCTAACAAACATTCTGTTAACAGATCAGTTAAAACGAATGGCATCAGTAAACTCTGCGAGTGACTCCCGGTGGGTGACCCCTGTCTGTCCCTGCTGTGGCTGCCTGTTTTGGGGCCAAGCCTACCCCTCCCCCCAACTCCTTTGAACAGGCCCCCAGCTGCAGCAATGGGGTTGACAGGGCTGAGAAGGAGCCCTGGTCTTGGCTCCTCTGCTGGTGGTGGTGTGGGGTGCTGTGATCCCAAAAGGTTGTCTCAGACCGCTCCTCCCTGGGCTCCAGCCTGTCCCAGGAGGTACTACCACCAGCTCCTCACTTGCATGCTTTGCTGGGGCACCAGACCTCAGAATTCCCAGCCACCTCTGGGAGGTGGAGCAGGCAGGGTGGGCCACGATGTGGTGGTGCCACAGGAGGAATCTGTGGAGACAGGATGCTGGAGGGAGGGCGGCAGAGGTGGGGGAGGTGCCGAATGGGCCTCCTTATGGTGGAGTCAGGGATTTTCCAAGTTGACGTTGGAGGAGGTGGTGCTTCAGGCAGAGGGGCCTGTGGAAGCAAAAGCCAGGAGGTTAGAGAGGGTGGGGGACAATCGGGGTGGGGGAAAATCGGTGGTGGGCGAGAGCCAGGTGGCTCTGCAGTTAATTGGAGATTATGTGGCAAAGGAGCCCCCAGAGCAGGTCCCTGGCTGTGACAAGGGATGCTGTGTCCGCCTGACCACGAGAGGAGGGGCTGGGTCAGCAGGGCTCTCCTAGCAGTGGGGCGGCATCAGGAAGCCCTGAGAGAGAGAGAGGCCCTGAGGTTTGGGGCTTTTCTGAGGGCTTTCCCAGTCTCCCTGCGGGGCCTCGCAGGTGTGCAGCCTCCCTTCCCCTGCCTGTCTTCTGGGGTTTCCAGGGGCCACATGGGAGGTGCTGGGGGCGCTCAGGTGGGTCCAGGACCTAGTTCTCAGCGGAGCCCTTGGGGTGAAGTTTGGAGGCAGCACCTGATCAGCCAGCGGTGGGGACAGGAAGGGGCCTGGGCGAGTCCCGCGCTTTTCTGGGCCTGTTTCCTCTCCTGAAAACAGAAGAGCTCCCGCAGGAGCACAGCCCCTGGGAGAAGGGGCCTGTAGCCTTGTTGCTGGCGGCCAGCAGGCTGGGTGGATGGGAGGAGGAGCCCCGGAGACCCTGCCCACAGCCCCCACCTCCTCCCACGTCCAGGCACAGAGTTCGAGTACACTGACTCGGAGAGTGAGGTCAAGGTGCGCAAGCCTTCGCCTGCCGGGCTGCTGCGGCCCAAGAAGGGACTTGGGGAGCCAAGCCCCTCCCTGGCCGTGCCCCCGCCCAGCGCCCGAGGCCCAGGCCCCACCAGCCCGGACAAGGCCAAGCTGGCCGTAGAGAAGGGGCGCAAGGCCCGTAAGCTGCGGGGCCCCAAGGAGCCCGGCTTCGAGGCGGGGCCTGAGGCCAGCGACGACGACTTGTGGACCCGGCGCCGCAGCGAGCGCATCTTCCTGCACGACGCCTCAGCTGCAGCGCCCGCGCCCAGCACCGCAGCGCCGGCCCCCAAGCCCAGCCGCGGCGGCAAGGGCGGCGCCGTGAGCCCGCGCAAGGACACCGGCCGTGCCAAGGACAGGAAGGACCCCAGGAAGGTAGGGGCTCAGCACAGGTGGGGGCCATGGGAAGGAGGCTGGGGTTCCCTAGTCTGGGAAGTGGCTCCAGGTTAGCCTGTGCCCACCGCAGCCCTGTTTGCTGCCCCTTCCCTGCAGAGCCCTTGATCTCTTGACCACATCTCAGGATAACATTTAAAAATGTGGATAAATACCCGGGCCGCATTAGTTGGCTTTCCACCATTATAGCAAAAGTACCTGAGATAATTAGCTCACAAAAAGAAAGGTTTCCTTTGGCTCTCAGGTTTGGGGGTTCCGAAACATGAGGGATTGGCCCCATTGTTCTGGGCCTGTGGTGAGGCCGGCAAGCCCTGGCAGGGGCTGTGGTAGAGCCAAACCTGCACCCAGCCAGCCAAGGAGTAGGAAGGGCAAGGAATGGGGTGGTCTCCCTTCAGGGGCATGTCCCCAGTGACCCAAGGTGGTCCTGTTGGCCCTACTTCCTGAAGTTCTACCGTCTTCCAGTAGGGCCATCCTGGGAATCCAGCCTTCAGCCCTTCAGCACACTTGGGAGACTGTAGTCCAGATCCTAGCAGAACCCATGGAGGAGAGTGATACTGAAATGCAGTTCTCAGAGTATCAAAAAAGCCCATTTGTGATCTGGTACCAGACCCGCCCCTTTGTGAATGTATTTAATAAGGTGATCTGGCAGTGGGTCTAGTAGGGACATTCCAGGGTCCCTGTGGTTCCTGTTGGTGGCAGCTGCACTGGCACTGCCCATGCCGTTGTGGTTTGTGGCCTCCACTCTTCACCTGCAGGAAGACTTCATTTCTTAAGAGGTAAAAACGTAAAAAGAGGTGAAACAGAGGTGGGATTTGTGTGTGTGTGTGTGTGTGTGTGTGTTGAGATCAAACCCAAGCCTTCATTCATGCTAAGTGAACACTTTTTGTCACTGAGCTACATTTGCTGCTCATAAGTTTCCTGAATTGTCTCCATGGATACTCCAGATTAAGAAAACTTGCTTTTCGAGAACCCTGTGGCACTGGACACGTTCCCCCTTTTGCACTTGCTGCTAGGAATCTAATGGTCAGTGACTTCCTGCTTAAATGATTGTGTTCAGGCTTGATGGCCAGCTGTCCACAGTATTTTGCATGAGGACTCTACCTCGAGTCCCTGATGGAGGATGAGCAGTAACAATGACCTTTTAGGAATAAAGATGGAAAGGGATTAGGCTCAGAAATTGATTTCCTAGGCATGGTGGTACACACTCCTGTGATTCCTGTGACTTGGGAGGCTGAGGTAGGAGGATCACCAAATTTGAGACCAACTGTGGCAATTTAACGAGACCCTATCTCAGGGCCTTAGATGAAAGGCGCCAGGATGAACAATAATAATAATTAATAATACCAGGAAACCCAAAGTAGGCCCAGACATACTCCACCCACTTTACTATGTGTACGGTCACTGCCCCCCTTATCTGTGGGGGAACATTCCAGGACCCTCAGTGAAGGCCCAAACTGCAGACGGTCCTGACCCCTGGGCTGCCACACCACCACTGTTGTCCTGAGGACTGAGGTGGCTGCCGAGTGGCCCAAGGCAGGTGGGCGTGCAGTGTGAACATGCTGGACAGAGGGCCATCCATATCCTGAGCGGGATGGGACAGAATGCTGCAGGAGCTTGCGGCTTTCAGCACCTTACTCAGAGCAGCAGATTGATGAATTGTTCACTCCTGAAACTCGGCATCCTGAGTTTTCAGACTGTGGTTGGCTGCGGGTACCCGAAACCACAGAAAGTAAGTGCCGATATATGTGGGGATGGCCGTGCTTAATTTATCCAGTGCTCCACCATGTGAAGGTTTCTCATGGTAACCGCACTTCCCAGGTGGCCCACAAGAGGGCAGGTGCCTGCTGGGACAGCGGCCATGTTCACCAAAGCTGTCCACACTGTGTCTCGCGCCACAGCCTGGGCCCGATCACCAGTTCACACTGCCCCTGTGGCCTTCCCCAGCATGACGCCTTCTGTCGGAGCCCCTGGAGCCCAATCCTGGCATCTGCATAGCTGGGTGGTCAGGGGAGAGGATGCTGGGCTCAGCCAGCCCCAGCCTTTTGGTGGTGGAGCAAGAGAGCCTAGGTTAGTTGTCAGCAGGAGACTCAACCCCCAAAGAACCACCCAGGAGTAACCATGGTCAGCATTGGTTTGAGATCTGTTTTTATGTTCCGCCTCTTATTTAAACTCAATTTATAATGTTATAACATGCATTTCTACCTTATGGGCTGTTGTTTTGGTACTGGGGATTGAACCGAGGGGCACTTAACCATTGAGCCACATCCCCAGCCCTTTTTTATATTTTATTTAGAGACAGGGTCTCACTGAGTTGCAGGCCTAGCTAAGTTGCTGAGGCTGGCTTTGAACTTGCCATCCTCTTGAGCTGCTGGGATTACAGGCGTGCACCACCATGCCCGACTTAACCTTATGGGGTTTTATGTTACTTTGATTTTTTTAATCAGTATTTCTGGCTGGTTGTAGATCGTGGCACAGTCTGGGTGTCCATCCATGGTAGCATCCCCTCCTGCCTCTGCTGAGGCGGCTGCTGGTGATTCGTTTGCCAGTGGACTTCTGCCATCATAATTACCAAAGTGGTGGACATCTCTATTTCTCTATTTGGTGTCAGAGCCTTTGTCATTTTGGGAGCTTTTTTTTTTTTTTTTTTTAATTGAAATAAAAGGCTGAGGGGGCTCCCAGAAATGATTTTTCTGATCAAAGGGGAAAAAGTTATTGGTTTTATCTGTTAATGACAGTAATTTAGAAGAGAAAGAAAAGGAAAAGAGGAAAAATCTGCTCAGACTCTTGCCCTCACCCCCTGCGTGAACAGCTGCAGAGTCTCGTGCTGTAAGATAAGATGTCCAGGCTGTGGGGGGAGGAGGAGGAGGAGGCTGTGTGTCCAGGGACACTCCTGCCACCGCGAGAGGCCCTGGGCTTTCAGGATATGAATGGGGTTAAAACATGCGTCAGAAACCAGAAAACACCGTGTGTGTGTGCATTTCCAAGAGGAGACCGGGACATTGCCCTTCTTGTCCTTTCTGATGCTCTTTGCTTTGGATTTTATGTTTGATGGGGTTGTTGTGACTTCAGCTGTTGTCTCAGGAACATCTACCCACTCTCACCTTTTCCTGTGTCTTAATTTTCAACAGTCTAATGGTGTAGCTCAGCCTTGGCCATTTGTTTTTGACTGATCTCTTTTATTTATTTATTTTATTCTTTGTGGTGCAGGGGGTGGAATCCAGGGCCCGGCGCATGCTAGGCAGGCACTGAGCCACGCTGCTAGCCCCACAGTCCGTACCCCTACCTCCACCCCATAGCCCCTGCCCGCCCCAGTTCACAGCGTGAGCGTTGCTGGTCAGAGCACGACGTTAGCAGCTGGAACAGAGGCTGTCATCGTGTATGTGGAGGCGCCACTTTCTGTGACAGGCTGCTGGTCACCAGGTTGTTCCCAGTTCTTTGCTTGGGTCAGCGAAGCCATGCACGGTGCCCATTTCAGAGGGTTGGGCCAGTTCCAGTTCTGCCTCATCGGTGCAGGGGAGAGGGCGTTTTTCTCCGCACTGGGACACCTTTGAGGTGCCAGGGGAACTTACCCCTCACTACGGGGACTCTGGAGCAACAGGGGTGTTGTGGAAGTCACTTGGGTGGTAGCTAAGTGGCTTTAAATGCCCTTCCAGAAATTGGTACTCCAGAACTAGCTGGTTGGTAAGCTCAGGTATTTTTTTTTTTTCTTTTAAAATTCATTTTTGGCATCCTTTGAAAAAGTGGCTGAGTAAGCTGCCTATAGGAGTGAGGTCGGAGGGTGGCCGAGTGAGCCGCGGCCTCCACACAGCGCATCTGCCGCTGCTGCGCAGCAAGGGAGCCACCGCCCTGCACCGCAGCCCCGTGCCAGGAAGGGTCTCGGAGCGGGCCCTGGTACATTCCCTGCTAACCTGTCCGTGTAGCCTTTGTGTTCACCTGGTTGCATGTGCTTGGGGGACGTGCTGGGGGGATGCGCCATGCTGTCTCCAGCAGGACTGCTGGAGAGGAGTCGCTCACACCCAGACACGCCAGCGCCGTCCTCTTTGAGGGCAACAAGGAATGTACAGTAGAGTGGAATAATCGAGACTGAGATCAAAAGTGCTTCAGGGAGCAGGGTGTTCTGGTCTTTTGGGTGCGGTGCTCAGGGTCAGGGGACCTGGAAGGGGCTGAGCCATCTGAGGGCAAGACGGGGACCCTGAGTCCTGCCCCTGAGCACCCTGCTGCTCTTTCCTCCTCCAGAAGAAGAAAGGGAAGGAGCCTGGGTCAGGAGCTGCACTGCCACCGCCCCGTGTCCCCGCCCTGCCCCCTGAGGCCAGGGCCCCTCACACGGGGCCCCTGGCAGCTGCCAAGAGAAGCAAGGCCAAAGCCAAAGGGAAGGAGGCAAAGAAGGAGGTGAGCCTTCCAGGAGGTGCACGCAGTGCACGTCAGGCCTGGGCCGGTCCACAGTGTGGGGTGCAGCACTGGAGTCCGCCCTGTGGCCCCCTGTGCGCCTGCGACCGGGCCGTCACCCGAGGGCCCTCCACACGCTCTGCGTTTACCCTCTCTGTAGCCAAGGCGTGGTGAGCCAGACCCGCTGCAGTCCCCGAGCTCTAAGCAGGGTCGGGGGTCACCTGGCCACTCCCATGAGGCCTGTCTGGCGACAGGAGCACCCGCTCAATGCCAGGTCCCCACGGGGATTCGTAGGCTTCACACAGTGGACAGAGGATGTGCCCAGGTGTGCCCCCTGTGCTGCTAGCTGCAGCCCAGGCTGGGTTTCCTCAAGCCCTCTGCATGTGGCTGCATGTGGTTTCTCTAAAGAGGAAACTCTGGTGTCTGCTGGGGGGTTGAACATGCAGGTGGCACTGAGCGCCGAGTAGTAAGTACCATGCTGAGTGAGTGCGGTTCCTGGCCAGCTGGTTGCAACCCATTTCACCTTCCCTCTGGCCTCAGGTTTGCCGGGGTCCCCTGCCATTGTACACATGGCAGATGCCACCACAGCCTGACTGTGGACCCAGGTTTCCAGGGAGGGACCTCAGCAGGGCAGGACTCCTGTGTCCCCTGAGCTGTTGGTCTGTGCTCCATTCACAGAACCGGGGAAAGGGGGGCGCCGTGAGCAAGCTAATGGAGAGCATGGCAGCTGAGGAGGATTTTGAACCCAACCAGGACTCGAGCTTCTCAGAGGATGAGCACCTGCCACGAGGCGGGGCTGTGGAGCGGCCACTGACCCCTGGTGAGTGACTATGAGGCTGTGTGTTGGGAGGAGCTGGAGCCCTGGCCTGACACATAGCTGGTAACAGCATGTGCAGAGGCCCTGAGGCACCTCAGGCAAATGGAAAGGAGGCCTACTTAGCTCTGGCTTAGTAAGCTTGGGTTTATGGGGATCAGTCTTGGGACCTTGGAGAAGGCAGGGTCAGATCACCCACAGCCTCTGGGATCTTGGCCAGGGATATGGTGCTCATCCCAAGGAACACGGCTGTCCCAGGGTGTGGGAGAGCAGTGTCATCAGGGTGTTGAAGTAATGCCTGCTGCATTGAGTGTACGGAGGCTCCGGGAGGCAGGAGGTCATGACCATCGAGGTAGTGCAGGCAGCGCTCTGGACCTGCTTGGGGCAGTGGTGGGGAGGCAGGCAGGTTGAGCCTGTTTGGAGGGAGACTGGAGGGAGGTGGGGGTGGGACCTTCGAGCTGGAGAGAGGAGACGAGGGCTAGTGATGGGGATTTGGTGGGGGGACAGCACAGTCTGGGGCTTGATAATTGGAGTTTGGGGTGTCTGTTGGACATCCTGAGGAAGTCATGACTCGGTCTGAGCTCAGAGGAGGGGTCCTGGATATGAACTGTGGAAAGCAGGAACTGGGCTGTTGCAAGGCGTGTGCTCTGTCCCCTGCTGCTTCGAGCAGCTGGCTGCACGATCACTTTTGGGTTGGGGATCTGCAGGGTGGCAGGTGGCTGTGCGGATCTCTGTGCAGCGGGCTAGCCCCACCGTGATGGAGTGACAAGGCGCCAGGGCCTGGGTTGTGGCACTCGGTTCTGTGTGTCGTGCACTGTGCTGGACCCTGGCCCTGGGGGCACAGTGGCCCTGAGGTGCAGGCGGAGGTTTGTGAGGGCCAGAGGGAGCCCAGGCGGCCACTCAGGCCTAGGACCTTGTATGCTGTCTCTTCTGCCTTTGGCCACCCAGGTCAAGGTGTGGGAAGTGCTCTCTGCCCAGGTGGTGGCAGATGGATGGAGAAGTACGCCCCTTGTTCTGGAACCCCAGAACTGTCTGGGTCTTTGTTTTTTGGGGTATTTTTTTGGTACTAGGGATTGAACCCAGGGGCACTTAACCACTGAGCCACATCCCAGTCCTTTTTATATTTTATTTAGAGACAGGGTCTTGCTGAGTTGCTTAGGTCCTCACTAAGTTGCTGAGGCTGGCTTTGAACTCAAGATCCTCCTGCCTCAGCCTGGATTACAGGCGAGTGAGCGGCTGGGATTATGGGTGCAGGCCACCTCCTCCGCTGCCTGGGTCTTTTTAACATATGCTGATGACAGGGGACCGGGTAAAAGGTCCCACACAGAAGGAAGAGCAGGCAGAGGAGGAGTAAGGAGAGCTTGGGTGGGCAGCCCAAAGCGGGCTCCCGAGAAGGCCTGGGGGCGGTAGGGCTGGCAGCTGGTGGTGTTGGTGTCCCCAGAAAACCTGCCCCAGGTGGAGGAAAACTGAACGAGATGTTCGGCTGAGGGGGCAGCAGTGGGGGCCCTGGACGTCAGGATAGAGGGCAGTGCTGAGGGTGGGGTGGAGCTGTGACCCAGAGCTTCACCCGGCTGGGGTTCTTTGGAATGGAGGAGGGGCAGTGTCACAGGTGGTCACCCCTGGGTCACACCTATTTGCCCCTCACTGACCTGTATGTGCCCTTCGGCAAGTGCCAGTTGGTACAGGCCACTCGCACTCAGGCACACCCAGTGTGTACCTGCAGACTCACCTGGCAGGGCTGCCATCGGCAGGCTGGGGAGGAGGCCAGGTCTCCCAGAGCCCTCCGCTCCAGCCAGCCTCCCTGCCCACCCCACAGCCCCACGCTCCTGCATCATCGACAAGGACGAGCTGAAGGATGGCCTGCGTGTGCTCATCCCCATGGATGACAAGCTTCTGTACGCCGGGCACGTGCAGACCGTCCACTCACCGGACATGTGAGTGGGGGCGGGGTGGAGACCCACGCCGGGGCGGAGCGGGCTGCCTTGCTGCGCCTCTCTGGGCCGAGTGCTGCTCCTTTCTGGGCCATGGCTTCCCTCCACAGAAGGGGGAGGGGATGTGGCTGGACACTGAGGTCTGCCAGGCCCCCACAGGTGGGAGGTGTGCAGGGTGGGCCCTGCCAGCGGAGGGGCTCCAGCTGGGCATGGCCGCTCCTCAGTGGCCAAGGGCTCACGGGAAGGCACTGGAGTGCATGGTGGCCTCTCGGGGTCGGCATGCTCCACAGCCCCTAGTTCCATGGACCAGGAGGCCTGGCCAGGAGGGGACGTAGCAGGTCGGCATCCCCCAAGGGTCTCTGGCCTCTGCCACCTCACCCGCATTTGCCCTGGCCTCACAGATACCGCGTGGTGGTGGAGGGCGAGCGCGGGAACCGGCCCCACATCTACTGCCTGGAGCAGCTGCTGCAGGAGGCGGTGAGTGGGGGGCGGGAGGCGGGGCTCGGAGGCTGGGGGAGGGGCCCAGGCCGCGGCCACACCTCTGTTTCTGGTCACCCCTGGTGCTCAATCCCGTGCTCTCCAGATCATCGACGTGAGGCCGGCCTCCACTCGCTTCCTGCCACAAGGGACCAGGATCGCAGCTTACTGGAGCCAGCAGTACCGCTGCCTGTACCCCGGCACTGTGGTCCGAGGTGAGAGGCCCCCTTCCGGCCTAACGTGCCACTGTGGACCTATTTGGTCACCAAAACCCAAATCTGACTGACTTAATTGCAGAGATTTTTGTCGACTCACGTGGCCCAAAAGCACAGGGCTTTTTTATTTGTATGTATTTTTCAGTTGTGGGTGACGCAGCACCTTTATTTTATTTTTATGTGGTGCTGAGGATCAAACCCCGGGCCTCAACCGAGCGCTGTACCTCTGGGCCACAACCCCAGCCCCAAGCACAGGGCTTTGATGGTGTCCCCAGCAGAAGAAAGGATGGAAGAGGGGCAGACAAGTAATAGGCACTCCAGGCGGTATAGGCAGGGACGCTGGCAAACAGAAGATGTGACACTCGGGGATGCTGGTTAGACCAAGTCAAATTCCTACGTGCCAGGCGTGCTCACTCCTCCGCTCCCCGATGTTTGTGTGACCAAGAGGGAAGCAGGGCTGGGGCTGGAGAACTGGGGATGTGAGACCTGAGGTCCAGTCCCAGCTGCCGGGTTGGGCTGGGAGGTTTATTTTTCCCATTTTTTATCACTCATTGAGCGTCAAACCCCTGGAAGTCCTGTTAATACGGGAAGAGTTTGTCTTGGGCTCCAGCCTCAGACCTCTTCACCTCTGGTACCCTGAGGGCAGGCTGCCTTCCAGGCTCAGGTTATGGTGCCACTTGGAGTCTTAGCCTTCCCCTCCCAGCATTCTGGGGCCCCTCTGGGCTTCTGTGTGGCATCTCACGTCTTTCTCTTTCTAGGCTGACCCCCTTATTTTAGTAGAGGATCTTCGTAACTTTCTGAGAGAGTCCCTAGAAAACGAGTTTCTCAAGCTGGATGCCATGATGCAGGCCTGTAATCCCAGTGGTTTGGGAGGCTGAGGCAGGAGGATCATGAGTTCAAGACCAGCCTTAGCAACTTAGTGAGGCTCCAAGCAATTTAGCAAGACCCCATCTCAAAATAAAAAAGGGCTGGAGACAGTGGCTCAGTGGTTAAGAGCCCCTGAGTTCAGTCCCTGGTACTAAAAAAATATAAAGTTTCTCAAATTCTTACATGCCTGCAATCTCTTTACCCTTATTCTTTATAGTTGAGTTGGGTATAAATTCTAGATTAGAAAGAATCTCCCCATACCATTTCAAAGTCTTTGATTTTTATTCAGCTGTTCGAGAGATTAGTGGCCATTACAATTCCCAGACCTTTGAGGAGACCTACTTTTTCTCCCTCTGGAAACGTTTAGGACCTTCTCATTATCCCTAGATCTGGAGCTGCATGTGGGTTTTCTCTTCGTTTCTTTATGCCAGGTATTTGGGGATGACGGGGCTCTTGATTCTGTAGCAAATCCCTCCAGTCCTGGAAGCTTTTCTGCTCTGTACCACTTGGATAGTTGAGTCTCTCACTCCATCTGTGGTCCCTGGAACTCCCACTAGTCTGGTGGCTCTTGGTGTGTGTATCTCTTTCTCATTTATTGTCCATTTCTTTATTTTTTGTTCAATTTTATGGGAGATTTTCTCCATATGATCTTCTAAATCCTTTTGTTCTCTTGCATTTGAAAATTTCTGCTGTCATTTAAAATTTTTTCAAGAGTTCTTTCTTATTCCCTGAATGTTTCTTGGGAAAAAAAAAAAAAATCTTTCTGCCGTACCTATGCGTTATCTTTTGTAAGAAAATTTCTGAGGCTGTGTCTGTTCGCCAGGCCTCCAGCCCCTCTCCCTCTGGGCTCCCCTTGCCCACACAGGTGCCACACACTGCGCTGTTTGCTGGATGCTCTCCTGCTGACCTTGGTGATCCCTGGCAAAGAGAGGGTGCTGAAATCAGAGGCTCTGGCCGAGCGAGGCTTGGTGACGCTGGGCAGGCAGTTTGTTAGGGGATCCCAAGTTCCAGTGCATAGGTCTCTTCCCTTCCGCAGGGCCTGTGTCCTTGGGGATACAGACTTAGCTTCTGTGTCAGGGAGAGAGCTGGGCATTGTCCTTCAGGAGCAGATGTTGGGCTCACCCCTTGCTTGGCGTGGCCCCCACCCTTCTCTCCGGCGCCTGCATCTCTCGGATCAGAGTTAGGCAGACCTCCCAGCCCATGCTGCTCAGGTGACACTCAGCCTGTCCAGAGCTAGCGACCCCCCTCCTTGGCCTCCTCCTCATTGTGGTCACCTTTCAGTCACCTGACAGTAGCAAAGCTGAGGCCAGAGTCGGTCCCCAGGTGTTCATGGCCTCGTCCCTCTCCAATGCTCTAGTGGTTATTTGCTGCTGCTTCGGGGGGTGGTCTTGAGAGTGAGCAGGTACAGGTGTGTGTGCTCTGCTGCCTTGTGGACCTGAACTCCAGGACACGTGCTCAACTAGAAATGGGGGGGCCCTGCCCACTGCTGCACTGTAGCGCACACATTCCCAGTCCCCTCGCTGTGCTGCCTACATGCTGGTCTCCGCTGCCTCTCACCCTCATGCCCCAGTACGCGGCCGGAGCCCTGGGGCCCCCTGACTTGTCCCTCCCCTGCAGGGTTACTGGACCTGGAAGATGACGGGGATCTCATCACCGTGGAGTTTGACGATGGAGACACGGGCAGGATCCCTCTCTCACACATCCGCCTCCTGCCACCCGACTATAAGATCCAGTGTGAGTGCCCAGCATGTGAGGTTGGGTTCCTGCTATCCTGGGTGCCACCCACCCAGCCCTTGCCTGGCTCCCCTGGCAGCACAGACTCCTGTCCCTCAGCTTCTAGGTCTCCTCCTCCTCCAGTCTCACTCTGGCCTCTGCCTGCCATTTGCACCATTGGAACCCACAGTGGGTAGAAATGGCAGAAGCAGGGGGCGGGGACTCCCGGAGGGGGCTGGACTCCCAGAGGGGCTGGGGAGTGGGGATCTTGGGGCTGCCAGGTGGACCCTGTGGCCTCCTGAGGGCAGCCTCAGGCCTGGATGCCCAGACGGTGTGAGGCTGATCAGGTGTTGTTGATGGTTCCAAGCTCCATGTGGGCACCATGGCACTGAATCCTTGCCTTGGCCTTTGTGTCCTGGGGCTCAGAGGTCAGTGACTCCTCCAGGTCCCCTTCTGAGAGGCAGCAGCAAGATTTGCTCACACTGCCTGGCTTCTTGGGGTGGGTGGCCTCAGAGGTCCTCTAGAGTCAGCACCTTTGTTCAGCCCCGTGAGTTTCAGAGTTCTTTGGTGTGCTGAGCCTGCTGAGCGACTGTGTGCCTGTGCCACCCCCACGGCTGGACCACACAGTCCATCAAGGGAGTCCAGCTTGCATCAGCCACCTGATGTCCCTATTCCCCACCCCAAACAGTGATCCAGGAACTCAGAGCAGAGAGCCAGGCCTGAGCCACTGTCTGCCTTGCAGGTGCCGAGCCATCCCCAGCCCTCCTGGTGCCGAGCGCCAAGCGCCGCAGCCGGAAGACCAGCAAAGACACCGGGGAAGGCAAAGAGGGTGCCACCCCAGGGTCTGAGGAACCAGGAGCCAAGGCACGGGGGCGTGGGCGAAAGCCCAGCACTAAAGCCAAGGGCGGTATGTTGGCTCAGGCTTAGGGTCGGGTGGGGGCTACTTGAGGAGCCAGAACCTGGAGCATGAGGGTCTGTGCAGTGACCAGTCCTTATCTCTGTAAGAGCAGCACCGCTAGGCAGTCCTGCCCACTTGGGAATTAGGCAGTGGGCCCAGGGAGGCAAGCTGTGTGATCAGAGGCAGAGCGGAGCTTCGGCCTGGTGCGTTTCATGCGCTCCCAGAGGAGAGTGCTTTGGCTGCGAGCCAGGACCACCCGAGACCACTCAGGGCCAGCACACCCAGGATGAGGTGCAAGAGCCACCCATCCTGAGGCCCAGCCAGAGTGGCAGGGCTTCCTGACCCAGGAACCCTGCTCTCCCACCCAGCCCAGACCACTGTGGTCCCCACCCCAGCCTCCATTTGTCCTCTTTTGTTTTCTAGACAGAGCCACTGTCCTGGAGGAGGGGGTCTCCACAGATGAGGTCCCCAGCACCCCCTTGGCCCTGGAGCCCATCAGCACCCCAAGTTCCAAGAAGAGCCCTCCAGAACCTGTGGACAAGCGGGCCAAGGCCCCCAAGGCTCGCCCGGCACCTCCCCAGCCCAGCCCAGTGCCACCCACCTTCGCCAGCTGCCCAGCTCCTGAGCCCTTTGGAGAGCTGCCGGCCCCTGCTGCAGCCCTGACCCCGGCCCCCCTCATCACCATGCCGATCACCATGCCCGCCACCCGCCCCAAGCCCAAGAAGGCTCGGGCCTCGGAGGAGTCGGGTGCCAAGGGTGCTCGGAGGCCAGGGGAGGAGGCTGAGCTGCTTGTCAAACTGGACCATGAGGGGGTCACATCCCCCAAAAGCAAGAAGGCCAAAGAGGCCCTGCTCCTCCGGGAGGACCCAGGGGCTGGAAGCTGGCAGGAACCCAAGAGCCTGCTGGGCCTGGGTGGCCTGCCCCCTGCGGCAGGCAGTAGCGAGCCCAAGATGGCCTGGCCCAAGGCCCTGGAGGGGGACCTTGCCCAGGACCCTGGGTCAGGGCTGCCGTTGGAGGACCCTGGGAACCCCAAGAGCCCGGACAAGGCCCAGGCTGAGCAGGATGGGGCTGAGGAGTCAGAGACCAGCAGCAGCAGTGGCAGTAGCAGCAGTAGCAGCAGCAGCAGCAGCAGCAGCGGCTCAGAGACAGAAGGCGAGGAGGACGGCGAGAAGAACGGGGAGGACAGCCGGGGCGCAGGGGGCCGGAACTGCAGCGCCTCCAGCTCTAGGGCATCCTCCCCCGCCTCTTCCTCTTCCTCTTCCTCTTCTTCCTCCTCCTCCTCCTCCTCTTCCTCCTCCTCTTCCTCCTCCTCCTCCTCTTCCTCCTCTTCCTCTTCCTCTTCCTCTTCCTCCTCCTCCTCCTCCTCCTCCTCCTCTTCCTCTTCCTCCTCCTCCTCTTCCTCCACCACAGACGAGGACTCTTCCTGCAGCTCTGATGATGAGGCAGCTCCTGCCCCTGCTGCTGGCCCCTCCACCCAGCCGGCCCTCCCCGCCAAGGCCCCCAAGCAGGCCGGCAAGGCACGCTCCTCGGCCCACTCCACGGGCAAGAAAGCACCCGCTGCCCAGCCCCCGGCCCCTCCACCGCAGCCCCCTCAGCCTCTGCAACCCAAGGCTCAGGCCGGGGCGGGGGCCAAGAGCCGACCCAAAAAGAGAGAGGGCGTCCACCTGCCCACTACCAAGGAGTTGGCCAAGCGGCAGCGCCTGCCGTCTGTGGAGAACCGGCCCAAGATCGCCGCCTTCCTGCCTGCCCGGCAGCTCTGGAAGTGGTTTGGGAAACCCACCCAGGTAACCAGGCTGAGGTTCTAAGGCCTTCCTCTGGGTGCTCCCCACCAGACCCTGCCTGCCCCCTTAGCTCCCAGCAGCCCCAGGGAGGAGGGTTGGGGGCAGGGTGAGGCTACGCCCCATATTATGGGGGGCAAATAGCTTTCAAGGCTTGCTGACTCCAGAGCCCAGGCCCTTTGCCGAGTGGCCCTGCCCCCTGGTTTGCAGGCAAGAGCTTCCTGCCTAGAGCCCAAATACAGCACATACAAGGGTTGATGCGGGGCTGTCCCATGGGGGCAGGACAGCGGGGACCTTCAGATCTTGCTGGCCGTCCAGCCCGGGTTCTTCACACTCATCTCATTTTCAGCTATTCTGACTTCAAGCTCTTTTTTTTTTTTTTGGTGGTGCTGGGGATTGAACTCGGGGCCTGGTGCGTGCGAGGCAAGCTCTCTACCAGCTGAGCTTTATCCCCAGCCTTACTCTGACTTCAGAGGCTGCATGCTTGAGGCCGTCGGCCACCAGTGTGTGGTCCTGGTAGAAGGCACCACTTCCCTTTGCTTGGCAGCAGAAGTGCCAGGTCAGGTCTCCCTGGCCTGGCCATGGACCACGTGTCCACCAATGCAGCCCAGGAAGAGTATTCCTGGGACCTGCGGCCACCCTGATGGCAGGGCCTGGTTGTGCAAAAGGAGCCCTCCCAGCCCATTCTGTCCTGTGTGTCTTCCATACACACATGCATGTGTGAATACACTGCACACACAAGCACACACATGCCGTACAGGTACACACACATTCACACCTGTGCACACACACTTCTCAGGGGAGGAAATTGTCAGTACCTCTTCTAGAAGCTTCTCTGTGGAGAATGAGAATAGTCCTCAGAGTCACCAGTCCATCCCACACCTGGGCAGAAAGAGCCAGCATATTAGCTTTTTTTCTGTTGCTGTAACAAAGTACTAGAGAGGATTAGCCTATCAGGGCTGAGGTAGGCTTTGGCTTGAGGTTTAGAGAAGCAGACCCTTTGCTTTAGGTCTGAGGCAGGGGTGTTGGACAGCCATGTGGGGAGTGAGTGGCAGAGCAGCTGCTCACCTCGTGGCCGGGGGGCTGCTCAGGCTCACCATCCCCTTCAGGGCACTCCCAGTTACACCCCCCATCTCCCGGTACTGCCACCCTGGGCCACGTCTCCATCACACGGACCTTCGGGGGGTTTGAGAATCATGCTACTGCAGCCAGGCCCCTTTGCTTGGTGTGTGTGTGTGTGGGGGGGTGTCCTTGTGTGCAGGTATGGCCGGCCCAGGTTTTGTCCCCAGGGTCTGTGTCCCTAGACCAGGTCCTCCAAGGCTGCATGGAGATGGGCTTGAGGAGATGCCCCTGCTGAGCCACTGCCTATTTAAGGCCCCGTTCACATCAGGGCAAGTCCAGCAGCTTTGGGGTTGGCAGGGACAGGCTTGGGGTGTCTGCACACCACCTCAGAGCTTGGGAAGCTGCTGGCACGTGTGCCACGTGTGGGCAGCTTGTGAGGCTAGAGAGGCTGGGGTGCCCTGAAACAGCTCTGGGGGTCTCAGTCGTGACTGCTGCCTTCTAGGGCTCTCGATGTGCTGCCAGGGCAGTCAGAAGCCCTCAGAAGTGGGATAGCAGCTTCATCTGCCCTAGGCTGCTCCCCACCAGGGAGTCTGCTGTCAGCAGGGTGCGGAGCATGCACAGCTGGGGTCTGCACCCCTGCGCTGCAGCTCCATCGTCATTGGGACCCTGACTTGAGCCTGGCTTTCCTGATCTGGGCACAGGATCGTGGATTTAAATCCTCATGGATTGCTGGCTGCCAGCTGAAGGAGCCCCTCGGCCAGGCCACCACTTGAGAGGCCCGGCCGGAATACTAGATCCTCATAGAATCTTGGCTGCAGGTTGCAAGGCCAGGTCCCCCCGGTCCCCCGGGCCCGAATCCCTGCAAGTGCTTTATCTGAGGGCTGCATAAGGGGACAGCCTCTGAGCTGAGGAGAGGCACATCTCACCCTGCCCCGCCACTGCTGCCCGCGCTCATTTGGCATCTGCTGTTTGCAGTGCCAGTGTCAGTGAGGCTCGGAGCTGCAGTCACAGAAGCCTTAAATGACTGGCTTAAACACGAAGCAGGAAGGGTCAGGGTGTGCAGCTGCAGGTACAGGGGGATCTGGGGACTTGAGGGCTGCCCTTAGACCCACTCTCAGGTCCACGCTCCACTCTTCAGCTTCTCTCCTTCCTCCGTGCCGACAGCCCCTCCCTGGGCAACAGGAAAGTCCAGTAGCTCTCAGCTCATGTTCTACCAGCTAAGTGACAGAAGGAAGTGTCTCCTGTGAGTTTACACTAAAGCTGGTTGGATGTCTGGCCTGGTCCTGGTTCAGCCCTGAGCCAGTCACAGTGGCCAGTAGGGAGTTGTGATGCTCTGATTGGTCAGACCAAATCCTGTGCCCACTAAAGGGGTGGGATCAGCCTCACAGGGGACCTCATTGGATGAGGGGGCCTTCCTTGAAGGGAGTAGCTGCCTGATGCCAAAAACCATAACTGCTGTCATCAAGTTGCTTAGCAACCGTGGCGTCCTCTGTGCCTGAGCTGAAGGCAATCTGAGCATTTTACAGCACATGCAGAGAAATGAGTGGCCTGGCTGATGAGAAGGCCACCACGGGTTAAGAGGAGAAGGGCTGTGCTAAGGCAGGAGGCGAGCACGTAGGCTCCCAGCGCAGGCAGACTTGACTTGGCGCCTCTTGTCCAACACCAGGAGTTGTGGAGTCTAGTTGAGGTGAGAGCCTGCTGCTTCTGCTAAGCCTTGGCGTGGCCCGCCTCTTGGAGGACCTTCTCTCCAAGGGACGGCGTCATGGGGCTAGGATCTCTGAGAGTGGCCTGGGCCCTGAGAACGTGTTTGTTGAGTGAATAAACAAAAAAAATCAATGCATCTGGCTGGTGCTGGGTCAGTGGGCAGCTGTGCTGGTGGAGGGAAGGGTTGACCCACACCCAGGGTGGCATGTGACCCTCAGCCCTGAGGCCGTGCTGCTGGAGGCTTGGAAACAGGCTGCGCAGCAGGGCCTGCTGGAGCCCCTCAGCCTGGCCTCTATCACCCTGCCCAGAGTGCAGACTGCAGGGGGCCTCAGGGTGGTGGCACCCAGTGAGGAGGCGAGGGCAGTGCTGGGCCTGGGCAGTGAGTGGGTCTTCACAGCGGGCATGGAGAGGCGGGGGTCCGTGTGCGTGCTGGGTCTGGCTGTACCATGCTGGCAGTGCTCTGGGAGAGCTGGGAGTCCCTTTTAGCTGCAAAACCCCTAGTCAGTAAAGTCCCTCCTGTTCTGGCATGTCAGAGAGCTGAAAGGGGCTTCCCCAGCGAGAGAAGACCCTGGGGGTGTCCTCTCCTGTCCCTTCCCTCTAGCCCCCTGAGATTGACACAGGTGCCAGGCCCTGCTGGGTAAGGGCCCTGCAGTGTGACGGGCCACAGGCCCCTGGCCCTTGCCTGACTGGCATCTCCTGCAGCGACGTGGCATGAAGGGCAAGGCCCGCAAGCTCTTCTACAAGGCCATTGTGCGCGGCAAAGAGATGATCCGCATCGGAGACTGCGCAGTGTTCCTGTCGGCTGGCCGCCCCAACCTGCCCTACATTGGCCGCATCCAGAGCATGTGGGAATCCTGGGGCAACAACATGGTGGTTCGGGTTAAGTGGTTCTACCACCCCGAGGAGACCAGCCCGGGCAAGCAGTTCCACGAGGGCCAGGTGAGCCCAGGGGGCCAGCGAGGCATCTTCCTCCTGGGTCTGGACCAGACATTCTGGGTGCTGGGCAGCAACGGTCTGACCAGAGGAGGAGGTTGAGGCCGGGGTCTAGCCTGCTGTGGGCAGCAGCCCTGCCTTAGGGCCTGGGTCACCCACAGTCCCGGGTTTGTTCCCCACACAGCACTGGGACCAGAAGTCTGGCCGCAGCCTTCCTGCTGCCCTGAGGGCCTCCAGCCAGAGGAAGGATTTCATGGAGGTAGGCGGATGTCCTGTGGGCTAGGTGCCACCTTCTCCCAGCACGGACAGGCAGGGTCCTGTGCTTGGACTCGGGGCTCTGCCCGCCCTGGCCTCTTGCCTGTCTCTGGCTTTGAGGCACCAGCTCTCATCCGTCTCTCCTGGTCTCACCTCTGCCTGTCTCGGGGTCTCCCAGTCTGTTCCTGTCTTAGGTCTCTGTCCTTCCTTGTCCTTAGTCCCTTAGTCTCTACTGGTCTCTTGGTCACTTCTGCCTGTCTCTCTAGATCCCCGTCTGTCTGCCTGCCTCTCTAGATCTCTGCCTGCCTCTCTAGATCTTTGCCTGTCTCTCTAGATCTCCATCTGCCTGCCTGCCTCTCTAGATCTCTGTCTATCTCTGGGTCTCCACTTAAGGCATCCCAGGTTCCTCTGGCCTGGGAGGGTTCTCCTGCCCTACGCCCACCTTGAGGCCCTGCTGTGCCCCTGCAGCGTGCCCTGTACCAGTCCTCACACGTGGACGAGAATGACGTGCAGACTGTGTCGCACAAGTGCCTGGTGGTGGGCCTGGAGCAGTACGAGCAGATGCTGAAGACCAAGAGGTACCAGGACAGTGAGGGCCTGTACTACCTCGCGGGCACCTACGAGCCCACCACGGGCATGATCTTCTCCACGGACGGCGTGCCTGTGCTCTGCTGAGCTCCGCCCGCCGGGCCCCCTGCTTCCTCGCACCCTGGGGGCCCCCAGGGAGCCCTCGCCACCACTGCCACGGCGTGGGACCATGTGCGTTGTGTGCATGCCAGTGTGCCCGTGGGCGTGTGCATGTGGCCAGGTGTGCACGCGGATGCCCCGGCAAGTGAGTGTGTGTACATGTGTGTGCCCGTATGCATGCACGTGTGTGCACTCATGTGCACACGCCTCCGGCCCCACCCTCCCAACCCCTCAGCGCCCCGGGACGGGGCTCCTCTCTGCTATCGGTGTGGCTCTGCTGGCCACCCAGAGCAGTCGCAGCGTGGAAAGGCCATGCCTCCCAGCACCTTGTAAGCACTTGTCGAGGCAGGCCCTCCAGGCCCAGCGGGGCCAGGCGCCCCAGGCCCCGCAGACGGGGGCGCAGTGGAAGGGGTTCCCTAGAACCCAACTGACGCTCGCTCTGGGCCCCAGCCACCCTCAGCATGGAGTCCACCCAGACCTCCCCCACGGGACGTGGGAACCCATGCCAGCCAGCCTCACCTACTGCGCCAGGCTGCTGAGTGCCTGTGGCCTCCACCCTCTCAGGATGGCCTGGACTTGGGGAACAGAGCAGGGCGAGGGGGAGCCCAGGAGCATCCGCCTGGTGGCCGTAGGCCCTGGCAAGGGCCTGCCCCCAGCCCAGACCCTCACACTACAGAAAATCCCAATGGTGCTGAAACCCTCGCTCCGGCCACGCCTGGCCCCTCCCCGCCCAGGAGGGGAGGCAGCAGTTCTAACCTGTACAGTTTTATTGTACCAAGAGACTCACCCGCCCCTGTATCATAAGCCTTTAAATGGAGTCAACTTTTTAATTATATATATAAAGATAAATATATATAAATATATATAAATATAAACTTTTTAAAACTGTGAAAAATAGCTATGAAATTATAAAAAAAAAAGCGAACACATTCTGACGTGCAGAATATTATTTTTTATTTCCTGTTAGATTGTGAGTGTCTAGCACCCGGCTTCACTGGCCCCAGCCCCCAGCACACCCACCCAGCCCACTGTACTGTACGCGCCCCCAGCCGAGAAGGAGTTAGGGAGAGGGAGGGAGGGAGCCGCCAGCCCAGTGCCTCTGCGGGCCCAGCAAGCACTTAACCAGCCCCCGCCATGGGACCCGAGGCCTCCAGCAGACAATCTTGAGGGAAGGAAAGCCAGACTTCGGTTTTGTTTTTTGGGGGAATTGTTTTCCTTTTTTTTTTTTTTTTTTTTTTTAAGTTACTTTTGGAATTTTTGTTGGCAAATTCTGTGTGATCTTTTTCAAAAAAAAAAAAAAAAAAAAAAGAAAAGAAAAAAAGATTCAATTGGAAAAATACCATCGCTTGGAGTGGTTCATTTCGGGGCCTGGGGTGGGCTGGGGGCCCTGTTCTGGGGGGAGCCTGCCACTGCAGGACAGTGGAGGGTGGAGGGAGTCTGAAGGCTGGGCCGGTGGTCACTGGCCACATGTGGCTGTTGAAATTTGAGCTAATTTAAACGGGGGACATTAAAAGCTGCTTCTCAGTTGCACCAGTTGCCTGTCCAGGGCTCAGCGGCTGCTGTATCAGGTAGGACACAAAGTACCTGGTGTTTCAAAAGTTGTGTCCACACCTGGAGAAGACACTGCAGGTCCAAGTGGCCTTGAGCCTGCCTTGAACCTCTGGTCCTAGAAAAGCAGCAGGGAGGTGACACTGGCTGCAGATGTCATTCTGGCTTTGCTGTCGCGGCTGTGACAAAGGGCAAGGCAATGACAAATGTGAACACCAAGGGCAGCTGGTGCAGTCTCTGGAGGGAAGGGTTTGGCATGGGCTCTGCTGGCCCTGTGCAGTGTGACTGTCACCAGGGGATGGGCGCCCCTGCGGCCCACAGGTGTGGGAGGAGGGGGTGTGCCGGTGCCATCTGGTGGCCACCTCTGGCATTGCTCCTTGGGCTTGGCCCACCACTGCCACCTGTGCCCCCAGGGGATGCAGCAGGTTCCTGAGGCTGCAGGCCTGGAGCTCAGGTGGCCCTCCATCAAGGGAACCCCAGTTCTCCTTGGGGGAAACTGAGGCTCAGAAAGGTACAAGAATGTGTCCAAACTATACAGATCAGTTAGAGCTGGGGCCTGAGCCCAGAAGGCTCAGATTCATGTCACCTGGCTTTGAGTCCCTGAGGAACAGGGGCCAACCTGCCTCCCCGATCCTCACGAGGGCTGAGGGGGCACCAAGGTGTGTGACAAGCCCCACCCCATGTGAACAGTCCCCGCCTCACACCTGGCCCCCCAAACCTCCTCCCAGTGCAGGCGGACCCTTTCCAAGGCGGGAGACGGAGGTCCAGCACTGTGGGCTGGCCTTATCCCTGGCACCCTCCTCCCGCCTCCAACACCCCAGATGGCGGTCCTGCCCCAGCCCATCCCCACCCGAATGCATCTCAGCAGGTGCGGTAAGGCAGTCTCTGCCGTCATCTTTTAATGGCCAGTGCGGTACAGTTAGAGGACACACAGGTGGACAGGACACAGCAGGGGACAGGACAGGGCAATCACAGCTGGGACCAGGGATGTGGAAGGACCGGTGACCTCCCCAGGAAAAACCGTCCTTGGCAGGACACCCCAAAACCAGCCTGATGACTGAAAGAGCCCTCTAGTCCCTCCCTACTTGCAGGGACTCTTGGGCTCCACTTGTCCCTCCTTGAGCCTCGCTGGGTCAAGAGGCCACTTCAGACAAGAGGGCCTACTTTGTGGTCCTGACACCTGTCCCTCCTTATGTTCTGAGAACAACCAGGGGGCAATAGGGACACCCCTGCTAGGCACAGCCCCTGGCCTGTGCATCAGGGTGCACGGGAGACCTCAGTAGGGGCAGCTGCCCAGGCCAGCTGTGCTGTGCACACGGAGAGGCCAGTGCAGACCCAGAGGTGCCATCCCCCCGGGCAAGTGCACTGTGTTTGGGAGAACTAGTGCTTGAAGTAGGGCACCCCCAGCTGGTGCCATGGACAGGGATGGTTTTTTGCCATCCTGTGTGGGGAAGGCTGGGTCTGACCCTGCAGAGTGCTGTCCTGGCTAGAGTTGGGACCACTGGATAGACGGGAGGACGGGTGTGAGGCTGGACACAGGACACAGTGCTGAGCAGAGCCCTGGGTACAAACACGCTCTAGGTTGCTGGACCCAGAGAGGTGGCGTTACTGGCATGGTCGGAGGCCGGGGCCCCGCAGGCACTGCAGGCAGGGACAGGACAGGGAGGGGCCTCAGGCCTCAGGGTCCTCGTTAGCCTGAGCAGCCCTCCCTGGGCAGCAGGCAGGGCCAGCAGCCTGCAGTGTCCTGATTCAGGGGCCAGCAGAGATGGAGCCGTTGGCGGAGCGGAGGCAGCTGCTGTGGGCATCACGGGTGAGGCTGTAGGTGCAGTAGGCCACGGCGGAGCCCAGGGTCAGCCCAGACATGTAGGACACCGTCATGGTGTTCCCTGTGGACGAGACTGGCCTGAGCGGGGAGATATGGGGCAGCCAGGGCCACACCAGCTGGACCAACCCAGTGGCCCGTGCTCAGGTGTGGTGTGTAGTGACAGCTGCCAGCTCCCAGGGAGACTGTGACACCCTGTGTGAGCACACCTTCCCAAGGACCGGCTGACCCCTGGGTCCTGGATCCTCTGCCACGGGGGACCAGGCCTCACCTGCCTCTCTGTCCCCCACCCATTTTTATCTCCAGCCTCTAAAGTCCCAACTCCCTCCTTGCCAGGGACCATTTGGGATGTCTGCTGGGCTCCTCGAACACACCATGGCCCCAGTCCAAGTCCAAGCCACCCCCCACGGGCCTCCTGTGTCTCAGTCCACGGCAGCACCAGCCTTCCTGCCCTGAGCCGGGCCCCAAACCTGGGCGCCCTGTGACTTGCTCTCGCCCATCTCCCCACCTGTCGGTGCCACAAGCAGGGCAGGGAATGTTCCTGGAGCTGAGGCGCCGCCCCGCACACAGGAGGGCTCCCCTGGGAGTTGCAGGAGTGCGTGAAATGGTTTCCAGAAGTCCCCACACCTACACCCTCCCTGGCCTCGTCTTGACCCCTAAAATCCAAGCACAGGCTCTGCTCTCGGGCCGTGGCTGCTCCAGGCTTCAGGTTCCTTACCCTGGGCTGCTGGGAGAGAGCCCCGCACACTCCTCTGGCAAGCAGCCTTACCTGCCAGCTCGCGCTGTTTGGGGCTCACTTTGCCTGCCGCCAGGATCATGGGCACACTGCCGAAGTAGCCGTTGCTGATGCCCATGAGCAGGGAGAAGATGCAGGGCCAGGCCGGGTGGCGGAGGGCAGGCGTGCCAGTGGGGTAGACGCACAGGATGAACAGGGGAATGAAGACCACACGCAGGCAGGAGCAGGCCAGCAGGTGGGTGCCCCGCCAGTCCACGGGCAGGGCTGCCAGGATCTGCAGGGAGCCAGGCGTTGGGACACCTGCCCGGCCCTGCCCTTCCCAGCCTACCTCCTCTCCTATCTCCGCTGTAGATTCTGACCACACCCTTGTCCCCAGATGCCCTGGGTCTGTCCAGAGTGCCCAGCCGTCTCCAGCTTGCCCTCAAAGATGCACCATAGCCCACTTATGGCAACAGATGGTCCTTGTCAAGTGCTTGACCCCAATCTACACACAACACATCCCAAAGATGGGACCTTGACCTATGAGAGAAATGAGGGTCAAGCTACCTGTATCAAGCACGGGACGGGGACAGGAGTAAGGTTGGACCCGCTATCTCAGCCCTGCTCCCTCGGAAACACCAGCTCATTTCTCAGCCCTCTGAGCGGCGGGACCCTAAACCAGTGGCCCCCCTCTCAGAGCCTCAGCTCTTCATCCAGAAGATGAGGCCCATCCTGAACCCACAAGGCATCGGAAACGGCAGCGTGACTCCTGCTCCATCCACAGGCGAGGCAGACAGGTGCCGCCTGGGGCCTTCTGGTCCCTTTGGGTGGCTTCTGGGTGCTTCTTCCCTCTCTGCCTACCTCCAGGGCCTGTGCCTGGGGGACCACCCCAGAGACCCACTGACTAGTGACTGTGGGGCAAGAGGACAGGTCAGTCTGGCCGCTGAGATGCAGTTGGCACTTGGAGCCACCTTACCGGACCAGGCAGGGGCCACCCTCCAAGGGGTGCTGGTGGGGACAGTGATACTGCATGGTTGCCACACTCCCTGCCTGAGTCCCGTATGCACCTTCGGCCTGGGGATCTTCCCAGATGGGCCAGGACCACCAGGGGCAGGGCAGGCGGGCAGCCCACCTTGCCCACGAAGTCCGAGAGGTTGAACACAGCCATGACCAGGATGGGCAGCCATTCACCCAGCACGCAGTGGCGGATCTCGGACTCCAGGCCAGGGAACAGGCACAGTGTGATGAAGTAGGTCACCGCGATGGACAGCATGTCGGCCCAGATGACCCGGGCCACCACGTAGCGGTGCAGCAGCAGAGCTGGGGGAGTGGGCGGGGTCAGAGGGCGGCACCCCCAGGGGCCCTGCCCGCCTCCCACTGGCGCCACCTGGGCATGCAGACAGGACGTGGGTTCCCCTCACCTCTGAGGGTGGGCCAGCTCCGCTTGACGCGGGGCCGAGGCACGTCAAAGCGCATGTAGGCCCCGCCACTGCCGGCCACCTCGTGGGCAGGGCTGTCCAGGGAGTCGCTGTTGGCCAGGCCCGGGGCTTGGTGCTCCTGCAGGGAGGAGGGGCCCGATGGAGTTTGGAGAAAGGGACACAGACCAGGCATCAAGCCCAAGGAAGGAAAGCCACATTCAGGCTGACATTCAGTTGGCACCAACTGTGTACAGCCACCCTCTTTCCTCACTTCCCAAGATGTCTCAGAGATAGCAATTCCTTCTCAAGACTCCATAAACCCTCTCCCCGCCTGTGACCACACCAGGCCCAGCACCCCACCCACGCCATGCCCAGAGGCCCCTCGAGGCCGCCCTGTGTTCCGTTTCTCTGTTGTCCCCCAAACATACCCGGCTTCTCCCAGCCTGAGTCTCTGCACATGCCCCCCAGCCCCTCCTGTGGCTTTGAGACTCCCCTTCAGGTGAGTTGGCACTCAGTCCCTCCTCAAGAGCCTCCCGGATGGAGGGGTTCCCCAGATCGCTCCCCTGGGCTCCACCAGGGCCAGTCCACTGCAGTGTCCCCAGTCAAGAGTCCAGCCAATTCCCTAGATCAAAACCTGCATGACCATTCTTCCCACTTTGCTGATGAGGACACTCTTTGGCCCCCCTGCCCTGCCTCCCTCCAGGTATCCAGGCACTCCTGGCCTGAAGGTGTCTTCAGACCCCCCATCTGCCAGCTGCTGGCCGGGGGCGCTATGCAGCCATGGCGCCACCAGAGGGCACCCAAGCTGCCCCGGAGGGTCCACAGCCTGCCCAGCAGTCCTTGCCCACCCAGGGAGTGATACCAAAGCCACTCACTGGCCTGAGGTGTTGTGCTGGGGACCCTGCAGGGGAGGAGCCTCTGCTGGGGTTGGGAGGCCAGCAGCTGGCTCCTGTTGGGTCCTGACCTCAGCAGAGCCAGGAGCCACAGGCCTGAGCCCCCAGTCATCCTTTGCTCCTGCCTGGGGCACACCATTTCCTGGCTGGCTCTTGTGTCCTCCCTGTGGGGGTTATGGGGACTCTGCCCCACCTCTTGGGTCCTCTCCCTGACTCTGGACAGGAACTCAGGCAGCAGTGAGCCTTGCTGCCCTCCTGGGAGTCTGGCCCAACAGGATGGGAACTTCTGTCTGCAGTATGTGGGGTGTCACAAAGAAGGGAACCGTGTGCACCCCACTTCGCAGGCTACAGCAGCTGAAGGAGCCCCTAACCCCACAGAATGCAGATGGGTGCAGCCTGAAACCCAGGGCCAAGGAGGGGCCCAGGGAAGGAACTCTGCCAGGACTGGCGGCAGGGATGGATGCCGGTCCAACCTACACCTGGAGTGAGCACTTACAAAGTGGATGTCCCCGGCGGCGACGTCGTGGTGCACACGGTAGCCTGCCCGGCAGCCTCGGCTGTCGCGCGGCCGCGTGGTGTAGTAGAGCACAAAGCGGCTGCGGCGCACCAGCAGGTGCAGCAGGAAACAGAGCAGCTCCAGGCCCACCGAGACCAGGAAGAAGATGAGCGTGCTGGCGCGCTCGTCCGGCAGCAGCAGCTTGGTGAGGATGCGGCTCAGAGAGATCATCACCCCCGCGGTGCCTGGGGACAGGGAGGAGGGGCTGGGGCCTGACCCCGCCCCCAGCACCGCCCCATGCAACTGCGCCCCACCCAGCCCTCACCTGGTCATTAGTCCCCCAGCCTCGCACCTCCCAGCACCCCAGGACCGTGCAGGCTCACTGTCCCCTCCAGCACTGTTGCCTGAGCTCGGCCCCCTCGAAGTCAGTCTGTCTGTCTGTCTGTCTCTCTCTCTCTCTCGGCCTTTCCTGAGGGCCCAGCACTGTCCAGGCAGAGGATCTAATGGGAACACACAGGGCTCTTCTCGGGGCTTCCATGTCCCAGAAGCACAGGAGGCAGGTTGGGGTCGGGGAACTGTAACAGGTTTCCCACGGAGCACAGAGAGGGCAGGGGCGTTAGAGAACTCCTGTCCCAGGAGGGGACTCCAGTCTGCAGGACAAGGGAGTCAGGCATGGACGGGGGGACTAGCGGCCCGGCATGGGGCTGGTATGGGCCATGTACTCAAGCGTTAAGAACAGAAGGAAGCCGGGCGCCATGCCGTGGTACAGGCCTGTCATCCCAGCGACTTGGGAGGCTGAGGCAGGAGGATCGCAAGTTCAAGGTCGGTGCCAGCAATTTAGCGAGACCCTAAGTAACTTAACGAGACTCTGTCTCTAAATAAAAAAAATAAAAAGGGCTGGAGATGTGGCTCAGTGGTTGAGCACCCTGGGTTCAGTCCCCAGTACCCCAAAACAAAACCAGGAGGCTGACGACCGAGGACACGGGGAGAATCACTGGCTCCAACGCCCTGCCGGGCCAGGAAGTAGGCGGCAGGACAACGGGGTGGGCCGCCTACAGGCACTGGAGTGCAGAGGACAGACTGAAGGAGGGTGCCCCAGGGCCTGTCCACGACCCGAGGACTGCTGGGTAGGTTATGGCTTGAAGGCGGGGTCAGGGGGCTGAGGAGGGGCAGCCAGTGGGGAAGGGGCTCTGAGAAAGGTCTTGGCTGAGGGTAAATACCCTACTTCATGGGAGAGGCGGGGCTGAGCCCCAGGCACACAGGACATGCCACACTCCAGCCACCACACTCCAGAAACAGAGTGTGCATGCGCACACACGCCCGCACACGCGCCCCTGGCTGGGAGTGAGTCCCACTCCACCCGTCCCCAGCCCAGCATGCCCAGGGCACATGCTTGCGGTTCCCCAGAAATAAGCTCCCAGAGCCCAAGGCAGCTCAGTGCCCCCTCTGGGGTCTCGATACTCACTCTCCCCAGTCATCACCCCCTGCGTGTACCTCTTGGGCAGCATCCCCGTGTACCCATAGAAGCTGGATTGCTGCACTTAAGAGAGAGAGGGGACACCGTGAGACACCAGCGGTCACCTGCAGGCGGGAGAGGTGCGTGCAGAGAAGTCAGCACCACCCCGGCTGAGAGGGTCCTGAGACCGCCTTGCAGCTGTGGCAGGAACAGGGATGTCACCATAGTACACATGATGCCGTTCACATCCCTGCCCGTGGGGTTGGCAGGGCCACCAAGGAGCCCTGGCCAATGGAACAGGCGCAGAGATGACATTGGCACTTGAGGACGAGGCAGTGCAAGCTCACTTGGCCTTTCCATCTTCCTCCAGTAGTGACCCAAGAGGCCGCCACCTCCGGGAGGCTGTCGGACTGAGAACCCCAGTCCCCGAGAGACTGTGGAACACAGCCGTTCCCACTGGCGTGAGTTGGACAGGCAACAAGAGCGAGAAATCCGTTTCATATGAAGCAGAGGTTTCTGGGCTCCTTTGTTAGCACAGCAGAGCTGCTCTTGTCCCATCCAGCACAGAAATCCAGCAGGATTCAGGGAAAATGTGCTGACTTAGACCCCCAAACCCAGCAAGTCCCTAACTGCAGGCCCTGACCTGGTTGGGCTCTACCACTGAGTCACATTCCAGCCCTTTTTATTTTCCATTCTGAGACAGGGTCTCCCCAGGTTGCTGAGGCTGGCCTGAAATCGAAATCCTCCGAAGGCCTAAGCCTCCCGAGTAGCTGGAATTGCAGGCATGCGCCATGGTACCCAGGTCAGCCCTTGCTTTTTGACAGAACAGACCAGACCTGAGCACGCTGCCTGGGTGGGACCACGATGCCACAGCCCTGATGGCCTACACAAATGTGCACGCATGTTCCTGGGGTCCTCTTGCCAAACGCATTGCTTCCTGGAAGTCAGGGTCAAATACAGCTTTGAAGGCTGCGGCAGGAGCTCAGAGGCAGAGTGCTTGCCGAGCATGTGTGGAGGCCCTGGGCTGCATGCCTGGCATCCACTCTCCCCCTCTCCCAAATAAAAGGCTTGAAAGTCTGCAAAACGGTTCACGTGGACCCTTCCAAAATGTCACTGCCATGAATGACAGACAGGCAGAGGAATCATCCCAGATTAAAGGAGATGAAAAGATGTGCCAGTACACACAGGTGAGATGCTGGAGTGGATCCAGGTCAGGAAAACAGTGGGGCCAAGGGTCTGGGCTGTTGTTCAGTGGTTAGCGCCTGCCTCACGTGCACGAAGCCCTGGGTTCCAGCCCCAGCAAAACAAAACCACCACCAAAGGACATTATTGGGCAATCGCTGAGATCTAAGTCTAGATGGTGGCTTGATAACAGTCTCCCCACAGTGAACTTTCCAGACTCTGGCAGTTGTAACGTGGTTCCAGAAATATCTAAATTGGGCGCAGCGGCACACACCTGTAATCCCAGACTCATGAGGCCGAGGCAGGAGGATACCAAGTTCAAGGTCAGCCTCAGCAACTTAGCCAGACCCAATCTCAAACTCAAAGGGGCCAGGACTGTAGCTCAGGGGTGGAGTATCCTTAGATCACTTCCCAAGTACCAAAAAATTCTAGAAAATGTGCCCTGAAGTATTAGCGTTAGGCAGCAAAGGTGAAGATTTATTTATATTTAAGGGGAATTTACGTCTGCAGAGGAGCGGCAGAGGGAGGGGCGCGCATGGGAGTTCACTGTTTTATGTTTGCAAGCTTTTTGGAGGTTTGCAATTTTTTAAAATAAAAGATTTTAGAAAAAAAAAATAAAATCCAGAGCCCTAGCCCAAAAGGAACAGAGCCACGGACGGGAAGTTCCTGCAGGCCAGTTCACCTCAGAGGAAGCTGGGGGCACCTTGGCCGTGGCTGTGGGGAATGGCGAGGCCGTGCGCTGGGCCGGGGCAGCCCCCAGCATGCAGCCCAGTCCCTCCCTACCTGTGCAGCCGAAGGCCACGGTACCCACGGCAGCCAGGTTGATGGCATAGGCCTGGTCGTGTGCGAAGAGCTGCAGCCACACGTCACAGACACTGATGAAGAGCAGGGGACCCAGGGCTAGGAGGTAGCCTGTGGGGATAGGCCGGTGAGGGGTGGCCTCTCCCCCGCCCCTCCCCTCCCCTGGAGTCGGCCCAGGTGCCCTCGATACTTGAGGGGCACCCCAGAGTGCTTCCTGGAGGAGGCACCATTTGAGCTGAGCCTTGAAGCTGGATGTTGCTGTGAAGAGGAAGGGAAAGGAAAAGCCTGCTGGACCAGGAGCTGGCGCGGGCCCCCGGGGACAGTGTGCATGCAAAGCATCCCTAGGAAACGTGCCCATTTTACAGATGGGGAGCATGAGGCCCAGGGAACCCGGGGAGGCGGGTGCGGGGCAGGCACGGGAGCTGGGAGACGTGGCGGCGCACCCGTGGTGATCCTGGTGTGCAGGTTCAGCCTCTCCACCAGGACGTTATTCAGGAGCACAGCGGCCAGCGCCACCAAGATGTAGGTGAGGCTCATGTCGAACACAATGGAGGTCCCTGGAGGGCCAGGGACAGTAGGTACTCAGGGGCAGCCCACCCTCTGCCCACCCTTGCTCACCCCAGAAGCCGACTGCCCAGAGGGTGAGTGGCTGCCCGGAGGCCACTCAGCAATTCAGAGTTGAGCCAAGATTTGAATAGAAAGGGTCACTGAGCGGGGTCCTGGCCCAGGGCTTTTGGGAGGGCCACAGCCCCAGCTGAGTCCGCTGAGCGCCCTGTGAGGCTGGCCGACGGGGGAGCACCCACCTGGGTACTTGTGGTGCAGGTAGTCAACATCGGTGATGAAGCTGTTGTAGGGCAGCAGGAAGCCCACGCCGGCCAGCAGCATGGCGAAGTAGATGGCGTGGTAGCGGTCATCGGGCACGGGCTCCTCCACCGCTAAAGCCAGAGACCTCAGGTCAGAAGAGGGCAAGCCCACTCACGACAGCCACCGCACTCAAGGCCGCTGCCCACCACCACGGCAACGCGCATCCCTGAGGCCACGGCCGCCCAGGGGCCTGTCATGGCCCAGTGCCAGGGCTGCTGTCACCAGAGCACCACCAACATGGGTACCTTCACCGTATCTACTGCCATCAAGACCATGGCCTGTCCACAGCCAGGAGGCCGCTGCCACCAGTGTGCCCCATCATGGCCGCAGCCTAGCTGGACAGAACAGGCTTCTGAAGACTCCACCATAGGGCCAGCTGGGTGGCAGTGCCTCAGGGGCCAGTTCCCCTGGGGGAGCCTGCTCTGGTCCTTTGAGGCCTGTCGCTCTCTTCCCTGCCAGGCACAGTGGCGCACGCCTGTCATCCCAGCAGCTCAGGAGGCTGAGGCAGGAGGATGGCGAGTTCAAAGCCAGCCTCAGCAACTTAGCGAGGCCCTAAGCAACTCGGTGAGACCCTGTCTCTAAATAAACTACAAGAAGGCCTGGGGACGTGGCTCCGGGTCGAGCGCCTGGCTGTAAGTATGTTACACAGTGACCGAATATTCTTGTTTTCTTCACGTTTGTGTGTTCTCATCACTAACAAGGGTTCATGACCGTCACCTTCGGGCTCGGTGTGGAAGGGACAGGATATGGACGGAGAAGTGTGACTGGCTGGCAGGATGGCGTGGTGCCCTCTGGGGAAAAGGCTGGAGTGGTGTGGGGACATGGCGGGAGCTGCACCATGCTCGGTGGCAACGTGACTGGCACCGCCTTTGGAGGACGAGGGCGACTGGGTGGACTGTCGCTGCTCTGAGCCAACATGGCGAGCTGAAGTACCTCCTGGGTTGTCAATGAAGTGTCCGCCTGGGTGTTGCTGGGAAGGCTTCTGCACAGTAAAGTCCCTCCTCAGTGGACTCTGACTTGGTCAAAAGGAAAATGGGGGCTGGGCTGTGGCTCAGTGGTAGAGCACTTGACCACTGGGTTTTATTCTCAGCACCACATATAAATAAATAAGTAAATAAAATAAAGGCTCATCAGCAACTAAAAAAAATAAAGGAAAAAGACCCAGGGTGGGCCTGGCCCAAGCAGGAGAAACCTTCAGGCTTTCCTAGAGTTCACATTCTCGCCAGCTCACGACTCCAGCCTCTTGGTGACCTTCCTTCCTGAGTGTATGCCATACAGACTTCTGGCTGGTTGCTGTGGTTGGGTATGTTTTGTCACCAAGCAGTCATGGTCCCCAGTGTGGCAGTGTTGAGAGGTGGAATACCTTTAATCTTTAGGAGGTGATGCAGCCTTTAAAAGGGGCTGAGGGTTCTCTTAAGGAGCGTTCTCACTCTTGGGAGAAGTCCTGAGACTGGGTTGTTGTCAGTGAGCCCGGCACCTCCCCTAAATCTCTCTTGCCTCCAGTCTCCCACATGACCTCTCTACTTCTCCTGGGTTCTGACTGCTGCGATGCCATCTGCCATGAGGCCTCACTAGGACTGAGCAAGATGCCAACATCATGCTGTGAAATCTCCAGCACCGTTAGCTGAAGAAACCTCTCTTCTTTATCAAGTACCCAGCCTCTGGGTTTTGTTATAGCAAAAGAAAACGGGCTAGGGCACTGGCTTCACCAGCCTCCGCATTAGTGAGCTGATTCTGTGGTAATCAATCTACCCGTGCCCGCACATATCACATCTATAACTGTCTACGCCTCTACCTACTTACTCACTGTCTGCCTGCCTGTCTCCTGCTGACTCTGCTTCCCTCCTCGAGCCCTGACCGATCACCAAGCCCACCATCACCTGGGCCATGTTGGTTAGGGTCCACCACTGCCCCTATGGCCATCATTCATGGCTGCCAGGACCCCTGCCCACGATGTCTACTGGCCCCCAGGGAACAGGTCCCGAGCTAGTTCTGTCCCTCCACACAGGAGCAGAGCCCTGTCTCCCTAGCACAGGGCTTGGTCTGCAGAACCTCCACTGCCCACATGCAAAGAGAAGGGACCAGAGAACGAAGCCACACTCAGCCTGAAGTGGTGCTTGTATAAACAATAGCCACTCTCCAAAAGAATCGGTCATTACAGGGGCCTCTTGAGTGCCAGGATGGTCCTGGCCCTGGGGAAGCATTAGGGTGGCACAGTTCAGTCCCCTGAGGAGCATACTGACCAACAGAGAAGGGAGGTGACTTGCCCTCATCCCCAAGCAGGCAAAGGACAGGAGGTGGGGTTGAACCCAGACTTCAGATCCAGTCTGCAAGTCTGATCTCACAGTCACTTCGCCCAGTTCTTCAAGGTGGGGAAACTGAGATCAGAGAGGTTGGGTCCCCGCCCAAGGGCACACAGCTGGGCTGAAAGCCAGCTCTTTGAGCCTCACATCCAATCTTCCTTCCAGGCTCTTTTGCAGTTAGGCACGGTTTGATTTGCCAATGAATGTGACCAATGTCACTTCTAGATTAAAGTCTCATGGGTCGATGCATGAGGTGACACACCTGGCCACGCCCTCACTCACCAGAGTCCATGGACGTCAGGATGCCCCTGGCCCTAAGGCCCTGGTCCCGCGCTGCCTCCGCTACCGCTGCCCTGGCCTCCAGCTGGAGACCCTGGAGGCCGAAGCTGGTCACCACACTCCTGTCAGGAGTGCCCACCACTCCGGACTCTTTGAGGCGCTGGCTCCCAACGGAGCCCATGGCGGCCTGTGCTGCAAAGGAAGGAGGTGAGGCAGGGGAGGGAAGAGGACGGGAGGACACCCCCGGCCCCACCTGGCAGTACTCCGGGGCCGTCCCTTCCACTCATTCCTCCTTTTTGATATTTCACCACGAAGGACACAAACAGCAGTGAGGTGATGTCGCCCCGGGTGTCCTAGGAAGCTCACTCGTGTTGCTATGGAGACGGGATGGGAAGGGTAGAGCCTGCAGCCCAGGAGACCAGCTCAGAGGCTGTCACCCAGCAGCAACCACGGTGGCCTGCCTGTGGGTGGCGGCAGTGATGTGGGAGGAAGGGGGGGAGTGGGACTATCTGGAGGTGGAACCCCAGGACTTGGTGAGCAATCAGGAACAATGGGGACATTATGGAGCACTTTGTGTGCCAGTACCAAGCAAGAAGCACCTCACGTGTCCCTTGTCCCTGGGAGGGAGGTGCTGAAATTCATCCATTATTCAGCCAACAAAAGGGGTGCTCCTGCTCTGGCCTCAAAGGCAGAAAGTGGTACAGCCTGGACCCAAAAGCAGGTCTGTGTGGCATTCGGAGCCCCCATTCCCCTTTTGGTTCTGGGGCCAACCACCTTTAGTGACAGGCAGTTCTGCCTATGGTCTTGCCTCAGTGCTCCTTGCTTCAGTTTGGATCTGCTAGCCCTTACCTTTGGGGGAAAGGCAAGGAGCTCGGTGTTCCCTGGTAGGGAGACCCCCACTCTGTAGGCAACTGTGTGCACAGGGTGCCCAGCTTTCCCCCTAAAACGTTTATTCATTTTTTTTTTTTTTAATAACACTGATCCATTTATCTGACTAAAAAATGGATACAAGGTAGAAACTTGCAACAAAGGTAGAGATGAGACACCACAGCACTGGGCTCCCAAGAGCCGTGCTCAGTGTCCCCGGCCCCACAGGCATGCGCAAAAGAATGCACAGAGGAAGCTGGGAGACGCCAGCCCTCAAGGACCCGAGTGCCCCGTTACTCCTGTGACCTCTGGGGCTGACCTGCCACATGCCCATCTCTGGCTTTGCCTCTCCAGCTCCCCTGCCTCAGTTTACCCCATCTCCAGCTGCCCGATGGGTGTGCTCCTCTCTGGGCCCCTGTCCCCCTTCTCTAGGCTCTACCAGTTTTACTGAGCCAGTGGCATGACGGGGGCTTCCTGGGGCTAGGAACCCGCAGCCCTCCCTGTTTCTGGTCTAGAAGGGCTGGGGCAAGTCTGCCCCTGCCAGCTGGGGCTGACCCAGGGGATCGGTAGCCATGACCAGTGGAAATGAGGTCAGAGGCTTCTCCTTCTGGGGCCTGGGAAGCTGGGCTCACCTCCCCTCCTGGCTTGAGGCTTTCCTGATAGCCCCGAAGTTCCTGGCTCCTCTGGCCACATCTGGCACTGGGAGGACAGAGCAGGGTCTAGGATGGAGCTGGCCTGGGCCTCAATGATGGCGGCCTCGCCTATTAACTGGACACACCAGCCTGACCTCAAGAGTTGTGGGTCAGCGATGGCTTGGAGAGCCTTGCTCAGGCCCTTCTGGGGTCCTGGCCCACCTGGCCTCCCCATCAGACACACAGAGCCAGGGGAAGGGCCTGGTGGGCATCCACATCCTGAGAGGAAGGGCTCCGGAAATGCAGTGCCAGGTCCCACAGCGTCCTGGATGTGCCCGGGCAGCACGTGAGGCCTCTGCCTCACTGAGGCCGCCCCACCCGCGAAGGCGGACGTGCTCAGCGTCAGCCAGGAGGAGGCCCCTCTGCTCCCTCTGGCTCAGTCAGTGTGGCGGGCAGCTGCCACCTACACCGCCCGCCTCAGCCACCATCCCGTGGCCTTTAACTCTCTCCTCCCCCAACACCCCCACTCACACCAGCTGCCCAGGGTCTCAGATTGTTCCTCCTCTTGTGTCCCCTTAAATTAAGATTTAAGGACATAGACATAAAGTCAGTGTTCATGAGACTCTTCTCTGTTCCTTCACCCTGAGCTACGAGGACTCCTCGGTGCCAGCCCCACAGAGTAGCTGAAACGACATAGGTCATTTCTTTGGCCTTTAGACCATCCCCTGGGCCTCAGTGTCCCCACCTCATTATTGCGAGGACACAGTAGCAAAGCAAGGGGAGAGAGTATTTCATGAATGGAGAGGGGCTGCATGGCTGGTGTGGAAGGTGTGGCTGCACACAGTAGGTGTTCAGTAGTGGCACAGCAGCTGCCTAGAGAGCGCCATGTGGGTCAGAGGGCTCCTGATCCTCTTAGTCCTGCAAAGGATGGCTCATGCCCCCATTTTGCAGAAAGGGTGACTGAGGTACACAGAGGTCTAGTCCAGGGTCAGGCAGCTCAAACTGGAGCTGGGTCTGACAGACCACCTTTGGCCACCAAGGCAGTGGGGACTGCATGTGCCCCAGGGCAGTGTGGAGGTGCGGGGTGGCAGTGCCAGGCTGGCCTGGCTCAGAGGTTGCTGAGCTCCACTTCCAGCCAGCAGAGGGACAAGGGAAACTGAATTTCACTTGGAAAGCCCGTCTGCTTACCCTCCTAGGCCTTGAACTTCTGGCTCCGCCACAAGTCCTGCTTAGCTGGATGCCCTTGGATGCCCTGTCCCCTGTCGCTGTTCATCCCACAGGCCAGCTTCTGGGCTGCCCAACTCACAGCAGCAGGGTTGTGGGTTTCAAGACCCTCAGGCCACCCACTTCCCAGGAGCCCCAGAGGACAGATGAATGTGGGGGCCATGAGCTGGGCAGGGCCTGGGACGCAGAGTAGGCTCCTGGACTGCCCAGGCCCACTGCCCTCCCGGGGCCTGGGTGCCAGCCGGTTCCCAGAGGCTCATCAGCCCCAGAGGCTCCTTCTGCTTGCCAGGCCTCAGCAGCAGCAAAGTTGGATCCCAGGCCCGGGGCCCCAGGCAGAGGGGGACCCCTTGGGCAACACGAGGTGACCCCTGGGCCCAGGCCCCACCTCTCCAGCAGCTTTCCCGAGAACTAGGAGGCGGCTGTCTGGGAAAAGGAGTGAGATGGGCGAGGGAGGTTCGGGAGGAACTTGGGGTGTGCCCGAGGAGGGAGGCAGCGCCAAGACCCAGCTTGGCCTGGGCTACCGGCTCCTGTCACCTTCCTGGGTCCGGGTCCCGCGCTCGCAACTGGGATGCTGGACGGGGCGAGGAAGCCCCCGCTTTCCGGGACAGGGGCGCGGTGGAAGACGCGGCGTCCGGGCCGGCGGAGAGGAGGGGACGGGATGGGGCCGCGCGCCGCAGACAAAGGCTCCGACAGGTCCCCGCCGGCGTCTCCCCGCGCCGCAGCTCGTCCCCGCCCCGCCCGCCGCCCTCCGCCCTCCGCCCTCGCCGCCAAGCTTACCTCGGCCGGGCCCCGGGCTGGGGTCTTCGCCGCCCCGCCGTTGCCCACTCGGGCCGGGCGCGGCCGGCGTCCTCCGCCGGTGCCAGGTCCGCCCCGGCCCCGGGTCCGCGAGCGCGTCCGGGGGGCGCAGCAGCGGCGGCGGCGGCGGCGAGCACAGCCGGGCCCGCGCTCCGCCCGCGCCCCGCCCTCGCCGGGCCCGCCCCCTGCCCCGCCTTCCACCCGCCTGGCCACGCCCTCCCCGCCCTTCGGCTCAGCCCCCTCCCCGCACCCGCCCCTCCTCCCATCCTCTCGGACCGGTCCCCTCCTCTTATCCCTCCCCGTCCTCCGCTCGGCCCTATTCCTGCCCCCGGCCCCGCCCCTCGCCCCTCCGCCTGGTCACGCCCCTCCCCTCCCCGTCCCATTCTTTCTCCCCCTCCACCCCGGCCCAACTCCGGCCCCGCCCCCTCAATCAGGCCACGCCCCTAGGGTCTTCCCCCTCCTCCTTCCCGTCCCACTTGCAGGGTGGGGGCAGGGCCGAGACCCTGTCCTGATTCCCGACCCTTGGGGCTGAGCTTTGTGGCCTTGGCGACCTCAGGGTGTCCTCCGGCTGACTTAGCCCACCATCTTCGCAGCCCATCCCTTAACCTTGGTGTCATGCCTACTCTCCTCCTCTCCCCGTCAGGGTGACCAGACTGAAATGTTTGCCGGTTGAGTAGGAGTTGGAGAGTTAGAGAAAGTGCCCAGCGCGACTCCAGACAGGTCAGGGAGTTGGGCGGCTCCCGCACCCCCGCTCCCGTGCGGCGCTCGCTGGATCCCCACTTCCTCCCAGCCTTGGATCCGACCTGACTAGGTGGCCTCCCATCACCCGGTCTTGTTTTTCTCCAGGTAAATGGAATTCTAACCCTTCCTAAACCTTGTCGCCCTAGCGCTCACACTTCGCTTGAGCTTCGGTTTACTCCCTGTGACATGTCCCTGAGAGGCCACTGAAGCTCCGGAGACATTGTTGGTTGCTGAAAAGTCTCCTCACTGTTCTGTCCCTGGAAATGAGTCGGCAATCGGGGCGGGTGGAAGGGTGAGGTCAGGAACCAGGTGGGAAGCAGAAAGTGCCAGGGTCTCTCCAGTTTGGGCTTGTCCATGGGGATCAGGGGAGGTCCCCCAGGACCAAGGCACCAGCTAGAACTGGCAGAGGTGCCGGCAAGGGAACCTGCCAGGCCCCACCTGGATGCTCTTCCTCCCCTTTCCAACATATTAGGCTTCTGCCGGAAGCACCTCGGTGACTTACACGCCTCCAGGGAGGCTCCGGGTTGCTGCTGCCCATAGCTGGGTATTCCCAAGGCCTACCCAGGAGAGGTGAAGTCCCTGAAGTAGGGACTACTTTATGGTCTCTGGGTTCTCATGCTCAGTGTTTGGTGTACACTCTCCAGGGTGAGATGCACCCCGGCCTTCCTCTGCTGTTGCTTGTGCCAGGGGCTGTCCCTAAGAATCAGCCACAGCTGGAGCTCTGAACAGGCATTCTTGGCCTCTTCAGGAAGACACACCTTGATGTCCTGGGTGTGAGAGGCTTCCAAATAAAACAAGTCCATGAGGGTGAGACTGCTATTCAGGCAAGGGACGCACCAGGTTCCCTGACCCCATGGGCTTCAATCTGATGGAGGACACTGGCAACAAATAGCGTGATTCCTAGAGCATCAAGTGCTGGAAAGACCAGAACACAGAGTGATGAATGGACAATAGCTTATGATCATGGAGAAGCAGGCGGGCAGTTACCCAGGTGGTCAGTGAAGGACTATGACAAGGTGACATCTGGGCTAAGAGACTCACTTGCTGGAAAGGAGCACGTTTTGGGAAGTTTGTGGTGAGGGTGTTCTGGGTGAGGGGAACCTCCCAGGGAATGTAGGCAGGAAATGTGGCCAGGGACAGAGGGACAGAGGGACAGAGGACCCAGGATGGGAGGTAGAGCCAGGGACAGAGGTCAGCCAAGGAGGGTCTTACTGGCCACCAGAGGAATTGGAGACAGTTATGACTTGGATGTGAGGGGTCTCCCAAAGGCTTACATGTGAGACAGTGCAGGAAGGTTCAGAGGAGAAATGATTGGGTTGTAAGCCTTAACCCAATCAGTGAATTAATCCCTGATGGGATTAATTGAAGTGGTAGGGTGTGGCTGGAGGAGGTAGGAATTGGGGCATGGCTATGGGGCATATATTTTGTATCTGGAGAGTGGAGTCTCTCTCTCTCTCTCTGTTTCCTGATGATGTAAACTGCTTCCCTCCATCATCCTTTCCCGCCATGATGTTCAGCCTCACCTTGAGCCCCGAGGAATGGAGCTGGCCTTCTATGGACTAAGACATCTGAAACCGTGAGCCTGCAAATAACCTTTTCCTCCCTATTGCTGAGGCTGGCCTCCAATTTACAATCCTCCTACCTCAGCCTCCTGAATGGCTGGATTACAGGCATGTATCACCATGCCTGCAGACACAGGTTTTAAAAATTTCCCTTTGTTGGGTTGCTGGTGTGAGCACAAATTGGAACAACCCTTCCATAAAGTGAATTGGCCTAAAAAAAAAAAAAAAAAATGCTTACCCTTTGGTCCAGAAAATCTAGCCTGAGGAAATATTTCTAAATATAGAAAAGGCTTTATGGCCAAAGATGTTTGTCATAATAGTCAAACACTGCAAGTAGCCCCACAAGTCTCATTCTCGAAGTGATTGTTACATTCAAAAAACCCAAGAAAATCAGTGGAATCATGTGTAACCCTACAGAGAAATCTTGTCACCAGGATATGTGGTTAGGAAGGATTTATAATAATCTGGAAAGCTGGCAGAGTGAAAGTGTTAAGTAACACAGAAATAGGAAATGACAAGAAATGCAAAATATATCTTCTACTGTATAAAAAAAATTGGAGAAGCTGGATAAATGATTTTTTTTTTTTTTTGGAAACTATAAATGAGCAGAAAAGCTGCTATCAGAAGAGAAAGAAACTTAAATAGAAAATCCCTGGAGAGGAAAGACAGAATTTTGATAATAAATTCCTACTTTGCTGCTCCCAAACACCTAGCTTTCACAGTTTCACAGAATGACAGGATCTGATCAAATTTTTAAAGGTGAGAGAACAAGAATGCTAGTTAAAATATTCCAGAGCACAGAGGGAAAAAAAGAAAAAAAGTTGCTAAATCTAATAAATATTACTTCAAGGAAAAAAAAATAGACTTGACTTAACTATATCGGCAGAATATCCCAAGTAAACCGGGCACCGTGGCACACACCTATAAACCCAGTGATTTGGGAGGCTGAGGCAGGAGGATTTTAAGTTCAAGACCAGCCTCAGAAACTTAGTGAGACCCTGTCTCAAAATAAGAATAAAAAGGACTGAGGATTGTAACTCAATAGTAGAATGCCCCTAGGGTCAATCCTCAGTACAGGAAAAAATTTAAAAAATACCCATTAAAATATTAGCAAAAAAAAAATATATATATATATATATAATATATATATATATATATATTAGCAAAAGGAATCCAGAGATCTTAAATTAAGAATATCCCATAACATTCCAAATGAAAGGATGGTCTCATAAGGAATGTTGTTAACATAATTCATCATATTCAGAGGTCAACGAATAAAACATGATTATTTACGTAGATATGGGAAAAGCATGTGATAAAAATAATATTCATTTGTAATTAAAAAACTTTAATAAACTAGAAATCAGTGGATGTTTTATGCATACTACAGTCTAAAGATGCATCTCATTAAACACAAAAGTACACATTGGATGTGTCTTCCTGCCTCTATTATTTCACCTCCTCTCTCTCTGCTTTGGAATACTAGCTAATATTATAAGACCAGAAAAAGATATACGACATAAAGATTGGAAAAGAATTAGTGATTATCTGTAGGTGACAGGGTTATATAGCTGGAAGATCTAAGTGACCTGAATAAAATACTTCTAAGAATTTCAATAGCTGTTTCATAGGTGCAACAGACAATTAGAAAACCACAGTGAAGAAAAACCTTCACAACGCCAACCAAAGAGAACATGCTGGAATAATCTTAAGTAGAAATGTTCACTGTCTATAGGGAAAACTTAAAAGGGGTTTAAAAATATGCTTGTTAGGGACTGTGTAGAGAAAATGGACACAAACCCAGTGTCTCCTACTACATACCCTCAACACAGGTCACTTCTGCGACCCCCAAAGTGAGTTTAACGTCCATCTTAGAGGGCAGAAGGTGCCAAAAGATGCACGCCGTGGGGGTTTCTCAAGCAAGCACGAACTTCTGCTGGTGTCCTCTAACCCCACCCGGCTCTGACCCCGTCTACCTGGAGGTAGCATCAGATCCCACAGGTGGAGGTCTCGGTCCCCATACGGCCCTCACCTCAGATGCCAATCACAAGTCCCAGGTGATCTCGCTGACTGTGCTTCTGATCTGCCTGCTATAAAGAGGGGTCCCCACCACCCCCTAATGAGTTTGATTGGCTTGTTCATGAAACCCAGGGGACACGGGGACTGGCTGATGAGGAAGGGTGTGGATGAAGAGAGGCCCAGGGGAGGCTGGGAGGGAGCAGGGCTCCCCTGCCTCTCTGGGGTGCCACCCTCCAGGAGCCTCATGGGTGCCTGGCCAGAAGGTCCCTCACCCTGAGCTTTCGGGTGTGTGGGGGATGTCACTGCACGATCACAGGGTGGACCACCACATCCAAATGTGGCTGGACACAGCGACTTGCCGTACTCATGGCAGACTGGGCGGGGAGACCCAGCAGGCCTGCGCAGTCAGACTCCTGGTCTCTCTGCAGCACTCTGCCCTCCAGGGTTGGGGCAGGACCCCTCTGGAATGGGGTCTTGTCATCTCAGGTGCGGCAGGTCAGGGGACTTCCTTAGGCAGCTTCTACACAGCAGGACAGCAGGTTAGAGTTTCTGTGATCCACTTGGGGAAGAGGAATCCTGGTTTCTACTCCCTGCCTTGGGGAGGGAGTTATGAGCCAGGAACCAGGGATTGAAGATGAAAACCAAACGATGCATGCCGTGATATCACAGGAAAGGAAAGGTCTAGAACTGTGATTGCCTACTTGGCAGAGGTTCATGGTGTGGGAGGTGTTGGGGCCAAGCTAAGGGGTCCGGGGAGTGGGGGGCAGTGGCAGGAGAAATGGGTGCATTCCCAGGAACAGCCAGAAGGACAGGCCGTGCAGTGTGGCCTCTGCAGGTGGGAACCCCATCTTGCAGAATCACTTGCTGGGGTCACTCTGACTCTGTGCAGTTGACAGTGGGCTGATGGAATGCTCGTTGCGTGATCAGTCAGACATTTGAAAATGGCTTGCTGGGACGCCTCTGCCCTCCTGGAGAGCATATACCAAGGCCAAGCACCCAAAGATGGAGGCGTGTGGACAGAGCCCCGCCCAGGCCATCTCAGACCAGCCGGCAGCCAGCCAGCTGCTCCCCTGCGAGGCCTGTCAAAGTTGGCAGAGCCCCTGACCGATCATCCAAGATGGGAGAGCCGCAGGCACCACTGTCAGGCCACCTACGTTTGAGGTGTGTGTCCTGTGGCATCATGTGGCAGGAGATGACCAGTATGTGGACTTTGGGTGCTGGCAGTGGCTCAGGGCCATGCCGTCCCCTGTCCTGCCATCCAGCATGAATGCCTCGTCCTTGCCTTGCCCCATGCCAGGGTTCTCATGCACAGAGTCCCCTTCTGCCTTCTAAGGTGGATGTTAAACTCACTTTGACAAAGGAACCCCAAGGTCCAGGGAGGCTAGTGACTTGCCAAGAGTCCTTGTCTCCTCACAGGGGAACCTCAACTCTCGGGAAGCCCAGCACTGTGGTAAGAGCTGTGTGAATTCCGGCCACTTGCCTTCCCTCTCTGTTTCTCATCCATAAAAGAGAAGCTAAAAGGACTGTGTGAGGCAGAAAGTTGGTGGAGGGCTCGGCCTGAGGTCTGACACTTGCCAAGACCCAGTGAGCGGGAGCAGCGCGGCCGAGCCCTGGGCTGGCCCTTTGTACACATCCTTCCGTTTAGTTCTGGCCACACCTGTCGAAACCCATTTTAAATTTGGGGAAACGGAAGCCCAGAAAGGTCCCTGACTGGGAGGTCAAAGCTGGCCTTGAGCTCTGCGCACTGTGTATTTTCTGACGGGCTCAGATGCCTCTGTGGGGTGACGTCCCCATGGGGGTGCAGGCGAGGCTCCTCCAGGCCTGCCGTCACTGCTGGTGACGCCGAGGCCACTGATCAGCACCCTTGCTGACAGCGGCCGGGGCTCTGGAAATTGATGTCTGTCCTCCCTCTTCCATCAGCAGCTCCTGGAGAAAAGCCATCACTAGGATGAAAGACACAGTCACGGAGGCCCATAGAATGAGCGGTGACAGTTGTGGCAGCCCCTGGGGACCTGTGGCCAGGCCTGTTCTGGCCTCTTGCCAGGCAGCAGGTTGCTTCCTGCAGAGGTGGTGGAGGGGTCTGTCCCTGAGGGTGGGCAGGGGCCTCCACTCCCAGCTGACAAGACGCTGCCTCTTTTCACGTGATGGATTCCAAGCACTGTTCTAAATGGCCTGAGAGGCTCGAAGATAAAGTAAAATAAAAAACTGCGTCTTACTAGAATGACTTCCAGGACCTCCTCTGTGGTCTCTAGGTGTCCCCCACTGTGTCCTCCAGCACAGAGTGAGTTTTCTGAAAGCCATGCTTGTCCCGCTTCCCAATGCCCACAGGGGTAGAACCCATACCCCTCAAAGCTTTGTCCCCAGATGACTCACCCTCCTGTTTCCTTCCCCATAGTCAATTTTGAGGATTTGAGGGTCAAAGTTCAATTTCTTGTGTCTTAGGTCCCACCAGCAGGGACTCGGCTTAGCTCTGCTGATACAGTTCCTTTAAAAATTTCATGGACTTCCTATGTATCAGGTTATAACTCTCCATTAGATAAAAGCCACGTCCACACATCTCTTTGACACATCCTCTCTGTGCCTTGGGCTATGGGACAAGGCCCTTGAGATTTTTTTTCTTTTTTCTTTTACTTTCTTTTCTTTTTCTTTTTTTGCAGTGCTGGGGATGAACCCAGGGACTCATGCATGCTAGACAATTGCTCTACCACCTAGCTACACCTTATGATTTTTAGAAACTCTGTAATCTAGCAGAGAAAGACTAAGATACCCACTTTTAAGATTCTCAGAAGCCCTTTCACCTAGCTAAGAAAGTTTTGAGGCACTGCCTGAAGTATTTCTTAACTCCGAGGCATCCTGAGATTTTGCTGGGCTGGAGGCCATGTTTCAGCGGCCGCTCTGGGTTCGATCTGCGCTCTGAGGGCTAATTGTCTCCTGAGAGTCTCTGGGCTTCATTGTTCTTGGCAGTCCATTCATCCATCTAGCCCTCCTAGGGTGCAGCCTGGTGCACCAGTCTCAGGAGGAGACACTTGGGGCTCAAGCAGAACTTCCTACAACTTTGACTTCCTCTGCTGTATTGATGACAGCCACCGCCCACCCACTGTCCATTCCAGGGAGCAGGAGCCCCCAGATGGTCATGTCCCCTCATGACCACTAAGGCAATTCTATTTGGGAAGATGTGCCCACCACCACCAGGGGCTGTGTGTAGGCATCCTCCAGCTGGAGGGTGGGCTTTATGAGTGGCAGAGATGTCTCATTTGGGGGATGAGAGGGACTCAAGCTAAGTTTAAAAATAAGTTAAATGTCCACAAAAAGACATACAGAGCCAGCCCTGCGATCTGTGAGCTTTTCATCCAAGGACAGCCAACCACAGATTGAAAATATTCATAAAAAACTGCATTAGTACCAAACACATACATATTTTCCTGGTCATTATGCCCTAAATGATATAGTCCAATATAGCCTTTATCTTGCAACATGCATCATAAGGCACTTAGGGATGATTTATGACACATGGGAGAATGTGGGTAGGTTGTATGCAAATACTACACCATTTTATTTAAGGGATTTGAGCATCTCTGGATTTCAGCATCCATGAACCAATCCCTGGCAGATACCTAGGGCAGCTGTAGTTTTATTCCTAACAGTAAAAAAACTAGAAATCAGCCCCCATGTTATCAAGAGGAGACGGTTTTAAGAGCCGGGGGCACATTCGGGCTGTGGAATCTATCCAGAATGCAAAGCAAGGAACCTTTGACACCGCGTGACCTGACGCACCTCACCTAGAACGTATTCAGCAACAAGACAGATATGAAAGAACACATGCTGTGCGATTCCATTTCCAAGAATTTCTAGAACAGGCAAAAGGCATCTCAGGGAATCAGATGGTGGCTGCCCTTGGTAAGGGGGGAATGGGAACGCTCCCTCTCTCGGTAGCAGGTTGGCTTACGCAGCACGTGCCTTTCTCAAAACTCAGCAAAAGTTCACTGAAGATTTATGCAGTTTGAAAAAAATTTAAAAGACGTATGCATTTCAGGCTGGGGCTGGAGCTCAGCGGCAGAGCCAGGTACCCGGCAGCGTGAGGCCCTGAGTTCTGTCGCCAGCGTTGAGGAAAAAAAAATCATGCATTTCACTGATTATAAATTTTGCCTAAAAAAGTAAAACAAAACCAAAACCAAGTATGGACCTCTGGCTCATGAGACGAAGGTTTAGGAGCAAAGGGTCCTTCCAGCTGTGACTGCCTTTGAAGGAAAATGGGTGGCTGGGTAGCTGGGTGGCTGGGGGGCCCTCCGGGGAGATAGGAAGGAGGGTGGACAGTTGAGAAAGCGAATCAAGCAGCCTGCGCAGCGAGCACAGGAGAGTTCGCGTGCAATTCTCTCCACTTCCTTTTCTGCATAAAAATTTTCATAATAAGATTTTGGGGGTGGGGAACACAGCCTGCAGTGCCCCTTCCCCACCCACCCTGAGCTGCTCCTGCGGGTTGTTCCCGGTCCTGGCTCTGTGCCATCTGCTTCCCGCGAGCACAAACCTAATTTATTTGCAACTTATTAACTTAAAGCCCATTAGAATCTTTCCCATCAACCCAGCACACAGCCGAGATAGGCAGAGACCCCGGGGAGGCCCGCTCAGGAGGCAGGGAAGGGAGGGTGAGGCTCTCCCACCTCCCTGGACACCCAGGTGCCCAGGGAACCTCCTTTGTAGACAAGGAGGCCAGCTGGGGCGAGGTGAGGATGGGGGGTTGGGTCTTCTAATGACAGTGACATGTCACAGGGACAGAGGTGAACCTTAGGGCCTGAGGGTGGGCCCCAAGGCCAAGGTGTCAAGACCTGACTGGACAGAAATGCCCCTGCAGACTCCCTGAGCCCTAAGCCCGCTGGGCACCCTGGCCCGGCGCTGCTCAGCCTGGACTCATGGATCACACTGCCTGCCCTCCTCCACTCGAGCCCGTGGACAGACTCCCAGGAGACAAGGAGAGCTGACCCTGTGGGCAGAAAAGGTAAAGCGAATAAGCCAACAGGATCTGGGACGCCCTCCCAGGAGGGTGAGATGGTGGGACCAGGTCTGGCGCACAGGGGATTGAACGGAACAGGGTAGGGTGGTGCTCACTGCAGCGGCCAGGTGCCAGGCTCAGGGCCAAGTGCATTGTCTGCTCAGAACCTCAGGGGGCCTCTGGGAGAGGAAACTCTCATGGAAGGGCAACTGGGGCTCAGAGAGGTAGCAGGAATTGCCTATGTCACACAGCACAGCCAGGCAGAAGTCTGTCCCTCCCCAGACCCCAGGGTGTCCTTACGTTGCTCCCCGAGATCCCCTGCCCCCACCCCAGCCCCCAGACCTGGAGACCAGTCAGCTGCATCCCAGGCCCGGCTCCTAGGACAGGTGGCCCAAGCCATATCTGGCTGCCTGGGGCTCCATCTCCCAGGACAGCCCAGGCCACAAGGTGGGGGAAGACTCCCTTGGGCTGCTGGGGGCTGCTGCAGGCTGGCCTGGGACCAAGGAGCTGCCTGGCCTGTCTCCAAGAGCTGTTAGCTGGAAGCAGCTCTTCATTACGGCTGCTGTGGATGAGATGGAGGGGGTGGGGAGGGATGGGGAGCGGCCTGGCCTGGTGCTCCCTAGAGTCTGGCCCCTCCCTCCCAGCGGGCTCCAGCCCTTGATGTCCCTGCACACTGACCCCGGGGGGCCTCAGTCACTCTCTCCCTCAGAGCACAGGCACTCCCGGTTACCTGGCATCCCCCACACCCACCAGGAGTGGTTTTTACCCACGAAGTTTCTGCCCCCTGGAGGGTCCGCACACTAGCTCGCATTGTCTTCCTCCGCAGACTCTCGCTCATCCAGAAGGGAGGCCTAAGCACCACCGTGTCCTCCTCCAGGAAGCCTCCCATGACTTCTAGGTGGCAGGGTTGACCCTGAGACTTCATCGAATCCTCACTGTGACCTAAGGAGGGTTTGATGATACCCTACTTTGCAGGTGTGATGAGGCCCAGAGAGGTGCAGGCTATTGCCCAAGATCACACAGAGCAAAGCTTGGAGGAATCACCTCCTTTCTGGGCCTCTGGATACAGCCAGGCAGAGGAGGGCACTGTAAGCGTCGTTGAAAGTGTTGTCAAAAGAGGGTGGGTGGACCGCTGAGGTGGGTGGCCATGACCCTGGCCCCGGCTCCAGCCTCACTGACTACCTGGCTGCAGGAGACCAGACTCCGGCGGAGCAGCGTGGGTCTCACTCCTTGGCATGCCATTTCACAGTCGCGGAGGCCAATGCCGGAGTCTGAGGCCAGCCCGAGGCTCCCAGCCAGCCAGGAGGGAGTGGCAGAGACAGGACCAGAACCCAGGGCCCCCGGGCCTGATCCAGGGCCTCCATTGGTCAGCGAGGCTCCCAGCCTTACCTGGGCCCTACCTGGGTCTCACCTGTGCTCCCCGGGGCTCTCCTCGAGTGTCGGATCTGCCGTCAGCCACACTGTGCGGAGGCGCCTTTGTACTCTCTATTTACAAGAGGAGGCTCATGAGCAAATTAGCAGGGTAACCAGGGAAAATGTTTGGCTTCCGTGGGTGGGAATTGGAGCCATCTGTTCCCAAGTGCTGAGAAAACACTGGAGGCCCGGCAGAGTTCTGAAGCCTGGTACCCACAAGCTCTGTGTCCCCGGGCAGGGCCCTCGCCCTCTCTGGGCCCCAGTGTGTTTCTATGAAGACCAGGGGGCCGGCCGGCCCTGTGACTCCAGGATGCCCCCCACCTCCCTGCTCCCCGGTTCCCTGCCTCCTTTCTGCACCCTCTGCTGGACCAAGCCCCTCCTGGACAGAGGAGGCTGCCAGCCTTCAGACCGGGGCAGTGTCCCTCCCAGCAAAGACCTTTGGGGTTTTATTACAATTGGACTCATTGGCTCCCAGGCTGAAAATAACTTTATTGTTTTCTCTGAATTTCTAGATAATAATTCACCGATTCAGAAATGCGCACTGTCGGGAGGTAAGCCACTGGGCTCAGAGGCGGGCAGCCGCCCTGACACTCTGTCCGCTTAGACTCCTCTCCCAGCAGCTGCCAGGCGGGGGTCCAGTGGAGGGGTGGGAAGCAGGACTGGAATATCTCGGGGGGGAACTGCCTGCCCTGCTCCAACACCTCCAGCTTCTTCTCCACAGGGTCCCTCCAGGTGGCCTCCAGGTGGGTTTAGGAGACATGACCGCCTACACCTGTCCTTTTTCACTCAGTCGGGAGAATAGATAAGCAGAACGGTCCCCAGCCCAACTTTGCCTCTCTTCCCCGTGGGGCCTAAGACAAGCCCTCACAGCCTCAGTCGTGCCATCCGTGAAGTGGGTTGACCAACAGCAGCCAGGTCATAGGATCCAGGGAGTTGCATTAATGACGTGTGACAATCGTCCGGGTGGGGTAGCACTGAACTGGTGCCCAGTGGCTGTTTGCTGAGGTGAAGCAGGACCAACATTAACATGCCAGGGCGTCTTGCCACTTGGTACAGATCCGTCCCCATGGGTGGGGCCCTGGCCGGGTCAGCTGGGATTCTTGGTGAGGCTGGATCCTGTCACCTTAGCTGCCCTGGGACCGGGTGTGGACATCCAGGTCGATTCCCTGAGCTCTTCTGTGGCAGGAGTGCAGCCTGGGACATCCCAGGCTGTGCCGGAGCCGGGCCCACCAGCGCTGGCGAGCAGGTTATTACACCTTCAGCAAAAATTTCAAGATGATTGTTAAACTCAGCTATCATTAAAAATTAAATTCAGTGAAGCTACGGAGGAAATATGGACTCAAGCTCATCCTTTTCTGAGTCTTCCGCTGCTATCTGTGCTCTCAGGGTTATCTCCACCCAGAGCCTGCAGCATGGCACCTGACTTTCTCTCCCCAATTCCAAGTTCAAGGGTGCCACGCTGGCATATTGCAATCGGCCATGGTGGGGATATGGACACCACAGAAATTAGCTACAAAGCAGGGCTTTTTCTGCCAGAGAGCCTAGGGTTAGCTGCATATCAGTTTGTCCCCTACATCCGGAGACTTCTGCAGTCCTCCCCTCTGAGTGTCCCCCGAAACGTCCCAGACTCACTACCCCCTGCTTCCAGCCTGGGCTCGCCTCTCTGTCATGTCTTTCGGGGCAGCTGCAGCGGTCTCCTCCCTGGCCTCTCGACAGCTCTCTGTTCCTGCAGCTCTTTCTCCCTGGAGGATCTAGAAGCACCTCTCCCAGGACAAAGCCAATCGTGCTGCCCCCAGGGCCACATCCTTCCATGGCTCCCACCTGCCCTCAGGAGAGACCCAAGTGTCAAGGTCTTGGAGGGCTGGCCATTGCTGACCTCACTCCTGAGATTCTCCCATGGACGGAGCCAAGCAGCACCACCGTAAGCCCAGGCTACCTTGGCCCCCTTCTGGCCCTTCTTGGGGTCCTAAGCTCCCTGTCCAAGCGATCCTGAGACTCTCCCATGGCCAGTGGGGGCTTTCCTCCTGAGAGCTGCCCACATGGCTGCCGCATGCACCCCTGGACTGAGGGGAGGGGGCAAAGGTGCATACTGAGGAGGAACCAGGACAGAACGTGGACAAGAGTCTGTACCATCCCTCAAGAGTGACGGGGCTGGCGGGGGTGGGAAGGAAGGGAGAGGGGGCTGGGGTCAGCCAAGGTCAGTAGGGAGGCCACCCGCTGTGTGTGCAGGGTGGGCGGGAGGCCTTCATCTCGGCTGACTTCTAACCCTCTTGGAAGACTGAGAAACCTCAAAGCCCCCACCCCCCAACCTTGATGTCACCCTTTAAGGACTTAATACGCTTTGGGGTTTCCAAGGGAAAGCCCCAAGGTGGCATTGCAATTTGCTGAGGCTCCTGACTCCCGAGTGACCTTGATCTGTGGCTCCTGACTCTCCCCAGTGACCTTGATTCGTGATTCATTTCTCTTCCTGGAAAGAAAAGGTCTGGTGGTGGCCTGCGGTCCCTGGACTGTTGTGTGTCTGAGGGGGAAGGTTGTGGTTGCTGTGCTGAGTGTCACTTTGGAACGCTTGCCTGCCCCATCTGTCCCAGGGAAGGTAGAGCTGCCGAGGAGGAGCATCTCCGAGGCCAGTCATGGGACAGCCTGCCCTGTAGTCTGTGGTGGGGAGGGCACAGGCTGCAGGCTGGGCCATCTCAGCCTCCCTCGGAACTTGCTGGGTCTACTTGAATGGATTTCTTTTCCTTCCTTCCCCCTTTCACGGTGCTAGGCTTGGAATACCAGCTAGGCCAACGCTCTACCACAAAGCAACACCCCCAGTTCTGGATAGGTTTCTTTCATAGCCCGTCTTAACCTGGGAAGACAAGGTCAAGCTGCTGCAGCCACCTGTCTGCCACACACTTGACGCCAGTGTGCAGAATGGGGACCAGGAAGACAAGCAGAACAAGAGGAGGAGACTTGGCCGCATTATTGTGAGCCTTGATCCGGCCTCACCTGACACCCACATTGTCAACCACCCATTTCCTTTTGGAATAAAGCTGTTTAAGTGTTATTTTTTACCACCTGGAACTAGAGGGGTGGATGTATCTGTTTCCAAGAAGAAGAACCTAGGGATTCGATCAGATCTTCAAAGGGGTTCCTGATTGATTCCTCCAAAGACTAAGAAGCTCTGAGGTTGTTTTTTTTCTGACTCTAGATGACAGTTTGAATGGTGAGTATGATCTTGGTGGCTCTGTCATCTATGTGGAATGCCATCCTCTGCCCCTCTGCCCTTCCCCACCTGCTCTTGCCCCAGAAGTGGTCCCGTGTGGACTACAACTACGTACTCCCTGCCTCTGGGCTCCGATTGGGCTTGGCCAATGGTGGGCAGATCCACAAGAGTTGGAGGAGGCAGGAGAGTGGGCTCAGGCGTGTCCTCCTGACTCCCGTCCTGTGAGGTCACCTAGACTGGCTGTGCCCCTCGACCACAGGCAGCAGCTTTCCAAGGTCCCGCCTTGGTTCTGAGGTCAGTTCCTTCCCACCTCTTCGGCCTGGGGGTGGTGACAGCTCTCTGCTGCCGCCCCAGGTGACTCAGTGCTCTCTCGGTGTCTGGCCCGGGCACCATGGCATAAACCCTTCTTCGTGAATGAACTCTTGAATGATCTTGATCTAACTGCCATCGGCCTTCCGTTGGGATCTGGAAACCCGAGAGCTGAGAAGACAACCGATGATACGGTAACGAATGGCACCCCGAGGGGAAGCCTGGAGACCCTGCGGTGGAGCAGAAGGGGTGGGCAGCAGGCACCGAGGGCACTCAGAGTACGCCCCAGCCTGGGGCCGCTGGGGCCCGCCTGACTCCGCTTCGCCATCAGCAGCATGAGGAGTCCAACGCACAGACGGCCAGTTTTCCTCGGGTCCCAGCTCCTAGTGTCCTGAGGGCAGCCCTTCAGTGGGACACCCAGTGAAGCTGAGGGATGGGGCTGCACCTGCTCTGCTGGCGGGCAGCGATTTCCGGGGCCTTTGTGGAAAGTCCCTTGGTTACCTAGGGACTGTATGACACGCCCCCAAGCCTGGGGTCAGGGACTGGGGTGTATCTCAGCAAAAAGCAAGAGCTTAGCGTGCATGAGGCCCTGGGTTCCATTCCTAGCACTCAAAATCCCTAAAAAACCCCCCAAACTTCCCAAACCAAAAAACCACCAACAACCAGGTGTTGGGACAGTATTTGCCACTTACTCTGCTCCTGACTCTAGAGGAGTCTTGGTGTTGGTGGCCCCAGTTCTGAGACTCATGTGGTCACACTTGGGTGGTGGCTTCCATGCTCCCACGTCTAACTGGGCAGGGAAGGCTCATGGTTGTGGCTCCTCGGTCATCTCTCCCCCTCTCCCCCACCCCGCCGTGGTCTCTCCGTTGTGGCAGTGTGTTGGGAGTTGCGTTGTGTCCCCCAAAGCATATGCTGAGGTCTAACTGCTGGCACCTGAGAGGGTGACCTTATTTGGATGGAGGGTATTTGCAGACACAGTCCAATTAGGATGAGGTCATGCCTCCAATGACTGGTGTCCTTATAAGATGAGACACCACGTGGTGATGGAGACAGTGCAGTGATGGTTCTATGAGCCAAAGAACACCACAGACTGCCAGGAGCCACCAGGAGCTGGAGGAGGCTGGAGGATCCTCGGCCACAGCCTTTGGAGGGTGCACGACCCCGCTGGCACCCTGGAGTTTGAACTTCTGGTGTTTCCAGAATGGGAGAGAACAACTTGGTTCCTCTGGAGTTCTCTCTCCTTGGTTTGCAGATGCCACCTTCTCCCCAGGTCCTCATAGGGCTGTCCCTCTGTGTGTGTCTGTGTCCTTATCTCCGTAATGACCCCAGTCAGATGGGATTAGGGCCACCTTAACAACCTCACTTAATCTTAATCTTTAATTACTTCTTTAAAGACCCTGCCTCCAAACACAGCCACATTCTGAGGTCCTGGAGCTAGGATTCAGCAAATGAATTAGGACTGGGGTCATGATTCGGTCTATAACGTGTTGTGGGACTGTGTTGCAATGACCACAGCAAACTCGTATGTGACAACTTGGGCCACAGAGCAGCTGGCCCCAGAGAGGCTGGGAGCTGCTGGGAGGTCTGTTCCAACCAGGTTGGCTCGACTGTCGGTTGTCAATCCCTTCTGAGGCTTCCTACTTGTGGAGACAGCCCATCCCTGGGCTCAGGGGCAGGGACACGACTCCACCTCTTCATGGGAGGAATGGTAAAGAATTTGCAGATCCCTTTTGACTTCAGCAGGGGTGGATGATTTGGGGTTAAAGTGTGGTGATTAGAAAGGAAAGGGGGAGGGTGGTCAGGCATGGTGGTGCGCATGCCTATAATCCCAGGAGGCAGGAGGATCAGGAGTGGAAAGCCAGCCTCAGCAATTTAGCAAGACCCTGTCTCTAAATAAAATATAAAAAGGGACTGTGTCTGTGGCTCAGTGGCTAAGTGCCCCTGGGTTCAACCCCTGGGGTGCCCGGTGCTACCAGGGTGTAGACCACCTGGAATCCGCTGTGGCTCCTGCAATCTGTACTAAGGATGGCTGATCCCCGGGGGGCTCCTGTGACTTGGGGGCTGCTTCCCCAGACTTCGTTTTCCCTTTTCAGTCCAAGGTTGGGAGAGGTCTGTGGCTTCCCATGGGTCCCATCTCCGTTTTCTTGGGCTGTTCAGGGTCGTTTAAGAATTAATGATGCAGCTGACTTCTGAGCCCATGGGAGCAGAACGTGCTTTGGATTCTGGTCCTTTGACCTGCAGAAGGCGGCAGGAAGGTGGCCCAGCAGAGCTTCTCTGGGACTTTACCTCCTGGCACCCCAGCCATGGCCCTGGTCATTGAGCCTATGAAATGGGGGTGCTGGACCAGGGCCGGCCATCGGGATGGTGACTTGTTCACCAGAGACATGTTGCCAGTAAACGGGGTAGCGAGCGGCACAGGGGAATGCTCCTCTGAGCCGCAGCCCCTGCTCTTCAGGGTACCACTTCCGGTGTCTCCCCTGTTCCTCTCCTTGTGCTGAGTGGCCTGGACCTCCCGGGCTCAGCCTGGGGGCCTCTTTCTCCTCTTGGCACTTGCCCCTGCTCTCCCTGGCGTCCTCCAGCCTGCTTCGCTGTGAGCTCCTGGTTGAGGGCCTGTGTAGGGAGAGTTGGGGTCCGGGCTCGCAGTCTCACATACCAGGGTCACCACGCCATCTGCTGTGTGGGCCTCAGGTCCTCTGGCTGATCCCGATGGGGGCATCGCTTGTGGCACTCCCATTTCCTGGGGTGGGTGTGGGGGGCACAGGACTGGCCTCTGGGATCTGCTTGAAAAACTAGAAAGGGGTGAGGCGGAGCTGGCCGTGTGCTCCTTCCGCCACCCATCGATTACAAATGCTTTTCAGCAACCACTCAGCCATCGCACAGTGGTCAGCCCCATCACTGCAGCGGCTGTGCAGGTATCCTTCCCCTGGAAGCCCCTCCTGCCACCCCAGCACCTTGCATGCCACACCTACCAGGCTGAGCCATTGCAACGCTCCAACCCAAACCATGTGATTGGCTGGGTTGTAGTTGAGTGATCCCTAGCAGGGCCAATCAAAGGCTTCCCTGAACTTCACTCTGCTGACACGGGGGAAGAGGGCTGGCTCTCAGGGCTGCAGAGAAGTCGTCGGAGCCAGGGAGGCCAGGAAGCCAGCTGTCCCCTGGACCTCCCCAGCTACCCAGCCTGCGATTCCTCTTCTTGCCCAGGGCAGTCTGAGTCAGATTCCGAAGCCTGCAGCTGAGAGCCCCGATTCATCCCGACAGACTGGGTCCCCGCCCTCGCAGTATTTTCAGTGACGGAGGAGACGGCCCACCCGTATATAATTATAACTAGTAACAAATGTGAAGACAGAAACAGACGAGGAAGCCAGCTGGGGAGTGACAGGGTTCATTTAGATGGGGTGGCCACGGAGGACTTTGGAAGAAGTGATGTTCAGACCTGGGTGAGAGAGACAGAGGCAGCCAGAAAGGCCAGGGGACCCGTAGAAGGCCATCCCCTCCTCCTGCAGCATGGGGAAGGTTGGACTGGGGCCCAGAGCAAGACTTGGGGAGCTTCTAGAGACACAAACCCAATCTGAGGAGTTTAGACCCAAAGGGTAGGACTGGGGGTGTAGCTCAGTGGCACAGCACTGGCCCAGCATGGCTGAGGTCCTAGCTTCCATTCCCAGTACGGAAGAGCCAATCGTAGGCACGAAGGGTAGTTTAAGAGCCTGTGTAACCAAATCAGGGATGTAGCCAGGGTGAGGCTGGACCTCAGAAGTGGTTAGGACCAGGGACAAGGATGTCAGAGAGCCCTCCTTGTCTCTCACCTCCTGGTTTACAGAGACCCCCTTCTCCTAGGAGGTCCTGACCCTTCTCTTGGCTCCAGTGTGCAAAACCCCAGGGCATAATTCCTATTGGCCCAACTTGGGTCACATGACCACCCTGGCTGGGAGGGCGGGGCAGCTGGACAGGTGGCCATATGGTGGGGGGTGCTTGTCTAGGGGGATTGGGGTGCTGGCATTTGCGGTGATGGAGGGCTGCACCTCAGCATCTGGAATGTTCTTTAGAGACAGGACAGAGCCTGAGGATTAGGGAAAAGAGATTCCAGGAGTTTAGCAAGAAACAGCTCTGGAGTCTATTCTGGTCCCTTTGATCCTTATCAGTATTGTCAATTCCATGACAACGGAGAAGAGCACTTTGAAGCCCCGAGTGAGTCTGTAAGCAACAAAAGTTTATATTTTTATCTCTGTGCAATCCTTCCAGACAATTGCTTTCTCAGGGGTGTGGTCAGGGCCTGGAGGGGTTTCTGCAAGGCCCACTTGCCCGCTGGGCCCCTCTCAGGTGCTGACATAGCTGCCTTGGTTTCCTTCCCTGGGCTTCGGCTGCTGAGCGCTGCCTCCACCGGCTCCTGTCTCCACCCCTCCTCTCCTGGTCTCCTGTCTCCTTTGCTTCTTGAAGGACATTTGCAAGCAAATCAGAGCTTTGAAGCAGAGTGTCACCCACACACTCAGCTTTGATTGCACCTGAAATTGCAATCTTAGGCTTGGGAGGCCACACAGGTGACAGAGACACACAGTAACACAATGACATACGCTAATTCACACACAGATACACCAGTAACACAGGGACACACACTAATTCACTCATACAGGGACACACCCAATTCACACACGCACCTAGTGATGCGCACCTGCCACTCTGCTGACTGGTGTCTCCACCCTGGTGTCCCCACACTCCTGACTCAAAGTTGGTCTTCACTGTCTTTGATCACTTTGCTGAACCTCTCCGAGCCTCAGATTTCTTGCAAAATGGTGGAAGTCCCTCAGTGCTGACGTAAGGACAGAGGTCATGGGGAGCCTGGTGCATGGGGGTTGCCAGGTAAAAACAGGGCTTGACCGTTCATGGAAAGAGAGTGCCCAGTGGACGCTGCCTGCTCCTGGGGTTCAGGTCTGGGCTGATGCAGATACGTAAGCATCCAGGATCACCTCTGGGGTGTGTCCACCAGTCCCTTAGTGACCTTGGCCAGGGATCTCAGCTGCTCTTGGACTGTGAATCCACCAGCTGCAGGGGACAGAGCCTGTCACAGTGCTGGACATGGGGCTGCAGGACAATATTGTTAGGCTGGGACAAATGGAATCCATGAGCCAGTGACCTGGAGCTGCTGGCAGGCTGGTTGGAGCCTACACTGGTTGGGAGGTAGCCAGGCAGCATGCAGAGGCCCAGAGAAGCAGCACGTGAGGTTCCAGAGGGGTTGCAGTCCCCAGGGATCTGGTGAGTCAGCCAGAGGAGACTGTGTTCCAACACCTGCTGGGCAGAATGTTATGGGCACCGCGCTGTCCTCCGCCTGCTGAGCAGCTGTGGTCCCATGAGGCAGAGGGACTTCCCGACTTACCCTGCTGGGGGCTGAGCCGTGTGCTGTGGCCAGGGGCAGGAGAGTGATTGAAGGGTCTGTCCTGTGCTCCCAGAACTGTGGCCACTCGTCAGACCTGGCTATTTAAATTCAAATTAGTGACAGGTAAACTGAAACTCAGCTCCTCCCAGGCGACAGCCACATTTCGAGTGCTCAGTAGCTGCATGTGGCTGGGGCCTCTGTCACAGAAAGTGCCATGGATGACTTTGAGGGCCTACAGAGGTGTGATTCAGGCTCTGGGCAGGGAGGCAGTCCTCACCCTCTGGGTACCCCTCAACCTGGAGGGGTGTCAACACCCCTAGAAGCCTGTCTATCTCATTTCTTTCTTCTTTTGGGGTGGGGGGACTACAGGGATTGAATCTAGGGGCACTTAACCACCGAGCCACATTCCCAGCGTCCCTGCCCCCTTTGATACAGAGACTCACTAGGTTGTGTACAGTCTCGCTCAATTCGGAGGCTGGCTTCCAACCTGTGGTCCTTCTGCCTCAGCCTCCTGAGCTGCTGGGGCCTCAGGTGTGTGCCACCACACCCGGCTCATCCAGCTCATTTCTCAGGCCCTGTCTGCTCACTTCCCTGTCATTTCTGAGCCTTCAGGTTGTGACTGTTGTAATGGCTCGGGCTGTCACGGCCTCCATGGTTGGTGATCCCCAAGTGCTGCAGGGGTCAGCGTGGGAACAAACTGACAGGTGCTGCCCTCTCTGGTCACGAAGGAGAGCGCCTGGCTGTGGACAGTCTTCCATCAGGACTCCTGCCCAGCCTTCCCACCTGCTCCACCATGGCCTGCAGGGCCTGCTCGCCCCGAAAGTCCCTCCGTGGGCAGTGGTGCCCAGAACGAGAGCCATTTCAATCATGAAGAGGCTGGGAAGGAGCAGGGGAGTCGGGTGGGTGTGCCCAGTGGTGCATGAGCTCCGGGTGTCCACCTGAGAGCTGTCTGTGCTGGGCCCAAGCCCAGGGTTCAGCCCGGTCCTTACCCCACATTCCACCCCGCTGCTACCCCAACCCAGTGAGGGTGGGAGTCAGTGTGGCAGAAGCACTATCCTGTCTTCCCAATAAAAAGAGGCTCCTGAGAAGTTTCCAGAAAGATTCCACAAATTGCTTCTGAGCGTGGAGGCACCCGCCTGCTGCAGGCAGCCACAGACTGGGAAGGAGGCCGGTGAGTGGTAAGGGGTTAGCGCCTGGCCTCTCCTGCACCCCCACGCCAGCCCACCCAGCCCAGCTCTGTGAGGACGCAGGACCTCTGACCCCAGAGTTAATTCCTCCAGTGCTGTGGTCCCTGTGGACGGGGGGCTGGCTGAGGCCACCTTCAGCCCCCTGCCTGAGCCTCAGCTCCCTGTGCAGAGTCAGCTGCCACTGGCCCTGAAGAGCCCTTCGCTGGTCTGCTGCAGTTAGGGGGTCACAACCTGCCACCTGCTATTCTGCAGGTCTCCTGTGTGCTGGGCATGCTCTCCACAGTCCCCTCTCTTGGACCTGGGGGAATTGGGGTGAAGTCCCAGGGACGAGTTTTTCCAGGTGGCTCCCGTGTGGTGGCTTTGTCTTCTTGCACACGGTGCCTGGTTGACTTCAGACAGATGACTTCTGAGTCTCACTCCCAGAGAGATTGGAGGCTGGAGCCTGGGGTAGGGGACATCTCAGGCCCTGGGAGGCCTCTCTGGGGACCATCACAAGATGCTTCCTGATGTCCTGGTGGGTGAGGCCCAGGCAGGCCTCGGGGGAGGGGTGGAGGTTTCAGGCTCAGGCTGTGGGACCTGTGGGACCAGACTCGGCCCTGGGTGGGCAGGTGGGCTCCCCACACCCTTTCTGGATGCTCCACCTTCCACTCACTTCTGCAGGGACTGAGGCTAAGCCACTTCTAAACACTGGGCACCTTGTGAAATCATGCAGTCAGAACGCAGGGCCGCTAGCAGCGAGTGGCTCTTAGGGACTCTCTACGGGACCCTGACATTTAAGGTTCCACAACGCTGCCTTGGAGGAGGCACGAACCTTTACTGCCTGCACAAAAGCCGCTTCTGCCTTGGGAGCCTCTGAGGCTGGGGGTGCAGGCCTGGGGTCCACACCCCGTCTCTGCCAGCCCATTGGCAAACCTGGACTGTGGTGCACCCATCAAGCAGGGGACGGAGGTGAAGAGCCCAAAGCAGGAGTTCGCCACTCTTTCTAGATACTAGGGCCACAACCGCCCTGGAGGGAAGAAGCAGGGTTGTCCCAGGGGTGCCCCAGCAGAGATAGAGATGGGAGAGCAGGGGCCAGGTGACTTCCACACACAGGCCAGCGAACAAGCCAGGGAACTGCCGTGGAGCCCAGGTGACCAGGGGGACCTGGAGCAGGTTGCAGTGACTAAAGGAGAGTGGGGGAGTGGGCGCTGCAGGTCTCCCCCGCTCCCCTCCCCCACCCAGCCCCTGTCCCTCCCCTGCCTCCGTCCCCAGCCCTCTGTCTCTGTCTCCCTCTTCTCCCCTCCTTCCTGGCCCACACAACTGGGTGACAGTGTCCTATTCCAGTCTGTCTCAGGGCGCTTAGCCTGGGCACACAGGTGGGGCTGGTCCTGCCAGGCAGCTAACGCTGGGAAGTGGCCTCGTCCATGACGGTGGGTACACTCCCAGGCTTCCCGGTCCCCTGGAGGGATAGCTCTGAGGCATGGCCTGCAGCACCAGAGGCCTGAGTGGTGTTGAATTCCGGTTGGCACCCCTTGTGCTTTTCTGGTTTCCCACAGTCCTTCTCAGATCTCCATAAATGACTTTGGTCTTGTTTCAAAAGCTGCTTCGGTGGCTTCTTCCTTCTTTTAATTTTTTTTTTTTTTTTTTTTTTTTGTCTTGGGGATTGAACTCAGGGGTACTTAACCACTCAGCCACATCCCCAGTCCCTTCTATTTTTTATTTTCAGACGGGGTCTTGCTATGCTGCTGAGGCTGGATTTGAACTCGAGATCCTCCAGCCTCAGCCTCCTGAGCCCCTGGGATCACAGGTGCAGCCACCACACCTGGCTCCTGGAGCATCTCCTTTCCAGGATTTGCTTGGATGATTCCTCTGGGAAAGTGTCTCAGAGAGTGATGCGTCTCGGTCCTAAAGTGTTCTGCATAGGACAGAATGGTATGCAGTGGTAACAACTCTGAGGACAGTAACAGTGACCTCTGCCACCTCTCAGGTGAGCCCCAGGCTCAGGCCAGGGCTGTTAGGGGTTGCCAGACATGCTCCATTGGAGGGTCCAGCCCCAGTGACTACTGAATGGTTCTGCTGTTGCTTCTCCCCCACAGAGAGAAAACGGAAGCAGGGAAAGGTCTAGACTGTGCAGCAAGGAGTTGCCGGACATCAGGCCCCTGCACAGCCCTCAGCCACTAAGGTTAGGGAGGTGTCAGGAGAGTTGACCTGGGGTCACCTGAGACTCAGACTTGTCATGGAGGCTCCTGGCAGTGCTGCTGAACACCCAAGGGTGGGACATAGACAGAAGAACTGGCACCTACTGGACTTGGCCCATCATGGTGGAGCTCACTGATCGGCCACCTCAGGGTCACACTAAGTACTGGAGTGTGAGAGGAACATTTATGTCAAAGTGTGCAGCAGGAGCCGAGGTGGAGTCCCCAGACAGCCTCTGTCACCCTGAAGTCAGGACTCCTTTCATTCAACACACGCAAACACTCACTGGTTGCTAAGACCCATGGCGGGCACCAGGGACAGAGAGAGCTCCAGGTGATGGGATAGGTTGGGGAGCCAGCAGGACTGCAATGGGAAGGGTCTGGGGGCAGGTCACCTGTGGCTGTGCTGAGTTCTTCCAATATTTTGCAAGTTAGTTTATCTCTCTCTGTGCCTCAGTTTCCTCCTCTGAAATGAGGAAATAATGCCATCCACCTGAAGGGATATCGGCAGGCACAAATGATTCAATTCCTGTGAAGCACCCGAAATGGTCCCTGGCATGTGGTCAGTTCCAAATCATGGTGTGTCATCAGTTTTAGGAGCAGAGCATCCAGAAGTCAGGGAGCTGGACCCCAGGGAAGGCTGTGGAGAGTGTGTCTGTCCAGCAGAGGGCTAGGCATGGTGAACTTGAATTGGAGCTCCTGTCAAGGGCCAGACTTCTAGCCAGGAGTTGACCAGGTTCTCAGAGTACCCATCCCCAGTGGGTGGTGGGAAAGAACAAACAGGTACCAAGAAATGTTTTTTTTTTTTTTTGCGGTGCTGGGGATCGAACCCAGGGCCTTGTTCTTGCAAGGCAAGCACTCTACCGACTGAGCTATCTCCCCAGCCCTCAAGGAAATATTTTTAATGAAAGGAATTTCTCCTTTCTTCCTGTAGTGAAAACCTACTAAAGAGCTCAGGTCTGCTGTATTATTTTCTGAGAAACATGCTATCTTTGTGGGTATCTATTTCTGGGCTTTCTATTCTGTTCTGTTGATCTCTTTGTCTCTTCTTTCAGCCACATCACACCATCTTGATTATCATAACTTTACAGTAAGTCTTGAAGTCGGGCAGTACCAGTCCTCCATCTTGGTTCTTCTTTCTCAATATGGTGTTGGCTGTTCTGTATTTTTTGCCCCTCTATGTAAAGTTTAAAATTGGTTTTTCATTATCCACAAAATTATTTGCTGAGATTGGATTGAGATTTTGTTGAATCTATAGGTCAGTAGACAAGAACTGACCTCTTGACAAGACTGAGTCTTTCTATCCATGAACATGGAATACCTCTCCCTTTCTTTGAATTGACTTTTTTATCATTAGAGTTTTGTAGTTTTCCTCATATAGATCCTGCATATATATTTTGTTGGTGTTATCAGCATTTCATTTTGGGGAGCTAATATAAATGGTGTTGTATTTTTAGTCTCAAACTTCAGTTGTTCATTGCTGAAGCATAGGAACGAAATTCCTCTTTCAAGATTGTACGATAACCTTGTATCCAGAAACCTTCTTATAATTGCTTATTCCGGAAGTTTTGGCTTTAGGATTGTTCACAAGGCATCCATGTCATCTGCAAACAAAAATGAAGCCATTGACTTAAAAAATCTTTTTATTATATAAAAATCAATAGAAGAATGTAACCAACCCCCAACTCTTCAGCAATCATCAGCTCATAGACAATCTGGCTTCACCTACACCTGCACCTTGCCCCCTGCCCCATTCCAGACTAGAAAATCCCAGATAGCAAATCAGGTCATCTGAATATATTTCAGGACCTACCTTTAAAACTGTAAGATACTTTCTTATTTTTTTGGTACTGGGGATTGAACCTAGGAGTGCTTTACCATTGAGCCACATCCCCAGCCCCTTTTTTTAATTCTTTAATTTTTATTTAAAATTTTCAAGACAGGGTCTTGCTAAGTTGCTAAGGCTGAGTTTGACCTTGTGCTCCTCCTGCCTCAGCCTCCCAAGTTGCTGGAATGACAGGTGTGTGCCACCAAACCTGGCTGTGGAGGAGGATAGCTTTGAAAACTATCACATAATATCGTTATGTCCTTAAAAATCAACAGGATTTCCTTACCAGCATTAAAATGTTCAAAATTTCCCATTACTTCTTTTCTTTTTTGGGGGGTGCGGGAGAGTACCAGAGATTAAACCTGGGGTGCTTAGCCATCGAGCCAGATCCCCAGCTCTTTTTTTTTTTTAATGTTTTATTTTGAAACAGCGTCTCGCTAAGTTGCTTAAAGCCTTACTAAGTTGCTGAGGCTGGCTTTAAACTTGTGATCCTCCTGCCTCAGCCTCCTGAGTTGCTGGGATTACAGGCATGTGCCACCATGCCCAGCCCAATTATTTCCTAAACTTTTTTTTAATCTAGTCTTAAAAAATAGTTGAAGGGACTGGGGTTGTGGCTTAGTGGTAGAGCACTCGCCTAGCATGTGTGAGGCACTGGGTTCGATCCTCAGTACCGCATATTAAATAAATAAATAAGAATAAAGGTCTATCAACACCTAAAAAAAATTAAAAAAATAGTTGAAAGAGCAGTACAATGAATACCTGTGAACTCTTTACCAGGATTCACTAATAGCAGCTCAGGAGGCTGAGGCAGGAGGATTGTGAGTTCAGAGCCAGCCTCAGCAATTTAGCAAAGTGCTAAGCAACTCAGTGAGACCCTGTCTCTAAATAAAAAAAATAGGGCTGGAGATGTGGCTCAGTGGTCAAGTGCCCCTGAGTTCATTCCCCAGTACCCGCTGCTCCCAAAAGCATTTTCTTTCATTATTGGTGTCTAGAGTTCCATAATCAGGTACACATTGTTTTTAACTCTTCTAAACAAGTCGTTATTACTGTTTTAATTTTTTTTTAATAATTAGTCTTTCTGTGTCCCAACAGGTTCACCAGTCTTTGCTCACCATTTTTTCTTTTAAATCCTTATGCAGGATACATCTATTTTTTTTTTAAACAAATATTTCTTTGGCAGCTCCAGGCGTTGCTGCCCGTCTTCATGTAAACCCTGCTCACTGCACACAGTCAGTCACTCCGTGTTGTAGGTCTTTCCTGCTGTTGTGACTGACCATCTGGTCCTATCATTGTGGTGCCCCTTCTCCGCTGTATTTCCTAACTAATTATTGCTGGCACGTTGAGACCAGTGATATGGGAATAATGCTTTCATTGGTTCAAATGGTTTCCTGTGGGTTTTCCAGGTAGACAGCTATATTATTCACAAATAATGAGAATTCTGCCTCCTTGTTTCCAATGTGGGTTGTTTTGTTTTTAATTGTGACAAAATATGCACAACATAAAAGGCACTGTTTCGATGGAGATTCAGTAGTGTGAAGTACCTTTGCAATGTGGTGCGACCATCTGGTTACAGAACTTTTCCATTATTCCAGACAGAAAATCTGCACCCATTACACAATAGCTGCCCTCTGGGCACCAACAGTCCCTGGTAAGCACCCAAAGACCCTGAAAAGAACAAATATTCTGAGCCTCTTTTTGGACTAGCGTCCATGGTTGTCCTGTGCCCTTCTTCAGTGATTTCCATTCTGAACCTTCTCTGTTTTTGCTCAACATCTGATTCAAAGTCAAGTCTTGCTTGGTCGGCCCTTCAGATGCAAACTGGGGGCTGCCCCCAGATCAGGGTGCTATAGTCCATCTTTCCTGCTCTGCCTCAGAGTCTTGGAGCTTTGAGAATTTGTCCTTCTCACCAGGTGTGGTGGTGTACACCTATAATCCAGTGACTGGGAGGCTGAGACAGGAGGATCACAAGTTCAAGATCAGCCTCAGCAATTTAGTGAGGCCCTAAGTGGTTTAGCAGGACCCTGTCTCAAAATAAAAAATAAAAAAGGGTTGAGAATGTGGCTCACTGGTAAAGTGCCCCTGGGTTCAATTTAAAAAAAAAAAAAAAAAAAAAAAGGGAAAGAATTTAGCCTTCTCTTAAAAAAAAAAAAAACTATATTTTTTTAGTTGTCCATGGACCTTTATTTTATTTATTTTTATGCAGCACTGAGGATTAAACCCAGGGTCTCACACATGCCAGGCAAGTGCTCTACCACTGAGCTACAATCCCAGTCCCTGTCCTCCTCTTTTCTGAGCTCAGCCATGCTTTGCCATGTTTGTCAGCTTCCTGTTACTGTAACAAATAAGCTGAGTTAATTAGCTTATAAAGAGAAAGGGTTTATTTTGGCTCACAGTTTTGGGGGTGTCAGTCCATTGTCAGTTGGTCTTGTTGTTTTGAGCCAATGGTGAGGCAGCACACTGTGCAGCAGCATATGACAACACTGTTCGCCTCCAAAAGAGAGAAGAGGGAAGAGCTGGGGTCCCACAATCCCTTCTAGAGAGTGTCCCCAGTGACCTAAATCTTCTCAATAGACTCCACCCCTTGAAGATTCCACCGCCTCCCACTGAGCAGAGGCCCAAGCCTTCAACACATGGGCCTCTGTGGGACGTTCTTCCAAACTGTGGTACAGGCATTTGTGTTCATAGCTGGGGCATCCATGTCCACCAAGTTCATTTCTGTTGCCAGAACCCACCACCTGTTTCCTCGCCATCCCCCGCAGCCCTTGATGACTGGCTTTCCATTTTTGGAGCAGAAAGAACGGAGCCTTCCTCCCCCACTCGACAGCGGAGACTCTGGGCTGGGCCTGTCACTTTGAAAAAGTATGCTGTGCGCATCGGTGACCAGTTTGAACATAAAGTCAGGTGACCGCTGGCGAGGACTGGAGGGCCGGACACAAGTTCCGACGGCTGCCGGGTAGTCACACCTGCTGGCTGGCCTCCCTCTTTCCCAGGGTCTATTTTCAGAGATTGGGAGCGCTTGGGCCGCCGCTGCCAACCTGCTCAGAGCTCTTTTGCAGCCAGCTCTCCTCCAGCTTATGCAAATGCCAAGCCCCCATGCGGACTGGCAGCCACGAATTCCACATCAGGTGGTGGCTTTCCCGTCAGCTGGAGGGAGGAGGCCTGGAGGTAAGCCTGGGCAGGAGGCACCGGTCTCCCCCTGGGGCTACCGTAGAGCCCTTCCGCAGCAAAGCTGGCGCATTCCTGGGGACAGAGGGTGCTGTGCGTGCTTCTGCACTTGCTTGCCAAAATTCCCATTGTGTGGAGGATGCTCCACAGGACTGGGGAGGACGCGAATACCCCAGGTTCTCACATGTGGCAGGTGGAAGTGGGGAGGGTACACTCTTGGGGGCCTCCAGCAATGGTTCTCACCCACTGTCCCTTCCTGCACAAGCTGCTCTGCAGCAAGAGGTGGTGTCTGTCTCCCCTTCCCTTGAACCCTTCTCAACCTTCTGACTTGTTTGGCCTTAAGTATGAAGTCCTAGTGGCACTGGGCCCCTTCTGGGCCAAGGCTTTTGGAAACCTGGAAGTGTCTGCTTTCTCTCCTTGGAAGTCAGCCACCAAGTAAGAGCAGCAGCCTGGATGCCGGCATATTGTGAGGAAGCCCAAGCAGCCATGTGGAGGGTCCCAGGCACCTTGTAGCTATTCCAACCAACTGAACAAAGAGCATATTTTTTTTTTTTTTTTTTTTTTTTTGTGGGGAGGAGATGGTCTAGCCCATAGAGAGTGCTGGTTCCAGCCAGATTGTATGTGCATAAGGAGCAATAAAGTGTTGTTCTGAGCCAGGCTATGGGGTGATTTGTTGCACTGCAAGAGACCTTTCAAACCACCCCTCAGAAACCACTTTGCTGCCATCTTGTAAGGCTGAATTTGTGCATGCCTGGACCCTGGCAATGCCACTGTCAGGCATTGCCCCCAAACACACACAAGAATATGCATAGTAACACTGTTTGTAGTAGTCCTGTGCTGCAAACTCTGCAAAATCGCATGCTGGTGAAAAAGAATATGTGTGAACAACGTCGCCTTTGCAACAGAAAACGGCATAACCATGAGAACACACCAGCTACCCACACGCACAGGGATGAATCTCATAGATGTGAATGTTGGTTGAAAGCCAGGCACCAAAGAGCATCCCAGGTGTGAGATGGTAGGATTGAGGTTATCTGTGGGGATTAGGGACTGGGCAGGGCCCACGGGGGTTCTCAGGGACCAGGGGCTCTGTTTCACTCTTTGTAGCCCTGGGAGCTTGTGACAGTCTTTTCACCCTGTGAACACACAGCAAGCTCTGTGCTTACGTTTCAGACTTTTCTGTTCTGTGTGTTATACTTCAATGAAAAGTTTTCTTTAAAAAATGTAGACTATATTGCCAGGCATGGTGGTGCACACTGGTAATCATAGTGACTCAGGAGGCTGAGGCAGGAAGATCACAAGTTTGAGGCCAGCCTCATCACCATAGTGAGGCACTAAAGTGACTTAGTGAGACCCGTCTCGAAATAAAAAATAAACAGGGCTGGGGATGTGGCTCAGTGGCTTAGCACCCCTGGGTAAAATCCCTAGTACCTCCCCCCCAAAAAAGTAGAATATCTATCTCTTTATATTCTACCTAAGGCAGGACTGCAGAGACTCACGTCCTCGTTCCACTCACGTCTTGGGACCACTCGGTGTTCCCAGGAGTCACCACCCCCGGGGATCTCTGGAGAAAGGCCAGAGGTCAATGTATTGCTTTCCTTCGAGTTCCTGCATGCTCCTGCCCACATGCACATGCTGGGAACACCTTGTTCTGCAACTTTCCCATGATGTGCCCAAGTAACCTTGCCTTGGCTCTGTCCCCTCATCGCACTCCACCCTCCACGAGAAGGCGTCCTCCTTGGGGAAGCATGCTTTTCAAACACAGATCAGCCACCCAGAGCCCACGTCCCAGCCATCTCCTCTAGGGCTGTCACTCTCCTGACATCGCCCTGTCCTGGTCCCCCAGGACCTAAGGAGAGGCCCAGCAGCCCGGGAGCCTGCTGAAAATGGTTCTCACTGGCCAACCCTAAAGTCTGGGGGCCTCGCCTCACCTGCTCCTTCCTCTTGTGCACCTTGCCCCTCCCCCACCCCTTGACCGACACAGAGCTTCCGTGGGGCCCCTCTAGCGTGACACATCCTCTCGGGATCTGTGAGTAGCAATTTCAGGGACATCATCTCCCACTCTGTCATTCCCTCTGCACCTTAAAATTGTCTTTTAAAAAATTTGTTTTTTGCAGTGTTTCAGAGAAACCTGGGCCTCACGCATACTAGAACAAGGTCACACCACTGAGCTGCACCCCCAGCCACTTCAAATTTTCTAGTGACACCTTGCATTTCAATAAAGAACTCCCTGAACCATGGGCGCTCAGACTGGGCATGAGCTCTGGGTTTAGGGTCAGAGGGAACTGGGTCTGGATACCAGCAGGGTGGTCCTTAGGATCCTGAGATGAGGTCCTATATGGTTGGGACAGGCCCTCGATTAATGACTGGGGTCCTCATAAGAAGAGAGGACACAGAGACCCACAGGGAAGAGGCCACGAAGGGGCAGAGGCAGAGATCAGAGTGCCCTAGCTCCGAGGCATGGATGCTCGAAGCCCTCAGAAGCCGGAGGAGGCGGGACGGACGGCCGACCCTCGCCAGCCTCCGCGCGGGAGCACAGCCCTCGGACAACTCGAATGTGGAACTTGTTGTCTGCAGGGTCGTGAAAGAGCAACGTTCTGTTGTTCCAACTGCCCAGTCTGTGGCCCCTTGGTTGCGGCAGCCCCAGGACACTAATCCAGCTGACACGTGGGGGGAGTTGGGGTTGGACTCTGGTTCGTCACATCAGAGTGGGACACAAGTCCTGTGCTTCCGCAGTGCTCCAAGCCCTGAGAGTCAGTCTCCTCCCTCTGGAGAGCCTTATGCAAAATTCTCCTCCTTTTTTCAAATACCCAGGGCCCTCAGCCTCACAGCTCTGTCCCCTGGGCCATCTGGGACTACGCAGCTAGGCCCAGAGCACTGTTGTCCAGGGCAGGAGGTTGAGGAAAGCCGGCTCCCACTTTAGGCTCCTGTCCCTTGGCAGGAAGGAGGGACCCCTGTGGACAGAGGGCAGGTGGGTGGTGCAGGAGGATTGGCTTTTCCCTCACGGTCAGGCCAGGTCTGGGTTTGGCGGGGGCTGCGGCGAGCATGTGCTTCTGCCACATGCAGGTGGACGCAGCCAGCAGGCTCCCAGGAGGGCGCTGTTAGATGGCACTTAAGCAAATGATAAATGAGAAGAGGACAGCTTCCATCGATCCTGCCTGTTGGCCTGAAGAGTGGGACCGTCTGGCTCTGGCTGCCTGCCTGGGGGAGGGGCTGTGCCTATGGGGAGCAGCTGTCACTTGTCGTCCCCCACAGCCGCTGGCCTCCGCCCCTCCACCCCAGGTCACCGTCAACAACAGGGCAGCGCCCAGGCCTCAACAGCTGGAGGGCTCCGGGTGCAACCCTCCTCCTCCTCCACGTGAGGCCTCTGCCAGGAGCGTCATCCACAGACTCAGGTGGGATTCGGTGACCTGCGTGACCGATGGTAGACGACCTTCTCCAGCCGGACCAATGGCCCCGAGTTGTGGCCTGCACGTTCCTCTTGTTTTTAAAACAAAACAAAACAAAACAAAAATACCCCAAACACATACCCCATATCCATGACCACAGTAGTTTCCAGAACATTTTCACCGCCCCCAAAAGAGACCCATCAGCTGCCCCCTTCCCGTCCTCAGCGCCCCAGGCCTGCTTTCTGCCTCAGTGGATTCACCATTCTGGACGCTTCCTATCAAGGAGCCGCGGGGCCCCTGGTCCTCTGGGGCCTGTGTCCTTCCCCAGCTTGCTGTTCTCAAGCGGATGGGTGGACGGACAGTGGCCCCCCACCGCCCATCCTTCACCTGTGGGGGGCGCTCGGCACCTCCTCCCTTCCCTCTGTCCCCGCTCTGCCTGCAGCTGGCCAGGGCTCCCGGGGCTGGCCTGATTGTGTCCTCCGGAGCCATGTGGCCGCGCCTGACTTTGCTAGCCCCTTCTCGACCTTGCGTAGAGGTGGGAAATGGGAGGGAGGAGGGAGCAGTTGGCGAGAATTCTCCGGAAGCTGCCTGGCTAGCTAGCAGGGCGGTGGAGCACCTTCAGGGATCTGCGCTGGGAACTGTTCCCTCAGTGCTGTGCAGGTCCTTCCCACGGTCCCCTCCCCCGCGTGGTCCCCACTGGACAGGGCGCGAGGCTCAGGCTGTGGGTGGCACAGGGAGGTGGCTGGAGGGCAGGCTCAAGCCCTGTTCCCTGGGCCCTGACTCTGGGCATCAGTGACCCTGCCAAGTGGTCACTTGCTCACAGACACCTCCACACCTAGGCCTGCCCTGCAGCTCCCAAGGGACCATGGACAGGACACTCATTCACGGCAGGAGAAGCTGAGACAGGGAGGCAGGCGGCCCCCGGTGTGACCTCGCGGGGACACTCAAGGCTTCAGCCCTCACCGCGCGTGTGCAGGCGATGTGGACAGCCGGGAGGGTCCGTGTGGGGTTAAGCCTGGCTCTGGCGAGTGTGCTCATTCTCGGGTCAGCGTCTGAGCTCGGAGGCCGGCCCGACTTCTGCTCCTCGCTGCACCCTGGGGGCCAGAGCATTCTGCTGTGGGCTTCGCTGTGCCTGAAGGGGTGTCGAGCAGCATCCCTGGCTTCTGTCCCCAGATGCCAGTAGCCCACTCTCCCCTCCGCTGTTGACAACCAACTTATTTAGACATCACCAGATGTCTCCTTGGTGGTGCAGGGACCACCCCACCCCACTCCAAGTCAGGGGAGCAGGCCCAGGACCTCCGCCCATCCCCTGGCCAGCTCAGAGCTCCCAGAATCTTTTGTTGACTAGCTCAGGAGCTGCACTTGGAACTTTTGAGCAGTTTACTACTCGATGTCCAGAAAGGAAGGGTCAGATTCTCAAAGCAACACTTTCTCCCTGACCCATGGGGTCTCCTGCTGGGCGGGCAGCAGATTGTTCTCAGAATTCTAACTGATAAGAGAGAATTCGGAAATAAGGTGGAAAGCAGAGCCTCCGAGGGGGCCTCTGATGGCCCAGCTGTCTGTCCAGCCATCATCCATCATCTGCCCATTCATCCACCAGCCAGCCCTCTATCCTGGGATCATCACGTGTCCACTACCATTTACCCACCCCCACCTTCCATGTGTCTACCCATGTGCCCACCCTCACCCATCGACTGTCCACCTGTTATCTATTTATAGCTATATATCGACATATTTATGGATATATCTGTTGAGAGACAGGGTCTTGCAATGCTGCCCAGGCTGGCCCTGAACCCCTGGGCCCCAGCGATCCTCCTGCCTTAGCCTCTCTCGTAGCTGGGACTGCAGATGTGCAACCCACCCTGCCTGGCTCATCTCAGCTCTTTAAGCAGTGACAGAACAGTTGTGACAGGGTCCCCCATAGGGGTCAGGTGCCCAGAAGCCTATTTTTGCAGTGAAGGAAGGTGTCGGCTAAACAGAAGAGAAAGAAAATGGAAAGTCCTTGGGATGTGGCAGTTTTCCAGAGGAAGAGGGCACTGGGCGAGGTGGGGCTGGGCGGATTCGAAGGCCGGCTCAGAGTCTGCACGAGCAAGTGGAGTTCACAGGCCACAGGAAACTGAGTTTCTGTAGTTCTCCAGGGCTGATTAGAGGAAGTCTTTAAAAATCCCAGGAGAAAAATGTAAATGTGGGTGTTGTACTCCAAATGTGTCCCTGGGCCACCGTCACCCAGGCTGCAACACTTGACCAACGTCTTCAATTCCCTCATCTGCTCAGAGCATTGTCAAGTGTCTGCAGGTACAGATAAAGTCTCCACCTCCAGGACAACAGAGCGGCCCTTCCCTTGCCTCCCTCATCCAAGCAAAGGGACAATCTTCAGGGTGGTCCAGTAGGGCATGTGCCCGAGGCTGAACGAGGATCTGAATGGAAGCCCAGGAGCATCTTTAAAGGCAGCCTAGCAGTGCGGGAGGCTGAGGCGGGAGGATTCCGAGTTCAAAGCCAGCCTCAGCAAAAGCAAGGCCCTGAGCAACTCAGTGAGACCCTGTCTCTAAATAAAATACAAAAAAGGGCTGGGGATGTGGCTCAGTGGTTGAGTGACCTTGAGTTCAATCCCCGGTATCCAAAACAAAACAAACAAACAAAAACGTCAGCCCACAAGAGTCGAGGACACACCCCCCTCCCTGGACATCAACATAGCAACGTCCATGTTAATGCAGGAAGAGGCAGCCTGCGTGGTTGCTGTCCAACCACCTGCTGCTGCACAGACGCTCAGAGCCCAGCCCAGAATCCTGGCTGGGACAAAGGCCAGTGGCCTCTCCAGCACTGCAGGCACACACAAGCACACGTGTAGACATGTGAACCATGAATCACACGGGCACACACACATGGCTCACACTCTGCACACGGACGCATACGCAATGCACCCGGACCACATGAACACATCCACACACGCGAATCATGCCTCACGCGCACACGTAGGCTCCCCTCTATGAGTGCGGCCCCTGCACCTGGCAGCTGGTGGGTGCGGCGCGGGTTTCAAGTCTTCGAAAGCCCCACTCCCCACACTCAGCACCCACCGTTTCTAGGCGGTCTCTCTCTTCAACCCACAAATCCTTCATCAGGGAGCATGTTCCAATTTGGGAGTTGGAAAAATAAGATTCTCATTAATAATGCAAGAAGCATCGTCGAGCGGCATGCTGATTGAAGAAATCAACTCGAGACCCCGCTAGGAGCCTCACTGGAAGGACACGCACCACAGCAGTGACCTGCGTGGGCTCTGGCAGGGGCGATCACCGGTGAGCATTTTCCCATCCCTGCTGCTTTCAGAATTTTGCACAATGAGCTTTTTATATGTATACCCAGAAAAATGTTTTTAACATTTATGTTTGAGCCGGGTGCAGTGGCGCATGCCTGTAATCCCAGCAACTTGGGAGGCTTAGGCAGGAGGATTGTGAGATCGAGGCCAGCCTCGGCAATTTAGTGAGGCCCTAAGGAACTCATCCAGATCCTGTCTCTAAATAAAATATTAAAAAGGGCTGGGGATGTGGCTCAGTGGTTAAGCATCCCTGGATCCAATCCCTGGTGCCAAAAAGAAATTGATGACTTGGGGCTCACTCCTGGTGTTTAGACATGTGTGACTGCCTGTGACAGTGGTTGGCCTGTAGCAAGGGGGCCCAGGTGGGGAGGGGGAGGTTGGGGTCACAAGAGCCAGGTTTGCCTGCTGCAGATGCTGTCCCTCATCACTGTGTCACAACCCACAGGCTCAGATCTCCTCCACCCGGCTGAGCCCAAATCTCATGCCCTGAGTCAGGGTCAGCCAGCACTGTTTCCATCCTCCTGTAGTGAGGTCCTCACCTCTTTTTTAGGGGGTACTGGAGATTGAACCCAGGTGTACTTCACCATTAAGTCACATCTTCAAACCTATTTTTATTTTTAATTTTGAGACAGGGTCTTGCTAAGTTGCTTAGGGCCTTGCGAAGTTGCTGAGGCTGACCTCAAGTTTGCAATCCTCCTGCCTCAGCCTCCTGAGCTGCTGGGATTATAGGTGTGCACCACCATGCCTGGCCCTCACCTCCTCTTGTATTGCCTGGTATCGTTTGTCTTGAAATCTTTACAAATTGAGATTTGCATAAAATCACTTTCAAGTGAACAGTTTAGTGAATTCACTGCATGATGCAAACACCATTTCTATTCAAAAACCCTTGAGTCACCCTGTAAGAAGCTCCTGGTGCATCAGGAGTCACCCAGTCCTCAGCCCTAGCAACCAGGCTCACCTGATCCTGATGTTTCACGTAGATAGCATCCTGCAGTATGTGGCCTTGGGTCTGGGTCCTTCTGCTGGGTGGATGTTCGCAGTTCATGCAGGTGGTAGCAAGAGTCAGAACCTCATTCTTTTTTAAGGCTTAATAATATTTTGTGAGATGGACCATGTTTGGTGTATCCATTCGTTGGATATTTGGGTTATTCTCACCTTTTGAATGTTGTGGATAATGCTCCTAAAAACATCTGTGCATAATTTTGAGACAGGGTCTTGCTGAGTGGCTTGGGGCCTTAAAGCCCATTTCCAGTTCTCTCAGGTATGAACCCGGAGGGGAACTGTCAGGTCACACTCAGGGAGCTCTGCAGAACACGTGGAGGGACTTACTTTACAGTCCCACAGAAATCAAGTCTCCACGTCCTCATCGACGCTTGTGACCGTCTGATTTTTGATCCCAGCCATCCTGTGGGTGTGAAGTGGTCACCGTTAGAATTCCAGAATTGATGTGAACGATGACCTTGTGCCGAGCCTTATTCAGCCCTCGGGGGACAGAAAGGAGCCTGTTCCTCCTTCCAGGACTGCTGGGCCTCTGAAGGGAGGTCCAGGCTTCCTCACCAGGCTGGGTCCCTGGTACCTGGCCACCCCTCGGGCTCCTGGGCATGCCCAGTGCAAGACCAGTGGCCTGCTCAGCAGCTGTGGCTGGCGCTGCTTTGTCTGCCTTGACCCCAGGGCCCCATAGTGGCAGCTGGCCACTCCTTTCTATTTCCCTGACCCCTCATCTTCCCTGCCACCTGGACAGGGGACTTGTGAATCCCCACTGGGGTCTTTTTGGGGGCTGAGTGTGGTGGTAGGGAGAGTCTTCCAGGGACTTGATGATCCCAGAGGAGCCACACACTGCCTTGGGGACAGGAAACTAGGGAGGAGGAGGGAGACTAGGTGGGGGTCTGCCTGGTCAGAAGGAAGAGACATGCCCGGGGTGGGAGGTGGCTTAGAGTCCTGTGGGATTCAGAATCCCACTTGGCAGTTCTGGCTGTGTATCCTTAAGCAGGTTACTTAACCTCTCTGGGCCTGTTTCTACATCAGAGGATAAACCACCATCTACCTCAGAGAAACTGAGTGAGAAATGGCACCTGGCGCCTGCTCAATGTCATGCACAGAGTAGGTGCTCGATAAACAGGCAGGTGTCATTGGGTCCCCAGCCACTGCTTCTTATTCCAGTTGCCCATGTTGGTCCCTTCAGCTCATGTTCCACTGGTCACCTGGCTGTGGTGGTGGGCAGCTGGGGCCCTGAGGCAGGCAGGAGGCCAGGTCAGCAGGCCAGGGGCAGCCTGGCTGGCGGTGAGCAGAGGCCGCATGGGCAGGGCTGCGCTGCGGACAGGACAGCTGCTGCCACCGGTAGTGCGGGCCCCACCCCACCCGGGACTCATCCTGCAGGAGGGGCTCTGCCCCCAGGGCCCCACCCAAATCCCTCACAAGGCCTGGACCTGGGACCCTAAAGCCGACACTCAACCTTGAACTCACAAGCCCGACAACCACCCAAAGCCCTGCCTATCCTGGTCCCCCAGGAGCCTGGTGGCTTGTCAGGATGTCACCTGCTCACTGACTGACCCCCTCCCATGTGTGGGACCTAGGGCCCTGAAAGCCCTGCCTGGCCTCTGGAGATGCGAGGGAGGAAGCTGATCTCTGGAGCTCGGTCACGCTGCAGCCATCGCCCCAGCCCCGCCTGCTGGGCCCACTTTGAGCAGACAACCCTGCTAGCCACAGCGACATCGAGCACTTCTGTGGCTTTCGGGATGCAACAGAGCAGCTCGGAGCGCATCTGCTGATGTCAACAAGGCCGTAAATAACGACGGGCTGGTGGGAAGCAGCCCGAAGGAGGGACGTGTGGCCAGGGCTCTGGTATGGTGGCCACGTCCCTCCTGGGAGCCATTAGAACTGGGAAGCTGCTCTTGCCCCACCACCCAGCCTCGCCCTGGAGAAGGCTCGGCAGGCTGCCCAGGCAAGGAGGACGAAGTGTTGGGGTGGGTGGCAGGGTGACAGTCGCAGCACTGAAGGTGATCATGGATACCAGTTGGGAGGGAAGGGCAGAGGCAGGAATAAAGCACTGGCCACCTTCTCTGGCCACCGAGGCTCACGCCCTGGGAGAGCAGCAGGGACCCGCTCATGCCAGAAGCCCACAGGCCCTGCTGGCTGGTCCTCAGCACCCTTCCCAGCTGCCTCTGTGGTGGGCACTTGGATCTGTCTCTGTGGTCATCAGATGCAGTTCCCGCCTGTGGCGGCTCCCCCTTGCCCACTGTGTCCAGAGAGGGTGGCTCCCTTCCTGCCTGGGTAACAGTGGGCTGTGAGCGAACTCCCCCAAGCCAGGGGGCTGCTGTCCACCTCTGCCTTCAGTCTAAGATGCCACTTAATTCTGGATTGTGGGGACCAGCAGCAGACGGGACTGTGCACTGGGGCCGTGAGTCACCTTGTTCCACGGACATCAGGATGGAAGGAGTGTCTCTAAAGAGCCACCTCCGGCCAGGGCTGGAGCCTATGCCGTGTGCCACAGGCCCCTGCCCCTGACCGGACAGAGGCTGGGGGCCATGTCCTCCTTTAGGAAGACTTGTTTGCTTCCTGCGCTCTGGCTGGGAAGTGTGTTTCCCCTCCTCAGACCTCGTGGGTGGGCTCTGCACTCAGGACTGCCTGGCCGTGTTCCTCCTGTGGGGACACTGCGGCCGTGGAGTGCCGGCCTGAGTGGGCGGCACTTGCCGGTGGGGCTTCTGCGGGTGTGTGTGGAGGGGCACGGCTGCCTCACGCCTGAGGTCCCAGACTCAGTCACAGCAGGTGGCCAAGGGAGACACTGCCTTATTGAACAGGCTGGGATATGCATGCTCACTTCCATTATTCTATTTATTTTTTTGAACCCAGGGGCACTCTACCCCTGAGCCACGTCCCCAGCCCTTTTTATTTTTTGGCAGGGTCTCAGTAAGTTCTTGAGGTTGGTCTTGAACTTGCAATCCTCCTGCGGCCTCCCAGGTTGCTGGCGCCACGCAAATGGCCCATTCGCATTTTTAAATGGTGATAAGTAAACCCTGACACCCTCCTGGGAGGGGAAGGCTGGAGGTGATGGAGGGCCAGTGGGAGGACAGCTTGTATCTGGCAGCCTGGAGGCAGCGGAGAGAAAAGGGGGAGACGCTGCTCCTCTCAAAGCCCAGGGGACAAGTGCCCTCAAAGACAAGCCCCGAAGGGCCCTGCAAGTGAAACGTCCTATTGCTTTGTGGCCCTTTGTTGAGTGAGCATCTCAGCCAAGGTGCTGGGGCTTGACTGTCTAGACCCGGGGACTCCAGCCTGGCCTGTGGCCCCCACCATGCCAACCCAGCCAGCCCCTGGCGTGGGCACAGTTCAAGATGTCCACCACCTAGTGGCTGAGACTGCTGTCCCTCCACTGCAGTCCTAAGACGAGGGGGACTCCTGGGTCCTACCTGATGTCCCTGGAGGTGGGGGGGTGCGGATGTGGACAGCCTGGCCTGTCCCTTCGCTGAGCCACAGAGTGCTGTGCTTGACCTGCCCCAGGCCTCTGGGCACCCCACAAGGAAAACCTCCCCCCGAAACCCCAAGGCCGAGCCTGTGACTGTGCATGACTGTAACGGGCACGGGAGCCCTGCACTCAGTCATGTTGGCATTTTTAATTCAGAGAGCAGCTGTAGGGCCAAGGAGTCCCGTCCTGCTGCCACACAGCAGCAGAGCCAGAGTAGGACCATGGGGTCACATGCACTCAGTGCAGCAGGGAAGGATGCTGGAGTTCAGAGATAGCAGGTCAATGGTCAAATGTTTCCATGTACTGTATCCATGTCCAGTATGTAGACCGTAGAGCTGGGACCATTTCAGTCGAGGACATCCTCCACTTCACATGCCCTGGCCTTGCTGGGACAGCTCCCCATCCTCTGCGGGCCCAGCTCCCTGCCGACATTCTCAACAGGACCCCAGTGATCTGCTGGCTCCAAAGCCTCTGGAGCTCTCACGCCCTGGGGCTCAGGTACTTGGCACCAAGCAGACCAGGAAGGTCAACAGCGGGGATTGGGAGGGGGGGGCTCCTCAACAGAGACAAAAGGCAGGCTAAGAACCCCACCTTGCTCTGCTCGCTAAGCCACCTTGTCTTCAAATTCCCTTAAGAAAAACCCTGGCTGTTCTAACCAGTACATCTTTGTTGATTCGCCACAAAATAATTTAATGTAGTAGAAAAAAAAAAAATTTTTTTGAAAAGCAGCAACTGAAACCTGCACACTTCAGAACTACAGAATCTGTGTACTGAGGAATGCCACGTGCTTTACTGACGCCCCGTGTGGTGGCCTGACCTGCCAGTTGCTCTGAGGATCTCAGCCAGCCACCTGGGAAGCCAGGTGCCCACTGACACATGGCGGGCTGTTAGTAGACAGAACACCAGACACTCTGCGAGGCCTTTGATGCCCGAGAGCAAACCCTCCAGGCCAGAGGGCAACTGTGACGAAGCACATCAGTGGACAGAGGTGTGCTTTCAAAGCAGCTGCCAGACCAACACTGCCTTTAAAGAAGCACTTCAGTCAAACCTGGTATGCAGACAGATCAGGCTGCCAGGCTGCCCAGCACAGGCAAGCCAGCCATCCTGACCGGCAAGACGACATGGCCTTGGGGGCACCAGGACTCAGCTGCCTAATCTTGCCCATTTGTCAGAGCTTTTGACCTTCTGGGATTCCGGTGGGAAGAACGGTGTACTCTATTTCACTAAGGACAAATATCAATTCTGGATGAAAAGCTCTAGATTTCAGGTTTCAGGCTTCCGATCGCGTCCTATAGAATTTTAGAATTATGGTGCCATATAGGGCAAACCAGATGTTGAGCCTGCAAGTAGGCAATGATCGCTGGAAAAAACTAGAACGCAGGTTTTGATTTCTTCATGCAGCTATGAAGCGCTCACAGCAATGGGCTCTTGGTCAGTTTTGACACAGAATGTAACCAGCAAGCATGTCCCCGAGGCCAGGACACCTGTCCCCTCCTCCCCATACACATGGCAACAGCTTCATCTAAAAAGGAAATCTAAGAAGGAACATGTTTAAACTACCTCTTGGTAGAGAATGAAAAGTGAGGGTGATGAGTCAAAACAGTTCCTCGAGTTTTAAAAAGATGTAATTCTTCCAAATCAGAAATTTTCCTAGCTGGACACCAGGGAAGGATACAAGGGTCACGCCTCGAAAGCCAGAGTTTTTGTGCTTCACAAAACCCACAGAATGAAAATGTACGGCACAAGCCAAGGGTTCTTACCACTGGGGCAGGAACTCAAAGGGACACCAGAAAAAACATTTATAAAATGAGAGGATACTCCAAGACGTGCCTCCTGCAGAAGCAAGCGACCCACACGTGCATGCCCTGCCTCTGCCGGGCAGAGAGGGAAAAGCCTGCACCCCACACAGCCACCTCGAGTGTGAGGACCAAGCACCTTGTAAAACAGCCACCTGGTTCTCAGCTTTGCGTAGCGTCAGGACAAATGTGAAGCAAGTGATTTGGTCCCTCATGCACGCAGAAGGGAGGACAGAAGTTAGGGCAGGGGACGGACCAAACAAATGTGTGTCTTTACACCAACACCATTGTGAAAACCCTGAATGACGGACAACGGGAACTGGCAAGGAGCGCATCTCCCATCCCCAGTGGTCTCATCTTCCTGTGCCGAGCTGTGACCAGAGCATTCCAGTTTTTTCCACGTGGCCCACCGCTGGCTGTGGGGAGATGAGGATGTGGAGGATTCCAGCCCACCGCCTTGGCAGGCAGGCAGCCACAGCCACGAGGCTCTGGGCCTGAGGTGGGGGCCAGGCTGCTCTGGGTGTAGCTGCGGCCCCTGGTGTTGGGCTGCACTGGGTGACCCCAGCTCAGCATGGCCTGAATCATGCTTGGTTTGCAAGATCTGGTGGAGCCTCCCGAGTCACCAACCCCCAGATCCACGAGCACTGTCTGCTCGTTATTCTTGGTCCCCAGAAGCAAGGAAGGCAGGCACCAGGGTGCCCACAAAATGGCAAACAAGAACCGTCTCCTCCTCACCTTTCCCACACAGCCCTGGAAGTCGGAAAGCGGAGCTGAACAAAAACATGAGTTTCACTTCAAAAGATGTTTCAGTTTTAGCATTTATTGGGCGCCAGGCACTGCCAGGCACTGTGCTGGGCGCTTGCAGGACACGCAGTCACACGACACCTCACAACAACCCTGTGAGGTAGGACCGTTCCTACCCAACAGTCCAGAACCCGAGGTCGGCGCTCTCTGCCTCTCGTGTCACTAGGAAGGTGGTAGGACTGGGGGCTCCTGGTTCTATCCAGCTCTTGATTCCACTATTTTAGAGAATACAAAATAGTTGGTCCCAATCCATACAAATCCATTAAATAAGTTTCTGGGTTTTGTTTCCAATACTCACCCTATCATCTTTTCCGAAGTTTGGGAAAATATTTAAAAATGAACATTTGCGGTTTGGAGTCCAGCGAGTCCGAGCATCCTGGGGGTTCAGAGCCCCTCACAGCCTGGCTCCTGGTGGGCGTGCGTGCTCCACCGAGAACCTCCTCCTCCCACTTCTCCCTCACCCCACCCCTTCTACCACACCAGGGCCTATGGTGACTTGGGGACTTCATTTCTTGACAGAGAAAGAGGGACTCACGGCAATGAGGCAAAGGAAAACCGGACCCTTTCCCAGCAGTCAGCAAAAGCTAGGAATCCCTTTTCTTCTCATGAGAACCCTAATCTGCCCTCTCTGGGGTGCACAGGCCAGATGAAAGCCAGGTAGGCAAAGGGTGTTCTGAGGTCTGGGAGGAAAAGCCCTGGTGGAGGCGGGCGGGGAATCCCAGGACACTGGAGGAAACAGGCTGAGAGAAGGAAGTCCGTCCCCAGCCTCTGCTAGGACTACCATTCCCAAAGAAAGACAGAAGACGCCAGATAGAGCAGACTGTAGTCCCCCAGTCCCCCATGAGTAAGAATGTCAACAGCAGGCACCAAATTAATAATGTTAACAGAACCTGAAATGTACTTCTTTTTGATTCCAGGAAACCCAGCTCAGGTCTCTAAATCGATCCTGCACACTTCTGACAATCTCTTCCCATGAGCACTCACCCTGGCCTGGGTGCCTCCAAGGCACAGATCCAATGGATTGTCTTGGAAAGATCTCAAGGAACACTCCAAGTAACCAGGAGACTGGGTGTAGGGACACACTGTCCTGCTAAGTCCCTTCTTGTTCTCCTGGACAAGCAGCAGCCTTTGCTGGGCCCTGGTGTGCACTCACGATTACCAGGCTGCATGGCTGGGAGTCCTGCTTTGCCAAGGGTCCAAGATAGAAAGGCAATGATTTTAAGGAAAGGTTCACCACATACCCACCTCTCCCCTTTTAATATTACACTGTGTGTGGCTGACCAACCAGCTCCTCCAGAGATTTTTGCTGCAGCCATAACTGGTTCCGGGTCCCTGGCATTTAGGATTTTGCCTCAGAGCTACTCACTCAATGAACAGCTCCAGGAACATCAGGAGCACTTGACTTGAGCAGGTCAACGCGAATGGCAGTCCCTGTCAATGCTCACCTAGCACCACCTGGTTCGACCGCCTCCAGACAGCTGCCTCTGGTCCCTGCTGTTCTAAGAGCTGAAAAGCTCAACCGGCTGGTGATTCAGGAGTTCTGTGCTTTTACCTACATCTTAATGCTCCTTGCTCCACGGGCTCTGTTCTGTGCCACTGACTCCACTTAAGTGCCCTCAAAACTTTAACTGCTCTGGTCTCGGTTTGGAATGCAGAGTTTGAGGTATCTGAGGTTGTTTTAATTCTGTAAAAATGAAAAGGGAGGCTAGGCAAATACTGCAGCTTGTGACCGCAACCTCTCATCACTTTGCTGAACGACTGCTGCAAAAGACTGAAATAGAAAAGGCACATATCATCCTGGGCAAGGAGTGTCCACAGCCACCATCTCTCCTGTCTCTAACGCACTTGTTCGAGGGGAAGGGCCCTCGGACAGGAAGCCCAAGAGGACAACCAGATACCCACTGCGTTTTATGTTTGTGCTTTCTTGAGCATGAGTAGCTACAAATTCTCCTTAAAAAAAAAAAAAAAAAAAAAAAAAAAAGTCACAGTTATTTGACAGGAGTAGTGGAGGAGAAGAGAGAATTTAATGACACACGAATTCACTTCCCATGGCTCCAGCTCCAGGCAGCCGGGTATGCTGTCAGGTCCACTTGCTTCAGAGGGAAGGTTCTTGACATCAGAGAACCTCTCTCCTCTAGTATTCACAGAGAGAACAAGATCAGAAACAAAAGTCCACCATGGAGGAAATCCCAGAATGATCCGATTTGGAAAGAATTTAATTAATAAAATAAAGTGGAGGGAAACGGTCCAGGTGGGGCTGCAGGGCTAGAAGATCCCGTCCAAGGCTGACGTTGGCCAGCACCCAGTGGGCCCCAGGTGGGCAGTGCTGGGACCTGTCTCAGCAGAAACAGCCTCGACAACCAGAACCACTCTGCAGACGCCGCGTCTTCCTCGCCACACCCACTGCTATGTACAGACAGTAAACACCAGACAACTGCGGTTTGTTATAAAGTGGCTTCTAGCTCTCCTACACCGGGCTTGGCACATCATGCATGCAAAGCAAGGAGACTTCGAGGGCTTCACCAAACAGTTATTTTGGCAAAAAAAGAAAACAAAAAGCTAAAATTCTTAAGCAGGATTAAAAGCCACTGAAGTGAAAACAGTGTATTTTCCCAACAGTATGGAGTTAGACTATCACTACAACCCCCCCGCTTTTTTTTTTTTTTTTTTTTAAAAGTCTCTGCCATCCTCCCCCAATTCAGGTCAAAGTTCATAGCAGCAACGCATAAAGTCCTCTGTAAAGCCTGTGTTCTCTGCTTCCAGGGTCAGAGTTAACAGGTCAAGTTCAGTCAGTCCGAAGAATCATGGGAGGATGCTCGCTGTCTTCGTCCAGGCGCAGGGCACTGGCTTCATCCTCAAGACACGCTCCACCTACGGCACCCAGGTCGTCTGTATAGGCTGCAGAGAGGCAAGGAGGTCAATCCCAGTGGGTAGGGACAAACTACAGACCCCAGTGAAACCCTCCAGAGACTGGGCTTTGGAAACTTTGGCATGTTTCTGAACTACAGTTCACACTGAGTCCTTCTGAATTTTAACTGCTTTTCTGACTCAGATCCCTGAAGCTTTAGGCAGTTCAACATGAAGTTGCTTATTTTCCCAAATTATTCAATGTCCAAATGAGGCCTGGGAGTGAGGGCTTCCAAAGGAACAGCTGCAGGTTCTCCCCACTGAATGGGGAGAGCAAGAATGATCCTCATGCTGGTTATAAAGATGTTCACAACACTGTGAGACAGTTTGCACTTTATGTGACTGTAAGGGCCATTCCCCTGAGTGTGGTAAGCAAGTATGATCTCATGTGTGAATGAAGCCCCAGGTCTCCCACTTGAGTCCCCTTGGGTTCTGAGGATGTCAGCTCATGCAGCGAGAAGGGGCCTTGACAGTGACCTCAGCTGTCTGTGTGCTGATGGACCAGCTGCTGCAGCCAGGGGGAACATGGCCTGAGAGTCTTCCTGTCTCTGCCCTCACTGGCCACTGGTGCAAAGGTGTTCACGTGAAATTTGCCAAGTGATCACACAGGTGGGACAAGGATCCAGGAGAAACACTTGGTAGTGTTCTGTTCTCTTGAGAGGCAGCAAGCTGGGGTGCACCCAAAGTCGCCTGGGCTCTGCTAGTTATTTTCTTCTCAAAATGGAGAAAATAATTAAATCTTGCCAGGACTTGGGACACCAGTTTACAAAAACCCGCCTATGTGTGGAATGATCCTTCCTTTTCCAGATGTCAAGTGGGAGGTGGGCAACTCTGGTGAAAGCACAGCATGATGGAACAACCCCCTGCCCCGCAGGAAGCGCCGCACAAAATTACCTTCTAGGTTTGCGTCCTGCCCCTTACCAAGTCTTGTTGGAGACGAGGGCACGTAGGCACCTTTTGTGGCCGCTGCGCTGTACGTCTGAGTTACTAAGGGGCAGTCGTGAGAGGCAGAGTCCACAATTTCACTGGTGGTCTCCATGCTGCCATCCAGCCTGGAGAGAAGGGAACGACCAGGACAAACTCAATGCTTCCAGGTCGGCATGGGCACTGTCATGGCATGGCTGGCCTGAGATGCCAGACCTGCAGTGAGGGGGCAACAGGACACTCGCTAGACGGAACGCCAAGCGTTCCTAATGCCATGGCAGTTCTGGAATATCCCCGCCCCATTCTGGTGGATCTGTTTCACTGGAGTTTTGTACGGAAAGCGTGAAGGGTCCACCTAGTGAGGCAAGCTTATTTTTTAAGCTAGATGATCATGAACAGAATTCACATTAAAAAAATCATTTCTGCCAGGCATGGTGGGACATGCCTATAATCCCAGCTACTTGAGAGGCTGAGGAGAGGATTTCCAAGTTTGAGGCCAGCCTGGGCAACTTAGCAAGACTGTGTCTCAAAGTAAAAAAAGGGCTGGGGATGCAGCTCAGTAGCGGAGTGCCCCTGGTTCAACCCCCAATACCCATTCGCACCTCAAAATCCCACCTCCACCTGGCTGTTAATGTGTCACAGTATCATTTCCCAAGGGAAAACAGAAAATCAAACTGCAGCACCTCCCTGTTAATGGACGTTAATTCCTTCTACATCCCATAGTGGATAGTAGGCATTTGGGACCCCAGGCTGTGGCTTTTCTTGCTTTTCAGACACAAAGTCCCACCCTCAGGAGAAGCCTGGATGTCCTGTTTGCAAGTAAATGCAGCCCAGCAGAGGTGCCCCCCTAGCAGCCACGACTCCCTACAGGGGCAAAACCCGTTTAATCTGGGAACAGGAGGGCCTCAGCAGCACAGTCCAGCACACTGGAATCTGTGCCTCACGTCACTGGGGAGGGGTAGGCAGTGGCAGGTGCAGCAACCTCACCTGTGCTGTCGCATCAGGGCACACTCGCCACCTTCCTGGGGGTCCAGGTTGTACATATACAAGTAGCCGTCAGAAGCTCCCACCAACAACCGAGGAATCTTCTGAATTCTAATGAGAACACAATCAGACCAATTCTAGAAGCATGTCTCTCACAAAACACATCTCCAAATCAGCTGCCTGCCTGCCTCCGCAGCACAGATGGAGTTTCCTGCACGGGAGTTGGCTGGCAACTAGGCAGAAGAGGACCAAGATCATGCCCTGGGCTTCCTGGGGCTCAGCATGGCAGGGCCAAGCACAGCCTGAGGGTGCACGTGTAAAAAACCCAAGAACAAGGCAGAATAGGATCAGGTTCGTGGTTTCTGCTGGCTAAGGGTGGTATTTTCAGAGAACTTCAAAAACTATGCTATTCTGATAACAAGGATGGAAAAGGTTTCCAAGATTCATGGAACTGTGCTAGTTCCATGAGACAAGCCTTCCCACAAAGTCATGCTGTGGACAGTTCCAACACAGCTCAGGAGACCTGTTCTTGAAGCGGTGCTCTGGAGCCACAATGCCTCCCACTGTGACGCTGCTGTTTTGTGATCCCAAAGGGCTGAGTACCACCAAATCCCTACAGCTTGACACAATGCTTTTCATCAACACTAAACACTCAACAAGGATGGAAGAGGGAGATTTTTTGGAATAGGAACCCCAGAGAGAGCAATTCTAGATGTGTGTCTGCAACAGAGCCCAGTCTGTAGCTCTTCCCTCTGTGTAGCTCCTGTTGGAACCAAACTGAAGAAAGGGCCACATGCCACCTCTACAGCTCGTAATGAGCACTGGGACACAGTGCTCCCTGTCCAGACGCCACACAGGCAGAGGGCCAGGCGGGCAGTGCCCATCCCCACTCACGTGGCTAACGAGCAGATGTTCTTATGGCCACAGAATGGCAGGCGGACAGTGGCAAAGGCTCTGCCCTGGTTGAACATTTCTGTCACTTGAGAGGGCAGGTAGCTGGTGGATGCCATGAGCACCTTCCCAAAGTAGCCAGTCCAGGTGGTGGGCTCCTCTGGAGGTCTAGAAGGAAACATCATGAGACACGTGAGGCTGGTTCTGAGAACTGCCACATCCTACTCAGACACAAAGAGCCTGAAACTAGAATGAGAAATTCTCCACATGTCACCAAAAAGGGCTGTGGAAAACACACAAAGGGCCAGGCCTGGGGAAGCTGGGGGCGGGGGGCAGGGGTTGCTCAGTCAAGTAGGAGCAGCCAATACCTCCTGAGTGGCCACATTACTAATCAGGATCCCCTTTTGGATTCTTGTAGCTGGAAATCCCCAAAAACCTTCTATGAACCTCAAGTTATTTTCCTGTAGCACATTTTGGTTGCTGTTCATCATGTGTGTTTTTCAAGGTGTCTTCAATACTTCTTTGAATAAGTCATAGTCTCAGTAATCCCACAGATATTAGTAGGATTTTATCCCCCCAGTGCTGGAATTGACCAGCAATGTTGGGAATTAAGACAGGATCTTGCTAAGTTGGCAAGGCTGGCCTCTGACTTGTGATCCTCCTGCCTCAGCATCCCCAGTCATTGGATTAGAGGTGTATGGAACCACACCTGACTGTTCTTTTTAAAATTTAAGACAAAACAAAGCCCTTCCACACACATTCATTGCAGTAATACAGAACTTAAACCGCTCTTCTTTTTGCTAACCTAACATAACCTAAGGGTATGTTAAAAACGTGGCGATTCATCCCTGAGGGCGGTCTGATTCTAGCTGCTTCTGTCTACGGGGTGGGAGAGGGGACATAAGTGCTGATCAGAAGATGCCTATTTGACCCTCAACCTGGCCTGCCACTCTAGTGTGTTTTCCATGTAAGATGATCAATGTGACAGGGACGATCTGTACCGCTGAGCCTGGATTTGGTGGCCACAGTCACCTGTGTGGACTGGCAAATGCTGAAAAAAAGCAGGATGGCTCTGTGCTGCTTTCATCCAGCCAATAAGTGGGACAGAGTGTTTTGTAGTTTTCAAAAAGCAAATGTGAGTGCTGGGGGTGTAATTCCAGGGTGAGCCCTGGCCCCACCCGCAGCACTGCCCTCCCAAAAGCCCAGGGAGAGGAAACAAATATGATCTGTGCAACTCACTTTTCTTTCACAGTCTCAAGTTTGAAGATGTGCACAGTCTCAGTGTTGCTGGATGCAGAGAGGAACATGCCGTCCATGCTGAAGGCCAAGGAGCAGATGCTCACACACCTGGGGAGACAGCAAGTGTGTGGCTGAGCAGGTGGGGTGGGGGGGTTAGGCCCGCGTCACAGGGATTCCTAACTGGGGGATGGAGCACGAGCTGCACCACAGGCACACCGAGTCACCGATGAATTTCTATTCCTCTCCAGCAACTTCTCAAAAACTCAGAGAGGAAATGTAGCCAGTAAGAATTCTTTACATCCTTACACAGTTCATTTTCTTTGTGATTACAAATAACAGGGAATCGGGATTGCATTAAACCATTTTTAGCTGAATTAGGACGAATCTGTAACAGCCAAGTTAGTAAAAGAACAACTCAATTAAATTACAGAAATTTTGAACCCTCCAGAGGGTAAATCGGTAATCTTGGTGATGTTTCTTAGAGCAAAACTGTCAACATGCTAAGTCTCTACAGTGTATATACATCACTGTAAAATATCTCAAAACATTAAATAAAAAACATGAATTTTCTGAGAAACTTAGAAATAAAGTTACTATTAGCCCTGAATAATTTTAAGGGGTGGGTTTTCTGAAATTCTTAGTATTCACTGAGTGCTTACAACGTAACTGGCACCATACTTAAGCTCTGGGGGTAAACGAAGCAGGAAGGGTACTTGCCTTACAGAGCTGGCAGCAAATGGGCCGGGGAGGGTGGATATAAAGTTTGCTCCAAGTGGGGACAAGCTGACGAGAGCTGGACGGGGCTGGAGAGGGGCAGAGCAGTAGAGCTGACGTGTGAGGGGCCAAGAAAGGCTGCCTCGTGGGAAAGGGGGTCCTGGCTCAGACCCAAGAGTTCACACAAATCAGCCAGGCACGGGGAACAGCATGTGGAAGAACCCCAACCCTGGAAGAGAGAGATTCTCTCTCCTGAGGACCTAAACATGCAGCAAGGCTGGAATGGGGAATGTGAGGGAAAGCGAGTGAAGATAAGGAAGCCAAGGAGGGGTGAGATGCAGAGGGCCCTCAGGCTCTGCAGTGGCACTAACCCTACAGAAGGTAGGCAGTGAAGGGTCTAGGTGGATGGGGACCAGCCAAAACCACGGTGAGCATGGGGGCAAGGTGATGTGAAGCAGGGTGGGAAAGGGAAGACTTCGGGGGAGTGACAGGAGGGAGCTATCTGGATGCATGAGATGGGAGGGAGGAGGAAAGCCAGAGTCCCTGGCTGGCCTCTGGGGACCATCTGGACCACCCACCGCGATGAGGAACGTGAGCAGATGGGCACATTTTGGCCTGCTGCCTGAGGTGCAGGGGAAACAGCTCCACCTCAGGAGAGCCTGGGTTCCATGTCTGGATTTGGGGTCAGCAGCACACGATGGCACAGCTTAGGGAGAGTGTGTGTTTTATAGCAAGGGTGGGAAGAAGCTCCAGCAGACACTGGACACACGGAAATCAAGCAGGATCACAGAGAATCATCTAGAAAGGTGTGATATGAGGAAGACAAAGAGAAAGGAGGGAGCAGGGTAGGCAGACCCTGGGACTGGAAATTTGGCTTTGCCTTTCGAAAGGGAACACTGAGTCTTTTCCGTGGGTAGGGACATTCTGAGGAGGAGGAGGTGACTATAGACCACCCAGGTTCCCAGAGACGTGAGGCCTGGAGTGCAGTCAAGAACTGATCGCTTCCTTGCAAACACAGCTCCCAGCCAATGTGCAGCCCTGGGGAGGCTGGTACCATTTAGCACATTCCCACCTGAGAGGGGGAAGTGGGGACCCAGAGACCAAGTAATGCTGCCCACACCAGCTATGGCAATGGCCCAGTGACCTGAGCAGGACACTTAGTTCCCACAGATTGAGGGGTGCACCTGCTTCCAAAGCAGCTGCAGGGAGGGAGCACCAAGTGTGTGCCCTGGCTAGGACAGCTGAGGGACTCTAAATGCAGTGCCTTATGGTTCCAGAGCCAAGGCTATGTGCTCTGGGGAAGGAGAGCTGGGCATGAGGGCTCTGAGGGCTGAGGATGATGCTCAGTAGGTGAGGCTGCTGACCTGCACCTTGGAGCGGAATGGGTAGCCCAAGCCCCAGACCTGGCCTGGCCACATGAGCTTTTCCAAACTCTCAGGCTCTCTGTTGTCATTCTCCATTCAGCTGTGATCACAGACACATGGAAACCTACTCTACTTCCACAAAAATGTTCTTTACTTTCCATGAGGAGACTGACTTCTACATCTCGACTGCTGATTGAGGTGGGTTGAAAATGCTTCCATATTTAACTGGAATTTCCCTGTTGTTTAAGTTTATACCCATTTGGCCAATGACGACAGAAATTAAAATCCAAATGTAACCTCCAGAGTCAACTTGGAGGATTTATATGTTACCTCTTAACTCCTCTCCGGAACTCAAAGAGTTTTTGTCCCTCTGGAATGGAAAACACCCTAATCACGGTCCCCTGGGACAGGGAAAGAAAAACAGAAAAAAGAATTTTAGCTGGGTTAAAAATAGACTTTTTCTGCTTCTTACACACCAGACTACAAATGAACCCTGTGGTCCACTTCCAGTGACAGCTCTGCCTGGGCTAGGAGGGAGCCCTAAGGCCCTCTCCTCTGCACCCCAGGTCCCAGGGGGCCTATGTACGCTACCGCCACATTTCCTACCACAAGAATACCGGAAAGTCTCCTGTTCTATTTTATACCTCATCACATATTTTTTCTTTAAGTCATTCTACTTTATTACCATTCTATACACTAATAACCCTTAAGTCATATATAGAATATTAATAGTCCTTTAGCTGGAAATCTCACTTAATTGCCTTAAAAGAAAAAGCCCAAATTTAGAAAATGGTTAAGACTTACATTAAGAAAACTTTTCCTAAGAATAATCTAAAAAATCCAAATACTTGGTGAGCTACTGTATTTCCCTGCTTCAAAATGAAAATGTGAACAGCTGAGAGAATAAGTGGAAATAGGGCACAGAGAAATGAGCAGGACTTCCAACAGGTTGCTACTGAACGAATGCTCCTAAGTGATGGTGTGGAACAGCATGAAAAGAAACAGACTGAGAGAAGAGAATGGAAACCTCCAAACAGGCAGCTCTTCAAATGTGTGGGGCAGGACCAATTATATTCAACATTCAATCTTGTTACGGATCTCTCACATGCTCATGAACACTTTTGAAAAAAAAAAAAGGGGGTCAGACCATCTAAATGCAGAGGTGTTCACATAACTTATAGTCCATCTGCACAAGGGGAATGCTACGCAACCAATAGCAATCAGATAGCACAGGCTCATTTGAGAAAGTGTTACTTAACAAACACATTCACTCTAGATCCAAGGAAACCAGCTGGGTTTGTAATTCTTGAAAATTAGAGGGATAAAATGTTTTATGCATACATATACAATAACAACAAAGGCAAAGGCTTTGTCCTTTACACCCTGAACTTTTTAGGTGCATGCATGCACCTTTTTAATACATAGTTTTGGTACTAGGAACCCAGGAGTGCTTTATCACTGAGCTACATTACCAGCTTTTTTTACTTTGTACTTTGAGACAGGGTCTCACTAAGTTGCTGAGGCTGGTCTTAAACTTGTGATCTTCCTGCCTCAGTCTCCCACATTGATGGGATTATAGGCATACACCATGGTGCCTGGTTATATTTAATTTTTGATGGTATATCTGCTGTCATAATAGTGACAAGGTGTTGAGATCATGCAATATCAAGTTCCTTGAAAGCGAACATAAGTCACATATCTCTGGAACACAGGAGGGTTGGGAAGGCCTAGCTGTTCTAATCCCACAGACAGGAGGATTCTGTTTAATCACAAATAAAGCCTTTGTTTTTTTATATCACGTGTGTGTGGGTGTGTGTTATTCTATTTTCACTGAAATCCCAGGTGCTTTAGGGCATTTCTAAGCTAACAAAAGAAACAATGGTAAGATTCTTGTTAATTAAGGGCTAGCAATTTCATTTTAATACTCCCAAGGGAGGAGAAGAAAAAGACAGTGATATTGGGACAGCCTTGCAAAATTTAAAAGCAAAGTCAGGATGGATTGGAGCTCAATTCCTCCTCTGCCTAACTGGTCAACCTCTGGGCAAATTACTTAACTTCTCTGAGCCCTCACTATAAAATGAGAAATGTTTACCTTGCCGAGGTGATCAAATAGGTAATGAATGGAAAAAAACAAAACCCATGAGAAGTGAGTTTGAGGGGACAGGATTTGGTAAGGAAAACGCCGTGTTTCAGAACTGCTGTTCTGAAGAGATGGATGAGGCAGTAGAGCATATAATTCTCTGAGGCAGACAAGAGGACAGCACTGGTGCAGAAAGCAATGGCACAGGAACTAGAGGTAGCAGGATGAACAGGAAGAGACAAGGAGCCGGAGTTGGGGGTGCCAGTCTAAAGGCCACAGCTGGCCACTGTGCACAGATGGGCTTTAGAAAGGCCACATCTGTTGTCATCCACCCTGCTCAAAGTAAAGTTATTTCTGCACCATACTTGTCTGTTCCCCCTGCAGCAGCCAGGGACACTTGATCTCCAAAGTGTTGATAAAATTAACAAAAATGGACTTGCCTGGTGGTTCCTGAATTAAGGTTTGTTAATTTGCAGCATGGTGATGTGGACCAGGGAGATGCTACCTGGGAGAGTTCTACTTGGGGTCAGGCTGTGTTCTGATCACTACTGACTTGCTGGCTCCTGGGATGGATGTGTGACCAGAGTCTTTGGTGATAGATTTTGACCTACTTACCACTTGTGAAATCTCAACTTACAGAATTGGCAGAGGGGGTGACTTTGGAAAAATGGCTATAAATTTTGTTGCTGAAAACAAGGGGATTCTCATGACATTTTTCTGTAAGACTAAAGTCTCTTATTTTATTCTTGTGAGGAGACAGTTTTGTTTGGGGAGGAGTCCTGGAGATTGAGTGGTAAAGGGGCGCTTTACCACTGAAGTACATTTCCAGCCCTTTTTATTTTGAGAAAGTGTCTCCTTAAGTTGATTAGGGCCTTGCTGAGTTGCTGAGGTTAGCCTCAAACCTGTGATCCTCCTGTCTCAGACTCCCAAGTCACTGTGATTACAGGCATGTACCACTGTGCCTGACATGTGATAAGACAATTTTGAAGGCAGGGCTTACTGTTGGTGAACACGTGATCACAAGTGCACTCTTCAGGAATGTTTGACTCTTGCCTCAATGCTCCTAACAGGTTGGAAATACAGATTTTGATCGAAAAGCAACATTACTCATGAGCTCTTGTGAGGCAAGTCACTGTCTTTATCCCAAAGTAGAACTGGGATGGGTATAAATTATGGGGTAAAATCCTTTCTAGAAATCTGTTTCCCAGTTCTACTGAAATGTATCAGATATACTGTATTACTTAGTAATATACTGTGGACTAAAAGACTTAAGTGCTATATAAAACCAGCTATTCACATTAAACTAGTCTATCTACCTATGTGTTTGTCATTAGTCTGATAAGGAACGTTTTGAATCTGATTACAAAGCACCTGTGAATGCATTTTGTTTGGAATTGTATTTATTCAATAAAGTATTTAATCAGAACTAACTGTGCACTGGACTCTGTTGCAAAGTTCCAGCAGGCAACAGGTTTAAGCCCCAGTAAAATTCATATTGTACATGTCTTAATGAAGTTTGAAACTCAACTAAATTATATGTTCACTTGGGAAAAAAAAAAAAAAAAAGCCAGCAATGTTGGCATGTGCCTGTAGTCCCAGTTACTGGAGATGCTCAGAGAGGCAGGAGGATCTCTTGAATCCAGGAGAAGGAGGCCAGTCTGGGTAACAGTGAGAACTCATCTCAAAAGAAACAAAATGAAATAACACCAATGCCCACCTGCCCCAATTAACCCAAACCCAAAACAATAACAAAACCCCCACCAAAACCCTAAGGCTGCATCCTTTTCACCCAGAAATATTATGGGAATCTTTTAATATTAAAAATACATGTAAAAGATTTACACGACTAAAATAAACTATTACCTATAATTCCAACATACTAGAAACAAAGTCCCCAAAGGGTGGTGTTTAAGTAAATCATAATCAAATACTGTACAGCCACTAAAGTGTCTGAAGTGTATTCAGATCAACTGGATAATAAAGATTATGTCTGACTTGTTACACTTCTCATTATTTTCTAAGTTCTCTATCATAGGATATGTTAGTTTCTTAATTTGAAGAGATGGGGTAAGTGTCTTCATGGCACATTATTTTCTACCACACACGTTGACATTCTTGTCAGACAATGGCAGAGGGCTATGGTTTGATTCTTCAACGTGTTCAAAGGCCTCGTGTTGAAGGCTTGGTTGCCAGCTGGTGGTAGTGCTGGGAGACGGGGGAGCCTTAGAAAGCGGGCCTAGTGTGAGGCAGTCAGAACATAGGGGGGTCCTAAAGGGGACACTGTGACCCTGGCCCCATCTCTCTGCTTCCTGGCCTTCTGGAGGTGAGCAGGGGTGTTCTGCAACATCTTAAGCCCTAAGCAACAGAGCCAGAAAAGAGCACACTGAAACCTCTGAAATCCCCTTCCTTCGGGTTAGTTGTTTATCGCAGATATTTTGTCACGTGATAGAAAGTTGCCTAACACAGGGTGTGTATGTGTGTGTGTGTGTGACAGACTTACTTCACAGAAGCACACTGACAGCCTGACTACTGGGTTGTCAGTACCTTTGTTTCTCTGTGAGTTGGTCGACATAGACGGGTCTAGACACGGGCTGTGTGGACAGAACTGAAGGTCTGCTGAAGCCTTCAAATTGGTTTTCTACCTTCTACAGCAGACATACCTTCTCAGAAGCCGTGGCAAGTTTGGTTCCACTTGCGTCAAAAGCCAGTGCTGCTAAAGGGCTGTCATGAGCCGGGATCATGTTTGCAGCTCTCTGAAAAGGGGAAACCAATAAAACTTGACTGCCATGTGCTAAGAGCCCCCTGCCTCTGTGCTATCATTTGGCCATCAGGCTGAAATGCCAACGGCAATTACTAAACCACCATTATGGCTAACATAAATACCAAATCCACTTGACTGACAAGATGGGACCTATGGAAATATGCTCAGTCTTTCACAAAGTGAAACAATTCATCCACTTCCTTCATCCATTTCCTTCAGACACAGACACTGCCAGGAGCTCAGATTCTGTGGGCGCACAGGGCAGGCTTAACGAGCCCTGCTTTAGCACCAGGGCAGAGGGTGAAAACTGCTGCTATGCTGCGGGGCAGGGCACATGCATTTAGGAAGATAAGCTTTAAAGGGTTATCCAAGCACAGAAGGCACCTCACCAAATTAATGGTGTCGAAGACCTGCACCTCTCCGATGGTTGCACTCCCTGGATATGCCAAGTAGCAATTGTCGTTGTTTATTGACAGTGCACACAAGCCTGTGAGTAATGCAGACAACAAATGCAAGTCAAATCTGAGATTTCCTTCTCAGTTGTTACATATAATTTAGCATTTTCTTAACACTAAACTTGGCTTTTTAGAAATCAAAATTAGTTCTTATAAACCTAATGCATTTTTTAAAAGTTCTGTACCTGCAAGCCACCATCGTGATACCAGTATTATCGACAGATTAAGGGACACTGGTTGAAAATGATCAGTAACCTCAGAATTGAAAATTAATCTAATCAATAAGCTTATACCCTCAAGACTGTATAAGGTAGCTTGGTTTAAGATTGATACTTTTTAAACATGTCCCATCTGTAACCTATAAAGAGGGAACAAAAGTCTGTCCAATGAACATTAAACTATCTTTTAAAGGCAAAATCAGAAAAATAGGATTCTCTCCTCACAAAGCAATTTACCTGCAGGGTTTGGGGGGGGTCTCCCTGATGGTGTGCAGAACCTTCATGTCCCGAATGTTGTGTATATATAGAGACTCTTCCAGGCACACAATGAGCCTCTAGACAGGAGAAAAACAGAAAACCAAATGTGAAGGAACACTGAGAACTCACGCCCCAGTCTTCATGTTAAAACTGACTCTTGAATTAAGATGCTCTCGATTTCTTCTAGAACACCGTACAGATTGGAAGCCTAAGGCTCAGGGAATGCAGATGGCTTTCCACCACCTGTGAGGTGGTGCCCAGAATCAACTTTCTAGGAATCTTAATTGAGGTGACTTGGTTTAGCATCACATGCGGCTCAAGTATAGCTAACTGAAGTGGGCTTTGGAGAGATTTGGGAAAGACATTGCTTTTAAAAAGCGATTCTGAATGAGGCATGGCAAAGACAAAAATTTAAGTCTAGAGATTTCTAAAAAGTCTAAATTTTTATTCTGTGTACAGATTACATTGCTTCAAGTTCCTGCTCCATTTTAAAGGAAAGAGTTGCTTTGCAGAAACTGCATCAAGGGGATGGTTTATGCAAGAAAGAGGTGGCATGCACAGCTCCATGTGAAAATATACTTCTATGCCTTCAGTAAAAAAAAGTTCAAGATATTATGTCCTATAATTTGCTAGTTTAACCAACTTTTATAAGCTAATCACTTTATCCAGTCACATCTCAAAATCTAGCTACTATTTATGATGCACACTAACTGGCTGCTGAATCAGCTTTCCCTGCAGAGCAGGCAGGCTGCTGTAGACAAAAACTGCTGAGCATCATATGGCTTATGCTGCTTTCTTAAGAACTAACAGTTATAAAAGCAAAAAAAGGTAACAGGTAAATGAAGACTATGATATCTGTGGCTAAACAGATAGAAACATAAGACTCACATCTTGAAGGATAACTACAACAGTTCAGCAGGGATAAGGTTTGTGTCACAAATGGGACAGTTTGAGCAAAACTGTGAGATAAGGGAGCAGAGTAGTCAGTCTGGTAGAATGAAGACGTGTGTATGCAACACAGTGGAGGGCCACAGGCCTTGGACTGCTTGCTCTGTTCGAGAGGCACCGAGAAGACGGGCTAGGCCACGTCGGAAGCACTCTTGCGGTATGACTCACTCACCTGCCTGTTGAGCTTCACGGCCAGGATGGTGTTAGAGTAGCTGTAGTTGCAGATCTCGGTTCCCTTCTTAAAGTGGCAAACCTTTAGCTTCCTGGGAGCCTTGAGGCTAACGATGGCCACTAAGCTGCTTGAGAACAATCTCTCTACGATGCACACATCTTCAGTATCAGCTGCCATCAGGAAAGAAAGACATACACATAGATATACACTTCTCCAAGTCAACAGGCAGAACCTGCTCACAAAGGCACACCTAGGTGGCACGTGAAGCAGAGCACCACAGAGGGGCAATGTCCCACAGCAGCACAAGACAGTGGGGGTGGGTGGAGTGGAGTTCTAATCATCTGGAGCCAGGGAACTGCTGTCGCTATACATGAGGACCATGCCCTATGTGAAAATTCACACAAGGCAAATTACTGAATTATTAAAAAAGTTTTCTGTTGCTGGACTTCAATGATGTGACTTAAAAACACATTTACTAGTTTAGAAATCCAAACTACAAGATAAACTGAAGGACTAAGATGTCAGAGCCCACCTCATTAAGACACAAACCACAGATGATTTCTTTTTTTTTTTTTTTTTTTTGGTATGGAGGACTGAACTCAGAGCTACATGCCTACCCCTTTTTATTTTTATTTTGAGACAGGATCTCACTAAATTGTCCAGGTTGGCCTAAAAATTGCAATCCTCCTGCTTCAGACTCCTGAGTCACTGGGATTAGAGGCATGTGCCAAAATGCCCAGCTTAGGAATGGCTGTTGACTTACAATGGTTCATCTTATGATTTTTTAAGTTTACAAAAGTGATCAGCATTTGGTAAAACTGTACTTCTAAATTTGTGTTTGGATCTTTCCCTGGACTAGTGACATGTCATATCTTTTCTTGTTAGGCTGGCACTGACAGAAGCTACAGCTGCCAGTCAGTCTCATGAGCATGACAGGAAAGAACCCGCATGCTATAGTATGCTGTGTTGCTTAGTTCCATGTTCAGTATGTTAGGTGTAGTCACGCAGTCTCAACTTGTTATTTTCAAATTAGGCTGGCTTTGTGCAGATATAATCCCATTGTTAAGTCAAGGAGCATCGGTATTTCTAAGCAAGCACATGACATCAATCATTTCAACACGAATTTGGTAATCAAATGTGCTGAGCACTAGCCTAGGCACTAACAAACTGGATGTTAGCTAAAGAGTCAGACATATCCAAAGTGGCATAGCACAAATTTGTTTAAAAAAAAAAAAAAAAAGTGTAAGAGTTTGCCACTACTCAGAATGGAATGGGTAGTAAAACCAAGTGCAAGATTCTGAGCTCTTTAATAGTTGATTCATGGTTGCTTTTACCTAGCCAACTGATACACAACGCATATTTACTTCTTTCCTACAGCAGTAAGCAAACCTTTATTCCAAGGATCAAATCCAAATGACTGCTACCCCTAGTGAGAGGCCAGAGGTGTGAGTCCAGGAGGCAGAAGTACAGCCTGTGGCTTCTCCGCCCAGCTGTATCCCAGAGTAGGCCCTAACCCTGCCAGGATCTGACTTGCGAGGAAGGGCATAGCAGAAGTGATCCTGCTGGCTCCTGGAGGCAGGATCTTCACAAAGGGCCTGGCACACAGCAGCATTCAGCCACTAGGCCAATCAAACTCAGAAGAGACAGATGCAGATGCCAATTATCTGCTGCTACAGAACCTTCTGCAGGACCAGAGGCTTGAGTTCTGTGATTGACTTCTCCTCTTCCTCAGGAAACCTGCAGGGATGCCAGTCATGACAAGAAGCTTGGGGAGGACAAGGGATCAGGGGAGTCAGGAAGATGGTCTCCAGGGATGGACCCAGCAGGCTACAACCTTCGAGTATGCTTTAAGGCAGCAGTTGTGTTGGCTGGGACAAGGCCCTCCATCACTACCCAGTCATCCCCTTTGGACTCCCATTTCTTACAGCTTGCTCTCTTTGGAGTTTCACCAGTGAGATTCACCACTTGGCTACACTCAGCTATGTTCCATGTCCTTGCTTCCAGTGTTTACCAGTTCTAAGAGCACTTGGGAACAAAGCTTCCTGCTGGGCCAAGGGGCAAGGACCACAGGACTGGCTGTGTGCAAGTCTAACATTGCCTATCACAGTGAAGCAGCTCCTTAGATATACTGCATCACCTCAAAAAATGGGCTAATCTTAAGGCATTTAAGTAGGAAAATTGCTTTTGGTGAAGTTCAACTGCTTTCACTTTAATATTTGTACTGGCCAAGTGCTACTGCTGGAAGCCTTGGTAGTTACTGGGGATACAATGGTGACCTGGGGAGAAGGTTCAGGAAAATCAGTTTAAAAATCAGATTCTGGTCTTTAGCTCCACTGTAACTAGATGGAAGGGCTGACATCAATTTCCTCAATGGTGAAGTAAGAATCAGATTTTCAGTTTTATGAATTCTAGGACTGGGACATACTATAGGAAATCCTGTTCTATACAAACCCTGTTTTTAAATTAAAAGTAAGTTTTATTGAAATTCACTGGCTCCTTAAATTAAACCAGAGGAGAAAGAGCTTATTTCCAAATACAGATGATCCTCATAATTCAGATTCTGTATTTGTGAGCCTGCCTAAAAAGTTTGTTTGAGGGCCTTTTTTGTCACCCACAAAGACAAAGTGGTGAAAAACTGGAGCCCCTGATGTGCACGTGCCCAGCTGAAAGCTGCAATGTGACAGCAGTGAGAAAGTGGAAAAAGAACTCCAGGCAGCCACCTGGACAAATTGTGCTGTGCAGAGCAGAAACATGGGGAGGGGATGGAGGGACATGCATGGTGGAGGGAAGTTTGTCTTCAGATACAGGAGCTATCAGACACACTGACAGCGACTGACACTGCAGTGGAGACAAGGGAACAGAGGGACCAAACCACTAAAAAACTGGAAGGTGAGGGATCCAGCAGGACTGGTCTTAACACAATGGAATTCCTTTTCCAAAGGTGAACAGAAGGGAAGAGAGGAGACGGGACCAGATGCAGGTGGGTGGTCATCTGGAGAAAAAGGAAAGGGACTCCTTGGGGAAGCACTAGCTCTTCTCTGGAGCATGAATTTTTACTGGTTTTGAAGACACAGAGGTGGGAAGCTTTCCAAGTAAAGGTGGACTGAGATGATCACCTGAGGGAGTAGCAGATACAGTTATCAGAACCACCCAAGGCCATTAGCAGGCATGGGCAAGTGCCCACTTGAGGTTGTAGCAATAAATTAAAATCCAATCATCCAGAGGAAAATCATACCAATTCAACAGATGCGACAAAATTCAATGCTCTTTCATGGTTAAAAACTCTTAAGAATAGGGAGAAACACTAATGTTATGCTTAATGGTGAAAATACTGACTTCTCCGTGAGAGACTGGGAACAAGGCAAGGACGCCCACTTTCCTTGGTCTGCGCTGGGGGCCTTGCACATTGCAACAGGGCAAGAAGAATAAAAAGGTACATGGATCAAAAAGGAAGATACCACAATACTCCAAAATATAGGCTCAAGCAAAGACTTTCTCAATAGGACCCCTAAAGCTCAGGAAATAATACCAGGAGTTAATAAATGTAATGGCATTAAATTAAAAAGCTTCTGTATAGCACAGAAAACAGTTAAGAATGTGAAGAGTGCCTAACGTGCCTGAGGCCCTGGGTTCATTGGATTCTCAGCACCACAAAAACTAAATAAATAAAATAAAATAAAATAAAATGAAAACAGAACCTACAGAATGGGAGAAAATCTTTGTTTCTACTCTTCTGACAGGATAATATCCAGAATATAAAAGAATTCAAAAAATGTAACATCAAAAAACACCCAAATAATCTGATTACTAAATGGGCAAATGAACTAACCAGACACCTCTCAAAATAAGATAAACAAATGACCACAAATATATGAAAAATGTTCAACATCTATAGCAATTACAGAAATGTAAATGGAAACTACACTAAGATTTTGTCTCACTCCAGCCAGAATGGCAGCCATCAGTAGATGAATGAATAAGTAAATGTGGTATATAAACACAATGCAGTTTTTTTCCAGCCATAAAGAAGAACGAAATGATGTAATTTGCAGGAAAATGGATGGAATTTGAGAATATTAAGTGAAATAAGTTAAGGGTCATATGTCTTCTCTCATATATGAAACTAGAAAGGAAAAAAGAAAAGAAATATGGAGGAATCTCATGAAAACCGAAAGGAGATCAGTAGAGAAAGGGGACAAGGGGGAGGGAGGAGGAGTGGGAAAGGATAGATACTGGAGAATAATACAGACCAAATTATATTGTTATATTGTGTACATGGATGAACATGTAACAATAAATCACAACATCATGTACAACTATAGTCCACCAATTAAAAAAAAATGAGATTAAAAGAAAAAGGAAGATACCAAACATATTAAGGAACCCACAAAGCAACTATTAAAATTAATAAATCAATTAAGCAAAATCACAGGATGCAAAATTAAAAAACAAAATGAGTCTGGGAGCATAACTCAGTGGAAGGGCTTACTTAGCATGCACAAAACCCTGGGTTAATCCCCAGCACCACAGAAAAAAAAATTAAATTTTTTTACAAAAATAGAGTATATTTTTATAACCTAGCAGCAAACAATTGGAAATGAAATAAAAACTATAATACTAACTAACTGCAAATTATTAGGAATAAATTTAACAAAAGACGCCAAGACCTCCACACTAAAACACACAATACATTACTAAGACAAAGAGCTAAATAAAGGGAAAATACACCAGGTTCATGGACTGGAAAGTCAACATTGTTCAATTCTCCTCAAAATGATCTCTATTATGCCCTCTTTATAATAACCCCAGTTTTTTTTTTTCCCCAAGTGCTGGGGATTGAACCCAGGGCTTTGTGCTCCCGAGGCAAGCACTCTACCAACTGAGCTACATCTCCAGCCCAATAACCCCAGTTTTTTTTATAGATATTGAAAGTTGCTTTAAAATTTAATATGGGAAGGAAAAATTATCTAGACCCAGAACGCACAAGACCATTACTGAAAAAGAACAAAGACTGACAAACAGAACAATGGAGGAGAATAAAAAGTCCCCAAATAGTCCCACACTTATAGGACTATTTCGTATTTAGGCACCAAAGCAATCCCATAAGGGAAGAAAAATCTTTTCCACAAATGATGCAATAGGAATCCCTAAGGAATGTAACCTTGATTCATACCTCACAACACACACAGAAATTAATTTGAGATGGATCACTGACCTAAACACAAAAGAAAGCTTTCATGCACAATTCCAGGAACAGAACTTTCAAAGCACACATATGAAAAGAACTTCATAATTGAGGGTAGGTAAAGGTTTCCTAGATAGACACAGGAAGCAAAAACCTTAAAAGAAAAAAAAAAAAAAAGAAAAAAAAAAAAAGAAATCAAACTACATCAAAATCCAAAACATCTATTATTCAAAGGCAAGAAATTTAAGAAAACAGGCAAGCCACACTAGGAGAAAAAGAGTCACAAAACATTTTGGACAAAGAATATCCCTCGACTCAATAAAGCAACATCCAAATCTAAATGGGGGGAGGGGGTCTGACGAGATATTTCAAAAAGATATGCCGGGACACATAGCAACCAGGACTCAGCATGGACAGGAATACAGATGGTATACCCACCTGGCTAAAAGGTCTGGTAGTTCTTATAAAACTGAATACATATCTACTCAAAATTCCACTAAGACATTTACCTAGATAAACGAAAACGTATGCCCACAAGACTTTTACTAGAATGTTCATAAGCATTATTCATAGGAAGTTGAACTGGGAAGAGCCTGAGGTCCATATACTGTCATATATTCATATGCCAAGCACCTGAGACATACGACAGTATGAGCAGATCTCAAAAAAACTTAGGCTGAGCTACAGAAATGTCAGCGAAAGAGTAGATGCTACATTCTGTGTGAAGTTCTAGGATAGACAAATCTGAAGTGATAGAAAAAAACACTGCCTACTTCTTGGCAGCAAGGAGAATTGACCAGGAGGGAGTCTGAGGGAGCTTTCTGGAGACAGTTAACTTTAAAGAGGGTTTCAGTTTACAAAGGTGTAGATTTGTTAAAACTCAGAATGTCTGCTCAAGATCCAGGCATTCTATTGTGTGTAAATTTTACCTTTTTAAGAAAAAACAAAAACAAGGAAATGCTGATGGCTAGCAATGAGCGTAGCAGGGTAGCAGTCCTTGGGGACCGTAATAGTGTCTGTAATGCAGTCTGAAGTGCCCATTCAATGGGTTGGGTAATGGGCATGTGCTGATAGGACTAGTGATAAAATGTTACCAAATGACAGGGCTGGTGTTGTGGCACAGTGGTAGAATGCTTGCCTGGCATGTGTGGGGCCCTGGGTTCGATCCTCAGCAGCTCATAAAAATAAAATAAAGGTATTGTGTCACCTACAACTAAAACAAAATATTTTTTAAAAATGTTACCAAATAAGATAGTGGATAGTATAAATAGTGGATAGGTAAGTGTTTACTAGAAAATACTTTCAACTTTTCTATGGAAATTTCCATTAATAAAATCTTAGAAAAAGAAAGGGATGGAGTCAGTTGTCTCAAAGAAACACAAAGGGAGAGGAGGATCACTGGGTCAGTGTGTGTGCTCATCTTTCCACCTAACTATGACTTTGAAATGATTTTCCTAAAATTTTTATGAAAAAAAAAGGAGAGAACATTTCTTTCAGAATTTTAAAAATGAAGAATGAAGGCAGGAAAACTCTTTAGTTGCAAATATAAGTAAGAGTAAAATGAAATAAACCTCCATACACCTACCACCTAGATTAACATATTAACTGCTTAGGACCAATTATTTTTTTCTTTCCTGAGTTTCAAAGAAAAGCTCATCTTGACCCCTCAATGCTTTAGTAAAACCTTCTAAACAAAGGACACAGGAAAAAATCTCTTTTCCAGACATGGAATGAAAGTAGATTAAAAAAAAAAAGTAGAAGGCTTTGTACATCAAAAAACCTGCAGGTGGATAGAGCATTTACTGTAAAACATGGCACCAAAGTACTAGAAGACAGTGCTGAGAGAAGTTTTTTGAAAAACTTTTTTAGTTGTTGACGGACCTTTATTTTATTTACTTATTTATATGTGGTGCTAAGAACTGAACCCAGGGCCTCACACATGCTAGGCAAGCGCTTTACCACTGAGCCACAGTCAGAGCCCAGAGAAAAGTCTTAACAGAAGTGGAAAGATGTTCTCCTGGCACTTGGAGCCTTAGAGGATGAAACTAATCCAAGCTGTGAAATGGTGAAGAGCCACAAACAAGGTGAAAAAGCAAACGACACTCCAGAAAAAAATAATTGCCAACCATAACAAATGGATTATTTGCTTTAAATCAGCAAAAAACAACCCAACAAAAAAGCAGGCAAAGAAAGCCAACAGGCAGTCATGTCACACACACAAAACGGGAGGGGGGGGGCAGCAAATGAGTACATGAAAAAAAGTTCCATTTCCATTGATTGGAGAACTGTAAATAATGAAGGCAAATGGACTTTAAAAACCTCAGTGTGAACAGCAAGAGTGTGGTGGTGTCTAACCCAGGAGGAGTGTGAGGAAGTGGGTCCATTCACACCCTGGCAACACACACATAAACACTACCTTTGCTGAGGGCAGTGAGGCACGTCCTTCCATTTTAAAATGCAGACTTCCCACCCCAGGAAGTTATAGTACAGCCATGCTCACAAGTGGGCAAAACAAAGATGTCCACCTAGGAATTCCACTCCTTGCAGGGTTACTCAAGAGAAACAAACACCGACATCCACACGGTAACTTGTGCAAAAATGTTCACAGCAGCACTATTCACAATAGCCCCTAGATGGAAACCCAAATGTCCATCAACAGATAAAACCATATATCCAGACATTATATTATTCAGCAATAAAAATAAATGAAATACTGATACATGCTATAGCAGGGATGAGCCATGAAAACACACTGAGTGAAAGAAGCCAGACACAGGATTCCATTTATCTCAAATGTCCAGACAGCAAATCTATAGGAGCAGAAAGCAGATTAGTGTGGTGCAGGGCTGTGGGAGGAAGCAGGGAGTGACTGCTAATGGACTTAGGGTTTCTTTGGGGGATGATGAAACATTTTAAAATTAGATTATGGTAGGCTGCACAACTTAGTAAATATACTAAAACCCACTGGATTGTACACTTTAAACAGATTTATATACCGTAAGAGATAGATAAATTACATTCCAAAAGGGCTGTTAAAAAACACAATAAAAACGAACTTAGGCAGCCTATTGCAGAAATCTGAACTTTGGCTGATATATTAAGATCTGATGCAAGAAGGATCTGATGCAAGTAACAAGGGACTCTGAGTGTCAAGTCATGCTGCTCATGAGAAAATGGGCCACAGAGGACAGAAACTAAGTGTCAGGGCAGACCCTCCCAGAGACCACATGTCCATGGACAATCCTCGGGGATATCCAGATGGGCGTCCAGGGTCTCTGAAACCACTGAAATCATATTCTAAATGTAGAGTTATCTGGGAGAAACATCTGCAACTGTCATCAGATTTCCAAAGGAGCTGTTACCAGGAAAAGGATGAGGTCCTTTGCACATGGCAGAGGAACACCAGTGCCCCCAGAGTGAACACAGAAAGCTCTTTTATATGTAATTTAATCATTACATTAAATTTCACACTCAAGAGAACTTTCAAATGTACAAGCATACATGGAACCCACATACTCAGACCACTTTCCACTCAACTGAAGTATGGACAGCTTAGCTCTTCCTGGAAATAGTGGTAAACAACGAATTGGGTTGGCGACGAAAGATATGACAGTCAAAGGGGAAGAAAAAGACACAAAGCTGTGTCACTGCTCAGGATGGCATGGTGCCAGCACACCAGTGCCAAAATGTACTCAGACTGACAGAGAAAGTTTGAACATGAACTCCATGACCTCAAGTGGCTAAGGCCTGGCTTTTAGGACTCATTCTAGGTGGCTTGTGCCACAATTTCTGCCGATGTTCTTCTTAGAGATTGCCAACCTAAAAATCTACCTTGGAAAATTAATTACTTGATTGAAGAAAGAACGTTGCTTTGCTTCTCCTGGCAGAGTTTCTAGCTGGCAATGATAAAGCTCCTAAAGTGAGAAGGGAAGAACGAAGCCATTAAATAATTGATAGGAACACACTTCCGCACAAGCCTGTTAGATGCCTGGAGCTCTATGGGGATGCAAGTTAAGAGCCCGATATTCCATTACAACAGATTTAGGCAATGAGGGGCTATTGGAGTTTCTCCATTACTATAAATCTCACTGAAATTAATATTCCAAACAGCACATGGCCTGTCAAATAGGAATGATTTCAGAAAGCACCATTTCTCAAACCTTAAGATGCAGACGATGGCTGTAAAGTAAATGATGATTAGTTTCTCGGCCAAGGAAGAAGGCTGATAAAAGGCGTTACATGTTGATGGATGCATTTCTATAATTTTCATAGGCTCCAGTCACTTTTGCTGAGCTAAGGAACATTTTGCTTGTGTTGTGTTTGGGAACTGAATGCTTTATGAAGTCTGCTTTCCGAGTTACATATATGATGAAAAGACTATATACAATGTGGAATCTGAAGAAGCTAACTTCTAAACTTTTTACATCCATCTTTTATCTACTTTGCCTAATAATGGAAGATACTGTTAATAACTTTTCAGAAAAGAGGGACCACATATTTGTGCACTATATGTCTTCCGACAATAAGAATTGCACCTGCAGAGAAAGAATGAGAAAACAAACGGGGCATACATCAGCAATGGACAAGTTTATCAAAAGTTTTTGCAACTTAAGTTTAATACAGACAGCAAAAAAAATCTTACCATCCTGCTGGGTAAAGGTTTTGTTTTTTTGTTTGTTTTAGAGGAATAAAGAACAAGCAGTTGTCAATCTTGCTTTCCCCCCAAACTGGCTCTGGCTCATTCGTTCTGTAACAGCAACAGACTGAGAGCGAAGATTTGACTTTATGATGGATCCCAAAGAGTTATGACGGTATAAACCAATACTGAGCTTGAACTAAAATACTGAGATATGAAGCAAGATTCTTTTAGTTTACTTACAGAAGAATGCTAAAAAACCACCTTGACATTCAGTGGAAGGCTAACCTGTTTCCTAAGAGACATTCTTTTCTCTATTCAAAATGAGAGAGGAAAGGTAGATAATATTCTAGGGATAGAACAATGAAACAGCTTCAGTTTAAAGTATTAACTCCAGAAACTCCACTTCATCTATTTTTAAGGGCCGAAGTTCACTAAAGGGAATAAAGAAACCAATATTCTGCCTTATCAGGCCGGTCAGTAAATATCTACTCCTTATAGATGTTATCAAGACATCAGATTCTATTCCACCAAAAGCCTTTGAAAAACAAGCCACCAAAAGCCAGTCAGCGAACTTCATGTTGAGAAGGGGTAAAGACCAGGTTTTTATATTCTTATATATTTTCTAAGATCTGGGCCTCTAAACCAAGTCAAATTTAGAATTTCAAAACAGATGATTACAGTGACTATGGCAATAATTTAATAGCACAATTCAGGCTTTTTTTTTTTTTTTAAAGAAACAGACTTAATAAATATTCCAGCCATTCATAAAAGCCAGGGATCCTCTTCCAGAGATAGGATTAGTCTTCAGGAGGGAAGATCCTATTGGGAGAGGTTCAGGAATGCTCACCTAAGCCTGAGATCAGAAAGCACTGATTCACACCTATCTTTCACCCAGATCACACCTCAGGTCTACCTAGAGGAAAGGCTTTTGGGGGAAGATTTAGTAAGCACCAGAAGGCAAGTCTGAGGACAAAAAGAAGTAAAGTAGTGAGATGGCCAAAAGGAGCCAGGCAGGGATGAGTCTGAGGCTTGGTTCACTGCTCTCCCTAAAGAGGGTCTGACCTTACCTCACCTTTGGGGTAGCAAGAGGGACAGTGAGGAGTTGGACACTATACTGTGAAGGGGAGGGCACATCTACAGAGAGGAGCCAGGGACCCTAGCCTCCTAGTGGGCCACGAGAACACAGAAATTTCAAGAAAGTGGCACAAAGCAATCCTAGTGTCTTCACCTTACGTTAACTGGTGAGGGGGTGTTGTTTATGTCTGTTTGCTGGTGATTGTGGCCCTCCACCCAAGACCTGAGAAAAATACTTCTGGTCCTCTTCCGTTTATGTACAAGTGTCATGCAGGTGGAAATTTTGTCCTTCCTGTCTTTAGCCACCAGAACAGGCTGGCGCATGCAGATCCTCTAGACTGGAACATTCACTGCATGAGTGCACATATGCATGAACATGAGACCTCTATTCACACAAGCCCAACGAACCTCCCATTCTTGAGATAGTAATAAAAAAGTGGAATTCCAAAATGGAACACAAACTACAGAGAAAACAAAGCTCACAATACTGGAACACTCAGAAGGAAAATATGGCAGAGCCTGGCATTTTGGGGAACCTACTTCCCCAAATCTTTATGTTCATGCAGATTATCAAAATGATAGTTAAGTCTCTCTCTGAACCCATATCCCAGTGTGATAAGTTAGAAGCAGCATAGTGTGAATACCACCTCCTTACTTCCCCAAAGCAAGGATCCTCAGCTTAGGTCAGGGTCACAGGCAGATTTATGTCTGCCTAAAACGTAAAATACAAAGAGGGAGAACATATTTATAAGCCACATATCCAACCAAGGACTAGTATCTAGAATACATAAAGAATTTGCCATTTTTGACGTTAAAAATCAAACAATCCAATTAGAAAGTGGGCAGAATCGCAAAAAATTCACTGAAGAGGAGACACAGATGGTTGTAAGCACACAAAAAGATATTCAACATCACCAGTCATAAGGTAAACACAAAGCCACAATGAGATAGCACTAACTTATCAGAATGGTTGAAAAAAAAATAAAGGGGTAACACCAGATGCTGTCAAGGATGTAGAGAAAAATCAGACCACTTACTATTGGTGGGAATATAAAATGCCACCCTAGAAAATGGTTTGGCAGTTTTTAAAAACTTACACATGTAATACCATATAACCTAGCAATTGTACTCTTGGGCATGTAACTCCAGGAAATGGAAACTTATGTCTAAATAAAAACCTGTACGTGAATGTTCACAGCAGCTTTATTTGTAGAAGCCAAAAACTGGAATCAGCCCACATGTCCCTTAGAGAGGTGAATGGTTAAGCTGTGATGCAGTAATACTGTGGAATACCACTGGGTTGCAAAGTGAAGAACTACTGACATATACAGCAGCTTGGATGAATTCCCAGGAACTGTGCTGACCAAAAATGTCAATCATAAAAGGTTATGTTCTTCTGCTGTTGTCTGAATATGGTTTGAGTGTCCCCCATAGGTTAGTTTGTTAGGGGTTTGGTTTCAAGGTGGCGCTTTTGGGAGGTGGTGGAACCCTTAAGAGACAGAGCCCGGTGAGAGGTCGTTAGGTCACTTTGTTATGAAAGCACCCAGTTCTCTTTGGCTTCCAGGTTTCTAGATGTGATTGCCTGCTCCCTCATGTGCACACATCATTATGGAGTCAGCATGGCCTTAGCTAGAACTGAGCCAATGCAGTGAAGTCCTTTTCTTCTTAAATTAGCCAGTCTCAGGTATTTCGTTATAGTGATAAAAAACTGACTACTATCATTTCCAAACTTGAGAAATGTAGATCAGTAACTTCCAGGGATTAGTGACGGGGGAGGAGGTTGTAGAAGGAAGGCTAAATGTGGTTATAAGAGGGCAACCTGAAGATCTTTTGGTGTTAGAACTGTACAGTATCTCACTTGGTAATACAGCAATTTCCACAGGTATTAGGAGTATACAGAACTTAAACACAAATAGATAAGCACAGGTAAAACTGGAGAAACAGGAACAGGAAAGATGGGCATCAATATTCTGGCTGTGACATTACACTAAGGCTTTGCAAGATGTTATCACTGGAGGAAAGTGGACAAGGGGTACAAGGGATCCACATTATTTCTTGTAAATACATGAGAATCTCCAATTATATTAATTTAAAAATTATTTATGTGGGAAGATTCAAACCTTCTGTCTTAATCTCCCTGGAGGGTCTGTACCTTCTATTATTTCTTAACCAAATACTCTTTTACACATAGCCATTGATTTCCAAGACTGAAAACAATCTTGGGACAGGCCCTATTTGTTTTGAAAAAATAAAAGAAACTGAGGCCTAGAAATGAAGTAATCCTCCAAAGCTACACAGTAAGTGGCCAAGCAAGCAAGGCTCATGACCCTTTTGCTACTTCACACCACCTCTTTGATTCATAGGCTACTCAAGTACTGAAAATGACAACTTGAGAAAACAAATTGTTCCTGCATGGGCTGTAAAATTTTCAATTTTCTGGAAGACCTGTATGAGAGTAACCTAACTGGTTTAAATGGCATTAAAAAGGGGGAGAAATTATGGAAAAATATATATGGTAAGATATTGTGTACTGAAAAGTCCGTAAAACAAAATTCTAAGTGTACGATTTACATGTACATAAATGCACAGAAAAAGATCTGAAAGAACATCTAGAGACTGTCACTTGTTGTCCCTCCTGGGGAAACTGAAATGGAAGAAGGGGCATCTGAACTTGAACCACCCACAGTGCTTGCATTTAAGTCTGCATTCCAATTCAAGTACAACTGGTCTACTTTTTTTTTTAAGAAGGGGAAAAATAAAACAAACACTTACTGCATTCATAGATCTGTTCCAGCTTATCCACAGAAGAAAGGGAGAAAAATTTATAACCGGACTTACTACCAACAGCTAGGGACCTGCAAAAAAGCCAAATTCAGAAATAAGAGCTGATACATGTAGACAGTGATAATGCACAAACTAACTCCCACGTTAGTTAGTAACCAGCATTCCTACCAGAAATTAGCAGTCCGAGTAATTTCACGCAGTTTATACCAGGTGTGTGGCAGAGGAAGATGCTCTAAGACCAATAAAATACAGACAGACAATACTCTTTATTTGAAATTTATATACTTTTTCTGGATATCTAATGTACAGCATAGTGGCTGTAATTAATAAAAACGTACCACATACTCAAAACACTGTTCTCACCACAAAGAAAGGTAACTCTAGGAGGTGATGGATACCTTAATCAGCTTGACTATGTCACTTCACAAGTATACCTGTATTAAGGCATCACGTTGTACAACTTAAAAATATTCAATTTGTCAATTAAAACACAAAACTGGGGGAAAGATTAAAATAAAAATAGTAAAAAACAAAACAAAAAAAACTTAACAATAAGAAGATAAAAATTAGAAAATGATCAGCTCTAAATTCAATTCCCTCACAACAAACTGGGGATTCTCAATGGATACATGCACGGAGTACGTGAGGGTCTGAGAAGTTAAGTAAGCTAGCACCGCATTCTAAATTTTAAAGATGTTCACAATCTGTGGACTTGGCATCTTTCTGCATTTCAGTGAGGACTTTCACAATCATGCCTCATTCACCTAGCCTGTGCTGTGGCTGAGCAATGGGGGGAAACAAAATGAACCAAAAAGCCAACACAGAACCTGGACTCATATCACACTGTTGGCTTAGAAGGAAAGAGAAGGATCCCTTCTGACGGTTTCACATTTAAGGTGCCATATTAACCACCCAACAGTCCTGCTTTAGTCAGAGGTTTGGAGGAACCTTGGGAGCTCTCCCTGCTGCAGGGGACCAGTGATACCAAATGAAGGATTTCCTGATCAGAAAATTCCCTCTCTCCAGAATGCAACTGACAAAGGAAAGCAGAAGAGAAGAAAGCACAGCTTCAGAAACAGAAAGGATGAGCAAGTAAAGCAGGAAGGTAGAATATAGGAAGAATCAGATACTAGGATCATTTCTGTTTGTAATGTCTGGAAGAATGTGAAAACAAGTGGATAAACCAGAAGACCAGAAAGAAAGAAGCATTTCATAGTATGAGTATCTAGACCCAAAGATAAAAATCAGGGGCACTTTAATGATCATGTCACCTATTAAAATCTTTTAGATTTCCAAGTCCTTACATGCATATGCGAAAGAAATACAAATTTCAAGAAGGAAGCAAATATTAACAAGTTACATTGGTTTAGTTACAGTGGTATAAAAGAGAAGGAGTGAAAAATTTCTACCAGCTTGTATGATTTTTCTTTGCAAAATACTTCCCTATACTGAATTATTTCAGTGAAATAATCAGGTATTCATGTCTATAAACATTTTGAAAAGTAGTAAAAACAAAAATACAAGCTTTTCCAAGGTTAAAATTAAAATCTTAGCAACCCTAGACTTTCAATAAATTGGCGTTTAACATATTCCAGATAACTATGGTCTGCTATATTAAACACCAAACATTTTCCCCTCCACTCTTCATGATTTTAGATTAAAAATAATTCTCAGCTGGGTGCAATGGTGCACGCCTATATTTCCAGCAGCTTGGGAGGCTGAGGCAGGAAGATTGCAAGTCCAAAGCCATCCTTAGCAACTTTGAACAACCCAGCCTAGCAACTTTGAGCAATCCTGTCTCAAAATAAAACATAAAAAGGGCTACAGCGTGGTTAGGGTTAAACACCCCTGGGTTCCATCCCCAGTACCAAAAATTAATTCTCAAATTTTATATTTTCTTGTTTTTTTTAAAGCGAGGAAAAGGTAAATTCTTTTGAACTGATAGTTTTATGTACCAGCATCAAATGGCCAGACTGTAGGGCTTTTATAAAAATATTTTCCAGGGCTGAGGGTACAGTTCTGTGGTATATGTGCTTAGCATGCACAAGGCCCTGGATTCAACCACCAGCGCTCGTGTATACATATACACACACACACACATTCTAACTTTAGTTTTGCTGACAGCCGACACTTTTCCTTGTGACCATCCTATCATCATTAGTAGCCTCTCTCCTGTTCTAATTTGTTGATCTGGAAACCAAATCACCATGCTTATTAGCATTATGTATAAAATTAACAAGCCTTAGAATCTGATCCTTAAGTCTGAGTTATCCTGACTCTCAGTGTGCTCCCCACAGACAGTTAAAACTAGGTTTTGCAAATCCAGTTTGATATCCTTATAGATATTCAGAAACTGATTTAGAATACTAAATGCATCAGCTAGAAATCCAAAAGTCTATAAAATTTATTGTTCATTCCAATCAGTAAGAAATGGAAGTAAAAATATCCCAAGTATTTTTTGAGGTATAGACACAGTATTGTAGGAATATAAACTTATACCAGTAAAGGTAGGCAGTTAAAAATGATGTTAAATATAAGATGGCTGGGAGTTTAGCTTGCAGGTAGAGTACCTGCTGAGAATGAGCAAGGCCCTGGGTTCACTGCCCAGAATCACAACCAAAAGAAAACACTGCCAACACCAGCAAACAGGTTCACACACCCCTCGTTGATTTTGCTTTTCATAAAGTCTCATGATTTGCCTGACCACAATGGCAGAGGTAATAATGGGAAAGGTAAACAACAGGAAACTATGAGATTTGCTCTAAAGAATAATTTTATTAACAATAAATGTTTGTTTTTCTAAAAGTTAACACAATCAGGATCTTTAGGATTTTTTTCTTGACAAGGGGGAAAACTAGCAAACATGCAAACACACAGACCTAGTTGCTTAACTGCAAACCTTCCTCCCCTATTACATTCCTTCAACTGTGCCTGATGACCAAATCCAGAGACCAGGCCTGCATCTTAAACATTCTGAACCAATCCTCTTTACTTTCATCACACCCCTCACCCCTCTTCCCTCACTTCTAGAGCTGCCCTAGGCTGACAATCCTGAGCCTTCTGGGGACTCTGCAGTGATTCTTAGCTTCCTCCACTAGCAACTTATGATTCAGTTTCCTTTACCATTTGCTAGCTTCCCAATTTTGTTGCTAGCATCTCCTTTCTCATTCTTCCCACCTTATGGGTTTAGCCCTTTAAAATATCTTTTATGACATTTATGAGGATTTTGGGAGGGAGCCAAAATCAACGCTTGTGTTTGATTCATGACATTTAACTGTAAGTCTCTGTCATTGAATTTAAACTTGAGCATTCAACATCTAAAAGGTAGCAACTTCCACTAGAAAACGAACATGTAAATCAATACTTGTTCTTAACTGCCTTTTTCCCCCAACCTGTTCTTACTCATCAGTCCATAAAGGCTTTTCCCTTTCATTATCTTCATGAAAGGGCCACACTTGATTAAGAGATTAAGTGGAACAGGTCAACACTGTAAACAGAAAGGAGCCTATTCTCATTGCCAAGTGACTTGGTTGGTCCTGGTGCCCTCACTTAGGACCATGGCTGCTCAAAGTTCATGGTGAAGACAGTACCCCTTCCCCAATGCACCTGTCTCATCCCAGATATGCACCTGGATAGCCCTGAAGTCTTTTGAACTCATTGGTAGCCAAGTAGAGTTCTTTCCTTCACTAATTTTCTTCCCATGACGTTATCACTGTTCACCCAGAATCCACACCAGAAACTGGGAGTCATCCAGCTTCTCCCTTGACTGCACCATGTCCCATGGGTCACACAAGTCCTGGTGGCTAATCAGTCTCCTCCCCACTGGTCACTGTTGGCAGAGTTCTTTTCAGCTACATCCTCTGCACAGCAGGCAGAATGACCTCCAACTTTAAGGCTGAAGGAGCCTTACAAATCATCTTCAAGTTCCAGATGAGGACACAGTGGAGTAGTACCTCACTGAACAGTTAACTGTCACCTGGAAACACAAGAAACACAGTGGAAGGAAGCAATCACTAACTCCAGACACTTTACATCAATCTACAAACACCAGATTTGGGAAGTCAAGTCCCTTTCTTTATTCTATCCCTTTCAGAAATGTTTAAAACTGATTTGGCCACATCACTAACTTCCCACAAGTTGTGGTATCCACTGGAAAAATTTAGTCTCTGATATTTCCATTTACGAGGCAAGAGACCCTTTGACTCTTACTCACTTTATCCAAAAGGCCAAGAGCTTCAATATAAGCCTTCTGTAGTGCCACTTTGAGAAACCAAGATGAAAACCTACCAAATAAAAGAGAGGCCACCCTGACCAGTTGCTCTTGCTGTCTCTTTCACTGCTCTGATTAAAAAACAAAATCAAAAACAAGATGATAAAAAGCAAATAAAACTTAGTATGACATACATATATACTATGAAGTGAAATGACCTCCAAATGTTGTCTTTGAATATAGTAGATGTGGATTCTAGGTGGACATCCCTTTTTGCTAAAATTGTGTTCCTCTATTAAAACAAACACTGGTGTCAGGAAGGGAGGGAAAAGCAAAAACCACAAAGCCTTTCCATAAGAATTTTTCTATTTTTTAAGTGTAGCTTTAAAACAAATTATAGTCATGTTAACCTAATAAACTTTTAGTATAATTCTAACTTACTGTTCCCTCCAATTTATGTATATAGTACATCCAGGACTCTTTGGCAAGTAAAAATTCTGCCATCCAAATCTTCTCTTGAACTAGTAACTTCAGGACAGAGTGTCATTCTCTTATTATACAGGGAATCTGGCAGCTCATTTAAAATAACACAAGAGAACAAGTTCTTACATTTTACTTCCCTCTGATATTAACAAAAAACTAGGGAAAAGTTGATAGTGGTAGTAAATGTTTTGGAAATTTTCTCTCATTCAGACAAGGCATAAAACTCCATGATACTACCATGTCTTACTAGCTTCAAAATAAAAAGGCTTAGAAACCAAAACCAGAGTTGGTCTGAAATGTCCTCTTCCCTACCTGGATTACCTACTTAGCCCATCCCAACTATAACAAACTGCAACAGGTTGTCTTAAACCATTTTTGTTGTGCTGGATTTTAGACACACACAACACTACATATTTGCTACTTTTAATCTTTGTAGATTACTACATTATCTCTAAATTCAACTGTCTTCAGAATTCTGCTCTTAAAGTAGAAAAAAGCAGAGTGGAAAGAACACTGGAGGAGCACTCAGCAGACAAGATTCTACTCCTGCCCTCATCACTGTTAACCAACCATGAGACTCTGGCAAGCTCTGGACCTTTCTGAATTGCAGTTCCCTCATCTGCAGCTGGACCAGATGATCTGCCTCTTTCCAACTCTTAATACAGCCCCCAAATGCGACTGTCTTCAAAGATCTCATAACTTTGAGAAGGTGCTATGGAGCACCTGCGGCATACCTCCGACTTGGTGTTTCCCAATCTACAATTAACATTTAATTAGGGGAAAAAATGTCTTTTTACTTTGCTAATTCCATTCTGCCAGTAGCAACCAACTATTTAGTAGGAGGCCAAGTGACCCACTCCTCTTCTCTTACATCACTTCCTCTTACTCACTTCCCAAGATGGCTCTCCTCCCTTCCAGTCCCATAACTCATCCTTCCTTCTTCGGTAACCTCATCTATTAACTATCCTCAAAGGTCGTCCAAGGCAGCCTCTGAAGAATCAGTTTCCAACTCATATCATATCTGGACAAAAAGCATTCGGGTCTCTTCAAACTGTCCCAAGGAAAAACCACCTCTTGGAAGCACTAGACTCCTCGGGCATGTCTTTCTAACACTTCTCTGGGCTGTTTCTCCCTAGCTCGGAGGCCAGGATTATTGCTAAGTTTATTTCTTGCCTGGAGAAGACATCAAAGTTACCTGCCAAAAAAGAACAACGGGGAAGGAAGAAAAAGAAATGAAAGCGAGAGAAGGGGCTCTCGGTGGATGAGGAGACAAGGAGAGAGGCCGGATGGGGAGAAAGACCGGGCAGAGAGGGCTGAGCCAGGAGGAGGGGGCGGGAGATGAGGGGCCACCCCTTCCCATCGCTCAGCAGGCGGCCGACACGACTAATCGCGTCGCGAAGTTCGGCCTCAACTTTGTGAGAAGCGAGGTCCGAAATCAGCCTCCAGCCAGCAGGTGGAAACAGCCCTACTCCATCCCCTCGTCGCCCGAGGTGCATGGCCAGAGGGTGCGCGGGGAGGCCGGCCGCGAGGCCGCCTCAGGCCTGCCCTCACCCGGGCCCCGCCGAGCCCGCCCCGCCCCCCGCCTGGCTCGGTCCGACCCAACCCAGACCCCGACCCGGCCTTACGTATTGTCCTGGTTGAAGTTGGCGAAAAGCAGCTGGCCGGCGCCGGCCTCGCCGCTCTGGCTCGCCAGGTTCATGGCTGCGCGCGGCGGGGCAGCCCGTGGGGGCGCGCGCGAGGGCGGGTCCGGCTGCGCTCAGGGTCGGCGCCGGGCCCAGCTTGCCGCCTCGGTCGCCGCCACTCGCTGCTGCGGGATCAACCGCCGCCTCATCCCGGCCCCGCTCTTGTTTATGCTCCGGAGCCGGGGCGCCCTGCGCGCTTGCGCGGCTCCACCCCCGCGACGCACGTCCCCTCGGCGCAGGCGCACGGCCGAGGCCACGCCTCCTCACCTCCGGCCGGGCCTGGATTCACGTCAAACACACACACGCGCAGGGCGCGCTGTGGCGTGCTGCGGGAGCGCATGCGCCTGGGGAGGAGAGACTGGGCTCCTGCCTTGTGCGTGCTGCCGTCGCCTCATTAATGCTGAGGGAGCCGCCAAGGGCCAGTGATTGTGGAGAGTGCTCATGCACCTCGTTGTACTTGATGCTCGCTGCAACCTGGTGTAGAGAATGTTATATCCTCACTTTACAGATTTCAAAACTGCAAATAATTTGCCAAGTGTTAGATCAGAGACAGGGAACCACTTTAGGTTCCTGGGATAGGAGTCTACCTATTCATTCAGCAATATTTAGGAAGAGCCGGGCCTGGTGGCGCACACCTGTAATCCCAGCGACTTGGGAGGCTGAGGCAGGAGGATAGCAAATCCAAAGCCAGACTCAGCAATTTAGCAAGGCCCCCAAGCAACTTAGCGAGAACCTGTTTCAAAATAAAAGAATTAAAAGGGGGATGTGACTCAGTGATTGAAAGCAAATGAAAGGGAATACAAAAAGAAAATGAAGACAGACCTCCATGGACCAGTGATGCTTGATTAAGCAACGGAGGGGCACATTTAGGAGGGGGAAATGGGGCGGGCTGCAACAAGTGTCTGGGTTTTAACAGGGCCAGGTCATGGGAGAAGTTTTGGTGGTGGGCCATTTAGGGCAGGGCAAGGGGACGGTTAGGAAGGGGAACAATTGTAACCTTATCCCTTACCAGTCCCTGGGGCCTAGGGTCTATTCCTTCAGTGATCAAGTGCCCCTAGGTTCAATAATCTCCAGTACCAAAAACAAAACCAAAACAGAACAAAAAAACCCCAGTGTTTAGGAAGCGCCTTCCATGTGAACTAAAAAGTTTTTTCTTTCCCTCAGAAATTCTAGAGGTTAAGATATTTAAATAAACAATACCAAAACTGGGGGTACTGGGGATTTTTTTTGTGCTAGGGATTGAACGCAGAGGCTCTTCACCACTGAGCCACATCCCCAGCCCTTTTTATTTTGAGACAGGGTCTTGCTAAATTACTGAGGCTGACCTTGAACTCCTGCCTCAGCATCCCGAGTCACTGAGATTAAAGGTGCGCATGCGCATTACCCATCCCCGCTCACCTGAACTATTAAGGTCCAGGGGCTGTGCCGCCAGAGAAAGCTTCCGGAGGAGAAAAAGCTGAAGTCTGAATACCAGCTAGAGGCGAGGGAGGCACTTTGAATGGCAGAGGTTTCGGTGGGAAGGTAGGCAGGAGACGAGATTTGGCTGGAGGAACAGGAGATAGCCAGATCAGGCTGGGAATTGTTAAGCTTCACTATGCAAGAAACTGATCTGTTCTCCCAAGAGCAGAGGGCTGTCACTGAAGATAGGCAGGAAACAGGATCAAAGTTGTGCTTAGGAAAATTAATCTTAGTCACAGGGTCAGGAACAAATGATTGAGAAAAACAGGATGGTTGGAGAAAAAAAAAAAAAAAAAAAAAAAAAAAAAAAAAAAAAGGAATAAATGCCCCCACCTCACAACACACTCAGAAATGAATCTGAGCATGTGTAGCATGCACAAGGCTCTCTGATGAATCCCCAGGACCTCCTTCCCCCACCCCCAAAAGGGAAAAGAAATTAATTTTAGGTGGCTCACAGATCTAAACATAAGAGGTAAAATCAAAGAAGTTTCTAGAAGGAAACATAAAAGAATGCCTTCGTGATTTGAGGTAGGTAAAGTCTTCTAAACAAGAACTTGAAGTACCAACCACAAAACTAAGAACATGTGCCGTGGTGCACGCCTGTAATTCCAGGTGACAGGGAGGCTGAGGGGGAAGGATGGCAAGTTAGAGGCCTGTCTGGGAAACTTTGCAAAACCCTGTCTCAAAAATAAAAAAAAAATTAAGGAACTGGGAATGTAGCTTAGTGGTGGGCACAATTGGGCTCAGTCCTCAGTACCACAAAAAGAAAAAGAGGAGGAAAAAAGAAAGCTTTGAGAGGTTGAAAAGAGAAGCCTCCAAAAAGGATATATACATTCCCAAAACACACTTTTGACAAAGGACTTATCCAGAGTAGTTAAAGAAGTTCTACAAATCGATAAGGAAAATCCAGGTAATTTATTTATTTTTTAAATATAAGACTTTATGGAATTTATTTCTTGAACAAAATGGTTTTTTTTAAAGTATATATTACAATGATTTTGAAATACAAGAGGTTATTGATATTTGATAATCCTGTGGCATTTTATTTACTTTTGTCCTTTGGATTATATTTCAGTATTTTAAGTTTATAATACATTATTTCTTAAATGTGGTTCCCACATCTTCTCACATGAAAGGATCAAGACACTTATTTAAACTGATTAAACCAGAAGATACAAGAAATAGAGGTGTACCCACATGAGTATGGAAAATAAGAATATTTTTATGAGCTGTTGTTCTGAAAGTACATATCTAAACTGATATATCTAAACTGACCAGTTCAAATAAGTTTCTTTAATGATAAATGCATGATACATTCCATTGGACTCTTTTTTTTTTTTGTACCAGGAATTGAACTCAGGGGCACTCGACCACTGAGCCACATCCCCAGCCCTATTTTGTATTTTATTTAAGATACAAAATTGCTGAGGCTGGTTTTGAACTCCAATTCCTCCTGCCTCAGCCTCCCCAGCCGTCGGGATTACAGGCCTGTGCCATCGTGCCAGGCTCTACCAGACTCTTACCAGTTTTGTGCTTATTAACTGGCAGGGTAAATGGATAGGCAATTTTTTTTTTCTTTTTTCTTTTTCTTCTTCTTTTTTTTTTTTTTTTTGTACTGGAGATTGAACCCAGAGGTGCTTCCACTGAGTCACATTCCCAGCTCCTTTTTTATATTTTATTTGGAGTCAGGTCTTGCTAAATTGCTGAGGCTGACTTTGAACCTGCGATCCTCCGGCCTCAGCCTCCCCAACCGCTGGGATTTCAGGCACGCGCCACCGTGCCCTGCGGCAATTCATTACTGGGCAAAATACTTCAATACACGCACTTCCCCAAAGAGGGCCTCAGAAGGGTGAAAGCACCTGAAAATGTGGTCTTTGTTAATATTCATCAAGAAAATGCAAGTTAGGAGTGAATAAGACATGGGGCGCGGTGGCGTATGCCTGTCACCCCAGCCGCTGGGAGGCTGAGATGGGAGGATCGCAGTCTAAAGTCAGCCTCAGCAAAAGCGAGGCCCTAAGCAACTTAAGTGAGACCCTGACTACAAATAAAACACAAAATAGGGCTGGGGATGTGACTCAGTGGTCAAGTGCCCCTGAGTTCAACCCCAGATACACCCCCAAAAAGAGTGAATAAGACACCATTAAGCATTCCCCAAATTGTTAAACAATTGACGATACTGCTTTAGTCAGCTTTTTCGCCACTGTGACTAAAAGACCTGGCCAGCACAATTCTACAAGAGGAAAAGTTTATTTGGAGGCTTACGGTTTCAGTCCAGGCAGCCAGGTCCATTCCTTGGGGATCAAGGTGAAGCTGAATATCATGGTGGCAAAGTGTGGCAGAGGGAAGCGGCTCACAGGGAGAATGGGAAGCAGAGAAAGAGGCTCCACTCTCCAGATACAAAATGCATACCCGTAGCCACGCCCCCAATGAATTACTTCCTCCAGCCACACCCCACCTGCCTCCAGTTACCACTCAGTTAATCCCGTCAGGGATTAATTCAAGGCTATGGCCCAGTCATTTTCTCCTGTAAACCTTCTTGCCTTGTCTCACACAGGAGCTTTTGGGGGACACCTCACATCCAAACTATAACAAATACCAATTGTGTGCAACATTTAAAGCAATTGGAACTCTCATACACTGTGGAGGAAGGTGTAAAAATTTACAACTACTTTGGAAAATGATTTGGCAGTATCTACTGCAGTCGAACATGTACATTCCCTATGACTCAGCCGTATGGAGTCTAGGTCCTGTCTGCCCTCTGAATCCTCAGATTCAACCAGCTGCAGATTGAAGATATTTGGGGGGAAGTGGTATCTGTACTGACTCTGACTTTTTCTTGTCATTATTCTCTAAACAATACAGTACAACTGCTTACATCGTATGAGATAGTGTAAGTAATTGGAAAATGATCAAAAATAATGTGGAAGGATGCTCAGATTATATTTCAAATAACCATACCATTTTATATAAGGCACTTAAGCTTCTGTGAATTTTGGTATCTTGGGCAGGAGGAGAGGGCAGTTCCTGGGACCAATCCCCCATCTATATTGAGGAATGACATGGACTCTAAAGAAATCAGTGCATATTTCTATCAAAAGAGTTCTCTGAGAATGTTCATTGCTGTTTTATTTATAATAATCACAAACTGGAAATAACCCAATCATCCATCTACAATAGGAAAAATAAATAAATTGTGGTATAATCACACGAAAGAATACTGAACAGAAAAGGAATGGAAAAGCTGGACATGGTGACACACACTTGTAATCCCAGCAACTCAGGAGGCTGAGGCAGGAGGATAGCAAGATTGAGACCAGTTTCAGCAATTTGGCGAGGCCCCAGGTAATTAGAGAGAGCAAAACCCTCTCTCTAAGTAAAAACTAAAAAGGATTGGGGATGTGGCTCAGTAGTAAAGCTCTCCTGGGTTCTATCCCCCATTCGAAGAAGAAGAAGAAGAAGAAGAAGAAGGAGAAGGAGAAGGAGAAGGAGAAGGAGAAGAAAATATATATACAGACACAATGTGGATGAGTCTCACAGGTTTGACATCGAGTGAAAGAAACCAGACATAAACAAGTACATACTCTATGACTCTGGTGGAGGATCGGTTGGGTGGGGGCAGCGGGAGGCCAGGTGGAGTGCTGGAGTTGCCTTATATCTTTTTTTTTTTTTTTTTTTGAGATGATATCTCCTTATGTTGCCCAGGCTAGTCTTAAACTCCTGGGCTCGAGAGATCCTCCTGCCTCAGCCTCCCAAGTAGCTGGAACTATAGACATGCGTCATCATGCCCGACTGGAGGAGTAACAGGGATTGAACTCAGGGGCACTTGACCACTGAACCACATCCCCAGCCCTATTTTGTATTTTATCTAGAGACAGGGTCTCACTGAATTGTTTAGCACCTCACTTTTGCTGAGGCTGGCTTTGAACTTGTGATCCTCCTGCCTCAGCCTCCCGAGCCACTGGTATTACAGATATGCACCCTTTATCTTGATATCAAGGATTGACATGCCCTTGTCCATATAACCAACCACTGAAGTCAAGACATAGGGTGGGCACGATGTCTTTGGTGGTTCTGTCTTTACCAGTCGCATGGCCTATTATTGACCAAAGGCACCTAAAGAGGTGATCCCTGCCTTCCGGACACAGTTCTCCAGAATCTGTTACTCCAGCTGGGATGATAACTCTTCTCTCTATTGCTTCAGTGAATGAAACCCTGAAATTGTTTAGAAGTAGACTAAGTGTCCGATTTACCAGGGTACCTAGTACCCAGGGTACTAGGGAGCCCCTTGGGGATTAGGATCTCAGAATCCAGTGAGCCCAGGGTTATGTGGTGGAAACAAACGTCCCCAAAGAGGACTAATAGGTGTAATGGGCTTCAGTTCCCAGATCCTTTCTTTGCTTTCTATTTCTGTTTTGAACTTCATATCTTCTAATATGCTATATAATGCTCTTTCCCAGCTAGAACATAAGCAGGTTTCTGTCTGTGTCATTCATTCTTTGTTCCCGGAATGAACTGGGGTCTGGGTCTCCTTCCCTTGTGGCCAGAACAGGCTCACCTGGTTTTTGTTTCAGGGTTTTGTTATTTAGGCGGTATTGGGGACCCAGGACAGGTGTTGCTGGAGAGGAGGCTGGATTTCTGCCAGGGACCTGTCCTGTGTGTGACTCAGTGATGCAGTCGGTGTCCCTACTCACCTGGGGACAGCATGAGCTGACAGTGAAGAGTGGGAAGGATGCTCAGGAGCTTCCATCATCAATTCACAAGTTCTCCAAGAGACTAGACCAATACCATCCCCAGGGAGATGAGCCTCCCTTCCCACTTTCAGCCTCAGCAGAACCATCATCTGGAAGTGCTTGGAACATTCCCTAGGGAGTCTTGTATGCAACCCTCAGAGCTGAGCAATCCTCCTACAGGCAAGTTCCTAAATAAACTTGTGGGATAAACAGCCGGCGCAGAGGAGGGAACTAAGAGCTGGAATAAAGGGTGCATGAGGTGAGGACGCTGAAATCAGACAGGCTGCTGGGGCTCATCTCCCTGGGGAAGACATCGGGCTAGTCATTTGGAGAAATCTTGGCCCTGGTTCTTAGGATTTTGGTGTCCTTTTGTAAGTCACATAACCTTGACGAGTATCAGTCTCTTCAGCAAGAAGGGCTAGAGTATTCCACCTTCTGAAAACACTGTTCAGATTGGATAAGATGAAGCTGGCCTGGTGGTGCACACCTGTAATCCTAGCAACCAGGGAGGCTGAGGCAGGAGGATTGCAAGTTCAAGGCCAGCCTCAGCAATTTTAGCGAGGTTCTAAGCAATTTAGCAAGATCCTGTTTCAAAACAAAAAATAAAAAGGGCTGGGGATGTGGTAAAGTGCCCCTGGGTTCAACTCCTGGTAACCTCCACCTCAGCTGCCACCCGCAACAAATAGGATAAGATGGGACATAGCACTTCAGAATAATGAAGCAAGAATCTCTGAAAACCCACTTTTCCATAAAAGCAAAGATAAAACTGACAAAACTGTCTAATTTAACCTTTTCATTATGCCAGAAAGACTGAAAAGAATTTATTCAAATAAAATGATTGAATCACAGTAAAAACACTGAGTTTTGTGGCATTTTGATTTGCCTTAAGTCCATCCCTCTCTCCCTAACCCGTGGTAGTCTTAAAAAATAGGTTTGCAAACATGATAGCATGGTATGAGCATCCTACTAGTCCTGGAAGAGGTAGAATGGACTTGGAGATCCCCAAAAGCTCCATCCCCAGAGAACTGTCACAAATTGTCCTGTCTGGTAATTTGTTGAAAAACTTCATTTTCAGAGCTTGTCTCATCTGATCTAGGAGTTTACCTGTGTCTGTGCAAACAGCCATGTCTCTGAGACATCTGTCCAAAACAATCAGCGGTGATCATTCAGCAGTATAACCACCTGAGGCAGCGGTACCTGTTGCGTTAACACGAGATTTAAAAAAAAAAAAAAAACAACCTTAAGAGGAATAGCTGAGGAATGAGCTGTCCACAAAAGCTTTGAAAAGTTCCCAGCAGATTCCTGAGAATCTAGAGGGCTATGTGTATGTCCAGGGCTATGCACATGTGCAAGGAATACTTCAGGGCCTTACAGTCTCATCTCTGGTTAAAGTTGAGGCTCTGTAAAACCAGGAAGTGAAGGCTAAGGCAGAGTTGAAAACTGTTTGCTGGGGCATTGAAGACATGCCCCAACATACACAGACATAATGGCTCAAAGGATTTGAGGACATCTCTCCAAATATTAGCTGACTGCTCAGATAACCAAATAAAGACTTCAGTGATTGCACACAGCAAAAAATACAGACTTTACAGAAGTAGTCCACAAAAATCACTAAACAAATAAACTGATAACAACAAATGACATCAACAAACAACATCAAAACTTGGACCAGGGAGAGGAATATAATTTGCAGAGTTGCCATATTGTATTATTAAGATACCCAATTTTCAATGGGACTGTGGATGTAGCTAAGTGGAAGAGCACTTGCTCAGCATGCATGAGGCCTTGGGTTCAATCCCCAGCACCACAGACACACACACACACAAACACAAAATCCCATTTTCAATAAAGTACTATTCAAAACAGAAAAAATATGATGCCCCAAAATTGGGGGAAAACTAGCCTGAAGGATCAGAGAATAGAATTAGTGGACAAAGACTTCAAAGCATCTATAAAGCATTTATAAATTTGTTCAAAGATCTTAAGGAAATCATGTTTATGGAATTTAAGGAAAGGTATGATGCAAGATGTCTCAGCAACTGGAGAACATTGACAAAGAGATAGATATCATTAAAAAAATCTAATAGCCAGGTGCAGTGGCATATACCTGTTAATCCCAGCAATTTGGGAGGCTGAGGCAGGAGGATTGCAAGTGAGGCCATCCTCAGTAACTTAGTGAGACCATGTGTCAGAAAAACAAAACAAAACAAAGGGCTGGGGATGTAGCTCAGTGGTAGAATATCCCTGGGTTCAATCCCTAGTGCTGGAAAAATTTTTAAAAGGACTTAATAGAAAGCCAGAGTAGAAAACCACAAATGAAAAATTCACTGAAGTGGTTCAACAGCAGATTTGACTGGCAGAAGGAAGAATTAATAAACTTAAAGACAGACCAAGTGAAGATATTTAGACTGAGGAATGGAAAGAAAAAAGAATGGAGGAAAATGAGCAGAACTTCTAAGACCTATGGTGTACCATCAGACTTACCAACCTATGCATAATGGTAGTCCCGGAAGGATAGGAGAAGGAAAAGAGGCATAAAGAGTATTTGAAAGGCTGGGGTTGTGGCTCAGTGGTAGAATGCTTGCCTAGCACATGTAAGGCCCTGGGTTCGATCCTTAGCACCACATAAAAATAAAACAAAGGTATTGTGTCCGTTACCTCTAAAAAAAATTTTTTTTAAAGAGTGTTTGAAGAAATAAAATGTGGAAACTTTCCATTTTTGATGAGAACCAGTCATCTTCACATTCTAAAAGTTCAATGAACCTCAAGTAGGATGAAGTCAGAGAATTCTACAACTAAGCACACCAAATTGTCAAGAATAAAAGATAGACCATTATGAACGCATCAAGAAAAAAGGTAGTTTATCCCATGCAAGAGATCTTCAATAAAATCGACGGTTTTCATCAGAAAAGATGGTCACCAGGTAGCACTGGGACAACATAGTCAAAGTGCTGGGAATGGGTGGGGGAAAGACCATCAACCAAGAATTCTACATCTAGCAAAACTGTTCTTCAAAAATGGAGAGCTGGGTATAGCATGCCTGTAATCCCAGCCACTCTGGAGGCTGAGGGAGGAGGATGTCAATTTGAGGCCAGTCCTGGCAACTTAGTGAGAAATGTCTCAAAATAAAAAAACAAACAGGGCTGGGGATATAGCCCAATGGTAGAGCATCCCTGGGTTCCATTCCCAGTATTGCCCACAAAAGGAAATTTGAAAGGCATTGGACTGAAATGGAAGAACAAGACAGTAACTGGAATTCAGTTGAGGAAATAAAAAGCACAGTTAAAGATACTACATAGGTAAATATAAAGGCAGTATAACTATGTATTTTTAGTAACTCTTCTATTTGATTTCAAAAATAATAGCTTAGCGGGGTATGGTGTCACACACCTGTAATCCCAGCTGCTCGGGTGTCACTGGCTCTTTGCGGTTCCAAAATCCGTGGATATTTGTCACCGCCTGCAGCAACAACTTGCACGGGTCTTATGGGTGGTGGAGTGGAAACTGAGGTACTTCTATCTTTCTCTTTGGTGCACTGCTTTCTTGCTTGTTCATAGAGGATAGAGGAAATGAGGTTTACTTGCTTTGAGAGGAGAGAGAGAGAGACCCTGCTTATCAGAGAGAGAGACTTTGCTTAAGAGAGATGCTGAGAGAAGGACAGGCTTTGCTTAGAGCTTCCGCGATCTGCCTTCCGCTGCTGCCCCTACTCGCTGCTGTGTTCTTTCTTCTGGCTTTTCTGCTAATGGCTGCTGTGGCGTGTCTTCTCTGGCTCCTGCCCCACCGCGTGTCTGCTACTGCTTTTCTTCTGCTAATGGCTGCTGTCCGTGTTTTTCCCTCTGGCTGCTTCTAATGGCTGCTGTGTGTCCGTCTCGCTCCGCCTACGCTTATATCACCTCCAGGAGGCCGAGAGCAGGGCCACGCCTCTCACGCAAAGATTAGGCGAGACACTTGAGCAGGCAATTAGTGCTCGAGAACACAGGCACATACATTGTGTGCGTGGACGAGAAAATCACCTGAGTGTGCTTATGTCTATTATCCTCCTCGCTGCCGATGTGATCAGGCGCCATCCCAGCACTGCCAACATGGCACAGCCCCCAACACTCGGGAGGCTGAGGCAGGAGGATCTCGAGTTCAAAGCCAACCTCAGCAAAAAGAGTGAAGTCCTAAGAAACTGAGTGAGACCCTCAAAATAAAATACAAAATAGGGCTGGGGATGTGGCTTAGTGGTTGAGTGCCCCTGAGTTCAATCCGCAATACCCCTCCCCAAAAACCAAAAACAAAGAAACAAACAAACAATACCTTAATGTAATAATAAAACTGAGTTGATGGGCTTGTAATGTGTATGGAAATAATACTACAAAGGTATTTAACTTCTTTCAACATGTTTTCTAGTTTTCAGTGTATAAGACTTGCACCTCTTTTAATAAATTCATTCCTATTCTTTTTTTTTTTTTGGCAGTGCTGGGGATTGAACCCAGGGCCTTGTGCTTGCAAGGCAAGCACTCTACCAACTGAGCTATACCACTAGCCCTGCATTTTATTCTTAAAAATGTAATTATAAATTGAACTTGTGTGTGCATGTGTGTGTATCTGTGTGTGTGTTGTGTGTGTTTTTCTGAGATCCAGGGCCTCGCCCATGCTAGACAGGTGCTCTACCACTGAGCTGCACCTCTACCCTTGTTATTTTATTTTGAGACAGGGTCACATTAAGTTGCCCAAATTGTCCTTGAATTTGTGATCCTCCAGTCTCAGCCTCCCAAGTAGTGGGAGTGCCATCATGCTCAGCAATTGAACTGTTTTCTTGGTTTCATGTTCAGACTGTTCGTTGCTGTGTATAGAAATATAATTTTTTGTATACTATCTTGTGCCCTGCAACTTTGCTGAACTCAGTTATTTGAAATTTGGTGGGGTGGGTCCTTTAGAATTTTCTGTGTACAAGATCATGTTATCTGAAAACAGGGTTAGTTTTATGTCTCCCTATACAGTTTACATTCCTTTTGTCTCTTTTTCTTCCTTAATTCCTGGCTAGAAACTTTGGTAAAATGTGGAATACAAGTAGCAAGAGCAAGCATTCTTACTCTGTTAAAAATACACAATGGAATAATGGAATATTATTCAGCCTAAAAGAAGAATGAAATTATGGCATTTGCCAGTAAACAGATAGAACTGGAGAATATTATGCTAAGTGAAATAAGCCAATCCCAGAGAATCAAAGACTGAATGTTTTCTCTGATATGCAGATGCCAATTCACAATAAGGGTAGGGGGAGAATAGAGGTATTTGCCTAGCCAGAGGGGAGTGAAGGGAGGGGAGGGATCATGGGGATAGGAAAGATAGAATGAGTCGGACATTATTACCCTATGTGCATCTATGATTACATGACCTGTGCAACTGTACATCATGTACAAATAGACGAATGAGAAGTTATGCTCCATTTATGTATGATGTGTCAAAATGCATTCTACTGTCATGTGTAACTAATTAGAACAAATAAAAATATATAAACAGAGCAAGCATTCTTGACTTATTAATAATTTTTTAATAGTAAGTTTTTAACAATTGATATATAATTTGCATAACATAACACTTCACCCCTTAAAGTGTACAAGCTGATATGAAACCATTCCCAAGGCTGCAAAACCATCACTACCACCTATCCCAGAACATTTTTATCACTCCTCCCATCCCAAATCTATTAAAATTCACTCTCCATTTTCCCTTCCCATAACCTATCTCTGTGCGTTGTCTATTCTGATCTTCTCACATAAACAGTATCATGCAACATGTGACCTTTTGTGTCTGGCTTTTTTCACTAAATATTTTCAAGGTTTCATCCACGTTGTAGCATATATTAATATATCACCCCATTGTATGGATGTACCACATTTTACTGATCATCAGTCAGTGAACTTCTGGACTGTTTCTCCTTTTGAGTTTTTATGAATAATGCTGCTCTGAACGTTCACGTATACGTTTTTTGCGTGTGGACATAGGTAGCTATGAACATTGGTTTGAATGATGATGTCCTCTCCAAAATTAACGTGGAAATCTGATTCCGAGCGCAGCGGTATTAAGAGGCGTGGATCTATGAGCTGGTGGTGTAGCTCATAATGAAACACTTGCCCAGCATGCATGCCCTGGGTAACGCGTAGAAAAGAAAAGGGGCGTGGCCTTCGGAAGGTGATTAAGTCATACATGCAGAGCATGATGGGTATAGCACCTTTATAAAAGGGCCCAAGTTTGAAGGGAGCACTCTAGCCCTTCTGCCTTCTGTCCTCTGAGGACACAGTCGTCTTGGAAGCAGAAAGCCATCAGAACTATGACAAAATGTATTTCTGTTCTTAATAAATTACCCAATCTAAGGTATTTTATTAGAGCAGCAAAAACAGACTAAGGCACACATTTTTAATTCTCTTGGAATACTAAGGAGTAGAATTGCTGGGTCATATGGTAACTTTATGTTGAAAAATTTAGGAGCCACCAAGCTGTTTCCCACATTACCCATACCATTTTTCTTCCCCAGCAGCAGTGTATGAGAGCTCAAATTTCTCCACATGCTGGTCAACATATTACTGTCTTAAAAAAATCACATCTGTCACAGGCTGTCTCTAATGGCACCTCACAGTTTTGATTTGCACTTCCCTAATGACTAATGATGCTGAACATCTTTTCCAGTGCTTATTGGCCATTCGGACATCTTTGGAGAAACAAACTCAAATGTTCTCTTCCATTGTGTGAGTTGTTCTTTCCACTTCCTTGATTACTTTATTTAAAACAAAGTTTTAAATGTTATCTATTTTTTCTTTTGAGTGATTTTGGGATCATCTCTAAGAAGCTATTGTGTAATCCAACATCACAAGGATTTTCCCTTATGTTTTTTTTTTTTTTTTTTCCTAAGAGTTTTAAGCCTTAGCCCTTACATCTAGGTTTATGATCCATTTTGTTTTATTTTTTTAAAATATTTTTAGATGTTGATATACCTTCTTTTTTTATTCATTTATTTTTATGTGGTGCTGAGAATTGAACCCAGTGCCTCCCACATGCTAGGCAAGTGCTCTACCACTAAGCCACAACCCCAGCCCTGTTTTAACTTTTTAAATAGGATGTGAGGTTGAGATTCAACTTAATTTTTTTTTTTTTTTGCATGAAGCAATCCAGTTTTCCAAGCACCCTTTTTTCCCTTGAATTGTCTTTTTCCCCTCGAATTGTCATGGAACGTTTGTCAAAGGTAAAATTTTAAAAATTCTATTCCGTAGATCTACACATCTATCTTTATACCAATACCACACTATCTTCATTACCGAAGCTTTGCATTAAGTTTTACAACCAGGAAGTGTATGACTGGGGATGTAGCTCAGTGGTTGAAGACTTGCCTAGTATGTCTGAGGCCCTGGGTTGAGCCCCAACACCAAAAAAAGGAATAAGCAAATAAATAAATAAATAACAGGAAGTGCAAAACCTCCATTCTTTTCCAGATTGTTTTAGCTGGAAAAACAAGGGGCCTCTTTATTTCCATATGAATTTAAGGACCAGCTTGTCAATTTCTGCAGAAAAGAAAGCTAGGATTTTGATAAGAATTGTGTTGACTCTTTTTTGGGGAGTAATGGCATCATAACAATATTAAGTCTTACGATCCATGAACATGGGATATCTTTTCATTATTTAGGTATTTGAATTCTTTCAACAATGTTTTGTGGTTTTCACTGTACAAGTCTTGCAGTTCTTTTGCTGAATTTATTCCTAAGTATTCTATTATTATGGATGTTATTATAAATGGAATTATTTTCTCAGTTTCATTTCAGATTGTTCATTGCTAGCACAGAAAAAAATTGATTTTTTTGTTAATTTATTTTATTGTACAATCTTGCTAAACTCATTTGTTACCTCTAATTGGTTTTTTTGCTTCTACTTGCCCAATTTCCCTGGCAGTACAACATTGAATCAAAGTGGTAAGCACAGACATTTTTGTCTTATTTCTTAGAGAAAAAGCATTGAGTCTTTCATCATTAAGTATGTGGTTAGCTGTAGATTTTCTGTAGATTGCTTTTCTCATGATGACAAAGTCCCCTTCTGTTCTTAGTGTGCTGAATGTTCTTAACCATGAAAGGATGTTGTGTTTTGTCAAAAGATTTTCTGCATCTATTGGGTGATCATGTGGTTTTATTCTTTACTACCATGTATTACATTGATTGATTTTTGTTCTGTTGGATTTCTGAGATAAATGCCATTTGGTCATGGCATATAATTTTTTGTAATATGCTTTCAAATACTTTTTCTGATGTTTTGTTGATGATTTTAATTCATAAGTAATATGGGTCTGTAGTATTTTTTCCTTTCTGTTGTCTTTATCTGGCTTTGAGATCAGGGTAATACTGGTTCCATAGAATGAGTTAGGAAGTGTTCTCTCTCTTTCAATTTTTTGGAAGAGTTTGAGAAACACTGTTGTTCATTTGTTAAATTTTTGGTAGAATTTATGAGTGAAGTCTGTGTATGGGTCATTCTATCCTGTTTCTTTGCATGACATAATTTTTTTTTCTTTAAAACTGGACATTTTAGATAATATATTGTAGCAACGCTGGATATCTTCCCAAAGTTTGTTGTTATTTCTGTTGTTTGCTTGGTCATTTGTAAAAGATAAGGAAAATAACATCCCCCCAAAAGAGGGGAATGGCAGCCCCCAGGGAAACAAGGAGGACAGTGCGATCCAGGAGGGGACGAGGGAAGGGCCAACAATGGGCCCTGGGCTCTGGACTCTCATCTTTTCCCCGTGAGGGTGTGTCCTAGGTGGAGAAGGCAAACACACGGGCTCTGGATTTTCATCCCAGTAACAATGACTTCCCAGCTTTTACAACTGTTTTCCTGAGTTATATTTTTCAATCTGTGCAACTAGTTTCCAGATTGCCCAACTGGCACATCCTCAGTCTCTAATGATGAAGTCATGCTAAACATTCTGCTGTGATTAACTTTCATGAAGACCTATAGGGCTGCAGTTGTAGCTCAGAGGTAGAGCACTTGCCTGGCATGTGTGAGGCTGTGGGTTCGACCCTCAGCATCGCATATAAATAAATAAATAAATAAATAAATATCCATTGACAACTAAAAAATATTTCAAAAAAAGACTTATAAAGCATAGATCCCTTTTGTAACCAGTTGCCATTTTCTCCTCTGAAATTGAGCCGTTCCACCGCTGCTGAATAAAGGCAGCTTGCTGATCCATTTGAGGTCTGCTCCGTTTAGGTTATTTTTGCTTACTATTTGTTTGTTCGTTGAGTGACTTGGCTGAGCTAATTCAGAAAAGTCAGCTCCGCCATCTCGCCCCTCCAATCCAGTGTTCAGGTTGTGATATCCCTGCTCAGATTTTTTCTCCATTGCTTTTACTTTTTAACCTGGCTACCTTTGGCTTGCCCAGGTTAGCATACGCCACTTAATAGTAAAAGGTTGTGCTTGACCCCGTTGGCCGTGAGGTTTTTGCCCCCACTCTTGTCTATGTGTGGCTCAGAGACTGCTATCATGGTTCACATTGTCCCTTGTTAGCCCCTCATTCAGCCAGAGACGAGTGGCTTAGACTTCTCTCCCTGATTGTTCCTGCGAGGGTGCTGCCTTGGGCTTGCACCATCTTCAGATTGCTGCGATGACCACACCGTCATTTTGAAGCCTGGCTTCCCCAGGTTCCCTTGGGTTGGAGTGACTTACTGCTCAGTCTCTTGGTCAGAGGATCAGTCAAGCCCCTTGTGCATGTGACCACGGGTCTCAGTGTGCACAGGATGTGTTTCAAGGCCTACCTACATGTTGTTACTACTCCCGAGTCTTGCAGAATACAATACTTATGCAGCCTTCCTGAGCCCTGGGTTGTCCTTGAACCTAGGTGGGCTTTTCTTGGCTATCTTCTCTCCTTAGTTCCCCTGCTTCCGGATCCATACTGTGATCTCTGCAAGATCTCCCTTTTGGCATAGAGTTATCTCCTGGTACCAGATAAACTCAGTCCCTTGAGGTACAGATGTCTCACACCTGTCCATCAGGCCTGCCTGCCTCCTCCCTGTCAAAGACCTGGGCCACTCCTAAGTTAGGGGTGGGGACTGTTTTTTCTTGCTTACTTTACACTTGCATTCTGGGGCCGGGAAGAGAGGAGTGGGGTGGGGTGGTGGCCCTTGGTCTTCTCATCTTGCTCCTCCAGGTGTGGAGCCTCCACCCTCCCAGCAAGCCCTGGTATTCTCCTAAGTGCAGCTTCTAACAAGCGAGGGAGGGCTGGGCGGGGGAGGGGGAGGAACAGGTCCTCTCTGTCAGCCACATCTGCCAGGACTAAGCGTTTGCAGTGACTTGACGAGAAATGCTGGTAGCCTTGCCCACTCCAGAGGAAAAGCATAGCCTCTGAAGGCAGGGAAGGAGCCCCATGGTCTGTCCAGCACCAGCTCTTGGTAGAGTTTCCATAACACAGAACTGGGGTTGGAGGACAAAAGCCACAGATTCTCCTGCTTCTAAAGAGATCTGGTGGATTTTCTTGAATGGATGTTGCACTGTTTGCTGTATGACAATTTCCAGAGACTCTGAACGATGATACTTTAATGTCTTTGCCAGTTAAGTTGTCCTCTTAAACAAACTGGGGAGAGTGGGCCAAGTCCTATATCCCATCATTATGGAAGTCCCACCTCTGTTCCTTGCTTATTCAGGGAATAATGCATCCCGGGGACACTCCCCCACACTTCTGATTGGACACAGTCTTTCCATCCAGTTGCATTAGGATTGCGCTGCACAAATATCCTATCGCACTTAAAATAGCATTTCCAAGTTGAGAGGTATCTAGAATGCTCCCATGTCCCCACAATTTCTGGCAATATTGTGTCTCTTCTCTATATAACCTCTCCCTGCATGATCCTATGGATTTAAATATCATCACATTTTTGGCTCCCACAATTATTCCTTCTGTCCAGACCACTCTCTTGAGATCCAGAATGTTCAAGCCAACTTTTCCCTGGACAGAAGCTCCACTTGGAGATCTCCCAAGCATCAAGCATCATGTTTTCCTTTCCCTCCCTCCCTCCTTTCTTTCTCTCTCTCTCTTTCTTTCTCTCTTTTACTGGGACTTGAACCCAGGGGTACTCTGTCACTGAGCTACATTCCCAGTCCTGTTTATTTTTTATTTTGAGACAGGGTCTAAGTTGCTGAGGCTGGCCTTGAACTTGCAATCCTCCTGCCTCAGCCTCCTGAGTTGCTGTGATTACAGGCACTGGCCACTGCACCTGGCTCTCCCAAGAATCTTTAACTTAAAAAACCCGAAGTGGGGGCTTGGCTTCCTAAAACGATGCCTCCCTGAGCTTTCACTATTTCAGGAAAGGCCCTCCCTGTCTCCCTCAACTGTGGGAATAAACAAAAACCACCCAAGCACGAATACTTAATGCTTGAAGGGAGTCGGCCACCCTCACTTGCATTTGGCAGAGACTGAAATGTGGGCAGAGGAGTGGGGAAGCTTTTGGAAATAAGGAATGGGCTCAACTGAGCCCTGATGGGAGTCTGTTGGTCTGAGGAAGTTGGAGGTGGCTCTCTAGAAGTGGGGTATCCTGTTATTGTTTAGGGGGCATATTTGATTTTTTTCCCCAATGGTTCTAGATTGGGAAATGGGAACACAAATTAGAGAAACCATCAGTTATTCATCAAGTCCCTACTGTTTGGGGCTGAACGCTGCAAGGGTGCTTGAGTGGCTTCCTGGACCATCTGCTGTAGACACAGGATTGACTTCCTGTACTGCCTGCGGCAGAATGCAGGATCAAGTTGTGTCTTTGTATATGGTCTGGCCTTTGTCCGTTTGTGCATGGATGTTCCTCCACTTAGGATGGGGTGATGTCCCTGATAATGTCATAAATATGAGCAAAAAATGTATTTATTACACTGAGCCCTTCCAGACATCCTAGCTCAGCAACCATAGCCGGTAGAGTGTGGTTCTTCACCCGTAGTCTTGGGCCCCACTGGGAGCAGCATCCTATTGCAGACGCTTACCTGGGAAAAGATCAAAATTCCAATTCAAAGTATGGTTTCCAATGAATGTGGATGGCTTTTACAGCTCTGTAAAGTCCTGCCATCACGAGTCGGGACCACCTGTATTAACTCTCTTACAGCTGCACACAACAATGCAGATTCTACTTCCAAAATGTACTTGGAACCAGACCGCTTCTCCTGCCTCCCCACCAACATTCTCTCTCACCTTGGGCAAGATAAGGACTCCCATCTGTTTCCCACATTTCGACTCTCACTCTTCCTGCCCTTGGAAACATCCTACAGACGTCCTTCAGAGTGACTTCAAAAGGCACCGAGCTGGATGCAGAGATACCCACTTGTAATCCCAGCATCTCGGGAGGCCAAGGCAGGAGGATTGCAAGTTCAAGGTCAGCCTCAGCAACCTAGTGAGGTCTTGTCTCAAAATAAAATATAAATGGGCTGGGATGTAGCTACGTGGTAAAGAGTCCCTGGGTTCAATCTCCAATACAACAAAACAAAACAACCCAGCAATGGGATTAGAGGATTCTCCCAAATTCCTTCCATGGTCCCCAAGCTCTGTTTCACCTCTGCCTACCTCTCTGTCTCACCTGGGACCCCCTCCCCACCTCTCTCCAGCTCCATCTTTTTACTTCCAGTTCCTCTCTCTTTTTGGTCTTTCTCAGCGAGGAGACTCTCCCTCGATGTAGAAGCTGTTCCCTCTCGTGTTTCAGCTTAAATGGAACCCCTTGGGACTAAGGTTGGGTAGGCTCCCCTGACCAGCACCGTCAGCCAAGTCCCCACCCCAGTCATCTGTTTTCTTTTACTCTTTTAGCATTAGAGACTTCCAAAAATTATGAATATTTTCTACACATACCCAAAACAGATAATAGGAATCGCCAGGCGTCCAATGGGGATTGACATTTTTGTTTCAGCTACACTCTGACATCTTTTAGAAGCATTTCCAAAATCAGCCCAGTCATCATTTTGTCTTACCCCCGTGGACTTCAGAACTGTTTTTCTTTCACATGACCGTTATGCCATTACCTCACCTGCAAAGGGTGACAATCACTCCTCATACTACTTTGCCCTCAGTTGGGGACCCGGGTCCCCTGATTGTCTCCTAAAAGTCTTCTTATAGTCAATGCCTTTGAACCAGGACGTGAACATCGGCTCCATGTGATATTGGTTGAGAAGCTCCTTGGGTCTTCTCTGATCAGTGTTCTCTCCCTCCCCACCTTATGCAGGTATCTGTTAGGAGAGCAATCGCTGGTCTTGCAGACAGTCACGCATTCTGGATTTGGTTGATTGCATTCTTGTGGTTTCATTGAACCAAGGGTGAGAATGTTCTTCTTATCTCTTTTATTTAGAACTGGAGGAAATACATTTTGGCAAGCTGACTTCATCTGTGGTCCCCCCGGAGAGGTGAAGTCTGTGGGCCAAAGGTCTGTGCATTTAAAACTTTGGCAGGTGTTACTCAAAGCTGATGTCCATGTAGAATCCCAACCTCTATGAGAATACCCATTCCCTAGCCCAGCCTGGTCACAGCCAGTGAACACTGTAATCACCATTGACATGATGATTCTGCTTCTGGCCACCAGAGGCCACTCTGGCCCAGGACATGGGAACCAGTGGACCACTCCCCGATCTGGACAGCTTGAGCTTCTATGAGGGATGTTTTCCAGAGCATCTGAAGTCCAGTAATCAGGGCAGATCTGGCAGGAGAGGACGAGACACTGAAGTCAGAGAGGGTCCTGGGGAGGGAAGGACTGGGTGTCAGATCTGGTGATTGGTTCCTGGAAAGTCGAGCATTTAACATTTCTGTGATTAAAAATGCGTGGTCTTTATTGAAGCTGTCAGCCATCAATGACAGCTTTGGATGTATCTCCAAACACCATGCAGATCTGCTTGGTCCTGGGGCAAAGATGGGGTCTTGGTGTGCTTTCTTAGATTCATTTTTTTTTTTTGTACTGGAGATTGAACCCAGAATCACATGCCCAGGCCTTTTAAATTAAACTAAATTTTAAAAAAATTGGGGTTGGAACCGAGAGGTACTCTACCACTGAACTACACCTACAGTCCTTTTATATTTTATTTTGAGACAGGGACTTGCTATGTTGCTAAGGGTCTCACTAAGTTGCTGAGGCTGGCCTCAAACCTTCAATTCTTCTGCCTCAGCCTCCTGAGTTGCTGGGTTACAGTCATGGGCCACCATGCCTGGCTCCATATTTTTTAATGAGTGCATTATAAGTATACATAATGGTGGAATTCACTGCTACATATTCAAACATGCGCATGATATAACAATATAATTTGGCCAATATATTTCCCCAGTATTTCTCCTTTCTCCTCCCTCCTCCCTCCCCTTGGTCCCTTTTCTCTACGCTACTGATCTCCCTTCGATTTTCATGAGATCCCTTCCCCTTTCTATTCTTTTTCAGCTCTAGCTTCCACATATGAGAAAAAGACATGACCCGTGGCTTTCTGAATTTGGCTGATTTCTCTTACCATAATGGTCTCAAGTTCCATTCATTTTCCTGCAAATGACATAATTTCATTCTTTATGGCTGAATAGTACTCCATTGTGTATATATACCACATTTTCTTTATTCATTCATCCACTGATGGACACCTAGGCTGGTTCCATAGTTTGGCTATTGAGAATTGTGCTGTTATAAACACAGGTATGCAGGCATCGCTCTAATATGATGACTTTAATTCTTTAGGATAAATACCTAGCAGTGCTGTAGCTGGGTCATAACTGGGTCATACGGTGGTTCCATTCATGGTCTTTTGAGAAACCTCCGTAATGATTTCCACAATGATTCGTGGTTGCACTAATTTAATCCCACCAAGAGTATTCTTTTTCCCTCACATCTTCTCTAGCATTTGTTATTGTTTGTATTCTTTTAAAAATTTTTTTTAGTTGTAGATGGACACAATACCTTTATTTTATATATTTATTTTTACATGGTGCTGAGGATGGAACCCAGGGCCTCATGCATGCCAGGCAGGTGCTTCACCACTGAGCCACAGCCTCAGCCTCTTGTTTGTATTCTTAATGGCCATTCTGAGTAGGGCAAGAGGAAATAGTGTAGTTTAGATTTGTGTTTCCCTTATTGCCAAAGATCTTGAACCTTTTTTCATATATTTGTGGGCCACTGGTATTTCTTTTTTTGAGAGGTGTCTGATTAGTTCATTTGCCCACTTGTTCATTGGGCTATTTGGATTTTTCGATGTTAAATTTTTGCATTCTTTGTATATTCTGGATATTAATCTTCTGTCAGAAGAGTAGCTAGCAAAGATTTTTCCTCCCACTCTGTAGTTCTCTCCTTACACTCTTACTTCTTTCCTTTGCTGTGCTGAAGCTTTGTAATTTGCTGCCAACCTATTTATTAATCCTTGGTATTATTTCCTGAGCTTTAGGGGTCCTGTTGAGAAAGTTGTTGCTTGCACCTGTGTGCCTGGAGTGTTGACTCTACATTTCCTTCTAGGAGTTGTGTGGTTTCTGGTCTAATTCCAAGGTCTTTGATCCATTTTGAGTTGGTTTTTGTGCAGGGTGAGGGATAGGAATCTCGTCTCATTCTTTTACATTTGGACAGCCAGTTTTCCCGGCACCATTTGCTAAAAAGGCTGTCTTTTCTCCAATATGTTTTTGGCACTGTTGTCAAGGATCTGATGACTGTATCTGTGTGGCTTTGTATCTGTGTCTTCTGTTCTGTACCCTTGGTCAATGTGCCTGTTTTAATGCCAGTGCCATGCAGTTCTTGTTACTATAGCTCTGTAGTATAATTTGTGCCATGCAGTGCCATGCAGTTCTTGTTACCATAACTCTGTAGTATAATTTGAAGGCAGGTATTGTGATGCTCTAGGTTTGCTTTTTTGACTCAGAATGACTTTGGCTATTCTGTTTTTTTTTTTTTTTTCTTTCAGAGGGATTTTAAGACTGATTTTTGTAATTCTGTGAAGAATGTCATCAGTATTTTCCTGAGGATTGCATTGAATCTGTATGTGAATTTTGGAAATACAGCCATTTTAATAATATTAATTCTCCCTATCTATGAACATGTGAGGTCTTTCCACATTCTTCAGTCTTATTCAATTGCTTTCTTCAGTGATCTACAATTTTCACTGTAGAGGTCTTTCATCTCTTTGGTTAGATCTATTCCTCATTTTTCTTGAGAATATTGTGAATGGAATTGTTTTCCTGATTTCTTTCTAAGCAGATTTATTATTGGTGTAGGAAAGCTATTGATTTTGTAGGTTGATTTTGTAATCTGCTACTTTGATGGATTTGTTTATTAGCTTTATTAATCTCCTGGTGGAACTTTTTGGATCATCTAAGTATAGGTTCATATCATCTGCAAACAGTGATAATTTGACTTCTTCCTTTCTTAGTTTATCCCTTTTATTTCCTTCTCTTGCCTAATTGCTCAGGGTGGAATTTCTATTGCTATGTTGAAAGGAGTGGGGAGAGTGACATCCTTGTCTTGGTCTGGATTTTGAAGGAAATACTTTCAGTTTTTCCCTGTTTACTATGATGCTGACTTTGGGCTTGTCATAGACTGCCTTTGTGATGTTGAGGTAAGTTCCTTCTATTGCTAGTTTTTTCAGTGTTTTTAATCATAAATTAGTGCTAACTTTGAAGGCTTTTTATGTATTTATTAAGATGACTATGTAGCCCGCTGTGGTGGCACATGCCTGTAATCCCAGAGATTTGGGAGGCTGAGGTAGGAGGATTGCTAGTCCAAGGCAGCCTCTGCAACTTAGCATAGCCCTCTCTCAAAATTAAGAAAGGGCTGGGGATGTGGCTCAGTGGTTAAGCGCCCCTGGGTTCAATCCTTAGTGCTACCCCCCAGCCCCTCCCCAAACAAAAGATGACTATGTGATTTTTAGGGAGGAGTACCAGGTATTAAGCAACCTGGAGGTGCTTTACCACAGAGCTACATCCCTAACCCTCTTATTATTTATTTATTTATTTATTTATTTATTTATTTATTATTCTGTACCAGGCACAGAACCCAGGGATGCTATTAAGCCACATCCCAGCCCTTTTTATTTATTTATTTTTTTGAGGCAGAGTCTTGCTAAGTTGCTGAAGCTGGCTTTGAACTTGTGATCCTCTTGTCTCAGCCTCCTGAGCCACTGTGATTACAGGGTGTGCCATGATCCTGGCTGACTAAGTGATTTTTGTCCTTAGTTCTATTTATGTGGTGAATTACATTTATTGATTTACATATGTTAAATCATTCTTACAACTTTGTAATAAACTGCTCTGTCATGATGTACAACCTTCTTAATATGTTGTTGAATATGGTTTGCTAATTTACTAAGAACTTTTTTTTTTTTTTTTTTGAAGCTGATCAAAGATCTTTATTCTGGTCCTCATCATTCATTAAACCACCTATGAAAACAATTTCTTATCTCTGCCCCAAGCAGCAACAGCTGCATCCAGGGCTGAAGTGGAAGACAGATGTAAGTAGTGGAAGACCTTTAAAGAAAAGTTATCAGGTGAGATCTCTGCTTATCCCGGCTTAGGTAAGGGTGGAACAGGAAGATGTGCATATGTGCAGAGACTCTGTTCTTCAAAGCTGAGGCCTGCAGAGAGAGGCAAGCTGAAGAATGCAGTGAAGGTTCAAAAACTGCTCAGCTCAGCAATCAATCCAAAGTACCTTCCAGAAAAGCAAATTCATCCACAGCTCTATTGCATTATCCAAATCTCTCCTCTGAAGGGTTTTCCTCTTTCCTTGTTGGGCACAACAGTAGGCATCTTTTGCAATGGTCTCCACAAACAGTTTCGCGGCTCGCGCCAGAATGAAGATGGCTTCCTGTCCCGCTAGCTTCACGTCGGGGTCCGCCTTCACCAAAGCCTTCACTTGCGCCAAAGGCAGCCTGGATCGATGAGCCGTGTGAGGCCACTGCCTCCCCTCCGGGCCCCCTCCCGAGGTGTCCAGCCGGGGCCGCCATCCCGGCCCTAAGCGTGCTGCACGCGGCCGCCGACTGTCTAAGAATTTTTTGCATCTAAGTTCGTCACAAATATTGGTCTGTAGTTTCCTTTCCTTGTCTGGTTTTGGTAGGAAAGTGATGCTTCATAGAGTGAATTTGGAAGTGTTCCACCCCTTTCTATTTCATGGAATAATTTGAGGAGCCTTGGCGTTAGTTCTTTAAAGGTCTGATGGAATTCAACTAAGATTTCATTTGGACCTGGGTTTTTCTTTGTTGGCAGGTTTTTTGTTACTCCTTCTATCTCTTTGCTAGTTATTGATTTATTTAGTTTTCTGTGTTGTCTTGATTCAAGTTTTTACAAGATTTTTGTTGTTGTAGATGGACAGCATACCTTCGTTTTATGTGTTTATGTTTATATGGTGCTAAGGATCAAACCCAGTGACTCGCACATGCTAGGCAAGCCCTCTGCCACTGAGCTACGTCCCCAGTCTGTCCTGATTCAATTTTGACAGGTCATGCGTGTCTAGAAATGTATACATTTCTTCTGTGTTTTCCAACTTATAGGAGTAAATGTTTTCAAAAAAGCCCTAATGGTCCTTTAGATTTCTATGATGTCTGTGGTTATGTCTCCTTTTTCACTAATTGTCTAATTTTATTCATTTAGGTCTTCTTTCTTTTACTTTTTGTTAGTTTGCTTTTTGTTTTCTTTTGGTTTTGGTACTAGGGATTGAACCCAAGGGCCCTTAACCATTGAGTCACATCCCTAACCCTTTTCATTTTTATTTTTTTATTTTGAGACAGGGTCTCCTGAAGGTGCTTAGGGACTTGCTAAGTTGCTCAAGTTGGCTTTGAACTTGCAATCCTCCTGCCTCAGCCTCTGGAGATGCTGGGATTACAGGCGTGTATCACCATACCCAGCTACTTTTGGTTAGCTTAGCTAAGAGTTCATCAGTATTGTTTACTTTTTCAAAGAACCAACTCTTTATTTTACTGATTCTGTGTATTATTTTTTTATCCTCTATCTCATTGATTTTTGGCTTTGATCTTAATTATTTCCTTCCTTCTACTGGTTTTGGAATTGTTTTATTCTTCTTTCAAAGGCCTTGAGATGCATCGGCAGGTTGTTTATTCGGAACCTTTCTGATTTTCTTATGTAGGCACTCATAGCTGTAAAATTCCTCTTCGAACTGCTTTGGTGGTATCCCAGAGGTTCTGGCATGTTGTATCACTATTCTCATTTAATTCTAAGAATTTTAAAATTTCTTCCCTGATTTCTTTAATCATCTATTCATCATCCAAAAGTGTATTGTTGGGGCTGGAGTTGTGGCTCAGTGGTAGAGCCCTTGCCTGGTGTGTGTGAGGCCCTGAGTTTGATACTCAGCACCACCTATAAATAAATGAAATAAAAGATCCATAGACAACTAACAGAAAAAAAAAAATTGAAGTGTATTGTTTAGTGTGTTTATATCGTTTCTGTGGTTTCTATTTTGGGTGTTGATTTCTAATTTCATTATATTTTGATCAGATAAGATGCAAATAATTATATATATATTTTTTGTATTTGCTAGGAATTGCTTTGTGGCCTAAAATAGAGTCTGTTTTGGAGAAGTTTCCATGAGCAGCTGAGAGGAAAGTGAATTCAGTCATTGTTAGAAGAAATATTCTATAGATGTCTGTTAAGTCCATTTTATTAACAGTATTTTTAGTTTTGAAAAGTCTTTACTGAGTTCATGTCTGGCTGACCTATCTGTTGGTGGGAGAGGCATGCTGAAAGCACCCAGTATTATTGTACAGATACCTATCTGAGCCTTTAAGCCAAGTAGCATCTGTTTTGTGTAACTAGGTGCACAGATGTTTGGGGCATAAATATTTACTACCCTTATATCTTTTTGTTGGTTTGTTCTCTTTGCCAGTATGAAATGACCTTCTTTGTCTCTTCTAATTAATTTTGGTTTGAGGTCTGTTTTGTTGAATATGAGAGTAGCTACTCCAGCTTCTTTTTGGACTCCATTTGCATTGCATGGTATATCAATTTCTATCTTTTTACTTTCTTTTGTTAGGCTTATTGACCTATAATTTACAAACAGCAAAATCTACCCTTGGTGGGTGTATAGTTCTACATGCTTCCACGAATGTATACTATCATGTAGCCATTATCACAAGCAAGATACACAACAAGTCCACCTCCCAAAATTATATCATGTCCCATTGTAGTCAACCTCTGCCTGCCCTTACCCCTTAGTGTCTGGCAACCACTGATCTCTATTTCTATAGTTTTGCCTTTTCCAAGAATTACAAGTAAATGGAATCACAGTATACAGCCTTTGAGCTTGTCTTCTTTCACTTAATTATGCATATGAAACTCAATCATATTGCATGTATTAGTAGTCCATTCCTTTTTCTTTTCTGGACTGGGAATTGAACCCAAGTGTGTTTTACTTCTGAGCTACATCCCAGTCCTTTTTATTTTTCATTTTGAGACAGGGTCTCACTAAGTTGCTAAGGTTGGCATTGAACTTGCAATTCTCTGCCTCAACCTCCTGAATTGCAGGGATAATAGATATGTGCCACCACACCCAGTAGTCCTTTCCTTTTTATGACTAACCAATATTCCACTTTATGATTCTACCACAGTATGCTTATACATTCCCCATTAACAGACATTTGGGTTGCTTCCAGTTGCAGTGATTATGAATGAATATGCTACAAAAACATGCCTACAGTTTTTTGTATGACCATGTCTTCCTTTCTCTTGAATAAAAATACACAAGTGTGGAATAGCTGAGTCAAATGGCAAGTGTATTTTTTTTTATACCCTGTTGATTGTGGTAAACATATGCAATATAAAGTTTATTACTGCTAAGCATAGCGTTCATTGCCTTTAAGTACATTCATATTGCTGTACAACAAAAGCAGGTATATTTTAACTTCATAAGAAACTGCCAAACTGTTTTTCCAAGGATTTACATTGTGAAGGTAGGTTAGTGGGACCAAGTAGGCAGGAATGGACGAATATTCCCACCAGCAGTGTATGAGAATTCCAATTACTCCCCATCCTTGGCAGCACTTGGTATTGTCAGTTCTGAATTTGAGCCATTTTAAGAGTTATGTTGTAGAATCATGTATTTCCTTATGACTAATAATGTACATCTTTCATCTGCTTATTTTACATCTGTGTATCTTCTTTGATTAAATATCTGTCCAAATATTTCACCCATCTTTAAGCTATTTGTTTTCTTATTATTGAGGTATTTAAAAAATTTTAACAAATATATAAAGCTGGGCCACTGTTGCTAGAATCCAGATTTAGAATGTTTCCATCACCCCCAGTAATTCCACTGTGCTCATTTGTAGTTATTTCCTATCTTGGCTCTCATCCTCCCACCCATCAGCTCACTTTCTGTCTCTGTAAATTTGTGTTTTATCAAACTCTCATACAATTTGTAGTCTTTACATCTGCTTTCATTCACTTAGCATAATGCAACTCATCTAGTTTATATCCTATATATCCTATGTCAGTATTTGGTCCTTTTTATTTAGGAGGCTAGTTTTCCACCATTTGCAGGATCCAATTTAGCTATTCACCAGGTGGTAGACCTTTGGTTTATTTCCAGTGTTTAATTGCTATGAATATTAATGCTATAATTATTATTGCATTTTGAAAAATATATTCCAGTTATTGTTTCTTTATCAGATATGTTTTTAACACGTATTTTCTTCCAATCTGTGGTTTGTCTTTTTATTTTCATTGTGGAATCTTTTGAAGAACAGGTTTTAATTTTGATGTAATCCAACTTATCTTTTTTCTATCTTTTTTTCTTTCTTTCTTTCTTTTTTTTTTTTTTTTTTGTACTGAGAATTGAACCTAGGGCACTTACTGAGTCACATCCCCAGCCTTTTTATAAGTTGCTTAGGGCCTCACTAAGTTGCTGAGGCTGGTCTTGAACTTGTGATCCTCCTGCCTCAGCCTCTAAGTTGTTGGAATTACAGGTGTACATCACCACACCCAGCTCTTTCTTTACTCAAAATAATTTTTATTTATTTATTTATTTATTTATTTATTTATTTATTTATTTATTTGACCAGGGCCTTTTATATGCTAGGAAAATGCTCTACTACTGAGCTACAGCCCCAGCCCCCTTTTTTCTTTAATTATCTGTATATCTTATGTCCTGAGAAATAATTGCATGAACCAAGGTCATGGACATTTTCTTCTAGAAGTTTTATAATTTGAGGTCTTCTACTGAGGCCTACAAGGTAATTTCTAGGTATGATATGAGACATAGAAAGTTTTCTTTTTGTATATGGATGTCCAATTTTTCCAGCACCATCTGTGGAAGAGACAATCCTTTCTCCATTAAAGTACCTTGACATCTTTGTAAAAAAAATCAAGAGTCTATTTCTGAGGAGGGAACTGTGGTGCAGGCCTGGGATCCCAGTGGCTCGGCAGGCTAAGGCAGGAGGATGGCGAGTTGGATCCATCCCCAGCTTCCACGACGTGGCAAGACTGTTTCAGAATCAGAAGTAAAAGGGGCTGGTGATGTAGATCAGAGGTAGGGCACCCTGGGTTCAATCCCCGGTACTGCACAGAAACGCTCATTTCTGACCTCTGTATCACTCTGTTGATCCATGTGTTCAGTGTTCTTATGCCCACTGTCTCCATTATGTAGCTTTATAGTCAGTCTTGAAGTCCTGTAATAAATCGCTCCGACTTTGCTCTTCTCTTGGCACTGTTATATTTTAATTTAATTTAACAATCTTAGAACCAGGATACTTCATTTTCAGGATGGAATACCTGAGGTCCAGAGAGGGTATGATTTGAGGTTCTGAAGCTGTCAGAGGCTGGACCAGTCTCCTGCTTTCCCCTTCAGGTGCTTTTTGGGTCAGTAAAATGTCAGGTTCTGATGTTCCAACCTTGTAAAATTTGAGAAGAATACGATGAACACGTTTCTAGATAAAGTATCAACTTTGTGTGGCTTGTACATTTTAAAAAAGTCTTAAAACCTCCTTACCATATATATCACCCAGGGTTGTTTTTATTTTTTGGTATTAGGAATTAAACCCAAGAATGTCTATCTCTGAGCTATATCCCCAACCCTTTTTGTTGGATTTTGAGGCTGAATCTCAGAGTTGCTGAGGCTGGCCTTGAACTTGGGATCCTCCTGCCTCAGTCTCCCAAGTAGCAGGAATAACAGGCATGTGCCACTGCACTCAACTCATGTCACCCAGTTTTTGTGAATATTTTGCAAATAACATTTTTATCTTGGTGCCCAGGTGAAATTTAAAATCAAAAGCTGATGGACAATAACCTAACACAGGGAAGCTGCCACATTTCCTAGCAAGATGTTTGAATGTCTTCAGATGACAATTCAGGCTATCATTATTGATCCCACTAGCCTGGCTTTCCCTCCTCTCTGGTTGCTCTCAGACGCTCTGGGATTTGAATTTGGCTGCATCCCTTAAGAAAGCTTCTGCTCTGGTGCTCTCTTGGGAAACCAGGTGGGTTTCATTTCACTGGTGCATGTGGGTGTCTCGAAAATGCAGATACAACTCCGGTCTCTATTCCAGAACGTTCTGGACAGTGAGTCCTTGGCGTACATTTCCCAGATAAGAGGGGTCTAGCAGACCAAGACCACAGGGCACATGATCTGCCCGCACTCCTCCTTTCCTGCTCTCGTCTCTGCGGCTTCCAAAGCTCAGGACTTGGAACTCCAGGCTAAGAAAGAGAGAAGGGTGTCTTGTTCCAGGAGGTGGGAATCATGGGAAGAAAGGAGAGGAGACACAGAACCAGGCAGTTAAGAACTGTAAGGTCCCCAGAAGAGAGCAAACCGTTTCTGTACTGGAGCCAGACACACAGCACTTCAGACATGGAGTGTGTGGTTGTTTTTCAGACCCTACAGAGCACAGTATGGAGCCAGCTACGAGTGGAGGATCCCCAGTTACCCACAATTGCTGTCCGACTGGGCTACAAATCCCAGAAACCTCTCTTTGTGGAGTTTCATAGTTTGCTAGAATGGCTTACAGAACCCAGGGAAACAGAAAGAGTCCACTTAACTATTATTATTATTATTATTTTTTTTTTTTACAAAGGACATATTAAAGGATACAAATGAACAGCCAGACGAAGAAAGAGGTGCGAGGGGTAAAGTATGGAGGGAGGAAGGGGTATGGAGCTTCCTCTGCCTTTTTGAAGGCACCCTGATGTACTCGCCAGCCTCAGAGCTCGGTGAACCGTTTTGGTTTGGGTTTTTATGGAGGTTCAGTTAGGTAGGCAGGATCAGTTAAATCACTGGCCCTTGGAGATGAAGCTCCACCTCAGGTCCATTCTGCCTCTGCCGGTTGCTGAAAGCCCCGTCCTCGGCCAGCCAGCCCCCATCTTTATAGGCTTTCCAAAAGTCATCTCATTTTCACAAACTAGGGGTTGTTGAAGGGCTTGTGATAAATAATAAACACCTCCCTTCTCCTTTATCACTCCAGAAAATGACAAGAGTGTCAGGCACTCTGAAGGTATTTCGGGTTTTTTTTGGAGGGGGGAGGGGGCGGGTGGTACCAGGATTAAACCCAGGGGCACTTCACCATTGAGCCACATCCCCAGTCATTTTGTAATTTTGAGACAGGACCTTGCAAAATTGCTGAGGTTGGCCTTGAACTTGTGATCCTCCTGCCTCAGCCTCCCAAGCTGCTGGAATTACAGGCATGTGCCACTGTGCCCAGCAGAATTTATTTCTTGTTATACCACAGTGTCACAGGACCCAAATCAGAGGAAGTTTTAGACTCCATTCAGCTCCTCTGCAGACAGGGGGATAGATCAGTGGCCTAGCATATACAAGGTACAAGGCCCTGGGTTTGATCCCCAGCAACAGAGAAACTGCAAGAAAGAGCATGACACTGACTCAAGCTGACTGTGTGCAAAGTCAAAGTCAAGTTATGCTTGACAATGATCTTTTGTTGAACTACCTGAAATGAATGTTTACCCCAAATCCAGCCCTTTCTGTGACCATCCCCCAGCTGGGCAAGAGAACAGATATGACAGCAGAGAATTGAGAAAGGCTGAGTAGCCCCTGACCCCAGGAACTGGCGGACACAGCCCTGCCTTGGTGGGCTCCTATTGCATATAAACAGTCTTGGTTCACCAGTGTCATACAGGGTCACTCTGTGAGCAGGATGAAGTGAGACAAAAACTAAAACCAGACTGAAAAGTGGTCCAGTCACGGACAACAAAATAGGTCACTGTGTAAAGTACAACAACCAGATAGCCCCTCTCATGGCTAATGAGTGACTGTCATTGACAATCATAACTTTATCCTCACTCTCTTCTTCTCTCCTTTTAGGTAAGACTCATCAAGAGACTTGACAAAAATGGTACTACAAGCCAGGCATGGTAGCACACGCCTGTAATCCCAATAGCTCGGGAGACTGAGGCAGGAAGATCAAGAGTTCAAAGTCAGCCTCAGCAACAGTGAGGCACTAAGCAACTGAGACCATGTCTCTAAATAAAATACAAAATAGGGCTGGGGATGTGGTCTCCATGGTTGAGTGCCCCTGAGTTCAATCCCCAATACCAAAAAAAAAAAAAAAGAAAGAAAAAAAAAGAAAAGTCACTGCAGCTGGGTGGAGTTGTACGTGCCTGTAATCCCAACAATTTGGGAGGCTGAGGCAGGAGGATTGCAAGTTTGAGGCCAGCCTGGCACTAAGTGAGGCCCTAAGCAACCTAGTGAGTTCCTGTCTTAAAATAAAAAATAAAAAGGTCTGGATGTGGCTTAGTGGTGAAGGGCCCCTGGGTTCCATCTCCAATACCCATCCCCTACCCTGACGAAAAAAATCCAGTCAAAACTAAAGCCCCAGCACTTGAACTCTGTTTGGAATCTCCCAAGTCCAGATCCTGAAATAAGTCCTTCCCACCCTCCTCTGGAGATCTGCACAGGCCACCTTGCTGCGACCCTAGGTACGTGTGGGCACTTGGTGGGCTTTGGTGGTGGGTGCTGACAGATGGCACTGGAGGCTGGGAGCTGGCTTGAAGGTGGCACAGAAAGAGGCGAGTCAGTTGCCCAGATGGCTTCTCAGGGGAGGGAGGCCTTGGAGCTGGGTCTTAGAGAATGAAGGGAAGTCTGCCAGAGGAGAAGTAGGAAGGGGGCGCAGGCAGTGGGAACAGCTTGTACATGGAGGCGGAAGGTCAGCATGGATGGTGGGCAGGGTGTGTTTTATCCTGACTACGTCCGGAGGGCTCCAGGGAGCCACAGAGGGTAGGTACCAGGGATGACACAGGGGTGCAGGGACCAGCCTTGGGGCTACATTTTGCAGGACCCTGAAGCCCCTTAGGGAGCAGAAGGTCCTGAGCTCCCGGCACTAACCCCAACACTGCTGCCTGAGGCATTGGGTATGGGTCTGGGGATCTGCCTGAAGAAGCTTCCAGAGGGTCTTCCCTCCATTCCAGCATCCTGGCCTGCCCCGGAGCCTGCAGTATCCCTTCGCCAGACCTGAATCTTTGCAAAGCCCCAAAGAAATAAATGGTCAGCGGTTTCCTCTTGGGCTAGGCCGAGGGCTCACTGGGAGGTCCTGGCCTCAGCTCCAGGGCAGGGTGGCATGGTGGTTAAGCACTTGGTTTCTGGGCCCTGACTCCTCTAACTTGCTGGTTGACTTTGGGCAGGTGACTTAAAATCTTTTCTACCTCAGTTTCCTGCTTTGGAAAGCAGGATCTTCCTGAGGACACTGTGAAGATGAATTGGGTGAATGAAGTACCCGACAGGTAGCAGGTGCTTGGAAAATCCCTGAAATCAGGACATGTTGCAACATCAATGGTTTTTTATTGTCAGTAATAGCCACGCATTAGAAGTGGCTCAGGTGTCAACAATGGACACACCCTCGCCTGCAGAATGACTCAGTGGTGAAAAGGAATGGGAGTCCCAACACCCACAGCATGGATGGAGCACAAAGGTGGTATGCTGTGTAGACTCTATAATTCCATTCCTGATGTTGACAAGGCATTTTAAAATGCATTTAAAAAGGATGAGTTGGGTCAGATGTAGTAGTGCATGCCTGTAATCCCAGCGACTCAGGAGGCTGAGGCAGGAGGATGGCAAGTTTGAGGCTAGCCTCATTAAATTAGTGAGGCCCTGTTTCAAAAAAATTTTTCTTAAAGGGCTGGGGGTGTTGCTCAGTGGTTAAATGCTCCTGGGTTCAATCTCCAGGACAGAAAAAAAAAATGGATAGATTGGGGTGGATGGAGTGAAATATACGTGATAGAACATATATGGTAGATATCAGGAAGTGATGATACATGTGTTCACTGTACAAATGTTTTTAACATCTCTGAGCGCTTGAATAAGTTCATAATAAAATGTCAGTTAAATGGATGGCCAGGGCCTTGTCTTTTTCAGTGGCACCTAAGAGAAAATCGCTTCTTGGAGTTGATGGTATCTCAGATGTGGTGAAGCAGGGCATGATGGTTAAGAAGCCGGGCTGGGCGTGTGGCTCAGTCACAGAGCGCTTGCCCAGCATGTGCGAGCACCCAGGTTCGATCCCCAGCACTGAAAAAACAAAACAAATCAACAAACACTCCCAGCATCTCTGTCCCTGTCCCCTCAACTCAGCTTAGAGCCCTCTGCTCCTGCCCCAGATGGCGGCACCATCCGCCCTTGCTGGGAATTGTTGCTTCCGCAGTTAGGGTGGAGACCAGATGCCTAACTTAGATTCCAGGAACCAGCAGGACCCCGTGGTACATGCTGCCCACAGGGGACAGGTGCTGGGGTGGTCTTCCCTCGGCCTGGAATGTGCTTCCCCACCCAGCCGCCTCCCCTCCCATCTCTTCTGCACCTGGCCAGTCATCCTACAAGACTTAGCCACGAAGCCTTGCCTGCCCTTCTCCCCTCCCTAACCACAAGCCCCACCAGATTCCTTGAAGGAACTCCAGCCAGGCTCCTCTGAGCCCCTTTCTCAGCTAGGCCTCGGCCTTGGCCTATAAAGACTGGAACAAACATTAACATAGTTTCTCACAGGTCAAGGCTGCATCCCTACAGCCTGGCCCCCGCTTCGAGTTCCTGCCTGTGAAAGCTCAAGGCTACCTAAAGAGTTCAGTTTGTTCCAGGGCCCGTGCCAGGCTCTGTGGGAGGTAGGAGCCCAATCCTGATAAGCCTGGCCACAAACTCAGATGGGTTTCACGTGGGCCAAAGCCCCCGCTTGCTTCTTGTAACTGTTAACTTCCCTGACCCTCCTGAGCCCCGACCATCCCTTCCTGACTCCCTCTTTCTTTTAAAATGCCAGTCACTTCTGTGAAGCTCTGTCCACACTGGACTTTACCCTGTTGCAATAGTTCCTATTGACTGCAATCTGTCCTTGCCCCTTTAACCAAGTGTCCAGCTTTGTTTATCTTTGACCCCCTCCCCACAAAGACCTTGCCTACCCCTTGGTTGTTTTTGCCAGCTGTATCTCCCTGATCACCTGGGAGTGCCCAGGCCAAGGCCTTACCCACGCAGGAAGGCTGGGGCCCTGGGAGAGGAATTCTGAAAGCAAGCAGGGAGGTCATCCTGGCCTTAAGACTTGGCTCCCTGTCCTGTCTGTCACCAGCCACCTCTCCCAGCCTCAGTTTGCCCTTTGGTCAAAGGAGAATCATTGTCTAATTGTTGAAATGATGCATGAGCTCATGTCTGTAAAGAGCCAGAAATGAGGCAGTGACTCAAATCCACTGACAGCAAATGAACACATGGGTTGCAAATTGTCCTATGTCCTTTTGTTGTAAGCTCAGGTGGCTAGAGGCTATGATTTCTGGGTCCCTCCGTGCTTCCAGACATTGCATGGGCACAACGTGTTGCCCATCTAGTACCTACTGGCCTCATGGGAATAGGATGGGGACATGGGCAGGGCCTCCAGGGAAGGGCTGGGAAGCTGAGGTGGTGAGAGGGCTTTACTTGGTTTTCTGCATCCGGTTCCATCACCCCAGAGCCTAAACACAGCGTGAAAGCAGTGTGTGTCCAATAGTACAGGCAGCTTCAGGGGGAGCCAGACCCAGGTGGGGATTCATGTGTGTGTGTGTGTGTGTGTGTGGTGCTAGGGATCACACCCAGGGCCTTGTGCATGCTGGGTAAACCTTCTACAACTGAGCTACATCCCCAGTCCAACAATGAGCTTTGAGTAACAATGTTTTTGTCTTTGTTTTTTGTTTTTGTTGTTTGGTACTAGGAATTGAACCCAGAGGTGCTTTATCACTGACCCACATCCCCAGCCCTTTTGTTTTTTTTATTTTGAGACAGGGTCTCCCTGAGTTGCTGAGGACTTGCTAAGTTGCTGAGGCTGACCTTGAACTTGTGATCCTCCTGCCTCAGCCTCCTGGGTCACTAGGATTACAGGACTGCACCATGGTGCCTAGCTCTAGTAACAATGTTGTGTCCTGGTCTCCTCTGCCTCTCCAGGTGCTTGGCAAGGTGTCCTCACCTCCTTATTACAGATGGGGAAGCCGAGACCCAAGTGTCAGGTACATGGCCTTGGCACAAAGGTAGGTGGAGGAGCAGGCCTTGAACTGGGGTAAGGCCACCTGCAGAGATTTTGGCCATGGTCCGACATGGCCCAGTGGGGTGGGTGTGGTACCTCCTGGAGGAGCAGGGAGGGTGGGTCTGGGCCAGGCAAGGTGGAGGGGAATGGTCTACTTGACTCACTCCCAGGAGTGGAAAGGAGAGGTTTTGGGGTCAAGTCTGAGACTACAGGGCTGGTCAAAGGGAAATGAAATCATCAAGGATGGCCTCCAGGTAGCTAGTGGGTGAGTGGACTTCTTATTGGGGGTCAGGCCACGGCCTTGAGGCCTGTCCTCCAGCCACCTCCATCTGTCTCCTCCCTCAGACACAGTCCAACCCAGGCTCTGGTGCAGAAGTCAGGCCCTCCGTTGCCATAACAACTGGATCCCAGCAGTAAAAATAGTAACTTATTTTTTATTCAACTTCTTTAGCTCATGGAGAAGAAAATCCATTTCTAGGCTTGTATTTCATTGCAGGGGTCTCCTCTAGGGCCCTGTGGGGCTCACTGCCAAGACCTGCCTGCAGGTGGACAGCAGCTGGGAACCAGGAGGAGACTATGAGAATCCGGGAGGTCCAGTCCCAGCCTTCTGGGAGCCATAGCTACCAGTGGCCATCTGGAGACTGGTCTGGACTTCCTAGCAAGATGGGAGGCCATGGAGGAGCCACTGGGGCTTTCTACCTTTGCAAAGCCAGCGTGGACCTTTCTGGGAGTTTAGGTTGAGCGCTGGGGCTGAGGTGTGTTTGGGACCTGGGGACAGGTGATAGGAGTGCCATTAGTGAGGCCTGGTCCTGCAGGGTTGGGTTGAGGAGCCATGAAATGACTTCCAGCTGCTGGAACTCTGAGAAATCCCTAGTTTCTGGGAGCTGTGTGTTGGGCCATGAGCTCAGAGTCCAGAGAATGGGGCTCCAGCGCAGTCCCTTACCCCGTGGGCCACGTCCTCTTGGAAAGGTCTCTGGCCCCCTAGACCTGTTTCCCCTACTCCATCGGAGGAGAAGGAGGCCCTTACCACTGAGCCATGACTCACACTGAAATATTTCTCCATCACAAATGGGACACACAACTAACCAAAACACAAGTGTTATGAACATGCCTTCTCCCAACATGTGGGAAAACTTTCCAGTTGTTTCTTCTGTCTCTTCTTCCTTTGAAACACTGCTTCTACCCACTAAGTTGATGCCATGATAGTAAGTCCATTGCTGGCCCCTAGAACTTTCAGCATTTTTGTAAAGGCTGCCATAACGTAGCCACTGGCCACATGTGAACTTGTGAGGCCAAGGGACTGCATTTTTACTTTGAAGTACTAGGGATGGAATCCAGGGGTGCTCTACCACTGAGCTCCATCCTCAGCCCTTTGTGTTTTTTATTTTGATAAATGGTCTTGCTAAGTTGCCCAGGCTGGCCTTGAACCTGTGATCCTTTTGCTGTAGCCTCTCACGTGGCTGGATTTTTATTTAATTCTACTTAATGTTAGTGCAAATAGTCACATAAGGCTGGCGATTACGTATTGGAAATCTACGAACGAGTTGAAACCCATAACTCTGAGGATCCTTCCAGCTTGGGCCTCCCCAACCCTTCTGTCACCATCTCAGGCAGACACCTCACTAGGGGGTCTCTTGCCCTTCCTGCTCCTCTGGCCTACACCAGCCATCCCTTACCTTCAAGTCAACCTTAACCTCCAGCTCACGTGGCTGAAACTCAGTTCATGATCTCCCCTCCCCCTCCCTATTGCTCTTCCGCTGGTCTCCCTGGCTCCTGCCAACTGGCACCAAGTCTCACTTTGTGGGGACAGCTCAAACCCCAGGGGTTATTTCTGACTTCTCTGTCCCCATCTTTAAACCCAACATCAGGGGTGGTGAGTCTTGCCCCCTAAGCATCCCTGGATCCCTTCTCTCTTCCTCACTTCCAGCATCTTCCCTGGTACCCCTACCTCTTACCCTGCAGTGTCCTCTAAATGTGTCTACCTGTAACCCTTCTGGTCCTCACCAATGATGGGTGTGTGTGCCCACCCTGGTCCCAGCATTTGGAATGCAGGGATGAATTTGGTGAAGTCCTTATTTTTTTTTTTTCTTCTTGTTCTAGCTCCTTAAGGGAAGAGGATGCAGGTGGGATTATCCTCCCAGGTGTAGAATCTCAAACAAAGCGTTGATATAAAAAGAACAGGGAGCTGGAGCTTGGGAAGGAGGGGAGGAAGCTAAGTGTGTGTGTGGGGGAAGGAGAGGCCTTTCCTTCAATTTGGGAACTAGTCCTTGGTCCCCCAGGTGGTACTGACATTTCTTCCACATGGAAGGCCATCTTGCCTCCAGCAGCCTTCAAGGGTGTCAAACCTACCATCAGATGACTGTTCTCCCATAGCCCACAGCCCCCACAAGGGCCCTTAAAGGAGAAATTTGGATTTGTTGAAGATCTGCGAGTGGGGCAGATCCTGGGCATGCTGGCATCCTGAAACCAAAGACCAATGTCCCTGCCTCAGAGTAACGAAGGTCCCCAGAGTCACACTGTCCCGGGTGAAGAAGGCTCCTGGAGATCGTGGCCATTCCTGGGCGGATCCTGTGGGGCTGTCGCGCCTCTCAGAGATGCAAAAGGGAAGGCGCCGGCGAGAGGATCGCGAGCCACTAGTAGACCGGGCTGCCACCCGGGGGACGAATGGCGGACGCGCGGGCAGTGTCCCCTCTTGCTTCCAGCCCAGCCCCCGCCAGCTGGGATAGGGCGGCTTCGTCTAGTCCAGGCGGTCTTCTCTTCTCTTGATAAACTACCGGCGGAGGGGACTCGGGAAAAGGGGCTGGATTAGGGTCCGGGACCCACGCCACCCCCAGCTCCCGGCGAGGGAGGGAGCGAGGGGACCGCCCGGGCCAAGCGATTGGCGGCGCGCGCCTGGAGCCCCCCCGCCCCGCCCCGCCCCCGCCACCATCTGCTCGGGATTTGGCGGCGGCGGCGGCGGCTCCCGGCGCCTCCTGCTCCGGCTCGGGCTCCGGGCACCGACCGCGTCTGCTCGGCCCCGTGCGCCCCAGGCCCGCGCGCTCCCACCTGCTGCACCCGCGCCCTGAGCCTCCCCCGCGGCTCGCCAAGTTCCCGCGGTCGGAGCCCCGGCTGGGCGCTGATGGAACGGCCGCGATGTTCGCTCCCAGGCTGCTGGATTTCCAAAAGACCAAATATGCCAGGTGAGCGGGGCGCGGGCGGGGGCGGCCGCTCCTGTCGCCCGCCGCCCGCAGAATCGGAGTTGATGGATGAACCCCTGGCCCGGCCAGGAGGAAAAAAATCCAAAAAACAAACAACCCCCCCACCCCCAGAAACCGTACAGCATCGACTTCGCAAATGAATGGTTTTTGCATCCCGCTTTTGAGCTCTGGACCCGGCAACAGCTCGGATTCCCGGCTCCTTCTCTCTTAACTGGGGACCCTTTGGCGAGTGGCTTCATCTCTCTGAACCCCAGTTTCCACATTTGCAAAACGGGGATCATGAGAGTCCCCATCGCCAGGGGCCCCGTGAGGATTAAGTGAGATGATCCTTGGAAAGCACTCAGCGCTGCGCGGCGCCTGGGGCCCGAGGAATTGCTCCATCTCTACCCCGCGCTGTTGCTGATGATAAAGGGTGCTTGTGCGCGTCACCTCTGGCCACCCGCACAGCAAGGTGGAGGAATGGCTAAGTGATCTTTCCCAATGGGAGAAACTGAGGCTCAGGACCCAGGAGGAGCTGGTTGTACGTCTTGGTCTTTTCACGGTGTGGTTCTTGGGGTCCCCTCTGAGCCTTGGTTTCTTTTGTAAAATGGCAATGACAGATACTGCCACAGACTGCTGAGTGGTAGTCAAGCTCCTGCTGTCCTGACTCTCAGTTAAGGCAAAAGGGTAAAAATTATTAAATTTATCAATGATTTTGTTGGGGTCGTGCTTGCCTGAAAGCTGGCATGGAAAAAACTCTCCTGAAGTCCCCAGCAGGCTCCAGCGGTCTTTCAGGGACACTGGCTGATCTGGTGGAGCAGCCCTTGGGCCTCTGGGGCTGGGGGCACCCTGCCTGCCCTGCCTGGTCACCTTTCACCCTCCCTGGGCTTGGGTCTGGGTCTTCATGGGCAGAGGGGCAGGTGTGAGCCCCAGGCAGTGGTAGGTTTGAGATGGATTGGCATCATTTTCCACATTCATATCGTCACTGTGGCTCTTACCTCCAGGTGGCTGCCCAGCGCTCCTGGTGCGCATGAAGTCTCTCCAAGTTTCAGTCAAATAGCATAACTTGAGCTCACAGACACAGGGCCTGTTAAGGATAGGGCAGGCTGAGGGACAGGACCAAGCCCTTCCCCCTCCACTTCAGTCTCCATCTCCTCCTGGAGTGGGAGCCCCTCCCAGGCAGTGATGTGCCTGAGAAGGACTTGACAGTGATTTCCAGGGATTTTCTCTTGACCAGAGAGTGGGAGAGGCTGACTGGTGTCTATCTTCTCTTGAGTGGGCACGTGGATTTCCAAAGGCTTTTTCTCAAGAGTTCTGAGTGCTGGTCTTGAGGCAAAAGTTGGTTGAGAAGGAAGAAGCCCAGGGTCAAGGTCAAAGATGCAGATATGCAGGGAAGGAGCTCTGAATCCCATGCAGTGGGCTCTCACCTGCTGTGTGATCTCAGGTAGGCATATCAACCTTTCTGGACCTTAGCTGGTTCATCTGTAAAGACAGGAGAGCTGGTCCAAATAATCTCTAGATTTGGGCTCCCAGTGCTAGTGTCTCTGTAACTGGAATAGGGCATGCCAGCTTGGGCAGGGGCTGGATCAGGGGGTCCTTTTATTCTTGGGCTGATGTAACTTCTACAGTGGGTCCCTGAGGAAATGGATTGCATTGATGAGAACTGTTCTGTCCTCTCCTCCTTGTGTAGCCCTCTCTACAGCTTTACTGAAGGCTCCTCAGTTGGATGGGTTTAACGGTTGAACCCAGTGCTGCCCATTAGGGATATACAAGCCACAGATGTAATTTTAAATTTTCTGGTAGCCATTTGGCTTACTGCTGGCCTAGTATTATATCTTATTGTTTTCAGAAGAGACAGTTGAAACTAATTTTGAGACTGTATTTTAGCTAACTCATCATATACAGAGCATTATGATTTCAACATATTATTCATGAGAAATTTTGCATTTTTTCATCACAGGTCTTTAATATCTGGTGTGTATTTTATACGTATGGCTCATCTGAATTTGGACTAACATATTCCAAGTGCTCAACAACCACCCATGGCTAGTGTCCACCATATTGAATAGCACAGTAATATCCTCCATGGAGAGAATGGTTTTTCTATTTCAAGAATCATGCTTACCATAAAGCTATTGGAATGAAGACAGTGTAGTCATGGTGCAGAGCTAGACAAATTGACCAAGGGAGCAGAATAGAGAAGTCTATTCCCTATGCAGTCCATGCATGTAAACTCATTTGTTCTTTGACAAAGGTGGCATTGCTGATCCACCTAGGCAGGGATGGTGAATTGAATAAATGGTGTGGAGACCACTGGTTATCCAGATGGGAACGATGAAGTTGGAGCCCTACCTCACACCACACGGAAAGGGCATTGCTAAATGGAGTAAAGACTTAAAAGTGAAATTAAAAAAAATTTTTTTTGAAAGCTTTTAGAATATAGGAAAGAATAACTTTTGGATTTCAGGATAAGTTAAGGTTTCTGAAGGCCAATAAAGTACAAATCATAAATGATTGATGTAAAAAGACATGAACAGGCATTTCTTGGAAGAAAGAATACAATTGGGGCTGGGGAGTTAGCTCAGTTGGTAGAGTGCTTGCCTTGCAAGCACGAGGCCCTGGGTTTGATCCCCAGCACCGCCAAAAAAAAAAAAAAAAAAGAATACAATTGGTAAGTGTATGAAATCTGCTTACTCTTGCAATCAAAGGAATGTTAACTGTGATATCACTTTGATATTAAGTATATAATTTGAAATTTCTATTATAACTACTTTGGAAATCAGAAACTGTCTCGTATAGGTGGCATGTACGTATCCAAAGGCTCAGTGGTCCTCTTCCGCACTTCTCCCCATGCATGCACACCCGGGGAAATGGACAGGAATCACCTCAGTAGCATTGTTCATAGAGAGACCTGGATACGTCCCCAACGTCCATCACTGACAAAGGACATGGTGTGTATTCATGCACCGGAGGAGAATCCAGCAGTAAAAACAAACTCCAGTTCTAGGCAACTATGTGGCTAGAAACATGCCAAGCAAGAGCAAAACATGGAAGAATGCAATCAGAGACCACTTGAAAACAGGCAAACTCGTTATATTTTTAGGAGTGCCTAGGAAAGGGTCTGAAGGGCTAGTCTATGGTTCCCTGCCGGGAAGGAGAGAAGGGGTCTGCTATGCCTTGGAGGTGGTTTGTCTCCACCAAAACTCATGCTGAGACTTGATTTCCATTTTGGTGGGGTTGGAGATGCGACCTCTTGCCTAGCATGTGTGAGGTCCTGGGTTCGATCCCCAGTAACACGAAAAACGAAACGAAACAAAACAAAACAAAACAAAAAAACACACTTTACAGTGCACTTGCATTAATACCTTTCTTTCCCTGGTGAGTAAGTTCTCACCAGGGGTGAGGCAGGGGTTGTGTGTGTGGGGGAACGGATGGACTGGATTTGTCATGCAAAGAGGTTGTTCCTGAGTGAGCCTGCCCCTCCTGATTTGCCTCTTCTACATGCACCTGCTTGGCCTGGCACTTTCTGCTTTGAACTGAAGCCGACCAGATGCTGGTTCTTGGACTTCCCAGACTCCAGATCCACGAGTCAAAGTGAACCTTTATTCTGTCTAAGTCACCTGGTCTCTAGTGTTCCATTACAGCAATAGAAAATGGCTGAAGACAAGGTTGACATTAGGGAGGGCACAGGGTGTGCTTCTGGGTCCTGGCAATGTTTTATTTGTTGACTTGGGAGGAAAACCAAACTGGATTTTCTTGAGCTCTATAAAGTAGCACACTGCTCACATTCCCTGGGTGGGAGTTATTCAAGAGGTCTTGCCCAGCCTCAAGGGAGGCTGGGGGCAGAGTCCAGCTATCTGTCCACTTGTGGTCCCCCTCCCTTTCCCCAACCCCATGCCTACAACAGCACCAGGCGTGCATCTGAGTAGGAACCAGAAAAGTCACTGAATGAGTCCTGACGGTGTGACGTTGGCCGAGTGAGCTGACCTCTGAAGATGTGAGCTCCCTCTACTGCACATGCCGAGTGACTTTAAATAGGGCAGTTGTTTAAACCACTTCACGGTCCTACTATGATAGCAGCATGTGCTCCTTGGAGAAAAAATTTTAAATAATTCAAAATAGGTCTACAACATGAAAGCAATGGTCACCCTTAATTCCACCATCATTAGATTGTTTCTCTGAATGTTTTGGCATTTTTTTTCTATCCATTGAAAAAAATAGTTGATACTCTATAAAATGCATTCTATCCTAATTTAAAAGGTTTTTATTTTTATTTTTGGTACTGAGGATTGAATCCAGGGGCGCTTAGCCACTGAGCCCCACCCCAGTCCTTTAAAAAAATTTTTTTTCGATGTAGATGGACACAATACCTTTACTTTATTCATTTATTTTTATGTGGTGCATGAAGATCAAACCCAGTGCCTCACACCTGCCAGGCAAGTGCTCTGCCACTGAGCTACAACCCCAGCCCCCACAACCCTTTTTTATTTTTTTGAAATTGTATTTAGAAACAGGGTCTCAATAACTTTGTTTAAGAATTTTCTGAGTTGCTGAGGCTGACCTCAAACTTGTGATCCTCCTGCCTCAGCCTCCTGAGCTGCTAGAATTACAGGCGCAGGCCACGACTTCCAGCTCTAATTTAAAATGTCTGACCTGCCATAATCCTGTTCTCTTTGCCTTTAATAATTATTTGCAATCTCAGTTTAATGTATGCCTACTAGTCCATCTCTTTATTATTTCCCACTTTTGAACATTTGAGTTGTTTCCCTGGATTCCACTTCTGTAAGTGATGCTGCCTGAGACGACTCTGGAGCCGTGTTCAGGAGGACTTGTGTGGAGACATACTCGATCCATTGTTAGTTTCAGGCATTATTAGCCAAGACTTGTGGTTCCCAGGTTCACTTGCTGCCCAGTGTACAATGACCGGGCCAAATGGGCCCTAATGTGAATGGCCCCCTGTGGGGGAATTCTCACCATGGGGCTTGGAGTGTCTCCCAAGGCCACAGAGGCAAAGGTCAGGGTCCCAGCTGTTTGCATGGAGGGGCCCTTGGTGGGGGCTGGGAGCTCCTGCTGTGTTGCCTTGCTTGTCTCTGGGCTGTGAGGAGGGGCGGGAAGGCCCAGAGAGGCCCTTTGGCCATCTGCAGACTTGGTTCCCATCTTACTGCCTAAATGTGCCTTCAAACTCACATTCCAGCCCGGACTCTGGCATTCTGGAAGCCCATGGGTTCTACCAACAGTTTTTGTTGTAAAGATGATTAAGATAATGTCTGCGAGGCACAGCACCCGGTATACAATTGGGTTCTCACAAGTGCTGGCTGTTTATATCAGCATTATTATTTATAGTCTTAGAATCTGCCTTTTCCCAGAGATGCTTTGGGACAGTTTGTATAAAACCAAGCTTCTCAAGGTCTTTGGGGCTGTGCAAGAAATCTAGTCTTCTCTGCAGGGCCTCTGACTCCATTGGGTTGGTTTCTTTCTTCCTTTGTGTGTGTGTGTCTCTCTCTCTCTCTCTGATTGAATCCAGGGGTGCTTTACCACGAGCCACATCCCAACCCTTTTTTTTTATATTTTATTTTGAGACAGGCTCTCGCTGAGTTGCTTAGGGCCTCACTAAGTTGCTGAGGCTGGCTTAGAACTCGTGAACCTCCTGTTTCAGCCTCCCAAGCTGCTGGGATTACAGGCGTGCACCACCATGCCCGGCTCCATCCAGTTTCTGTGTGTGTAGAGAGCAGGTGATGGGGAGGTGAAGTTCATCACTCCTGTCTTGCTGGGTTATTGCTGATAGCCCTGTGCAGGGCTTCCTGAGGTAGGGGGAGATGGGTCCTGACTGTGCCAGGCACTTTCCAACACCATCTCATCTAATCTTCCCAGCAATCCAGTGAGCAGGTATTTTTTTAAATCCCTGTTTGGTTTGCACAAGGTCTCAGACCAAGTGGTGGGATCACATCTTGATATATTTGCTTCTTCTTTACTCTTTTTCCTCCCATGTGAATCATGCCAGTGCCAACCAATGCCAATGACAGCACCAGCCATGGGGATAATGATAATCCTAATAACAACAGTTGCAGAGAAGCCTCCTCCCCGACTGCCATCCCTGACATTTGTCTCCCTGCCTGAACCACATGGCTTCAGATTCAGATTTGGAGCCCTCTGCCTGCCCACGCTTGGGCAGGGCCTAGCTGGGCTCTCAGAATACACTATCAGCAAGCCAACTTCCTCTCTTCATTCACTGACCAGCTGCCCAAACATCTGTGGGGCTGGAGCAAATGTCCAAGTGGAAGCCCACATTCCATATGCCTGAATATTCAAAGTTAAAATCCAAGCTAACAAGCTTTTGCCGAAGAGATTCTGTCCTGCTTTTGTGACAATTATGTGTCTACAGAGATAGTACTGAACACTCTATAAATGGTGGCCATTATATGATTGAAGTCTGGCCAAGATCAGAGATTATCGAGTTTGGTTATTTAGATGTATGTTTTGGAGTTTGCTGCTGGGCCAGCAATAGTGGCATAAGCAATAACTTCATGCCCTACGTCATTTATTAATTGTTATATATTTTATGCAATTATTTTTTTCTTGACTTCATTGCAGCAAAATCATTATTTGTATATACAATTTCCACTTAAATTTAGGTTCTGTTAATAGTAATTGTCTAAATCTGTGCTGTCAGATACAGTACCACCTGTGGCTATTGAAATTGAAATTCATTATGTTAAATTAAATGAACAAGTCAGTTCATTTTCACTGGTTGCATTTCAAGTGTTTGGTGGCCTCCTGTGGCTAGTTGGTACCGTGTTGAACATGCAGAGATGCAGAACATTTCTGTTATGGTTTAAATATGAGCCCCCAAATGCTCGTGTGTAAGACAATGCAGGAAAGTTTAGAGGTGAGATGACTGGGTTATGAGAGCTTTAACCTAATCAATGTATTAGTACACTGATATGAATTAACTGCACAGTAACTGTAGGCAGGTAGGATGTGGGGGGAGGAGGTGGGTCACAGGTGCATGCTTTTCCGGTTTATATTTTATCCCTGGTGATTGGCGCTCTCTCTGCTTCCTGATTCCTATGTCCTGAGCTGCTCTCCTCCTCCATGCCCTTCCGCCATGATGTTCTGCCTTATCTTGGGCCCAGTGCAATGGAGCCAGCTGTCTATGGACTGAGATCTTTGAAACCATGAGTGTCAAATAAACTTTTCCTCCTCTGAAATTGTTCTTGTCAGGTCTTTTTAATCACAGCAGTGGAAAAAAACTAGATGAAACCATTTCCATAATTGCAAGAAAGTTCTTTTGGTGAGCAATGGTCTAAAAGATTGAAATGTACACTATAATTAAAGAAAACCTACATGTGTAGATGAAAACATGGAGACATTTCAATGGCTTTTATTCTGAAATATCCAAAGTTCTTGATTATATTTAAAAGGCAACATGTCAATTAAGAGTCACAAGTATAAAACTTAAGAGTCTGAGGGCTGGGGGTGTGACTTGGTGGTGGAGCACTTTCCTAACATGCACAAAGCCCCAGGTTCAATCCCCAGCACTGGAAAAAAAAAAAAAAAAAATTTACAGTCCAGAGAATTTAAGGAAAGTTGAAATAAAATGTTCCTTTGGGTTTCTTGGGAAGTGCAATTGAATCTTATGAAATGAAACCAGTTGACAGGAGTTCCACACACACCAGGTCGCCGGTGTTTTCTGCAGGTTGAGCCCCGCCCTATGCACGTGCTGGGGACATCATGAACCTATCAACATCGTACAGTGTCCTGAGCTGCCGCGTGCTCCCCCTGGAAAGTCCCCGGCTCTTCATGAGCTCAGCTGACACCCGGGACCCACCAGGAGAGGAGTGAGATCACTGGGACTCTGGCGCTTTCTTGGGCAGGAACCTGTGGTGCGCATGCTCCCTGAGGGGGTTTGACAGCCATCAGCCTGTCCATCCTCTGACCTAAGCCTGTCTGGGCTCAAATCTTCCAGTCTCCATAGAAGGTCGTGATGCCTCCTGAAAACCAAGACGCAATCGTCTTTGTTGTTGTTGTTAAGGTGAAATATGCATAATGTAAAATTTACTATTGTTTAACTTTTTTTTTTTTTTGGGTACCAGGGATGAACCCAGGGGTGGTGCTCTACCACTGAGCCACATCCCCAGCCCTTTTTATGTTTTATTTTGAGACAGAGTCTCGCTAAGTGGCTTAGGGCCTTGCCAAGTTGCGGAGGCTGGCTTTGAACTTGCAATCCTCCTGCCTCAGCCTCCCCAGTTGCTGGGACCATAGGCGTGCGCCACCGTGCCCGGCTTATTGAAACCATTTTTAAGTGCACAGTTCAGTGGCATTAAGCACATGCACATCGTCCATCCACAGAACTCTTCACCTTCTCAAAGTGACTTCCCTTGTCCCCAGCCCCTGGCTCCCACCGTTCTCTCTGTCTCTAGGATTTTGCCTCCTCTGGGAGCCTTGTATGAGTGGAGTCCTACACTATGTGTCCTTTTGTGAATGACATTTCACTTTGTATCAGGTCCTCAAGGCTCCTCCAAGTTGTAGTGGGTGTCAGAACGTCCTGCCTTTTAAAGACTGCGTAATAGTCCACGTACTGCTTATCTATGCAGTTATCTTTTGTTCAGAGGACTCAGGAAGAACTGTGGATCAGGGCCTGCCCTGGCGTTGGTCAGGAAGTGGACATTTAGGATTACATGTCAGGCTGAGCCAGTGATGAGCTCAGGATCCCCCGTGACTATGGTGCTCCAGGGCTCTTGAATAAATCAATCCGTGTCAGTGACAGCCGGGTCCTCTGTACCCTGATCCGCCATGTGCTGCATGGATCAGCAGCATTGGAGTTCAAGGGAAGTTCCTCTGCTCAGAACACTGACTCCAAACATCACAAGTGTTCAGTTCTCCGTAGACACCACTGTCTTATAAGTTAATTCATTTCTGACCTTAACTACCCAGAGTTATCACAAATCAAGGACTCAGTCCTACAGACTGTCGCCAGTCCCAAGTAGTGGGTCCCCAGGCTACTCATGCTCTGTCCCACGTGGTACAAACCCGGGATTCCCTTGACGAGGAAACAGTCACTCACGTTGCCCTGCTTACTGTAAAGGATGCAGATGAACAGCCAGATGAGGGGAGCTCAGGGCAAGTCCCCGAATGCTAGAGCCTCTGTCCCCGCTGAGTTGGAGTGGGCCACCTTCCCTGCAGGTGTACATATTCACTACCCTGGAAGCTCGCACCTGTTTAGAGCTTTTACACGGCCTCCTCCGTTAAGTTGACGAAGTCACCAGCCCTCATGTCCCAGTCCGCTCTCTTCCTCCTCCTCCTGAGCTGTGGCAAGGTCCAGAGGTGCTGGGAGTTCCTGCCTCTAGTCTTACGGTTGTGACCACCTGAAGCTAACCTGGGGCACCAGGAGGCACCTCATGAGCGTGGACTCAGGTGTTGGAAGGGGCTTTTTAGGAATAACAAATGACACTCCTCTTCCCCTGACTTTGGAAATCCCAAGGGTTTTAGAAGCTGTTATTCCAGGAACCAGGGATGAAAGCCAAATAGATATTTCTTATACTATCCCACCATCACAGGCACCTTCTAGTAACTTGTTCGTTAGAAATACAGACTCTTGGGCTCCACCCCTAGACCTATCAAATCAGGAGTTTTTGTTTTCAGAAGATCCCTTGGTGACTTGTGCTCATGAAAGTTTGAGTTCGCTCGTTTGTTTGGTATTTGCACAATCCCAGAGGGCTGGGGACTCGAACCTGGGCCTCCAGCATGAGAGTCAGGCACTCTAGGAGACGGGCTATATGGCCAGCACTCATGAAAGTTTGAAATGTAATAATCCAAAGGACAGGCCTGGGGACAGAGTCCCTCTTCTTTAAGGAAGGTTTGCCCCCAACATCTCTTTAATAGAATTATCTGGTAAACAATACACCTGCCACCATCTTTTACTGTGGCCAGGACAGACATCACTAATCCATTGTGGCATTATTAACCATTCTTCCCATTGAGCTCAGAAAGAGCCAGCTATGTCAGTCTGGTGCTCCCAGTGGACAGAGGAGCAGATCGATACCATGGTGAGGTCAGAGCAGTAAGTGTGGGCTGAGGTTTGTTTATACTGATTCCCAATTTCCCAGATTGCCACTAGTTTTGTTCTTATTAATTACATCACAGTAATGACATCTACCATTTATTGAATGTCTAGTATATGCTGAACTCTGCTCTGGGCATTATGTGCATTGATTCTAATGCATTCCAGACCCTGCCAGAGAGGTGTTAACAGCCCCATCTTACAAGTGAGGATGCTGAAGTTGAGATCAAGGTTGATTGGACAGCCTGTGGGAGGCAGAGCCGCTGGTACAAACTGAGGTCCCTCTGCTCTCCGGTCCGGATCTTGCCAGCTCTTCCCTTCAGGCACCCAGCTGTTCCTCATCCACCCTGTTCCAGACCTACCCTCAGCCAACTGCCAGAGCTCCTAGGCTAAAGTCAGGCCTCTGCAGCCCCCGGGGCTCTGTCATGTTTGCAGCTCTCACCAAACAAATAGCAGGAGCACGAGAGGGCAAGGGGGCAGCCAGGGCGGTGATGCGCCCTGAGGACTCTGTTGCTCTGATGTTAATAATTACCCCTTCAGTTCAAGTCTGTCGCTGGAGGTGGGGCAGGAGAGGGAGGGGAGGGAGGCCGGGTCATGTTCTGATTATGTTTGATCTTAGGGAGGACAAGCAGGAGCACCTTTACTGCCCTCGCCCAGACACTTGGGGTGCACCCACTAAGTCTGCATCCATTCACTCCTGTGTCAGTAAGAGAGCCTGAGACGTGTGGGCACTGTCCTGGGGAGGGACTGCCCTGCGTAATCCTCTGCCTGGCTGCCCCTCACATGGTGTGTGGGGGAAGCAGATGACCTGGAAGAGTTCATGAAAGCACTTCCAGTGGGCAGGTGGCCAGGTGAGGGCCAGAAGCCTGGGGACGGGCCATCAAAGGTCATGATGCCTTCACAGGACTGTCTGCAGGATGACGTAAAGTGGCATTCAGTAAGTGCCAATTAAATGGTGGGCCGATGCAGGGGAGCTGTGCCTGTGCCAGGGAGCTGTCCTTTTAGTACCTGCCGGTTGCAGCTTGCCTGGCTGTGTTGCCCAGGCTGGCCTCAAACTCCTGGACTCAAGCGATCCTCCTGCCTCAGCCTCCCAAGAATGTGGGAATCACAGGCAGTGCCAACATGATCCTCCCAGACTGAAGGGCTGAACTGGAAGGTGAGGAGTGGGGAACAGGAAGTGAGATCCGTCTGGAAACTCCTCTGCCTCAGCTGTGCAAAAACGCACCTTCAGACACATCGAGGCACAGCCTGCCCTTCCGGTTTGTCCCGAGCCCCAGCGTCTCTGGCACATCAGCTGGAGCTTTCCTTGCTGAGCGGAGGATGGTGCTGCGGGTCCTGTACCTTTGCTCACCTCCCGCAGGCAGACCATAACCTGCCAGGGGCTGGCTGGGGCTGTTCAGACCCCCTCAGTCCCCTGAGGAGTGGTGGTCATCCCAGGCTTCTCCACTGCCCAAGCTGGTTGGTTGGTTCACTGGTTCATCGAAAAGGCTTGTCGAGAGCCAGGGACTTGGGGAGAATCAGATGCGGAGCCTGCTTCCTCCCCTCCAGAAGCTAACGACACCATGGGGGCAAAGGCCACAACTGAGATATGGATAAATGCACAGGGAATATGGGCACCATCTTTGTTTTTGTGCCCTAATGAGGAGAGGCTTGGGAGTGGGTTTCGACCTTTCAGTTATAAATAAAAGAAATCCAATTCAAACAGTCTTCCAACAAAGGAGAGAAAAGAAAGAGAAGAAATGAAAGAAGGAGATGGAAAGAAGTGAAGGAGGAGGAGAAGAAACAAAAATAAAGGATTGGTGTCTAGAACTAAAAGGACCAAATTACTGGGTTCAGGTACTGCTGGATCCAGGGACTCCAAGAGGACCCAGAAGTACTGTCTGTCTCCCCCTCTGGGCTCTGCTGCTCTTGGGAAAAGAGGTTCTTTTTCTCTGCAGGTCCACCCCAGTCCCGGATGCAGTTCCTCGTCCTGGTCTGCAGTCCATCCCTCAATCTGTCACTGGGGGCAGGGGAAGGGCTGTGCTTGGTTTGCCTCACCTCTCCGTCCTTAGAGTTTGGAGAGGGGGAGTTGGGCATGGCTTGGGGTGGAGTGGGGTGCAGCTCTGCCTGAACCCCATGGAATGCGAGGAGGCCAAAACGAAGTGGGAGAAGTCATACAAATAAGAAGCGACAGATGCCAGGTGGACAAAAAGCACAGTGGTCGCCATAGCAGAGGAGGAGCCACAGTGAGGCCAAGGCGGTGGGTGGGTCCTTCAGAGTGAGTGTGAGTTTTCAGCGCGGCTGACGGCGTGGGGCCAGGAGTGTGGGCACCGAGAGTGAAGTTCTGGGAGGCCCAGGGAGGCTGGGGAGGCCACGGCACAGACAGGGTGCTGGGAGGATTCAGGGGTGGGGTTCACGCCCATCAGTTGGTTGTTCTGTGGGCCCCATGGAGCCACTGAGGGCTTTAAAGCTGCGGGTGGCATGTTTTGGGCTTTAGAAAGAGGAACTAAGGCAGGGGCGCACCCTCAGGGACTGCCAAGGTGGACGCCAGGGTGCTTTCTTATGAAAGGATGTCAAGCTGGGCGTGGTGGCGCATGCCTGTAATCCCAGAGCCTTGGGAGGCTGAGGCAGGAGGATCATGAGTTCAAAGCCAGCCTCAGCAACTTAGTGAGGCCCTGAGCAACTCGATGAGACCCTGTCTCTAAATATAATATAAAATAGGGCTGGGGATGTGGCTCAGTGGCTAAGTACCCCTGACTTCAATCCCTGGTACCAAAAGACAAAGGAAAAAAAAAAAAAAAAAGAAATGAGGTCAAAATCAGGAAACTTAGCCTTAAAAAGGGAAAATATCTGTCATGCTTTAGCAGGGACAAGCCATGAGATAGTCTCTTCAGTGAAATGAGCTGGTCACAGGAAGATGAACAGCTTGTGATCCCCCATGTGAGGTCCCTGGAAGAGGCAAATCCAGAGATGGAAAGTGGAATCATGGGTGCCAGGGACTCGGGGAGGGGAGTTAGTGTCAAATGGAGAGAGTTTGAATTTGGAAAGAGGAAGAGGTTTGGAGTGGATGGTAGTGACCCTGCACAATGTAAATGTGCTTAATGCCCCTGGATGGGATGCTTAAAAGTGGTTAAGATGGTGGCACATATGAGGTGTATTTTACTACAATTAAAACTGTTTTAAAAACTTAGCTGGAATGGTATCATTAGCAGGTGACTTCTTAACTGTGGAAGGAAATAGAAAAAAAGGAATATTTATATTGACGCAACACTTTTCTCAAATTGTCTTAGCCTATTTCTGCTGCTCTTGCAAAATGCCACAGACCCATCAGCTTCCACATGACAAAAATTATTTTTCCAAGTTCTGGAGGCTGCAAGTCTCAGATCAGGGTCCTACCATGGGCAGATTCTCTTGCGGGTTGTAGAGGCCAGCTTCTCATTGTGTTCTCAGAGGGCAGAAGGGGAGGGGAGAGCTTTCTGGTATCCTCTCTCCCTCCCTCTCCCCTTCCCCTCCCTTTCTTTCTTCTTTTTCTGTATAGGGGATTGCATCCAGGGGTACTTAACCACTGAGCCACATCCCTGGCCCTTTTTACTTTAAATTCTGAGGCAAGGGTCTTGCTAAGTTACTTAGGGCCTCACTAGGTTGCTGAGGCTGGCTTTGAACTCTTGATCCTCCTGTCTCAGCCTCCTTTGAACTCTTGATCCTCCTGTCTCAGCTCCTTCCTGAGTTGCTGGGATTTTAGGCATGTGCCATCACAAACGGCTTCTGGTGTTTTCTTATAAGGGCACAAATACCACTCATGAGGGCCTCCCCCTCCGACCTAATCACTCCCAAAGCCCTCACCCAACACCATTACAGTCAGGCCAGCAACACATGCATTCCTGGGGGCCCAAGATGCAGTCCATACCCTAACGCAGACTCCATATTTGGATTTTATTGATTACCCCCATGATTATCCCAGTTGTTTCTTCTAGGCAGCTTCCTCGATCCAGATCCAGGATCCGGCTGGGGACCGCACATTACATCTTTTGACTTCCTGGACTCCAGAGCTCCTCCCCAGCCTCCCTGTCTTTCAGGATATTCACATTTCTAAAATACCCAGCCTGGGCAGTTTCTCCCCTGTAAAGTCACCATTTCATTTGGTAGCACTGTGTGTGGGGGAGGAGGGGGTATTTTGAGATTACACAAGTACTACACTACTCTTAACATGAAAACCTTCATTCGTAAAAATACAGAGGATGGTGTAATACACCCCTGATGCCCGTAGCCTTAAATGACCAATGACCTACCAGTATCTTGCATATTTGCTCCATCTCTCTGCTTTTGCTTTGTGTTTGTCGACAGATCCCAGATGGTACTTCTGGGCGCACACACCTGTCTTGGGGGTAAGGACACTGTCTTCCCTAATACTCTGCTACTGTCACTCCAGCAGCAATTCCTACTGAGCATTTGAAATGTGGCTAGTGTGACTCAGGAACTTCAATTTTAAATTTATTTATTTGTTTTGAGACAGGATCTAGCTATGTTGCTCAAAATTCATGAGCTCAGATGATTTTTCCTGTCTCAGACTTCCAAGTCGCTGTGACTACAGGCATGCTTTAATTTATTTTTAATGAATTTATGTGCAATTAGCTCCTGGGACTGGTGGCTCCCATATTAGTGCATCTGCACTACATGGGCTTGATTAGATTCAGGATTGACATTTTTGGCAGGAATGGCTAGGAACCTTCATAGACCACGTAGTACATTTCTTACCAGGAAGCACAAGACATCTGGTCAACCTGCTTCTGGTGATGCTGGATTGATCAGCAAGTCCTGCAAGATAACCCTGGGGTGATGCTCGGCAACCCTGGAGTACCCTGTTGCTAGGCAACCTCTCCTTCTGTGGTCTCAGTGGCCATTGGTTATCATTGTCTGAATCAGTTGTTTCATTAGGGTTTGCAGTTTTGTGATTTTTCAAGCTCATCTCTTAGTCAAGAAGGACCCCTGCTCATGCGCGCATGCACGCGCGTACACACACACACACACACACACACACAATCTTCACTCAGTATTCCAAAGTGGGTTGGCTTCAAGGTAAAGCCAAGATATCATTTCTTTCCAAGAAAGGCCTCAAAGGTGGGGAACATCTATTAGTCTATTTTTGGAGCACGGTTATTCTTGGATGTGTGGATGGAGTTTCGGATCAGTGAAGCTTCTGGGGTGGCATGCAGGACGTGTGTGTACATTTTGCCCCAGAGCTCTGTGGGTCTCTGGGGGCATCTGTTTCTCCATGCATGCAGCTGAATTGCTCAGGGATGCATCGGCTCACAGGGGACTAGGAACTGGCTCAGCACACCCCACAGCCTTCTGCTCTGGAATTTTCACCTTGCCATTCTTCCTGGGATGGCCTCTTGGACTCTTGGCTACTGGCAGGGTTGGGCTGTGGTGGGGCAAGGGCACGTGCCGGGCCTCCAGCATATTCTGCTCTTCCTCTCACTGGCTAGAGCAGCAGCACGGAGTGCAGCCATGGGGAGATCTGCTTCGGGGCTCCCGAGGGTGGAAGGCTACTCCCTGGGATGCCATGGTCCCGGCAGGAGGGGGTCTCTCCAGGCGCCCCACCTCGGGACTGAAGATCCCCTGGGAGAAGAGGAAGGGATTTGCTCAATCTCTCTAGAGTTTTTCCCAGGGGACCCAGTCTGGGATTGTCTTAGAAGAGCGTCCCGGGCGCTACCATTGTGAGGAGGGTGGTCCTTCCCTGAGCTCACAGGAAATTCTGCTTGGTCAAAATTCCCTCTGGTATCAGGGAGAGGGAAACTGCAGAGACCCGTACGTGGCAGGGGGCGGATCCTGGAGTGTGTTTGCCACAGCTCACTGGGTTTATGAGGGAGAGGGCAGACAGGGCAATGGCCTGTCCCTTCTAGAGCCAGCAGGAGGGGGGCAGACACCAAGTGCCCTGGGCTGCATCGGCAGGGTGATGGTGGGCAATGGTGTTACAGCCCATGTGTTTTGGTGACCAGAGTCTAAGAATGGCAGCTCCCAGGAGCCCCTGCATCCTGACACCCTTGGTTTGGAGTCTGCCCCGTCAGGAGGTGGAACTTCCTTCTTGTTTGAAAAATGGCTCAGCAACCCTTGCTCTGCAAGCTTCAGGGGCTTTGGAGGGGAACTCGTGAGCTGCCACAGCCGCACTCCAGTGCCTGGCCAGGGAGAGGTGGGCCAGCAAGGCAGGCATGGCCCTGCCTCAGGGGGCTCCTGCCTGTTGGAACCTGGCAGCGTGAGTGAGCTTGCACACTGTGAAGTGCGGTGCACGCAAGCCGGCCTGTCCACAGACGGATGCTGCAGCAGGGCTTGCTTGCCTGGGGTGCGTGCTGCTGGTCCTCAGAGGTCTGTCTTGGTCTGTTGGGACCCTTCAGAGAGAGCGCAGAAGGTGCCTTGGCATTATACGAATGGAGGGCAGCAGTGTTGGCGGGCGTCAAATCCTTGGAGGGAAGAGTGTGGTGGTGGGGGTCACCCCGGGACTCTGGCCCAGGAGGTCTGGGTGGGGTGGAGCGTGTGCTCTCCGGGGTGCTGGAGCTGCTGGTCCAGACTGCACTTTGATTAGCACCATCCTATCATATGGTGTTGGGGTTCGCCTTCGCTGGACTCAACTCTGCAGGGAGCTGGAACTTTGGGGTATCAAACAGAGTGCGGAGTCCCGCTGGGGACGAGACTGCTGCCCTGTGAGGCGGGAAGCAGGGCTGACTGGAAACCCGGGCTGGCACTTGCTCTCCCCACCCTTGGCGTCCCATTGAACCTCCACAACTACCCCATGGCAGGGGCCATGCTGCCACTCGCCGGTTAGACTTGGATCCGCTCTCCTGTGTGGCCTCGGTGTTCTCATCTGTGAGATGGGAGCACTGATCGTCCCGGTGTTATGGGCAGGTGAGGGGGCTGCCCGGGAAGTGACCTTGGGGAGCCAGCATTTGGCTCTTTGTCATCCCTTCTGCCACACTGGTTACTGTCCTCTAGGCAACGCTTCCCTGAGTGTCCCTGGGAAGAGGGGACTGCAGAGGTGAGGGGCTTGTCCCCACAGCACAGGGTGGGCTTCTGTGGACCAGTGGACCCTGGCAATTCCCTGAGGGAAGATGAGAAACCCAGAGTGAGGGGCTGGGAGTCCAGGGACAGCGCTTCCCTGGTGGCTCCCTGAGTGGCCTGGCCAGACTCCTCCTCCCCAATCTCTCTCAGGTGTGCTGGGTCCTGGCTCTCAGCTGCAGGAGGCCACCCTGTCACACTCTGCTGTCAGCTCTGCCCTGGCAGGCGTGAGTCGACGGAGGTGAGTTCTGGCTGCCTCCCCACTCCCCCATGGCTGCATGGGGACAGTGGTGACCCTGTCAAGGGGCAGAGGGGTGGGCACGAGCAGTCATGCCAGGACCCCTGTGGATGTCACATGCACTGGCCCTGGCTTCAGACTCTGGATGCTGCTTCCTCCTATTCTGGCCAACAGTTCCTCCCTAGGGCCCTGTCCAGAAAACAGCCCCAAAGCCACCAGGCAGCCCCTGAGGCCCATGGTCTCTACAGCAGAAGCAACCCTTCCTGTTGCCTCCAGGCCTGGGGCTCTGGGGCTCGGGGTCTGACATCCCTACAGTGGTGCCTGAACTATGTCGTACCCAACTGCAAAATGCGTGCATGCTGTCATTTGTCCTTAAGGGAGTGTGTGGGGGAGGGGGGACTTCAAAGCACTAGTGTAAAGCGCCTGGAGCTTGGTGAGCACCAGGAGCTGAGCTAAGACCTGCCTTCCAGCCGCCCTGTTTTGGTTCATTCTCACAGGTAGCTTGTGAAGTTTCCAGAAGGATCTCTAACTCAGAGAGGCTAAAGGCTGTGCCCTGGGTCACACAGCCAGAGCTTTCCTCAAGTTGGGTGTGCAGGCCGCCGAATCCCCCAGGCCCTTTGCCCCTGGCTTGGCGGTGGTGTCAGGGGAGAGTGCAGGGCCCCAGTCGCTCTGAGGAGTGGGAGGAAGGAGTTGGCCCAGGCAGGTCTCCTTGAAATGGGGTCCTCGATATCCAAGGGTCATCTTGACCTGCGTGGAGTCCGAGACAGGACAGAAAACATACGGGAAACAGAAATCCCTTCCACAGTGGTACTTACAAAATATCCTTTTGGCTGAAGATTTATTAACTTTAAAAAGTAACACTAGGGGTGGGGGATTGTTCAGTGGTGGGGTGTTTGCCCGGCACGGGTGAAACCTTGGGTTCCAACCCCACACCACACACACCAAGATAAAAGTAACAAAGTAACACCGGCACCTGTCAGTCTGGGACTGGCCGATCAGGGATTGGCTGCCGATGACGTCATAGGATTAGCCGGGTTGTGATTGGTGGGTGAGAACTCCAGGTCAGGTGTGAGCAGCGCTCACTGGCCATGGCTGGTGTCTGTGGGCCCTGACACTGGAGTGGCCTAGGCACCTGGGGAGAGGCAGGGTAGTGAAAAAGGCCTGATTTTTGTGGGGCAAGGCCCCATCCTAACCCCAGTCAGAGTAGCCGGCATTGCCGCGGTTCCTCCCCCATCATCTTCCAGGAGGCAGGGAGGCTGAGCACGGGTTTCCCCTCTGCCCTGCCCTCCCCCACCCCCACCCCGCTTCCCCACCCCCCCCCCCCTTTTGGTACCAGGGGCACTTAACCACTGAGCCACATCCCCTGCCCCTTTTATTTTTTATTTAGAGACAGGATCTCGCTGAGTTGCTTAGGGCCTCCCTAAATTGCTGAGGCTGCCTTTGAACTCGCTATCCTCCTGCCCCAGCCTCCTGAGACGCTGGGATTACAGGCCTGCACCACTGCCACCGTGGGACTTGCTTTTTGTTATGGAGATACCTGCATCCTTGAGGAAGGGAAGAGATTTCTCAGAGCCTGTGGCTGGACTGGGGGCTGGTCCCAGACCTGGCTGGTCAGTGCCACCAGGTACGGGGGCCCTTCACATGGATGCTGTGTGTGGCGCCGCTGTCTCAGGCTGGCCTGGCCTGTGTGCTGTGCTGCGGAGAATGCCAGAATCCCTTGACCTGGCAAATGTCCCCCTCAGCCCCTCTCCCTCTTGCTCAGTTTCCCTTCCCGTTCCCAGCTCTCCCCGAGGGCTTGATCTCCTGGCCATGCCCACTGGCACCAGTCCAAGGGCTCTTTCCCAAAGACCGAGCCAGGACGCTTGGGCCTTTCAGGAGGAGCCTTGAATTCATGAATGGACACAAAGAAGCAGCCTGGGGCCCTGCTGGAGAGGTGGGGGAGAAGCTTCCCGGGGCCGCTTGGCCCTGGGCTGTCCTTGGCCTCTGAGGGACAGACAGACAGATCCCTCTTTGTCCAGGATCCTGGGCAAACCTCTTTAGTCCATTGTCCACGGGACTCAGGGTCGCTGCCGACAGGCACCAGCCCAGCTGGGGAGGGGTGTATGTAGCAGTTTCCCTTCTCCCTGGGCCTCCCCTCTGGCGAGGGGCAGACCCCCACTGGGGACAGGCCAGCAGAAGGAGGAACTGCAGAAGCTGGACTCTGAGGTTGGGCCTGGCTCCCGCCACACTGCAGAGGAGGGAGCTGGAGTGGGCGGGGCCCAACACGCAGGCGCAGAATGCCCTCCAGCCCCTCATCGCCACCTGCCCCTGCCCCTGCCCTGCCCAGGGAGCAATCGCTTCTGTTTTTTATCATCAGGCTCCAGTTGCTCTTGAAGGTGGTGGAAATAGGGTCGAAGCACATATGCATTCAGCATTGGACTGCATGCGTCTCTGTGTGTGCAGAAATTCGTTCTGGATGCTTCTGGGACGCCGCGGTGTAGTTGTGCCCCCTTTATTCCTTCTGCGGTGGACGGGTGTCTGGGTGGCTGCCAGGTCTCTCCAGCCAGCACCTTCCCTCCTGAATTCTGATGCAGGAGAGAACCTCTGGTCTTGAATGTTGATTTCAAACCCAGATTTCGATACTTAAAACATTTGTTTTGCTTGAAGTTTCTTCTTCTTTTGCTGCTATGGATCGAAGCCAGGGCCTCACAAGTCCTAAAATATTTCTGTTTTTTATTAGATTTTTAAAACCATCACTAAAGAGCTGGGGATGTAGCTCCATGCCTAGCAGGGGCAAAGCGTCAGTGTTGCCAAAAGACAAAGACGCTAAAGTAGCCAAGGAACACTGTAGCTGTCCAGTAACACGGGAACGTCAAGAAAATCATATCTGGCTCGCCTCCGTACAGCTGGTACAGCTCACGATAAGGTCCCGTTTGCTTCCCTTTACATTTTCTGCTTTTCCAGGTCAGCAAACTAACCTTGGCCCATAAAGACTGTGTGACCCTGTGAAACTGCTTGGAGTCTTAACTACTGAGCCACATCCCCAGCCCTTTTTATATTTTTTATTTTGAGACAGGGTCTCTTTGCTTAGGGCCTCACTAGGTTGCTGAGGCTGACTTTGGACTTTCGATCCTCCCACCTCAGCCTCCCGAGCTGCTGGGATTACAGGTGTGACCCACCAGGCCTGGTGGCCCCAAAGTTTCTATAGGTTTTAGGCTGGAATTGTTCCTAATTCATAATCTCCAATCTGCAAAGTCTTAATAAATGCTCTGAGATGATGGATTGTTGGTTTATTCACCAGGAGTTACCTGTTGCTCACCTGGTAATGAATCAGGACCATCCCCAGTTTGGAATCAGGGGGAGTGGGGGGGTGGGCAGATGCAGACCCAGAAACATGCAAAATCAAGGCTGCATCCTAGGGTGCCGTGTGAGGTCATACGCGGGCAGCTGTGGGGTCTCTCTGACCATGAGTTCTCCAGGAAGAGGAAAGAGGAAGAGGAATTCCAGGCAAGAAATAGCTTTGGCCTAAGAGGCAGGAGAAGGCAGTAACGGCCCAGCTTGGATGGGGTGTGACTTTCTAAGGTGGAGGGATTGTTGTTCTCAGCTTTGTGTCGCTGTGATCAAAATACCGGAGAAGGACAATTTAGGGGAGGAAACGTTTATTTTGGCTCATGGTTTCAGAGGGTTAGTGCACGGTCGGCTGAGGCCATGGCTCTGGCCCGGGGTGAGGCAGACGTCACCGCAGAAGGGGTGATGGAGGGAGGCCTCTGGCCTCATGGGCCAGCCGGGAAGCAGAGGGGAGGGGAAGAGGCCACAGGAAAGACGCACCCTTGAGGGCCACGCCCCTAGTGACCCGCCTCTTCCAGCCACGCCCCGCCTCCCACCCTGTCAGTCCATTGAACTGGGATCAGGTCGCCGCTCTCAGAATCGAATCATCTCACCTCCGAATAATCCTGAGTGCACACAGGAGCGTTGGGGGACACCTCACACTCAAACAGTGGCGGGGGCGGCCAGGTGCAGAGAGAGCAGGATGGTGCACAGCTTGTGGCTCAGGTGCCCAGACCCGGCAGAGGTAGCTCTGCCTCTTCCCTTCCTTGGCCTCCTGGGCCACAGCCACCTCCCTTCTGGGAGTGGATGGCCAGGTGTATTATACTATAGCGTGAAAGGCTGATATGATCTTTGCCATCAGAAGCGCAGATGGGGCGGAAAGGACAAGGGGATGCGCTGGAGAATGTGAACCCGGAGCCTGAAGATAATGTCTCTGAATCCCCAGATACAGCGAGGAGGTTCGGCCCTGCCCTGCCCGCAGCGTTGGAGGAAGCACTTGGGTCCCTGGTTGAGCCGGCCTGTCTGCCCCCAGCCTGCCCTGGGCCTGTGCAGGCGTTGCTCATTTTCCACAGCTTTCGTTTCAACCGCTAGACTCAGGCTCTGGGCTGGAGCCTGCTTGCTACCCATGCTGGGCCCGGTGCTCCAATGGTGGCCTTGGGAACCAACCGTGAGTCCCCTGCCGTGTGGCACGTGGCACCACCATCCTTCTGCAGGGCTCTTCCTCCAGGCCCTGGTTCCCCGCATTGGCTGCACATTGAAATCATCTGGAAGATTTTTTAAAAATCCCAGCCTCACCCCGGTGAGTCTGTTCTGATTGGGCTGCGACCTGAGCATTGGAATTTTTTTTTCCTTTGACAGCAGGAATTGAACTCAGAGGGGGCTTGACCACTGGCCACATCCCCAGCACTTTGTAAGATTTTATTTAGAGACAGGGTCTCACTGAGTTGCTTAGGGCCTCACTAAATTGCTGAGGCTGGCTTTGAACTTGTGATCCTCCCACCTCAGCCTCCTGAGCTGCTAGGATTACAGATGTACACCACCATGCCTGGCTGGCATTGGGATTTTTAAGATCTCCCCCAGTGACTGATTTGGATGGCAACATTCACTCTGGCCTGCTCGTCCAACCTGCTAGGCGCATCTCGAGTAGCCTAGAATTTCTCCTGCTTAAGGGAGAATTGCAAGAAAAATTCAATGAACAGACTTAGATTCACCAGCTGCTGACGTTTCACGGCCCTTGCCCTATTGGTGGCTCTCTCTGCAGGTGCCTTGACATTTCCTCCTGGAATACATCAGCATACATTCTCCTTCGGAACCGCGACACCCAGCTCCCAGAACCTTCCACATCAGAGTCAATACTGTGATCTAACAAGCAGTCTCCCATCAACTTCCCTAAGGGTCCTTAAGTGAATTCTTTTTTGCGGGGAGGGATACTGGGATTGAACCCAGGGGTACTTTACCGCTGAGTCACATCCCCAGCCCTTTTTCTGTTTTATTTTGAGACAGGATCTCACTAAGTTCCTGAGGCTGGCTTTGAACCTATGATCCTCCTGCCTCAGCCTCCCTAGTTGCTGAGATTACAGGTGCTAACAAAGATTCTTGGCCAGGTGCAGTGGTGCATGCCTGCTAATTGTGTATATTTCATATAAATGAAATTATACAACATATGATCTTTTATGTCTGACTTCTTTCACTCAGCCTAGTATTTTGGAGGTTCCTCCAAACTGTACCATCTATCAGTACCTCATCCTTTTCTATGACTCAGTAATATTCCACTGTTCAGGTAGACCACATTTTGTTTCTCTACCCAGCCTTTCCCAGGCAATACATGTAAACTGAGATGCGGTTTCACTATGTTGCCCAGGCCAGCCTTGAACTCCTGGGCTTGAGCGATCCTCCTGCCTCTGCCTCCTGAGTAGCTGGGACCACAGGTGTTTGCCACTGTACCTGGCACCCAGGTGATTCTTATGTGCAACCAAGATTGAGTACCAGTGGCCTAACCTTTATTCCAAGGCTGTGGACTTTAAGTGAGACCCCCTGCCACCCAGTGTGAGGTACCTGGATGGGTTAGGCTTCAGTAAGGGAAAGGTGCTGGGCTCTTGGGGGAACCTTCTGGGGGAGGTAAAAGGAGAATTTGGGCACCTGCCGTGTCTGGTCCCATGTGAGTCCTGAGCCATATTCTCCGTGCGTCCTGCAGGCTAGGTAGTATGCTCCCCTTTCACACACCAGGAATCAGCAGCCCAGAGATGTTAAGTAAATGCCACCAGCTGGCACAGCAGCTACGTGACCCTGCAGAGGGCTCCTCCTTGCTGTGCCTAGCTCCAAAGTCCATGCTCCTGCAGTTCAGGATTCAGTATTCTGTGTTCTTCTCCTGCCAGCTTCTGGTCTGGATCCTGGCTCAGTTTGGGAACCCTCCAAGTGGTTGTGACCACATGGTCATCAGAGCTGCAAAGGCTGGCCACAGAATGGGGTTCTGTTCTCCAGAGGGGAGGGAGAAAACCTAGTTTCCCTCTTTAGTCTAACCAGCAATATGTCGCTAGAAGTATCGGCTCTTTCAAGAGAAACTTGCTGTGGTCTTGAGGTTGCCTCTCTACCAGCTCTGTTCTGAAGCATCTCCATTATGATTTCATCTGTTAAACATGAAGCCCTTATTGTGGCGCACATCTGTAAGCCCAGCGGCTCAGGAGGCTGAGGTAGGAGGACCACCAGTTCAAAACCAGCCTCAGCAACATGAGGCGCTAAGCAACCCAGTGAGACCCTGTCTTTAAACAAAATACAAAATAGGGTTGGGAATGTGGCTCAGTGGTTGAGTGTCCCTGAGTTCAATCCCTGGTACCCACCCCCCAAAAATGAAGCCCTTTTCCCTCTACTGGGGATGAATAAATTCTGGTACATTCATGCAATGGAATACTACTCAGCCCTGTAAAGGAAGGAGGCCTGGGGGTGTAGCCCATAGGTGAAGTGGGTACTTAACATGCCCAGGGGTTCAATCCCCAGCACCCATAAAATAAAATAATTAAATGAAATAAAAATAGATAAAATGAAGGAGCATATAACATCAAGGATGATTCACAAATGTATTATGCTAGATGAGAAAAGCCAGGCTCAGAAGCCTCTACAAGGGAAATAGGATGGAAGATGTGGGGATCATTGCTCAGAAAGGTGAGACTATCTTCAGGAGAGTCTGTTTGCTTTTAGTGTAAATAAGTCTGTCTTCGATTCATCCTAATAGAAAATAAGTAAATCCTGCTTGGCATCTAAAACATAGTTCCTTTTCATTTAAAAATGCACTTTGGTTGGACACAGTGGTGTCTGCCTGTAATCCCAGCAACTGGGGAGGCCGAGGCAGGAGGATGGGGAGTTCAAAGCCAGCCTCAGTAACTTAGAGGCCCTCTGCAACGTAGCGAGACCCTGTCTCTAAATAAAATACAAAAAAGGGCTGGGGATGTGGCTCAGTGGTTAAGTGTCCCTGAGTTCAGTCCCTAGCACTAAATAAATAAATATAAATAAAAATGTCCTTTGACTTGATACCATGACAACTTTTTGAACATTTTTTAAGGCTGTACGGCTGTGGGACGACTCTGTGTGTATGACATTCTGGGAAAGGCAAAACTTAGAGTTCAGAGCGGTGGCAGCGGGGGCTGAGGCTGGAGAGGCACTGGGGACAGAGGAGGTGGGGCATGGGGACCTGATGGGACTGTTGTTCATCTTGACAGCCGTGACGTTTCTGTGATGGAGACATGGATCCAAGTTCATAAAACGATAGTCGAGAAAACTTTATGGCTGCAAATCATAATGTAAAATTGAAAAAAAGAAAACAAACCTCTGTCTTCTTAGAGTGGGGCTTAGGAAGGAAGGGGGCCCCAAAGGGTTAAAGGGAACGTCCCCGGGTCTTTGGGGTGGTGGGAACTGTTTCTTGGGCCTCTGCCCGGCCTGGCCCCGTCTCCTGGCTTCTCGTCCCCTCCCTCGCTGGCCTTCAATAGCTGCAGCGTAAGTGAGAGACAAGGGAAGTCTTGTGGAGCCCAGAAATAAATAAATAACTGGCTGTCCCAGGTCGCCACGGCAACCGTGACATCACCCTCGAACCCGCGTGGCTGGCGCTGTGGGTGGCGCGGGCGTTTGTTTAAGTGCAGGGGAGGAGAGGTGGCCAGGCCGCGCCTGGGGCAGGTGCCCACCTGTGGTCCCTCCACAGGTGACTGCTGTGGTCCCCGACTGGGTGGTGGCAGTGTGGATTGGCCATTGGCACAGCCTCCCCGGGGGCTTTCAGGCAGAGCCGGTCGCCGTGACCGCAGTGTGTACCTGGGACCGTGTCCTCGGGCTGCAGGGACAGATTGGCATTCACTTGGTTCCAGGCACAGAAGTCCAGGATCAAGGTGGGGGCAGGCTGGGCGGCTGCGGGTCCCTCTCTGGCTCCTGGCGGCTGCCAGCGCCCAGGATGCTCGGTAGTTGGAGGAGGCTCCTCTCTGCCTGTGTGGCCGCGTGGCCGTCTCTCCCTGGTGGCCCAGTCCTCACTGACGGCCTTCTCTCCATGTCGAATCCCGGCCTCATCTGAAGAGATGCCATTTGCAAAGATCCTGCTCCCAGATCAGGTCACCTGTCGGGCCTGGGGGTCGGGACCTCAGCGCGAGCGTTTTGAGAGGACGAGGTTCAAACCAGGACCCTGGTCCTGCCATTCTCCAAGCAGCTGGTCCCTCGGGCTGGGGTCGTGGTGCAGCGCCTGCCCGGCACGTGTGAGGACCCGGGCTGGATCCTCAGCACCGCGTAAACATAAATAAATAAAATGAAGTTCTAAAAAATAACCTAAAAATAAAAAAAGCTGGTCTCGGCTGCTGCTGACATCCTGGGCCACCTGGGCCAGTTGTCCTGGGCCTGTAGGGCGGCTCTGCTCTGGGGGCTCCCGTCTGTGGGGTCCCTGCCGTCTCCTCTGAGGTCCGGGGCCCAGGTGTTAGTCTTCTCCCTCAGACCTTGGGGTTGGGCGGCTCGGCCCAGAAGCCCTGGGACTCTGACTGGGGTTTTATTTTCCCACGTGTCTAATAGGCTCAGCCTGACGCTGACCATGGAGTTGCGTGCCCGTGCAGGCAGGGGACAGCGATCAGAGAAGATGGGGGTGGACAGACTTGAACCCCTGGCCTGATGCATAGGGAAACCAGACCCTGGGGACCCCTGGGGAGGTCCGCGCCTGGAAGAGCCCCCTCTGGCCTTTGCTCCCGCCCTGGCCACACTAGTGTACGCAAGGCCAGCGGGCAGACGGTGCCCACGAACGTCCAGCGAATTAGGCTGACACAAAGCCAGGGCACAGAGGGCCCTCAACATGCTCGGGGATTTTACCTCATGGTCCCAGCATACAGAAGGTGCTCAGTCAATGCTCGGTGAACCAGGCTGCTTGCAGCCCTGTGCTCTCAACTCATTCCAGTTTATTTTATTTATTTGTGTGTGTGTGTGGGGTGGGGTGGGAATCCCTACAGCAACGGTGGAGACCTTGGGGAGAGCTTTTGGAGGGTCGGGGTGGCATCTGTCCCCTCTGGAGCAAGATGCTGGTGAGACTCAAGGAGAACCGGTTGCCTACCTGATCCCAGCCTGTGCGCTCCAGACCTGAATGCTGCCCACACCTGATCCTGTCCTCTGTCCTGAGAGCCAAGTACCCCTGGCCCTCACTTGCATGCCATCTCAGGCTGACCTCTGCCCCCGCACAGCCATATCATGGCGGAGGCAGGTTTGGAAGACAGCCAGGACAGGTAGAGTCCCAAGTCACCTGCTGACCTCACCTCCTCACCCCTTTGCACAGCAGTCTCCCCATCCATAAACCCAATAACAGCTCCATGTGTTGCTCCCGGGAGGACCAGAGGTGGTAACACTTCAAAGTTTCCAATCACCAAAACATCAGGAATGATTATTTTTAAAATGAAGTCACTTAGCAATTCTGCAGGTAGAGTCAAACCCAGCAGGAACAAATGCACATGTTCACCAAAAGATGTGCACAAAAATGTTCCTGAACAGTTATCCCTTATTGCCCTAAACTGGAATGTCCACCTGCAGCCGTTTGGATGAATCATGTATGGCTTATTTACCCAGTGGAATACTCTACAGCCATGAAAACAACCAGTTGCTGTGTCTAATAACATGGATGAATCTCACAAAAATCACTGGAGTGAAAGAAGTCAGAAATAAGAGGGTGTGTGCAATAGCAAGTTGTAGAGCAGGAAAAAGTGATCTATAATGACAATGTCTAAAGGTGATTTCCTTGGGGAAAGATACACACTGGGGAGGGGCAGAAGGGCATTTGGCCACGTCCTAAGTGGGCTTTATGGGCTGGCATTGTGGCTCAGTGGTAAGAGCACTTGCCTAGCACGTGTGAGGCTCTGGGTTCGATACTCAGCAGCACATAAAAAATAAACAAAATAAAGCTATTGTGTCCATTTAAAAAATATTGCTGACAAAAAAAAAAAAAAAAAAAAAAAAAAGATTCATGGGTCTCTCTACCCCTGGGGAACTACGCTGTGTGTAAGTTACACTTTAAAAAATTAGAAACCAGGTGCGGCGGCGCACACCTGTAATCTCAGCAGCTTGGGAGGCTGCAGCAGGAGGATCAGAAGTTTGAAGCCAGCCTCAACAATTTAGTGAGGCCCTAAGAAATTTAGCAGGATACTGTCTCAAAATAAAAAAAATAAAACGAGCTGGGGATATGGCTCAGTGGTTAAGCGCCCCTGAGTTCAATCCCCAGTACCAGAAAGACAAAAAACAAAACAAAACAAAACAAAACAAAACAAACAACAACAACAACAACAAAAAAAAAAAAAAAAAAAAAAAAAAAAAACAAAAACAAAAATCAATAGAACACCGCATCCTGTAGCTGACAGCCCCTGACGGGGGTTCCGCTCCGGATGCCATCATCACGATGGGCGTTGTCCGCGTATGAAGCGCACGTTCGACTTCTGCGGGGTTTACTGGGACGCAGCCCCATCTGAACTGGAGGGGCAGATGGCAGAGGGAGGAGAGGGCGCGCTTCCCCGCTGTAGGGGTGAGGCCGTCAGGACTCCTGGCCTCCCCAGCTGAGCCCCCTGGAATTCTGCCTCTCGTTCCAGGTTCATGAACCACCGGGTCCCCGCCCACAAGAGGTACCAACCCACGGAGTACGAGCACGCTGCCAACTGTGCCACCCACGCTGTGAGTCTGCCCTGGGGGGCTGAGGGCTGCCAGGGGCCCTTCTGGGCGGGGCCAGGGGGCAGCGTGACTTTGCCCATGCTGTTCCCACTGCCACCAACACCTGCCACCCCCGCCCCAGGAGTCCTTCCCGTCCTCCGTGGCCTTGCTGAAATGCTCCCCAAGTCCTTCCCCGCTGCCCCGCTGCTGGGGAGCCCTGAGCAGGTGCGCACTGGCTGCCCCGCAGCGTCCCCAGCTGGACTGGCCGGTCCATTGCTCAGCCACTCTGCAAGCGGCTCCTGGTGCCCGGGGGTCCCTGGTGCCCCGGGGGTGCCAGCTCTGCTCTTGATGGCAGTGTAATCTGAGTCCTTGCAGGGGCTCCTTGGCGTCTGGGGCAGAGGAGGGACTTGAATGGCTTCTCGTCCCGTCCCCGCCTCTCTCAGGGCCCAGGACTGTGGGGGTTCAGCTGAACCCAGGCTCCCACAGCTGGTGCGGGTGCGAGAACAGGGAACAGGTGGTCGGGCTGAGTGCCTGGCGCCACACGGAAGCCCCATCCTGCGTGGGCTGCGTAGTCACCCCCCTTAGAACAGGAGATCTGGGCTTTGCAGAGGAGGAAGCTGAAGCTGGACTTGCCCCAGGTCACAAGCTAAGGTCACAGGAGCCAGCCTCCAGCAAGGGAAGACCCGTCTCTGGATCCCAGCTCCATCATAGAGTTCGGTTTCTTCATCTGCAGAAGGGGGTGTCCTGAGAGTCGCTCCCAAGGGCGGCTTGAGTGTCACCGGAGTCACGGTGCATGTGCCTGTGCGGGGCAGAGGTGCTGAGCGGGTCCTGCTGGTGTGGGCGGGGCGTGGGCGGGGCGTGAGGGGAGGACCAGCCTCTGCTCTGATCTCCGCCCCAAGCGGCAGGTGGACTTGGCTGTGCGCAGCAGCCTCTGGAGGTGGAGCGGCACCGTCCCAGCCTCTGTTAAGTGAGCACGTACTGGACTCATGCTTAGCCAGCCCTGGGAACTAAGCCCTGGAGCTCGGGGAGGGGAGGGTGGGTCACCAAGAGGATGAGAGCCTCACGCAGGAGCACGAGATGGTGGCTGTTCATTTTTTAAGGCGACATAAGAAGATTAAGGAAAATGACCTTAATATGTCTATAACTCTGATCCCTTCTCCACTGCGCTCCTGTCTTGCCCGATATTCAGTGTGCCATGTGCAGCGGTGCGGGTGGACCACCCCTGCCCATCGTATGTTGCTGTGCATCCTTCCCGGTCCATCACTCTCTCTGGTCCTGACAACTGGGCCGGCAGGGACTGCTGCCCTTTGCAACTTACTTGGGTCGGTTTTGCATGTTGATTGCCTTAAGCGAATCCCCAAAGGCGCGCTGGTTTCAGCTGGGTTCTCCATGCTCCTACCCGACCCCCTTTAGGCATTTACAGTGCTCATCCATCCACCCATCCCTCATGTGCCCCTCACGCCCCGGGCGCCTCCTCTTCATGGTCTCCAGTAACACTGGAGCTCAGGGCGGCGGGACAGGAAGGAACAGGCACTGTGGGACCCCCCCCCGGGGAAAGGGGGCTGTGAGAGCAGACAGGAGGGGCCCTGGCAGACAGGGAGGCCAGAGCAGGTGCTTCTGTGAGGGTGACATCTTTATGGACACTGAAGGGTGACAAGTAGCCAGCCACCTGGGGAGAGGAGGGAACAGCATGTTCAGGAAGAGGGAACAGCATTGCCGAAAGGCTCTGAGGCAGGAAAGATGGTCACCCTGGAAGAAGGGAGAGTCAGGTCAGAGAGCTGACCTGGGCAGAGGAGAAGGAAGAGCAGGGAGGTGCAGTCCAGGGACGGAGGGGGCAGCGGATGCACCTGTCAAGGCAGAGGCTTTCAAGGTCTATCCCTGATGGATTATCCGCTGTTTGAACCCTTTATAAGCTGAGTGGCATCTGGGCACCTGGGCTCTTCTGGGCTGAGCTCGGCCTTCAGAGAACTGCAAGGGGGTGATGATGTGACATGCGGCCCGTCTGGGTGCCCTGGCGGTGGCTCAGAGCGGACCAGGGCTGCAGAGCTGCTGTTCTCTGGACAGCGGTCCTTAGGCCCCTGGAGAGCCCGATGGACAACCTGGATCTCCGTGGTTCGCCTTGGAAGCTGCTGCCCCGTGTGGCTACTGAAATGTACATCTGAATCTGTTCACGTGCAATAAAAGAACAGGACTCAGTTCTCCAGGGGCACCGGACACCCCTCGCCTGACGGCGTGGTCTGGAGGAAGGGGAGGGAGGCCGTGGGGACCTTGGGCTCGCGTTCCCCTGACCTGCAGCACCTGTCACCCCTCTGCAGCTCTGGATCATCCCCAGCATCCTCGGGAGCTCCAACCTCTACTTCCTGTCCGATGACAGCTGGGAGACCATTTCCGCCTGGATCTATGGCCTTGGCCTCTGTGGCCTCTTTGTGGTGTCCACCATATTCCACACTGTCTCCTGGAAGAAGAGCCACCTCAGGTAGCATCTGTCCAGCCCATGGGAGGGGACGCCAGCAGGACAGGGTGGCCCTGGACCAAGGGACGGGGCGGGGAACCGAATTTGCCAGGGACCTGCTTAGCTGGGCCAGGAGCCACTGAGGGTGGGGACCCCTAAGCTGTCTTTGGGGTGGGGGTCAAGCTTGGCCTTGGGCAGCTGGGGTTGAGCCCACCCGGACAGACCCCTCACCCACACGAGCCCCACGCACGTGCTTCCCTCCTGGGTGCCGCCTGTCATCTTTTCAGCAACCCTGCAATGCAGGCACAAGCGTCCCTGAGTTCTCAGATTTCGATGTGCTTTGCTTTTAATTTTTTAAACTGTGATAAAATGAACACGACTTCCATATGAATTCACCATCTTGGTCCTTAATGAGTGGACCGTCCAGTGGCATTGAGCACACTGGCCCTGTTTGGGGACATCCCACCATTTGCCTCCAGAACCTTCCGTCTTCCCACACCGGAGCTCGGCGCCTGCTGGACGCTCCCTCCCCTCTCACCCTGCCTGGTCTCTGGTACCAGCCTTCCATTTCCAGTCTCGGGAAATTCGAGGGCACTGGGAACGGCACCTAGTGGACTCCTGCAGGGTTCGTCCCGGGGGCCTGGCTTGTTTCCCTTCTCGTCCGTCCTCAAGGCTGCTCGGTGGTGGCGTGTGGCATAGATGCTGGCGTCACAGACAGGGCCTTGCTCAAGGTCACATAACTGGTCCCGTCTAAGCAGAGCTGTTTCCAGGACTCCAGGCTCCTGATGAAGCCTGTCCCTCCCTCCTCCCTGTCCCCTTCCTACCATGACAAATGACCACAGACTCGGTGGCTTAAGCATCCTAAATCAATTTCCTTACGGTCCTGGAGGCCAGAGTCTGCGATCAAGGTGTGGGCAAGGCCCCAGGGGAGGATGCCCCCTGCCCCTGCCAGCTCCTGGGGGCTCCTGGAGCCCCTTGTCACATGACCACAACACTCCCGACTCAGCCTCCCCCTTCCTCTGCCTCTGCTTCCTGCTGTGTGTCTCTGTGCCCACATCTCCCTCTCTTTCCTCCTCTAAAGATGCAAGTGGGTTTTAGGGCCCACTAGCCGGTGGCATGATTGTTCTGTCCTCGTCTGTGACGTGGCAGGTACAAACGAGGGACCCGCCTTATGGGTAAGATGGCCGGTCAGCACCAGTAGGGGGCTTATGACAGCATGCCGATGGCGGCAGGGGCTCCCCACCTGGCAGCCACTGTTATTGTCTTCATGTCTAGGAACAGGTGTGGCCGAGCCACACGCAGAGTCACTGGTCAAATTTGTTCAGGGCTACAGTTCACTGGACAGAATCACAGTGTGTATTAGTTATTGATTGCTGCATAACAAAAACGCCCCCAAATGTGGTGGCTTAAAATAAGAGATGTGTATTATCTCTCAAAGCCTCAGAGGAACAGGGGCTCCCAGCTGTGGTTTGGGGTCCCTCCTGTAGTCCGTTGTTGGCTGGTGCTGTGTCATCTGAAGGCCCGACTGGGGCTGGAGGACCCAATTCCATGGCTAACAAGTTGGTGCTGGGTGTTTGGGGGATGCTCATTTCCTCCCCAGATGAACCTCCCCACACCACCTGTTGGCTCTTTTCCCCCAAAGTTAGTGGCCCAAGAAAACAAGGCAGATGCTGTAATATATTTTATGATCTTGCCTAGGAAATCACACACCATCATTTCTGTGAGAACCTGTTGGTTCCATGAGTTTGCCCTGATTTTTGTCGGTGGGACCGTACAGGGTGAGACGACCAGGATGCAAGGCTCATGGTGCCATTTTGGAGGCTGAGCACCAGCGTGTTCAAGGGGAGGTCATGGCAGGATTTAGCTTTAATCGAGCACTTCTTGTTATGCACTGTGTCAAGTATTAACTCACTTAGTGCTTACGGCGACCTGTGGTTGGGATGCAGGCGCCTCCCTATTTTACAGAGGAGGAAACGGCAAGGGTCGTTGACTCCTGCCAGGTCCCTGGGTGGTAAGATCAGGCATCCAGCCTCTGAGCTCTTCCGAGCAGGCTGCTGGAACCCAGGGGTGCAGAGTTTTGTAGGTTTCTGTTTGTTTGCAGTTGCATGTTTTCGAGTTACAGGATTCGCTATTTGACCTCTTTTGAAAATCCCAGTGTATAAACCCAACATGCAGAGCTGCTGATTAAAGTAGGGAGCATGTCAGGAGTCACCTCAGGGGACGCCGGGGCGACTCGTACACCCTGACCTCAGCAGGAAGCTGGGTTTGAAAACTGTTGCTCTGGTCATTTATGGGCAGGGAGACTGAGGCCTGAGGAGGCCCAGCTGGATGGAGGCCAGTCTGCCCCAGCCCAGTCCCTCCTGGTGGGGAAGCACTGGTGTCCTGGGGCAGCACTGAGCCCAGGGTCATGACCAGCACCTTCTCTGCCTGCCCTAGGATGGTGGAGCACTGTCTGCACATGATCGACCGGATGGTCATCTATTTCTTCATAGCGGCCTCCTACGCGCCCTGGTGAGTACCGTGTGGGGCCACCCTGGGTGGGCTGGTGTTTCAGTCACCTTTTCTGCTGCTGTGACTAAAGGACCCAAGCAGCACAACTATAGAGGAAGAGGAGTTTCTTTGAGGGCTCACGGTTTCAGAGGCCTTAGTCCAGAGAAGGCCGGCTCCATTCCTCGGGGCTCAGGGTGAGGCTGAACATCACGGCGGAAGAAGGTGGCGGCGGGAAGCAGCTCACATGGTGGTGATCAGGAAACAGAGGGAGACTCCACTCGCCAGATACAAATACACACCCAAATCCCTCCTCCTCCAGCCACACCTTCAGTTTCCTCCGTTAATCCCATTAGGGGATTAATTTGCTGACGGGGTTAAGACTCTTACCACTCTCCTGCATTATCTCACGCGTGAGCTTTGGGGGACACCTCACATCCACGCCATAACAGCTGGCTCCCTGCTCTTCAAATCTGTGATTATATGTAGTGGGGTAATATGTTGACCTGGCGCAGAAAAGTGTGGGTGAGAAGATCCCTCTGCTCTCTTCTCCCATCAGGATCTGCCATTTATTACATTTCTTGCACAGCCTAGAGTTATTTCATGCATAGAAGAGCAAACAGGTACATATATGTATATGCTTCAATATATATATACATATAAATAAATATTTATGGAAATATACATATGTATACACATGCATGTATTTTAAAGTTATTTACTTGCTTGCAGAGTTGAGGCTCAAACCCAGGGTCTCATGCATGTTCAGCAAAGGCTGTACCTTTGCTACACCCCCAGCCCTATACATGCATTTGATATTTATAAAGTGTGTATTTAGAGTTCTACTTTCCACCCAATTTTTTTTTTTTTTTTTTTTTGTGGTGCTGGGGATGGAACCCAGGGCCTTACTTTCCACCTATTTAAAAAAAAAATTTTTTTTTTGGTTGTTGATGGACCTTTATTTTTATTTATTTATATGGGGTGCCGAGAATCGAACCCAGTGCCTCACACATGCTAGGCGAGCGCTCTACCACTGAGCCACGACCCCAGCCCCTCTGCCTAATTTTAAGACAAAAGGAAGAAGGCTATACAAACCCTTCTGCAATTTGCTTTGGTTCTCTTAGGAATGAAGCTGGGGGTATCTTTCCATGTTAGCACATTGAAGATTTCCATTCTATGTAAAATTTAAAAAAAATTATAGCCCTTTTTAAAATAGATTCATAGAGTTCCCTTGCCACCCCATAAATATCTGCGGATACTGCCCTGGTGAGGTGTCCATTCCTTGGTGGTTACAGACAGTGCCTGTTGGTGCGTATCTGCGCGGATCACTTAGCAAATGTGCTTGGATGTATTGGCTACAGTCACGTGAAGTTGCTGATAGCTGACCTGCGGCCCTCAGAATCAATGACTTCGTGTGGTTAAGCCTCATTGCTGAGGGTACTTCTAGAATTGTTCTTCCTGGGCCTCAGAGGGTAGGTGCTCAGAGGGTTGGGTACAAATTACCCTCCACTAAGATTGTCCAGTTTAAGCTGGGTGTAGTGGCACACTCCTGTAATCCCAGCGGCTCGGGAGGCTGAGGCAGGAGGACAGCAAGTTCAAGGCCAGCCTCAGCAACTTATTGGGACCATATCTCAAAAAAACAATGAAAATAAAGGACTGGGGGTGTGGCTCAGTGGTAAATCGCCTCTGGGTTTAATCCCTGGTACAGAAAGAAAAAAAAAATCACAGAGTTTGAATTCCTTCAGCAAGTGTCTCGGAGGCTTTGAACTTGGTTTAGGAACAAATCCAGACAGTTCTGGATTGAACAAACACCTGTATCCTAAGGACCCAGTGGGCCCTGTAGCCAGGGCTGCAGAGGGGGACGGTGATTTTGCTCACCATTGTGGAATGAGTGTCCCATGACCATCTGTGCTGGGGTTAAGCTGCTGAGGCTCTGGTGGGTAGAGGGGGGCCTGTGACGGTCAGTGACACACAGCAGCCATAGTGCTCAGCAGGGTCCTGACCTGGTGTGGGAACCACAGGAGAGCTGCCCAGGGCCTCCAAGGAGCAGGAGGCCTACGTTTTTGCTTTGGTCATTTCTTCTTTTGTTTCTAACAAGTGCAATATTCTCTTTCCTTATATGGCCTAATACGCAGGTGTTGTCTGTGCACGTGAAGACTATCGCTTTTTATTTTTAATTATTTTTTGGTACTAGGGATTGAACCCAGGGGCACTTAACCACTGAGCCACACCTCCAGTCCTTTCTGTTTTTTTATTTAGAGACAGGGTCTCACTGAGTTGCTTGGGGTCTTGCTAAGTTGCTGAGGCTGGCTTTGAACTCATGATCCTCCTGCCTCAGCCTCCTGAGCTGCTGGGATTATGAGCATGCACCACCATGCCCAGCAGGCTACTGCTTTTTAAAAACATTGCATTGGGCTGGGGAGGTAGCTCAGTTGGTAGAGTGCCTGTCTTGCAAGCACAAGTCCCTGGGTTCAATCCCCAGCACCGGTTTAAAAAAAAAAAAAAAAGTGTAACACATGCAAGAACATGCCGTCACATGCACACCTTGCTGAATTGCCACCAACCGTAGCCAGCACTTGGAGGAAGACCCAGAATGTGACGGGGCCCCTGGCCCTATGTCCTGAAGTCAGCTGCAGTTCTGACTCCTGCTGTCCCAGGGTAGCAGGGCCTCATGCTGTGACCCACGGCTGGAATCCCTGTTCTGAGCACTTGCTCCCCCCAGCAGCACCTGGTCCGGCGGAACCCCTAGGGTCCCCTCTGCAGGAGGGGCGCAGGGCTCAGATCGCACCATAGCTTGGGGCAGATGGCGGCTGTCATTCATTCAGGGTGAACAGGTCCTTTCCCTGTGATAGGGGTTTGCATGGTTGCAAGGTGGGGGGTCGTGGATGACAGCCCTGTGGACACTCTGGTCCCTGCACGTGGGTCAGGAGCATGGGGTCCTGCTGGGTCTGCGCTTAGCAGTGACGGGAGTCTGAAGTGGGCTCCGGGGTTTTGTCTTCTGCGTGATGGTGGCTGCCCAGGGCTCAGGAGGCTGGCACAGCTGCCTGGGGGGAGACCGTGCTCGCCTGGGCCGGACAGTGGCCAGGGAGGCCTAGAGGAGGGGCTGAGAAGATGTCTAGCAGGAACCTCTGAGGGACTGTGCCTGCCTGAAGGGGGGCCCAGGAGCCAAGTGGGGCGTCCACGCTGGTTTCCCGGGGAGGGCAGCGTCTGTTGGGAGCAGAGCAGGTCTGAGGCCGTCAGACTGGTGCATGGTGGGCTTCCAGCCCTGTGTGGAGCTGGCTTAGCGACAGAAGGGGGTCTGAAAGCCGGGGCGCTTCTGACGCCAGGCCTGCCGAGAGGTCAGACGGAGGCCTAGGTCCTGGATGAGGGCTGCAGCCTCCGGGAGCAGGTCAGAGCGGTCAGAGGCTCTGGGAGCGCGTTCCTGGAGGCTGCTCCTCGGGCCCAGCGGCTCTGGGTGCCACCTGCCGTCATCAGGAGCTGACAGCCTCCCCGGCTCCGGGAACGCGGAGCTACGTTTGCGCTCAGCGGCAGCCGCTCCTTGAGTGGGTCTCCAGCGCCGCCTCTCGGGGGTCTCCGGCTGGAGGAGCGCGGGGGTTCCGTTCTCTGTCCCCGGCCAGGACTGACTGCGTGCGGCTCTGCTGGGGCCCGAGGGAGGGATCGCTCTGCGCAGAAGCACCGGCTGCCTGTCCTCCGCAGCAGCAGGCCACGGTGGGCCGATGCTCACCCCGTCCATGCACACTGAGGGCCGAGGTGGGAGATGTGCCCCCTGAGAGCTTCTTAGGGGAGAAGCAGGACTGTGGGGGTTGGTGTGGGGCCAAGAGAGACAGAGGAGGTGGCCACGGGTAAGCTGGGGTGAGGTGGCCTGGGATTACCAGGTGGGGTGACTTTCTGTGCATGGCTCTGGTTTTCTCTGCAGAGCCAGGAGGTTCGTCAGAGGAACCCGGAGGGGAGGGGAGACGAGACGTGAATGATTCTGGATTTCCCATTCCCACCTCCTCAGGAAAAAAAAAAAAAATTGTTTTTCTTTTTCACATTATGAGTTTACATATAAGATTCCTGGGCTGGGGAGATAGCTCAGCTGGTAGAGTGCTTGCCTTGCAAGCACAAGGCCCTGAGTTCGATCCCCAGTACCGCAAAAAAAAAAAAAAAAAAAAAAAAAAGATTCCTGCATAGACTGTTTTAAATAAAAGAATGTGGAAAACTTCTGTTGTAATCCAAAGAGAATAGGCTGTCCGGAGAGTCCTGGTCCTAGCTCTGCTTGTCTTCAGCATCTTACTGAACCTGACGCTCAGTTTCCTGTCCTGTAAAGTGGAGATCAGATGATCTGCCCCCTCGCCCCTGTTGGCAGCGAGGGGAAATGAGATGAGATCACCCTGTCCATCACCCAAGCCAGTCATGGGATTAGGGAAGCAGGACCATGTCTGGGATGAAAGAAAAGTGTGGAAAAATCATGGGTGATGCAATCTTTCCTGGTGCTTTCACCAAACCAAACCAAATTACAGTTATAAATATTTTGGAGGGCAAAGACGGTCCCCCCCATCACCTGCTGGACAAGAACAGAGCCCAGTACTGAGATTTCAGAAAAAGAAAGTTCAGGGGCAGAGCACAGCAGCAGCAGGCTGCGTCACTTTACTCCCCAGCACCCATTTAGAGAAGCCGGGTTAGTAGCCCACACCTGCAGATGGCATCTGGCTCTTTCCTCTTCACTGATGGGGGACACGACAAGGTTTAGAAAAGTGTGAGAGGAGTTGATTCCGGGGAAGCAGCGCCCTCTGGTGTTTGGGACTGGGACTGCAGCTCACGCACATTGTTCCTGGAAGGTGGAAGGGAAGCAGCGCCCTCTGGTGTGCGGTACCGGGGCTGCAGCTCACGCACATTGTTCCTGGAAGGTGGAAGGGAAGCAGCGCCCTCTGGTGTGTGGTATCAGGACTGCTGGTCGCTCCCATCGTCCTTAATTGCCGGTCTACGATCTCTTCGGTTTCTTTGGTCTTGGGAGAAGCACATATGCAGCTCGGTGCTGGTCTCCCAACTTCTGCTGCTGGTCCCTGCTTCATGCTCCTTGGTCTTGGAGGTTAGAGGTGGTGGCAGGCAGACGCAGGTCGCAGGACTGACTGTCCTTGTCAGTTCCTGCTCACTTCTGACTGCTGCTCTGAGCTGCAGCAGCTTCAAGCCCTGAATGAGGAAGTGAACGCAGTTAATAGAGTCCAAATACGAGATAATAAGGCAACCGCTGGAAATGAAAATAGTGACGTCAGGCCCACAGAAACAAATTGGAGAACAAAGCCGCATCATGATAGGATTGTACATTGAATGAGATAATAAATTCAATTCCAAAGAAAAACACCAGTAAAGCAACTACCAAAAAATCACATGTGGACACAGAGAAAAGGCATGAGGGTATCAGGGAGAATACACAAAATTTTAAAAAGCCAAGAGGTAAAGCAATCAGAGAGAAAGTAATAGAAATGAAAGGCAGGTCCATTCTTCAGGCAGAGACTGAAAATAATTATAAATCAATGACAACATATAAAAAAATCAGGACAGGCCCAGAATATGACCACAGCACCATTCAATTCTGAAACACAATGGAGAGACTTCTGCAGTTTCCCAAAGGTAGACTTCAGGGAACCCTACCTAGTGAAGCTGCCACATGGACATGGAAGCAATAGGCAGCCATTCTGATATAAGAGAGAAGCCAGGGACCACAGCACTCGGGACCAGTTTTTGGAAAAACTACTTTGCAACAACATTTAACCAATTAAGAGAATTTTTTTTTTTTTTTTTTTTTTTTTTGGTACTGGGGATTGAATCCAGTGTTGTTCAACCACTGAGCCACTTCCCCAGCCCTTTTTTGTATTTTATTTAGAGACAGGGTCTCACTGAATTGCTTAGAGCCTCTCTAAGTTGTTGAGGCTGGATTTGAACTCGCCATCCTCCTGCCTCGGCCTCCTGAGCTGCTGGGATTACAGGCATGTGCCACTGTGACTGGTTAAGAGAAAAAAAAATTTAAAGACCTTAAGTATGAATGGTGAATATTGACTCCATTAAAAAGAAAAGAACTGACATTTCACAGTTGCATGAATTGTGGTTATAGAACAAAATGTGATCATTACAAACCTCGAGACTGTAAAACTCCTACTAAGGAAATAGGGTCAGGGAAGGTTGATGGGTCTCATCTTCCCATCAGGGAGTCAATCCATAGCATTGACAGTGGGACCATCCAGTTCAGAACCCAATCCCTCACGCTTTATCTAACTTTCCTTCTTGTTTTTAGAGTCAAAGTAAAATTTGTGTTAGAGAAACACTTGTTTGAAGTTTATTCAAATATTTTCTGTTTCAATTTCTTTTGTTAAAGTCAAGTTTAGAGGCTGGGAAGCAGTTCCAGGGTAGAGCACTCGCCTAGCCCATGGAGACGCTGGGCTCCTTCCCCAGCACCACACACAAAGTCAAGTTAGAGGTAAATGTGAGACACTGGGCGCGGAGGCGCACGTGGGAGGCTGAGGCAGGAGGATCCGAGTTCAAAGCCAGCCTCAGAAACTTAGCGAGGCCCTAAGCAACTCAGTGAGACCCTGTCTCTAAATAAAATATAAAAAGGGGCTGAGGTTGTGGCTCAGTGGTTTTATTATCTCATATTTGGGCTCTTGTTTAACTGCCAGGTTAAGTGCTCCTGGGTCCAATTCCTGATACAACATAAATTAATAAATAAATCTGATTCTTTAAAAAAAATTTTTTGAGTTGTAGACGGACACAATACCTTTATTTAATTTATTTATTTTTATGTGGTGCTAAGGATGGAACCCAGTGCCTCACACAGGCTAGGCAAGCACTTTACCCCTGAGCCACACTCTCAGCCCTAAATGTCATACTTTTAATTAAAAATGACAAGTATAATTTGACTTCACTGTTTTCCTTTTCTTCGTCCCTTCCTATCCTTTGATCTGTTTCTCTACCCCTCCCTCCATCCCATTTTATACCCATCCTGGTATCCACCGGCCCACTTTTCTGCTTGGAAAGCTATCTAGAACGATGCTGGTTATTTTGCGTCATGAGATGGGTTATTATTTTTCTACCTTTAACCCTTTTGATTTGTTAGCTTCTTTTTATTTTTTGCTGTGCTGGGATCACACCCAGAGCCTCACCCTTGCCACACAACACTCTACCACTGAGCTACCTCCCCAGCCCTTTCTTTCTTTTTTCTTTTTTTTTTTTGTGCGGTACTGGGGATTTGAACCCAGGGCCTTGTGCTTCTGAGGCAAGTACTCAACCAACTGAGCTATATCCCCAGCCCTATTTTTTTTTAATTGAGATGGGGTCTTACTAAGTTGCCCAGGCTGTCCTTGAACTTGGGATCCTCCTGCCTCAGGCTCCTGTGTCACTAGAACCACAGGTGTGCGTCACCCGCAGCTACGTAACTCCATTTTAATGGCGATTCGATTCTGAGCGGGAGACTGCTGTTTTCCCTGTGGAAGTTAGACACAAGACTTTCCCATTCAAGGAATTCAGTCCAGAAAAAATGCTAAAGGATCCCCTTCCCCAACCACCATCACCGTCAAACTGTCCCTCTCCAGACAAAACCATGTGAGGGGCTCAGGTCATTTTCTGTGTGTCTACACATATTTCTTCATATGCACAATAACAAAGTCATGTTATTTTTGACTCCAAACCTCTCCCCTGACACCTAGCAATGGATTTTGAAGATCCAACCTCCATGCATCTTGGTTCAAATGGACTGTCCTCATGTTTTGTAAACCCCAGTGAATATTCCACAGAATGTTGTATTAGTCAAGGTCTTCAGCCAGGAAAACTTAGTATCAGGATTTTTAAAAATTGAGTGTTGGGGCTGGAACACAGGGCCTCATGCATGCTTGACATGAATCCTACCACTGAGCCACACCCTCAGCTCCAATATTAAGCATCATTAATAGAAGATTGAAGTGTCAGGGGATTGGCTAATGACAATTAAAGACAATTCTAAGCCAGGCGCAGTGGCACATGCCTGTAATCCCAGTGGCTCTGGAGGCTGAAGCAGGAGGATTGCAAGTTCAAAGCCAGCCTCAGCAACAGCAAGGCACTAAGCAATTCAGTGAGACCCTGCCTTTAAACAAAATACAAAATAGGGCTGGGGATGTTGCTCAGTGGTTGGTGCCCCTGAGTTCAATCCCTGGGACCCCCCCCAACAGAAAAAGACAATTGTAAGGCACAGCAGTAGTAGAAGTAATAAGAGATAACAACTATCTCTGGAACCTAAGCTGAGCTCTGCCCAAGGAAGAGCCCTCTTCCCAGGGGTAAGACCTCACCTCTCCTGAGAGGGCTCAGCTTAAATACCTCAGGTGGCACAGCGGTGAAGATCCCATTGATGTGACTTGCTGGCACTTTGCTCTCATGGTGCCAGAGGAGGCCATCCACAGGGAGGTGCTGACTCAGCGCCTGCTCCCTGCTGGGGGCTCACTGTGTGCTGCTGGGACCTCCAGCATTTCTGTGCACTTCAGGCAAGACACCTCTGGGCAGCTAGACGGTCAGCTTGCTGCATGGGAGGTGCTGTGGGAGCCCCAAGCATGTGTGCAGGGCTGAGAAGACCTGAAGTGAGAGTCTCTTTGGGGTGAGGCCCAGGCCTGCTCTGTCTGGGGCCCCTGGCTATGCTGTGGTTACTTAAGTCACACTGAAGCCAAGTGCTAGAAGAAGCTGTGCCTCATATGCATCTCGCACTGGAGAAACGACTGGGCTGTGCAATGCAGAAAAATAAGCTCACTCTCCCAGCCAGGCTGGAGAATTACGGGAGCCAGAAGAGCCTTCTGCAGAGGAAGGTCTCACAAGCGCCCTCTACTGTCAAAATATGATATTGCGCCCTCTACGAAGGAAGGATTTTCACAAGGCCCAGCGGCATTATCCCAGAGCAGGCAAACAGCAGATGCGGAGCAGCAAGGCAGTAGGTTGATAACCAGCACAGGTGGATGCTGTCTTTATATTCTCTTCCCCTTTCAGTAGCCACTTGAATGTTTTTCAGGCTTCTGTTGGGGCCTACGTGTGTCTTCATGTGCACACACACCTCTTTCCTTGGCTTTTGGCTGGAACTGGAAATACTGGGGATGCAAACTGCAAAGTTTGATGGATTCTACCAAATTGCCCCCGAACATGCTTCACCCGCTTATGCACCCACTCTTTTGAGGTGCTCCTCCCCTTCTCTCTTGGACATGATTTGTTTCGCCAACTTCCTTCTAATGAAAGTTGAGCATCCCCTTATCTGAAAACTGGAAATCTGAAATCCAAATTCAGTGAGTACTGCCGTGACCTCACCAGACACAGGAGCACTAAAAACACTGCAAACTCGCCTTCAGGCTGTGTGCATGGGGGTTTCTGGGGCACAAATTAATTCTATGTTTAGCCTGGCGTCCCATCTCCCCAAGAGGTCACATTATGCAAACATTCCCAGATCTGAAGCACTTGGGGTCCCAAGCATTTTGGATGAGGGATCCTCAGCCTGTGATTGTTTGCAACTTCAGTTTAGTTGGTGCCCCTCCTTCCCCTCCACAGAGAGTCCCTGCCCCACCTGTGCAGCTGCAGGGGTAGGGCTTCTCTGGGGTCAGCCTCCTGCAGCTGGCTGGCCGTGGAGACCTAGGTCTCAATGTGCATCCCTTGGCTTCTCTCTCCCAGGCTGAACCTTCGGGAGCTGGGCCCCTGGGCTTCCCACATGCGGTGGCTGGTCTGGATTATGGCCTCTATTGGTACCATCTATGTCTTCTTCTTCCATGAGCGGTAAGCCAGGGGTGGGAGTCTCAGGGTGGGTGCTGCTGGAGGCCTCCTCAGTGCCCTGGGCAGGTGAGACCCCAGGATAACCCCAGAAAATGAGAGCAAAGCTCTGCCTGGTACCCCCAATGTTCAGGCTCATGACTGGGCCGAGCCCCAGAGCCCACAGGTTTGATTTGAATCATTTTTCAAAAAGACATCATCGGTTGCTAGGCCTCTTCAACTGGGTCACTGTAACCCGCATTGCCTGGACTGTGTTAGCAAGGAGGGGAACTGTGGGGGTCACTGAGTCCAGGATGACAGACAGGTTTCAGTCGATCCAGAAACTTAGCTCGATTGAGAGTGGCTGTGTGTGCCCTGGGGAAAAGATGCTGGGATCGAATAGTCACGTCTGCCATGGACTGAGCATTGGGAGTGCTGGTGTGCCTGCTGCGCCTACTGTTTGCAGTCCCCGGTCCAGCTCCAGTGTGTCATTTTATAGGTGTGGAAACTGAGTCTCGAGGGGGAAGAAGATTTCCCCAAAGCCACACAACTGCTTGGAGGATCAGTTGGTAGAATCTGAACCAAGAAGTGCTGCAGAGAGTCCCTCCTCCTTCCTCTCCTGGGCGGGGCCTCCCCTCTCCCCAGCATCAGGAAGCTCTTTCCCCATGGGGAGGCTTGTCCTGAGGCCAACATGGCTTCCCTTCTGCCAGGTACAAGCTTGTGGAGCTGCTGTGCTATGTGGTGATGGGCTTTTTCCCTGCCCTGGTCATTCTCTCCATGGTAAGTCCCACGCGCCCAGCCTCCCGAGCTGCTGAGATCCCAGGGCTGCACCCCCATGCCTGGTATCCATTTTTCTTGTGCAAGAACGAAACCATCCCTTGGATGATGCAGAAACATGCATTTCTCTTTGCACCATGTCCTGGGCATTTCCTGTGCCTGTTCACAGCCTAAAACCCACCTCATAAGACCCCCTGGAAGGTGACATTAGACAGCTCACATGGGCACTTAAGACGTTGCTTGGCCCCTAGAAAGTGCTGGGAAATGCTGGGAATTACTCGGACTGTGTCCCTAACAGTCCTGACGCACTTGAGGACTGGTGAGTACCCTGGTGGGCAGGTGGGCAGGATCTCTATGCAACCTGGGGAGTGATCCCCAAAGGATCACTCTGCAACTGGATTGTTCACTAAGTGATATCAAGATTCCCATGGGGACTCTTGGTTGGCTCAACACCTACTTGTCTTTTGGTTTGGGTGGTAAGGGCTGCTGGCGGCTCCTCTGACCTGTGCCACCCTGTCCTTGCTGACAGCCCAACACCGAGGGCATCTGGGAGCTGATGACCGGAGGGGTCTTCTACTGCTTGGGCATGGTGTTCTTCAAGAGCGACGGCAGGATCCCCTTTGCCCACGCCATCTGGCATCTCTTTGTGGCATTCGGTGCTGGCACTCACTACTACGCCATCTGGAGGTACCTCTACCTGCCCAGCACCCTGCAAACCAAGGTGTCCAAATGAGGTGGCCCAGCCTCCATCGGTCATTTGGGCTTTGGGATCAGAGCATCACTGGGAGAGATCTGTGAACGCTCACCTAAATCACAGCGCTGAGGCCAGTCTGCCCTTCCCTGGGTTGAGTTTTTGCAGGGTCTGAGGTTCCTTCTGGTGACAGCCAGACCATCCCCAAAGACCCTGGTAAGAAAGCAAGCTTTTAGTCATTTCCACGAAGGAGAAACTAATCCTGTCCTGTGTTTCTACCGTAGACAAGTGTTTCCTAATACAACCACCATTAACGTCTTCAGAAAGGGCAAAGGGGGAGTGAGGGGCACAGCGGGCCTCTGTGGGTCCTGAGGCGTCTGGTGGGTGGCTTAGAACCCACTTGCCAGGGCCTCCTTCCCTGCTGCCAAAGTCCTGGCTGGGAACTTGTCCCCTGTTCAGGAGCAGTTGCTCAGCTTGTAGATGAGGGATGGGGAATACCTTGACCTCGGAGGACAGCACCAGTCAATCACAGCATGTGCCTGGGGTCAGAATGCTTTTCCACTCAGTGCCCTGGGCAGCCACTACCAATCGACTCGGCACCGCTGATGGAACCTCCCCGCCAGGATCACGAGCAGAGCAGATGAAAGTCACCGCGTGGGACAGTCTCCTGGCACGAATGCCTTCGACTCCCTCTTCCTTTCCCCTTGTGGGGAAGCTCTTGAAATGGGCAGCTTTGGGAGTGGAGGGAGTCTGAGGCACCCCACCTGGGCAGCCTCTGGTGCCTCCAAGAACCAGAGTTGGTCCTGGCACCGAGGGGCTGGGGCGTGGACGCTGTTTTTTGGCCATTTCTTCGCATTCCAAAAAGTCCAGAGAGATGATGAGTCACTCATTCATCAGAGGGGACAAGCAGCTCCCCGGAAACTTGCTCCTTTGCCTGTGTTTAGGGCTTGTGGTGCCAACATTGGGAGTTTCTCCTGGTGCCAAGTAACGGCTCCTAGAGGCTACTCGGCTGGGCCCCTCGGCCTCACCTGGACATGGACTGTGCAGAGCATCTGGGTCCTCAACCTCTGAAGGGCCCAGTCAGCCAACACCACAGCCTCCCCAGGCCTGACCTCACACCCTGCAGGGCTGGGCCAGTCTCCCTGCAGTGCCACCTGACTCTGGCTGGGGATGGGAGAAGAGTGAGCTGGCATCGCAGAACCTCTGGATAAAGCATCTGTCTCAAGTGTGAAGGTTCTTATTCTATGGCTCCCAGCCAGACTGGGGTGGATGAAGGTGGACTGACACAGGGTGCCTTATGCTTCATTCTAGAACATTCCAGGGCATTTCTGGGCCCCAGGGCCTGGAATCCCATTTGTCCAAGCCAGTATTAAATAATCCTGACGCAGTCCTCAGACAGATGGCTTCGGAGCCGGGATGCTTGGGTCTGCTCCGTGTGTGCGTGTGTGCGCGAGTGCATATCTGCCCAGGCCCTCCGACCCCTGGCAGGTGTCCTGGGTATGAATGTCCCTGTGAGCTCACTAGGTGTTTCCAACCAGCTGGGGCCAGGGCTGGCGGTCAGAGGGGAGGGCAGCTGGGGCAAGGCTGGCTCCCGCCTGGGGTCAGAGTCACTGGGACCTGACTTCTGCCTGGGCCCGAGGCTGGGGAAAGGGTCCTGCGGATCCTGAGATGCTGTGCAGGAAATCTTCTGAAGTGTGGCACCATGCCAGGCTAGCAAAAAAACCCGACCTCAGGATGCTGCTGGGGACCAGGCAGGGTCCCAGGAGTAGTGCTGGGCCTTGGGATGTGGACTTGGAGCTTCTCTAGTGGACTCAGTCTGGGGCTTGCATCTCTTTGTGCTCCGCCTCCTGGGCACTTGATGGTGCATTTTGCCAAAACAGCTGTCCCTGTGTGTCCCTCTTGAGGTGCCAGTCCCTCTGCAGGGAACTTTGTTCACCTCCATAGCCACCCAACTCCTACTCATTCTTCAAAGCCCAGCCCAAGCATCAGTGCTGAGCCCAACTCTGCTTCCTCTTCCTCCCTGTCTCACCTACACTGTCGCTCTGGGACCTGTCCGTCATCTAGGTACTTACTTGTTCTTGCTCCTGGAGGGAAGAACTGGGTCTTGGGATCGAGTCCGGCATTCCCATTTGAGAACTTAGGCCAGTTCCATGACCTCTGTGAGTTTCAGTGTCCCCAGCTGTAAGATGAGTGTAGTAAGTCAGCCCCTCACAGTGCTGCTAGAAGATGCGGCAGGATGAGGAAAGTAGGACGCCCAGTATTGCGTGCTCGTTAGTTCTGCTAACTGTCCACGGGAGAGGCAAGCCATGATAACAAGATGATACTGTCGGGCATCAGCCAAAGAAATGAATCACTAATGGTAGAATTTCCAACTATGGTCAGGCTGGTGAGGACTCTGGAGGGCATTCCAAGGGCCTTGGTCACATTTCCTCCCCTAGCTCCAGTTCAGGACGTGCTTCCCATAAACCCTTTCTCTTCCCAGCATCATTCAGAAATTGAGTTTCCCAGGATTCCATTTCACCCAAGCCAGATTCTGGATCTCCCCACAATGCATCACAAACAGTTCAGAGAAATTCCATTTGACCAGCGCCTCTGGTGGGTAAGGCTGTCTGTCTCGGAAGCATCCTAGGCTGTGCCCTGGAAGTGCGGGGCACAGAGAGCACACACGGAGAATTCAGATGTAGCACTCCCTGTCCATTGTCGGGACCACCATGTCCCAGGGCCACACAGCAGAACTGTTGGCATGCTCCAAGGAACTAGGGAAGCAGTGGGCAGCAGACTGGCCTGTCTGGTATTCTGAGCACTGCATGACTGTCCCCAAGCTCTGTGGGCATTGTCAGGGCAGGCGGGGTGGGGGGGGTGAAGGTAGGAGGAGGGGGCAGCAGGCGAACTCTAGCCACCCAGAATGGTGCTGGGCTGGGAGGGCTTCCCTGTAAGGCCCAGAGCAGAGTGTTGTGGCTACCCCAGAAGGATTCCAATCAATATGGCAGAGCTGCCCTTCCGCTTGATTGGAAGTTGAAGGTATGGGGTGACAGGGCCCAGCTTCTGTCCACCCCCGGGGGCTCAGTTGGGGTAAAGAAACCTAGGAAAGTTCTTGGCAGCTGGGAGGAGGATGTGGAGCTGGGAATTGCAAAGGGGCCTTGGTTGTGGGCAGGGCCTCGCACAGAAGGGCGGGGCCAACACTGAGCAGGGCGGGGCCAACACCGGGAACCTCAGGGTTCTAGCAACCCCACGTCTTTCACCTCAGTCTGCCTCTCCCCACAGCTGTGCCCAGCCCCAGCTTTTGATCTGAGAGGGGAGGGAGGGAGCTCCTCAGGCTGCTAATGGCGCCCATGCTGACTTCATCTTCATCTCGCAGCTGCTCAGAGCGGGCAGCGCCAAGGGCTGGACCCTGGGCACTTGTCGAATTTGCCCTGTGGGGCCCGCAGTAGCCTGATGCTGACGTTCTGGCTCTGGAAACTGCATCCTTGAGGGCCAGAGCCAGTGAAAACCCCAGCAGTCACTTCCGATGCAGGACCCAGAGGAAGGAGCAGGAAGCGGTGGAGGTGGGGCTTCCCTGTGTGGAGCGTCCACTGGGGGCTCCTTTCTGTCTGTGCTGGTGGTTCTGTAGCTACCCCCTGCCTTGATCCACTCAGTCTCCCTGGTTGGGGAGGATCATTAGATGATCTTACAAAGCATAAAGCCAAAGCACAGAGAGGTCTACTGACTTTCCCAAGCTTCTTAATGCCAGGAACATCTGATGCCCAAGCATCTTGCCCTTGGCCTACCCTTACTTCTTCCAAGGAGATTCATTGCCCCTAAGTCATTTCTCCAGGGAAGAGAGCTGAGCTTACAAAAATTAAATAATATGGGGAGAGAGGAAAAAAATTAAATAACAGTTTTTAGAAACCACTGATGTGTTAACATTACCAATTTCCATGGTGTAAATAATTCCACCGTGGCCAATTTCAGGCTATCCAAGTGGCATAAAGTCCGAATTGGTGAGCGTGGCAGACCCCTTCCCAGCTTGAAGAGGTCTGGGAGGGCAAGCAGGGGAAAACTCAGCTCCTCCAAGTGCAATACTGGAACATTCCCCCACGCACAGATACCTCTGACCAACTCAACACAGGAAAATAAAAATAGAGAATCCCAAGTAGCAGAGAAGCACCAGACATGGCTTAGAGGTGCTCTCCAGAATAGTAGCCACTAGTTGCAGGATGGTACTTAAACTTAAGCCAATTAAACTGAAATCCAAATCCAAATCCATATCCATTCCCTCAGATCCACGAGCCCATGCCAAGTGCTTACAGTGACAATGGTGAGTGGCTACCATTTTGTGCTGCACCAGTAAGAACCATTTCCATCATTACTGGACAGGGCTGGCGGTTCAGTGACTCTCACGGGTTCTGGTCTTGGGACTTCTCTGTATTCTTCACAATTATTGAGGACACCAAAGAACTTTAGATTAGGTGGACTATGTCTACTAACATTCATCAGACTAGAAATTAAAACAACACTCAAAAAAATATCTGTTAGTTCATTTTAAAGAGAACAAGCCAGTACGAGGTAACATGAGCAACGTATTTTCCCATTAGAAACAACTATTGTTCCCAAACAGAGTAAACGTGGGCAGAAGAGGGTCCTCGTGGTGCAGTTTTGCAAATCTCTTGTGTGTCCGATTGTGCAGAAGACACGGGATTCTCCCATCTGCCTTTATGTTTGGCCAGCTGTGATGTCCTGTGTCGGGTGTCTGCTGGAAAATGGTGCTATACCCGTGGGAAAGAAAGAGAGGACAGGACAGTGCCCTCGTATTATTTTGAAGGTAGCTAGGTTTTGCGAACCCCTGAAAGGGTGTTGGGGAGCCCCAGGGCACTGATGTTCCTGGACCACTGGTCTAGAATCTTCCCCTTGGTTTTACAGCTGGAAACCCTCCCTTGGTGGTTGTTTTCATGGACTAAGCCCCCCCCCCCCCCCTTCAGTCATTGCAGCTCCTTTTAGCCAGAGCTGGATGTGCAGGCAGGATAGGAAGTGGGCCTGAACTCCAGGTAGGGAGTCTCTGGATGTTTGAGGTCAGGCACTGAGGGTCTGAAGCCCAGCACTTAGTAGGTGCTCTGACTCTTTTGGTCTGAGTCCTGTGACCTCTCCCCCACCTCCTCCTCTCCTTGGAGAGACCTTGGCCAGGGAGCATCTTGTGAGAGTTGGCCTCTGGGCTGGAAAGAGGCGAATTCATAACCACAGAATAGGTGGACACGTCCCTGGTTCTTACTCTCGGTGGCCTTGAACATGGGGAGACAAACTGGAGGACTTGCAGGGAATCCTGGGCTAGTTTCCTGACTCAGGTCTTCAGTGAGTCCCGCCTCTGTCCCGGGAGGGTCTGCAGGATGGAAGCACATGGGTGTGGAAGCCCTGGGCTGGCAGGGCCCTGGTGAAACGGGCAAGGTCACTAGAGGTTCCTGGAGGTGGTGGTGAATGACCCCCGGGGTCATCAAAGCTCCGTCTATGTCAAAGGGGTGTCCATCAGAGAGACTGGGAAGGAGGTGCCTTTTCTTAGGCACAGCGATTTTTTCCTTTAAAATAATATACACTTATAAAAAATCATAAAAATTTTCATATTATTTCAAGCCCTTTGGGAACATTGTTTTAAATGTGAACCCGGAATGGCTGTGCTGCCCTCCATTCCCAGGTTCTGAAACTCAGGATGGATGCGCGTGGGCAGATTCAGACAAGCCGAGACCAGGGCCCTCCTCATAAATCCCCTCTGCCATACCTGGGCATTCGTTTCTAGGTTACCTCCTGCTCTCTCTGCTACCCAGCCATGGCTGCCATTCTGCCACCTGTCACTGGACCCACCATTCCCCACAATGACCACTGGGCCCGACCCCCAGGGGAGGGAGGGCACCCCAGGGCCAGCGGCGTGAATTCCCTGGGAGAGGTAGGACCGTCTGCTCTGGCATGGGAGAGGGTGGGGTGAGCTGCAAGCTGATCTGCAGGCGATCCGGCGGGAGGTGGAAGAGGAGGCGTGAGTTTTGGAGGACTCCCCGAAGGCAGAGCGGCAGGGCTGCACCCCAGAGACCCCCCCTCTACTGCTGGTGAGAGGGCGCCCAGGAGGTGGGTCGGCAAACACCCGGGCACATTGCAGGCCGTAAGCCACCAGGAGCGTGAAGCAGGCCAAGGCACTTCTTCGCGTCCTGGGAATGGCAAAGGCAGCCATCAGCCTGGTGGCATTGGGGAGCCCGTTGACCCGCACACACTACCCGCGGCTCACGCCTCCTCTGCGCTCCAGCCCCAGGGCCTGAGGCCATGCACGCTCTTAGGAACCTGTGCAGGTTCACACCCACGGTCTCATTTTGCCCCCAAAACCTGGCAAGCAGAAATGATGGCTTTCCTCACATGTGGAAACTGAGGATGCTCAGAAAGGCCACGTGATGGGCTGTCCCTGGTCATCCAGCCCTGCAGGGCAGCTCAGATCCTTGGGTGTCTCATTCCTCCTCTCTCCAGGCACTGGACTGTTTTGCTTCCCAGGAGCTGAGCTCCAGGCAGCAGGTGAAGCCTGGCCCCACCCCCACCAGGCCTCAGCCACTGCCAGGGCCCTGGCTCCGCCAGCGTGGCCTCCGCTCCAAGGGATCTGAGGGCACACGCGCATGTTCTCACCCTGATCAGGCACCTCTGAGAGCTGGTGAAGGCTGGCACTGCCTCTGGTAGGCGGTTGCTCGGTGCCCAGAGCCTCCCCATGCCTGGCAGCCGGAGGTCTGGGGAGGCCCTTGACTATTGGAACATCTCGGGCAGAGAGGAGCCCACAATCCCATCCCTTCCATTGTTCATATCCGCCGCCCCCCGGCAGCAGCGCCCCCTGCCCCGCAAGATAAAGGGGAATTTAAACACCTTGATCAGGCGGTAGTTTTCAAGATAAGATTACAGGTGTGAACACAGAGGTGCCTGTTCTCATCGGGACCGACCCATGAGGGATTATCAGAGCTTGGCCTGCGAAGTCTCCCCACCCGCGTCCCTCCACGTGTCTGGACGACTTTCTCTTTGCAAATCTCCATTAGATGTGGGCCTCAATCTGACTTTCACCTTGGTGGCTGTGGTGGGGGAGGAGCGGCCTCCCTGCGTCCCCACCTGCCTGCATCCCCAGCAGTCCCTATAGGAAGGGCTTACCTGCAGGGGCGTGGCCTGCCCCTGTCCCTTATCCAGGTCAGGCTCCAGGTGGACCCGGCCCCTGTCCTTTCCACTCACCCCGGGTGATATGTTTTCCACTTTCAATGAAGACCCGTTCTTTAGAAATGTGTCTTCCACTGTGATTCTGGTTTACACTTCCGTCACTGCAATGGCCTGGGTGATTGATGTGTCCTGCCCTGGTTCTGTCCTCTCCTCCCCTATCCTGATTGGAGTCCATGTGGGTTGCTACGATAAAAATACCATAGACTGCGGCTTATAAAAAACAACAGACACTTATTTCTCACTGTCTGGAAGCTGGAAGTTCAAGGTCAGTACTGGCAGCTTTGGATGAGGGTGCTTATCCTCCCGTCCCTAATGGGGACTCCTTGCTCCGTTCTCCTGGGTCTGAGGCCTCTTTATAAAGCACTAATCCAGTTTGTGAGAGCTCAGCCCCGTGACTCCTCACCTCCCAAAGGTCCCATCTCTTGCCACTAGAACTTTGGGGTTGGCATTTCAACTTAGATTTCTTTCTTTTTTTTTTCCAGTACCAGGGATTGAACTCAGGGACACATGTCCACTGAGCCACATCCCCAACCCTATTTTGAATTTTATGTAGAGACAGGGTCTCACTGACTTGCTTAGGGCCTCTCTAATTTGCTGAGTCTGGCTTTGAACTTGCAATCCTCCTGCCTCAGCCTCCTGAGCTGCTGGGATCATAGATGTGTGCCACCATGCCTGGCTTCAATACAGAATTTTGAGGGACACGAACCTTCACATGAAACCCCCATTGGATCTCTGCCTATCTTTCTGTACCTCTGCCCTCCTCTGGCCTACTGATTTGTTCAAGTTGTGAGTTGTGATCACTGAATTTGATCTTAGGATCTATAAGTGGGTCTCAATCCTAAATTCTGGAAACTGATCTTGGTGGGACACTTCTGGAAAGCCATGGTTGTCAGTAATAGGTGCTTGGTGCCTATCTGTTGTGATCGGTGGGGGATCAACATGGTGCCACACTTCGGAGGTCTGGTTGCCCTGCAGCCTCTCACGGAGAGGTAGGGAGAAAGAAATGAGGGGTTCCCAAATATCTGGTCGCACAGAACCCTGACCCTACTGGGAGGAATAGGGACCAAATCTTAGGGTCTCTTGTCCTGGTGATGGCCCCATGCTGGTGGAGGGTGTTTGGGGCTTAGAGGTTTTAGAAACCCTGGGTGGGCCGACCATGGGAATGTGCTCCGGTGTTTGTTCAGCCAGAGATGGAAGGCGGGAGGGAGAGATGAAATGCATTCTAGAAAGGTCTGGACTCAGTTTGGGAAGGGCTAGGCTGCCTCAGTAGGCAGTGTCAACCCCAGGCTCTGACTCTCTGCTGGATGGACTGCCACCAGGCCTGTTTACATTTGGGGGTCCACCAGGGGCTTTCCTTTGCTTCTTAAGACCCTTCTGTGGTGGAAAGCAGGAGACCTCTGAGTGTCTTTCAAACTCCCTTTTGGAGACCTACGAAGTCCACAGTGTTCGAGAATGACATTTGTGGCATGACTTTTTAAAAATGTCCTGCTGGTATTGGAACCTTTCCGTGTTTGTGAAATCCGTATTTTGTATTAACACAGTTATTTGATAAACATTTGTATCAAAAAGAATAATAATCCTTCCGGTGAATGCTGCTGTTTCCAGTGGAGTAGAAAGCACTTAAATAAAGAAAAATTCAAGCTGCCTCAGTCTTGCTGAGTTCTTTTTTTTTTTTTTTTTAAATAACATATGCCAACTCTTTTTTATAAAAGAATTCTCTGGGCTGGGGTTGTGGCTCAGTGACAGGGTGCTCGCCTAGCATGTGCAAGGCTCTGGGTTTGATTCTCAGCACCACATACAAATAAATAAATAAATAAAATAAAGTTCCATCGCCAACTAAAAAATATTAAAAAAAAAAGAATTCTCTGCTCATTGTAGAAAAATTGAGATGTTTAGAAACATATAAAGTGGATTTAAAACATTGCATCCTATATTACTGTAGGATTAACTATTCTAAAATATAGTGGCTTGAGACAAGAAATCATCGTCCACGCCTCTGGTGGTTTCTGTGGGTCAGGAATTCAGAGTCTGGACCATGGCTGGTGGAGACGGAGGTGGACTCTCCTGTTCACTCGTGCTTCTGGTGGCGAAGGCTGCATTTGGCGAGGACCCTGTGGGGGAGATTGGCAGAACACCTTGCTTTAACTTGGTTTTATTCTGATTCAGGTACAGTGAGATCAGGAGAAAATTGCCACTGGAACACAGTTTCCTACTTCCAGGTCCTCAGAGGAGGGGCACAGGATGCCACACGCTGGGGCCACAAGGGGAAGCACCAGGGCTGGTCAGGAGGCAGATGGAGGGAGTGATAGGAAAAGAAGGCAAAGGCCTTTATTGTGGCTTCTGTGGGAAAGAAGAGAGGAAGAGGCTGCGGGTCTAGGTGTGGTTAGCTGGAATGATTTGGTGGTCTGCGGTCTGTAGGGGCTCTTCTGAGCTGCCTGGTACCTGACCCGGGGGTGACTGGGGTGGTGGATATTGGTCCAGAGTGTAACAGCCCATTAGGGGAGGTGTGTGGGGTTGTCATGAAAGTACACCCATCGGTCCCACGTTACTCCCTCTAGGAGTTGGCTAGCATGCCCCGCTGGGTCCCTCCAGTCACTAGAGTCCCAGATGTCAAAAAGGACCTTATTTTATCAGAATAAAAAGACGTGCTTACTCTTCACCCATGTGGGACCTCCACATGTGACCTGGGCTTCCTCACAACATGGCGCTTGGGTCCCAAGGCCAGTGTCTCAAGAGAGAGAACTGGCGGGAAACACATTGCTTTTCTGACCTGAACCTGGAAGTCATTCACCACCACTGCCATCTTCTGTGGGGGGAAGCAGATAAAAAGGTCCTTCCAAGTTCAAGGGAAGGCCATGCAGTCTCCTCCCCCAACCCCGTGAAGGTGAGTCCATTACAGTGCATGCTGAGCGTGGGATGGTATGGGATGTGCGTTGGTGTGGCTGTCTTCAGAAATGCAGCCTTCCGCAAACTCTGTCACCCAGAAGTCATGACTGTTAGAGTTGTTTTATCTGTCCTGCTTGCATAATTTTATTTTATTTTGATTAATTATTAATTAACATTTTCTTGATTTATTTTTAATTTTTTAAATTCATAAATAATAGCCAGGCTCAGGGGTGCACATTCCTGTAATCCCAGTGACTTGGGAGGCTGAGGCAGGAGGATTGCTAGTTCAAAGTCAGCCTCAGCAACTTAGGGAGATCCTGTTTCAAAATAAAAAAAATTAAAAGGACTGGCGTGTATCTCAGTAGTGGAGCACCTCTGGGTTCAATCCCGAATATCCCCCTCACACCCCCCCAAAAAAACCACGAATAAAAACTGTATACATTTATTGCATAGAACATGATGTCTTGAAATGGATATATGTTGTGGAATGAGTCCGTTGAGCTAATGGGCATAAGCATTAGCTCACACACTTTGTTCAGTGGTAAGATTGTCTTATCTTTAAAAGACCATCTTCATGGCATTTGCTGGTAAACAGAAGGACCTGGGGAATATTACGCTAAGAGAAATAAGCCAATCCCCAAAAGTCAAAGGCCGAACGTTCTCTCTGAATCATGAATGCGCCCCAAAACAAGGGAGGCTGGGGAAGGGAAACATGGAAATCCATTTGATTAGACAAAGAGAAATGACAGGAAGGGAGTGGGGAGGGGACTAGGAAGACAGTGGAATGACTTGAACCTGTTTCCTCTCCACGTATATCACGCATGCCCAGGGTCATTCCACGTCACGCACAACCCTAAGAGAGGGGTCCTAATTAGAGGAGTTATCCTCCACGTATGCATAATATGCCAAAATACACTCTGTTGTCATGTATATCTAAAAAGAACAAATAATAAAAAGGAAAATAAGTAAACCCCATTTTATTGAGATATAATTCACCTATCATATGATTTACCCACTAAAGTGTGTAATTTAAAGATATTTAGTACATACTGAATTATACAACCATTACAATTTCAGAACATTCTATGAATCCCAAAGAAACCCTCAGACACCACCTCCTTACCCCTCAGCTCCCCTCCAGCCCTGAGCAGCCTCTAACCTACTTTGTAATTTGCCTATTCTGGATATTTGTATAACAGGAACCATACAACATTTGTCCTTTCTGTGATTTATTTCACTTAGCATATTTTCAAGGTCCACCCATGTTGTAGTGTGTGTGCACGTGTGTGTGTGTGTGTGTGTGTATTAGCACTTTGTTCCTTTTCATGATTGCATAATATTCCATTGTGTCCATAATTTTTTATTCATCCATTTGCCCATTGATGGACATTTGGGTCGTTTCACCTTTGGGGATATTATGAATGATGCTGTAAACAATTGTGTGCAAGCTTTTATGTAGAATTGTGTCTTCATTTCTTTTGGGAATAGACTTCACAGTAGAAGTTCTGGATCATATGGTGCCTCTGTGTATCATCATCTGAGGAAACGCCAGATGGCTTTTTGAAGCACAATGCTGCCTTCCTATCAGCAGCGTATGAGGTTATGACTTTTCTATGTCCTCTCCAACATTTAACGTGCGTCTTTTTGATTGTGATTCACAAGGGAGAAGTAATCTGTTATTCACTTTGTGAACTTGGACAAGTCTCTTGACCTCTTTTGGCTTTGGTTCCACATCAGTGAAGTCAGACACTGGATTAAACTCAGGCACTCACACATTTCTTTTCTTGGGGACTAGAGAGAAGACCTCCACTTAGACCTCTTTCACCCCAAATTTGAAAAAAAGGCCACTTATTATTAGTTCTCAAAATAAAATAATAACACGTAGTATTGTCTGTCATCATTTTTCTGTCCAAACATCATAAACCAGTGCTCACAGGCATCGTGTCCAGTAAACAAATAAAAAATCAATATTAGTGGAAATACAGACCCTCCCAAGCATATCTGGTTCAACAGTGTGTTTTCCTCCCCTGCTGTGTCTGTACGGGGGGTCGTATTTTTGGCTAATGAGATCACTCCTAACTTCTGGGTGCAACAAGATTAATCAGGGTTTCAACTGATAACTTCCAGACCCTGAGCATGAGACTTTCCGGAACCTTCTCCACCTGTGCAATTTAATGTAATGGGGTTCATTTACCTATTGAACTATTTTGTACACAGTCTGTGTCATACACATGTAGAGTCATCCCTGGAGATTTTGTGGAGGTGAGCTTGCATGAATCTACATAGGATGCTGAGGGAAATAAATCTCTGCTGGTAGAGGTGAAAAAGAAAAGACCCAATGGGGTAGATGAGTCCTTAAGTTCCACCCTACCTGGAAGATTTTTCTTTTAAAAAAAAACACATTTTTTTAGTTGTTGATGGACCTTTATTTTATTCATTTATTTTTATGCAGTGCTGAGAATCGAACCCAGTGCCTCACACATGCTAGACAGGCTCTCTACCACTGAGCCACAACCCCAGCCCCTGGAAGCTTTTTCTGAGTTGAGCAAATGTGGTTCAAGTTTCTTCAGAACAGACAAAACACTCAAAATGAAAAAATATCGTATGATTCGTTTTAATGGTATTGAAATGATTATTGTTGTTTGTTTCAGCCAAACACACCCACATCCATGGCACTGGGGTGCGAATCAACACTTTCTTAAACAGCTCCCTGAGCTGGAGTTCCACAGAGCCACTGCCTACTGGGTACCCACAGAACACATGTGTAAACACGTGTGTCCTGTCAAAAAAGGTCTCTTCCTACCTTTACCTTTGCTTCTCTTCCACGACTCTTCTTCGTCTCTGGCAAGCCAGCAGCCTAGGTGCCATCTTTGATCCTCTATTTCTATCGCTTCCTGTTGGAGTGTTCTACTGGCTTCGTGGGACTGCTTAGCAACCACCACAAACGGGGAGGATGGAACAGCAAAATGCCTCATCCAGGCGTTGGCAGGGCCGGTTCCTTCCCGGGGGTGTGAGGGAGAACCTGTCCCAGGGGTCTCCCAGCCTCTGGTGGTTGCTGCAGTCTTTGATGCTCTTTGGTTTGTAGAAGAAGCGTCATCCTGACCTCTCTCTTCCTCTTTGCTCACTGGCCTTGGCCATGTCATTTTGATTTGGCCAATGGAGGATGGGTGGATGTGACATCAGTAGATGCTTTCATGAGCTCACACCTCTGCCGTCTGGCAGGAGAAGACCATACCCCTGGAAAGCGCTGCTTCTGGAATGAGGAGACATGTAGAGAAGATCTGAGGGCAAATGCAGCCAGTTCACTGGAGCAACAGGAAACTGCAGACCCATGAGCAAGAGCAGTGAATGCTTTTAGTATAAGCCTCTGAGTGTTTGTTACGCAGCATTAGCTGTTACCTCTGACAATTATCTGGTATGCAGATAATTGTTATCTCACTGCACTAGCAGGATTTCTTTACTGTTCACCAGTAAACTCCCAGAGGATGCCTGTCATCGCTGTCACTCTGGCATCCCATATGCTACCAGCATCAGGAGGTGCTAAATTGCTAATTGCCTGTGTCTGCTCCCACCTTCCTCTCTCCTCACTCTCTCAAGAGCCCATTCTCTTTGTCCCTGGTAAGTCATCCTTTGGGAACCACCCTCTGACCTTAACCAGATGCTTTTCTTTGGGGCTTGGTTGATTCTTTTCTTTGTTCCCAGGACTCTTCCACCTTCTGGTGGCCAAAGAGAGCAGCTCAACCCTCCATTTCTGCCCAGGAAGATTTCCGACGATATTCAACGTGATAGTTGAAAAACTTGTTTTGATCACTTACCCAGCTGCAGCTGCTGAGGGACAAAGCTGAACAAAACTGTACTTGCCCTCGAGAAACTTCCAGTCCAGGAGGGAGTGGGAGGAGATGGAAATCCATCTACTCATTTATTCATTGAACAAGTATTTATCACATGCCTACTATGTGTCAGGTGTAACCGTAAAGGAACGAGAGCTGTTGTGTCCAAAATACACAAGTGGATGAGGTTAAGCAGTGATAAAGTTCTGTGAATTAAATAAGCTGGGGGTGATGGTCAGGAGGGGGTCAGCAGACAAGGGTGCACACACAGCAGGAAGAGCATTCAGGCAGAGGAGATACCCAGAGGAAAGGTCTCGGGGGAGGGACGTGAGCTAGTGTGCTTGGAAACAAGTTCAGGGCAGCTGGAGGTCTGTGACAGAAGAAGCTGGAGCTGCCAGCAGGGCCCAGGGGTGCAGGGTTTGTGAGTCCTCCTGCATTTGAAGTGTAAAAGGAAACTGTTGGAGGACTGTAGGTGGAGAAGCTGCAGCATCTGATTTATGTTTAAGGAACATCGTTTGATAAATATGGACTTGCTGAATAAAAAGGAGAAACATAAAAGCTGGTGGGAATACAAAGGAGGGCATGTAGTCATGTTTGGGGGAGGGGAAGACCTTCTGAAGGGATGGGTATTAGTTACCTACTGCTGCATAACAAACCGCCCCCCAAACTTAGTGCTTGAATCAATAATAATAGGCATTTATTACCACGCACGTTTTTTTGAGAGCCAAGCATTTGGGAGCAGCCTTGCTGGGAGGTTCTGGCTCATGGTCCCTCCTTAGACTTTACCAGGATGTTGGTCAGGGATGCAGCCATCTGATGACTATGGGGGCTGGAGGGCCACGTCCAGCACGCTCGCTGGCACAGCTGGTGAGTTGGTGGTGGCTGTTGGCAGATGCCTCTCCTTCTCCTTTCCCTCTGGGGCTGCTTGAGTGTCCTCCCAACATGGCAGCTGGCTTACTTCGGAACTAGCCATCTCAGAGGGAGCGAGGGCGAAGGCAGATCTTTTATTATTTAGTTCCGGAAGTCACAATGCCATTCTGGCAACACCTGATTGGTTACACAATTCGGTCCTGTTCAATGCAAATCTGTCCGGGGTGTGAAAACCAGGAACTGTGAATCTCTGGGAATCATCTTGGAGGTTGACAACCACATAGGTAACACTTCCTCTGAGGCTTAAAGGACAAGTAGAGATAAACCAGGAGATGAAAGGAGGTATTATTGGAGGAATTGTGTCCCCAAACAATTCACATGTTGAGAGACTAGGGTTGTGGCTTAGTGGTGGAGCGCCCGCCTTGCTTGGGTGAGGCACCGGGTTCAATCCTCAGCACCACATAAAAAATAAATAAATAAAATAAGGGTTTTGTGTCCATCTACATTGAAAAAAAATTTTTTTTAATTTTAAATTCACATGTTGAAACCCTAGCTCCCTGTACCTCAGAATGAGACTGTGTTTGGAGGTAAGAACTTTTAAAAGGTGATTAAGTGAAAACAAGCTATTAGGGTGGATCCTAATCCAATCTGACCTGTATGCTCATGAGAAGAGGAAACCAGGGCACACAGAGACATCCAGGAGGCACGCACAGAGGAAGGCCAGGCGAGGACACAGAGAGAAGGTGGTCAACTTCAAGCCAAGAGGGGCCGTAGAAGAAACCAACCCTGCTGTCCACCTTGGTCTTGAACTTCAACACAACTGTTAAAAAGAAAATTCCTATTTTTTAAGTACCTGCCTGTGGTATTTTGTTATGGAGGCTTGAGCAGCATATAGTTCAATGGAGGAAGGAGTTCCAAGCAGAGACCTGTCCTGAGCAGACACAGGTGTGACACAGGGTTAGACAGCCAGTGTTACTAGAAGGGGCCAGCACATTTTTTTTTTTCCTATAAAGGGCCAGATAATAAATGTTCTAGGCTTTTGTGCTGTAAAGTCTCTCTGTTGTAGAAAACAGTCATAGACAACATGTAAACAAAAGGGTGCAGCTGGGTTCCAATAAAACTTTATTTATAAAAATAGCGGTTCAGATCTGGCCCCAGGGGCTGTAACTTTCCAACCAGTGTGGAAAAAGGGTGTGGGGAGAGTGGAAGCCCCACCTGGGTGGCGGTGAGGAATACCTTTGGAGGAAAACCCAGGCCTAAACCCAGGCTATCTTTCCAGCTTTGATAATTGTCTCTTCGAGATTGTTCATGTGGACTTGAATGGAAATAACCCAGGGTGCCATTTGGTTCCAGCCCAGGGTGGGTGAGGAGACTGTCAAGTATTGGGGGTGAGGGTGGGTCCTGCAAAGATTTGTGGAGTGTTATTTCATCAGACAGAAACGCCAAGTCTTGGCTCAACCTCTGGCAGTCTAGTCTGATTCTCCGAACCTTCCTTATCTGAAGCAGATAAGGAAGTTATCTGCTTCACAAGAGTTGATGCGAGTGTCGAGTGAGATAATCTAGGTAAAGCCCTTAGTAAAAGGGCTGGCATATGGCACACGGTCCCTAAGTGTCTGTCGCCAGTCCTAGTCTCCCATCGCCAGTCTGAGGTCATTACTGTGAACCATGATAACTCAATCACTGTGGACAAAAAGGTGCACCCCCAGGGTGGGAATTCTGCATTGTCATCCCACACCAAGAAACTCCCTCAGGTCTGGACCAACAGCAGCAGCAGCAAGAACCTGTCTGTGAGAAGCATTGCTCAAAGGTAAAACCTAGGCAGGGGGCTAAGGTCATGAGCTTTCGAAAACAAACAAACAAATAAAAGCCAAAACAAGTAACTAGCGAAGGCAGTTGGGCCAGAGCCCCAGAGCTGACCCGGCCCGGTTTTGCCTCCTTTAAGTCCATATGCCATGATCTGATCTAAGGCTCCAGCTGCTGGGTGGCGGGTGAGGAAACGCGCCGCCCTTTTGCCTTCATAGATCGAGGGGCACAGTTCCTTACTCATGCACACCAGTCCACAAAGAAGGCTAGAGTAGAAACACCAGCCAACCACTTGGGAGCACAGAGCCCAAGGTGGCGCCCGGCTTACACAGGCCCCGCCCCCGGCAGCGGCCCGCCCTCCAGGAGGCCCCGCCCCCGAGCCCCCTCCCGTCCCCTTCCACTGAGTGGCCGGCAGGAGGCGCCAGCACACAGCCTAGCTTTCCTCGACGGATGGCTCCGCCCCTAGAAGCTTCCTCTTGGCCTATTGGGCGCCGAAGTCCCAGTTCACAGCGCCTCTCTCGCCCCATCCTTCCCAAGGCCACGCCCTTCATAGGCCCCGCCCCGTCCTGCGCGGCCAGCAGGAGGCGCCGCGGCGCGTGCAGGTTCTCGGCACCGGCTCCCGCTAACTGCGGGTGTGGGAGCCGCGCGCGGACGCGGCGGCGGCGGCAGCGAAGGGCAGCGTTGGGGGTGAGTACGGGGCGCGCGAGGAGGGTCGGAGGTGACCGGAGTGGCCCAGGCGGTGTTGGTCGGAGGTTACGGAGACCCAGGAGCGCGGGGGTCTCGGCCGGGGGTGGTGGGTCGCGCGCTCTGGACCGCGGGGCCGCGCGGGGCGTCTTATCCGCCGGGAATCCGGGTACGGGGGGAGGCATGCTTGCTGGGTTGCCATGGAGACGGGCCCAGCGCGGTCCCCGAAGGCCCGGGTGTGCAAATGACCTGGCCCCCGGGCTGCCAGGGTGGGTCCCGCGTCCAGTCCCCAGCTCCAGGGGACTCCCAGCATCAGTTTCCTTGGCGGAGCGGGAGTCTGACTGGAGTCCGGCGCGGGGCGCCGCGGGAGAGCGCTTCGCGGGGTCCCGCACCCTCCCGCCCTCCCTACCCACGCCGGCAGTGCGTTCCCCGCCTGTGTGCGGAGACAGGCATTGTTCCCAGCTATTTCTGTCCCACTTCCAGTCCCCCAACAAATACTGCATCCCTGGAGACAGATGCTGAGCGGGAGCTCCAGGCCTCTGGGGACCTGGTTTATTTCCCTGGGGAACCGGTGGGTGGGGCCTTGGAGGATGCAGACCTGCCTGCCCAGCCCCTGTCGCCTGTCAAGGGCTTGGTTAATCTGAATTGCCAAAAAGAATTTGATTACCGGTGTCTCGGTTAACACGGGCCACCTCTTGTGCATTCCAAAGAGGAGCCAGTCTTTAATCCCACTGGGGAAGTCAGTCCCTTCTCAGGAGCCTAGCAGGCAGAATGAAACCTGATTGAATTATGTTGGCATTCAAAAGCCTCTGTCTCCAAGCTGTAAAGATAGTATTCGAAGAAGGGGGAATAAAGCTCAGTTTGCAGAGTTTGCTGTTTTCCCTCCTGGTGGAATGATAATGGGTTCCACATTGTCCTGTTGGAACTGAGAGACATCCCTCCACCCATGTCAGCCCTGCACTGACCTCTGTCTCTGCTCCTGCTGCTGTGACTTGGGTTGGGTTTTCATGAGAAATGGGACTCTTCCTTGAGAACAAGAGACAAACATTCTCTGAGAGCTGCCAAAGCAAGCGTCCTGCACCCTGTTGCTCTGCGCCCTGCGCTTTCCCTAGTGTTTGTGTGACAGAGGCGAGAATTGAGCAGAAAAGGAAAAGGCAGGTCACACTTCCAGAAAAACAGATCTGGTTACGCAGGGCGTACTCCACTCCGTAGGATTTTCCTGCACTCCTCCTGGCCTTTTTAAAAACCAAATTTGTCCCTTTAGACAAACAGGCTGTACTCTTCATTTTGTGATTAGAAAGGAAAGCAGGGAGCGTTCAAGTGGCCCAGGGATGTGTGCGCATCTGCACCTTCTGCAATGGCCACAGGGAGAATCACCATAAGAAGAAGAAAACTTTCTGAAAACCCCAGCTAGATAAGGTTCTGGGTTAACAGGGACTTCTTGGGGTTAAGAAGAAGTTCTTGGTAAGAGATGAGTCACATTCTCCCAGCGTACACGTCTCTCTTCTTTTTCATGATTTTCCTAACTGCCTTAGAATCTGGCTCAAGAGGCTGCTGGAAAGGAGGGAAGTTCAAGCTCCAGGGCCCCTTGCTTGTGAGGCCCTGGAAGGGGGCCTAGCAGTTATGTGTTTGTAATTTCCCATTTTTTTATGCATCAGAACTTACCAAGCCTGCATCCATCTCTGGGTGCAAAGTGCCAGTTCACTTCTTCATCATATCTTGGGCCTTTTAAATACTTCTTGAGTTTGAATCATGACTTTTTTCCTGCCTAGGGCTGACTTCCACAGCTTTTGGTGTGATGCTTAAAATTGCATTTGGACACCATCTGCAGAAGCAGCAGCTTTTTGAGCCATAGGGTACCTGGTGGCAGAGACTGTGCTGTTACCCACTTTGGGTTGGGCTTCACCTCTGGCAGAGATGTCTGCTGTACTCCAGGGAGGTGGCCAGTTAGGCCAGGCATCTTTGGAGAGTTAGGTCCTCTGAGAACATGTTCCAGCCTTGAGGATTTGGAGCAAGGGCATCTTAAGAGTCCTGTGGGAAATTTCTCAGGCAGGGTTGTGCACCCCTCAGGGATGGTTGGTAAGGGCTGATTTGAGTGGTTGTTTGCAGGGACTCTGATCTCTGATTCAAGCACTTTTCTGGCATTGATTTGAGTCTGCTGGCGTGTTGTGCAAATTCAGAGCCACACGTTTGTGATGTGAGTACTCTCGGAAAATGCTTTTACTGTAAAGTAAGTGATGGATCCATGAAGGGAATCCACAGCCAGCTCTGGGCTTCTTAGGATTTGACAAGGAGACTTGTGGCATGTGCCTCAGGGGAGGAGAAACAAAGACTTTGACTTCTTGACTTCTACATATCTTGACCCACCAAGGCCCAAGAGAACCTCCTGTGTTCCTGCTTAGGACTATTACTGGCATCTCCCAGCCTCCCAACTGCAAATTCAAGTTTTTGGAACACCAGCACTTCAAAAGACTTTGCAGTGGTAAATCATAAGCAGCAGGAGTAGGAGTAGGAGTAGGGGAGCAGTAGGAGTAGGGGAGGGGTCACCCACCTTACAGGGCACACATTGGTGTTCTGTATGAAGCCATTTGGAAGAGCTGAGGTGTCCCTCAGGATGCATGGCAGCAGGTAAGCCACTGGCTCTGCACACCTGAATGGCAGTGGCCTGCTTTTCAGCTTCATGCGTGACAGCCCTTGTAGCAGTGAGAGGCTCAGGGAGCAGGACTGCACCTAGGTGCATCACAGGCTGAGGAAAACTGCTCACAGAGTCGGTGTCGGAGGCCTGGAGCATCATTACTAGGTGCCCTGAGGCTTGGTGTGGCTCCTTTCCTTTGGAGGGGCTCCTGGATCCTTCTGCCCTGTGCAGCCACTTTCCCTTTCCAAAGCCCTGTCCAATGCCTACAGAACTGCCAGTGAGTTGAGGTTGGGAATGTAAATTGACTGCACAGGAGGTCGCTGGCTGGAGTCACAGTGGCAGTGACCCATGCTGCTCTTACTGGGTCCTGGGCCACTCTTCCAAAACCTTCCAGCAAACAGGCTCTACTCCTGGCTCATGGGCTGGCTCATGGGCTTTTGTTTCTGGTGGGGTACAGCCACCAGGAACTGTGTGCACGGCTTTTCAGTGTCCCCTTGTCTTGCAGCAATGCTTCGGGAGCCCTGTCCCTTCTGTCTACTCTCCTGCCCCCTGAGATTTGTGAAGGCGACTAATAATCTCCACCTCTAAGCCTGTGGGACACTAAGGACATTAGAATTAGGACTCTAGGGCACAAAGCTTCCCAAGGCTGGTTCCCACTCATAGTGAGGCTGCGAGTCTCTGGCCTGGAGAGGCCTGTGCCGGCTGAACGTGGTGGGTGGAATGCACACATTCCAAGCATGCTTCCACCGGTTCTGGAAGAGCCCTTGTGTCCATTGTGGCTGTGTGGACATTCTAAGCTGTGTCCCAGGAATTGTCCCTTCGAGTGGGACCAGCCTCTTCTGCCAGGTTGTGGGGGAGCAGCACTTTCTGGAAGCTTGTGTTTCAAGTGTCTGTTTATTACTCTGTTAACATGGCTGCAGCCCTCCCCGTTTCCCCAGCTCCGCTTGTCTTCATGACCGAGTTCTACACTACAGACTGGTGTAGAAGATTTTTAGAGTTTACAAAGAGGGAAGTGTGGTCTCCAAGTTGTTTAGCCCTTTTCCTTGATCCTGGATGGCGGTCTCTCCCCGGGGGCAGGGAGCCCACCGACCCTCAGACCCTCAGGGCGGCCCGGCAAACCTGTCCCTCGCTCAGCTGTCAGTGCTGTTCCTTGTGCGTCGTGCCCAGCGCTTCCTGGAAGTCAACCCTGAGGCAGAGCATGTCTTCCTTTCGTGACCTCATCCTGCTTCTTAGTAGTGGCCTTCCCTGAAGTGTGCTTTCAGCCCATCAAACCTGCTTTGTCCCTGTGGCCCTGCAGTCTCTGGTCCTTCCTCAGTGCAGGTGCTCTGGTAGGGTTTGGCCTGTGGGGGTGTGTCCGCAGGGCTGGGACACTGAGTGACTCTTCTTTTTTTATGTTATTTTTCGTGGTGCTGGGGATTGCACCCAGGGCCTTGTGCATGCAAGGCAAGCACTCTACCAACTGAGCTATGTCCCCAGCCCCCTGAGTGACTCTTCTGTCCACGTGGTTGGAACTCCTGTCTCCTCTGTTCCTGGCACCTATGACTGTTGGTGCTTACCTGTCTTGCTTTGTTCTCCCAGACCCCAGCCTCTCCCACCTTTTGGCTGAAGACTTGGTCCTGCCCATGCAGATGTGCCCACCATGTTTTATGGGACTCACTTCATCATGTCTCCACCCGCCAAGAGCAAGCTGAAGCGACAGAGCCAGCTGCTGTCCAGTGTGCTGTCCCGGACACTGAGCTACAAGTACAGGGACCTGGACTCCAGTTTCTGCAGTCTGGGTGCCAGCGATGACCCTGCAGAGCTTTCCACCCAGCTTTCGGCCCCTGGTGTCCTGAAGGTGTTTGGGGACAGTGTCTGCACTGGCACACACTACAAGAGTGTCCTGGCCACTGGCACCTCCAGTGCCCAGGAGCTGGTGAAGGAGGCCCTGGAGCGCTATGCCCTGGACCCTGCGTGTGCCAGCCAGTACGTGCTGTGTGACGTGGTAGGCCAGGCTGGGGCTTCCGGACAGCGGTGGCAGGCCCAGTGCTTCAGGGTGTTCGGGGATAACGAGAAGCCCTTGTTGATCCAGGAGTTATGGAAACCCCGAGAAGGTTTATCCCGGAGGTTTGAGCTGAGAAAGAGGTCGGACGTGGAAGAGCTAGCAGCCAAGGACGTGGACACCATCACAGCAGGTGAGGAAGTGAGGAGGGGTGGAAGTTTCCAGGTCTGAGCATACGTTGGTGGCTAGGAAAGGCCAACAAGGGGCCGAGGTTAGGTGTGTGCAGAGGAGCAGGTGTGAAAGTGTGCTCGTTCTGGAGGGGACCTGCCGTGAGCCTTGGAGACCCTTGCCGTGGTACACTGAGTCTGTCTGCCTGTGGGCAGCTTGGTGGCACGTGTCAGTGGCTCCTGATGTCTTCTTACAGTAGTTTAGGCCAAATCCATTCTTCTGCTTTAATGGGGTCTTATTAGCCTGTTAGCCCAAGGGAACTGTGTGTGCCTCGTAAAATACCAGCTTCCAGTTGTGTTACAGGGACCCTCAGATGTGGTGTGACTTAGGGATCAGATGGAGGGGCAATGAAGACAGCTGTCACCAAGCCACACGCACTGCCAGGTCACGCGATGTCTAGCTGTGAGCTGGCTGCATTTGGGTGTGCAGTGGGTTGGTGGGCACCTGGTGTAGCTGCGGGCTGTTCTTGGGGAAAGCCCAGCCTAGAGGTGGCTGGTTATTGTCCTGTGTGGGAAGCACTGAAAACAGGGTGGTTTTGCCTACCTTGGCTTGAGACCTTGGCAGCCCGTGGTCCACAGCTTTGTGTCTGGTGATTATTCAGTTCATGAAAAGAAGTTGATTATTTTAATAGACATGCCTCATAAAAACAATTTTTTCAAATATCAAAGATTTTTAAAATGTATTTTAGATCATATTTAATTTTTTCTTAGTTTCCTATAAAAAAATGATTGTTTTATTCAAGAAAGACTGATCAGGTTGCCCAGGAGAAGTTGCATAATGCTTCCTGCGACTAACAGCGCCTCTCGTCCTTGCTGAGGTCTCTTGTGCGTCTGGCGTCCTGCCGTTCGGTTCCCATCCCTGCTTCCAGCGTGAGCCGGACTTGCACTGGATTCGTGTGTAGGACGGGTGTGGTGATGGAGCGGTTGGCCTCACAGGCCAGGGTCCCTTGGGCCTGAACAGGTTCCGGCTCTGGGTGCCATGGCTGGCTGTAGGTAACAGTGGCCCTCTCGTTCCCTCAGGTGAATCTCCGCTCTGGCGTTGCCTGGCCTAGAGAATGGGGATAACAGACGCGAAGGGATCAGTGCCACCATGCTGGCCTTGGAGCTTACAAGTCATGGCTGTGTAGTGTCATACTACTAAAATGGCCAGCAACTCCTCCTGGGGGCACAAAAGCAGTGGCGCACCCCGGATGGGAGGGGATGGCAGTGAGTGTCCTTCTGAATGGGAGGAGTCTTCTGTCATTGGCACTGTTGGGTTGCTGGCCTGTGACAGTGAACAGCAGTCCAGCTCTGCTTAAGCCTCATCAGATAAACACTCCGTTGCCTGCACGGGACCCCCGCCTCCCCAAAGGCTGCTGCTTACTGAGGTTTGGTTTTCATCCTGACCCTGCCTTGTAGCCACCTAGAGGACTTGTGTCCCCATCCTAAAGGCCCTCCTGTGAGGTCGCAAAGGGGAGGGGGTGGGCGTTTTGCACGAAGGACCCTTGAGTAAGAGGCAGTATTTTGGTCATTCTTCTCTCAACTTCTCCTCCTCTGCCAAGCGGATGCCCGAGAGCAGGCGCCATGGGGCCATCTCAGGGCTGTGGAGTTTGGGGGCCAGGCCTCTGCCTGTGAGCTGTACCCAGTGCTGCCATCCCGAGGTCACTTGCTGTGCTCATGCTGGTCTCTGGCTGGTGTAGGACAGTGGGGCCACATTCACGTTGCAGACGCAGGAGTTTGTTCTGAGTCCACTGCCCTTTAGTGCTGCTCCTCCACACCAGTCAGGGCAGGAGGAAGCTTCCACATGGCGGTTTTTAATGCCTTTCCAATAAAGAGTCCATTGAGCTGGCCAGTCCAGCTGACCCACTTGTCTGCTACAGTGAGTCATGTTACCTGCCCAGGCAGGCCCCGGGCCCCAGAGACATCCTTCCTGGCTGACCTTCTTCTCTGGTGCCTCCTGGCCATGCTGTTGACCTCATCAGTGGCGAGGGCTGGGGCTGTGAGGTAGTCCACAGTCATGGGCAGGCCCACGAGCTTCCTGTCGCCCCGCGTGTTCATGGAGCCTGGCGTATGGCCCTGGAGAGCGGGAATGGAAGGGCAGACTCCAGGCAGCTGGGAGCTGAGGATGGCCTGCAAATGCTCCGTCCTGCTCCAACAGTGAGTAGCAGGAGTAGAGCTTGACCCCGGGCCCAGAAGCCTCGGCTGGAGTCTCTCTGGGTGCCCCTGCTGGTGCAGGCGTACGCCCACACGGGGGTCTGGGAAGTCAGGATAGCGGCCCCTCCAGACGGCCTTGCTGCCCAGCTCCCTCTCTGCTGCCTCTGTGGGAACTGCTGAGAGACAGAGACCCCAAGTCACTGTGAGGAGGCCGCAGAAAGCCAAGGGGTTGTTCTTTGTAGCAACGTGGTGATTGTCAGCATTAAACTGAAGCGTCAAGAGAGGCGCAGCTTTGGCTGGGGAGATAGCTCAGTTGGCAGAGTGCTTGCCTGTCAAGCATGAGGCCCTGGGTTCAATCCCCAGCACCATACATACAAAAAAGCTAGAAGAAAGGCACAGTTTCTTTGTTTTCCTGGCAGGTGACACTTCTCCTCACATTCTTGACCATGGTGCCATGTCCCCTGCCTTACACGTCCCTGAAAAGGGCATCAGTTCTCCCAAGAAGCTGTCTGTCCTGAGCCTCCTGGGGTGCAGATGGGCTCCAGGGGTGGCCCCAGTGCAGGCCCACATGTTGGTGATCGCTCTGTGGTGGCATTTGCTGCAGGGAAATTAATACAATGGAGCTGGGCGCTGTCATTTTGAGCAGGATGGAAGGAAGGGTGGCAGCTACCTCTGGGGGCCAGGCAGGGCCTCCCCCTCGTTCTTTTCTCAAAGGACCAAAAATGAGGCTGTGCCTCCTCCCCCGTGAGAGAATCCTACGACCACATCTGGAGAAAGTGTGTGCCCGTGCACGTGAGTGTGTGATTGAGGGCTGCCATCTAGGACTTCAGGTTATTGAATGACAGCCCCAGTTTCGTTGCTATTGCTCGGTGCCACGGCTCTCAGGAGCTGGCCGTCGGCGTGAGCTCGCAGGGTGTGGCAGGGCCAGCGTGCACGTCTTCTGCGGGCCTTGGGAGCCGAGGGGCAGCGGGAACGGGTGCGGGCGACGCCTCTGGTTGCACCGCAGGCCTGGCTCCAGCCTGGACCAGGCGTCCAGGGAGTCTGCTGGGACCCTCCAGAGGACACTGAGGCTGGCACACACCCAGTTCTCCTGAAACGCGGGACCACTGCTGTCGCCCATGGTAGTGCTCTTAGGCATGTTTGGATTTGTTTTCCATAGACGCTGCCTTTCCAGAACTCAGTTTCCCCAACTTCCAGATTATCCAAATAGTCCTTCTTTGCGAGGGAGGTGGTGGGAGGGCGCGTGCTGGGCCGGCTGGGGTTTAGGGCCATGCCATATGGAGAGGGCCCTGTCACTGAGGACAGTCGTACATGCCTGCGGCAGGGCCACGTGGTTTCTGTCAGGGCTTGGGGAGGGCGAGGAGGGTCGCGAGTGTGAGCTCAGCAGGAAACACTGGGAGGCCTTCATGCCCCTCCTGGCCTCCTTCCTGCCGGAGAGGGGGCTTGCATGCCACTTCTCTCAGCCTCTTCAGCATTTCGCCTCACCTGGGAGCAGTTGTGTGCTGCCCCTGCCTCCTGCCGGCTCCCCAAGAGTAAAGCCACATGTCTCTGGACATTGTCACATGTCCCTGGGGGACAGACCTGCCCTCCATTGGGAGCCACTGCATTGGACTCTAGGCTTGGACTCAGCTCCCAAGGGCTATGTGTCATCCACACCCAGTCCTTGTCGTTGGGGCTGATGGCCATGTGCCTGCCTGCAGCCATCAGGCTACCTCAGTGGCCTTGCCCATCTCTCCCAGGCAGCTCTCTGAGGGCTCGGGGTCCCTGAAGCCCAGCTCTGAGGGGATGTGTGGAACTGCTGCCTGGCACCTTCCTGTGTGGCCTTTGGAGGCCGGGCGTTAGTTTTGCTGGGGGAAGGGCCTCTTCTGTGTCTTTGTCAAAGGAAGGCAAGCATAGGGCCACTGGGATTTGAGTTTACCTCTGTAGGCTAAGCAGAGGCCAGGGACCACGAAAGCAAAAAACTGCCTTCAAATGTCCCGTGGTTTCTGGTATGCAGGAGTCACGGGCTAAGTCTGGGGGAGGGTTAGTGCTTGGAGAGAAAGCTCCTCTGTGGGTCACAGCTTCTACATGTACAAGACCCCAGAATGGGACCGGTGTTCCTGGCAGGGACAGGGGAGGGGAAGGGTATTGTGTGGACGTACTGCTGCCCTGGAGCGCACACCCGGCCGGGGAGGAACATGCTCCTCTGAGTTGCAGGTGGCAGGTAGTGGCAGAGGTGACAGATCTGTGTTGTCACTGAGCACTCGCTCAGTTGTTTTGTTATGCCAGCTTGTCATTCATGGACAGTGAATTCCACTCCCCTGGGGACAGCCAGTATTTTACATGCGATGTCATCTGTGTCCCATGAGTTACGTCCTGGAGAGCCCTCCGGCATCCCGGTGGTCATTTTCTTTTAGGTTTTTTCCCTTCTGCTTTGAATCTTTTACTTATTTGTTTTTTTAGATGTTGACGGACCCTTATTTTACCCATTTATTTATATGCAGTGCTGAGAATCGAACCCAGTGCCTCACACATGCTAGGCAAGTGCCCTACCACTGAGCCCCAGCCCCACAACTCTTATCTTCAGATGTGGGAGGCGATCTCATTGTTCTGCCTCTTTTCCTGTGGGGGCAGCTGCCTCTCTGGTGAGCCGTTCTTTGCAGCAGCTTCTTGATGTTAGGATCTTTGTGGGAAACGTTTGCTTTATGTGGTTTAGCTGAAAACAAAACATCCAACACCTTTCCCACCAGTCTAAAATCAGAAAGGCAACTGACTTGGAAAGACAGCTTGGGGCATTTCCAGTTTAGAGAAAAATGGAGCTGATTGGTTGTCCACAGTCAGCGTCATCCTTCCACCCCCTCACTGTTGAAAACATCCATATCCTTGTTTCATCATGGAAGCACTGTCTTGGAAGGTCCCTGGGAGCTGGGTGGACCCCACTGGGGCCTGTGGGCAGAACCTCCTACCCCCAGAGCCTAGGGACAGCAGAGATATCCAGCCACATTCTATAAGGAGCCACTGTTGGAGAGGCTCAGTGTTGACACTGAGCGCAGGAATGTCATCATTGGTGTAAGATGTTTCAGAGACACAAAATAAGACAAATTGGCAAAGGACTGGCCAAGGTGACATCACAGTTGCCAGCTAAATAAGACAGAAATTCTTGATAATGAATTTAATCAGAAATGAACATCATGATGGGAATACATGTGCTATCTTAAATTACCTGCAAGGAGGCAAAGAAAGAAAAGGGTTTTTAAAGAAAAAATGAGTTTTTAGAGTTTACAGAACATGTTCAGAAATGATTACCCTTGGCTATAAGGATCAGTAACGGGGATGGCACAGTCCAAGGCTGTTGTTGGGCTGTTGCTGGGCAGACGGCCTTGCAGAAGTATCTTTGGTGGCGGTGGCGGTGGCCTTTGTGCAAGGCTGTGGTTCTGGCAGTCTCCTGTGATATTTCTTCCTATCAGACGTATGTGCATGAGATCCCCGCCTTCATAATGCCACAGCTCTATTATTTATTTAAGTGACTTCATTTTGGTCTGACAGCTTTCACCCAGAGAAGAATTTTAGCCAGCATAGGAAGAGTGAATCTGAATGAGTGGGCTGCCTTGCGGGAGGGGGATCCAGGCCCTCCCTGGGTGTTTGAGCACAGGCCTGGGAGGAATGCTTCTTAAGTTATCAGGCAGAGGACATGGGGGCATGGGGGAGGGAGAGAAGAATACAGTTATTCTTCAACCCTCAAATTTTGTGGTCCCAAGTTCAAAGTTCTTGATTTTCCTTAGCACTTGGCGCTAAATTGGGATACTCAAAATGTGGGTACACATTCATGACTGTCATGAATATCTAGTGATTTTATAAACTAAATGACTCAATTCATATTTTCTAAATCCTCTTTTCTGTTTTACTGAAATTGATTTTAAAATTCTGTAAGTATATTTTTAAACTTCACTAGTCAACTTTTATCTAGCAAGTGCAACAAAATGACCTGTTCTTCTTAACTTTTTTGTATTGCATCAAATTTTAATAAGACGAATCCGCCTCTTCAAAGTCATCTTGAAACTGGCAAACGTAAGAGCAAAATTTTGAATTTGGTTAAATGGAAATAGAGACTCCATTTTGTCCTGTCAACATTTGAAGCATTTCCAAGAAGTACTAATATTGTAACTCTGTTATTACTAACATTTAAACCATATTAATATCAGCTGGTTCCCAACCATGACCTATAAGGTTGGTTGTTTGTCCAGGATATGTTTAAATCATATAGTGTCTCTCATGGTTTCAGATACTATACTAACATGGAAAATGTTAATCAAATATCTTTTTTGTTGTTTGAAAGTTAAAGTGGCAGAAATATTTCTAGAGGTTTCAGATGTATATAGAGTGGAAGTGATAAACTAAGCCCAAGTCCATCTTCTTTGCTCTGCTGTCCTTGGTCAGAGTTTATATCTTTGTGAAAGAATAGAGTCATAAACACCTTGCAAGACAAGCAAGAGCAGGAAGGACTGATCTTTTTGGCATTGAGACAGATTCGAAAGCCATGGTAACTGAAATTATGTAGTTTTAGGGGAGGGAACAGACAAGTAGACCAAAGGAACAGAATATATATATATATAAAAAAAAACCCATGGGAATGTGTTATGATATAAACGATAATAATTCCTGGGGAAAGGATTTTATAAATGGTGTTGGGATAATTGTTTTCAGCAATATGGAGAAAAATAAAAATTATATTCTATTCTAAATACATTAAAAACCCAGATGTCAAAGGTAAAATTATACAGTCAAAAAATTTCAAAAATAAGGTTTAAAAAGTGCAAGCCATAAGAAAAGTTAGGTAGATTTGACTATATCAAATATAAGCTGACATAAATATCAAACTGATAGAAATATCGAACAGAAACTGAAAGACACTATATAAAATAAAGAAAATAGGTGATATGCTGGAAGAAAAAAATTGTGATATTTAAAACTATCATGATGAATAGAGTGAAGTAACGAATGTGTTTTAAATGCATAAATAGGTGAGTACCCAAGAAAACAAAGGAATGTGTAGGGGTAAAAAAAAAGAGGGAACTGAGAACAGACTCTTTGCTGATTCTGAAATTATAATTGCCCTGGGGGCATCTCTCAGTCTCGGCAACCAAGAAACTTCGAGCTTAATAGCTGCCCAAGAAAAGACATAAGGCCCTCGAGGCTGTAAAGGTTGACAGTTAGAACTGACACCCCCTCAACCCCTGAGAGAGGTGGAAAAATTGAAGGGTGCTGAGTGAAAAGATGGATTTGGAACGATCTAGTTCCTGGTTAAAAAAAAAATGACAAATTATCATTCTTAACCTGGGCTCTGGTAGGGCAAATGTAACTCTTCCATAGAATTGAAAACACTTTCCCACATGTATTTGGGGTTCAAACTTGAACTACCATGGTCTGGATAATCCTGGATAAGAAACTAAATGACAGTGTCCGTGATGTGATAGCATACAAGGGCATCGGGTGGAAACAAAGCAGATACTCTTTGGAAGGACACGTCCTCCACACAGGCATCCCAAACCTCACCAGAAATGAGGTCACCATCCAAATGACAGGCAATGCTACACTGAGCCAGTGGAAAACAAACTACAGATTGAACGAGATTCTCAAGAGCATTAGGATTAGGAATCATTGGTTATATAGTGCTAAATAAGTATGATTAGTATATTTAAAGAAATAAATGATACAGAGAACTCCTACAAGAACACGATCAGTGTCACTCCAAAAAGCAGAGATGATTCGAAAAAGAGCAAGACAATGCTTCTGCGGAGAGGGGCGCACTGGGAGAGCAGGGTGAGATTCGTCGTGTTTTAAGGAAAAGAACCAAGAGAAGGATGGGGGAACAGCCTGAGAACCAGGCGGTCATGAAACGGAAGAGTATGTCCGAGTCAGCCCTCGGCCGCAGGGCTGCACAGTGGGGAGGCAGAATTATTTGGGACTGCGGCCGCCTGGGGCCGAGGTGCCGGCGACTTCGGAAGGCGGGATGCAGGGTGGCGTCCCTTGGCGGGGGCCGCCGTGGGTCAGCGCGGCTCCGGCGGGGGCGAGACGGCCGCCGCAGTTCGGACCCGCGAAAGGCCTTCTGGGGACGCCGCTTGGGCGAAGGTCGGGGAAGTTGGAGGAGGGAGAAGAGCAGGGCCCCCGCGTGCTTCTGCGCACCGGGCCAGGGCCGCCCGCGCCGCGGCCGAGACCTAGACCTCCGCCTCTCGCGAGGCCGTGGCGGCCGGTGCGCAGGCGCGCGCGTGCGCGGCCCGCCTGGAACGCCGCCGCCGAGGACCCGGCGCCATGTTGGCCCCCGGGGGAAGGCGGGGGAGCGCTTGAGGCGGCGGAGCCGAGCGGCGGCGGGGCAGTGAGCCCGCCCCTCCCGCCTAGCGGATCATGAGCCGGGCGGCGGCCGCCCAGGGCGCGGTGGCGGGCCAGGTGCCTGGGCGGCGCCGGCGCTAGGCGCGATGCCGTTTCCCGCGGCGGGCCCGGGAGCGCCGCTGGCGCCGCCGCAACCCTGTGGCATCTCCTCGGCGATCAGCCTGGCCGCCCCCAGGGACACGGACCACGAGCTCACGCATAAGCTGGTGGAGACCCTGAAGCCCTTCGGGGTGTTCGAGGAGGAAGAGGAGCTGCGGCGCAGGATTCTAATTTTGGAAAAGTTGAACAACTTGGTGAAGGAGTGGATACGCGAGATCAGTGAAAGCAAGAGTCTTCCGCAAGCCGTGACGGAAAGTGTCGGGGGTAAAATCTTCACGTTCGGCTCGTACCGCCTGGGCGTGCACACGAAGGGAGCTGACATCGACGCGCTGTGCGTCGCGCCCAGGCACGTCGACCGAAGCGACTTTTTCACCTCATTCTACGATAAATTGAAACTACAGGAAGAAGTAAAAGACTTAAGGGCTGTTGAGGAGGCATTTGTGCCAGTGATCAAACTCTGTTTTGATGGGATAGAGATAGATATATTGTTTGCAAGATTAGCATTGCAGACTATTCCAGAAGATTTGGACCTAAGAGATGACAGCCTGCTTAAAAATTTAGATATTAGATGCATAAGAAGCCTAAATGGCTGCCGGGTAACTGATGAAATTTTACATCTAGTACCAAACATTGACAACTTCAGGCTAACTCTGAGAGCCATCAAATTATGGGCCAAATGCCACAATATCTATTCCAATATTTTAGGTTTCCTTGGAGGTGTTTCCTGGGCTATGCTAGTAGCAAGAACCTGCCAGCTTTATCCAAATGCAATAGCATCAACTCTTGTCCGAAAATTTTTTTTGGTGTTTTCTGAATGGGAATGGCCAAATCCAGTGTTACTAAAAGAGCCTGAAGAACGAAACCTTAATTTACCTGTGTGGGACCCAAGAGTAAATCCCAGTGATAGGTACCATCTTATGCCTATAATCACACCAGCATACCCACAGCAGAACTCCACTTACAATGTTTCAGTTTCAACCAGGATGGTCATGATTGAGGAGTTTAAGCAAGGGCTTGCTATCACACATGAAATTTTGCTGAATAAGGCAGAGTGGTCCAAACTTTTTGAAGCTCCAAGCTTCTTTCAAAAGTACAAACATTATATTGTACTTCTGGCAAGCGCACCAACAGAAAAACAACATCTAGAATGGGTGGGCTTGGTGGAATCAAAGATCCGAATTCTAGTTGGGAGCTTGGAGAAGAACGAATTTATTACACTGGCACATGTGAACCCCCAGTCATTTCCAGCGCCCAAAGAAAATCCTGACAAGGAAGAATTTCGTACAATGTGGGTGATTGGGTTAGTGTTAAAAAAGCCAGAAAATTCAGAAACTCTCAGTATTGATCTCACCTATGATATTCAGTCTTTCACAGATACAGTTTATAGGCAAGCCATAAATAGTAAGATGTTTGAGATGGATATGAAAATTGCTGCAATGCATTTAAGAAGAAAGGAACTTCATCAACTACTTCCTAATCACATTCTTCAGAAAAAGAAAACACCTTCGGCAGAAGGTATAAGATTGACAGCTGTGAATGACAGCAGCCTCCACTTGACTGTAGATGATGAAAACAGCATGTCTGTGCCTTTACCTATGGGTGCCACAAAGACTGGCCCATTGACTGGCAACCCTCAGGAAAGAAGCAGTCCTGGCCTGGCTATAATGGCAGCATCTGTGACCAACATACAGACTCCTGAAGTTCCCTTGCAACACATGAATCCCAATGAAAGCCCAGGGGTTGCATTGAGTGACAATATTCCTCCAGCTCCCTCACAGCCTACCATTTCTCCACCACCAAAGCCCACAGTCACCAGAGTTGTTTCTTCAACACATCTGGTAAATCATCCACCCAGACCTTCAGGAAATGCAGCAACAAATATACCCAATCCTATAGTAGGAATGTAGAGGGCATTCTCACCTCATAAAGACAGAAAACCAGACAGAAGGGCAACAACCAGATAAGTACAGCTCCTTTAGAAACTAAGCAGACAGTAACTTCTCTGTTGGCCTCTCAGGAAACATCTGGCTCAGATGTACCCAGTATCCCTGTTCTCTCTCCACAGCCTATTCCTGTTATCAAGAATCCAGTAAAATGGATTGAATGGATAAAGACAACCACAAGGGCCCATAAATAATATCTGCCAACTCAACCTGTTGTCTTCAAGTGCTAAAGAAGAACAAGGGTACCAGATTCTAGATATGACTTAAAAGATTAATGTTCATTTGGTAACTTCCTTTACTGACCTAATCTTGATCTGAAGTCCAGATTAGTATGTGAAGCTAGAAGTACCGTTACTAATGCCTCAGATTATTTGTGTTAGTCCCAGTACATTAACTATTTCAAAGAGAATACTACTCTTAAAAAAAAAAAAAAAAAGATGAGAAAAGAATAGAAAAGATAAAAACCTCCCAGCTATATTTGTACCCATGACATCTGGACTGATTTTATGTTTGATGCATTTTGGGGGAAATTTGCAATACAAACTAGTATCAGAATTCCTTATATCAATGATGCACTTTATGTACTTTTTTTTTTTAGTTAGAAACCATTAACTAATTTTGGGTTTTTCAGCTTGGTGAATTTTAGTTTTCTTTTTTTTTTCCTGAAGAAGTTTTTTCACTTCTTAAAATTGGATACCATTGTGCAGTGGTGTAATATACTTCAGAGAAAGCATAAAAGTACACGTAGCTCAGACTCTGTGAGATAACTGCAGCCCTTTAAAGTGAAATGCCAACTCTTGGGTATATATTTGACATCAAAATGGTAATTACTAAGTCTTTGGTTTTGATGGGACATGACCAAGAAATGATACATCAGTATTACCTGTAGAATCATTTTAGAGAATGTATAATCTTTGAACTAGCAAAGCTCCATTTTCTCCTGTCCTCAATCATTTGTCCTAAAATAAGCTTGTGGCCTCTACCCTCTACTCTGTTGTGTGCACAAGATAAGTGTGTAATTGTTTCATTGAAAAACATGGAATACTAGTATTTTCTAAACCATGATGTGATCACAAGAGGATCACAAGTTCACTAATCTTGTGCCACATGACAAAAAACACCAAATTGATTCCATGGCTAATATTTTAGTAATACTTTACTAGATATGATGCCGGTGAAATATGTTGCTGATCTTGCATTTTTCGATCTCTGTGTCTGAGAAGTTTTACAAATTCCACAGAATACATGCTTTATAGGAAAGCTAATTCCCAATCTTTGTCTTTTCCATAGATAAAAAGGCAGTTTCTCCAAGAATCTTCAACCAATTTTTATTTTTTAATGACTTACCAAAAATCATCGTGGATTTTTTTCATGTAGAGTCATATGAAAATAATTCCTAGAAAACATTTGATATCTAGCTTTCTACTCTTTTGATTTCATCAAAGATTAGAAATGCTTTTCTTTAAAAAGAAAAAAAAAAGGGATCCCTCATAATAGAGCACAAAACAGCAATGTCCAGGAACCGCAAGGGATAACGGATGTACGTGTATGAAAGCACAGCAGACCTAACAGATTTTCCAAGTAGCTTGGTTCTCTCTCCCCTTCCCCCAACTGTGTTCCTTTCTCTCACATGTGTATTCTTTTTCTTTTTTCATGTTAAACTACAATTGTTTAGACTCTCCCTGTCCTAGATAAATTTTCCAAAGTTGGAAGATAGTCTTTCTCCTTTTAGGCTATGCAGTAATTGAGACTTTCTGATATCTGGTATACAATATTTCTGTTTCTTGTCTTTGCCCTGTGCAGTCACCTTACCCTTCCACAACAATAATAAATCAGGTGAAACGTGCACAGTATCTGTATTTTGAATAGCTATGGTGTTTGGTTGAAATCTCCAGGCACAAATTTAGTCTTGTCATGTTGTTTACACATTGGCAGAAAATTAGTTTATTAAGTGTTTCATGTAACCATACCTGTTTTACCAAGCTGGAAACTTGGGACTATTTAATTCTAGTTTTTATTACCTGAATTATCAGACTATTTTTTTCATGTGCTATATGTAGAGTCTCATGAATGGAGTTTGCTTTGTTATGTAGTATCTGTACTCCTTGTATTTTCAAGCACTATTTTGAAAACAGATAATGTATTTCTCCATTACAAACACAATAAAAATAAGTGGCAAACAAACAAAGTGAAACTAAAATACTGGACAATAATGTTTAAATCTGATGATAAGAATTCAGATGTTCTTACATTATTCTGAAGGAGGGTAGAGACACTGATGAATTTTTCAACTTTACTAAACCTAAAATGCATGGTATTATGTTGGGGAAATGAAAGTGTTAAAGTTTCAGCTCTTTCAATAATTTAAAAATAGAGTTAAAACAATAAAAATGAATGCAAAAGCTGGGCATGGTGTTGCACACCTGTAATCCCAGTGGCTTGGGAGGCTGGGGCAAGAGGATCACAGGTTCAAAGCCAACCCCAGCAATTTAGTGAGGCCCTAAGCAACTTGGTGAGACCCTGTCTCAAAAAAGTGATAATAAAAATAAAAAAATAAAAAGGACTGGGGATGTGGCTCTGTGGTTGAGCACCCCTGGGCTCAATCCCTGGTACCTCCCTCACCACAAAGAAAAGTGCAAAACAGAAAGGAGGTAAAACAAAAATAGGGAGAGAAGGAGATAATTATCTAAGGTGGTGGGAATTAAGCCAAATGTATCCATCACTATTATAAGTGTATGAAACTTCTGGAATAAAAGACAGCTTCTCAGAGTCTGTGGAGAAAGTAAGTCAAGCTGTGTGCTATTTTGTTTATGAGAGACATCCAAAATGTAAGGCATGAAAAAAAAAAGATAAGCTAATGAAAAGAAGCTGGTACTGTAATAACATCCAAACATTTCAAAAACAATTACTAGGGACAAGAGGGTCACTGCATTAATGATAGAAGAAAGAGTGCACCAGGAAAATGGGACCATCTGTGACGTCTTTGCACCTGATAAGTTGGCTTCAACAAAATAACAGCAGAGATTAATGGCTATTGCCAAATGTGTCATCATCACAGAAAATTTAAAAACAGCTCTAATTAATATTGAGCTGACAAAAAGTAGAAGGGAAACAGTTTATGAACACAATCTAGTGTGGAGGTGGTGATCTTTTTCTATAAAGGACCAGATAGTAAATATTTTTGGTTTGGTGAGGCCATAAGGTCTCTTGTCACAATCACTTAACTCTGCTTTGTAGAACGAAAGCAGATGCAGACAATACATTAGCAGATGGCCAGGGCTGGATCTGTCACCCATCTCCTGCCCCCACCATGGTTTGTTTGCTACCAGTGATTTCCAGGGCATTTATTATAGAACTCTCCACCCCAAAACTGGAAAATGCATATAATTCTAGAGTAAGTATTGGGCACGTATAAAATTTAACCTCGTGCTAGGTCAGAAAGAAATAACATTTCAAAGTATCTGACTCCTAAATATGTTCAGCGAATTCAATATCATAAGCTAAGAATCAGTAACATGACATAAAGAATTTCCTAAGGAAGACTCAGAAAAGCTTCAACCATATGGGAAGAGATTGATAACAAAAGATACTCTTCATCAAATAATGAATAGCAAAAAACGGGAAGCTGACATATTTGGCCTTGATCTGGGAGAAGAGTTTGTAATACATAAAACTGACAAATGATTAGTGTCCAGGATATATTAAAGATGGCAAGAAAAAATGTATTTAAAAAGATAAAAAAAATAGTTAAAAATGGGCAAAAGAAACACATAGGCATTTCATAAAAAAGGAACTAGGAATGATCAGTAAATAAGAAAAGATCCCACTCTGGTAAGAAATAAAATATGAATCGAGACCAGGAAAAAGGTTTTGTTTTTAATTTTGAGACAGGTTTCATTAAATTGCAGAGGCTGACCTTGATCTTGGGATCTTCTTGCCTTAGCCTCTCCTGTCGCTGGGATTACAGGTGTGTACCACCATGTCAAGCTTAGGAAAAAACTTTTTCACAAAAAATGAAAAAGGTTACAGTATCTGGGCTGATAAGGATGAGGAGCAGTGGGGACTCCAGCACAGTGCCAAGGACATTTGGACCCCTTTGGGAGCAGTTGGTCCTGTCTGTCAGGTTGATGCACCCACACCCTGGAGTTCCAGTTTTACTCGCAGTCTCCCTGTCATGCTGTGGGGCACGGATGTGCTTCATCTCTCTGGTCCCCTTAACCCTTGGGATGGCCAGAGTCTGTGGGCTCAGAGATGCGTCTGGGACTTCACACAGCATTTGTTGCCTCCAGTGTGCCACATAAATGCCACGATTTCTATATTCACCGTGGTGCCAGAGAAGTTGGGTAGGGCTTTCCAAGAGGCTCTGTCCCACCGGTGACCAGGAAGTGAGTAGAGTATTGGTAGCGTTTTGTAATAGCTTAAAACTCCAAACAACCCACATATCCACCGGGTGGAATGGCTAGAGAGTGGTGCATTCATGCAGTAAGTACCATAAAGCTGTGAAAGTAAACCACAGTTATACGTCTACATCGACACGTCTCATCATGCTGAGGAAAAGACAAATTGCTGTGAAATACATAAAGTGTTGTGTAATTTGTATAAGATTTTAAAACAAGCAAAGTCAAGCAATATAATTTGAGTTTGCAGAAATGCATGGCGTAACTATAAATTGGAAACAAGGGACTGTTAAACAAAGAATCCAGAAAGTGACCCTCCAAGGTAGGTTGAGAGATGGAAGAACATACAGACTGGAATGGTCCATTATTTTTAGGTTGAGTGGTGTTACGAAGGTATTAATTGTATTATTAGTTTAAGTTATAAATGCTTTCATATACATGGACTATTATATACATAGAAAATTAATACCAAAGTGATACCGTAAAGCAATCTTTATGAAATTAGGGATTGTATTTGGCCAGGATTTGGCTTGAAACCAGTATAGTTTTATTTTCTTTCACATAACAGCTGATAAGTCCAGGGCTGGCTTTCCCGGTCACCAGCAACCCAAGTTGCTTCCTTTTTTGTTTGCCGGCCCCGTTTTGTTCTCAGGGTCACACGAGCTGCAGAATAACTGAGGAGCACGCTCCCCACAGGAGCATCCCTCATGTTGCTCCTTCCCTACCTGCAAGGGACCCTGGAAAATGCAGTTCCTGTTGACTGGGCCCGACTCACAGGTAGCCTGGGGATCATGCTATGAGGAAGGAGAGAGTGGAGACTAAAAGTGGTGACAGCCTTCTCATTCCTAACACACAGCCTCCCAGACGGCCTCCAGTGTCTTCAAGTCTGCCAGGGCTTGCTTCGACTTCCTGTCTGCTTTTAAAAGGCTCACATTTAGGTATGGCTCACCTGGATGAGCTCCCTTTTGATGACCCTGAAGTGATCCACTCAGTAAACTTATATGCACAAGAATCTCTTTTGCTATATAACAAAACATAACCAGGGAATGACATTTCCACAGGTCCCATTCACACTTGGGAAGGCAAGGGCCATTGGGAGTCGTCTTAGAATCCTGGCTGCCACACTCCACCCTTGGGCACCCAGTGATTCATGTCTGCATTCACTTGTAAAATGCACCCACCCCATCTCAAGTTCCTCCAGTCTCATCCTGTTATCAATTCAAGTCCAAAATCTCAATATCTCGTTAATCTAATCAGGCAGAACGAGGCCTGTTTGGGTAGTTTCTGTCTGTGGACCCATAAACTCAAGGGACACACTCCTGATCTTCATGGGAACAGGCCTGGGATGGTGGCGACAGACATTCTGGTTCAGAAGCAGGGAGTTAGAAGATCAAAGAATCACTGGTCCAAAGCAGTTTTGAAATCCAACCCAGCAAACTCCAGCCTGAGTGCCTCAGTTAGGTTGCAAGACCCAGGAAGAGCCTCTGCCTTCCCTCCGAGCTCTTGGTGCCACCTTTTGGGCCTCCAGCTCCACCCTAAGCCATCTGTCCTTCTTCATGAAAGGGCGCGTGTATTTATCAGCCCACGTCCTGTCAATATGCTTCTGTTTCCCTTTTTGCACCTTCCAGTGCTTGCCCTCAGTGTTCCCGCTGGAAGGATTTTCCCAAGAACTTTGTGGGTCACATGAGGATTTCACAGGAGTTCAGCCATTAGACCAAAGCCACGTGCACAGATGTGAGATAATCCCATCTCTATTTTTAGCTTCTGCAGTGAAAGGACAGTGCTCCTAAACTCCCTCAAGGTCCTCTGGCGCTATTGAGAAAATCTGTGTGAAGCACCCTAATCTTGCAGGCAGCTCCTGTGCGGCTGAGCGCTCTGACCTTTCCACCTTGGGCAGCCACACACCCGACTCTTCATCTGTGCCACTCTTGGCAGCCATTTCTGACCTTTAGCATCTTGTCCTCTGGGAAGGTCGACCATTCCAGAGTCATCTGGTCATGGCTGCCTTTCGCTTGACAGCTCTTTTCAGTTGATCGTCCTCTCACTTCTCACTGTGAGCAGCAGAAGAAACCAGGCTGCACCTCCACCTCCTGCTCAGAAACCTCAGCTGCAGCCCCTGCACACTTCACCTTCCACACGGCTGCAGAACAGTGCTTTTTCCTTCTTCCTCCCCTCCCTCTCTCAGTCTTCCTCTTTCTCTTTCACTGCTGGGGATGGAACCCGGTGCCTCGTGCATGCTGAGCTGCACCCCAGCCCCAGCACCCCTGCCTTGAGCACTCCACCCTGATGTGACAAGGACCCTCCTTCCTCCAGTTTCCATGAACAGGCGCCTCACTGCCTTCTGAATCCACTGGCCACAGCGTTCATCTCGATTTCTGCTGCTTGCTTTCTGTCGGACTCTTCTCACCTTCTCCCAGTCCTGTCAGCAACATCTGCTCCCCGTGGCCTCTCCCAGGCAATCTGGGCTTTTCTTTCCCACTCCCCAGACTTCTAGCCTCTGCCACAGACCCCCTATTTCCCTGTACTAAAACCAGCATTTGTTTTCTTCTGGTTAAGCTAGCAACTTGAAACAACACGTTTTTATTTTCTCACAGTTTCTCCGGCCAGGAGTCTGGGCACAGGATAGTGGGTTCCTCTGCTTGAGCTCATGTGGTTCCTTTCTGAGGCCTGGAGGACTCTTTCCAGCTCACAGGTTGTTGGCAGAACTCACTTCCTCAGGGCCATAGATTAAAGTCCCTGTCGTTCTTCTTTCTGCCTGTTTTGCTGGCTGCTGGCCAACAACCACCCCCAGCTCCCAGTGTTTGCTGGAGAGCTTCTGGCATCAGATTCCTCTCACCCTTGGGATCTGTGTGACTTCTTTTCTGTGACCAGCTGTAGAGATCTCTCAACACAGAAGGAGCAAATATGGTCAGGTTCAGCCCATGGGGTGATCTCCATGTCTTAAAGTCCGCTGATTGGTAACAATGATTTATCTGTCTAATCTCTTCTGCCATGGGACATAATCCCTGAGTGATCCCAGAAGCCAAAGACCCTGGGCCATCTTAGAATTCCATCCAGAACAGTGGCCTTCCATATCTCTGCTAAGCAACGTTGTCCTGCACAGGATCAGGTAGAACCATACACACTCATGCGTGTGCCATTTTCTTTTTGCCCAGTCGTAACCCTAGTTTCTGTGTCTTACTTTTCTTACCCTCTTTGGAATTCTCTGCACATCATCTCTTGTAGCTCCAATTCATTCTTAATAGTTGTGGGATATTCCGTGATGTGGGTGGAGTTCTATGTGTCTTTGGGGTCATCTGAACAGCTTCATAACCCATATTCCTATGTATTCTGTAGTCTACCAAATGAAAGGGTCAGTAAAATCACCCCTCTGTGCTTATCACTAACGTGTTAAATACTGTAATTTCTCAAGACTTTCATTTTTGCACTTACAGAAAGAACTCTAGCAAATCTAAAGATCCATTTGCACATGGGTTTTCACCTTGCATTTGTGTTGTACTGTTTTAGTCAGCTTTTCACTGCTGTGACTAAAGGACCAACCAGAGCAACTGTAGAGGAAGAAGGGTTTATTGGAGGGCTCACAGTTTCAGAGGTCTCAGTCCATAGAAGGCGGCTCCATTCCTTGGGGCTCGAGGTGGGGCAAAACGTCAGGCAGAAGAGTGTGGAGGAGGGAAGCAGCTCACGCGGTGATTAGAAAGCAGAGAGACTCCACTCTCCAGATGCAAAATATATACCCCAAAGCCACGCCCCGGTTCCCACCTCCTCCAGCCACACCCCACCACTTCAGTTACCACTTGAGATTAATCCACCCTTGGGTTAAAACTCACAACCCAGTCAATTCTCCTCTGAACCTTCCTGCCCGTGCCTCACACGTGAGCTTTTGGGGGACCCCTCACATCCAAACCATAAGGTGCTTATACAGAAAGGTGTGTGTGATGACACAAAGGTGGAGCCCACCTTCTCAGGGCAGAGCTGTCAGTGTCACACTGTACACAGTGCCAGGCTCTGCGTCCCTGAGCCTGTTGGTGACAGCGCTTCTTACCAGGCTACGCTCCTGCTCTCCTGGTGGCTCTCCAAGCCCCTGGGTTGTTCTGCAAGCTTGCAGACAACATGCAGTGTTGCATGTGGCACCCTGACCCCAGGAGCGGTGGCCACCTCCCACATGACAGCTCTCATGAAGATGGAGGTGACTTTAGAGTGTGAGAAGGGGCTCCCCGGCTGATGAAATGAGTTCACAAGCGCGCACGTCCATGTGCTTTGGCTGGGCTGGAAGCACATGCTTCTGGAAAGCTTTCTTTTTGCCAGAGTTATATATGTGCACAGCGAAAGCAGCATTCGCTCCCTGCTAATCAAAGCAGAGGCAAAGCCACAGTTTCTGCCCGCCCTTCCTTTTTCCCAGTTTTGCTGTCCCTAGAGGCCACTGCGTTCAGCTGTGAACTGCTCTTTTTGGCATTTAATTCTATAGTTTTAAATGACCAACTTATCCCACTAGTTCTTGAGTTTTGAAACTTCAGACATGACCTAGTGACTTCCTACCACGAAAAATGAGAATTTGGTCCTCCCCCTCCCCCGCCGCATCCCCACAACACCCTCCCTGTTCCTATGGCCTTCTCCCTGCAGCGTAGTTTGTTTGGTTGGATTAAAAGCCAGGACTTGCTTTTTTATGACCATGTGTAGCTCCACACAGCCGAGGGTTGTTCACGCAAAGACTGCTTCTCCTTGCTGCGCTGGTTTTCTTTGTGATGAATGACTGTCCTCCTTTTTCCTGGAACCTGCCACTCTTCATGCTCTCTGCGCATGGACTCTGGGAGATGCTCAGCAATTTTGGCTATTTTACCAGTTTCGGCTTCATAGAGCTTTCTTCCTTGTATCAGTCTGAGACTTTATGACTTAAGGAAATGTCATCCACTATGTTTTTTAAACTTCTATTTCAAGAGATAATTCAGGGGCCTGGAGATGCAGGGCAGAGGTAGGGCCCTGGCCTAGCACGTGCGAGGCCCCGGGTTCAGTTCTAGCACTACAGATATACCTATATATGATTCATGTGCCATCAGAGTCGCCTATTTTAGTGTACAGTTCAGATAATTTTTATTAAAAAAAAAATAAAATAAAATCCCTTGAGGGCTAGGCGTGATGGTGGGTGCTGACCCCGGGTTCCCTCCCAGCTCTGTGAGGAAAAGACCCCTGAGCCCACTGCAGTTCCAGGCAACCCCTAACCAGCTCTGGGGCTATAAGTGTATTTTTCCTGGACTTTTCAAATAAATGGAATCATTTGTGTGTGTGTGTGTGTGTGTGTGTGTGTGTGTGTGTGTGTGTGTGAGAGAGAGAGAGAGAGAGAGAGAGACAGAGATTGAGAGCTCTGACTTTTTTCACTCAGTATACTGTTTTGGAGCAGTCATCGTGTGTAAAAGGTGTTGGCATTTGATTCCTTTTTATTGCTGAGTTGTTCCCTCTCATGTCCCTAACGTTTCGTTCGTCCATCCTCCAGGTGATGGACGTTTGGGTTAGTTCCACTTTTTGACCGTCGTGGATAATGCTGCTGTGAGCATCTGTGCACGAGCTTTTGTGTGGACACGTATTATTTTTATTTCTTCTGGGCATATAGCTAGGAGTGCGATTACTGGAGCCTAAGGTAAATTGAGGTTTAATATGTCAATAAACTGACAAATGTTCCCAAATGACTCCACTAGTCTACATTTCTACCAGTAATGTAGGCGGCTACCAGCTTCTTTATGCCCTGGCTGTTGTTTACCTTTTGAGGGTTTTTGCTTGTTTTATTCTAACCCAGGGCCTTGAGCATGGGAGGCAGGCACAACAGCACCAGGCCACCCAGCCCTGTTGGGAGCCTTCTTATTGCAACGGTGGCCGGGAGTGGAAGCGCTCTCTTAATGTGGCTTTCGTTTGCAGATGACTAATGATGTTGAACATCCTTTGATGTTCTTGCCGGCCGTTTTGCACATCTTCTTTGGAGAAATGTTTATCCAAATCCTTCTCCATCTCTAAATGTGGCAATCTGAATTCTTATTACACTATTGAATTATAAAGGTTCTTATATATATATTCCAGATGCAAGTCTCTTATCAGATTTATGACTTTGAAATTTTCCCCAGTCTTTGGCTGTTATTTTGGTTTCTGCAGTACTGAGGATGCAGCCCCAGACACTACTGCTGAGCCACATCCATCCCCAGCCCTTTTTAATTTTGAAGTGTCTCACTGAGTCGCCCAGGCAGGTCTTGGTTGGGATCCTTCTGTTTCGGCCTCCTGGGTCACAGGGATTACAGGTGTGGCCACTGCACCAGGCTTCTATCCTGGCTGGGACCCTCAGACAGTGGTGAATGGAAGTGGTTCCAGGAGGCCACCTTGTCCTGTTCCTAGTTGGGGAGGGGAGATTTCTTTAGACATTTCCTGCAGAGAACTTCCCCACTGGTTGAATTGGCCCTAAAAGGCTAGGTTCCTGTGCTCCCACCAAGCCACCGTGGGTGGGTGAACCGTACCTCCTAGGATGAGGCTGGCAGTGGAGGGGGAGGTTCTTGCCTCTTGCCCGCGTGAGGAGTCTCTTTTGTAGGTGCTGGAGGGTTTTACTCCAGGGGTTGCCTGACTGACAGAGCTCTGTGCCTTCGCTGCCTTAGGAAAGGATATTTCCAGAAAAAGGAGGTTGCCGAGGCGAGTCTGACTTGTGTTTGCAGTGGCTCCTGAGCGTCTATTTTAGCAGGGAATCCCAGCTGTTCCTAGGGATTACCTTAAAAGAGGCTTGTTTCCCCAGTTTGAGCGAAACTCCTGAGCACGGGGACATTGCGCTGCCCACGCCTCCGACCAGTCAGTCACCTGTTGCGAGCCCCTGCCAGCGGGCGGAGAGGCACACGTGTTTCCTTGTTGTGCCTGTAGCTGCAAGCCCGAGTCAGGGAGGGAAGGGAAAACAGGACCAGGACGGAGAACTGCAGGGAGAATTTTTAGAGGAACCCAGTGACGTTCAGGAAGGCTGCTGTGTTTTTCTTTCCAGGGCTGTCTGAGGCCACAGCGGTGCCATCACGGCAGCCCTGGTGACCATTACCAGCTGTTGTCAAAACTGATCTTGCCACCCCTAGTCCACAGAGTCTCTGCTGGCAGAGGGCACATCGGCCACTGTCTTCTGTGGAGGTGACAGGAGGGTGACGGGAAAGAGCCACGGGCCCGCAGTGTCATCTGCTCCTTCATCCAGAGCATCTGTCTGGGAGCCTGGGAGCCAGGATTCCTGCCCCCGAGAGCTGCATCCTGGGCAGTGAGGCAGCGGGCGGGAATGTGCAGGTGCAAAGCCCAGGCCCCCCAGAGCGCCGTCTCCACCACAGCCACTCTCCCTGTCTGTCCTCCCCAGCCTGTGTCAGAGGCGTGTCCTCCCAGGTGGCCTGTTTGCGCAGCTGTGTTTCCTCTAGGTCGCCTGCAGAGTTTCAGAGCTGTCCTGGGTGCATTGTGTCCTCAGAATTTTGGAAAGTGTTCATTTTGCTTCTGGGTCTGGGGCGCCATGTGTTGGGGGTGAGCAGGTCCCCAAGTGTATCCTCAGAAGGTCCCCAAGTGTGATCTCAGGGTGGGACACAGCAGCCCCTAGGTCCTAGCTGCCCTCGTCCTTCATCCCATGCCAGGTGGTTTTCTGGTTCGTTGCCGCAGAGTAGACACACACGGGCCCATCGGCAGCCCACATCGGCCTGTTTTCTCTCTAGGAACTAACAGGCATTTGTCTAGAGAAGGACCAGAACTCCAGACAAATAAGAAATGTAGGTTTTAGATGAGGCCTTCCGAGCGCCCTGTGGGCTTTCTTCCTGTGAGGAACTGCTGTAGACAGAGCTTGGGGCAGGAGGAGGTCCTGGTGTGGTTCCAGAACCTTTCAGAGAGCTTTTACAAAATGTGGGTTCCTGGGTATCCCCCAGACCTATGGAATCAGCCTCTGACCCACTGATCGTGGTCACAGAAATGCCTGAAGAAAATGAGGACCTTAGGCCCAGAGCTGACGGTAGCTGAACCAGCTGGCAGCGCTCACCTGTGTTGTGGTTGGGGGTGAGCGCCTTGGGTCTGCCTCCTTCTTCAGAAGCAAGGAGTGGCACTTTTATTTAAGAGGAATGGCTTTGCATCTAAGATCATCGTGTTGCCAAAGGCTTGGCGCTCTTGCCCTTGACCTCCCCAAATGAGGTTGTGTCAGACAGTGGTTCCTTGTGCTGCATCTGCCATTGCATTTTCCTCACAACTGCGAAGTCCCTTTTGGCTTTGTAGGGGCCCCAGAGTGACCTTGTTCTTAGCAAAGACCCACATATGTTAGACCCCAAAATAAGACAGCTGCTTAAATTGCAAATTCCCGATCTCCTTCCTCAGACTCATAACTGGGGCCTGAGAACCTTGCAGCCCCGGGCAGTGTCTGTCCAGCAATGGCATTGACTCGTGAGCATACACTTGGGAGGGATGCTGTCCCCTGCCCCTCTGTCACCCTCAGCCTAGGAGCCATGTGGGGAGGTCTGTAGTCATGGCTTGGGCAGCACCGTGCAATGCTAAGGCTCACAGGGGACACAGCACTGTGACCATAGCTCTTTCCAAGTCCTCCTGGACCCCAAGACCTGGACCCACCTCCTGGGAGTGTGGACATGTTAGAGTCACATGCAAGCAAGAGGCCTTTAGGACCTCTGTGACAGTTACTCTAAAAAAGCTTTTTAAAATAAAAGCTTAGAGAATTGGTTACACTGAACTGCACCTGGGTACCTGCCTCTCTGAGCAGACAGGCAAAAACTTTTATCAGATTTGTTTAGTTTTAAAAAATAAAATAAGCATGATATTCATAAAGTTACTGTGCCCCTTCTTATCATTGCGTGTTGTGCCGTCTCAGGCACGGGAGCCTCCACCCATGGGCCCAGCCCTGTCCTGAGCTCCCTGTGGTCTTTTCTGTCTTCAAAGACGGTGGTGTGTACACTTCTGCACAAGTCACAGCCACGCTCGGTGGCATCCAGGCACTTTTAGACCCGTCAAGCAGCCGTGTTGGACCATGCTCTTTGCCAGGTCTTACCTGGCGGTCTGCAGCCCACCACCGGGGGTTCAGGGAAGGGCCCTCTGTGTGAGCTGGTGCGTCTCTCAGCGGGCAGTGCTGTGGGGCTCTCCCTATGCAGGGTTCAGCCTGTATGTATATGTGTGCAAACGAGTGTGCCCAAGTGTCCTCCTGGCTGCCCCGTGGCAGGGGAAGGGGGAGGCAGTCAGACTTCCGTCCACTTGGCTGCCCCACAGTGACCGCGCACACTGCTGCCACGGAGGACAGAAACTGGTGTTGATGGTAGCCCTCCTGCCTTCAGGCACTCATGCGCCCTGGGCCTGGTGGAGTCACAGCTGCTGCTGCCTGGAGCCTTGACCAACCAGAATCAAGGACACAGGCCTGGGCAGCACTAGTTCCCGCGTGCAGGAGGGATAGACCGCAGGTGGATCAGAGAGCCCAGCTCTGGGAAGGGACACCCAAGAGGGGAGTGCCAGTCCCCACCTGGAAGAGCAGGGTCCAGTCAGCCGTGTGCCTTCTGCATGGGACAGCAGTCCTGGGGGACTCCTGGAACATCCTGTGTGTAGATCCATCAGGGCTGGGGCCCTCTGGGAGACCCCGGGAGGCCAGGAGGAGAGGCCCTGCTTCTCGGCTTGCTGCTCCACACTCCAAGACTGCTCAGGAGCACCCTCTCCTGCAGCCCGGCGCTAGACTGGGAACAACTCAGTGGCTGGAGCTTCATTTTGAACTGCTTTGTTCTTTTTTCAGATGTGGCCCCAGGGTTATGCAGTGAGGCCCGGCTATGGGTCTGCTGCTGTCCTTGCAGCCAGTGTGGCAGGTGCTACAGGCTGGGGCTCCGACCCCACCTGCTGGGCACCTGCGCTGCTCCCTGCCCCGCTGGGCTGACTCTGCAGCAGGCAGGAGCAGGGGTGCAGCGGGTGGAGCAGCCTCAGCACTGCGGCTAGCCGGCCTCCCTGCAGCCCCGGCCCCCCGCGGGCTGCAGATGCGCAGGCGGCCTTCTGGAAGGAAGGACAGGGCTCGGCCGCCAGCTCCTGGTAAGGCGCACACCGGGCTGCTCTACTCGCTCTCGGTCCTGCAAGCCTCCCTCTGGCTTTTGTGTGGTTTTGTTTGGAATGGCTGCAGAAAAGGATGCCACAGATGGGGACAAGGCTGTAGGGGACTCAGCAGAGGCTTGGGGAGGAAAGCTCTGGGGAATGTCGAGGGGTCTCAGGTCTCCTGGGCTCACTCCATCCTGCTCGCCAGCTTTCCCAGCAGCAGCAGTGCAGAGAGCGCTTCCTGTATTTGTGAGCATGAGATTTTAAAGGTCTTTTACGGGATGTGTGTGATTTCCAGGCTGTGTGTACATGTCTGTGTGTGTGTGTGTTGTCTGCGTGTGTGTTCATGAGTGTGCATACGCCCGTGTTTAGGTTTGTTTGCCTTTAGGTTGCACCTGTGTGTAGTGCAGCGTGGGTATGTGTGTGAGTGCACACGTGTGCATGCGTGTGTACATGTGAGTGCACATGTGTTTGTGTGTGCATGTGTGTGTGTTGTGCATATGCCTGCTCTAGCCTGGTGGTGTCCAGGGTGGCCTTGGGAAGGTGGCAGTCATGCCGTTGCAGAAGCCACCCTCAGGGCACTGTGGTGAGTTGACCACTCCCCCTCATCTAGTGAGGGACGATGACCAACTGTGTCTCATCCCAGGGAAGTATAGAATTACAGACCTGGGTCTGGAGGACAGGACAGGTGGGTGAACAGGACAGGGCTCTGGGGTGACATGGTGACCTAAGAGGAGCCGGTGCTTGGTGGGAGGAGCATTTTTTGATGGGCTTGGTGCCAAGGACCACAGTGGAGGTCATGGGTCACTGGGCTTGCATAGGGTGGGTGCTTACTTCCTGACTGCCCTGGGGACATCTTTTCTGGGGGTGCCTCATGATCCTGAGGTGCTGCCTGTCCTTTCAGAGAGCACAGCAAGTGCACAAAGTCCTTGAGCCTCCTGCTAACCTGCTTTGACACAACAGTGACAGGTATCAGGAGTGTCTTAGGAGATTCAAGTGCAGGAGGACCTGGGAGAGTTCACCTGCATGGATTCTATTTCAGGGATAAATGCCCAAGCCCGGAGACTGCAGCGGGTCCGTGCCAAGGGAACCCCGGCCTTGGTCCCAGGGGCTGCCGGGAGCTCCCCTCCACCCCGCCTGCGCCGCACTGTCAGTGAGACCAGTCTGAGCCCGGCCACCACCCTGCCTGACGCTGCCCCAGGGCCAGAGGAGCCCAGCCAGGACACCATGCGTGACTCCCTGTACCAGTCGCCACACCTGCTTCTCCTGCAGGGTTACAGCCAGCAGCACGTGAGCAGTCCCTGACACCACGGCCCCAGGGCAGGCCGGGTGGTCAGGGGTGGGCCCCCTAGTGCTGGTGTGGCCGGTGGACAGCAGCCCCAGCCAGAGACTGGGACACCTGTTCTGTCCCTTTCTTGCCCTCTGCTGGCATTGCCAGGTGGTCCCCACGCCTGAGTCAGGTGTCTGTGTTTCAGGACAGCCTGGTGTACGTGCTGAACCGCGAGCGGCACACAGTGGGCCAGCGCACGCCCTCCAGCAAGCCCAGCATCAGCCTGTCGGCCCCCGACATCCTGCCCCTGCACTGCACCCTCCGGCGGTACCAGCCCCCCGATGGACAGGCGCCGGCCCTGCTGCTGGAGCCCATCCCTGGGGCGCCCATCTCGGTCAACTTCAAGGAAGTGGGGCGGAACACTGTGGCCCTGCAGCATGGTGACCTGCTCTCCCTGGGCCTCTACTACCTGCTGCTGTTCAAGGACCCAGCACAGGCCCAGCCGCTGCCTGCGGGGGCCCTGGCCCGGCTCCGGGCTGCGCCACAGAACTGCAGGATGTGTGGCACGGCCCTCAGGGCCGGGGACACCGCCTCCTCCGTGCTGGCTGGTGTGCCTCGGCGGCGGCAGCTGCTCCTGGAGTTCGAGCCCAGCGTGGAGGACGCGCTGCTGCAGAGAGTCATGACGCTGGTGGAGCCGGGGGGCGACGACTACAAGCTGACCCCTGCCTTCCTGCTCTGCCTCTGCATCCAGCACTCGGCCACCCGCTTCGAGCCAGGCACATTTGGACAGCTCCTGCTCAAGATAGCCAAGAGGATCCGTGAGACCGTCTGGGTGAGTGGGCCAGGGCTGGTGGGCCATGCGCAGTCCGCCACTGTGCCTGTGAGGTGGAGGACCGAGTCCTCTCTGGTAGCCCTGTGGCGGTGCCAGGCTGGGCGAAGGGTCGGTCCCAGGCCCACAGCAGCTGCGCCGCATTCCAGGCTTCGGAATGGGTCTGTCTGGTGCAGAGTTGGTGGCTGCTTCCGAGCTTTGTCCCTTCCCGTGGTCCAGCCTGACCTGGTGCCATCACTGCCTGGAAATGAGAAACCCCAGAGCCTGGGCCCTGCAGGCCCAGGGGACCTGGGGAGCTCTCGCGGGCCCTTGCCACAGGCTCGGTGCTGGTGCTTTTCTTGGGCAGGTGAGCTGCCCCCGCCTGAGCTGTCCCCTGGGAGCCCCTTTTCACGTGGTAGTGAGGATGCGGGGACAGTCAGCTTTTGGACATTGACAGACTCTCCTCCTGGCCGGGGTCTCTCAACCTGGGGGCCTCGTCCTCAGCATCATAGCCCTGGCCTCCACCCACTAGAGGCTGGTCCCTGCTCACAATGACTCCAGACATGGCGCTGGGGGATTAACTTGGAATTGCTGCCCCACTGGCTGGGCGAGCTCTGGAGCCGGCTGCCTGGGGTACCCAGTGGTCTCAGCCTCCCTGCCTGCTCCTGCCCGACCGTGGCACTGCTCCCGCCCGACCGTGGCACTGCTCCCAGGGGCTCGCAGGGTGGCTTACAGTTGCTTAGAGTTGTTCAGAGGCCTTTGCTAATCTTGGCCATGCTTATCCCATGCGAATGTGGAAAAGGCAGACCTCTGGCAGCGTGGACACCTAGTCAGTTTCTCGTATTAAAGTCTACATTTAAAATACGTGAAGGCTTTTGAAAGCACAAGTCTGATGGGCCATCCCATCCGGAGGTTCAAGTGAGTGACCCGCAGGCATTGTGGGTGTGCTGGAATTTGATCTCCCCCCATGGCATGGCCACGCACCCTCCGGAGAGTCCAGTGCACAGGGCCAGGGGAACCTGGCAGCATCCCAGCACTCACCAGCCAACCCCATGCTCTTTGACCTAATTAAGCTTCGCAGCCGCCATGACTGGGCTGATGCTGTGTCCCACATCACAGGTGAGGAAACCGAGGCCAGGAGGGCATGATTAGGGGGCAGGTGGAGAGTGAGCACCACTAAGGGCTACTGCCCACCCAGGGACACTGCCCCACTCCTGGTTCATACCTGCTGCACACGGGGACCCAGCCCTGCAGCATTTCACAGGCTTGGAAACCGAGGCTGCAGGCAGGAGCTGCTCCTAGGGCATCTGGAGCTCACAGACAAAGGTGTCTGAATCCAGGTTACCCTGTGCCCCATGGCACCTCCCCACTTCCGCTCTGGCCTATGCAGAGCCCCCTCTTCCTGCAGGGCAGCTCCCAGTGCCACCTCCCTGTCCTTGTATTTCTTAGCCAACACATAGGTCGATGGCTGTGCGCATCTCATAGGAGCAGGGCATGAGGACCAAGCCAGCAACCAGAACCGACACTAATTTGCTGCTAAAGCGAGACCAATTTCTCGTTTAGGAGAATGTGCAGATGTTAGCTAACCCTGCTCCCTGCTGTGCCGTTTACATATATCTGTAAATACTCAAGCCTGTTGTTTCTGTGGCTGGCATCTTTCAAAATGTATATGTTAAGGGTAACAAGAGTGTTAGTAGACTGCTCGTTCTAGTCTGTGTAAAATGTTTGTCCTGTCTACTGTGTTTTAAATGGCTGAGGGCTGTGGACTGCTTCTGCCGTAGGAAGCGTGTAGGTCGTGTTTAATGATGGAACAGGAAGACATCTCGGTCAATGGAAAGTTCTTTCTGACATTGCTGAGAACAGACCATCAGCATAGCACAGGATGTCTGGGATGGTGAGCCCTGTTTTGTGGAGGTGGAATGATGTGTTCGGATGTATCCCTGTTACCCTGTTTCTCTCTCTTGCTGTAGGAGAAAACCAAAGAACTGGCAGAGAAGCAGGCACAACTGTAAGTATGGCCCAGTTATGGTTCCTGCCGCTCAGCCACACGCTCCCTTCAGGCTCCTGTTTCCCGAGGAGCCAGGTCCTCAGGGAGCCTCCAGATGCTGGGGATCAGGCAGCTCTGGGATCCGCCAGCTGTCCTTCCATCTCAGAGCAGCGCGTCCTTTTTTTTTTTTTTTTTTTTTTTTTATGGTAAACAAATGGGATACACGTTGTTTCTGTTTGTACATGGAGTAACAGCACACCATTTGCATATTCATATATTTACATAGAGTAATGGTGTTTGATTCATTCCGTTATTTTTTCCTTCCCCCCACCCCTCCCACCTCTCTTTTCCCTCTATACAGTCCCTCCTTCATCCATTCTTGTCCCCCTCCCACCCCCCATTAAGTGTCATCATCCGCTTATCAGTGAGATCATTCCTCTTTCGGATTTTTGAGATTGGCTTATCTCACTTAACATGATATTCTCCAATTTCATCCATTTGCCTGCAAATGCCATAATTTTATTATTCTTTATGGCTGAGTAATATTCCATTGTATATATATACCACAGTTTCTTTATCCATTCATCAATTGAAAGGCATCTAGGTTGTTTCCATAGTCTGGCTATCGTGAATTGAGCTGCTATGAACATTGATGTGGCCGTATCTCTGTAGTATGCTGATTTTAAGTCCTTTGGGTATAGGCCAAGGAGTGGGATAGCTGGGTCAAATGGTAGGTCCACTCCAAGTTTTCTAAGGAATCTCCACACTGCTTTCCAGAGTGGCTGCACTAATTTGCAGTCCCACCAGCAATGTGTGAGTGTACCTTTTTCCCCACATCCTCTCCAACACCTATTGTTGCTTGTATTCTTGATAATCGCCATTCTAATTGGGGTGAGATGGAATCTTAGTGTAGTTTTGATTTGCATTTCTCTTATTACTAAAGATGTTGAACATTTTTTCATATGTTTGTTGATTGCTTGTAGATCTTCTTCTGTGAAGCGTCTGTTCACATCCTTAGCCCATTTGTTGATTGGGTTATTTGTATTCTTGGTGTACAGTTTCAGCGCGTCCATTTCTGTCACCACCACCACCCTGGGAAGCTCTGGGTGAGAAGTCTCCCCAGGGCTGAGTAGGCAAGGCCTGCGGCCCACGTTCCCTGATCACCAGGTTAAATTCCCCGCCCCCCTCAGGAAAGACGTACAGCCCTCGGTTGTGAGACCAGGCTGTGTATTGCTCCCTCCAAGACCCCCTCCACAGAGGGACGCCTCTAACCTGTGCTGCTGCCGGACCTCAGCGGAGCTGTCTGGACCGGGTGACAGAGGTGCAGACGTGGAGCCCTGCAGCACCCCCTGTGTGAAGCCCTCCAGAAGCACCTCTTCTGGGGCCGGTTTGTAGGGGCAGCAGTGCTGTGTGTCTGTACTGTGGACACTGCCACACCAGAGTCCTAGAACCTCAGCCACTTGCTGTTGTGTCATCAAACCTAAAAACCATGCTGAAGGACAGTCCCCCGAATCTGTAACATGATTCTCTGCACACACATGTGAACTTCCTAACCAGGTCACCTCTAAGAGCCCCACCCAGTTGGTAACACTGAAAGCCAAGTCAAAGGTGGTCTGGTGGGGCGTGGAGGGAAGGGGCAGAATCTGTGGGGCTCCCAGGTTAAGTCAGGCCACAGCGTGGTAGAGGCCAGCCTCGTTCCTGTTCCTGCCTCATCTCTCAAAACCAGAGCACACCATTGCCATGTGTGCTCCCTCACGTGTGCTCTGGGGTCCTGCAGGTGATTTCACCGTCCCCCTTTCAAAGCAGGAGCTAAGGACACTCAGAGGCCACAGGTCAGGCAGCAGGGCTGGGGTCTCACCATCCATTCTTGATGTCCCTCCCAGGTGCAGTTGAGCTCAGGGTGCCTCCCACTTGCACAAACGCACTCCCTGGTTCCTGTCAGTGTTGGAAGCCAGAGCAAGATCCGACTGATGTGCCAAGTGGGAGCCACGTCCTGTGGGGTCTGAGGCTGTGAGGGGACCCAGGCATTGCCTCCTGTAGAACCCAGGCTGAAGGCAGCCCTGGGCAGATGGCAGGAAGGTGGCCAAGGCTCAGGTCCCATGCTGGGTTTCTGTGCGAGGGAGTTTGGTGGAAGTTGGGACAGGGCCAGTTTGAGTATGGGGCCTCCCCAGGGACTTGTCCTCTGCTGGGCTCCAGCACTATCAGAGTGCTAAGGGGCACCGAGGTGGCAGGCGCCTGCCCAGCCCTCCTCCTGGGCACCTGTGTGCTGAGGTGCAGGTAAGATGGGACCCTCTGTGTCAGAGCCTGTCTGTGGGCAGCCTGGGGCCCCCAGAACCCTCGGTATGAAGCAGATACAGGTGGACCCAGCTTCCCCACAGACAGGAAGAGCCAGGCCTTCCCTCCAGCTCACCCCCTCCACTGTACTCCAGAATGTTTGTCAGGGCCTAGAAGCAGTCCTGTGTCCATCCTGAATACATGCTCCTGGTTGATTTTTTTTTTTTTCCTTTTAAAAAAATAATGAACCATTTCCAAAATAGAGGACAGGGTATGCTTCCTGCCACCATGAACACACACCTGGGTTTACCGTTGTTCACACTTGGCTGTGTTTGCTCCGATCCTGTTGTTTCTTTTTAATGTGAACGACCATTGGATTTCACCCGACACCTGCCTGCATCTGGGACCTTCTTCTTCCTTTGCTTCTGTTGACGTGGGGTCTGTACCCTAGGTTTTCTCATGTAGAACCATTCTTTATTTCCTTATCCCTGCATGATTTTTATTTAATTTCTTCTTTAATTAATGAATTATTTTGAAAGTTGTTTGAATTTCTAAATATATATGCTTTTCTGTGCCTTTCTTTTTCTTTTTGTTTAAACCTTTATTTTTTTTTTTATTTATATGTGGTGCTGAGGCTTGAACCCAGGGCCTCACACATGCTGGGCAAGTGCTCTACCAATCAGCCCCAGCCCCAGCCCTGTGCTATTATTTTTCATTTAGTTACAATGTGATAAGAAAATGTGTTTTTTTGTAAGACTTTTTTCTTTTTTGTTTTGTTAAGAATCCCTTGTTGGCTAGTTTGTGATAGAGTTTTGCAAGCTTTCTATTTGTATTTTGAAGATTATTTTTGTCTGAAGTTCAGCATATGTCTATGAGATCATATTTGTTCATTTAATTTGATTAATACTAACTTTTTGTCAACTTAGACTATGATTTTGAGATGAATTAGCACTTCCTCTTGTTGTTGTGAATTTGTAAGTTTCTTTAAAAAATTATTGGCTTTGTTTTATTTTTGTTGGTACTTTGCAGTGAGGCACTTACAGCTTCAAGCATCGCCTTTAAAACCATTCCTTTTAAAGTACCCCTTTTTCCTAATGATTCTTACTGCCTTTAAAGTCTTCTTCCACTGGTGTTAATACTTTAACACTTTCCGGGTGTTTGCTGTTTGCCTGGTAAGTTTTTTCTTTTCTTTCTTGGAATCTTTCTGCGCCCTTTTACTTCTGAAAGTAATTGTTTATACAGTCTGCTCATCTTTGTTGGTGTACAAGTTTAACCCATTTACGTTTATTATAGTTACCAATCGGAGGTATTTTTACCATGTCCACCATGGTTTCTGTTTACTGTGCCTATTGCCTTTCATTTTTATACTTTCTTATCTAATTGGAGTTTAGAAACTCCCCTGTTGGTTTCAGTGTTATTCTGAAAATACTGATATCTTCTTTTGCGGAACACAAGACTAGATCTTAGAAGGCTTTGCTCCAGTCCCATCCCACCTCTGGCTTTCAGTCTATCTCTTGTATTATTTGAGCTGACTTTGCTTTCGGCCCTGTCATTTCCCATGTCATTCTTTGTATAATCTGTGTTTATCTTGATTTACCCACGTGCTTTTGCTTACCAGTGTTTTTCTCCTTATGACTCCTTGTGCAGCTCCCTCATTCCAGAATGTTCCCTTGGGATTGAAGTCATCCTGAGTGCAGCTCTGTGGTGGCCAGCCCCTTGGACATGGTGTCAGGAAATGTTTCCATCTGCTTGGCTCATAGGGAGGAGGTCAGCTCTCTTCCTTCAGCCCTGGAAGATGTGCTTCCATCATCCCTTAGCATCCTGTCTTGCTGAGAAGTCTTAAGTCTTAAGATTCTCTCTGGGTCGTCAGTAAAACTGACGATGTTTCTGGGGTTGGTTAGTCTGTGTTTCTCCTGTTTGGAGTTCGGGGGCCCCCTTCAGTTTTGGCTGCTGTTGCTCTGACAGCTCTGCCTGGCCCTGCTTCCCGGGGGGCTCCTGTCACTATACTTGACCTTCGGGTCTTTGCGTCCTCCGACTCCTCATGGCTCTTCCACATCTTACCTATCTCTGGTCCTTTCTCAGTGATCACTCCTGGCCTCTCAGTCCTTTTTTTCTCTTAAGTTAAATATGCCTTGTTCAATCATGTTTAACATTTTTTTATCTTTTTAGTCCCTCGAGATATGATTACTGCATGACCTCACGTCCTGTCTTTCGGTGGTGTCAGTATTTGGGGCGACTCTCCCTTCCCTTGGCTCACTCCCACTGAGGTCAGTGTGGTTTTCAGTGGTGACCAGTGTGCACTGTGTGCGGAGGTCTCCTGAAGTCCCAGGTCCTGGTCCTGTAGCTCCGGTCCTATTGCTGTCGTTTCTGGGTTGCTCTGTGCCCTCTACTGGCTATGTGCCTCTCTCTGTGGCACAGGCTGAGGGTGTCCTGTTCATTCTCTGCCCCCTGCCTGTAAGTTGAACAAGCAGAGGGCCTTGTGGACCTGTGGCAGAGCCCTGGCTTCGTGGGATGCAGTTCCAGTTCTCCTGGACTCGTCCACTCTGTCCTCGCCTGCGTGCGGAGCCCTGGCTGCTGAGGCCCAGCCTCTGGGAGCTAAGAGCTTCACACCTGAGGCCTAAGGCTGTCCACAGTGCGGGTCATGATGTGCTTCTGTGTTAAGGGCTTGGAGTCCAGCTTGAAGTTCAGGGGCTGAAGGTCCCCTGAGGCCTGGCTTCCCCTGCGCCTCCACACATCTTCACCCTCTGGCCTCCACCAGGCTCGGGAGACCTGTTCCCAGCCCAAAGGTCTGTGTTTATTATTCTACCAAAGCGTCAGCCTCACGTATGATAGATCATTCGTGAACGTTCACATTCAGGCCTGTGATCCTTCATCCCCAGCCTTTGGGGCCAGATGTGTTTGGGACTCAGAACGTTTTGGGGTTCAGGAAGGTCAGGTGGCAGATGCGCTGGTGTCAGAGCCCCACAGCTGGACAGCTGGGCTCAGGCTGCTTACACAAAGGGGGCGCCCAAGATGGACAGGCTCACATGGGCGCAAGTGTTGCCATCGGAAACCCAACCCCACCCAGAGGGAGCGTGCAGAGAGGACCAGCCCGGGGGACACAGGCGGCACTGGGCCCTCGAGGCACATGGCCCTCCACACCTGGGAGAGGGCAGCCCCTCCACCTGCCTGCTACCATCATGGCTGCCCCACTCTTCCCTCCCTCATCCTAGACTGGGCTTCAGGTTGCATTGCTGCCTCTGTTTTCTGTATGCTCTGTCCGCTGAGCCCCACTGCCTGGCATCCTCTGTCCCCTGCCTGTTAACACTGTCACCAGGGAGTCTGTGCTGAGGACCTGGGAGGCTTCTGCTTCTCCACACTGCCTTCTGATGGGCTGCTGGGCGTGTGGCCCCTGTCCTGCTTGGCCTGCTGTCCCAGGGCTTGCAGGCCTCCGCTGGGCCTTCCTCGCCTGGCCCCTCTTGTTCCCTCCCTGGTCTCGCTCTGTCCTCTGCCAGCTCCTCCATTCACGTCCCACCCCAGACACCCCGGTCCACTCTGCCTTTGTCACCTCTCCTCACTCTGTTAGTGGTGGCTCTGCTAAGCTGCTTGGCCTTGTCAAGAGACCTGTCACCTTGCCAGTCCTTGCCCTGGTTATCGCCTGCTGCCCCCTGCCCGTCCACCCTGCTGTGGTCCAGCCTTACGACTTGTGGTCCAGCTCTGCGACTTGGACCCTCAGCCATTCCTGTCCCCACCTGGTCCTCCAGCAGCATTCATTTCACTGTTGCACAAACATGACAGGAACACGCTCTCTCCTGAAGAGAAGCTGTGCTCAGCTGCCATCACAGGAAGTCCAGCCCGAGGCAGCTGCGTGTGACATGGATCCCTTCCCTCTTCCCTCCTTCCCACCCATGAGCTGCACAGGATGAGCTGTGTGGTGACTGACTCGCTCAGGGGCTCCAGGTCAGCAGCTGTGACTCGCTGCTCCTCGGGTGCCTGCACCGCCCACGCGCTCTTCCTCTCTGATAGATGGGCTGCCGGGTCCAGGTTTTTGCCGCCGTATTGCTCTCCGCTTCCCACCTGCTCAGGATGCCTTGCCTGCCCCCCGGGCACAGTGCCGGCTGTGGACCCCTCTGCACGACCTTCTCGAGGCCTTACTTCCGGCCTTGCTTAGCCACACAGGCCTTCCCGTTCCTCACTGAGTTCCAGTGACCTGCTCTTGTCCTACGGGGGGACTGTCTTTGCCACCAGGCCTACGCTTGCTCCTTGTCCACATAGGCTGTGCAGGAAGGGCCAGATCTCCTTGTGCCCGACTCAGAGGGAGCCATGGTGCGTGGCCCAGCTGGGTGGTGAGCACTCTGTGCTGACCTTGCTGGGGCTTGATACTGAAGCTCCAGGTGGCAGGGCCTGGTGGGTGGTTTCTTAAGAAGGGCAATAAATATTGAAAACAAATTAGCCCTTTCTGAATGACAGTGCTATGTGCTCTTCTGCATATGTACGTGTGACTCAGCTGGTCATGGAGAGTGGACAGGGAGGAGTTGGCCCTGTGCAAATACCAAGGAGGCGCAGCAGTGAGGAGGGGCCGCCTTGGCCAGTCTGTTCCCCACCCAGGAACAGGACAGAGATGTCAGCCCTGTTTGTGGACAAAAGTGAATTACATCAGAGAGAGCAAAGGAGCTTCAGGCCCTGGGGAGAATCTTGGACCAGGGAGAAAAACAGTCCTGGCCCTGCTGTGACCTTCTCCAGGCCCAGCCCTGCGTGGTCCCGACAGCTCCCTCCAGGGGCACTGCAGACTCCCCAGGAGCCTGGACTGTGAGCAGACACCAAACGCAGGTGCTGCCCTCGGGTCCCTCTGAGGGCCTCACCTTGATGCCCTCCAGGTGCAGTGGGGTCAAAGAGCCCCTCCAGGTCCTGAGCGGAGACTGCTCTCGATGGCCTGTGGCGGCTGAGCAGCTGCAGCCTCCTTGGAGGCTGGCCACTTAGAGTCCCCTGTGAGGGGGCAAGGAGTGAGGGGTCCCAGGCTAGTGGGTGTCAGGCAGTAGGGGTGCTGTCTTCACCCCAGGCCAGACCGAGCCATATTTGGGGGGTGATCCACCTGCAGACGATCCCCACGCCTAGTCACAGCTCCAGGGTGCACGGCGACCTGATGCTCAGCAGTGCCCAGAAGACAGGATTGTGGAAGTCAGTGAATGGACTCGTTGCCCTGAGCTTCTGGGACACCAGGAGGTCCACACTGCCTGGTCAGGGCTTAATACCGGGCTGTGTGTTAACGAGATGAGGAACCTGAGGAAGACGTGTTGGCATTTTAAAATGAGAAATTATCCAGCACAGTGACGATGAAAGGAAGTTTCAAGTCACACAGGGCAGTTGACACACATCCTGGGTCCGGTGCCCGAGATGGCGAGATGACTGGGTGGCTCTAGAGACTGCCACTGGGGGAGGCAGGCAACATTGCCACTGTCCCCTAAGGAGGGAGCCCTGAGCCGAGAGTCGGCAGATCTGGGAGGGAAGATGCTCTTGTCCCACTTGGATGGCCTCAGGAGGGGTCCGAGCCGCTCCCTGGTGCCTGGCACCTGGCTGTGCTGGTAGCTTCTGCTTGAAATTGACCTTGAGCACCCCTGTGGAAGACGCCCCAAACTGCAGGAGGGTTCATGAAGGAGACCCGGCCTCGGGGCTCCTCCTGGAGATCTGGGGTGACCTGGTCAATTGTCTGCTCTGGAGTTTTCTGACGACGACCTCCAGATCTTCAGAGAACATGCTTTGTGGCCCCTCACTTCATTGACTTCCCAATCTTCTGGCTTCCTTCTCAGACACAGTAGGATTTAGCTAATATTTATGCATCTCCCAAACCTCTGTTATGCTTGCTTCCCTGGTCATCACCTTGTTAAATGTCGTGCTGAAGCTCCTATTCCTCATTCTTCAATAACATGCCCAAGCTCACGCTCCGTGTTCTGGAAACCACGGACCTTATCCCTCCACGTGCATGTGGCCCCCACCTCTCAGCATTCGAGGCTGCTTTTTTATCTTATTTCTAAAGAGGAGAGACAGAAACAGGTTATTTACGAAAGGTCTTTACCAGTGACTGCCCTTCCACTAGGTTTCCTCTGGCCATCTTGTGGGCAGATGCCAAGTGGGTACATGCACAGTTCCAGACCTCCCTGTCTAACCTCTAGGTTGACAAAGTAGTTGTTTGGGTTAGGGTTCCATGAGAACAGACGTCCCAACATGACAGAGCGGCAGACTCAACCCGGGCTCGTGGCCAGCTTAACTCCTGTCTCTCTGTCTCGGTAGCCAGGAGCCCATCTCCTGGGCCAGCTTCACCATGGCTGACCTGGTTCCAGACCTGCAGCACATTCTCTTCTGGATGTCCAACTCCATCGAGCTCCTGTACTTCATGCAGCAGAAATGCCCGCTCTACATGCAGAGCATGGAGGAGGAGCTGGACGTCACAGGTACGCTGGCTGCTCCGCGGCTGCTGGGCCCTCACAGCAGCGTACCGTCCTCGGGCACCATTGGCCGTGGGAACAGGGATGGAGTCGGGTGGGGGCTCCCTCAGCTCCAGCTCTCTGGGGACTGCCTCTGAGACCAGCGCCCTGGGGATTTGGGCTCACCTGTGCCTCTGGACGCACAGCATGCGGTGCCACCGGTCCTGCCTTTTCACGTCCTGTTGAGTGGAGGCATCGCCACTAGCCCCACTCTGTTGTGCTTGTGGGGAGGTTGGGGCGCACAGGTCACCTGGCAAGGGAGAGACAGTTGCATCATAGACCATGTGCAAGGATCAGAGATGCGTCCTTACTTCAGGAAGGAAGGGCGTCGCCGCCTGTGGGCGCAAAGTTGTAGAATGTGTGAATTTCAGAGATTAAACTGCAGGGAATGTGCATCTGAGGATTTATCAAACGCAGTAGGAAGTGTTCTGAAAATACTGAGTGAGGTGACTCTGGTCGGGGTGGCCTGGGAGGGCCCTGAGGAGTGGCGTTGGGGCCAGGCCTGGAGGCCCACAGGTGGGTGTCTGCTGAGGGCTGGAGAGGCTGGAGATGGCCTGGGGGGCACTGGAGGCGGCCAGGGAGGAGGGCAGGGCTGTCCTGCAGTGGGACCAGTGTACTGCCCAGGCACCAGGGGGCCTTGGGTCCAGAGCCTCATGGGGGTGGGCCAGGGATTGTCCCACATAGCTTTGCTCTGCTGTGGCAGAAACAAAGCTGCTCATTCCTTCTTGTCTGTGAGACCTGTCTCAGGTGTGATGGGGGTCCCGAGTGGACCCTGCCTCCAATGGTCCAGGCTGCAGCAGGAGGCTTGAGCTGGGAGGGACACACAGGCCAGGCACTGGGCAGATTGGCCACGTGGACTTGGTCTGCCATACACTTCTGTGTCATTCTGGAAGCAGGCATGGACTCCATCCTTGCGAAGTCAAAGCCAGTGTGGGGTCCTGGGCAAACTGGGACCCTGCGGTGGCTCCTGGTACCTCGAGGGGTAGATTTCCTGAGAGGTGGGGCTCTTGATGGTCAGGATAAGGGTTTGGGTGTCTGCATGGTGACCTTGAAGAGGTCCAGTCCTCTGGACAAGCTCCTGCTGTGCTTCAGGGCCCCGTGGGGGAGGGGCCCGGGCTGCTGAGACTCACGTGGACCATGGGCCTGGGATCCCTGTGCAGGCCCAGGCCTGCCTGTCTGTCTGGGCCAGGCTGTGGCATCAGACTGTTGGGAGAGGGTATGCCCTACACCTGGACAGGGCAGAACCAGAGGGTATTTTCCCCTCCTCTGCTTTATGGTACCAGGGAGTCGGGACCCTTCTTGGTGGGACTCCCGGGGCCTTGGAACCTGACCATCTGTGGTCACATGGCGGAAAGTGTTGGCCCTCGACATGGATCCTTCCCAGTTCCTGGGGTGTTCCGGGCTGTGACCTTTCCCCCTCTGGTGACCATGAAAGCTTGCTAGGCTCCAGGGGGGGCATGGTCTCCCTGCACAGGCCCTGAATATAAAGCAGATCTGCCGAGAATGTGGTGTGAATGTCTGCAGGGGCTCAGGCCTTCAGCACAGGCCCCTCAAACCCAGCCGCCTGCTGTCCAGGCTGCCCCAGGGTGGAACCCAGTGCCTGCAACATGGCTATCCTTGCCCTCCACCCCAGACCCAAGCTGTATCTGAAACAGGCAGCTTCTGAGACGAGGGATGGTTGGAGTCGGTCCCTTAGCTGCTCTTCCAGTGCTTGCTGCTCTGTGCGTGGCATGTGTTGGGGTTGGGTTAGGAGGAGATCCCTTTGGTTTGGGCTTCAGCAGGAAGAGCAGGCCCAGGACCTGACAGGCCACCTTCCTGACCTGCAAGTGCCCTGCCGGTGCCTTTCCCACATGGCGCAATTGGGCTGTGCTCAGAGGTGCCATTGGGTGACTTGGGGAGTCTCATGCAGGGACCTTCTCTGGCTGCTGCTCCTGGGAGGAGCTGTCCTGGTTCAGGGGTCTGCATCCTCAGCTCCGCCTGTCTCAGGAGGAGCTGTGTTTGGTGGGGCCTGGGTGTCTCTTCTGGTGATGGGCACTGGGAGCGAGCTCCCATGTCCCACCCTGCACCTGACCCAGAAGCCTCATGGCTGGGTTCTACCAAGCATGACAGGCGCTGAGTAACTGGAGAGGGATGGAGAGGCCGGAGGCCACAGGTGGCTGCTGACTTCCAGGAACTGGCTATGGGAACCCGGAGGTCAGGTCCTCAGAGCTGGCAGGATTGCTTTTGTCATTCCTGATTTTTTGTCCAGTGCTCTTAGCCAGAAGGCCTCGTTGGCCATCTCTCAAGGACGTGACCTTCTTTGTGCCCTTGTAGGCTCTGCTGGCTCTCTGGCGGTGGGCTGGCGCCTGTACCTGTAGCAGCGGGGGCTGGTTTCCTTAGGAGCCTCTTCTCCTCGCAGAGGCTTGGTGGGCACAGGCGTCTTTGTGGCCAGGTCTCAGACCCCAGCTGCTCTTGGCTTCGTCCAGCAGAGCCCCACCCACCCCTCTGGTCATTCCCACAGCCGTCCCTCTTCCTGCCAGCTCTGCACTATCCCTGGGCAGGTGCGGTGGCTCTGGATCTCAGACAGCCTGCCCACAGTTGGCCCGGTGCAGGCGGGGTCCTGGCTCTAGCCCTCTGCTCTCGTCCCCTCCGCCCTCCGGGCTTGCACACCAGGCTGTCTGCCGTGGTCAGCAGTTGGGCCAGCAGCCCCTGGTGCTAGGGTGGTGGCATAGGTGATTTGGGCTTCTTTCTCCTTGAGCGTTCTGACTTTGTGGGGTGAAGGTCTCCCCAGGGGCAGCTGCATGGGTTCCTCACCCTGTGTTCCCATGAGCGGCGACCCGGGAGCCAGGGTAGGGTCTCCTGCAGCAGGTGTGGCTGGTTTCCATGGAAGCACATCTGGGCCTCTCTTGCTGTCTCTCTCTGAACCATCGGGACTTGTGTGTCTGACTCCTGCTATCTCCCCGCAGTGCTGCCAGTCCAGGGTGGCAGGCGGGTTTGGGTGCCATGTGAGTGCTGTGGTTGGCCTGTCACATGCCGAGGCCGGGTGGGAGTGGTGGCAGAGCCCTCCTGGGAACCAGGTGGACAGGCTGTCATTGCTGCTCTGGCAGGTCCCCGGGCCCTGCCCCTGGGCTGATGGCTGTTTCCCCACAGGCTCCAAGGAGTCACTCTTCTCCTGCACGCTGACGGCCAGCGAGGAAGCCATGGCTGCGCTGGAGGAGGTGGTGCTGTACGCCTTCCAGCAGTGCGTGTACTACCTGTCCAAGGTGCGCGGGCGCTGCCAGGAGAGGCTGCTGCTCGTGCCAGTGGCTCTCCCAGGGCACCTTCGGGCACCGGGGAAGGGGCCATGATGAATGCAGTCTCAGCAGGGATGAGGTGGCTGCTGGTCCTGCCCAGGCCCTGGGTGCACCCGTCACCCCCTTGCTCACCAAGGAGGAAACCTGGCATCGCCCGGTGCCCACTCCCCTCTGCTGAAACACACCTGGCATCAGTGACAAGGCATTAGAGTCTGGCATGAGCTACATGGAATGCCACACTGTTGTCACGCCAAGCCTGGCTGCTGCCGTAGTGCTGCTGCCAAGCCCCTGTGCTCTGAGCCCAGCGTGGGCTCTTCTGAGGGCTTGGCGAGTCACTTTCCCAGGAGAGGCCACTCTCCCCTCAGCGCCCACAGGGTGTTTCCCACACGTGCTTCTGGAGCTCATCCCACCAGGGCCCCCTCTGTGTGCCTCTGACAGGAGCATGTACCATGTGACCAGCATGCCAGCCTCAGCTGAGCCTGCTTACCCGACTCTGCACTCACTCGCCAGCCCAGCGCTGCCTGAGGAGCAGGCGGCCCTGACGAGGGAGCGTGGTGGGCGGCCCGCTGGGCCCCAGCGCCTCTGGACGTCGTTGTCGGTTCTGTCCCCTCAGTGCCTGTACGTGTGCCTCCCGGGCCTCCTGGAGTGCCCCCCATTCCAGATGGAGCGCCGGGAGAGCTGGCGCTCGGCCCCTACGCTGCCCGAGGAGCTGCGGCGGGTCGTGAGCGTGTACCAGGCGGCCCTGGACCTCCTGCGGCAGCTCCAGGTGCACCCAGAGGTCGCCTCCCAGATGCTCTCCTACCTCTTCTTCTTCTCCGGCACACTGCTCCTCAACCAGCTTCTGGACAAGGGTGAGTGTGACCGCGTGGGCCTCGGCCTGTGTCCCTGCAGGAAATGGCACAACCTGAGGGACCCTCAGCAGTGGGGCGGGGGCCGGGGTGGTTCCCAAGGGTGTGGGCAGGAGGCTGGTTGAGGCCTGGGGATGAAGGACTCATGGCCCAAAATGGCCCCGCAGGAGCCCTGGTCCCGTCAGGGTCAAGAGGCCTGCACCGGCCCTTCCTGGTGCCTGGGAGGGCACAGACTGTCCCAGAAACACCTGGCGGACAGAAACCAGGAGGGAACCAGGGCAGTGCGGCTGTGCAGACGCTGACCTTTGCCACTGCCTGCAGAGCTGACGTTCCTCCACCAGCTGCGAGGGCTTGAGCTGTGGGTCACTTCCAGCCAGGGACACTGCTGTGGCACAAGAGCCCTGCAGCACCGTGTCACCAGCACAGACAGGGTAGCACTGGGGTGGGAGGGAAGGGGTCCCAGCCGACACCTGCCCTCCGGAGCCAGTGGCTGTCCCAGCCCCGCCTGCCTGTTACTTTCCTCCTTCGCCTCCCAACCCTGGTCCATCCCTACCAGACAGGTTCTGGGAAGCAGCTTAGTTTGCCTTGGAAACTGAGGCAGAGTTTCACATTTGTCCTTGAGCTGTGCCATCCTCGGTGACCTGGCAGGGGAGAGCAGGCCCTGTGCTGAGTGGCCTGGGCATCTCCCTCCCTCCTTCCCTCCCTCCCCAGGACCCTCCCTGAGTTGCTTCCACTGGCCCAGAGGGGTGCAGGCCTGCACCCGCCTGCAGCAGCTCCTGGACTGGTGCAGGGGCGCCGGCCTTGGGGCCGCTGGGGAGCGCTTCTTCCGGAAGCTCTCCTGCACCCTCCACCTGCTGGCTACTCCCAGCGCTCAGCTCATCCAGGTAGGAGGGAACCCCAGTGGGGAGACCAGCAGCTGTGGGGAGGGGTGGGTCCCACGTATTTATCTGGGGTCACTGGCTTACACACCAGATCGGGGTGGGGGGACCTGGCTTCCAGGCCCAGGAAACTCTAGCCTTCCGTAGAGAACTCACGAAGCTGCTTCAGTCCTCAGCTGTCTCCACCTGCAATAGGGTGTGTGATCCCAAGTTCCGAGGTCCTGTGATATCTCTCTACATGCAAAGGGGGCTTTGCAGATGTGACCAAGATCAGGGACCTTAATGAGATGAGGAAATGACCCTGGGTTATCCTGGTGTGTCCCGTCTGACCAGACCAGACTGTAGCGCTGGTTAGAGGGTTGGATGGAAGGAGAAAGTACTCAGCCTGCCGTGGCTGGCTCCGAAGATGGAAAGGCCGGGAGTGGGGCATCTGAAGACCCCCGGAAGCCGACCCCAGCTGATGGCCAGCACAGACACAGGTCCTGCAGCTGCAAGAAGTGGGATTCTCACAGTGGTGCAGACAGGCGAGGGCTGGGCCCTCAGAAGGCACACTGCGCTGACACCTTGGGTTTTGCACAGGGAGACCGTGCTGGACTTCTGAGCCACACGTCTGTGAGATTATGCACTTGTGTTGCTTGAACCACCATTCATGGCCATTCTGTATGCCTCAATAGGAAACTGATGTCCACCCTCGCCACTTACCCTCACTTCCCCTGAAAACATCCCACACAGGGAATTCATGGAAACCCAACCGTGGTTTCTTTTCCTGCCTGGAAAACACTGGGTGAACTCTGGGATGATGGCCAGCATCCACTGGGTGGCCCAGGTGAAATTTGCTTTCTGTGCTGTTGAGGAAGGTGAACGCTGGACTAGAAGGGTCCTGTGGCTACTTTGCCCATCTCCAGAAAGAACTCCAAGCGAACTCTGGAGTGAGTGGCTGGCTTGTCAGAAGAAAGCAATCCACTATTCAGTGAAGCATCCAGATCTCGTCGGTCTGTCCTGCCGGTGCTGCTGCTCGTCACTGAGGCTGCTGCTCGTCACTGAGACTGCTGCATGTCTCAGGCTTGCCTGTGTCATCCTTTCAACTCGGAGTTCCTCACTGTCACCCTCTGAGTTGGTGAAGTTGTGGTCCCTGTCTTACAGATGGCAGAGTTGAGGTCGCCCAGAGAGCACTCAGGGGAGCTGAGGTTCCAAATCTGGATCCAAGCATCACTTATTCCTTCAGCAAGTATTGTAATTGCTACATGTTAGGAACTGTGTCTTACATACAGTCTACAGTGTCATTTTTAAGTTGTCTTTTTATTATAAAAGTGAAGCATTTATTCACTATAGAATATTTGTGTGTCTTGGTATGTATAACAGGTAGAACACATACTTTAGTTTCCTTCCTTTCAAAATTTCACTCAACAAAATAAAGCAGTGATTTTCAGCGGCACACCCCTAAGAACAAGAAAAGAGGAAAGCAATACCATTTTGGGAGCTGGAAGGCAGATGGCAGACAGGTGAATGGCAATGGCCTTGGCAGGTCTAAGAAAGCTGGCCCCAGAGAAGCAAGGCCACCAAAAGGCATAGGAGCTGACAGTAAGGTGTCTCTGGAAATCGATGTATGGATTCTGACAAAACAGAAGAGCCACAAGAAAGATAGGGATGGAAGTGGGACCTCATGTGTGCCACACCCTGTCCCTCACTAGCACTTAAATGTAGTAGCTTTGGGTGAGCCTGCCACTTCTTCTGAGAGCAACTCACAGTCATATGGAACAGAAGTCCTCTGTTTAAAGGACCAGAGTGTCACCAGAAGGTTAGAAGAGACACAGATCTGCTGAGGGGGACCACAAAGAATCTGCCTCTTACTTTCTCCCGGAGTGTTTGTCATCTTGGGAGCAGGTTATGGGGGAGGCTATGGTTCTCCCCAGGCAGGGGATGTTTCTGGGGAATAAGAAATTCAACAGCTTTGGCCATTGCTTAGGCTAGACACAAAAACTGAGAGACCCAAGGGGCCTGAAGTGCACGGCTGGCTGCCAACAATCTGGACCTCCAGGGTGAGAGGGTTTTAAAACTATACAAGACTCCGAAAAGCAGAGTGGAATTTGCAATAGTCTGGCAATGCTGAGACCAAGATTCGGGTTCAGGGTCCCTTAGAGTATAAACACCAAACTCTCCACTGGTGGATCATGCAGAGGCAGACTGAACCTTACCCACAGCTCACCCAGCTGCATCAAGGTGGGCAACTCTGAAGATACAGAATGCCAAAACCTTAGCAGCTAAAGCGGCATTAAGAGGAAAAGTCATAGCCATAAATGAATCCAGTTGAAAACAAGGACCGCTGAGAAGGAATGGCCATGAAGCAAGACGAAGAAAGCAAATCAAACCCAAAAAGAGAAGGGAAGAAATGACAGGGAAAAAAATCAGTGAAATAACAAGCATGTATAGAAAAGAAATGAAGCCAAGAGTTGGTTCTTTGAAATATTTAATAAAAAGGGAGAAAACACACAGCTAGTATCAAAAATGAAAAAGGGAACAGCCTACATTATGAATCAGTAGCAGGAGGGTATTGTAGCAACGTTATGCTGACAGATTTGACAATTTAGATGAAATGGACAAGAAAATAAATACTACAACTAACAAAAGAGAAAATGAAAATACGAGTAGTCTGATGTATTGAAGAAATTGAATCTGTTGAACCCCTCCACAAAGAGGATTCAAGATTCAGATGGTTTCATTGTTGAACTATTTTAAACCTTAAAGAAGAAAATAAAGACCATTATGAGCCAAATTCTTTCAGAAACTTGAAAAAGAGGAAATCACATCTCATTTTGAAAATGCTAGCACAACTTTGATTTGAAAAACCTAAGGAGTTGTAAGAAAAGAAAATTCCACACAAAAGATGAGCAACTGAACAACCACCCGAGGAACTCGCTTTAAAACCCTGATGTTCTAACCCATGACACGTGGGCCTGGTTGACGTGGAGGCTGCCAAAGGGAGCCCTGTGAGGAGGCCACCTCAGAACTGCAGGGGTCCCTGCTGTGCTGCAGTTGGCACAGGCCGTGGGTGGCATCTGCCCAGGTGGCCTCATGCCTGCGGATCCAGAGATCCTCCCCCTGGACCTGTCTCAGCTGCCTCTGCAAACCACCCTGACCCCACAAGGCAGGTCTGTTTACCTGCCACCAAGTCCATGCTCGTCAACAGCACAGTGAGTGAAGGGTGGCATGGTCACTGCCTTCAGATGCCACAGGGCAACAAAAAGCAGCGATTGTCACAAGGAGCCACAGCCAAGTGTCCAAGCTCCAGCTCGTGTTGTCCAGCTCGTGTTGAGCTGGGCTGCCGAGTGGCACATGCTGTGGTTCCTGAGGGATCTGGCTTGCAGCCCGTGGGGAACCTGGAGGGCCTGTGTAGACCTTCTGGGCTACTGCCGCTCATGTGCTGGCTCGGCTCTTGTCCTTGGGTCTGGTCACGGGGGTCTCCTGGGGAAGTCGTGTCACACTGTGCACCAGCAGTGTGCAGAGGAAGGAGCCGTGGCATCTGGGGCCTCGGCCTCACTCACAGCTGGTCCTCACAGCTGGGTGCCAGCCCGTCTCAGGCAGAAGGCAGGGGTTTAGTTCCAGAAGATTTCGAAGAAGAGTTTGGGGCTGGGGAAACAAGGCCCAGATGAGGGCTGGGCCCATGCTGGAAGGGGACCCCAGGTGCCCACTGAGTCCTGGAGCCCCCTTGCTCTGAGCCTGGTAGCCCTGGAGGGTGCAGAAGGGAGCACAGTTGGCATCCCAGGGGAAGCTCTGCTCAAAGATGAGGGAAGCAGGCAGCAGACTTGTCTGCAAAGGACCAGGGAGTATCTCGGGCTCTGGGGTCACCTAGAGGCTCTGTTCCAGATTCTTTGTTGTGATTGTTTCTAGAACCTTTAAAATATATTTTAAAAAATTACTCTTAGCTTGAGGGTTCTATAAAAGCCTTAGTTTGAGGACCCCTGAAACAGACTCTTCAGCAGGAACAGATTGTAAAAACATCGTTTCTATCCTCGTAAGATACGGTATTCATAAGGGTCTATGAATAAGAGAACAAGAAACTCCTGGGTATTAAACTTGTGAAAACAGAGGAAAAGGTCAAGGGCAAGGTTGGAAGTGAACTCAAGAATCACTGGGGAGGTGGAGAGGGAATGGAGGGGCGGGGCTGCTTTCTTGGGGTCCCTCCCTGGCTGACCCTGGAGACCAGCTGTGGAAGGGGAGGGAAACATCGTCCTGGGAACCTGCAGCACCAAAAAGACCAGCTGCTGACCCCAGACCCGAGTGTCCTTGAACCCGGTGAGGTTAGGGTGAGGCGTCGGAAGAGGGTGAGCTCCTGGTGACTGCCTGTCCCCCTGCTGAACCTGGGGCTGTCCCTGTAGTGGGGGCACAGAGGACCAAGAGCCTTCGGGCAGAACGAAAACAAGATGTGGCCAGGGAGGAGCAGCTGGCCTAAGGAGCCCACTGCCCTGCCCTCGGAGGGGGCTCAGGGCGCCTGCATGACCATGTCTGCCCCTGGACGTGACTCTTGCCCACGGCATTTCTTCCACTCAGTGCCAGGCAGACGCGGTTTCACGCCCTGCTGCCCACAGCCTCCTGGCACCATCCCGAGGCTCTGGGGCTATTCCTGACGGGACGAGGGGCTCCGGGTGGCGTCCTCCGCTCTGTGAGGCAACCAGGGGTGCTGCACCGTCGGTGACACAGTCCTGGCTGTCCCTGCTGCTGCCCTGCACAGCCCCTGGTGGCCTGAGTGCCAGGCTGAGTGCTGGACCTGAGCGCGCCAGGGAGCCCTGCGCCGGGCCTCTCCCCAGAGTGGGGCTTCTCTTCCAGCCGCCTCGGGCACCTGGGAGCCTTTGACACCGTGCTCCTCCTTGTCACCAGATGAGCTGGGCCATGCTCCGGACGGCGTTCCCCGCCCTGAGCCCCGCGCAGCTGCACCGGCTGCTCACGCAGTACCAGTTGGCCTCCGCCATGGGCCCCATGAGTGCCTGGGAGCCGGGGGCCCAGGACAGCCCCGACACCTTCCAGGCAGGTAAGGACACTGTGGGCAGGGGCCTGCGGGCCTGGTGGGACCTGCACCCCAGGTCAGGTGGCAGAGCAGCCACTCTGAGGGGCGAGTACAGGGATCCCCCAGCTTCCAGCAGCTGCCCCACCTGGAGACCCAGGCACCTCTGTGCTGGGAGTCAGGAGCCTGTGAGCCATGCCCAAGCTCCAGGCTCAGGTCAGAGGCCTCCCTCCCCCTGGGGGAGCCTTAGGCTGGGCTCAGCTGGTGTACGGCCACCAGGAGAAAGCAGCCGGCCAGGTCTCAAAGCCACCAGGGGTGTTCCAGAGCTCTGAGCACGTGAGCCACTTATGCACACACACATGTACACACGTGGGCCTGCAGGATCTGTGTGGTGCACATACATGCTCACCCAGTCCACCTGCAAGGCCCTGGGCGGGTCCATGTGATTGCAGCCATACCGAGTTACATATGTATTTTTGGGGGGGAGAGTACCGGGGATTGAACTCAGGGGCACTCGACCACTGAGACACATCCCCAGCCCTATTTTGCATTTTATTTAGAGGCAGGATCTCACTGAGTTGCTTAGGGCCTCGCTTGTGCTGAGGCTGGCTTTGAACTCGCAGTCCTCCTGCCTCAGCCTCCCGAGGCGCTGGGATCACAGGCGCGCACCACCAGGCTTACATATGTATTTTAAAAATCAATCCCACGTCTGGCCTGGTGAGCACCGCATATAGGACGAGGCGAAGCCTGGCAGAGGAGGCTGCCTCCTCTGAGCGGCACGCCTGGTTCCGCCGGCCCCCCTCGGACCCAGCTGGCTGGAGTCCTGCCATAGCTCAGCAGCAACGTCACTGGAAGGTCCTGCTGTCCAGGAGGCACTCATGCCGGAGGACAGAGCCCAGCCCGCACAGCCTTCCGTCCTGGCAACTCGTGCAGGGCTGGGCTCTGCCCGGTCCCTGGGCAGAGCTCATCCAGGAGCGCAGGGCTGAGTGGACCCCGGTCACCTGGCAATGCCCCAGGCAGGGGACCAGCATGGGCTCAGGCAGAGCAGCTCGGGTTGTGGTAAGAGAGTTCCAGACTTGGTCCTGGGAAGCCTGAACGCCCTGCTGGGTGTTCATCAGGGATTCAGAAGAAATGAAAGCCAGTCAGGTCTGGTCACCCTGCCTGAGTCCCCACCTCCTGTGTCCTTGGTGGTTTGGGACTGGAGCTCAGCCTGCTGATCCAGTCCCAGTGCTGGCGGGGTAGCCGGGCGACGGGAGGCCAGTCAGTGTCCTCGCCCCTCTGCTGCAGAGGACGTCCTGGAGTCCTATGAAAACCCCCCACCCATCGTCTTGCCAAGCGAGGGCTTCCAGGTGGACCTGGAGGCAGACTGCCCGCACGACAGTGTCTACCAGCACCTGCTGTATGTGCGCCACTTCCTGTGGGGCCTGCGGGGCCCGGCCAGTCCTGGCAGTGCGGCTGCCCAGGCCGCCGGACTTGAGGTACTGGGAATGGGTGTGCTGGGGAGGGGGCCTGTCACCCAGAGCTGCCTGGCCCGTGATCCGCAGTGAGCTCGACAGCCTTCCTTTGATGACTAGGGTGGAAACTGACGCAGGTCTGCCTGGAAGCTGCTGGGGAGGCAGCAGGAACCACTGAGTGGCCTCAGCTGTGGGTGGCGGGGTGCAGGCCAGCAGCCATGCTTTCTGACTGAGCCGTGCAGCCTTGTGGCACAGTGTCCTGCCAGGGCCCCGGGACCTTCCCCTGCCCGCTTCTCAGTGCCTCACTGTTGTTCTTCTCTCCCCAGGGTGTGTACCACACCATCCCCGAGGGCTGCCCAGAGGGCCAGGGCTGCCCCCCGGCTTCCAGAGACCCAGGCAGAGGAGCCCTCGAAGCTGCCTCTGCGCACACTCCTCCTGGTGCAGGGGCTCCCCAGACACAGGGTCCCCTGAGAAGGCAGCCCAGCCGAGGGGGTCGCAGGGCTTCCCACGCTGGCCCCCCGCACACCGACTCCTCATGCCTGCTCACGCCCCCCAGCAGCCCGCTCGGCCTGGAGCCCGGAGGCCCTGGCTGGCCGGAACCAGGCAGCCCCGGCGGAAAAGCTCTCCCAGAAGGGCAGAGGAGTGGGTTGGGCGGCCCCCCAGGTGCACTTCCAGAAGGTGAGGCCTGGCCGGCTCATGCTGGGCCCCCTCAGGCCCTGCTCTGCACCTTGACCGCAGGTCACTTTGTGTCATTCCACCCTCAGCGCCTGTCCCCCAGTGCCAGCATCCAGCATGGCGGGGCCAAGTAGGAAGGAGCAGGGAGGCCAACCCCTGCACAGGACCGGCAGCCGTGGCTGCTCACTCGGCTGACACATCCCTGTCAGGCTCCCCTGTGCTCAGGGTGGAGGGAGGGACTCAGGGACAGGGTTCAGCTGGCAGAGCTGTGGACTGGGGCAACCAGGAGATGTTGGGAGGAGGGCACGTGTGTGTACCTGCCTGTGTGGACGCGCCCCTCTGGGAATGGGGTCACAGCTGGGCCTGGCTGGAAAGCACTGCAGGCCAGGCAGCCCCCAGCCTGGCCCTGGGAGAAGCACAGTGCCTTGTCCTCAGTGCTCATGCTGAGTTTGGAAGGTGTCCCCGGCTTTGGGTCTCCTGACCGAGAGGCTGAGTCAGGCTTACCTGCTCAGGTGCACTGGAACTGTATCTCAGAGAACTGCCTGGAGGGGCTCAAGACCAGACCCTGGCTCTGCCCTGAGGCCCTGGCCCAGGTGACCCTGGTGGCATGAATGCTACTGGAGGGAGAAGGCACAGGGCCAGGCGTGGTGGTGCCCGCCTGTAATCCCTGCAGCTTGGGAGGCTGAGGCAGGGGGCTGACAAGTGCAAAAAACCAACTTCAGTAATTTAGTGGAGCCCTAAGCAACTTAGTCAGACCCTGTCTCAAAATAAAAAATAAAAAGAGCTGGGGATGTGGCTCAGTGGTTAAGTGCCTCTGGGTTCAATCCCTGGGCTGGGGACCTGGGGCGCAGGGTCTGCTCAGTGGTAGGAACCCTCTGAGTCCCCGTGAGGGAGAAGGAGAGAGGAGGAGGAAGAAAGGCTCTGTTGGAACCCTCAGGGTCCTAGCTCCAGTCTGAGGGGGTCAGTGTCCTTGGGCCTTTGTGGGGGTGGGAGGAGGTGTGGCCCACAAGCAAGCCTGACCCTAATACCAGGCCTACAGTTCCCAGACGGGGCCTTCCTGGGCTCCATGAGTGCATCCCACCGCTTGGGTGCGTCTGCCCTCTGGGAGGTTCCTGTGCCCTGATTCCTCAGGCGGGCACTGGCCTCCTGCCCCTTGGGCCCCCTCGTCCCTCACACCTCTCCTCCCACCCAGGGGACGCCGCTGCTGCCCTGGACGAGCCCCCTCTGGCCGCCTCCAGCCGCAGCTCCAGCACCGAGGACTTCTGCTACGTGTTCGCGGTGGAGCTGGAGCGTGGCCCCTCCGGCCTGGGGATGGGCCTGATCGACGGCATGGTGAGTCGGCCCTGGGCACTCACCGGTCTGTCCCCCAGCTTCTGCAGCTGCCTCTGCTCATCCTCTTAGCAGACTGGCCACAGCTGTGTGGCCGTGTGGCCGTGGTAGAGTGGGTGGGAGGACCCAGGAGACCCCCCTTGTGAAGGGTTCATCCTGTCCACGGCTGCTTCCCGGCCTGCCGTCCCGGCCTCTGAGGCTCCCCTTCCCTTTGGGAGCAGGGCGGAGCTCCATTGCTTTTTCTTAAGGACACATGATTCTGAATGAGCCTGGCGGCCTCCGGGTGTGGGGCCTCGGTGCTGAGGGAGGGGTGGCGGGTCCTTGCTGGGGACTGAGCGTGGGCACTGGCGGGGCCCTGAGACCTCTGCTTCTCCCCAGCATACACGCCTGGGCTCCCCGGGCCTCTTCATCCAGACCCTGCTCCCAGGCAGCCCCGCGGCCTCCGACGGTCGGCTGTCGCTGGGAGACCGCATCCTGGAGGTGAATGGCAGCAGCCTCATGGGTGTCAGCTACCCGAGGTATCTCCCCCCTGGCCCGTGCCGCTGCCCGGCAGTGGGGTGAGCCAGGGCGGGCCGCCTGCAGACAGGGCTGACCCTTGGGCACCCTGGTGGGGAGTGCAGGACAGCTACCCCATGGGCCCCTCGCCCAGGCACCAGCAGAGCGGGAGGCCGGGTCCCGCCCACTCTGGGGCCACTGTGCTGTGGCATCACCTCGCCTCCTGCCCTGATTTCAGAGCCGTAGACCTGATCCGACACGGGGGCAAGAAGATAAGGTTTCTGGTTGCCAAGTCTGATGTGGACACAGCCAAAAAAATCTGCTTCCGCTCGCCCCCTTCCTAGGCGGGGCTGGAAGGACACCTGCCTGCTGCCCACCCGCCTGCCAGGTGACGCCAGCCTGCATCCCTGTGGGTCTGTTTCTTAAGCCCCGTGTTGTTCCCGTGTGGTGGCCTCATGTTGAGCTCATGCCTGTTCATACTATATGTCTTAGTGGTGTTTTATTTATATGACAGATGGCACTGTGGTGTTTCTTACAGAGCTTTTACGTGTAAAGACTTTAATATTCAGAAGAAGAGAGTCAATAAACTATCTTTGATATTCCTGGTGGTGTTGCTGGGTCTACCGTCTGTGGCCTACAGTTCCCAGATGGGGCCTTCCTGGGCTCCACGAGTACTTCCCACCGCTTGGGTGCATCTGCCCTCTGGGAGGTTCCTGTGCCCTGATTCCTCAGGTGGGCACTGAGGGGGCTGCTGGTGGCTCTCCACGGCCACTCGCCTCCTTGCCAGCATGAGAAACCACTGCCGGCCCGGGAACCATCACTGTGGGTGGATTTATTTTGACTGACCCTTCCTGCCTCGCCTCCCAGAAGCAGAACAGCAGGAAACAGCACGCTCCCTGCCAGCTGAGAAGAAGGCCAGAGCTGGGAAGAAGTGACCAGGTTGATGTTTTCAGTCACCTTGCATGATATGTCCCAAGAAAGGGGGACTGACACATCCTTAAGGTGCTGAGCCACCCGGGCCCACCCTCCTCTTCCCAGAGACCCCCTTCCCCTCCTTGATTGCTCACTCAACACCAAAGCCAGTGGCTTGGCCGCACTACCAGGCTGATGGCCCCAGACTCTTAATCTGCAGCTGATGTCCACTTGGTCACCGTCCCCTCACTCTGTCAGGAAGCTGGACTCCTCCACCAGCTGGCTGACCATGCACAGGGCCAGGGGCAGGGACGTGTTGGTGTCCCTGTGATAGCGGGGGTGGCACACCTCTGCACTAGGTGTGAGCACGAACTGGGCCACGCTGGGCATCTTCAGCAGGTTCAGCAGCTTGGTGGCCCTGGTGCAGACAGCCTCCGCGTCCTCCTCACCGTGTGTGCAGCTGGAAGCCGGGCCCTGGGCCAGGGTCCTCATCTTTGACAGGAACAGAGAGACCCTGGGGATGTGCAGGTCCCAGCCCATCTGCTGCAGTGCACCCCTCAGGTGGAAAGGCCTTCCTGGAGGACCTGACCCTCTGAAGCAGTGTCCTGGGTGGGTCCCAGCACTGGGCTCAGGCAGCTCTCTGCCGCCCCCTGCTGAGCACCACGAGGAGGTGCCACACGCCTGCCCCAGGCCCTTTGCCACTGTCCCTTGCTTGCCAACATCAGCACCCCATCCAGCTCCAGTGGCCCCTGGCCAGGTGTCCCAAGTGCCGGGTGAAGTGCATTTTAGAAACAGCCGAACCCAGAAGAAAGGCGATCCTTAGAGCCCAGCACTGAGGTGAGGGCACAGGTCCCCTAGGGTGACGAGAGCCGTGTCCGCTTTCCATCACTGTGACCAAAAAGACCTGACGAGAGCAGCATAGAGGAGGAAAGTGATTTTGACTCACTTTCAGAGGGTTAGTCCATGGTGGACCGACTCCATAGCTCTGGGCCTAAGATGATGCAGAAGGACATGACCCAGAGCAACTCGGGACACGGTAATCAGGCGGGGGGGGGGGGGAGATTTTCTCTCACCAGGGACAGAATTGAACCCCAAAGGCACACCCTCAGTGACCTACCTCCTCCAGCCACACCCTACTACAGTCACCATCCAGTTAACCTGTGTCAGTGGATTAATTCACTGATTAGGTCTCACGAATCACGTCACCTATGAAAATGCTTGCATCATTTCACACATGAGGTTTGGGGGACACTTCATATCTAAATGATAGCAATAGGTCAACACAGAGTGCGCGGTGATCAGTGCTGAAGAGGAAGACGACGCAGGTTAGACGGGACAGGGGCGTGTGGAGGAGAGGGAGGATGGAGTGAGGGGTGCCGGTTAATCTGCATGTGTCCATGAACTTCATTGGTAAGGTGTCCTTTGTGCAAAGAGCAAGAAATGAGGAACAAGCCCTCTGGGCGTCTGGGGGGCAGAGCACTCCCAGGAGGGGCAACAGGCACTGGGACTTAGACTGGGAGCATTTGTGACCTGAGAACAGGAAGGGCAGGCCAGTGAGGCTGAAGCTGTCATCAAGGGAGTCGTGGACCACCAGCCGACAGTGCGTGGGAGCCCAGGTGGGCTTTGCAGGCTGCTTTAGGGACTTTGGATTTCAGTCGGGGTGAGATGAGAATTTATTATGAGACTTGGGAGCAAATAAGCTATGAGACTTAAATTTTTTAAATATGTTTTTGGTTGATGAACCTTTCTTTCTTTCTTTTATTTATATGCAGTGCTGAGAATCGAACCCAGTGCCTCACATGTGCTAGGCAAGCGCTCTACCACTGAGCACAACCCCAGCCCCGAGACTTAAATTTTAATAGAATTCTTTTTAGCTGTATTGTCTTCTGTATTGAGCACAGAAGCAGGAAAATCAGATAGGAGCTTATCACAGTGATCCAGGAGAGATGTTGGTAGCTTGCAGCAGAGTGTAATCAAGTCTACTCGGAGTGAATTCAGCTTCATGCTGGGATGCAGATCAATTGGACCAATTTTTTTTTTTTTTTTTTCAGTGCTGGGGGTCAAACCCAGGGCCCACACATGCCAGGCAAGCACTCTACCACTGAGCCATGCCCCCAAGCCCTCACTCTTAGCAACACGAGTGGAAAATAATTCCTAAAAGATTGATTGCAGTGTGATGATATTTTGTAATGCTAAAAATAAAGGAAAACAATATATTTTAAGGGATACCTATTTATGTAGGGGCGGGGAACCCTACATTTCAAGGAAGCCAATGAAGCTAGTAGCTCAGGATTGGGATGGCAAAGCAGAATGGATGGCCTGGAGAACTGGGGTAGACGTGGGACGTTACCTGTGTTCCAGTTGGTGTTAGGTGGTAAGTTAATCTGTGCTTATTAAATTATGTTGTAATTAATAAAAACAAAAGAGCTGTGCATAGATCAGAGAGGACAGCATTAAACACCAGGGATAAAGCTCAGTCACACAACAACTAGAACTTTCTTTTAGCAATTAAAACTATAGTTATCAAACATTTTCAAGTTTCATTGGCATGTAATTCAAATACCGTAGAATTTACCGGTTTAAACGGAACAGCTCAGTGATTTCTAGCATATATTCAGAGTTGAGCAAACTTCTCTACAATTTAGTCATTGACATTTAAAACATCAATGAAGCATTAAACAGGAGATTTAGTCACAGAAGAGAGGATTAGTGAACTGAAAATAAAAGGTCTGAATAACATAGCTGGGGTCAAGTATATAGAGAGAAAAAGATGGAGAAGTTAAGAGAAAAGAAGGTTAAGAGAAGTTCAGAGAAAAAAAAGAAAGGACATTTCATACAGCGTTTCAAAAATCCCATTCATTAAGATCAAGACCAACCTCTTCTTTAGATTGGGAAGCTTAACAGCCCACATTTTCCAAAATGCCAACTTGAATTTGAGAACTCTGATTTTATCACTGGCAGTAAAGACCCTCAGTTGTTCTCCTTCAAGTGACCCAGTCACCTTAATTCATTTCTTAGCAAGTATCTGCCAAATGCCCCCATCTGCATAGCTTGTCCTTCTTTCAAATAACAGTGATGTTTGCTTTAAAAAAATGTGGTTCAGCTCACAAAGAGACCCTGCACTAGCCTGGCACACCCAGGTGCTCAAGGGCAGACTCTCTAAGAGGCCAAGGGTGCACCACTCGCAGTCGCGGGGGATATTAGAGGGTTTGCACTCCAGAGAAGGACGTAATAAAGTTAGTATTTGCCACTGCTTGGTCAAGGACATCTTAAGTGAAATCACACTTCTCGAAAGACATGAGCATGTCGAGGGATGAAGAAGAATACGTCGACGTTCAGTGCAGATCGGCCAACCCACCGTCACCCGCTAGGGCAAATCTCAACATGGTGGTTCCAGGATAAGTGGCAAGATTTTTGAACTAAGCACTTGGAACGTTTCTGGCCTTATGTGTTTGTGGTCATGCATTCGCACAAAGGCTCTCTGACACTGGTGCCGAAAGCAGATCTGAAAACAGGCCAGCCCCGGGATCCGTCCCTGGAGCAGCAGGGGAGTCCAGAGCCACCTGCGCTCTCGCCAGGTGAGGGCAGGAGAAGGGGCAAGAGCCACATGGGGCGTCTTTAGAGACAGGAAAGTGGCTGGATTGCCCCTACCATCTGAGCCAGAGGACCAGCCTGGCTGGCGCTGACCGGGAGGAGCGCAGCGTGGACTTGGGTCATTCCTGCGCACATCCCAAACGCATGACCAAAGCTGTGTGTGATGCAAGGTGACATCACCTACCTTCTACATGTGAACACGACAGATGCAACACCCCAAACGGACACGCCCTGCAAGCACCAAGTTCCTTAGTCCCCTGCTTTCGGGGAGGCTGTCCTCACTGCTAACTTTCACTGGCAGGCACTGCGAAGGTCACTGCAGACACCTGTCCTGGAATCCCGCTTCTTGACCTCCACCCTGACCCCAGGCCGAGTTGCAGGTGAGGCCGGATTAGGGCGTCAGGGGCCCAGGTGGGGACTATAGTGCACTTCTTGACACAGGAACCTGGAGGTTAGGACGAAGGGGGTGGGCGGGCCACCAGGCAGGTGGGCGCAGGATTCCTGAGTCTGGGACACCAGGCAGGGCAGAACCTCAGAGCCAAGAGGTTGACATTACCCGTGGCCTGAACCGGTCGTTTCTTGGGGAGTCTTAGGGGCAGGGCCACGGATGCCTGGGCTGGAGAGGCAGCGCCACCTCGCGGCTGGTCCTTTCCAGCGCCAGGCAGAGCCTGGGCACCACCACCTGGGCTCAGAAGGCACAACCCAGCACAGCTTGCGGACTTGGATTCTGGGGCTCACACTCAGTCTAGGGCCAGCGTTCTCTGGGAGCCCCCGAAGGTGGCAGCACTCTAGCTAGCTGTCCCCTGCCAAGGTACAGACCCCACATTTGCTGTGCCTTCAAGTTACTCGGGCATAAACAGGGAAGCTGATACCTGGGGACACACTTCTTCCTGTGGGCGGATTATTTTTGTGGGCGGATTATTTCTGCAACAGCAGAGGAGCCAGAGCTGTCGGGGCTGCTGTGCAGCGGGCTGGGCGGGCGTGTGTGGCCAAACCCTGCCCTGGGACTCCCTGGTTACAGCCCTCTTGTGGGGGTGCAGGCGGAGGATGGCGAAGACCCTGCAGCATGCTCACACCGTTTATTTTTTAAGTAGGCAAAGAACTTTATTAACCTTTGTTTCAAACTTAATTCCCAGGCTTCTTCAGCTTAATTAGCTGCAGAGTATCGCGTATAAGCAAAAACTGTGAAGAGCCGTGTCCAAGGGGCTTGAGCTTAAAAATATTAGAGATCTAGATTTTATCAGATCCATAAACAAAACCATTTTGAAAAGCAGTCATTACAAAAAACAGCAGCTCCCAGGACTTCTTCAAATTCATCTTCAGAAGTTGACCAGTGCAGTTTGCCTCATTCTTAGAAACCTCAGGATTTTCCACAAGATCTGGAACTTCATCATCCCCTCCAGCAGCAAGTGGTGCTTTCCCATGCAGATTGCTGGGGCAGAGCTTCCACCAGTCTCCGGAAACCAGTCGGACCATCTGCACCAAGCTGGTTTAAGATGGGGCAGCACTTTGTCAGCTGTGGCCTCAGCATGGTCTGTAAGCGGGAGTGCTTGTGGCCAGAGACCCTGAACCCTAGGGTTGTCAGGGTGGGTCACTGTCCCTTGGTTTGTGAGCACATTCGCCTTTCCAATACCAGACACTGTGCACCCCTGCCTCCTCTAAGAACTGAGCTTTCTGTCACCTGCTGGAACCGCTGTGAACCTCCTCCTCCTCCTGTGAGCAGCTCCCTTCCCACCAAGGTGCTCTGGTGCCTGCAGCTGCTGAGCTTCTCCTGGTTTGTGATGGTCTTTCAACTTGTTGGGAGGGGAAATGGGGCCGCATGGGGGACTGGGGTGGGTGCTCAGGGGGTCTCTGGCAGACCAGCCAAGATCAGGCACACACACGTGGGGATACAAGATGGCAGCTAGAGGGAGGCTGGAAGAGACCTCACACAAGCTTTTAAAGGTTTATTTTTACTGCAGCTCTCACAGCCCCCAAACTATCCAGAGACGAGAACAATGGGACACAGATTCAGCAGCTTCCCATCAGACCAGAGAAAAGGCGAAGGCCAAGGCTTGGCAGCACCACAGGGGCCAGGGGCCAGGGTGAGAGCCGCATCCCTGAGGTGCTGAGCCGCCCAGGCCCACCCTCCTTTGCTCCTCCATGACTCCTCTCAGACCACCAAAGCCAGTGGCTTGGCCCTGATACCAGATTGGTGACCTCAGGCTCTTAATCTGCAGCTGATGTCCACTTGGTCACCATCCCCTCATGCTGGCAGGAAGCTGGACTCCTTCTCTACCAGCCGGCTGACTGTGCGCAGGGCCAGGGGCAGGGACGTGTTGGTGTCCCTGTGATAGCGGGGGTGGCACACCTCTGCACTAGGTGTGAGCACGAACTGGGCCACGCTGGGCATCTTCAGCAGGTTCAGCAGCTCAGTGGCCCGGGTGCGGACAGCCTCCGCATCCTCCTCACTGTGTGTGCAGCTGGAAGCCGGGCCCTGGGCCAGGGTCCTCATCTTTGACAGGAACAGAGACACCCTGGGGACAAGCAGGTCCCAGGCGGTCAGCTGCAGTGCACCCCTCAGGTCTTCATGGAGGGTTCCAGACCCCTGAAGCACCTGGTAGCCTGGCGGTGCCCACCCCCAGCCAGGACCCTGTGCTACACAAGACAGGAAAGACCTCAGGGCATCTCTCTTCCCATGGACAGCAGGGTTTCCATCCTGCCACTCCCTAATCCAGCACCTGGGTATTAGGTCCTGGCTCCGGGAGGCCAGCTTGGTCAGTGTGGTCATGAGCACGGTGACAACCTGTGGTGGACACCTGGGTTGGTCAGCTGAGGGGCGGGACTGGGTGACCTCGAACAGCAAGGCCTCCAGGGCTTCGAAGAACCTGTTGATCTGCTCCACGGTGCACCGCCTGTCGTAGGTCACCGACAGGTACTCGCCAATGGCCCACACCTAAGCCAGGACAGAGGCTCAGCCCCTGCTGTGGACTCTCCTGTCAGCAGAGGGGCCAGGGAGGCCAGGCCCAGCTTACCACGCTGGTGAACACGCCTGCTCTGCTCTGGGTGTTGCTCACACTTCCGAGGAACTCCAGGAGCTCTTTCGCCAGCTCCACCACCAGGGAGGGATTCAGCTGACACAGGGACAGGAACTGGGCGCTGAGCACCCTGCCCAGAGAGCAGGACGTCCAGGCTCCATGCAGCTCTGTACAGACCCCACAACTGCCAGGCCTGCACACCCAGTCTAAGAGCCAGGAGGTGACCCGGGAGCCAAGGGCAGCTGGGTGCAGGTGCATCCTTACCCAAAAGTCAGAAGACAAGGACCATTTCCCTCCCTACAGAGCCTTTGACCTAACTGGAGAGGTGACAAGACCTGTACTGTCCTCAGTCCTGGGCTTGAGAGAGGACTGAGGATGAGCCTGTGTTGGGTCTTTAGAAAAAATAACCCAGGGGGCAGGAAAGTCTGGAAGGGGGACTTAAGCCAGCCCTGAAAGCAGGGCTTAGCAGAGGGAAGGACAAGAGAACATTCTGGACTGTGCATTAGATTGGGGCCACCAAGGTTTGGGGTGCACATGGGGCTGCCGTGGGCACGGCAGCATCCAAGACTGCCGAGGGCAGCCTGAAGGAGGAGACGAGGCTGGGGCAGAGGCTCTGAGACCGACATGCTTGGCATGGGCATGGGTGAACCCCGCCCACCTGTGCACATGGGCCTCGTACTGCGGAACCGGGTAAAGGGAGTCGCTTCTCTCCAGGAGCAGCAGTGCCAGCTGGTTGGTCAGGGCCTCGTCAGCAAACTGGGGGTCAAGAGCAAAATATGGCTGCGCTGGACACCATTTTCTGGACGTCACGAGGGGGAGAAACGCCTCGTCCTCCCTCCTGAGCGGCCTCCCCGGCATTCAGGGCCATGCAGGCTGCAGGTGGGAGGGAGCTGGGGGAGGACAGACTGGGAGGGAAAAGGAAACCCCCTGGCTCCTGGCGACCCCATGAGACCCCACGTCCGACCTACAGCTTCCCCTGCAGAAGCCAGTCTGCAAGGCAGGGTCGTCTCGCTCAGCTGTCTCCGGGGCCCCTGCCTGTGCTGAGCTTCCCGCAGCCAGTGGAAACCACCAGCATGTGGGAAGCCAGGAGCCCCAGGACGTGGCTGGCTCTCGCTGGTGCCACCAGCCCCTGGGAGCCACTTGCCCCTGCCCTGGGGACAGCAGGCAGGACCTGGCTAGGCCTGAGGTATATGCAGCCCTCTCCCCACTTCTGATTCCCAGAGCAGCCAGAGTGCAGCAGAATTAGCCACCTGCAGAGGTCAAGGGCGACACCAGTCTCAGGCTGGCCCAGTGTCCCCGGCTGCGAGGCCCAGGGGAGGGGAACCTGGGCAGCAGGCTCACCTGGATCACAGCAGAGAAGAACGCCTGGAGCAGGGTGGGCACCGCCTCAGCACACTGGGCCACCCGGGCACAGCTGGCCAGTGGCTGCAGCAGCCGGTGGAGTGGTGTCAGCCTGGGGACACAGTGGGGCCACTCAGTGTCTGCCCGCAGGTACCAGGAAAGGAGGGGACGGCGTGGGCTGGTCAAAGGTGGCCATGCTCCCTCTGTTCCTGTCAAGCCCTGTCCCCAGCTCTGCTCACTTGCTCTTCAGGAGTGCACGCACCCTGGGGTTCAGGGAGGCCCTGAGAGGTCAGCACACCCAGGACAACGGAGCCTGGGGACTGGTGTGGCTGAGCGGCAGGGCTGCCGCCCTCCTGGCCCTCCCGCCTCCCAGGCTGCGCCAGGTCAGCTTCTCCCTCTGAAGAGGCCTGTCCGTGGCATCAGCCCTGGGTTCTGAGAACCGAAGGAGCAGGTCGAAGCCTGTGTCCCGGGGACGCTCGGGGCTGAGAGCTAGTCCTCCACAGGTCTGGGGGGACACACCCAGGCTGCAGCCCCGGGCCCCACCTCTCTGTGGAGCCGCTGGCTTTGGTGCGCAGCAGGTGCTGAAACAGACCCTGGCACTGTGGGTCGCGGAGAGCCTCCAGGCGGCCGGGAGTCCTGGAAGAGGCGTCCCATGGGGGCCTTTCAGGTGGGGTTGATGATGATCTGTGAGGAGAGGAGGCCCAGCTAATGTGGCTCCCGGCACTAGATTTGGTCTGTGGCCCGAGTGCCCCCTGATCAGGGAGATGACAGTAACATCAAAGTCCCTTGGGGTAACAGGGAGGAAGGGCCCAGAGGGCTGGGAGTGGTCAGGGAGGCCAGGGCTTGTGGCTGGCTGGAAGGGCTGGGGATGGAGCAGGGTCCACCTGAGCTGCAGGTGCAGAGCAGCGGTCAGGCAGGGCAGGTCCAGCAGCAAGTGCAGCATCTCCACGGCAGTGCCGGCGTCCACCAGAGCCGGGAGGAGCCCCACGAACTCAGAGGTGAGGGGAGGGCTGTTCCAGGCCAGGAACTGCAGGGACAAGCAGCACAGCAGCTGAGGAGGGCTCGGAGGGCGCGGCCTTGCTCTCCTGAGCTGCACGTCTCCTGTCGAGCGCCCGAAAACACTTCCAACTGTTTTTCCTGTTTCTGCTGCCAGTTTTTGGGCAACAATTAAGCCAACTGTTGAAGCACTTATCATGCTCTTTAAGAACAGTCTCCAAATGGATGTGAAAAGCCACATGGTGAAGCTCAGCACAGACCAAGGCACCAGATCTCACGCATGCCTGTAGGGACGAGCTCAGAGGCACTGCCCGCAGCTGAGAGTGGCGGTAATGTTACACCCTGCGCCTCCACATCTCGCCCTGCACCCCACATCTCGGGCCCAGGGCTGCATGCAGGGGACAGGTCCTGGAACCTGGCAGCCTGGCCCGCATCCCCCAAGGACTACTGTACATGCCTTGAACAGGTTAGGGAAGCTTGACTTGAGGACGCCGAGGAGGTGATGGTCGAACAGGGGAAGGTTGTCTCTGCAGAACCGGATGACCTCAAAGGCCAGCACGGGGTTGTGGAAGTGCTCAGAAGGGAGTCTGGAGAGCAAGTGCTGGTAGATGGCCTCAGAGCCCACAGCTGCCGCCTCCCCTGGAAGGCACCAGACCCCGTCGGAGCGAGAAGGCCTGCCGCAGGGGCCTCTGCTGCCACTCAGGGCCCCTGACATCTGGGCTGAATCCTGAGGCTGGACACAGGCCTCTAGGACACAGAATGACTCGAGACACCACAGGCAGGAAAGCCCAGGAACCCCAGACAGTGTCCCAAGAAGGTGCTGGTCCCCAGCTTCTGGGTCACAGGCCACGACACGGGGAACAGTTCTGACCTGACACAAAGCTGAGGTTTTGTTTCACTAACTACCTAGGACCAAGAGTGCCGGGAGAAAGTGACGCTCTCTGACTGGAGGAGGGTGCTTTTGCCGTGGATTCACCTCCCCTTCCTGGGCTTACCATGATTGAGGAAGAACTGGGCGAGGGGCAGCAGTGCCCGCTCGCTGCCCGGGTCTGTGCCCAGCCGTGCGTGCAGAGCCTTCAGGCAGGAGAGGGTGCGGTACAGGAAGGAGGGGTCCTGGCGGCACAGCACGTCCAGGATCAGCACGGCTTCCACAAGGCACTGCAGGGATGCCCAGGCCAGTATTAGAGGGCTCAGCACTGCCACCACCCCGCCGCCCCTGCTGGCCACTTACAGCTTTCTGCAGGTCTGAGTCTCCCTTTCTCAGGGCTCCTGGTAGGGAGGAAGTCAACTCATCTCTGCCCCAGCCTCCAACAACCCACGAGAAGGTGACCTGTGTTCTGCAAGCTCAGGGTGAGGATGGTGAGAGGCTGACTGGGAGAGGACATGAGGGGACCAGTGCCCAGAGTGTGCAGGGTGGGGTGGGACAGCCTGGTGGGGCCGTGTCCTGCAGGTGTGGTCCCCTCAAAAACAAGGTGGTCCTGTGGCAGAGCAGGTACCTGGGGACTCGGCCTCCTCTGAGCAGCTCCATGAAGGTCTGCTGCCCGTGGCCACACCTGGCAGGAGGGGAACTGGGCTTGAGGGCAGCCCTGGGCACAGTCCAGTGCCCTGAGGACTTACGTCGATTACTCTGCTCAATGAGGCGCTGGCAGTACTCGAAGGCCACCTCCCTCAGTCGCTCCCGTGGGGGCAGCAGGCGGCTGGCCGTGGAGGCAGCAGACAGCACAGACAGGGTGGAGCCCTCCAGTTCCGACCTGTCATCTGTGGGAGAAGAGGCAGCTCAGTAGGACAGGGAGGCTCCATGGTCACACACTCAGCCACCCCTGCAGGGATGGGCGGGAAGGGGACACGCTGGCCAGCCAGGGTGGCTATGAAGCCCAGAGCCCATCCGTGCACCTGGCAGCTTTCCCTTTACGCCTGATTGAGGGAGGCCTCCTCCCAAGTGCACTGTCAGGATGTGTTTAGTCTTCTGTGGATCAAGGGGTCACTGAAGAGGAGGGATTCAGTGAGGTCGCCTTAGAAGCCGTACAGAGGTCGGCCTCAGATGATCCCTCAGGCGTCCCTGTGCACGTCAGAGGGTCACTGGCATGCCAGAGGGCCCTGGTGCTGAGGCCCCAGGCCACGTTCTCAGTGCTGCCTTTGCTGCTGGCCTCCTGGATTGCCACACACCTGCGCCCGGCCCACGGTGACCCTCGGTGTGTAGGGTACACCTGCCCCCACCTCCCACCCTCGTCCAGGCCACCATGTGCACCTGTGTCCAGGGTGCCGGGGGCCTCGGGGCCCTCGTGCAGCAGCCATGCCCGCAGCATGGAGAAGGCCTGCACGTTCAGCCACTGGTCCTCTGTGAAGTACTGGCCAGTGGAGAGCACCGTGAAGAAGTCCGAGGCCACTGCTCCGTCTACCTCAGTGACTGGGCCTGGCTGCGGGAGGAAGCACAGGGGTCATGGGGCTCGTGGGGTGGCTGGGAGCAGAGGTGCAGGCTGGGAAGACCGGCAGGTTCACAAGCTACCCGGGAGGGCGGAGAGGACACTGCAGGCCAATGCGAGCTCAGGGCTGGCCCAGGGATGTGAGCCGAGGTCTGCACCCCACAACCGTCCCCCCACACTACATCGGAGGTTGTCGGCTCTTCTGGGTCCAGGCAACGGCCACCCCATGACATGCAGATGCATCATATGACCCCAGGACAGACAGGTGTTCTGCATTCGCTGGGCTTCAGTCTCACCTATCCCCAGAGCTACCCAGGCTAAGGGACTGTGGCCTGCCTGACCCAGAGGCCCGAGTGGAGGCAGCAATGAGGGATTCTCCTGGAACCAGTGGAAGGACAGGGGTTGTTGGGAACCTCAGGGTCAGGCTGGCTGTGGGGTGCAGAACTCCCCAGAGTGGCCAGACTGTGATTTCAGCTCTGAGTTCTCAGAACAGCTTGGGCTCACCTGCCGGGCCCTGGGTGTGGAGAAGAAGCCCCCCGAGTGCGGGAGCCCTTGCTGGACGCTGGCATGGCGGAGCCAGTCCACAAGCCGCTTGCTGAGGAGGTTGATCTGATCTGTGGGGAGGGGTTCCATTGAGGAAAGCAGTTACACACTGTTGTCCCTCAAGTCCCCCACGATGCTGGTAGAGCTGGCTCAGGAAACACGGCCCTACAGGACATGATCCAGAGAGCCTGTGGGGTTCACCAGGGAGCCCACCCCGCCTCTTCCCCCACCCCAGTCCATGGGAATGCTAGAGGAAAGGAGGGAAGGCCCCGCACAGAAGCCTCAGGAAGGGGCCCTGTGTACCTTCCTGGAGGGTCCCTGGGGCAAGGCCCACCACCTTGGACAGGACGGGGAGGAGGTGCCTAAGACTGGGCCCCTCAGGCTGCCGGCTCTCAAGGACTGTAAAGATGCGCTGGCCCACACTTTTGACTTCCTGTTTTCTGTCACCCTTCAAATCAAATAAGGCAGTTGCTGAGGTGCTGCCTCGCCCCACATGCTAGAATGAGACCCCTACTTTGGTGGTCTGCAGGAAGCTCTCTGAGGAACCTCAGTCCTTGAGAACCCCTCCCTGATGTGACTCTTAAAAAAAGACATCGTGTGGTTTGGGGCAGGGCCTGAGGCTGCTATGTGAACAGAGGCTCAAACCCGGTCTCCTCAGAGCCAGGTGGAAAGGAGCAGGCACCAGCTGGAGAGTCAGTGCCAAGGAATCCAGGCTTGGGGCTGCTGGTCACTACCATGAGTGGCTTGCAAGGCTGCCTATGGGCATGTGCACCCCAGGTGCTTCCTGGCTACCAAATGGCAAGGCCATCTGGGTTACCAAGAAGGCAGGTGCAGTGAGGCAGGTGCTTGGGATGGCCTGCTGGGAAGCTGTGCTTCTGGAAGCACAGGTCTGGCCTGCTGTCAGGCACTTTGACTCTCACTTATAAGACAGCAAGGCCTTTGATCTGGAAACACCTGGAAAGCAGAATGCTGCTGCTCCCCTGGTGTCACCAATGCTACCCTTATATATGTATAGTAATGTCGCCTAAGCAGCCCAGACCCCACGGCCTGACCTAGCTTTAAAGGAATAGTGGGACAGCTCCTTCCCAACAAAGAGAGGAAACAGGCAGGAACCTGCCCTTTCTGGGTGTATCTGAGCGCCACGGGGGTTCTGTACACCAGTGATAAAGGCTGTCGAAGGCAATAATGTGAACTGGAACCGAGCAGGCCCAGCCAGCACACTGGGCACAAGCAGGGACGCAGACCAGCCTGCTGTGCTGCCCCGCAGGGCCCAGACCACCAGGGCAGTACAATCCCCGAGGGGCGATGACCTTGTTACCTGAGCTAGGAGCACAGACGCCACCAGGCTCAGTTGCCGGGTGTTCTGGGCTCGATCACAGGACAGGTTGAGGCTGTCTGAGGGTGACATCTCTCTCAGAATGGCAGCACAGAGAACCTGGAGCTGCTCCGGGCACGCAGGCAAGCAGAGGGTGGCCTGCAGCAGGTCCACGCATGTCTTGTCCAACCTGCAGGAAGACACCTGGTGGGCGACACATCATACCCACAGCAAGGGCACCTGGCAGCCCAGGGAAGCTGGCCTGGGTCCATCTGGCGGGTGGACAGGACATTTCTCTGGGAGGCCCTTTGGTTGGTTTACCTGGACGCAGAGGCTCAGACACTGAAGGAGCCCCAGCACCACCCTGCAGGACCACGAGGGGGCGGCCTGACACACTCACCTCCGGGGGTACTTTGTGGCCGAGACAATGAGGAAGAGCCTCTGCAGGGAGTCCACAGCGGTGGGGCCCAGGTCCTCCTCCTGCAGCAGCTTGCTGACCCGGGAGCAGAAGCGCTGCAGCTCCTCATCCTGGATCTCCCTAGGAAGGAAGGGCGTCAGCAGCTTGTGTGGGGGACAATCCCATCCGGCAGAGAAAGAGCAGGAAACTACAGGTAAAAGGTGCACCCCAAGTTCACTACCGAACCTTGAGCGGAGATACCACGCATTCCAGTTCTGTGGTTTCAGAAGCAAAACTAAAACTGATTGACTTTAGGGGTCTCATTCAAAAGCAAGGGAAATTTTAGTTCAAGGGAAGCTTTCAAAGGATGCTTCAGTGAGCCTCCTACTTCTGAAAATGAGGTTACGTAAGGCTTATATGCTAAAGGGCAAACAACTAATTATAAGAAAGCCTGATACCATTTATTATCCTAATACTTAGTTTGAAACCATCTCAGCACATGCAACAGGTAAGATTCCAAACAGTCTCAATGTGGAAACCTCTTTTTACATTTCTATCCCAGTCTAAAAGGCAAAAGGAGCCACAGAAGGCATCACTGGGGCCCAAGAAAAGCCCCTTTGCACTGACCCTCTCCTTGGGGCCCTGTGGCTTAAGATCCCATGTGGCCTCCTGATGGGGCTGATCAGTCCACGATCACACTGAACCCATCTTGGACCTGTCAGGTACTTGAGCTGTGACTCTGGGTGGCAGAGGTTAAGTGATGGGCTGGCGCTGAGGTCCTGGTGGCTCCTGCTTTTCCTTGAAACCTGTTGGATGCATCCACTACCACCCCTTGTCCCTGTCTGTCTTCCACTTTAGCCATTCAGTCATATTGAGGAAGTTAAGCTAGAACAGGTACAGGCTGGGTAAGGAAAGGGACATGAAGGGACACAAGGACAAGTCCAGGTTTGTCTAACTGGGCTCATGTTGAACCACAAACACTAAAGGAGACTGAGAAAGGAGCTACCAGCCTACCTTACAATTTTAATGGGAGACTTTTCCAGAGGGGTGGTGCTTGTAGTCTCCAAGTTTCAGGCTTCTTTGTGGTGCTAGGATGGAACTTGCACCCGCTAGGAGGCGCTCTACCACTGAGCTACACCCCAGCCCCTCAGGCTGCTGCTTTCTGGGCAGGCTGTAAGGTCAACCTACCCACTCACTTCCAAGTCCTGCACACCCTCCATCCCCGCTTCCGCTTCCTTTTGCCCTTTCATGTGGACCCTCGGCATGAAACTCCCCCACATATTCTGAGCTTCTGTTGCCACCTCCCCCTGCCTTGCTGTGCAACCCCGTGTCCCTAACCTTCATTGCACCCCACGTGGTCCATCTACTCAGCTCACAGACATATTCTGATTAACTTCTCCACCTTTGCTTCCCACCTCTCTGAAACATTGAAAGAAATGAAAGAATCTTAACTTCCAAACCCTATCCATTTTTATTTTAAAATACCAGAAGAAATTGCTGGCTTAAAGCACACTGTGGAAACTATTGTTTCCAAGGGGGAAGATTAGTCCTAACTGCTAAGGTACTTTCTCCAAGCCTGCCCTACAGGAACTGTGGAACTCAAGAATTTTCCTTAGGGAAACCAAATACATGCTGTCCTCAATGTGTCCACTCATCCAGGAGCGAGAACATGAACTTGAACAGAGAGCTGTTCTCTCTGCCTTTCATTCCACTGGTCCATGACCTGACTACAATGAGCTGAGAATGGCAGTGAGTGCGTGTTTTCCCTTGTCTCTTGTGAACACTTTGAAGTGAGGTTTGTGGCGGTGAAGCCAGATTAGATGGGCAGTTAGGATAGATGGGTGACTGGGTGGAAAAAATGGGGGCCAGTTTGGAGCTGGGAATTTGGAGATTGCCCCGTGGGAGATTGGAATGTGTCTCCAGAACCCTTTTGATTACCTATGCCACCCCTCCCAAAAGGTTGCAGTCAGGGAGTTTGTTAATTAATGTCCCCTGGGCTGCTACCTGTCTGGAACAGTTATATGGCCCTTTCCCCTTCCCATTTGTTTCCCACCTTTTGGCCATCCCATCAGCATCTCCTGGGCCTAGTCATGAGGCAGGAAGTAGAAAGATAAGGGGGAAGAGAGCAGAACAAAGGAAACTTTAGTCTGCAAAGAGGGCAGGACTCTCTCACTTTTTGGGATGCCAGAATACCTGCCATGGCCCCCTTCTCTTCTCAGGAGAAGTCTGGGTTACTACCTCTACATAAAACCTGCTCTATATGCTTGCCTCCCCCGTGCTTCTTTAATGTTCAAACTTCAACATTTGAGGAAGCAGAACTCTCACTGATAACCGGTGGTATCATTGGGATGCAGGTCTGTTTCATTAATCCCTAAATTCAAACGATCTACACATTCATCCTCCACTGAAGGCAAGGTAGGTCATACTGGACTCGTGGGGGTGACCAGGTGGCACGTCCACCACTTTTCCAAGACATTTTCAATGCTTACTTTGACCAAAAAGTTTTGCCCTGGTCAGACTTCCGACCTTAACCAGCCTTCATGACCTTGCTCTCTATAATCCCATGAACCTCAACCTTCCTAGTACTTCTCACCAACCAGTCCAGCTTTGAATCCAAATTAGCTTTTTAAAAAAAGTTTACGATGGCCTTGGGGTTCCAGCTGCACGTTCTTATTTTACTTTTTATGGTCCTGGGGACTGAACCTGGATTGTTTTTAACCACCGAGCCACATCCCCAGCCCCTTTTATTGTGAGACAATCTTGCTGAATTGCTGAAGCTGGCCTCAAACTTGCGATCCTCCCTCCTCGGCGTTCCGAGCAGCTGGGATTACAGGCGTGCGCCACCACGCCCGGTTTGCATTTCCTTTTGTTAAGAAAAGCAGCACCAAGTCGTAGACTCGTTGGTTGGTAAGGAACGGGCTAGGGCTAGTCGAGACCAGAACCAGACCGAAGCCCGAAGGTGGCGAAGGTCCTCAGCCTGGCCGCATTCCTCTGCACGACAGTCGCGGCTGGCCCACCCAGGAGCGGTCAAGAGCTCCGGGGTTCAGCTCCCCGTGCTCTGAACTCAGAAGCCGTGGTCGTGGGTGCGCGGCCTCCCGTCGCCCTCCTGTAGCTCTGCTCAGAGGCCGCCTCCCCGGTCAGTAGCCCAGGAAGTTGCCCCGGCCCGGCCTCAATCTCCGGAGCCGGTCCGCCCGCGCTCCCGCAGATCGCCGGCACCCGGGCCTGGCGCGCCCCGCACCTGGCCTGGTGGAGCAAGCTCTCCGCGGCCGCGGTGAACATCCTGTCGCTGCAAGGACGCCAAATCCCGCGCCAGCGCCGCACAATTCCAAGGACTTCCGGGGCCGCGTCACGTGCCACGTCACGTGGGAAGGCTGGCGCACCGCCAGCTTCCAGGGTCTCGTCACGTGGGAGGAGGGCGGTCCCTCGGCCGATGGGTTTCGGCGCAGAGCGCCTGGGGGCGGGGCCAGGGGCTCCGGCTCTGTGAGTCTTTCTGCTTCGCGGATCGTGGACACTGCGCTTCCGGATCTCGCGCCCCATTGACCCCGGAACTGCTCGCGCGGTGCCCGGTCTTTAGAGCACCGTGTCACAGGGCCCCCTTCCAGTTTCTGTTTTGTGAACGGTTGGGTCGCGCCCAAGCCCCATGGAGGCGCGGCCCGGAAGTGGCACGTCATCTGCGACTTGCTACGGCTCGTAGCAGTTTTTATTTCAAAGTTTACGTTTACTTGGCACCGATTTCAGGCTGTACGTACAGCTTTAAAAATTTCATTCATTGCGCACCGGTAATTACTAGGATGTCGCTATCTCTTGCAGACGAAGCCAAGGCTGCGAGGGGGACGTGGGTTCCTATTAACTAAAAAACGGTTGAGGTTCCGCGGTTATGCTGGGCCCAGCGGCGGCATTCTCACCTGTAAACTGCGTGGGGGTGCTGGAGACACCAAGCTGCCGCGTCCAGCGTGATAAGCACCATGCCGCCTGAACTGAGCAGAAGAAAGGCCTGCTCGCGGCAGGCCCTGGGGGTGTGCCCAGGGACATCCTTAGCAGCATGCTGCCCTTTGTGGCCACAGCGTGGTGAATGGATGGGGTAGGGAACTAGAAGAACCCTTAACTGGTAGACACATTCAGTAACCATACAGGAGTGGGATTTGAGGGCTGGAAGAGGAAGGGAAACGCCAAAGACAACAGCAGATCTCTGGCTTGGGCACTGGGTGGTGCCATTCGTTTGGTATTGGAACAGAAAAGGAAGTTTGTGGAAAGTCCTTCAGTGAGCAAACCCTGATTCGGGTCCCTTCCTGTGTCAGGTACTCTGAAGAGTGTCGAATGGAGATGAATGTTCTTTAGGTTGGGTGGGTCAAGGTTAGGCCTTGAAGGGGAGACTCCTGGATGGCTGAAGGGGCTGGGCAGTTACCTATGGGGATTCTAGACACCTGTGCTTGACCTTGTTCCTGAAGATGCTTGAGCGTGGGCTGATGCTGAGGATGGAGATGGGAGCCCATTGATGGTGTGGAGTGGGATCGGGTGGCAACTAAGTAGGCAGCCTATGGATGCCTGCTGCACACTCAGCTTTCACATTTAAGGCGAACCATACATAGTGAAGTTTACAAATCTTAAGTGGATTTTTAAAATTTTTATTTTTACATTTTTATAAATTAGCGGCAAACTGGTGTTTAACTGGCCACATTGGTGGGGGACTGATTTGTGTTTCCTGCCATGGCCATTTCCATGCAGACCATTTCCCCTCCCTGTTGTCTCCACCTCTCCACTCCCCCAGAAATACTGCATACCAGACACATCACTTTTATTGCCAGAGATGAATTTGCCTCTTTCTATATCTCAGATAAATGGAACCACAAAATATTTAGCCTGTCTTGTTCATTCATAGGTATTTGTCTTGTTTCCAGATGCTGGCAATAATGAATCACACTGCAGCACATGATCCTTTGTCTCTCTAGGGATGTGCACTTGCTTTTCTGGTACATAACAAGTTCCCAGAGTAAATGGAACTATGCCAGTGATTCATATCTATCCCCCCCCTTCTCTCCATATACACCCACCCCAAGCTTTACTATCAAGGATTAATATTTGACCGGTTTTCTTAAAAAACTTGTTTGCATAAAAGGTTCTTTTAAGTTCTTGGTAGTGAACAATAGTCCTAAACACAATTTAAAAACAGATGCTAATTAGCGAATGCAATTCCCTAGAGGAAACTCATTCTCAAGCTTTTAATGAATCTGTTAATGTCACGGTAGGCTTATAGCTAGAACTGCACATCAGAAAAGGAGTGACCAGAAGAGAGGATGAGAAGCAAACAAACTTCAGCTGTCACTATGGACAACTGTGAAGTCTGAGAGATTCGGAGCAGCAAGACAGTCACAAGCATACACACCACAGAGCCTTGACAGGATATGTTTGTGGCAAACACACTTTTCCACAGATTTCCACTCAGAGGGACTCAGCAGTCCTGTCAATTTGGGGGCCTTGAGAAGAAGAACCAGCTTGGCTACAGATGACCAAGAGCACTCTGTCAGGACCTGACACCCTTCGCTCATCTGGTCTGTGAAGGCAGTGTCCATTTTGCATGAAAAGAGCTTATCCCAGGTTGAAGTGCTACAGCTGGAGAGTGGCAGGGCAAGAGCCTGACCCCAGGGCCAATGTCCAGCCATGTCTGCTCTGTAGCCCTCCATGCCCACACCACTACCAGGAATAGGCGAGGGCTCAGCACACACAGATGTGCATGCAGGTGCTCACCTGGGTGAGTGGCAGAAGGACCTGTGTCTGCCTTGGGCCCCTGAGGCAGCTCTGGGTACCTGCAGGTAGCCCTGACCGAGCTGTGGGTGTGGGCCCAAGAGCTGGCCCTTCCCTCGCATGTGTGAGGAGCAGACTCAAAACTGTCACATTCCTGAAGCTGCAGACACTCAGGCTCTGGGGCTTGGGAGTCCAAGTTCAGTAACCGAGGCACCTGTGGAAAGCACCTTTGTCTCTTGGCTTCTTTGGGGCAACAGAATACTAAGGACAAGTGAGAGGAAGCACAGCCCCCAAGGAGCTGCCCTTTGGTCTTTGGAGCACCTTGGGGATGCTCTCCAGGGAGCAGGAAGGCTGTGTCCAGGCCATCGGTCAGCCCATGTGTCCTTTCACAGCCACCCAACCACAAGGATCACATGGAGCCTTATTATCATTTCTTTAATATATAATTTTATTTCTGGTTATAGAAACAAATGCTAAGAGGAGAAACAAAACTTCCCCATCCACATACAACAATTTAATAGATAAAAGAACAGTTAAATGAAAAACAAAAAGTAGAAATTTTAAACTTTGTTATAGCTTTAAAACATTTAATGTCTGATACAATTAGAAATCACATTCAGATCTCAAACTTTAAAAAAAAAAAGTATGGCTCCGTAATAAAAAAATACTGTATCCCATATGAAATGAAAACCCAAGCTGGGCTGCTTTTGACGTGGGCCTGTTGGTTTTTCCGACTCCAGCGCTTGCTCCTGCCCATGGGGTTGGTGTGGGGATGCCACCCTGGGTGGGACATTTGCCCACTGCCATGGGACACATCCCAAGCTCGAGAACCAGAATCCCCACTTTATAGGATACCACTGCTTTTTAAAGCACTGATTATTAAACATACTGTGAAAATACTTCAGACAGCCACTGTAAAAAACAAAAAACCACACACACACATACACACGCTCCCCGAACAACACCCACCCCCCCAAATTATCTGTACAGGAGAATTATCATTCAGGTAAGAAAAATCAATTTCAGTATTGGCTTGAGCCCCTCCCAGCACGTGCCAAGCAGCCAGCCTTCAGGGACGCAGCAAAGCCTAAGGAAAGACCTGGAACAGCTCTCGCCTCTCCTTTCCTCTCTGCCACCTTTTCCTGAAGCAGGAATCAAGCTACATTAAGTTAAGGTATATAAGGAATCCAAAATGCCTCCCGCCAAGGGAAATTAGGGAGGGAAGGAAGGGCAAACAAAATATTTGATTTTAAATCCCCATTTTTATTGATTAAAAAAAAAGTCTGGCCCAGCTAACCCAGAAATTCAGCGGCCACAGGCACAGTTTGAATCCACACAGGCCAGAGTGGTTCACACAGGGGAAAAAACCTACTTAAGAGTCACAGGGCTCATCTGGGCTCAGCCAGCATATCTGGTAATTTGGGGACAGTGCTAGATGCTGAGGCCCTCAAGTGCTTCTACTGCAGGGAAAGAACCCCGGGGGAGTGTGCACCACGCTGGGACCCGTCCTGATCAGGCAGCCGCCGGGTCTCTGCTCACTGAGTCACGAGTATCTGATAAATCAGATGCCAGACCATTCCAGAAACAAGACTCCCAGATAAAGAATCTGAGGCAAGGCTCTTCTAATTCTCCTCTGGCTCTCTCATGGGAAGTGGGCAAGCAGCGAAGGCGAGAGCCACCTGGAGCCCTCTCTAAGTGTCCTCAGCAGCCTTCCAGTGACTGAAAGCAGGCGGCAGCTTGAAGATGCTGCTGGCTTGGGCCTGGGACCCCAGGGGTCCTCTATGCCAGTGACTGGTGGCTTAACCCAAGTACAGAGAAGGATCCGCTGCTGCTCACCACCCAGGGCTTCCTTGTCACCACACTGTCCCTTGGCTAGAAGGACAAGCAGGTGCTGAGAATGAATACAATCCTATGACTGGGTCTCTCCCCAGAGAGGTGCAGGACGCCTAAAACAGGATGCCTAATTGTTCTCTAGAACACTGCGTGGCCCCAACCAGCTATTAGGGCAAGTAAAGGAAGCTTACTCCATGGCTCACTGAGAAGGCTCTTCATTTCAGTCCTGAACAAAAATGCAGTGGAAGAGGCCATCTGGGCAACAGGCGGGGCTTCTGGGAAAAGCTCATGCTCTGGTGGGCCCGAGGGTGTACCATTCCAAGAAAGGACGCTTCCCAGGGCAGGAGTCTGTCCTCGGCAGCAGGGACAGACTCATGGCCGTGGTGTGACCACAGGCACAGTGAGGCTCACCACAGGATCCTGCTGACTACTCCCTCCTGCGCTCTCAGTATTATCCCCAAGAACCTCCCTGCCACCTCTGGGGAACAGCACCTGGCTCTCATGCCCACATGGAACCTCTGGTGATGGGCATCTTGTTGGCCCCACCTCTGTGGCAGCACTGCCCTGGCTGCTAAACCCAGACCACCCAGATGTAGCTCTGAAATGTTCCCTCCAGCAGCAGAGCTGAGACCTGGAAAGGGGAGCTTGGCTTGGCTGAAAAGAGCAGACAGCTAGCGCAGGGGGCTGAGTAACAAGACCACTCCGGGGTCTTTTTTTGTTTTGTTTTGTTTTTTAAACATTAAGTGTAAAATTTTATTCTCTAAACAAAATCAGTGGAATGGGTCTGTTTTTTAGTTCAGGTTGGAGGAAACGCCCACGGTAGTGTCACAAAGTCCCATGCTGCCTGGGTTGCAGACAGGCCAGCAAAGCTGCTCCACACAGGGCCATCCCTTCTACACCTCTAACATCTGAAGTTCAGACAGGCCACGGGGAAGGGTCACCTCTCATGGAACGTGGCCCAGCTCACCGCCCGCAGTGCTGCAGTACTGCTGGCACACCCCGTCCCTCCAGCATCCAGCGCAGCAGCTTTTGGTACTGAGAGAAAATGCAAGGAGCAGATGTGTTGCACCAGACCCGAGAAAGGACAGCGTGCATGGGTGGCCAGGACCAGGTCCTGAGCACCCCAAAACTCTAGTGTGACAACAAGGCATGCAGAAAGCAACTTGTACAACGCAAGGGAGCCGTAAAGGTCAGGAGCACAGAGGAAGCGGGCAGGCGGAGCTGGGCGCGCGACCTCTGCTCCAGTCTGTACTCTGCCCTCACCTCGGGGCCCAGGTACACACTGGGGAGCCTCCAAAGCCAAATCCCCGCTGAAGACCAGTCCTGTCTTCATAGCAGCAATTGGAACAATCTGAATTGTTCTTATTAATTAATATTGCTTCTAGGCAGAGGTATCTGAAGGAGCCCTGAGAGGAGGCCACGGGCAAGCGCATTTCCGTCCTACGCCAAGACCAGGACCTGGTCAGCTGGGCTCTGCTTTCCGTGCTCAGCTGAGTGGCCCAAGACAGCGCAGGCTCCTGATCGGCACACAGGGACTTTTTTCTTTTTACTAGTACAGAGTCATACAATCGCTTTCATGCTCACCATGGAGCAAGCTACTCAGCACTGAGGTGCGCTCTCAGAGGGCCAAGGAGTGCCCAGGACAGGTGGGCGTGTCCCCAGAAATGGCTCTGTCCCTCAGACCAGATGAAGTCACTCAGGTACAGAGGGGAATCTGAGGCTTCTGAAGAAGAGCAGAGAGCCCCTCCCACCAGGTGGATCTGTTCCCGGCTTCGAGAGCCACGAAAAACCCTTTCTTCTCTATCCTCCTGCATTCTACTGAGCTCTCGCTTTTTCAGATGAGGTCTGTTCTTCATGAAGGACACAGACTCTGAAGTCAGAGAGTGGCTTTCTCCTCCTGGTCTCCGACTCTCCCAGTGTGGAGATTTCTGCCTACAGAGAGGAAACCTGGCACCCGGTTCTCTGGAAACTCCCAGCTCACTTGGAATGTTCTGTGAGGCTCTTCTTCATTTCAGAGGAAATGATGAGTGTTAGCTAAAACGACACCCATGACCTCAAGCCAATCTTTCTCCAGGCCTGGCGAGGGACAGCAAAGAGCCCTAGGAGTGCGTGCTGAGATCAGTCACCCCCCTGGAGACTGAGGTGGCCTGGAGGCCAGGAGGTCTCTGTCCCTGCCATGGTGAAGCTCCACCAGATCTGTCCCCTCCCAACTTGAGAAACACGCAAGCGCGAACCTAGGACCATGAAATGCCCATCTCAACAACTCCCAAGTCCACCCCCACCCTTTCCATTCGACTTGGGTCTAAATAACAGAAACAGAAAATATAAAAACCCAGAAACCCCAACTAGGAACAAACTAGACTGTGGGTGGAAGCTAAGGGGCCTCCAGCTCCTGGCCTGCTCCCCAGCCTGCACCTCCCTGCCTAGCCTTGAGGCAGTGGGTTAGTCCCCTTAGACACCAGAGGCAGCAACGCCAGAAGAGTGTGGAAGGCAAGTGCCACCAACTGCCGCTGGACACAGGGACAGAGGGATGCACATGGAGGTCCCAGCAGTAGGTGAGCTGTCGGGGCAGCTCCTCACCACCAGCACCTCGCCACCTTGCCCCGGAGGGTGGCCATTTTCACACCTTCCTGCATCTGAGTCATGAGCCACTGGCCAGGACCTGGGTCTCTGAGGAAGCTCTAGTCAAAGCAGGTCAAGGGGGGAGGGGTCTTCCCAGGCTGTCACCTGCACCTGGGGCCTCTGGCCTCCACCGTGGGCCATGCCAGAAGCCTAGAGCCCAGCATGACCAGAGCAGGTACTCTTACTCCAGGTCTGTAGTGACACTGGCTCTGTGCCAGAGTGGAGTCATTTCCAGCCCCACCCGCCATCCTCTCTGGGTGAGTTCAGCCCACCCTCAACCACCTAAAAGGCCCGAGCCCTGTGGCAGTGGTCCTCCGGCCCCCCAGCTCGGACTCTGGCTTCCATGACAGGCTCAGCTGCAAGGCCCTGCCTGGTGGCTCTAAGCACATTGCGGAGCTCTGGCTGGGATGTGTATCTCCTCTGGGCACTGACCATGCCCAGGTCTCTGACTGCTGGCTCCAGGACAAGTTCTGGCAGGAGCCAGGTATGCCACTGGGTGGATGACCAAAAGCCTTTCAAAACACTGTTTATGAACCCAGGTAGCATTCCAGGGCCAGCCTCCCCACCCCCACCCTGCTGAGTGCACTGAACCCGAGGGCACTTCTCTGTCCCTCTTCTTGGACCCTCCCTGAGCCAGACACTGGGAGAGTCCCTGCCCTTCCTGCCACCTCTTCCCCTCTCCTGGGCAGCGTTCACAGTGACATGTCACTGACAGGACAGGGACCAGAGTGTCTCAGAAGCTGGGAGAGCAAATGTGTAGGAACCAGAGTAAGGAGACCTGGAACGTGACATGCAGGGACCCACACTCCTGGGCAGAGTCGCCATCCAGCACCTTCTGTGGCCATCATGACAGTCCAGAAACAAACAGAATCCCCCTGGGAGGTGAACTCGTGCAGCCTGGGAGTAAAGAACCAGGGAAGGGGAAGAAGCATCCAGTGACCCTAACGTCCCTGTCACAGGTCTTCGCCTAGTAGGGCTCTCCCTGTTCCTGCTTACCCAACCCAACCACGCACCCACCAGGCACACGGGAAGGATGCACGCACAGGAGGCCCAGGAAGGGGAAGGTAGAGCCGCCACACTAGGGGGTGGCGGTGGCAGAGCCATGATGGCAGGCCACCCTTACCCTGCCTGTCTCCCACAACGTCACCAAAGGCCACAGGACAGACTTCGAAGGGCTTATTTCCCATTCAGGGGTTAGTGCCATAGAAACCACTGGTCTGAGGAGCCTTAAAAGGGACAGAGAAGGGTCTTCCCTGCAGGCAGAGGGAAGAGGGCAGGACACTCCGCACCTGCCCCTAGTGGGGTGGG